>NC_091249.1:12642500-13952500 GCF_042477335.2 Ovis canadensis | reverse complement strand
ATCACGTGGGCCCCACCCGGAAATAACGTGGGCCCCACCCGGAAATCACGTGGGCCCCCAGGGGAAATCACGTGGGCCCCACAAGGAAATCACGTGGGCCCCACCCGGAAATCACGTGGGCCCCACCCGGAAATCACGTGGGCCCCACCCGGAAATCACGTGGGCCCCACGGGGAAATCACGTGGGCCCCACCCGGAAATCACGTGGGCCCCACCCGGAAATCACGTGGGCCCCACCCGGAAATCACGTGGGCCCCACCCGGAAATCACGTGGGCCCCAACCGGAAATCACGTGGGCCCCACCCGGAAATCACGTGGGCCCCACCCGGAAATCACGTGGGCCCCACCCGGAAATCACGTGGGCCCCACCCGGAAATCACGTGGGCCCCAAGGGGAAATCACGTGGGCCCCACCCGGAAATCACGTGGGCCCCACCCGGAAATCACGTGGGCCCCACCCGGAAATCACGTGGGCCCCACCCGGAAATCACGTGGGCCCCACCCGGAAATCACGTGGGCCCCACCCGGAAATCACGTGGGCCCCACCCGGAAATCACGTGGGCCCCACGGGGAAATCACGCGGGCCCCACCCGGAAATCACGTGGGCACCACGGGGAAATCACGTGGGCCCCACCCGGAAATCACGTGGGCACCACGGGGAAATCACGTGGGCCCCACCCGGAAATCACGTGGGCCCCACCCGGAAATCACGTGGGCCCCACCCGGAAATCACGTGGGGCCCACCCGGAAATCACGTGGGCCCCACCCGGAAATCACGTGGGCCCCACGGGGAAATCACGTGGGCCCCACCCGGAAATCACGTGGGCACCACCCGGAAATCACGTGGGCCCCACACGGAAATCACGTGGGCCCCACCCGGAAATCACGTGGGCCCACACGGAAATCACGTGGGCCCCACCCGGAAATCACGTGGGCCCCTCCCGGAAATCACGTGGGCCCCACCCGGAAATCACGTGGGCCCCACCCGGAAATCACGTGGGCCCCACCCGGAAATCACGTGGGCCCCACCCGGAAATCACGTGGGCCCCACCCGGAAATCACGTGGGCCCCACCCGGAAGTCACGTGGGCCCCACCCGGAAATCACGTGGGCCCCACCCGGAAATCACGTGGGCCCCACCCGGAAATCACGTGGGCCCCACCCGGAAATCACGTGGGCCCCACCCGGAAATCACGTGGGCCCCACCCGGAAATCACGTGGGCCCCACCCGGAAATCACGTGGGCCCCCAGGTGAAATCACGTGGGCCCCACAAGGAAATCACGTGGGCCCCACCCTGAAATCACGTGGGCCCCACCCGGAAATCACGTGGGCCCCACCCGGAAATCACGTGGGCCCCACCCGGAAATCACGTGTGCCCCACGGGGAAATCACGTGGGCCCCACCCGGAAATCACGTGGGCCCCACCCGGAAATCACGTGGGCCCCACCCGGAAATCACGTGGGCCCCACCCGGAAATCACGTGGGCCCCACCCGGAAATCACGTGGGCCCCACCCGGAAATCACGTGGGCCCCACGGGGAAATCACGTGGGCCCCACGGGGAAATCACGTGGGCCCCACCCGGAAATCACGTGGGCCCCACCCGGAAATCACGTGAGCCCCACCCGGAAATCACATGGGCCCCACCCGGAAATCACGTGGGCCCCACCCGGAAATCACGTGGGCCCCACCCGGAAATCACGTGGGCCCCCAGGGGAAATCACGTGGGCCCCACCCGGAAATCACGTGGGCCCCCAGGGGAAATCACGTGGGCCCCACCCGGAAATCACGTGGGCCCCACCCGGAAATCACGTGGGCCCCACCCGGAAATCACGTGGGCCCCACCCGGAAATCACGTGGGCCCCACCCGGAAATCACGTGGGCCCCACCCGGAAATCACGTGGGCCCCACCCGGAAATCACGTGGGCCCCACGGGGAAATCACGTGGGCCCCACCCGGAAATCACGTGGGCCCCACCCGGAAATCACGTGGGCCCCACCCGGAAATCACGTGGGCCCCACCCGGAAATCACGTGGGCCCCACCCGGAAATCACGAGGGCCCCACCCGGAAATTACGTGGGCCCCACCCGGAAATCACGTGGGCCCTACCCGGAAATCACGTGGGACCCCAGAGGAAATCACGTGGGCCCCACCCGGAAATCACGTGGGCCCCCAGGGGAAATCACGTGGGCCCCACCCGGAAATCACGTGGGCCCCACCCGGAAATCACGTGGGCCCCACCCGGAAATCACGTGGGCCCCACGGGGAAATCACGTGGGCCCCACCCGGAAATCACGTGGGCCCCACCCGGAAATCACGTGGGCCCCACCCGGAAATCACGTGGGCCCCACCCGGAAATCACGTGGGCCCCACCCGGAAATCACGTGGGCCCCACCCGGAAATCACGTGGGCCCCACCCGGAAATCACGTGGGCCCCACCCGGAAATCACGTGGGCCCCACCCGGAAATCACGTGGGCCCCACCCGGAAATCACGTGGGCCCCACCCGGAAATCACGTGGGGCCCACCCGGAAATCACGTGGGCCCCACGGGGAAATCACGTGGGCCCCACCCGGAAATCACGTGGGCCCCACCCGGAAATCACGTGGGCCCCACCCGGAAATCACGTGGGCCCCACCCGGAAATCACGTGGGGCCCACCCGGAAATCACGTGGGCCCCACCCGGAAATCACGTGGGCCCCACGGGGAAATCACGTGGGCCCCACCCGGAAATCACGTGGGCACCACCCGGAAATCACGTGGGCCCCACACGGAAATCACGTGGGCCCCACCCGGAAATCACGTGGGCCCCACACGGAAATCACGTGGGCCCCACCCGGAAATCACGTGGGCCCCTCCCGGAAATCACGTGGGCCCCACCCGGAAATCACGTGGGCCCCACCCGGAAATCACGTGGGCCCCACGGGGAAATCACGTGGGCCCCACCCGGAAATCACGTGGGCCCCACCCGGAAATCACGTGGGCCCCACCCGGAAGTCACGTGGGCCCCACCCGGAAATCACGTGGGCCCCACCCGGAAATCACGTGGGCCCCACCCGGAAATCACGTGGGCCCCACCCGGAAATCACGTGGGCCCCACCCGGAAATCACGTGGGCCCCACCCGGAAATCACGTGGGCACCACGGGGAAATCACGTGGGCCCCACCCGGAAATCACGTGGGCCCCACCCGGAAATCACGTGGGCCCCACCCGGAAATCACGTGGGGCCCACCCGGAAATCACGTGGGCCCCACCCGGAAATCACGTGGGACCCACGGGGAAATCACGTGGGCCCCACCCGGAAATCACGTGGGCCCCACCCGGAAATCACGTAGGCCCCACACAGAAATCACGTGGGCCCCACCCGGAAATCACGTGGGCCCCACCCGGAAATCACGTGGGACCCACCCGGAAATCACGTGGGCCCCACCCGGAAATCACGTGGGCCCCACGGGGAAATCACGTGGGCCCCACCCGGAAATCACGTGGGCCCCACCCGGAAATCACGTGGGCCCCACCCGGAAATCACGTGGGACCCCAGGGGAAATCACGTGGGCCCCACCCGGAAATCACGTGGGCCCCACCCGGAAATCACGTGGGCCCCACCCGGAAATCACGTGGGCCCCACCCGGAAATCACGTGGGCCCCACCCGGAAATCACGTGGGCCCCCAGGGGAAATCACGTGGGCCCCACCCGGAAATCACGTGGGCCCCACCCGGAAATCACGTGGGCCCCACCCGGAAATCACGTGGGCCCCACCCGGAAATCACGTGGGCCCCACCCGGAAATCACGTGGGCCCCACCCGGAAATAACGTGGGCCCCACCCGGAAATCACGTGGGCCCCCAGGGGAAATCACGTGGGCCCCACAAGGAAATCACGTGGGCCCCACCCGGAAATCACGTGGGCCCCACCCGGAAATCACGTGGGCCCCACCCGGAAATCACGTGGGCCCCACCCGGAAATCACGTGGGCCCCACCCGGAAATCACGTGGGCCCCAAGGGGAAATCACGTGGGCCCCACCCGGAAATCACGTGGGCCCCACCCGGAAATCACGTGGGCCCCACCCGGAAATCACGTGGGCCCCACCCGGAAATCACGTGGGCCCCACCCGGAAATCACGTGGGCCCCACCCGGAAATCACGTGGGCCCCACCCGGAAATCACGTGGGCCCCACCCGGAAATCACGTGGGCCCCACCCGGAAATCACGTGGGCCCCACCCGGAAATCACGTGGGCCCCACCCGGAAATCACGTGGGCCCCACCCGGAAATCACGTGGGCCCCACCCGGAAATCACGTGCGTCCCACCCGGAAATCACGTGGGCCCCACCCGGAAATCACGTGGGCCCCCAGGGGAAATCACGTGGGCCCCACCCGGAAATCACGTGGGCCCCACCCGGAAATCACGTGGGCCCCACCCGGAAATCACGTGGGCCCCACCCGGAAATCACGTGGGCCCCACCCGGAAATCACGTGGGCCCCACCCGGAAATCACGTGGGCCCCACCCGGAAATCACGTGGGCCCCACCCGGAAATCACGTGGGCCCCACCCGGAAATCACGTGGGCCCCACCCGGAAATCACGTGGGCCCCACCCGGAAATCACGTGGGCCCCACCCGGAAATCACGTGGGCCCCACCCGGAAATCACGTGGGCCCCCCCGGAAATCACGTGGGCCCCACCCGGAAATCACGTGGGCCCCACCCGGAAATCACGTGGGCCCCACCCGGAAATCACGTGGGCCCCACGGGGAAATCACGTGGGCCCCACCCGGAAATCACGTGGGGCCCACCCGGAAATCACGTGGGCCCCACGGGGAAGTCACGTGGGCCCCACCCGGAAATCACGTGGGCCCCACCCGGAAATCACGTGGGCCCCACCCGGAAATCACGTGGGCCCCACCCGGAAATCACGTGGGCCCCACCCGGAAATCACGTGGGCCCCACCCGGAAATCACGTGGGCCCCACCCGGAAATCACGTGGGCCCCACCCGGAAATCACGTGGGCCCCACCCGGAAATCACGTGGGCCCCCAGGGGAAATCACGTGGGCCCCTCCCGGAAATCACGTGGGCCCCCAGGGGAAATCACGTGGGCCCCACCCGGATATCACGTGGGCCCCACCCGGAAATCACGTGGGCCCCACCCGGAAATCACGTGGGCCCCACGAGGAAATCACGTGGGTCCCACCCGGAAATCACGTGGGCCCAACCCGGAAATCACGTGGGCCCCACCCGGAAATCACGTGGGCCCCACCCGGAAATCACGTGGGCCCCACCCGGAAATCACGTGGGCCCCACCCGGAAATCACGTGGGCCCCATGGGGAAATCACGTGGGCCCCACCTGGAAATCACGTGGGCCCCACCCGGAAATCACGTGGGCCCCACCCGGAAATCACGTGGGCCCCACCCCGAAATCACGTGGGCCCCACCCGGAAATCACGTGGGCCCCACCCGGAAATCACGTGGGCCCCACCCGGAAATCACGTGGGCCCCACCCGGAAATCACGTGGGCCCCACCCGGAAATCACGTGGGCCCCCAGGGGAAATCACGTGGGCCCCACCCGGAAATCACGTGGGCCCCACCCGGAAATCACGTGGGCCCCACCCGGAAATCACGTGGGCCCCACGGGGAAATCACGTGGGCCCCACCCGGAAATCACGTGGGCCCCACCCGGAAATCACGTGGGCCCCACCCGGAAATCACGTGGGCCCCACCCGGAAATCACGTGGGCCCCACCCGGAAATCACGTGGGGCCCACCCGGAAATCACGTGGGCCCCACCGGGAAATCACGTGGGCCCCACGGGGAAATCACGTGGGCCCCACCCGGAAATCACGTGGGCCCCACCCGGAAATCACGTGGGCCCCACCCGGAAATCACGTGGGCCCCACCCGGAAATCACGTGGGCCCCACCCGGAAATCACGTGGGCCCGACGGGGAAATCACGTGGGCCCCACCCGGAAATCACGTGGGCCCCACCCGGAAATCACGTGGGCCCCACCCGGAAATCACGTGGGCCCCACCCGGAAATCACGTGGGCCCCACCCGGAAATCACGTGGGCCCCACCCGGAAATCACGTGGGCCCCACCCGGAAATCACGTGGGCCCCACCCGGAAATCACGTGGGCCCCACCCGGAAATCACGTGGGCCCCACCCGGAAATCACGTGGGCCCCACCCGGAAATCACGTGGGCCCCACCCGGAAATCACGTGGGCCCCCAGGGGAAATCACGTGGGCCCCACAAGGAAATCACGTGGGCCCCACCCGGAAATCACGTGGGCCCCACCCGGAAATCACGTGGGCCCCACCCGGAAATCACGTGGGCCCCACCCGGAAATCACGTGGGCCCCACCCGGAAATCACGTGGGCCCCACCCGGAAATCACGTGGGCCCCACCCGGAAATCACGTGGGCCCCACCCGGAAATCACGTGGGCCCCACCCGGAAATCACGTGGGCCCCACCCGGAAATCACGTGGGCCCCACCCGGAAATCACGTGGGCCCCACCCGGAAATCACGTGGGCCCCACCCGGAAATTACGTGGGCCCCCCCGGAAATCACGTGGGCCCCACCCGGAAATCACGTGGGCCCCACCCGGAAATCACGTGGGCCCCACCCGGAAATCACGTGGGCCCCACGGGGAAATCACGTGGGCCCCACCCGGAAATCACGTGGGGCCCACCCGGAAATCACGTGGGCCCCACGGGGAAGTCACGTGGGCCCCACCCGGAAATCACGTGGGCCCCACCCGGAAATCACGTGGGCCCCACCCGGAAATCACGTGGGCCCCACCCGGAAATCACGTGGGCCCCACCCGGAAATCACGTGGGCCCCACCCGGAAATCACGTGGGCCCCACCCGGAAATCACGTGGGCCCCACCCGGAAATCACGTGGGCCCCCAGGGGAAATCACGTGGGCCCCTCCCGGAAATCACGTGGGCCCCCAGGGGAAATCACGTGGGCCCCACCCGGATATCACGTGGGCCCCACCCGGAAATCACGTGGGCCCCACCCGGAAATCACGTGGGCCCCACGAGGAAATCACGTGGGTCCCACCCGGAAATCACGTGGGCCCAACCCGGAAATCACGTGGGCCCCACCCGGAAATCACGTGGGCCCCACCCGGAAATCACGTGGGCCCCACCCGGAAATCACGTGGGCCCCACCCGGAAATCACGTGGGCCCCACCCGGAAATCACGTGGGCCCCCAGGGGAAATCACGTGGGCCCCACCCGGAAATCACGTGGGCCCCACCCGGAAATCACGTGGGCCCCACCCGGAAATCACGTGGGCCCCACCCGGAAATCACGTGGGCCCCCAGGGGAAATCACGTGGGCCCCACCCGGAAATCACGTGGGCCCCACCCGGAAATCACGTGGGCCCCACCCGGAAATCACGTGGGCCCCACCCGGAAATCACGTGGGCCCCACCCGGAAATCACGTGGGCCCCACCCGGAAATCACGTGGGCCCCACCCGGAAATCACGTGGGCCCCACCCGGAAATCACGTGGGCCCCACCCGGAAATCACGTGGGCCCCCAGGGGAAATCACGTGGGCCCCACCCGGAAATCACGTGGGCCCCACCCGGAAATCACGTGGGCCCCACCCGGAAATCACGTGGGCCCCACCCGGAAATCACGTGGGCCCCACCCGGAAATCACGTGGGCCCCACCCGGAAATCACGTGGGCCCCACCCGGAAATCACGTGGGCCCCCCCGGAAATCACGTGGGCCCCACCCGGAAATCACGTGGGCCCCACCCGGAAATCAGGTGGGCCCCACCCGGAAATCACGTGGGCCCCACGGGGAAATCACGTGGGCCCCACCCGGAAATCACGTGGGGCCCACCCGGAAATCACGTGGGCCCCACGAGGAAATCACGTGGGCCCCACCCGGAAATCACGTGGGCCCCACCCGGAAATCACGTGGGCCCCCCCGGAAATCACGTGGGCCCCACCCGGAAATCACGTGGGCCCCACCCGGAAATCACGTGGGACCCACCCGGAAATCACGTGGGCCCCACCCGGAAATCACGTGGGCCCCACCCGGAAATCACGTGGGCCCCACCCGGAAATCACGTGGGCCCCACCCGGAAATCACGTGGGCCCCCAGGGGAAATCACGTGGGCCCCACCCGGAAATCACGTGGGCCCCACCCGGAAATCACGTGGGCCCCACCCGGAAATCACGTGGGCCCCACCCGGAAATCACGTGGGCCCCACCCGGAAATCACGTGGGCCCCACCCGGAAATCACGTGGGCCCCACACGGAAATCACGTGGGCCCCACCCGGAAATCACGTGGGCCCCACCCTGAAATCACGTGGGCCCCACGGGGAAATCACGTGGGCCCCACCCGGAAATCACGTGGGCCCCACCCGGAAATCACGTGGGCCCCACCCGGAAATCACGTGGGCCCCACCCGGAAATCACGTGGGCCCCACCCGGAAATCACGTGGGCCCCACACGGAAATCACGTGGGCCCCACCCGGAAATCACGTGGGCCCCACCCTGAAATCACGTGGGCCCCACCCGGAAATCACGTGGGCCCCACCCGGAAATCACGTGGGCCCCACCCGGAAATCACGTGGGCCCCACCCGGAAATCACGTGGGCCCCACCCGGAAATCACGTGGGCCCCACCCGGAAATCACGTGGGCCCCCAGGGGAAATCACGTGGGCCCCACAAGGAAATCACGTGGGCCCCACCCGGAAATCACGTGGGCCCCACCCGGAAATCACGTGGGCCCCACGGGGAAATCACGTGGGCCCCACCCGGAAATCACGTGGGCCCCACCCGGAAATCACGTGGGCCCCACCCGGAAATCACGTGGGCCCCACCCGGAAATCACGTGGGCCCCACCCGGAAATCACGTGGGCCCCACCCTGAAATCACGTGGGCCCCACCCGGAAATCACGTGGGCCCCACCCGGAAATCACGTGGGCCCCACCCGGAAATCACGTGGGCCCCACCCGGAAATCACGTGGGCCCCACCCGGAAATCACGTGGGCCCCCAGGGGAAATCACGTGGGCCCCACAAGGAAATCACGTGGGCCCCACCCGGAAATCACGTGGGCCCCACCCGGAAATCACGTGGGCCCCACCCTGAAATCACGTGGGCCCCACGGGGAAATCACGTGGGCCCCACCCGGAAATCACGTGGGCCCCACCCGGAAATCACGTGGGCCCCACCCGGAAATCACGTGGGCCCCACCCGGAAATCACGTGGGCCCCACCCGGAAATCACGTGGGCCCCACCCGGAAATCACGTGGGCCCCACCCGGAAATCACGTGGGCCCCACCCGGAAATCACGTGGGCCCCACGGGGAAATCACGTGGGCCCCACCCGGAAATCACGTGGGCCCCACCCGGAAATCACGTGGGCCCCACACGGAAATCACGTGGGCCCCACCCGGAAATCACGTGGGCCCCACCCGGAAATCACGTGGGCCCCACCCGGAAATCACGTGGGCCCCACCCGGAAATCACGTGGGCCCCACCCGGAAATCACGTGGGCCCCACGGGGAAATCAGGTGGGCCCCACCCGGAAATCACGTGGGCACCACGGGGAAATCACGTGGGCCCCACCCGGAAATCACGTGGGCACCACGGGGAAATCACGTGGGCCCCACCCGGAAATCACGTGGGCCCCACACGGAAATCACGTGGGCCCCACCGGGAAATCACGTGGGGCCCACCCGGAAATCACGTGGGCCCCACCCGGAAATCACGTGGGCCCCACGGGGAAATCACGTGGGCCCCACCCGGAAATCACGTGGGCACCACTCGGAAATCACGTGGGCCCCACACGGAAATCACGTGGGCCCCACCCGGAAATCACGTGGGCCCCACACGGAAATCACGTGGGCCCCACCCGGAAATCACGTGGGCCCCACTCGGAAATCACGTGGGCCCCACCCGGAAATCACGTGGGCCCCACCCGGAAATCACGTGGGCCCCACGGGGAAATCACGTGGGCCCCACCCGGAAATCACGTGGGCCCCACCCGGAAATCACGTGGGCCCCACCCGGAAGTCACGTGGGCCCCACCCGGAAATCACGTGGGCCCCACCCGGAAATCACGTGGGCCCCACCCGGAAATCACGTGGGCCCCACCCGGAAATCACGTGGGCCCCACCCGGAAATCACGTGGGCCCCACCCGGAAATCACGTGGGCCCCACCTGGAAATCACGTGGGCACCACGGGGAAATCACGTGGGCCCCACCCGGAAATCACGTGGGCCCCACCCGGAAATCACGTGGGCCCCACCCGGAAATCACGTGCGGCCCACCCGGAAATCACGTGGGCCCCACCCGGAAATCACGTGGGCCCCACGGGGAAAACACGTGGGCCCCACCCGGAAATCACGTGGGCCGCACCCGGAAATCACGTAGGCCCCACACGGAAATCACGTGGGCCCCACCCGGAAATCACGTGGGCCCCACCCGGAAATCACGTGGGACCCACCCGGAAATCACGTGGGCCCCACCCGTAAATCACGTGGGCCCCACGGGGAAATCACGTGGGCCCCACCCGGAAATCACGTGGGCCCCACCCGGAAATCACGTGGGCCCCACCCGGAAATCACGTGGGACCCCAGGGGAAATCACGTGGGCCCCACCCGGAAATCACGTGGGCCCCACCCGGAAATCACGTGGGCCCCACCCGGAAATCACGTGGGCCCCACCCGGAAATCACGTGGGCCCCACCCGGAAATCACGTGGGCCCCACCCGGAAATCACGTGGGCCCCACCCGGAAATCACGTGGGCCCCACCCGGAAATCACGTGGGCCCCACCCGGAAATCACGTGGGCCCCACCCGGAAATCACGTGGGGCCCACCCGGAAATCACGTGGGCCCCACCCGGAAATCACGTGGGCCCCACGGGGAAATCACGTGGGCCCCACCCGGAAATCACGTGGCCCCACCCGGAAATCACGTGGGCCCCACCCTGAAATCACGTGGGCCCCACCCGGAAATCACGTGGGCCCCACCCGGAAATCACGTGGGCCCCACCCGGAAATCACGTGGGCCCCACCCGGAAATCACGTGGGCCCCACTCGGAAATCACGTGGGCCCCACCCGGAAATCACGTGGGCCCCCAGGGGAAATCACGTGGGCCCCACCCGGAAATCACGTGGGCCCCACCCGGAAATCACGTGGGACCCCAGGGGAAATCACGTGGGCCCCACCCGGAAATCACGTGGGCCCCACCCGGAAATCACGTGGGCCCCACCCGGAAATCACGTGGGCCCCACCCGGAAATCACGTGGGCCCCACCCGGAAATCACGTGGGCCCCACCCGGAAATCACGTGGGCCCCACCCGGAAATCACGTGGGCCCCACCCGGAAATCACGTGGGCCCCACCCGGAAATCACGTGGGCCCCACCCGGAAATCACGTGGGCCCCACTCGGAAATCACGTGGGCCCCACCTGGAAATCACGTGGGCCCCCAGGGGAAATCACGTGGGCCCCACCCGGAAATCACGTGGGCCCCACCCGGAAATCACGTGGGCCCCACCCGGAAATCACGTGGGCCCCACCCGGAAATCACGTGGGCCCCACCCTGAAATCACGTGGGCCCCATCCGGAAATCACGTGGGCCCCACCCTGAAATCACGTGGGCCCCACCCGGAAATCACGTGGGGCCCACCCGGAAATCACGTGGGCCCCACCCGGAAATCACGTGGGCCCCACCCGGAAATCACGTGGGCCCCACTCGGAAATCACGTGGGCCCCACCCGGAAATCACGTGGGCCCCCAGGGGAAATCACGTGGGCCCCACCCGGAAATCACGTGGGGCCCACCCGGAAATCACGTGGGCCCCACCCGGAAATCACGTGGGCCCCACCCGGAAATCACGTGGGCCCCACCCGGAAATCACGTGGGCCCCACCCGGAAATCACGTGGGCCCCACGGGGAAATCACGTGGGCCCCACCCGGAAATCACGTGGGGCCCACCCGGAAATCACGTGGGCCCCACGGGGAAATCACGTGGGCCCCACGGGGAAATCACGTGGGCCCCACCCGGAAATCACGTGGGCCCCACCCGGAAATCACGTGGGCCCCACCCGGAAATCACGTGGGCCCCACCCGGAAATCACGTGGGCCCCACCCGGAAATCACGTGGGCCCCACCCGGAAATCACGTGGGCCCCACCCGGAAATCACGTGGGCCCTACCCGGAAATCACGTGGGCCCCCAGGGGAAATCACGTGGGCCCCACCCGGAAATCACGTGGGCCCCCAGGGGAAATCACGTGGGCCCCACCCGGATATCACGTGGGCCCCACCCGGAAATCACGTGGGCCCCACCCGGAAATCACGTGGGCCCCACGGGGAAATCACGTGGGTCCCACCCGGAAATCACGTGGGCCCCACCCGGAAATCACGTGGGCCCCACCCGGAAATCACGTGGGCCCCACCCGGAAATCACGTGGGCCCCACCCGGAAATCACGTGGGCCCCACCCGGAAATCACGTGGGCCCCACGGGGAAATCACGTGGGCCCCACCTGGAAATCACGTGGGCCCCACCCGGAAATCACGTGGGCCCCACCCGGAAGTCACGTGGGCCCCACCCGGAAATCACGTGGGCCCCACCCGGAAATCACGTGGGCCCCACCCGGAAATCACGTGGGCCCCACCCGGAAATCACGTGGGCCCCACCCGGAAATCACGTGGGCCCCACCCGGAAATCACGTGGACCCCCAGGGGAAATCACGTGGGCCCCACCCGGAAATCACGTGGGCCCCACCCGGAAATCACGTGGGCCCCACCCGGAAATCACGTGGGCCCCACCCGGAAATCAAGTGGGCCCCACCCGGAAATCACGTGGGCCCCACCCAGAAATCACGTGGGCCCCACCCGGAAATCACGTGGGCCCCACCCGGAAATCAAGTGGGCCCCACCCGGAAATCACGTGGGCCCCACCCAGAAATCACGTGGGCCCCACGTGGAAATCACGTGGGCCCCACCCGGAAATCACGTGGGCCCCACGGGGAAATCACGTGGGCCCCACCCGGAAATCACGTGGGCCCCACCCGGAAATCACGTGGGCCCCACCCGGAAATCACGTGGGCCCCACCCGGAAATCACGTGGGCCCCACCCGGAAATCACGTGGGCCCCACCCGGAAATCACGTGGGCCCCACCCGGAAATCACGTGGGCCCCACCCGGAAATCACGTGGGCCCCACCCGGAAATCACGTGGGCCCCACCCGGAAATCACGTGGGCCCCACGGGGAAATCACGTGGGCCCCACCCAGAAATCACGTGGGCCCCACGTGGAAATCACGTGGGCCCCACCCGGAAATCACGTGGGCCCCACGGGGAAATCACGTGGGCCCCACCCGGAAATCACGTGGGCCCCACCCGGAAATCACGTGGGCCCCACCCGGAAATCACGTGGGCCCCACCCGGAAATCACGTGGGCCCCACGGGGAAATCACGTGGGCCCCACCCGGAAATCACGTGGGCCCCACCCGGAAATCACGTGGGCCCCACCCGGAAATCACGTGGGCCCCACCCGGAAATCACGTGGGCCCCACCCGGAAATCACGTGGGCCCCACCCGGAAATCACGTGGGCCCCACCCGGAAATCACGTGGGCCCCCAGGGGAAATCACGTGGGCCCCACCCTGAAATCACGTGGGCCCCACCCGGAAATCACGTGGGCCCCACCCGGAAATAACGTGGGCCCCACCCGGAAATCACGTGGGCCCCACCCAGAAATCACGTGGGCCCCACCCGGAAATCACGTGGGCCCCACCCGGAAATCAAGTGGGCCCCACCCGGAAATCACGTGGGCCCCACCCGGAAATCACGTGGGCCCCCAGGGGAAATCATGTGGGCCCCACCCGGAGATCACGTGGGCCCCACCCGGAAATCACGTGGGCCCCACCCGGAAATCACTTGGGCCCCACCCGGAAATCACGTGGGCCCCACCCGGAAATCACGTGGGCCCCATCCTGAAATCACGTGGGCCCCACGGGGAAATCACGTGGGCCCCACCCGGAAATCACGTGGGGCCCACCCGGAAATCACGTGGGCCCCACCCGGAAATCACGTGGGCCCCACCCGGAAATCACGTGGGCCCCACCCGGAAATCACGTGGGCCCCACCCGGAAATCACGTGGGCCCCACCCGGAAATCACGTGGGCCCCCAGGGGAAATCACTTGGGCCCCACCCGGAAATCACGTGGGCCCCACCCGGAAATCACGTGGGCCCCACCCGGAAATCACGTGGGCCCCACGGGGAAATCACGTGGGCCCCACCCGGAAATCACGTGGGCCCCACGGGGAAATCACGTGGGTCCCACCCGGAAATCACGTGGGCCCCACCCGGAAATCACGTGGGCCCCACCCGGAAATCACGTGGGCCCCACCCGGAAATCACGTGGGCCCCACCCGGAAATCACGTGGGCCCCACGGGGAAATCACGTGGGCCCCACCCGGAAATCACGTGGGCCCCACCCGGAAATCACGTGGGCCCCACCCGGAAATCACGTGGGCCCCACCCGGAAATCACGTGGGGCCCACCCGGAAATCACGTGGGCCCCACCCGGAAATCACGTGGGCCCCACCCGGAAATCACGTGGGCCCCACCCGGAAATCACGTGGGCCCCACCCGGAAATCACGTGGGCCCCCAGGGGAAATCACGTGGGCCCCACCCGGAAATCACGTGGGCCCCACCCGGAAATCACGTGGGCCCCACGGGGAAATCACGTGGGCCCCACCCGGAAATCACGTGGGCCCCACCCGGAAATCACGTGGGCCCCCAGGGGAAATCACGTGGGCCCCACCCGGAAATCACGTGGGCCCCACCCGGAAATCACGTGGGCCCCACCCGGAAATCACGTGGGCCCCACCCGGAAATCACGTGGGCCCCACCCGGAAATCACGTGGGCCCCACCCGGAAATCACGTGGGCCCCACCCGGAAATCACGTGGGCCCCACCCGGAAATCACGTGGGCCCCACCCGGAAATCACGTGGGCCCCACCCGGAAATCACGTGGGCCCCACGGGGAAATCACGTGGGCCCCACCCGGAAATCACGTGGGCCCCACCCGGAAATCACGTGGGCCCCACCCGGAAATCACGTGGGCCCCACCCGGAAATCACGTGGGCCCCACCCTGAAATCACGTGGGCCCCACCCGGAAATCACGTGGGCCCCACCCGGAAATCACGTGGGCCCCACCCGGAAATCACGTGGGCCCCACCCGGAAATCACGTGGGCCCCACCCGGAAATCACGTGGGCCCCACCCGGAAATCACGTGGGCCCCCAGGTGAAATCACGTGGGCCCCACAAGGAAATCACGTGGGCCCCACCCTGAAATCACGTGGGCCCCACCCGGAAATCACGTGGGCCCCACCCGGAAATCACGTGGGACCCACCCGGAAATCACGTGTGCCCCACGGGGAAATCACGTGGGCCCCACCCGGAAATCACGTGGGCCCCACCCGGAAATCACGTGGGCCCCACCCGGAAATCACGTGGGCCCCACCCGGAAATCACGTGGGCCCCACCCGGAAATCACGTGGGCCCCACCCGGAAATCACGTGGCCCCCACGGGGAAATCACGTGGGCCCCACCCGGAAATCACGTGGGCCCCACCCGGAAATCACGTGGGCCCCACCCGGAAATCACGTGGGCCCCACCCGGAAATCACGTGGGCCCCACGGGGAAATCACGTGGGCCCCACGGGGAAATCACGTGGGCCCCACCCGGAAATCACGTGGGCCCCACCCGGAAATCACGTGAGCCCCACCCGGAAATCACATGGGCCCCACCCGGAAATCACGTGGGCCCCACCCGGAAATCACGTGGGCCCCACCCGGAAATCACGTGGGCCCCACCCGGAAATCACGTGGGCCCCACCCTGAAATCACGTGGGCCCCACCCGGAAATCACGTGGGCCCCACCCGGAAATCACGTGGGCCCCACCCGGAAATCACGTGGGCCCCACCCGGAAATCACGTGGGCCCCACCCGGAAATCACGTGGGCCCCCAGGGGAAATCACGTGGGCCCCACAAGGAAATCACGTGGGCCCCACCCGGAAATCACGTGGGCCCCACCCGGAAATCACGTGGGCCCCACCCTGAAATCACGTGGGCCCCACGGGGAAATCACGTGGGCCCCACCCGGAAATCACGTGGGCCCCACCCGGAAATCACGTGGGCCCCACCCGGAAATCACGTGGGCCCCACCCGGAAATCACGTGGGCCCCACCCGGAAATCACGTGGGCCCCACCCGGAAATCACGTGGGCCCCACCCGGAAATCACGTGGGCCCCACCCGGAAATCACGTGGGCCCCACGGGGAAATCACGTGGGCCCCACCCGGAAATCACGTGGGCCCCACCCGGAAATCACGTGGGCCCCACACGGAAATCACGTGGGCCCCACCCGGAAATCACGTGGGCCCCACCCGGAAATCACGTGGGCCCCACCCGGAAATCACGTGGGCCCCACCCGGAAATCACGTGGGCCCCACCCGGAAATCACGTGGGCCCCACGGGGAAATCAGGTGGGCCCCACCCGGAAATCACGTGGGCACCACGGGGAAATCACGTGGGCCCCACCCGGAAATCACGTGGGCACCACGGGGAAATCACGTGGGCCCCACCCGGAAATCACGTGGGCCCCACACGGAAATCACGTGGGCCCCACCGGGAAATCACGTGGGGCCCACCCGGAAATCACGTGGGCCCCACCCGGAAATCACGTGGGCCCCACGGGGAAATCACGTGGGCCCCACCCGGAAATCACGTGGGCACCACTCGGAAATCACGTGGGCCCCACACGGAAATCACGTGGGCCCCACCCGGAAATCACGTGGGCCCCACACGGAAATCACGTGGGCCCCACCCGGAAATCACGTGGGCCCCACTCGGAAATCACGTGGGCCCCACCCGGAAATCACGTGGGCCCCACCCGGAAATCACGTGGGCCCCACGGGGAAATCACGTGGGCCCCACCCGGAAATCACGTGGGCCCCACCCGGAAATCACGTGGGCCCCACCCGGAAGTCACGTGGGCCCCACCCGGAAATCACGTGGGCCCCACCCGGAAATCACGTGGGCCCCACCCGGAAATCACGTGGGCCCCACCCGGAAATCACGTGGGCCCCACCCGGAAATCACGTGGGCCCCACCCGGAAATCACGTGGGCCCCACCTGGAAATCACGTGGGCACCACGGGGAAATCACGTGGGCCCCACCCGGAAATCACGTGGGCCCCACCCGGAAATCACGTGGGCCCCACCCGGAAATCACGTGCGGCCCACCCGGAAATCACGTGGGCCCCACCCGGAAATCACGTGGGCCCCACGGGGAAAACACGTGGGCCCCACCCGGAAATCACGTGGGCCGCACCCGGAAATCACGTAGGCCCCACACGGAAATCACGTGGGCCCCACCCGGAAATCACGTGGGCCCCACCCGGAAATCACGTGGGACCCACCCGGAAATCACGTGGGCCCCACCCGTAAATCACGTGGGCCCCACGGGGAAATCACGTGGGCCCCACCCGGAAATCACGTGGGCCCCACCCGGAAATCACGTGGGCCCCACCCGGAAATCACGTGGGACCCCAGGGGAAATCACGTGGGCCCCACCCGGAAATCACGTGGGCCCCACCCGGAAATCACGTGGGCCCCACCCGGAAATCACGTGGGCCCCACCCGGAAATCACGTGGGCCCCACCCGGAAATCACGTGGGCCCCACCCGGAAATCACGTGGGCCCCACCCGGAAATCACGTGGGCCCCACCCGGAAATCACGTGGGCCCCACCCGGAAATCACGTGGGCCCCACCCGGAAATCACGTGGGGCCCACCCGGAAATCACGTGGGCCCCACCCGGAAATCACGTGGGCCCCACGGGGAAATCACGTGGGCCCCACCCGGAAATCACGTGGCCCCACCCGGAAATCACGTGGGCCCCACCCTGAAATCACGTGGGCCCCACCCGGAAATCACGTGGGCCCCACCCGGAAATCACGTGGGCCCCACCCGGAAATCACGTGGGCCCCACCCGGAAATCACGTGGGCCCCACTCGGAAATCACGTGGGCCCCACCCGGAAATCACGTGGGCCCCCAGGGGAAATCACGTGGGCCCCACCCGGAAATCACGTGGGCCCCACCCGGAAATCACGTGGGACCCCAGGGGAAATCACGTGGGCCCCACCCGGAAATCACGTGGGCCCCACCCGGAAATCACGTGGGCCCCACCCGGAAATCACGTGGGCCCCACCCGGAAATCACGTGGGCCCCACCCGGAAATCACGTGGGCCCCACCCGGAAATCACGTGGGCCCCACCCGGAAATCACGTGGGCCCCACCCGGAAATCACGTGGGCCCCACCCGGAAATCACGTGGGCCCCACCCGGAAATCACGTGGGCCCCACTCGGAAATCACGTGGGCCCCACCTGGAAATCACGTGGGCCCCCAGGGGAAATCACGTGGGCCCCACCCGGAAATCACGTGGGCCCCACCCGGAAATCACGTGGGCCCCACCCGGAAATCACGTGGGCCCCACCCGGAAATCACGTGGGCCCCACCCTGAAATCACGTGGGCCCCATCCGGAAATCACGTGGGCCCCACCCTGAAATCACGTGGGCCCCACCCGGAAATCACGTGGGGCCCACCCGGAAATCACGTGGGCCCCACCCGGAAATCACGTGGGCCCCACCCGGAAATCACGTGGGCCCCACTCGGAAATCACGTGGGCCCCACCCGGAAATCACGTGGGCCCCCAGGGGAAATCACGTGGGCCCCACCCGGAAATCACGTGGGGCCCACCCGGAAATCACGTGGGCCCCACCCGGAAATCACGTGGGCCCCACCCGGAAATCACGTGGGCCCCACCCGGAAATCACGTGGGCCCCACCCGGAAATCACGTGGGCCCCACGGGGAAATCACGTGGGCCCCACCCGGAAATCACGTGGGGCCCACCCGGAAATCACGTGGGCCCCACGGGGAAATCACGTGGGCCCCACGGGGAAATCACGTGGGCCCCACCCGGAAATCACGTGGGCCCCACCCGGAAATCACGTGGGCCCCACCCGGAAATCACGTGGGCCCCACCCGGAAATCACGTGGGCCCCACCCGGAAATCACGTGGGCCCCACCCGGAAATCACGTGGGCCCCACCCGGAAATCACGTGGGCCCTACCCGGAAATCACGTGGGCCCCCAGGGGAAATCACGTGGGCCCCACCCGGAAATCACGTGGGCCCCCAGGGGAAATCACGTGGGCCCCACCCGGATATCACGTGGGCCCCACCCGGAAATCACGTGGGCCCCACCCGGAAATCACGTGGGCCCCACGGGGAAATCACGTGGGTCCCACCCGGAAATCACGTGGGCCCCACCCGGAAATCACGTGGGCCCCACCCGGAAATCACGTGGGCCCCACCCGGAAATCACGTGGGCCCCACCCGGAAATCACGTGGGCCCCACCCGGAAATCACGTGGGCCCCACGGGGAAATCACGTGGGCCCCACCTGGAAATCACGTGGGCCCCACCCGGAAATCACGTGGGCCCCACCCGGAAGTCACGTGGGCCCCACCCGGAAATCACGTGGGCCCCACCCGGAAATCACGTGGGCCCCACCCGGAAATCACGTGGGCCCCACCCGGAAATCACGTGGGCCCCACCCGGAAATCACGTGGGCCCCACCCGGAAATCACGTGGACCCCCAGGGGAAATCACGTGGGCCCCACCCGGAAATCACGTGGGCCCCACCCGGAAATCACGTGGGCCCCACCCGGAAATCACGTGGGCCCCACCCGGAAATCAAGTGGGCCCCACCCGGAAATCACGTGGGCCCCACCCAGAAATCACGTGGGCCCCACCCGGAAATCACGTGGGCCCCACCCGGAAATCAAGTGGGCCCCACCCGGAAATCACGTGGGCCCCACCCAGAAATCACGTGGGCCCCACGTGGAAATCACGTGGGCCCCACCCGGAAATCACGTGGGCCCCACGGGGAAATCACGTGGGCCCCACCCGGAAATCACGTGGGCCCCACCCGGAAATCACGTGGGCCCCACCCGGAAATCACGTGGGCCCCACCCGGAAATCACGTGGGCCCCACCCGGAAATCACGTGGGCCCCACCCGGAAATCACGTGGGCCCCACCCGGAAATCACGTGGGCCCCACCCGGAAATCACGTGGGCCCCACCCGGAAATCACGTGGGCCCCACCCGGAAATCACGTGGGCCCCACGGGGAAATCACGTGGGCCCCACCCAGAAATCACGTGGGCCCCACGTGGAAATCACGTGGGCCCCACCCGGAAATCACGTGGGCCCCACGGGGAAATCACGTGGGCCCCACCCGGAAATCACGTGGGCCCCACCCGGAAATCACGTGGGCCCCACCCGGAAATCACGTGGGCCCCACCCGGAAATCACGTGGGCCCCACGGGGAAATCACGTGGGCCCCACCCGGAAATCACGTGGGCCCCACCCGGAAATCACGTGGGCCCCACCCGGAAATCACGTGGGCCCCACCCGGAAATCACGTGGGCCCCACCCGGAAATCACGTGGGCCCCACCCGGAAATCACGTGGGCCCCACCCGGAAATCACGTGGGCCCCCAGGGGAAATCACGTGGGCCCCACCCTGAAATCACGTGGGCCCCACCCGGAAATCACGTGGGCCCCACCCGGAAATAACGTGGGCCCCACCCGGAAATCACGTGGGCCCCACCCAGAAATCACGTGGGCCCCACCCGGAAATCACGTGGGCCCCACCCGGAAATCAAGTGGGCCCCACCCGGAAATCACGTGGGCCCCACCCGGAAATCACGTGGGCCCCCAGGGGAAATCATGTGGGCCCCACCCGGAGATCACGTGGGCCCCACCCGGAAATCACGTGGGCCCCACCCGGAAATCACTTGGGCCCCACCCGGAAATCACGTGGGCCCCACCCGGAAATCACGTGGGCCCCATCCTGAAATCACGTGGGCCCCACGGGGAAATCACGTGGGCCCCACCCGGAAATCACGTGGGGCCCACCCGGAAATCACGTGGGCCCCACCCGGAAATCACGTGGGCCCCACCCGGAAATCACGTGGGCCCCACCCGGAAATCACGTGGGCCCCACCCGGAAATCACGTGGGCCCCACCCGGAAATCACGTGGGCCCCCAGGGGAAATCACTTGGGCCCCACCCGGAAATCACGTGGGCCCCACCCGGAAATCACGTGGGCCCCACCCGGAAATCACGTGGGCCCCACGGGGAAATCACGTGGGCCCCACCCGGAAATCACGTGGGCCCCACGGGGAAATCACGTGGGTCCCACCCGGAAATCACGTGGGCCCCACCCGGAAATCACGTGGGCCCCACCCGGAAATCACGTGGGCCCCACCCGGAAATCACGTGGGCCCCACCCGGAAATCACGTGGGCCCCACGGGGAAATCACGTGGGCCCCACCCGGAAATCACGTGGGCCCCACCCGGAAATCACGTGGGCCCCACCCGGAAATCACGTGGGCCCCACCCGGAAATCACGTGGGGCCCACCCGGAAATCACGTGGGCCCCACCCGGAAATCACGTGGGCCCCACCCGGAAATCACGTGGGCCCCACCCGGAAATCACGTGGGCCCCACCCGGAAATCACGTGGGCCCCCAGGGGAAATCACGTGGGCCCCACCCGGAAATCACGTGGGCCCCACCCGGAAATCACGTGGGCCCCACGGGGAAATCACGTGGGCCCCACCCGGAAATCACGTGGGCCCCACCCGGAAATCACGTGGGCCCCCAGGGGAAATCACGTGGGCCCCACCCGGAAATCACGTGGGCCCCACCCGGAAATCACGTGGGCCCCACCCGGAAATCACGTGGGCCCCACCCGGAAATCACGTGGGCCCCACCCGGAAATCACGTGGGCCCCACCCGGAAATCACGTGGGCCCCACCCGGAAATCACGTGGGCCCCACCCGGAAATCACGTGGGCCCCACCCGGAAATCACGTGGGCCCCACCCGGAAATCACGTGGGCCCCACGGGGAAATCACGTGGGCCCCACCCGGAAATCACGTGGGCCCCACCCGGAAATCACGTGGGCCCCACCCGGAAATCACGTGGGCCCCACCCGGAAATCACGTGGGCCCCACCCTGAAATCACGTGGGCCCCACCCGGAAATCACGTGGGCCCCACCCGGAAATCACGTGGGCCCCACCCGGAAATCACGTGGGCCCCACCCGGAAATCACGTGGGCCCCACCCGGAAATCACGTGGGCCCCACCCGGAAATCACGTGGGCCCCCAGGTGAAATCACGTGGGCCCCACAAGGAAATCACGTGGGCCCCACCCTGAAATCACGTGGGCCCCACCCGGAAATCACGTGGGCCCCACCCGGAAATCACGTGGGACCCACCCGGAAATCACGTGTGCCCCACGGGGAAATCACGTGGGCCCCACCCGGAAATCACGTGGGCCCCACCCGGAAATCACGTGGGCCCCACCCGGAAATCACGTGGGCCCCACCCGGAAATCACGTGGGCCCCACCCGGAAATCACGTGGGCCCCACCCGGAAATCACGTGGCCCCCACGGGGAAATCACGTGGGCCCCACCCGGAAATCACGTGGGCCCCACCCGGAAATCACGTGGGCCCCACCCGGAAATCACGTGGGCCCCACCCGGAAATCACGTGGGCCCCACGGGGAAATCACGTGGGCCCCACGGGGAAATCACGTGGGCCCCACCCGGAAATCACGTGGGCCCCACCCGGAAATCACGTGAGCCCCACCCGGAAATCACATGGGCCCCACCCGGAAATCACGTGGGCCCCACCCGGAAATCACGTGGGCCCCACCCGGAAATCACGTGGGCCCCCAGGGGAAATCACGTGGGCCCCACCCGGAAATCACGTGGGCCCCACCCGGAAATCACGTGGGCCCCACCCGGAAATCACGTGGGCCCCACGGGGAAATCACGTGGGCCCCACCCGGAAATCACGTGGGCCCCACCCGGAAATCACGTGGGCCCCACCCGGAAATCACGTGGGCCCCACGGGGAAATCACGTGGGCCCCACCCGGAAATCACGTGGGCCCCACCCGGAAATCACGTGGGCCCCACCCGGAAATCACGTGGGCCCCACGGGGAAATCACGTGGGCCCCACCCGGAAATCACGTGGGCCCCACCCGGAAATCACGTGGGCCCCACCCGGAAATCACGTGGGCCCCACCCGGAAATCACGTGGGCCCCACCCGGAAATCACGAGGGCCCCACCCGGAAATTACGTGGGCCCCACCCGGAAATCACGTGGGCCCTACCCGGAAATCACGTGGGCCCCCAGAGGAAATCACGTGGGCCCCACCCGGAAATCACGTGGGCCCCACCCGGAAATCACGTGGGCCCCACCCGGAAATCACGTGGGCCCCACCCGGAAATCACGTGGGCCCCACCCGGAAATCACGTGGGCCCCACGGGGAAATCACGTGGGCCCCACCCGGAAATCACGTGGGCCCCACCCGGAAATCACGTGGGCCCCACCCGGAAATCACGTGGGCCCCACCCGGAAATCACGTGGGCCCCACCCGGAAATCACGTGGGCCCCACCCGGAAATCACGTGGGCCCCACCCGGAAATCACGTGGGCCCCACCCGGAAATCACGTGGGCCCCACCCGGAAATCACGTGGGCCCCACCCGGAAATCACGTGGGGCCCACCCGGAAATCACGTGGGCCCCACGGGGAAATCACGTGGGCCCCACCCGGAAATCACGTGGGCCCCACCCGGAAATCACGTGGGCCCCACACGGAAATCACGTGGGCCCCACCCGGAAATCACGTGGGCCCCACCCTGAAATCACGTGGGCCCCACCCGGAAATCACGTGGGCCCCACCCGGAAATCACGTGGGCCCCACCCGGAAATCACGTGGGCCCCACCCGGAAATCACGTGGGCCCCACCCGGAAATCACGTGGGCCCCACCCGGAAATCACGTGGGCCCCACCCGGAAATAACGTGGGCCCCACCCGGAAATCACGTGGGCCCCCAGGGGAAATCACGTGGGCCCCACAAGGAAATCACGTGGGCCCCACCCGGAAATCACGTGGGCCCCACCCGGAAATCACGTGGGCCCCACCCGGAAATCACGTGGGCCCCACGGGGAAATCACGTGGGCCCCACCCGGAAATCACGTGGGCCCCACCCGGAAATCACGTGGGCCCCACCCGGAAATCACGTGGGCCCCACCCGGAAATCACGTGGGCCCCACCCGGAAATCACGTGGGCCCCACCCGGAAATCACGTGGGCCCCACCCGGAAATCACGTGGGCCCCACCCGGAAATCACGTGGGCCCCAAGGGGAAATCACGTGGGCCCCACCCGGAAATCACGTGGGCCCCACCCGGAAATCACGTGGGCCCCACCCGGAAATCACGTGGGCCCCACCCGGAAATCACGTGGGCCCCACCCGGAAATCACGTGGGCCCCACCCGGAAATCACGTGGGCCCCACCCGGAAATCACGTGGGCCCCACGGGGAAATCACGCGGGCCCCACCCGGACATGACGTGGGCACCACGGGGAAATCACGTGGGCCCCACCCGGAAATCACGTGGGCACCACGGGGAAATCACGTGGGCCCCACCCGGAAATCACGTGGGCCCCACCCGGAAATCACGTGGGCCCCACCCGGAAATCACGTGGGGCCCACCCGGAAATCACGTGGGCCCCACCCGGAAATCACGTGGGCCCCACGGGGAAATCACGTGGGCCCCACCCGGAAATCACGTGGGCACCACCCGGAAATCACGTGGGCCCCACACGGAAATCACGTGGGCCCCACCCGGAAATCACGTGGGCCCCACACGGAAATCACGTGGGCCCCACCCGGAAATCACGTGGGCCCCTCCCGGAAATCACGTGGGCCCCACCCGGAAATCACGTGGGCCCCACCCGGAAATCACGTGGGCCCCACGGGGAAATCACGTGGGCCCCACCCGGAAATCACGTGGGCCCCACCCGGAAATCACGTGGGCCCCACCCGGAAGTCACGTGGGCCCCACCCGGAAATCACGTGGGCCCCACCCGGAAATCACGTGGGCCCCACCCGGAAATCACGTGGGCCCCACCCGGAAATCACGTGGGCCCCACCCGGAAATCACGTGGGCCCCACCCGGAAATCACGTGGGCCCCACCCGGAAATCACGTGGGCACCACGGGGAAATCACGTGGGCCCCACCCGGAAATCACGTGGGCCCCACCCGGAAATCACGTGGGCCCCACCCGGAAATCACGTGGGGCCCACCCGGAAATCACGTGGGCCCCACCCGGAAATCACGTGGGACCCACGGGGAAATCACGTGGGCCCCACCCGGAAATCACGTGGGCCCCACCCGGAAATCACGTAGGCCCCACACAGAAATCACGTGGGCCCCACCCGGAAATCACGTGGGCCCCACCCGGAAATCACGTGGGACCCACCCGGAAATCACGTGGGCCCCACCCGGAAATCACGTGGGCCCCACGGGGAAATCACGTGGGCCCCACCCGGAAATCACGTGGGCCCCACCCGGAAATCACGTGGGCCCCACCCGGAAATCACGTGGGACCCCAGGGGAAATCACGTGGGCCCCACCCGGAAATCACGTGGGCCCCACCCGGAAATCACGTGGGCCCCACCCGGAAATCACGTGGGCCCCACCCGGAAATCACGTGGGCCCCACCCGGAAATCACGTGGGCCCCCAGGGGAAATCACGTGGGCCCCACCCGGAAATCACGTGGGCCCCACCCGGAAATCACGTGGGCCCCACCCGGAAATCACGTGGGCCCCACCCGGAAATCACGTGGGCCCCACCCGGAAATCACGTGGGCCCCACCCGGAAATCACGTGGGCCCCACCCGGAAATCACGTGGGCCCCACCCGGAAATCACGTGGGCCCCACCCGGAAATCACGTGGGCCCCACGGGGAAATCACGTGGGCCCCACCCGGAAATCACGTGGGCCCCACCCGGAAATCACGTGGGCCCCACCCGGAAATCACGTGGGCCCCACCCGGAAATCACGTGTGCCCCACGGGGAAATCACGTGGGCCCCACCCGGAAATCACGTGGGCCCCACCCGGAAATCACGTGGGCCCCACCCGGAAATCACGTGGGCCCCACCCGGAAATCACGTGGGCCCCACCCGGAAATCACGTGGGCCCCACCCGGAAATCACGTGGCCCCCACGGGGAAATCACGTGGGCCCCACCCGGAAATCACGTGGGCCCCACCCGGAAATCACGTGGGCCCCACCCGGAAATCACGTGGGCCCCACGGGGAAATCACGTGGGCCCCACGGGGAAATCACGTGGGCCCCACGGGGAAATCACGTGGGCCCCACCCGGAAATCACGTGGGCCCCACCCGGAAATCACGTGAGCCCCACCCGGAAATCACATGGGCCCCACCCGGAAATCACGTGGGCCCCACCCGGAAATCACGTGGGCCCCACCCGGAAATCACGTGGGCCCCCAGGGGAAATCACGTGGGCCCCACCCGGAAATCACGTGGGCCCCACCCGGAAATCACGTGGGCCCCACCCGGAAATCACGTGGGCCCCACGGGGAAATCACGTGGGCCCCACCCGGAAATCACGTGGGCCCCACCCGGAAATCACGTGGGCCCCACCCGGAAATCACGTGGGCCCCACCCGGAAATCACGTGGGCCCCACCCGGAAATCACGTGGGCCCCACCCGGAAATCACGTGGGCCCCACCCGGAAATCACGTGGGCCCCACCCGGAAATCACGTGGGCCCCACGGGGAAATCACGTGGGCCCCACCCGGAAATCACGTGGGCCCCACGGGGAAATCACGTGGGCCCCACCCGGAAATCACGTGGGCCCCACCCGGAAATCACGTGGGCCCCACCCGGAAATCACGTGGGCCCCACCCGGAAATCACGTGGGCCCCACCCGGAAATCACGTGGGCCCCACCCGGAAATCACGTGGGCCCCACCCGGAAATCACGTGGGCCCCACCCGGAAATCACGTGGGCCCCAAGGGGAAATCACGTGGGCCCCACCCGGAAATCACGTGGGCCCCACCCGGAAATCACGTGGGCCCCACCCGGAAATCACGTGGGCCCCACCCGGAAATCACGTGGGCCCCACCCGGAAATCACGTGGGCCCCACCCGGAAATCACGTGGGCCCCACCCGGAAATCACGTGGGCCCCACGGGGAAATCACGCGGGCCCCACCCGGACATCACGTGGGCACCACGGGGAAATCACGTGGGCCCCACCCGGAAATCACGTGGGCACCACGGGGAAATCACGTGGGCCCCACCCGGAAATCACGTGGGCCCCACCCGGAAATCACGTGGGCCCCACCCGGAAATCACGTGGGGCCCACCCGGAAATCACGTGGGCCCCACCCGGAAATCACGTGGGCCCCACGGGGAAATCACGTGGGCCCCACCCGGAAATCACGTGGGCACCACCCGGAAATCACGTGGGCCCCACACGGAAATCACGTGGGCCCCACCCGGAAATCACGTGGGCCCCACACGGAAATCACGTGGGCCCCACCCGGAAATCACGTGGGCCCCTCCCGGAAATCACGTGGGCCCCACCCGGAAATCACGTGGGCCCCACCCGGAAATCACGTGGGCCCCACGGGGAAATCACGTGGGCCCCACCCGGAAATCACGTGGGCCCCACCCGGAAATCACGTGGGCCCCACCCGGAAGTCACGTGGGCCCCACCCGGAAATCACGTGGGCCCCACCCGGAAATCACGTGGGCCCCACCCGGAAATCACGTGGGCCCCACCCGGAAATCACGTGGGCCCCACCCGGAAATCACGTGGGCCCCACCCGGAAATCACGTGGGCCCCACCCGGAAATCACGTGGGCACCACGGGGAAATCACGTGGGCCCCACCCGGAAATCACGTGGGCCCCACCCGGAAATCACGTGGGCCCCACCCGGAAATCACGTGGGGCCCACCCGGAAATCACGTGGGCCCCACCCGGAAATCACGTGGGACCCACGGGGAAATCACGTGGGCCCCACCCGGAAATCACGTGGGCCCCACCCGGAAATCACGTAGGCCCCACACAGAAATCACGTGGGCCCCACCCGGAAATCACGTGGGCCCCACCCGGAAATCACGTGGGACCCACCCGGAAATCACGTGGGCCCCACCCGGAAATCACGTGGGCCCCACGGGGAAATCACGTGGGCCCCACCCGGAAATCACGTGGGCCCCACCCGGAAATCACGTGGGCCCCACCCGGAAATCACGTGGGACCCCAGGGGAAATCACGTGGGCCCCACCCGGAAATCACGTGGGCCCCACCCGGAAATCACGTGGGCCCCACCCGGAAATCACGTGGGCCCCACCCGGAAATCACGTGGGCCCCACCCGGAAATCACGTGGGCCCCCAGGGGAAATCACGTGGGCCCCACCCGGAAATCACGTGGGCCCCACCCGGAAATCACGTGGGCCCCACCCGGAAATCACGTGGGCCCCACCCGGAAATCACGTGGGCCCCACCCGGAAATCACGTGGGCCCCACCCGGAAATCACGTGGGCCCCACCCGGAAATCACGTGGGCCCCACCCGGAAATCACGTGGGCCCCACCCGGAAATCACGTGGGCCCCACGGGGAAATCACGTGGGCCCCACCCGGAAATCACGTGGGCCCCACCCGGAAATCACGTGGGCCCCACCCGGAAATCACGTGGGCCCCACCCGGAAATCACGTGTGCCCCACGGGGAAATCACGTGGGCCCCACCCGGAAATCACGTGGGCCCCACCCGGAAATCACGTGGGCCCCACCCGGAAATCACCTGGGCCCCACCCGGAAATCACGTGGGCCCCACCCGGAAATCACGTGGGCCCCACCCGGAAATCACGTGGCCCCCACGGGGAAATCACGTGGGCCCCACCCGGAAATCACGTGGGCCCCACCCGGAAATCACGTGGGCCCCACCCGGAAATCACGTGGGCCCCACGGGGAAATCACGTGGGCCCCACGGGGAAATCACGTGGGCCCCACGGGGAAATCACGTGGGCCCCACCCGGAAATCACGTGGGCCCCACCCGGAAATCACGTGGGCCCCACCCGGAAATCACGTGGGCCCCCAGGGGAAATCACGTGGGCCCCACCCGGAAATCACGTGGGCCCCACCCGGAAATCACGTGGGCCCCACCCGGAAATCACGTGGGCCCCACCCGGAAATCACGTGGGCCCCACCCGGAAATCACGTGGGCCCCACCCGGAAATCACGTGGGCCCCACCCGGAAATCACGTGGGCCCCACCCGGAAATCACGTGGGCCCCACCCGGAAATCACGTGGGCCCCACCCGGAAATCACGTGGGCCCCAAGGGGAAATCACGTGGGCCCCACCCGGAAATCACGTGGGCCCCACCCGGAAATCACGTGGGCCCCACCCGGAAATCACGTGGGCCCCACCCGGAAATCACGTGGGCCCCACCCGGAAATCACGTGGGCCCCACCCGGAAATCACGTGGGCCCCACGGGGAAATCACGCGGGCCCCACCCGGACATCACGTGGGCACCACGGGGAAATCACGTGGGCCCCACCCGGAAATCACGTGGGCACCACGGGGAAATCACGTGGGCCCCACCCGGAAATCACGTGGGCCCCACCCGGAAATCACGTGGGCCCCACCCGGAAATCACGTGGGGCCCACCCGGAAATCACGTGGGCCCCACCCGGAAATCACGTGGGCCCCACGGGGAAATCACGTGGGCCCCACCCGGAAATCACGTGGGCACCACCCGGAAATCACGTGGGCCCCACACGGAAATCACGTGGGCCCCACCCGGAAATCACGTGGGCCCCACACGGAAATCACGTGGGCCCCACCCGGAAATCACGTGGGCCCCTCCCGGAAATCACGTGGGCCCCACCCGGAAATCACGTGGGCCCCACCCGGAAATCACGTGGGCCCCACGGGGAAATCACGTGGGCCCCACCCGGAAATCACGTGGGCCCCACCCGGAAATCACGTGGGCCCCACCCGGAAGTCACGTGGGCCCCACCCGGAAATCACGTGGGCCCCACCCGGAAATCACGTGGGCCCCACCCGGAAATCACGTGGGCCCCACCCGGAAATCACGTGGGCCCCACCCGGAAATCACGTGGGCCCCACCCGGAAATCACGTGGGCCCCACCCGGAAATCACGTGGGCACCACGGGGAAATCACGTGGGCCCCACCCGGAAATCACGTGGGCCCCACCCGGAAATCACGTGGGCCCCACCCGGAAATCACGTGGGGCCCACCCGGAAATCACGTGGGCCCCACCCGGAAATCACGTGGGACCCACGGGGAAATCACGTGGGCCCCACCCGGAAATCACGTGGGCCCCACCCGGAAATCACGTAGGCCCCACACAGAAATCACGTGGGCCCCACCCGGAAATCACGTGGGCCCCACCCGGAAATCACGTGGGACCCACCCGGAAATCACGTGGGCCCCACCCGGAAATCACGTGGGCCCCACGGGGAAATCACGTGGGCCCCACCCGGAAATCACGTGGGCCCCACCCGGAAATCACGTGGGCCCCACCCGGAAATCACGTGGGACCCCAGGGGAAATCACGTGGGCCCCACCCGGAAATCACGTGGGCCCCACCCGGAAATCACGTGGGCCCCACCCGGAAATCACGTGGGCCCCACCCGGAAATCACGTGGGCCCCACCCGGAAATCACGTGGGCCCCCAGGGGAAATCACGTGGGCCCCACCCGGAAATCACGTGGGCCCCACCCGGAAATCACGTGGGCCCCACCCGGAAATCACGTGGGCCCCACCCGGAAATCACGTGGGCCCCACCCGGAAATCACGTGGGCCCCACCCGGAAATCACGTGGGCCCCACCCGGAAATCACGTGGGCCCCACCCGGAAATCACGTGGGCCCCACCCGGAAATCACGTGGGCCCCACGGGGAAATCACGTGGGCCCCACCCGGAAATCACGTGGGCCCCACCCGGAAATCACGTGGGCCCCACCCGGAAATCACGTGGGCCCCACCCGGAAATCACGTGTGCCCCACGGGGAAATCACGTGGGCCCCACCCGGAAATCACGTGGGCCCCACCCGGAAATCACGTGGGCCCCACCCGGAAATCACGTGGGCCCCACCCGGAAATCACGTGGGCCCCACCCGGAAATCACGTGGGCCCCACCCGGAAATCACGTGGCCCCCACGGGGAAATCACGTGGGCCCCACCCGGAAATCACGTGGGCCCCACCCGGAAATCACGTGGGCCCCACCCGGAAATCACGTGGGCCCCACGGGGAAATCACGTGGGCCCCACGGGGAAATCACGTGGGCCCCACGGGGAAATCACGTGGGCCCCACCCGGAAATCACGTGGGCCCCACCCGGAAATCACGTGGGCCCCACCCGGAAATCACGTGGGCCCCCAGGGGAAATCACGTGGGCCCCACCCGGAAATCACGTGGGCCCCACCCGGAAATCACGTGGGCCCCACCCGGAAATCACGTGGGCCCCACGGGGAAATCACGTGGGCCCCACCCGGAAATCACGTGGGCCCCACCCGGAAATCACGTGGGCCCCACCCGGAAATCACGTGGGCCCCACCCGGAAATCACGTGGGCCCCACCCGGAAATCACGTGGGCCCCACCCGGAAATCACGTGGGCCCCACCCGGAAATCACGTGGGCCCCACCCGGAAATCACGTGGGCCCCACGGGGAAATCACGTGGGCCCCACCCGGAAATCACGTGGGCCCCACCCGGAAATCACGTGGGCCCCACCCGGAAATCACGTGGGCCCCACCCGGAAATCACGTGGGCCCCACCCGGAAATCACGAGGGCCCCCCCGGAAATTACGTGGGCCCCACCCGGAAATCACGTGGGCCCTACCCGGAAATCACGTGGGCCCCCAGAGGAAATCACGTGGGCCCCACCCGGAAATCACGTGGGCCCCACCCGGAAATCACGTGGGCCCCACCCGGAAATCACGTGGGCCCCACCCGGAAATCACGTGGGCCCCACCCGGAAATCACGTGGGCCCCACGGGGAAATCACGTGGGCCCCACCCGGAAATCACGTGGGCCCCACCCGGAAATCACGTGGGCCCCACCCGGAAATCACGTGGGCCCCACCCGGAAATCACGTGGGCCCCACCCGGAAATCACGTGGGCCCCACCCGGAAATCACGTGGGCCCCACCCGGAAATCACGTGGGCCCCACCCGGAAATCACGTGGGCCCCACCCGGAAATCACGTGGGCCCCACCCGGAAATCACGTGGGGCCCACCCGGAAATCACGTGGGCCCCACGGGGAAATCACGTGGGCCCCACGGGGAAATCACGTGGGCCACACCCGGAAATCACGTGGGCCCCACCCGGAAATCACGTGGGCCCCACCCGGAAATCACGTGGGCCCCACCCGGAAATCACGTGGGCCCCACCCGGAAATCACGTGGGCCCCACCCGGAAATCACGTGGGCCCCACCCGGAAATCACGTGGGCCCCACCCGGAAATCACGTGGGCCCCACCCGGAAATCACGTGGGCCCCAAGGGGAAATCACGTGGGCCCCACCCGGAAATTACGTGGGCCCCACCCGGAAATCACGTGGGCCCCACCTGGAAATCACGTGGGCCCCACCCGGAAATCACGTGGGCCCCACCCGGAAATCACGTGGGCCCCACCCGGAAATCACGTGGGCCCCACCCGGAAATCACGTGGGCCCCACGGGGAAATCACGCGGGCCCCACCCGGACATCACGTGGGCACCACGGGGAAATCACGTGGGCCCCACCCGGAAATCACGTGGGCACCACGGGGAAATCACGTGGGCCCCACCCGGAAATCACGTGGGCCCCACCCGGAAATCACGTGGGCCCCACCCGGAAATCACGTGGGGCCCACCCGGAAATCACGTGGGCCCCACCCGGAAATCACGTGGGCCCCACGGGGAAATCACGTGGGCCCCACCCGGAAATCACGTGGGCCCCACGGGGAAATCACGTGGGCCACACACGGAAATCACGTGGGCCCCACCCGGAAATCACGTGGGCCCCACACGGAAATCACGTGGGCCCCACCCGGAAATCACGTGGGCCCCTCCCGGAAATCACGTGGGCCCCACCCGGAAATCACGTGGGCCCCACCCGGAAATCACGTGGGCCCCACGGGGAAATCACGTGGGCCCCACCCGGAAATCACGTGGGCCCCACCCGGAAATCACGTGGGCCCCACCCGGAAGTCACGTGGGCCCCACCCGGAAATCACGTGGGCCCCACCCGGAAATCACGTGGGCCCCACCCGGAAATCACGTGGGCCCCACCCGGAAATCACGTGGGCCCCACCCGGAAATCACGTGGGCCCCACCCGGAAATCACGTGGGCCCCACCCGGAAATCACGTGGGCACCACGGGGAAATCACGTGGGCCCCACCCGGAAATCACGTGGGCCCCACCCGGAAATCACGTGGGGCCCACCCGGAAATCACGTGGGGCCCACCCGGAAATCACGTGGGCCCCACCCGGAAATCACGTGTGACCCACGGGGAAATCACGTGGGCCCCACCCGGAAATCACGTGGGCCCCACCCGGAAATCACGTAGGCCCCACACAGAAATCACGTGGGCCCCACCCGGAAATCACGTGGGCCCCACCCGGAAATCACGTGGGACCCACCCGGAAATCACGTGGGCCCCACCCGGAAATCACGTGGGCCCCACGGGGAAATCACGTGGGCCCCACCCGGAAATCACGTGGGCCCCACCCGGAAATCACGTGGGCCCCACCCGGAAATCACGTTGGACCCCAGGGGAAATCACGTGGGCCCCACCCGGAAATCACGTGGGCCCCACCCGGAAATCACGTGGGCCCCACCCGGAAATCACGTGGGCCCCACCCGGAAATCACGTGGGCCCCACCCGGAAATCACGTGGGCCCCCAGGGGAAATCACGTGGGCCCCACCCGGAAATCACGTGGGCCCCACCCGGAAATCACGTGGGCCCCACCCGGAAATCACGTGGGCCCCACCCGGAAATCACGTGGGCCCCACCCGGAAATCACGTGGGCCCCACCCGGAAATCACGTGGGCCCCACCCGGAAATCACGTGGGCCCCACCCGGAAATCACGTGGGCCCCACAAGGAAATCACGTGGGCCCCACCCGGAAATCACGTGGGCCCCACCCGGAAATCACGTGGGCCCCACCCGGAAATCACGTCGGCCCCACGGGGAAATCACGTGGGCCCCACCCGGAAATCACGTGGGCCCCACCCGGAAATCACGTGGGCCCCACCCGGAAATCACGTGGGCCCCACCCGGAAATCACGTGGGCCCCACCCGGAAATCACGTGGGCCCCACCCGGAAATCACGTGGGCCCCACCCGGAAATCACGTGGGCCCCACCCGGAAATCACGTGGGCCCCACCCGGAAATCACGTGGGCCCCAAGGGGAAATCACGTGGGCCCCACCCGGAAATCACGTGGGCCCCACCCGGAAATCACGTGGGCCCCACCCGGGATTCACGTGGGCCCCACCCGGAAATCACGTGGGCCCCACCCGGAAATCACGTGGGCCCCACCCGGAAATCACGTGGGCCCCACCCGGAAATCACGTGGGCCCCACCCGGAAATCACGTGGGCCCCACCCGGAAATCACGTGGGCCCCACCCGGAAATCACGTGGGCCCCACCCGGAAATCACGTGGGCCCCACCCGGAAATCACGTGGGCCCCACCCGGAAATCACATGGGCCCCACCCGGAAATCACGTGGGCCCCACCCGGAAATCACGTGGGCCCCACCCGGAAATCACGTGGGCCCCACCCGGAAATCACGTGGGCCCCACCCGGAAATCACGTGGGCCCCACCCGGAAATCACGTGGGGCCCACCCGGAAATCACGTGGGCCCCACGGGGAAATCACGTGGGCCCCACCCGGAAATCACGTGGGCCCCACCCGGAAATCACGTGGGCCCCACCCTGAAATCACGTGGGCCCCACCCGGAAATCACGTGGGCCCCACCCTGAAATCACGTGGGCCCCACCCGGAAATCACGTGGGCCCCACCCGGAAATCACGTGGGCCCCACCCGGAAATCACGTGGGCCCCACCCGGAAATCACGTGGGCCCCACCCGGAAATCACGTGGGCCCCACCCGGGAATCCCGTGGGCCCCACCCGGAAATCACGTGGGCCCCCAGGGGAAATCACGTGGGCCCCACAAGGAAATCACGTGGGCCCCACCCGGAAATCACGTGGGCCCCACCCGGAAATCACGTGGGCCCCACGGGGAAATCACGTGGGCCCCACCCGGAAATCACGTGGGCCCCACCCGGAAATCACGTGGGCCCCACCCGGAAATCACGTGGGCCCCACCCGGAAATCACGTGGGCCCCACCCGGAAATCACGTGGGCCCCACCCGGAAATCACGTGGGCCCCACCCGGAAATCACGTGGGCCCCACCCGGAAATCACGTGGGCCCCACCCGGAAATCACGTGGGCCCCACCCGGAAATCACGTGGGCCCCACCCGGAAATCACGTGGGCCCCACCCGGAAATCACGTGGGCCCCCAGGGGAAATCACGTGGGCCCCACAAGGAAATCACGTGGGCCCCACCCGGAAATCACGTGGGCCCCACCCGGAAATCACGTGGGCCCCACCCGGAAATCACGTGGGCCCCACGGGGAAATCACGTGGGCCCCACCCGGAAATCACGTGGGCCCCACCCGGAAATCACGTGGGCCCCACCCGGAAATCACGTGGGCCCCACCCGGAAATCACGTGGGCCCCACCCGGAAATCACGTGGGCCCCACCCGGAAATCACGTGGGCCCCACCCGGAAATCACGTGGGCCCCACCCGGAAATCACGTGGGCCCCACGGGGAAATCACGTGGGCCCCACCCGGAAATCACGTGGGCCCCACCCGGAAATCACGTGGGCCCCACCCGGAAATCACGTGGGCCCCACCTGGAAATCACGTGGGCCCCACCCGGAAATCACGTGGGCCCCACCCGGAAATCACGTGGGCCCCACCCGGAAATCACGTGGGCCCCACACGGAAATCACGTGGGCCCCACCCGGAAATCACGTGGGCCCCACCCGGAAATCACGTGGGCCCCACGGGGAAATCAGGTGGGCCCCACCCGGAAATCACGTGGGCACCACGGGGAAATCACGTGGGCCCCACCCGGAAATCACGTGGGCACCACGGGGAAATCACGTGGGCCCCACCCGGAAATCACGTGGGCCCCACCCGGAAATCACGTGGGCCCCACCCGGAAATCACGTGGGCCCCACCCGGAAATCACGTGGGCCCCACCCGGAAATCACGTGGGCCCCACGGGGAAATCACGTGGGCCCCACCCGGAAATCACGTGGGCACCACCCGGAAATCACGTGGGCCCCACACGGAAATCACGTGGGCCCCACCCGGAAATCACGTGGGCCCCACACGGAAATCACGTGGGCCCCACCCGGAAATCACGTGGGCCCCACTCGGAAATCACGTGGGCCCCACCCGGAAATCACGTGGGCCCCACCCGGAAATCACGTGGGCCCCACGGGGAAATCACGTGGGCCCCACCCGGAAATCACGTGGGCCCCACCCGGAAATCACGTGGGCCCCACCCGGAAGTCACGTGGGCCCCACCCGGAAATCACGTGGGCCCCACCCGGAAATCACGTGGGCCCCACCCGGAAATCACGTGGGCCCCACCCGGAAATCACGTGGGACCCACCCGGAAATCACGTGGGCCCCACCCGGAAATCACGTGGGCCCCACCCGGAAATCACGTGGGCACCACGGGGAAATCACGTGGGCCCCACCCGGAAATCACGTGGGCCCCACCCGGAAATCACGTGGGCCCCACCCGGAAATCACGTGGGGCCCACCCGGAAATCACGTGGGCCCCACCCGGAAATCACGTGGGCCCCACGGGGAAAACACGTGGGCCCCACCCGGAAATCACGTGGGCCCCACCCGGAAATCACGTAGGCCCCACACGGAAATCACGTGGGCCCCACCCGGAAATCACGTGGGCCAAACCCGGAAATCACGTGGGACCCACCCGGAAATCACGTGGGCCCCACCCGGAAATCACGTGGGCCCCACGGGGAAATCACGTGGGCCCCACCCGGAAATCACGTGGGCCCCACCCGGAAATCACGTGGGCCCCACCCGGAAATCACGTGGGACCCCAGGGGAAATCACGTGGGCCCCACCCGGAAATCACGTGGGCCCCACCCTGAAATCACGTGGGCCCCACCCGGAAATCACGTGGGCCCCACCCTGAAATCACGTGGGCCCCACCCGGAAATCACGTGGGCCCCACCCGGAAATCACGTGGGCCCCACCCGGAAATCACGTGGGCCCCACCCGGAAATCACGTGGGCCCCACCCGGAAATCACGTGGGCCCCACCCGGAAATCACGTGGGCCCCACCCGGAAATCACGTGGGGCCCACCCGGAAATCACGTGGGCCCCACCCGGAAATCACGTGGGCCCCACGGGGAAATCACGTGGGCCCCACCCGGAAATCACGTGGCCCCACCCGGAAATCACGTGGGCCCCACCCTGAAATCACGTGGGCCCCACCCGGAAATCACGTGGGCCCCACCCGGAAATCACGTGGGCCCCACCCGGAAATCACGTGGGCCCCACCCGGAAATCACGTGGGCCCCACTCGGAAATCACGTGGGCTCCACCCGGAAATCACGTGGGCCCCCAGGGGAAATCACGTGGGCCCCACCCGGAAATCACGTGGGCCCCACCCGGAAATCACGTGGGACCCCAGGGGAAATCACGTGGACATGGGCCCCACCCGGAAATCACGTGGGCCCCACCCGGAAATCACGTGGGCCCCACCCGGAAATCACGTCGGCCCCCAGGGGAAATCACGTGGGCCCCACCCGGAAATCACGTGGGCCCCACCCGGAAATCACGTGGGCCCCACCCGGAAATCACGTGGGCCCCACCCGGAAATCACGTGGGCCCCACCCGGAAATCACGTGGGCCCCACCCGGAAATCACGTGGGCCCCACCCGGAAATCACGTGGGCCCCACCCGGAAATCACGTGGGCCCCACCCGGAAATCACGTGCGGCCCACCCGGAAATCACGTGGGCCCCACCCGGAAATCACGTGGGCCCCACCCGGAAATCCCGTGGGCCCCACCCGGAAATCACGTGGGCCCCACCCGGAAATCACGAGGGCCCCACCCGGAAATTACGTGGGCCCCACCCGGAAATCACGTGGGCCCTACCCGGAAATCACGTGGGCCCCCAGAGGAAATCACGTGGGCCCCACCCGGAAATCACGTGGGCCCCCAGGGGAAATCACGTGGGCCCCACCCGGAAATCACGTGGGCCCCACCCGGAAATCACGTGGGCCCCACCCGGAAATCACGTGGGCCCCACGGGGAAATCACGTGGGCCCCACCCGGAAATCACGTGGGCCCCACCCGGAAATCACGTGGGCCCCACCCGGAAATCACGTGGGCCCCACCCGGAAATCACGTGGGCCCCACCCGGAAATCACGTGGGCCCCACCCGGAAATCACGTGGGCCCCACCCGGAAATCACGTGGGCCCCACCCGGAAATCACGTGGGCCCCACCCGGAAATCACGTGGGCCCCACCCGGAAATCACGTGGGGCCCACCCGGAAATCACGTGGGCCCCACGGGGAAATCACGTGGGCCCCACCCGGAAATCACGTGGGCCCCACCCGGAAATCACGTGGGCCCCACACGGAAATCACGTGGGCCCCACCCGGAAATCACGTGGGCCCCACCCTGAAATCACGTGGGCCCCACCCGGAAATCACGTGGGCCCCACCCGGAAATCACGTGGGCCCCACCCGGAAATCACGTGGGCCCCACCCGGAAATCACGTGGGCCCCACCCGGAAATCACGTGGGCCCCACCCGGAAATAACGTGGGCCCCACCCGGAAATCACGTGGGCCCCCAGGGGAAATCACGTGGGCCCCACAAGGAAATCACGTGGGCCCCACCCGGAAATCACGTGGGCCCCACCCGGAAATCACGTGGGCCCCACCCGGAAATCACGTGGGCCCCACGGGGAAATCACGTGGGCCCCACCCGGAAATCACGTGGGCCCCACCCGGAAATCACGTGGGCCCCACCCGGAAATCACGTGGGCCCCACCCGGAAATCACGTGGGCCCCAACCGGAAATCACGTGGGCCCCACCCGGAAATCACGTGGGCCCCACCCGGAAATCACGTGGGCCCCACCCGGAAATCACGTGGGCCCCACCCGGAAATCACGTGGGCCCCAAGGGGAAATCACGTGGGCCCCACCCGGAAATCACGTGGGCCCCACCCGGAAATCACGTGGGCCCCACCCGGAAATCACGTGGGCCCCACCCGGAAATCACGTGGGCCCCACCCGGAAATCACGTGGGCCCCACCCGGAAATCACGTGGGCCCCACCCGGAAATCACGTGGGCCCCACGGGGAAATCACGCGGGCCCCACCGGGAAATCACGTGGGCACCACGGGGAAATCACGTGGGCCCCACCCGGAAATCACGTGGGCACCACGGGGAAATCACGTGGGCCCCACCCGGAAATCACGTGGGCCCCACCCGGAAATCACGTGGGCCCCACCCGGAAATCACGTGGGGCCCACCCGGAAATCACGTGGGCCCCACCCGGAAATCACGTGGGCCCCACGGGGAAATCACGTGGGCCCCACCCGGAAATCACGTGGGCACCACCCGGAAATCACGTGGGCCCCACCCGGAAATCACGTGGGCCCCACCCGGAAATCACGTGGGCCCCACACGGAAATCACGTGGGCCCCACCCGGAAATCACGTGGGCCCCTCCCGGAAATCACGTGGGCCCCACCCGGAAATCACGTGGGCCCCACCCGGAAATCACGTGGGCCCCACGGGGAAATCACGTGGGCCCCACCCGGAAATCACGTGGGCCCCACCCGGAAATCACGTGGGCCCCACCCGGAAGTCACGTGGGCCCCACCCGGAAATCACGTGGGCCCCACCCGGAAATCACGTGGGCCCCACCCGGAAATCACGTGGGCCCCACCCGGAAATCACGTGGGCCCCACCCGGAAATCACGTGGGCCCCACCCAGAAATCACGTGGGCCCCACCCGGAAATCACGTGGGCCCCCAGGTGAAATCACGTGGGCCCCACAAGGAAATCACGTGGGCCCCACCCTGAAATCACGTGGGCCCCACCCGGAAATCACGTGGGCCCCACCCGGAAATCACGTGGGCCCCACCCGGAAATCACGTGTGCCCCACGGGGAAATCACGTGGGCCCCACCCGGAAATCACGTGGGCCCCACCCGGAAATCACGTGGGCCCCACCCGGAAATCACGTGGGCCCCACCCGGAAATCACGTGGGCCCCACCCGGAAATCACGTGGGCCCCACCCGGAAATCACGTGGCCCCCACGGGGAAATCACGTGGGCCCCACCCGGAAATCACGTGGGCCCCACCCGGAAATCACGTGGGCCCCACCCGGAAATCACGTGGGCCCCACCCGGAAATCACGTGGGCCCCACGGGGAAATCACGTGGGCCCCACGGGGAAATCACGTGGGCCCCACCCGGAAATCACGTGGGCCCCACCCGGAAATCACGTGAGCCCCACCCGGAAATCACATGGGCCCCACCCGGAAATCACGTGGGCCCCACCCGGAAATCACGTGGGCCCCACCCGGAAATCACGTGGGCCCCCAGGGGAAATCACGTGGGCCCCACCCGGAAATCACGTGGGCCCCACCCGGAAATCACGTGGGCCCCACCCGGAAATCACGTGGGCCCCACCCGGAAATCACGTGGGCCCCACCCGGAAATCACGTGGGCCCCACCCGGAAATCACGTGGGCCCCACCCGGAAATCACGTGGGCCCCACCCGGAAATCACGTGGGCCCCACCCGGAAATCACGTGGGCCCCACGGGGAAATCACGTGGGCCCCACCCGGAAATCACGTGGGCCCCACCCGGAAATCACGTGGGCCCCACCCGGAAATCACGTGGGCCCCACCCGGAAATCACGTGGGCCCCACCCGGAAATCACGAGGGCCCCACCCGGAAATTACGTGGGCCCCACCCGGAAATCACGTGGGCCCTACCCGGAAATCACGTGGGCCCCCAGAGGAAATCACGTGGGCCCCACCCGGAAATCACGTGGGCCCCCAGGGGAAATCACGTGGGCCCCACCCGGAAATCACGTGGGCCCCACCCGGAAATCACGTGGGCCCCACCCGGAAATCACGTGGGCCCCACGGGGAAATCACGTGGGCCCCACCCGGAAATCACGTGGGCCCCACCCGGAAATCACGTGGGCCCCACCCGGAAATCACGTGGGCCCCACCCGGAAATCACGTGGGCCCCACCCGGAAATCACGTGGGCCCCACCCGGAAATCACGTGGGCCCCACCCGGAAATCACGTGGGCCCCACCCGGAAATCACGTGGGCCCCACCCGGAAATCACGTGGGCCCCACCCGGAAATCACGTGGGGCCCACCCGGAAATCACGTGGGCCCCACGGGGAAATCACGTGGGCCCCACCCGGAAATCACGTGGGCCCCACCCGGAAATCACGTGGGCCCCACACGGAAATCACGTGGGCCCCACCCGGAAATCACGTGGGCCCCACCCTGAAATCACGTGGGCCCCACCCGGAAATCACGTGGGCCCCACCCGGAAATCACGTGGGCCCCACCCGGAAATCACGTGGGCCCCACCCGGAAATCACGTGGGCCCCACCCGGAAATAACGTGGGCCCCACCCGGAAATCACGTGGGCCCCCAGGGGAAATCACGTGGGCCCCACAAGGAAATCACGTGGGCCCCACCCGGAAATCACGTGGGCCCCACCCGGAAATCACGTGGGCCCCACCCGGAAATCACGTGGGCCCCACGGGGAAATCACGTGGGCCCCACCCGGAAATCACGTGGGCCCCACCCGGAAATCACGTGGGCCCCACCCGGAAATCACGTGGGCCCCACCCGGAAATCACGTGGGCCCCACCCGGAAATCACGTGGGCCCCACCCGGAAATCACGTGGGCCCCACCCGGAAATCACGTGGGCCCCACCCGGAAATCACGTGGGCCCCACCCGGAAATCACGTGGGCCCCACCCGGAAATCACGTGGGCCCCACCCGGAAATCACGTGGGCCCCACCCGGAAATCACGTGGGCCCCACCCGGAAATCACGTGGGCCCCACCCGGAAATCACGTGGGCCCCACCCGGAAATCACGTGGGCCCCACCCGGAAATCACGTGGGCCCCACCCGGAAATCACGTGGGCCCCACCCGGAAATCACGTGGGCCCCACGGGGAAATCACGCGGGCCCCACCCGGAAATCACGTGGGCACCACGGGGAAATCACGTGGGCCCCACCCGGAAATCACGTGGGCACCACGGGGAAATCACGTGGGCCCCACCCGGAAATCACGTGGGCCCCACCCGGAAATCACGTGGGCCCCACCCGGAAATCACGTGGGGCCCACCCGGAAATCACGTGGGCCCCACCCGGAAATCACGTGGGCCCCACGGGGAAATCACGTGGGCCCCACCCGGAAATCACGTGGGCACCACCCGGAAATCACGTGGGCCCCACACGGAAATCACGTGGGCCCCACCCGGAAATCACGTGGGCCCCACACGGAAATCACGTGGGCCCCACCCGGAAATCACGTGGGCCCCTCCCGGAAATCACGTGGGCCCCACCCGGAAATCACGTGGGCCCCACCCGGAAATCACGTGGGCCCCACGGGGAAATCACGTGGGCCCCACCCGGAAATCACGTGGGCCCCACCCGGAAATCACGTGGGCCCCACCCGGAAGTCACGTGGGCCCCACCCGGAAATCACGTGGGCCCCACCCGGAAATCACGTGGGCCCCAACCGGAAATCACGTGGGCCCCACCCGGAAATCACGTGGGCCCCACCCGGAAATCACGTGGGCCCCACCCGGAAATCACGTGGGCCCCACCCGGAAATCACGTGGGCACCACGGGGAAATCACGTGGGCCCCACCCGGAAATCACGTGGGCCCCACCCGGAAATCACGTGGGCCCCACCCGGAAATCACGTGGGGCCCACCCGGAAATCACGTGGGCCCCACCCGGAAATCACGTGGGACCCACGGGGAAATCACGTGGGCCCCACCCGGAAATCACGTGGGCCCCACCCGGAAATCACGTAGGCCCCACACAGAAATCACGTGGGCCCCACCCGGAAATCACGTGGGCCCCACCCGGAAATCACGTGGGCCCCACCCGGAAATCACGTGGGCCCCACCCGGAAATCACGTGGGCCCCACGGGGAAATCACGTGGGCCCCACCCGGAAATCACGTGGGCCCCACCCGGAAATCACGTGGGCCCCACCCGGAAATCACGTGGGACCCCAGGGGAAATCACGTGGGCCCCACCCGGAAATCACGTGGGCCCCACCCGGAAATCACGTGGGCCCCACCCGGAAATCACGTGGGCCCCACCCGGAAATCACGTGGGCCCCACCCGGAAATCACGTGGGCCCCCAGGGGAAATCACGTGGGCCCCACCCGGAAATCACGTGGGCCCCACCCGGAAATCACGTGGGCCCCACCCGGAAATCACGTGGGCCCCACCCGGAAATCACGTGGGCCCCACCTGGAAATCACGTGGGCCCCACCCGGAAATAACGTGGGCCCCACCCGGAAATCACGTGGGCCCCCAGGGGAAATCACGTGGGCCCCACAAGGAAATCACGTGGGCCCCACCCGGAAATCACGTGGGCCCCACCCGGAAATCACGTGGGCCCCACCCGGAAATCACGTGGGCCCCACCCGGAAATCACGTGGGCCCCACCCGGAAATCACGTGGGCCCCACCCGGAAATCACGTGGGCCCCACCCGGAAATCACGTGGGCCCCACCCGGAAATCACGTGGGCCCCACCCGGAAATCACGTGGGCCCCACCCGGAAATCACGTGGGCCCCACCCGGAAATCACGTGGGCCCCAAGGGGAAATCACATGGGCCCCACCCGGAAATCACGTGGGCCCCACCCGGAAATCACGTGGGCCCCACCCGGAAATCACGTGGGCCCCACCCGGAAATCACGTGGGCCCCACCCGGAAATCACGTGGGCCCCACCCGGAAATCACGTGGGCCCCACCCGGAAATCACGTGGGCCCCACCCGGAAATCACGTGGGCCCCACCCGGAAATCACGTGGGCCCCACCCGGAAATCACGTGGGCCCCACCCGGAAATCACGTGGGCCCCCAGGGGAAATCACGTGGGCCCCACCCGGAAATCACGTGGGCCCCACCCGGAAATCACGTGGGCCCCACCCGGAAATCACGTGGGCCCCACCCGGAAATCACGTGGGCCCCACCCGGAAATCACGTGGGCCCCACCCGGAAATCACGTGGGCCCCACCCGGAAATCACGTGGGCCCCACCCGGAAATCACGTGGGCCCCCAGGGGAAATCACGTGGGCCCCACCCGGAAATCACGTGGGCCCCACCCGGAAATCACGTGGGCCCCACCCGGAAATCACGTGGGCCCCACCCGGAAATCACGTGGGCCCCACCCGGAAATCACGTGGGCCCCACCCGGAAATCACGTGGGCCCCACCCGGAAATCACGTGGGCCCCACCCGGAAATCACGTGGGCCCCACCCGGAAATCACGTGGGCCCCACCCGGAAATCACGTGGGCCCCACCCGGAAATCACGTGGGCCCCACCCGGAAATCACGTGGGCCCCACCCGGAAATCACGTGGGCCCCACCCGGAATCACGTGGGGCCCACCCGGAAATCACGTGGGCCCCACCCGGAAATCACGTGGGCCCCACCCGGAAATCACGTGGGCCCCACCCGGAAATCACGTGGGCCCCACCCGGAAATCACGTGGGCCCCACCCGGAAATCACGTGGGCCCCACCCGGAAATCACGTGGGCCCCACCCGGAAATCACGTGGGCCCCACCCGGAAATCACGTGGGCCCCACCCGGAAATCACGTGGGCCCCACCCGGAAATCACGTGGGCCCCACCCGGAAATCACGTGGGCCCCCAGGGGAAATCACGTGGGCCCCACAAGGAAATCACGTGGGCCCCACCCGGAAATCACGTGGGCCCCACCCGGAAATCACGTGGGCCCCACGGGGAAATCACGTGGGCCCCACCCGGAAATCACGTGGGCCCCACCCGGAAATCACGTGGGCCCCACCCGGAAATCACGTGGGCCCCACCCGGAAATCACGTGGGCCCCACCCGGAAATCACGTGGGCCCCACCCTGAAATCACGTGGGCCCCACCCGGAAATCACGTGGGCCCCACCCGGAAATCACGTGGGCCCCACCCGGAAATCACGTGGGCCCCACCCGGAAATCACGTGGGCCCCACCCGGAAATCACGTGGGCCCCCAGGGGAAATCACGTGGGCCCCACAAGGAAATCACGTGGGCCCCACCCGGAAATCACGTGGGCCCCACCCGGAAATCACGTGGGCCCCACCCGGAAATCACGTGGGCCCCACCCGGAAATCACGTGGGCCCCACCCGGAAATCACGTGGGCCCCACCCGGAAATCACGTGGGCCCCACCCGGAAATCACGTGGGCCCCACCCGGAAATCACGTGGGCCCCACGGGGAAATCACGTGGGCCCCACCCGGAAATCACGTGGGCCCCACCCGGAAATCACGTGGGCCCCACACGGAAATCACGTGGGCCCCACCCGGAAATCACGTGGGCCCCACCCGGAAATCACGTGGGCCCCACCCGGAAATCACGTGGGCCCCACCCGGAAATCACGTGGGCCCCACCCGGAAATCACGTGGGCCCCACGGGGAAATCAGGTGGGCCCCACCCGGAAATCACGTGGGCACCACGGGGAAATCACGTGGGCCCCACCCGGAAATCACGTGGGCACCACGGGGAAATCACGTGGGCCCCACCCGGAAATCACGTGGGCCCCACCCGGAAATCACGTGGGCCCCACCGGGAAATCACGTGGGGCCCACCCGGAAATCACGTGGGCCCCACCCGGAAATCACGTGGGCCCCACGGGGAAATCACGTGGGCCCCACCCGGAAATCACGTGGGCACCACTCGGAAATCACGTGGGCCCCACACGGAAATCACGTGGGCCCCACCCGGAAATCACGTGGGCCCCACACGGAAATCACGTGGGCCCCACCCGGAAATCACGTGGGCCCCACTCGGAAATCACGTGGGCCCCACCCGGAAATCACGTGGGCCCCACCCGGAAATCACGTGGGCCCCACGGGGAAATCACGTGGTCCCCACCCGGAAATCACGTGGGCCCCACCCGGAAATCACGTGGGCCCCACCCGGAAGTCACGTGGGCCCCACCCAGAAATCACGTGGGCCCCACCCGGAAATCACGTGGGCCCCACCCGGAAATCACGTGGGCCCCACCCGGAAATCACGTGGGCCCCACCCGGAAATCACGTGGGCCCCACCCGGAAATCACGTGGGCCCCACCTGGAAATCACGTGGGCACCACGGGGAAATCACGTGGGCCCCACCCGGAAATCACGTGGGCCCCACCCGGAAATCACGTGGGCCCCACCCGGAAATCACGTGGGGCCCACCCGGAAATCACGTGGGCCCCACCCGGAAATCACGTGGGCCCCACGGGGAAAACACGTGGGCCCCACCCGGAAATCACGTGGGCCCCACCCGGAAATCACGTAGGCCCCACACGGAAATCACGTGGGCCCCACCCGGAAATCACGTGGGCCCCACCCGGAAATCACGTGGGACCCACCCGGAAATCACGTGGGCCCCACCCGTAAATCACGTGGGCCCCACGGGGAAATCACGTGGGCCCCACCCGGAAATCACGTGGGCCCCACCCGGAAATCACGTGGGCCCCACCCGGAAATCACGTGGGACCCCAGGGGAAATCACGTGGGCCCCACCCGGAAATCACGTGGGCCCCACCCGGAAATCACGTGGGCCCCACCCGGAAATCACGTGGGCCCCACCCGGAAATCACGTGGGCCCCACCCGGAAATCACGTGGGCCCCACCCGGAAATCACGTGGGCCCCACCCGGAAATCACGTGGGCCCCACCCGGAAATCACGTGGGCCCCACCCGGAAATCACGTGGGCCCCACCCGGAAATCACGTGGGGCCCACCCGGAAATCACGTGGGCCCCACCCGGAAATCACGTGGGCCCCACGGGGAAATCACGTGGGCCCCACCCGGAAATCACGTGGCCCCACCCGGAAATCACGTGGGCCCCACCCTGAAATCACGTGGGCCCCACCCGGAAATCACGTGGGCCCCACCCGGAAATCACGTGGGCCCCACTCGGAAATCACGTGGGCCCCACCCGGAAATCACGTGGGCCCCACCCGGAAATCACGTGGGCCCCACCCGGAAATCACGTGGGCCCCACCCGGAAATCACGTGGGCCCCACTCGGAAATCACGTGGGCCCCACCCGGAAATCACGTGGGCCCCCAGGGGAAATCACGTGGGCCCCACCCGGAAATCACGTGGGCCCCACCCGGAAATCACGTGGGACCCCAGGGGAAATCACGTGGGCCCCACCCGGAAATCACGTGGGCCCCACCCGGAAATCACGTGGGCCCCACCCGGAAATCACGTGGGCCCCACCCGGAAATCACGTGGGCCCCACCCGGAAATCACGTGGGCCCCACCCGGAAATCACGTGGGCCCCACCCGGAAATCACGTGGGCCCCACCCGGAAATCACGTGGGCCCCACCCGGAAATCACGTGGGCCCCACTCGGAAATCACGTGGGCCCCACCCGGAAATCACGTGGGCCCCCAGGGGAAATCACGTGGGCCCCACCCGGAAATCACGTGGGCCCCACCCGGAAATCACGTGGGCCCCACCCGGAAATCACGTGGGCCCCACCCGGAAATCACGTGGGCCCCACCCTGAAATCACGTGGGCCCCACCCGGAAATCACGTGGGCCCCACCCTGAAATCACGTGGGCCCCACCCGGAAATCACGTGGGCCCCACCCGGAAATCACGTGGGCCCCACCCGGAAATCACGTGGGCCCCACCCGGAAATCACGTGGGCCCCACTCGGAAATCACGTGGGCCCCACCCGGAAATCACGTGGGCCCCCAGGGGAAATCACGTGGGCCCCACCCGGAAATCACGTGGGGCCCACCCGGAAATCACGTGGGCCCCACCCGGAAATCACGTGGGCCCCACCCGGAAATCACGTGGGCCCCACCCGGAAATCACGTGGGCCCCACCCGGAAATCACGTGGGCCCCACGGGGAAATCACGTGGGCCCCACCCGGAAATCACGTGGGGCCCACCCGGAAATCACGTGGGCCCCACGGGGAAATCACGTGGGCCCCACGGGGAAATCACGTGGGCCCCACCCGGAAATCACGTGGGCCCCACCCGGAAATCACGTGGGCCCCACCCGGAAATCACGTGGGCCCCACCCGGAAATCACGTGGGCCCCACCCGGAAATCACGTGGGCCCCACCCGGAAATCACGTGGGCCCCACCCGGAAATCACGTGGGCCCTACCCGGAAATCACGTGGGCCCCCAGGGGAAATCACGTGGGCCCCACCCGGAAATCACGTGGGCCCCCAGGGGAAATCACGTGGGCCCCACCCGGATATCACGTGGGCCCCACCCGGAAATCACGTGGGCCCCACCCGGAAATCACGTGGGCCCCACGGGGAAATCACGTGGGTCCCACCCGGAAATCACGTGGGCCCCACCCGGAAATCACGTGGGCCCCACCCGGAAATCACGTGGGCCCCACCCGGAAATCACGTGGGCCCCACCCGGAAATCACGTGGGCCCCACCCGGAAATCACGTGGGCCCCACGGGGAAATCACGTGGGCCCCACCTGGAAATCACGTGGGCCCCACCCGGAAATCACGTGGGCCCCACCCGGAAATCACGTGGGCCCCACCCGGAAATCACGTGGGCCCCACCCGGAAATCACGTGGGCCCCACCCGGAAATCACGTGGGCCCCACCCGGAAATCACGTGGGCCCCACCCGGAAATCACGTGGGCCCCACCCGGAAATCACGTGGGCCCCCAGGGGAAATCACGTGGGCCCCACCCGGAAATCACGTGGGCCCCACCCGGAAATCACGTGGGCCCCACCCGGAAATCACGTGGGCCCCACGGGGAAATCACGTGGGCCCCACGGGGAAATCACGTGGGCCCCACCCGGAAATCACGTGGGCCCCACCCGGAAATCACGTGGGCCCCACCCGGAAATCACGTGGGGCCCACCCGGAAATCACGTGGGCCCCACGGGGAAATCACGTGGGCCCCACCCGGAAATCACGTGGGCCCCACCCGGAAATCACGTGGGCCCCACCCGGAAATCACGTGGGCCCCAACCGGAAATCACGTGGGCCCCACCCGGAAATCACGTGGGCCCGACGGGGAAATCACGTGGGCCCCACCCGGAAATCACGTGGGCCCCACCCGGAAATCACGTGGGCCCCACCCGGAAATCACGTGGGCCCCACCCGGAAATCACGTGGGCCCCACCCGGAAATCACGTGGGCCCCACCCGGAACACACGTGGGCCCCACCCGGAAATCACGTGGGCCCCACCCGGAAATCACGTGGGCCCCACCCGGAAATCACGTGGGCCCCACCCGGAAATCACGTGGGCCCCACCCGGAAATCACGTGGGCCCCCAGGGGAAATCACTTGGGCCCCACCCGGAAATCACGTGGGCCCCACCCGGAAATCACGTGGGCCCCACCCGGAAATCACGTGGGCCCCACGGGGAAATCACGTGGGCCCCACCCGGAAATCACGTGGGCCCCACCCGGAAATCACGTGGGCCCCACGGGGAAATCACGTGGGCCCCACCCGGAAATCACGTGGGCCCCACCCGGATATCACGTGGGCCCCACCCGGAAATCACGTGGGCCCCACCCGGAAATCACGTGGGCCCCACGGGGAAATCACGTGGGTCCCACCCGGAAATCACGTGGGCCCCACCCGTAAATCACGTGGGCCCCACCCGGAAATCACGTGGGCCCCACCCGGAAATCACGTGGGCCCCACCCGGAAATCACGTGGGCCCCACCCGGAAATCACGTGGGCCCCACGGGGAAATCACGTGGGCCCCACCTGGAAATCACGTGGGCCCCACCCGGAAATCACGTGGGCCCCACCCGGAAATCACGTGGGCCCCACCCGGAATTCACGTGGGCCCCACCCGGAAATCACGTGGGCCCCCAGGGGAAATCACGTGGGCCCCACCCGGAAATCACGTGGGCCCCACCCGGAAATCACGTGGGCCCCACCCGGAAATCACGTGGGCCCCACCCGGAAATCACGTGGGCCCCACCCGGAAATCACGTGGGCCCCACCCGGAAATCACGTGGGCCCCACCCGGAAATCACGTGGGCCCCACCCGGAAATCACGTGGGCCCCACCCGGAAATCACGTGGGCCCCACGGGGAAATCACGTGGGCCCCACCCGGAAATCACGTGGGCCCCACCCGGAAATCACGTGGGCCCCACACGGAAATCACGTGGGCCCCACCCGGAAATCACGTGGGCCCCACCCGGAAATCACGTGGGCCCCACCCGGAAATCACGTGGGCCCCACCCGGAAATCACGTGGGCCCCACCCGGAAATCACGTGGGCCCCACCCGGAAATCACGTGGGCCCCACCCGGAAATCACGTGGGCCCCACCCGGAAATCACGTGGGCCCCACCCGGAAATCACGTGGGCCCCACCCGGAAATCACGTGGGCCCCACCCGGAAATCACGTGGGCCCCACCCGGAAATCACGTGGGCCCCACCCGGAAATCACGTGGGCCCCACCCGGAAATCACGTGGGCCCCACCCGGAAATCACGTGGGCCCCCAGGGGAAATCACGTGGGCCCCACAAGGAAATCACGTGGGCCCCACCCGGAAATCACGTGGGCCCCACCCGGAAATCACGTGGGCCCCACCCGGAAATCACGTGGGCCCCACGGGGAAATCACGTGGGCCCCACCCGGAAATCACGTGGGCCCCACCCGGAAATCACGTGGGCCCCACCCGGAAATCACGTGGGCCCCACCCGGAAATCACGTGGGCCCCACCCGGAAATCACGTGGGCCCCACCCGGAAATCACGTGGGCCCCACCCGGAAATCACTTGGGCCCCACCCGGAAATCACGTGGGCCCCACGGGGAAATCACGTGGGCCCCACCCGGAAATCACGTGGGCCCCACCCGGAAATCACGTGGGCCCCACCCGGAAATCACGTGGGCCCCACCCGGAAATCACGTGGGCCCCACCCGGAAATCACGTGGGCCCCACGGGGAAATCAGGTGGGCCCCACCCGGAAATCACGTGGGCACCACGGGGAAATCACGTGGGCCCCACCCGGAAATCACGTGGGCACCACGGGGAAATCACGTGGGCCCCACCCGGAAATCACGTGGGCCCCACCCGGAAATCACGTGGGCCCCACCGGGAAATCACGTGGGGCCCACCCGGAAATCACGTGGGCCCCACCCGGAAATCACGTGGGCCCCACGGGGAAATCACGTGGGCCCCACCCGGAAATCACGTGGGCACCACCCGGAAATCACGTGGGCCCCACACGGAAATCACGTGGGCCCCACCCGGAAATCACGTGGGCCCCACACGGAAATCACGTGGGCCCCACCCGGAAATCACGTGGGCCCCACCCGGAAATCACGTGGGCCCCACCCGGAAATCACGTGGGCCCCACCCGGAAATCACGTGGGCCCCACGGGGAAATCACGTGGGCCCCACCCGGAAATCACGTGGGCCCCACCCGGAAATCACGTGGGCCCCACCCGGAAGTCACGTGGGCCCCACCCGGAAATCACGTGGGCCCCACCGGGAAATCACGTGGGCCCCACCCGGAAATCACGTGGGCCCCACCCGGAAATCACGTGGGCCCCACCCGGAAATCACGTGGGCCCCACCCGGAAATCACGTGGGCCCCACCCGGAAATCACGTGGGCACCATGGGGAAATCACGTGGGCCCCACCCGGAAATCACGTGGGCCCCACCCGGAAATCACGTGGGCCCCACCCGGAAATCACGTGGGGCCCACCCGGAAATCACGTGGGCCCCACCCGGAAATCACGTGGGCCCCACGGGGAAAACACGTGGGCCCCACCCGGAAATCACGTGGGCCCCACCCGGAAATCACGTGGGCCCCACCCGGAAATCACGTGGGCCCCACCCGGAAATCACGTGGGCCCCACCCGGAAATCACGTGAGCCCCACCCGGAAATCACGTGGGCCCCACGGGGAAATCACGTGGGCCCCACCCGGAAATCACGTGGGCCCCACCCGGAAATCACGTGGGCCCCACGGGGAAATCACGTGGGCCCCACCCGGAAATCACGTGGGCCCCACCCGGAAATCACGTGGGCCCCACCCGGAAATCACGTGGGCCCCACCCGGAAATCACGTGGGCCCCACCCGGAAATCACGTGGGCCCCACCCGGAAATCACGTGGGCCCCACCCGGAAATCACGTGGGCCCCCAGGGGAAATCACGTGGGCCCCACCCGGAAATCACGTGGGCCCCACCCGGAAATCACGTGGGCCCCACCCGGAAATCACGTGGGCCCGACGGGGAAATCACGTGGGCCCCACCCGGAAATCACGTGGGCCCCACCCGGAAATCACGTGGGCCCCACCCGGAAATCACGTGGGCCCCACCCGGAAATCACGTGGGCCCCACCCGGAAATCACGTGGGCCCCACCCGGAAATCACGTGGGCCCCACCCGGAAATCACGTGAGCCCCACCCGGAAATCACGTGGGCCCCACCCGGAAATCACGTGGGCCCCACCCGGAAATCACGTGGGCCCCCAGGGGAAATCACTTGGGCCCCACCCGGAAATCACGTGGGCCCCACCCGGAAATCACGTGGGCCCCACCCGGAAATCACGTGGGCCCCACGGGGAAATCACGTGGGCCCCACCCGGAAATCACGTGGGCCCCACGGGGAAATCACGTGGGTCCCACCCGGAAATCACGTGGGCCCCACCCGGAAATCACGTGGGCCCCACCCGGAAATCACGTGGGCCCCACCCGGAAATCACGTGGGCCCCACCCGGAAATCACGTGGGCCCCACGGGGAAATCACGTGGGCCCCACGGGGAAATCACGTGGGCCCCACCCGGAAATCACGTGGGCCCCACCCGGAAATCACGTGGGCCCCACCCGGAAATCACGTGGGCCCCACCCGGAAATCACGTGGGCCCCACCCGGAAATCACGAGGGCCCCACCCGGAAATTACGTGGGCCCCACCCGGAAATCACGTGGGCCCTACCCGGAAATCACGTGGGCCCCCAGAGGAAATCACGTGGGCCCCACCCGGAAATCACGTGGGCCCCACCCGGAAATCACGTGGGCCCCACCCGGAAATCACGTGGGCCCCACCCGGAAATCACGTGGGCCCCACCCGGAAATCACGTGGGCCCCACCCGGAAATCACGTGGGCCCCACGGGGAAATCACGTGGGCCCCACCCGGAAATCACGTGGGCCCCACCCGGAAATCACGTGGGCCCCACCCGGAAATCACGTGGGCCCCACCCGGAAATCACGTGGGCCCCACCCGGAAATCACGTGGGCCCCACCCGGAAATCACGTGGGCCCCACCCGGAAATCACGTGGGCCCCACCCGGAAATCACGTGGGCCCCACCCGGAAATCACGTGGGCCCCACCCGGAAATCACGTGGGGCCCACCCGGAAATCACGTGGGCCCCACGGGGAAATCACGTGGGCCCCACCCGGAAATCACGTGGGCCCCACCCGGAAATCACGTGGGCCCCACACGGAAATCACGTGGGCCCCACCCGGAAATCACGTGGGCCCCCAGGGGAAATCACGTGGGCCCCACAAGGAAATCACGTGGGCCCCACCCGGAAATCACGTGGGCCCCACCCGGAAATCACGTGGGCCCCACCCGGAAATCACGTGGGCCCCACGGGGAAATCACGTGGGCCCCACCCGGAAATCACGTGGGCCCCCAGGGGAAATCACGTGGGCCCCACCCGGATATCACGTGGGCCCCACCCGGAAATCACGTGGGCCCCACCCGGAAATAACGTGGGCCCCACGGGGAAATCACGTGGGCCCCACCCGGAAATCACGTGGGCCCCACCCGGAAATCACGTGGGCCCCCAGGGGAAATCACGTGGGCCCCACCCGGAAATCACGTGGGCCCCACCCGGAAATCACGTGGGCCCCACCCGGAAATCACGTGGGCCCCACCCGGAAATCACGTGGGCCCCACCCGGAAATCACGTGGGCCCCACCCGGAAATCACGTGGGCCCCACCCGGAAATCACGTGGGCCCCACCCGGAAATCACGTGGGCCCCACCCGGAAATCACGTGGGCCCCACGGGGAAATCACGTGGGCCCCACCCGGAAATCACGTGGGCCCCACCCGGAAATCACGTGGGCCCCACCCGGAAATCACGTGGGCCCCACCCGGAAATCACGTGGGCCCCACCCTGAAATCACGTGGGCCCCACCCGGAAATCACGTGGGCCCCACCCGGAAATCACGTGGGCCCCACCCGGAAATCACGTGGGCCCCACCCGGAAATCACGTGGGCCCCACCCGGAAATCACGTGGGCCCCACCCGGAAATCACGTGGGCCCCACCCGGAAATCACGTGGGCCCCCAGGTGAAATCACGTGGGCCCCACAAGGAAATCACGTGGGCCCCACCCTGAAATCACGTGGGCCCCACCCGGAAATCACGTGGGCCCCACCCGGAAATCACGTGGGCCCCACCCGGAAATCACGTGGGCCCCACCCGGAAATCACGTGGGCCCCACCCGGAAATCACGTGGGCCCCACCCGGAAATCACGTGGGCCCCACCCGGAAATCACGTGGGCCCCACCCGGAAATCACGTGGGCCCCACCCGGAAATCACGTGGGCCCCACGGGGAAATCACGTGGGCCCCACGGGGAAATCACGTGGGCCCCACCCGGAAATCACGTGGGCCCCACCCGGAAATCACGTGAGCCCCACCCGGAAATCACATGGGCCCCACCCGGAAATCACGTGGGCCCCACCCGGAAATCACGTGGGCCCCACCCGGAAATCACGTGGGCCCCCAGGGGAAATCACGTGGGCCCCACCCGGAAATCACGTGGGCCCCACCCGGAAATCACGTGGGCCCCACCCGGAAATCACGTGGGCCCCACCCGGAAATCACGTGGGCCCCACCCGGAAATCACGTGGGCCCCACCCGGAAATCACGTGGGCCCCACCCGGAAATCACGTGGGCCCCACCCGGAAATCACGTGGGCCCCACCCGGAAATCACGTGGGCCCCACCCGGAAATCACGTGGGCCCCACCCGGAAATCACGTGGGCCCCACGGGGAAATCACGTGGGCCCCACCCGGAAATCACGTGGGCCCCACCCGGAAATCACGTGGGCCCCACCCGGAAATCACGTGGGCCCCACCCGGAAATCACGTGGGCCCCACCCGGAAATCACGAGGGCCCCACCCGGAAATTACGTGGGCCCCACCCGGAAATCACGTGGGCCCTACCCGGAAATCACGTGGGCCCCCAGAGGAAATCACGTGGGCCCCACCCGGAAATCACGTGGGCCCCACCCGGAAATCACGTGGGCCCCACCCGGAAATCACGTGGGCCCCACCCGGAAATCACGTGGGCCCCACCCGGAAATCACGTGGGCCCCACCCGGAAATCACGTGGGCCCCACGGGGAAATCACGTGGGCCCCACCCGGAAATCACGTGGGCCCCACCCGGAAATCACGTGGGCCCCAAGGGGAAATCACGTGGGCCCCACCCGGAAATCACGTGGGCCCCACCCGGAAATCACGTGGGCCCCACCCGGAAATCACGTGGGCCCCACCCGGAAATCACGTGGGCCCCACCCGGAAATCACGTGGGCCCCACCCGGAAATCACGTGGGCCCCACCCGGAAATCACGTGGGGCCCACCCGGAAATCACGTGGGCCCCACGGGGAAATCACGTGGGCCCCACCCGGAAATCACGTGGGCCCCACCCGGAAATCACGTGGGCCCCACACGGAAATCACGTGGGCCCCACCCGGAAATCACGTGGGCCCCCAGGGGAAATCACGTTTGCCCCACAAGGAAATCACGTGGGCCCCACCCGGAAATCACGTGGGCCCCACCCGGAAATCACGTGGGCCCCACCCGGAAATCACGTGGGCCCCACGGGGAAATCACGTGGGCCCCACCCGGAAATCACGTTGGCCCCCAGGGGAAATCACGTGGGCCCCACCCGGATATCACGTGGGCCCCACCCGGAAATCACGTGGGCCCCACCCGGAAATAACGTGGGCCCCACGGGGAAATCACGTGGGCCCCACCCGGAAATCACGTGGGCCCCACCCGGAAATCACGTGGGCCCCCAGGGGAAATCACGTGGGCCCCACCCGGAAATCACGTGGGCCCCACCCGGAAATCACGTGGGCCCCACCCGGAAATCACGTGGGCCCCACCCGGAAATCACGTGGGCCCCACCCGGAAATCACGTGGGCCCCACCCGGAAATCACGTGGGCCCCACCCGGAAATCACGTGGGCCCCACCCGGAAATCACGTGGGCCCCACCCGGAAATCACGTGGGCCCCACGGGGAAATCACGTGGGCCCCACCCGGAAATCACGTGGGCCCCACCCGGAAATCACGTGGGCCCCACCCGGAAATCACGTGGGCCCCACCCGGAAATCACGTGGGCCCCACCCTGAAATCACGTGGGCCCCACCCGGAAATCACGTGGGCCCCACCCGGAAATCACGTGGGCCCCACCCGGAAATCACGTGGGCCCCACCCGGAAATCACGTGGGCCCCACCCGGAAATCACGTGGGCCCCACCCGGAAATCACGTGGGCCCCACCCGGAAATCACGTGGGCCCCCAGGTGAAATCACGTGGGCCCCACAAGGAAATCACGTGGGCCCCACCCTGAAATCACGTGGGCCCCACCCGGAAATCACGTGGGCCCCACCCGGAAATCACGTGGGCCCCACCCGGAAATCACGTGTGCCCCACGGGGAAATCACTTGGGCCCCACCCGGAAATCACGTGGGCCCCACCCGGAAATCACGTGGGCCCCACCCGGAAATCACGTGGGCCCCACCCGGAAATCACGTGGGCCCCACCCGGAAATCACGTGGGCCCCACCCGGAAATCACGTGGCCCCCACGGGGAAATCACGTGGGCCCCACCCGGAAATCACGTGGGCCCCACCCGGAAATCACGTGGGCCCCACCCGGAAATCACGTGGGCCCCACCCGGAAATCACGTGGGCCCCACGGGGAAATCACGTGGGCCCCACGGGGAAATCACGTGGGCCCCACCCGGAAATCACGTGGGCCCCACCCGGAAATCACGTGAGCCCCACCCGGAAATCACATGGGCCCCACCCGGAAATCACGTGGGCCCCACCCGGAAATCACGTGGGCCCCACCCGGAAATCACGTGGGCCCCCAGGGGAAATCACGTGGGCCCCACCCGGAAATCACGTGGGCCCCACCCGGAAATCACGTGGGCCCCACCCGGAAATCACGTGGGCCCCACCCGGAAATCACGTGGGCCCCACCCGGAAATCACGTGGGCCCCACCCGGAAATCACGTGGGCCCCACCCGGAAATCACGTGGGCCCCACCCGGAAATCACGTGGGCCCCACCCGGAAATCACGTGGGCCCCACCCGGAAATCACGTGGGCCCCACCCGGAAATCACGTGGGCCCCACGGGGAAATCACGTGGGCCCCACCCGGAAATCACGTGGGCCCCACCCGGAAATCACGTGGGCCCCACCCGGAAATCACGTGGGCCCCACCCGGAAATCACGTGGGCCCCACCCGGAAATCACGAGTGCCCCACCCGGAAATTACGTGGGCCCCACCCGGAAATCACGTGGGCCCTACCCGGAAATCACGTGGGCCCCCAGAGGAAATCACGTGGGCCCCACCCGGAAATCACGTGGGCCCCACCCGGAAATCACGTGGGCCCCACCCGGAAATCACGTGGGCCCCACCCGGAAATCACGTGGGCCCCACCCGGAAATCACGTGGGCCCCACCCGGAAATCACGTGGGCCCCATGGGGAAATCACGTGGGCCCCACCCGGAAATCACGTGGGCCCCACCCGGAAATCACGTGGGCCCCACCCGGAAATCACGTGGGCCCCACCCGGAAATCACGTGGGCCCCACCCGGAAATCACGTGGGCCCCACCCGGAAATCACGTGGGCCCCACCCGGAAATCACGTGGGCCCCACCCGGAAATCACGTGGGCCCCACCCGGAAATCACGTGGGCCCCACCCGGAAATCACGTGGGCCCCACCCGGAAATCACGTGGGGCCCACCCGGAAATCACGTGGGCCCCACGGGGAAATCACGTGGGCCCCACCCGGAAATCACGTGGGCCCCACCCGGAAATCACGTGGGCCCCACACGGAAATCACGTGGGCCCCACCCGGAAATCACGTGGGCCCCCAGGGGAAATCACGTGGGCCCCACAAGGAAATCACGTGGGCCCCACCCGGAAATCACGTGGGCCCCACCCGGAAATCACGTGGGCCCCACCCGGAAATCACGTGGGCCCCACGGGGAAATCACGTGGGCCCCACCCGGAAATCACGTGGGCCCCACCCGGAAATCACGTGGGCCCCACCCGGAAATCACGTGGGCCCCACCCGGAAATCACGTGGGCCCCACCCGGAAATCACGTGGGCCCCACCCGGAAATCACGTGGGCCCCACCCGGAAATCACGTGGGCCCCACCCGGAAATCACGTGGGCCCCACCCGGAAATCACGTGGGCCCCAAGGGGAAATCACGTGGGCCCCACCCGGAAATCACGTGGGCCCCACCCGGAAATCACGTGGGCCCCACCCGGAAATCACGTGGGCCCCACCCGGAAATCACGTGGGCCCCACCCGGAAATCACGTGGGCCCCACCCGGAAATCACGTGGGCCCCACCCGGAAATCACGTGGGCCCCACGGGGAAATCACGCGGGCCCCACCCGGAAATCACGTGGGCACCACGGGGAAATCACGTGGGCCCCACCCGGAAATCACGTGGGCACCACAGGGAAATCACGTGGGCCCCACCCGGAAATCACGTGGGCCCCACCCGGAAATCACGTGGGCCCCACCCGGAAATCACGTGGGGCCCACCCGGAAATCACGTGGGCCCCACCCGGAAATCACGTGGGCCCCACGGGGAAATCACGTGGGCCCCACCCGGAAATCACGTGGGCACCACCCGGAAATCACGTGGGCCCCACACGGAAATCACGTGGGCCCCACCCGGAAATCACGTGGGCCCCACCCGGAAATCACGTGGGCCCCACCCGGAAATCACGTGGGCCCCCAGGTGAAATCACGTGGGCCCCACAAGGAAATCACGTGGGCCCCACCCTGAAATCACGTGGGCCCCACCCGGAAATCACGTGGGCCCCACCCGGAAATCACGTGGGCCCCACCCGGAAATCACGTGTGCCCCACGGGGAAATCACGTGGGCCCCACCCGGAAATCACGTGGGCCCCACCCGGAAATCACGTGGGCCCCACCCGGAAATCACGTGGGCCCCACCCGGAAATCACGTGGGCCCCACCCGTAAATCACGTGGGCCCCACCCGGAAATCACGTGGCCCCCACGGGGAAATCACGTGGGCCCCACCCGGAAATCACGTGGGCCCCACCCGGAAATCACGTGGGCCCCACCCGGAAATCACGTGGGCCCCACCCGGAAATCACGTGGGCCCCACGGGGAAATCACGTGGGCCCCACGGGGAAATCACGTGGGCCCCACCCGGAAATCACGTGGGCCCCACCCGGAAATCACGTGAGCCCCACCCGGAAATCACATGGGCCCCACCCGGAAATCACGTGGGCCCCACCCGGAAATCACGTGGGCCCCCAGGGGAAATCACGTGGGCCCCACCCGGAAATCACGTGGGCCCCACCCGGAAATCACGTGGGCCCCACCCGGAAATCACGTGGGCCCCACCCGGAAATCACGTGGGCCCCACCCGGAAATCACGTGGGCCCCACCCGGAAATCACGTGGGCCCCACCCGGAAATCACGTGGGCCCCACCCGGAAATCACGTGGGCCCCACCCGGAAATAACGTGGGCCCCACCCGGAAATCACGTGGGCCCCCAGGGGAAATCACGTGGGCCCCACCCGGAAATCACGTGGGCCCCACCCGGAAATCACGTGGGCCCCACCCGGAAATCACGTGGGCCCCACCCGGAATTCACGTGGGCCCCACCCGGAAATCACGTGGGCCCCACCCGGAAATCACGTGGGCCCCCATGGGAAATCACGTGGGCCCCACAAGGAAATCACGTGGGCCCCACCCGGAAATCACGTGGGCCCCACCCGGAAATCACGTGGGCCCCACCCGGAAATCACGTGGGCCCCACGGGGAAATCACGTGGGCCCCACCCGGAAATCACGTGGGCCCCACCCGGAAATCACGTGGGCCCCACCCGGAAATCACGTGGGCCCCACCCGGAAATCACGTGGGCCCCAACCGGAAATCACGTGGGCCCCACCCGGAAATCACGTGGGCCCCACCCGGAAATCACGTGGGCCCCACCCGGAAATCACGTGGGCCCCACCCGGAAATCACGTGGGCCCCAAGGGGAAATCACGTGGGCCCCACCCGGAAATCACGTGGGCCCCACCCGGAAATCACGTGGGCCCCACCCGGAAATCACGTGGGCCCCACCCGGAAATCACGTGGGCCCCACCCGGAAATCACGTGGGCCCCACCCGGAAATCACGTGGGCCCCACCCGGAAATCACGTGGGCCCCACGGGGAAATCACGCGGGCCCCACCCGGAAATCACGTGGGCACCACGGGGAAATCACGTAGGCCCCACCCGGAAATCACGTGGGCACCACGGGGAAATCACGTGGGCCCCACCCGGAAATCACGTGGGCCCCACCCGGAAATCACGTGGGCCCCACCCGGAAATCACGTGGGGCCCACCCGGAAATCACGTGGGCCCCACCCGGAAATCACGTGGGCCCCACGGGGAAATCACGTGGGCCCCACCCGGAAATCACGTGGGCACCACCCGGAAATCACGTGGGCCCCACACGGAAATCACGTGGGCCCCACCCGGAAATCACGTGGGCCCCACACGGAAATCACGTGGGCCCCACCCGGAAATCACGTGGGCCCCTCCCGGAAATCACGTGGGCCCCACCCGGAAATCACGTGGGCCCCACCCGGAAATCACGTGGGCCCCACGGGGAAATCACGTGGGCCCCACCCGGAAATCACGTGGGCCCCACCCGGAAATCACGTGGGCCCCACCCGGAAGTCACGTGGGCCCCACCCGGAAATCACGTGGGCCCCACCCGGAAATCACGTGGGCCCCACCCGGAAATCACGTGGGCCCCACCCGGAAATCACGTGGGCCCCACCCGGAAATCACGTGGGCCCCACCCGGAAATCACGTGGGACCCACCCGGAAATCACGTGGGCCCCCAGGTGAAATCACGTGGGCCCCACAAGGAAATCACGTGGGCCCCACCCTGAAATCACGTGGGCCCCACCCGGAAATCACGTGGGCCCCACCCGGAAATCACGTGGGCCCCACCCGGAAATCACGTGTGCCCCACGGGGAAATCACGTGGGCCCCACCCGGAAATCACGTGGGACCCACCCGGAAATCACGTGGGCCCCACCCGGAAATCACGTGGGCCCCACCCGGAAATCACGTGGGCCCCACCCGGAAATCACGTGGGCCCCACCGGAAATCACGTGGCCCCCACGGGGAAATCACGTGGGCCCCACCCGGAAATCACGTGGGCCCCACCCGGAAATCACGTGGGCCCCACCCGGAAATCACGTGGGCCCCACCCGGAAATCACGTGAGCCCCACCCGGAAATCACGTGGGCCCCACCCGGAAATCACGTGGGCCCCACCCGGAAATCACGTGGGCCCCACCCGGAAATCACGTGGGCCCCCAGGGGAAATCACGTGGGCCCCACCCGGAAATCACGTGGGCCCCACCCGGAAATCACGTGGGCCCCACCCGGAAATCACGTGGGCCCCACCCGGAAATCACGTGGGCCCCACCCGGAAATCACGTGGGCCCCACCCGGAAATCACGTGGGCCCCACCCGGAAATCACGTGGGCCCCACCCGGAAATCACGTGGGCCCCACCCGGAAATCACGTGGGCCCCACCCGGAAATCACGTGGGCCCCACCCGGAAATCACGTGGGCCCCACCCGGAAATCACGTGGGCCCCACCCGGAAATCACGTGGGCCCCACCCGGAAATCACGTGGGCCCCACCCGGAAATCACGTGGGCCCCACCCGGAAATAACGTGGGCCCCACCCGGAAATCACGAGGGCCCCACCCGGAGATTACGTGGGCCCCACCCGGAAATCACTTGGGCCCTACCCGGAAATCACGTGGGCCCCCAGAGGAAATCACGTGGGCCCCACCCGGAAATCACGTGGGCCCCCAGGGGAAATCACGTGGGCCCCACCCGGAAATCACGTGGGCCCCACCCGGAAATCACGTGGGCCCCACCCGGAAATCACGTGGGCCCCACGGGGAAATCACGTGGGCCCCACCCGGAAATCACGTGGGCCCCACCCGGAAATCACGTGGGCCCCACCCGGAAATCACGTGGGCCCCACCTGGAAATCACGTGGGCCCCACCCGGAAATCACGTGGGCCCCACCCGGAAATCACGTGGGCCCCACCCGGAAATCACGTGGGCCCCACCCGGAAATCACGTGGGCCCCACCCGGAAATCACGTGGGCCCCACCCGGAAATCACGTGGGGCCCACCCGGAAATCACGTGGGCCCCACGGGGAAATCACGTGGGCCCCACCCGGAAATCACGTGGGCCCCACCCGGAAATCACGTGGGCCCCACACGGAAATCACGTGGGCCCCACCCGGAAATCACGTGGGCCCCACCCTGAAATCACGTGGGCCCCACCCGGAAATCACGTGGGCCCCACCCGGAAATCACGTGGGCCCCACCCGGAAATCACGTGGGCCCCACCCGGAAATCACGTGGGCCCCACCCGGAAATCACGTGGGCCCCACCCGGAAATAACGTGGGCCCCACCCGGAAATCACGTGGGCCCCCAGGGGAAATCACGTGGGCCCCACAAGGAAATCACGTGGGCCCCACCCGGAAATCACGTGGGCCCCACCCGGAAATCACGTGGGCCCCACCCGGAAATCACGTGGGCCCCACGGGGAAATCACGTGGGCCCCACCCGGAAATCACGTGGGCCCCACCCGGAAATCACGTGGGCCCCACCCGGAAATCACGTGGGCCCCACCCGGAAATCACGTGGGCCACAACCGGAAATCACGTGGGCCCCACCCGGAAATCACGTGGGCCCCACCCGGAAATCACGTGGGCCCCACCCGGAAATCACGTGGGCCCCACCCGGAAATCACGTGGGCCCCAAGGGGAAATCACGTGGGCCCCACCCGGAAATCACGTGGGCCCCACCCGGAAATCACGTGGGCCCCACCCGGAAATCACGTGGGCCCCACCCGGAAATCACGTGGGCCCCACCCGGAAATCACGTGGGCCCCACCCGGAAATCACGTGGGCCCCACGGGGAAATCACGCGGGCCCCACCCGGAAATCACGTGGGCACCACGGGGAAATCACGTGGGCCCCACCCGGAAATCACGTGGGCACCACGGGGAAATCACGTGGGCCCCACCCGGAAATCACGTGGGCCCCACCCGGAAATCACGTGGGCCCCACCCGGAAATCACGTGGGGCCCACCCGGAAATCACGTGGGCCCCACCCGGAAATCACGTGGGCCCCACGGGGAAATCACGTGGGCCCCACCCGGAAATCACGTGGGCACCACCCGGAAATCACGTGGGCCCCACACGGAAATCACGTGGGCCCCACCCGGAAATCACGTGGGCCCCACACGGAAATCACGTGGGCCCCACCCGGAAATCACGTGGGACCCTCCCGGAAATCACGTGGGCCCCACCCGGAAATCACGTGGGCCCCACCCGGAAATCACGTGGGCCCCACGGGGAAATCACGTGGGCCCCACCCGGAAATCACGTGGGCCCCACCCGGAAATCACGTGGGCCCCACCCGGAAGTCACGTGGGCCCCACCCGGAAATCACGTGGGCCCCACCCGGAAATCACGTGGGCCCCACCCGGAAATCACGTGGGCCCCACCCGGAAATCACGTGGGCCCCACCCGGAAATCACGTGGGCCCCACCCTGAAATCACGTGGGCCCCACCCGGAAATCACGTGGGCACCACGGGGAAATCACGTGGGCCCCACCCGGAAATCACGTGGGCCCCACCCGGAAATCACGTGGGCCCCACCCGGAAATCACGTGGGGCCCACCCGGAAATCACGTGGGCCCCACCCGGAAATCACGTGGGACCCACGGGGAAATCACGTGGGCCCCACCCGGAAATCACGTGGGCCCCACCCGGAAATCACGTAGGCCCCACACAGAAATCACGTGGTCCCCACCCGGAAATCACGTGGGCCCCACCCGGAAATCACGTGGGACCCACCCGGAAATCACGTGGGCCCCACCCGGAAATCACGTGGGCCCCACGGGGAAATCACGTGGGCCCCACCCGGAAATCACGTGGGCCCCACCCGGAAATCACGTGGGCCCCACCCGGAAATCACGTGGGACCCCAGGGGAAATCACGTGGGCCCCACCCGGAAATCACGTGGGCCCCACCCGGAAATCACGTGGGCCCCACCCGGAAATCACGTGGGCCCCACCCGGAAATCACGTGGGCCCCACCCGGAAATCACGTGGGCCCCCAGGGGAAATCACGTGGGCCCCACCCGGAAATCACGTGGGCCCCACCCGGAAATCACGTGGGCCCCACCCGGAAATCACGTGGGCCCCACCCGGAAATCACGTGGGCCCCACCCGGAAATCACGTGGGCCCCACCCGGAAATAACGTGGGCCCCACCCGGAAATCACGTGGGCCCCCAGGGGAAATCACGTGGGCCCCACAAGGAAATCACGTGGGCCCCACCCGGAAATCACGTGGGCCCCACCCGGAAATCACGTGGGCCCCACCCGGAAATCACGTGGGCCCCACCCGGAAATCACGTGGGCCCCACCCGGAAATCACGTGGGCCCCACCCGGAAATCACGTGGGCCCCACCCGGAAATCACGTGGGCCCCACCCGGAAATCACGTGGGCCCCACCCGGAAATCACGTGGGCCCCACCCGGAAATCACGTGGGCCCCACCCGGAAATCACGTGGGCCCCACCCGGAAATCACGTGGGCCCCAAGGGGAAATCACGTGGGCCCCACCCGGAAATCACGTGGGCCCCACCCGGAAATCACGTGGGCCCCACCCGGAAATCACGTGGGCCCCACCCGGAAATCACGTGGGCCCCACCCGGAAATCACGTGGGCCCCACCCGGAAATCACGTGGGCCCCACCCGGAAATCACGTGGGCCCCACCCGGAAATCACGTGGGCCCCACCCGGAAATCACGTGGGCCCCACCCGGAAATCACGTGGGCCCCACCCGGAAATCACGTGGGCCCCCAGGGGAAATCACGTGGGCCCCACCCGGAAATCACGTGGGCCCCACCCGGAAATCACGTGGGCCCCACCCGGAAATCACGTGGGCCCCACCCGGAAATCACGTGGGCCCCACCCGGAAATCACGTGGGCCCCACCCGGAAATCACGTGGGCCCCACCCGGAAATCACGTGGGCCCCACCCGGAAATCACGTGGGCCCCACCGGAAATCACGTGGCCCCCACGGGGAAATCACGTGGGCCCCACCCGGAAATCACGTGGGCCCCACCCGGAAATCACGTGGGCCCCACCCGGAAATCACGTGGGCCCCACCCGGAAATCACGTGGGCCCCACGGGGAAATCACGTGGGCCCCACGGGGAAATCACGTGGGCCCCACCCGGAAATCACGTGGGCCCCACGGGGAAATCACGTGGGCCCCACGGGGAAATCACGTGGGCCCCACCCGGAAATCACGTGGGCCCCACCCGGAAATCACGTGAGCCCCACCCGGAAATCACATGGGCCCCACCCGGAAATCACGTGGGCCCCACCCGGAAATCACGTGGGCCCCACCCGGAAATCACGTGGGCCCCCAGGGGAAATCACGTGGGCCCCACCCGGAAATCACGTGGGCCCCACCCGGAAATCACGTGGGCCCCACCCGGAAATCACGTGGGCCCCACCCGGAAATCACGTGGGCCCCACCCGGAAATCACGTGGGCCCCACCCGGAAATCACGTGGGCCCCACCCGGAAATCACGTGGGCCCCACCCGGAAATCACGTGGGCCCCACCCGGAAATCACGTGGGCCCCACCCGGAAATCACGTGGGCCCCACCCGGAAATCACGTGGGCCCCACCCGGAAATCACGTGGGCCCCACCCGGAAATCACGTGGGCCCCAAGGGGAAATCACGTGGGCCCCACCCGGAAATCACGTGGGCCCCACCCGGAAATCACGTGGGCCCCACCCGGAAATCACGTGGGCCCCACCCGGAAATCACGTGGGCCCCACCCGGAAATCACGTGGGCCCCACCCGGAAATCACGTGGGCCCCACCCGGAAATCACGTGGGCCCCACCCGGAAATCACGTGGGCCCCACCCGGAAATCACGTGGGCCCCACCCGGAAATCACGTGGGCCCCACCCGGAAATCACGTGGGCCCCACCCGGAAATCACGTGGGCCCCACCCGGAAATCACGTGGGCCCCAAGGGGAAATCACGTGGGCCCCACCCGGAAATCACGTGGGCCCCACCCGGAAATCACGTGGGCCCCACCCGGAAATCACGTGGGCCCCACCCGGAAATCACGTGGGCCCCACCCGGAAATCACGTGGGCCCCACCCGGAAATCACGTGGGCCCCACCCGGAAATCACGTGGGCCCCACCCGGAAATCACGTGGGCCCCACCCGGAAATCACGTGGGCCCCACCCGGAAATCACGTGGGCCCCACCCGGAAATCACGTGGGCCCCACCCGGAAATCACGTGGGCCCCACCCGGAAATCACGTGGGCCCCACCCGGAAATCACGTGGGCCCCACCCGGAAATCACGTGGGCCCCACCCGGAAATCACGTGGGCCCCACCGGAAATCACGTGGCCCCCACGGGGAAATCACGTGGGCCCCACCCGGAAATCACGTGGGCCCCACCCGGAAATCACGTGGGCCCCACCCGGAAATCACGTGGGCCCCACCCGGAAATCACGTGGGCCCCACGGGGAAATCACGTGGGCCCCACGGGGAAATCACGTGGGCCCCACCCGGAAATCACGTGGGCCCCACCCGGAAATCACGTGAGCCCCACCCGGAAATCACATGGGCCCCACCCGGAAATCACGTGGGCCCCACCCGGAAATCACGTGGGCCCCACCCGGAAATCACGTGGGCCCCCAGGGGAAATCACGTGGGCCCCACCCGGAAATCACGTGGGCCCCACCCGGAAATCACGTGGGCCCCACCCGGAAATCACGTGGGCCCCACCCGGAAATCACGTGGGCCCCACCCGGAAATCACGTGGGCCCCACCCGGAAATCACGTGGGCCCCACCCGGAAATCACGTGGGCCCCACCCGGAAATCACGTGGGCCCCACCCGGAAATCACGTGGGCCCCACCCGGAAATCACGTGGGCCCCACCCGGAAATCACGTGGGCCCCACCCGGAAATCACGTGGGCCCCAAGGGGAAATCACGTGGGCCCCACCCGGAAATCACGTGGGCCCCACCCGGAAATCACGTGGGCCCCACCCGGAAATCACGTGGGCCCCACCCGGAAATCACGTGGGCCCCACCCGGAAATCACGTGGGCCCCACCCGGAAATCACGTGGGCCCCACCCGGAAATCACGTGGGCCCCACCCGGAAATCACGTGGGCCCCACCCGGAAATCACGTGGGCCCCACCCGGAAATCACGTGGGCCCCACCCGGAAATCACGTGGGCCCCACCCGGAAATCACGTGGGCCCCAAGGGGAAATCACGTGGGCCCCACCCGGAAATCACGTGGGCCCCACCCGGAAATCACGTGGGCCCCACCCGGAAATCACGTGGGCCCCACCCGGAAATCACGTGGGCCCCACCCGGAAATCACGTGGGCCCCACCCGGAAATCACGTGGGCCCCACCCGGAAATCACGTGGGCCCCACCCGGAAATCACGTGGGCCCCACCCGGAAATCACGTGGGCCCCCAGGGGAAATCACGTGGGCCCCACCCGGAAATCACGTGGGCCCCACCCGGAAATCACGTGGGCCCCACCCGGAAATCACGTGGGCCCCACCCGGAAATCACGTGGGCCCCACCCGGAAATCACGTGGGCCCCACCCGGAAATCACGTGGGCCCCACCCGGAAATCACGTGGGCCCCACCCGGAAATCACGTGGGCCCCACCCGGAAATCACGTGGGCCCCACCGGAAATCACGTGGCCCCCACGGGGAAATCACGTGGGCCCCACCCGGAAATCACGTGGGCCCCACCCGGAAATCACGTGGGCCCCACCCGGAAATCACGTGGGCCACACCCGGAAATCACGTGGGCCCCACGGGGAAATCACGTGGGCCCCACGGGGAAATCACGTGGGCCCCACCCGGAAATCACGTGGGCCCCACCCGGAAATCACGTGAGCCCCACCCGGAAATCACATGGGCCCCACCCGGAAATCACGTGGGCCCCACCCGGAAATCACGTGGGCCCCACCCGGAAATCACGTGGGCCCCCAGGGGAAATCACGTGGGCCCCACCCGGAAATCACGTGGGCCCCACCCGGAAATCACGTGGGCCCCACCCGGAAATCACGTGGGCCCCACCCGGAAATCACGTGGGCCCCACCCGGAAATCACGTGGGCCCCACCCGGAAATCACGTGGGCCCCACCCGGAAATCACGTGGGCCGCACCCGGAAATCACGTGGGCCCCACCCGGAAATCACGTGGGCCCCACGGGGAAATCACGTGGGCCCCACCCGGAAATCACGGGGGCCCCACCCGGAAATTACGTGGGCCCCACCCGGAAATCACGTGGGCCCTACCCGGAAATCACGTGGGCCCCCAGAGGAAATCACGTGGGCCCCACCCGGAAATCACGTGGGCCCCCAGGGGAAATCACGTGGGCCCCACCCGGAAATCACGTGGGCCCCACCCGGAAATCACGTGGGCCCCACCCGGAAATCACGTGGGCCCCACGGGGAAATCACGTGGGCCCCACCCGTAAATCACGAGGGCCCCACCCGGAAATCACGTGGGCCCCACCCGGAAATCACGTGGGCCCCACCCGGAAATCACGTGGGCCCCACCCGGAAATCACGTGGGCCCCACCCGGAAATCACGTGGGCCCCACCCGGAAATCACGTGGGCCCCACCCGGAAATCACGTGGGCCCCACCCGGAAATCACGTGGGCCCCACCCGGAAATCACGTGGGCCCCACCCGGAAATCACGTGGGGCCCACCCGGAAATCACGTGGGCCCCACGGGGAAATCACGTGGGCCCCACCCGGAAATCACGTGGGCCCCACCCGGAAATCACGTGGGCCCCACACGGAAATCACGTGGGCCCCACCCGGAAATCACGTGGGCCCCACCCTGAAATCACGTGGGCCCCACCCGGAAATCACGTGGGCCCCACCCGGAAATCACGTGGGCCCCACCCGGAAATCACGTGGGCCCCACCCGGAAATCACGTGGGCCCCACCCGGAAATCACGTGGGCCCCACCCGGAAATAACGTGGGCCCCACCCGGAAATCACGTGGGCCCCCAGGGGAAATCACGTGGGCCCCACAAGGAAATCACGTGGGCCCCACCCGGAAATCACGTGGGCCCCACCCGGAAATCACGTGGGCCCCACCCGGAAATCACGTGGGCCCCACGGGGAAATCACGTGGGCCCCACCCGGAAATCACGTGGGCCCCACCCAGAAATCACGTGGGCCCCACCCGGAAATCACGTGGGCCCCACCCGGAAATCACGTGGGCCCCAACCGGAAATCACGTGGGCCCCACCCGGAAATCACGTGGGCCCCACCCGGAAATCACGTGGGCCCCACCCGGAAATCACGTGGGCCCCACCCGGAAATCACGTGGGCCCCAAGGGGAAATCACGTGGGCCCCACCCGGAAATCACGTGGGCCCCACCCGGAAATCACGTGGGCCCCACCCGGAAATCACGTGGGCCCCACCCGGAAATCACGTGGGCCCCACCCGGAAATCACGTGGGCCCCACCCGGAAATCACGTGGGCCCCACCCGGAAATCACGTGGGCCCCACGGGGAAATCACGCGGGCCCCACCCGGAAATCACGTGTGCACCACGGGGAAATCACGTGGGCCCCACCCGGAAATCACGTGGGCACCACGGGGAAATCACGTGGGCCCCACCCGGAAATCACGTGGGCCCCACCCGGAAATCACGTGGGCCCCACCCGGAAATCACGTGGGGCCCACCCGGAAATCACGTAGGCCCCACCCGGAAATCACGTGGGCCCCACGGGGAAATCACGTGGGCCCCACCCGGAAATCACGTGGGCACCACCCGGAAATCACGTGGGCCCCACACGGAAATCACGTGGGCCCCACCCGGAAATCACGTGGGCCCCACACGGAAATCACGTGGGCCCCACCCGGAAATCACGTGGGCCCCTCCCGGAAATCACGTGGGCCCCACCCGGAAATCACGTGGGCCCCACCCGGAAATCACGTGGGCCCCACGGGGAAATCACGTGGGCCCCACCCGGAAATCACGTGGGCCCCACCCGGAAATCACGTGGGCCCCACCCGGAAGTCACGTGGGCCCCACCCGGAAATCACGTGGGCCCCACCCGGAAATCACGTGGGCCCCACCCGGAAATCACGTGGGCCCCACCCGGAAATCACGTGGGCCCCACCCGGAAATCACGTGGGCCCCACCCGGAAATCACGTGGGCCCCACCCGGAAATCACGTGGGCACCACGGGGAAATCACGTGGGCCCCACCCGGAAATCACGTGGGCCCCACCCGGAAATCACGTGGGCCCCACCCGGAAATCACGTGGGGCCCACCCGGAAATCACGTGGGCCCCACCCGGAAATCACGTGGGACCCACGGGGAAATCACGTGGGCCCCACCCGGAAATCACGTGGGCCCCACCCGGAAATCACGTAGGCCCCACACAGAAATCACGTGGGCCCCACCCGGAAATCACGTGGGCCCCACCCGGAAATCACGTGGGACCCACCCGGAAATCACGTGGGCCCCACCCGGAAATCACGTGGGCCCCACGGGGAAATCACGTGGGCCCCACCCGGAAATCACGTGGGCCCCACCCGGAAATCACGTGGGCCCCACCCGGAAATCACGTGGGACCCCAGGGGAAATCACGTGGGCCCCACCCGGAAATCACGTGGGCCCCACCCGGAAATCACGTGGGCCCCACCCGGAAATCACGTGGGCCCCACCCGGAAATCACGTGGGCCCCACCCGGAAATCACGTGGGCCCCCAGGGGAAATCACGTGGGCCCCACCCGGAAATCACGTGGGCCCCACCCGGAAATCACGTGGGCCCCACCCGGAAATCACGTGGGCCCCACCCGGAAATCACGTGGGCCCCACCCGGAAATCACGTGGGCCCCACCCGGAAATAACGTGGGCCCCACCCGGAAATCACGTGGGCCCCCAGGGGAAATCACGTGGGCCCCACAAGGAAATCACGTGGGCCCCACCCGGAAATCACGTGGGCCCCACCCGGAAATCACGTGGGCCCCACCCGGAAATCACGTGGGCCCCACCCGGAAATCACGTGGGCCCCACCCGGAAATCACGTGGGCCCCACCCGGAAATCACGTGGGCCCCAAGGGGAAATCACGTGGGCCCCACCCGGAAATCACGTGGGCCCCACCCGGAAATCACGTGGGCCCCACCCGGAAATCACGTGGGCCCCACCCGGAAATCACGTGGGCCCCACCCGGAAATCACGTGGGCCCCACCCGGAAATCACGTGGGCCCCACCCGGAAATCACGTGGGCCCCCAGGGGAAATCACGTGGGCCCCACCCGGAAATCACGTGGGCCCCACCCGGAAATCACGTGGGCCCCACCCGGAAATCACGTGGGCCCCACCCGGAAATCACGTGGGCCCCACCCGGAAATCACGTGGGCCCCACCCGGAAATCACGTGGGCCCCACCCGGAAATCACGTGGGCCCCACCCGGAAATCACGTGGGCCCCACCCGGAAATCACGTGGGCCCCACCCGGAAATCACGTGGGCCCCACCGGAAATCACGTGGCCCCCACGGGGAAATCACGTGGGCCCCACCCGGAAATCACGTGGGCCCCACCCGGAAATCACGTGGGCCCCACCCGGAAATCACGTGGGCCCCACCCGGAAATCACGTGGGCCCCACGGGGAAATCACGTGGGCCCCACGGGGAAATCACGTGGGCCCCACCCGGAAATCACGTGGGCCCCACCCGGAAATCACGTGAGCCCCACCCGGAAATCACATGGGCCCCACCCGGAAATCACGTGGGCCCCACCCGGAAATCACGTGGGCCCCACCCGGAAATCACGTGGGCCCCCAGGGGAAATCACGTGGGCCCCACCCGGAAATCACGTGGGCCCCACCCGGAAATCACGTGGGCCCCACCCGGAAATCACGTGGGCCCCACCCGGAAATCACGTGGGCCCCACCCGGAAATCACGTGGGCCCCACCCGGAAATCACGTGGGCCCCACCCGGAAATCACGTGGGCCGCACCCGGAAATCACGTGGGCCCCACCCGGAAATCACGTGGGCCCCACGGGGAAATCACGTGGGCCCCACCCGGAAATCACGAGGGCCCCACCCGGAAATTACGTGGGCCCCACCCGGAAATCACGTGGGCCCCACCCGGAAATCACGTGGGCCCCCAGGGGAAATCACGTGGGCCCCACCCGGAAATCACGTGGGCCCCACCCGGAAATCACGTGGGCCCCACCCGGAAATCACGTGGGCCCCACGGGGAAATCACGTGGGCCCCACCCGGAAATCACGTGGGCCCCACCCGGAAATCACGTGGGCCCCACCCGGAAATCACGTGGGCCCCACCCGGAAATCACGTGGGCCTCACCCGGAAATCACGTGGGCCCCACCCGGAAATCACGTGGGCCCCACCCGGAAATCACGTGGGCCCCACCCGGAAATCACGTGGGCCCCACCCGGAAATCACGTGGGCCCCACCCGGAAATCACGTGGGGCCCACCCGGAAATCACGTGGGCCCCACGGGGAAATCACGTGGGCCCCACCCGGAAATCACGTGGGCCCCACCCGGAAATCACGTGGGCCCCACACGGAAATCACGTGGGCCCCACCCGGAAATCACGTGGGCCCCACCCTGAAATCACGTGGGCCCCACCCGGAAATCACGTGGGCCCCACCCGGAAATCACGTGGGCCCCACCCGGAAATCACGTGGGCCCCACCCGGAAATCACGTGGGCCCCACCCGGAAATCACGTGGGCCCCACCCGGAAATAACGTGGGCCCCACCCGGAAATCACGTGGGCCCCCAGGGGAAATCACGTGGGCCCCACAAGGAAATCACGTGGGCCCCACCCGGAAATCACGTGGGCCCCACCCGGAAATCACGTGGGCCCCACCCGGAAATCACGTGGGCCCCACGGGGAAATCACGTGGGCCCCACCCGGAAATCACGTGGGCCCCACCCAGAAATCACGTGGGCCCCACCCGGAAATCACGTGGGCCCCACCCGGAAATCACGTGGGCCCCAACCGGAAATCACGTGGGCCCCACCCGGAAATCACGTGGGCCCCACCCGGAAATCACGTGGGCCCCACCCGGAAATCACGTGGGCCCCACCCGGAAATCACGTGGGCCCCAAGGGGAAATCACGTGGGCCCCACCCGGAAATCACGTGGGCCCCACCCGGAAATCACGTGGGCCCCACCCGGAAATCACGTGGGCCCCACCCGGAAATCACGTGGGCCCCACCCGGAAATCACGTGGGCCCCACCCGGAAATCACGTGGGCCCCACCCGGAAATCACGTGGGCCCCACGGGGAAATCACGCGGGCCCCACCCGGAAATCACGTGTGCACCACGGGGAAATCACGTGGGACCCACCCGGAAATCACGTGGGCACCACGGGGAAATCACGTGGGCCCCACCCGGAAATCACGTGGGCCCCACCCGGAAATCACGTGGGCCCCACCCGGAAATCACGTGGGGCCCACCCGGAAATCACGTGGGCCCCACCCGGAAATCACGTGGGCCCCACGGGGAAATCACGTGGGCCCCACCCGGAAATCACGTGGGCACCACCCGGAAATCACGTGGGCCCCACACGGAAATCACGTGGGCCCCACCCGGAAATCACGTGGGCCCCACACGGAAATCACGTGGGCCCCACCCGGAAATCACGTGGGCCCCTCCCGGAAATCACGTGGGCCCCACCCGGAAATCACGTGGGCCCCACCCGGAAATCACGTGGGCCCCACGGGGAAATCACGTGGGCCCCACCCGGAAATCACGTGGGCCCCACCCGGAAATCACGTGGGCCCCACCCGGAAGTCACGTGGGCCCCACCCGGAAATCACGTGGGCCCCACCCGGAAATCACGTGGGCCCCACCCGGAAATCACGTGGGCCCCACCCGGAAATCACGTGGGCCCCACCCGGAAATCACGTGGGCCCCACCCGGAAATCACGTGGGCCCCACCCGGAAATCACGTGGGCACCACGGGGAAATCACGTGGGCCCCACCCGGAAATCACGTGGGCCCCACCCGGAAATCACGTGGGCCCCACCCGGAAATCACGTGGGGCCCACCCGGAAATCACGTGGGCCCCACCCGGAAATCACGTGGGACCCACGGGGAAATCACGTGGGCCCCACCCGGAAATCACGTGGGCCCCACCCGGAAATCACGTAGGCCCCACACAGAAATCACGTGGGCCCCACCCGGAAATCACGTGGGCCCCACCCGGAAATCACGTGGGACCCACCCGGAAATCACGTGGGCCCCACCCGGAAATCACGTGGGCCCCACGGGGAAATCACGTGGGCCCCACCCGGAAATCACGTGGGCCCCACCCGGAAATCACGTGGGCCCCACCCGGAAATCACGTGGGCCCCACCCGGAAATCACGTGGGCCCCACCCGGAAATCACGTGGGCCCCACCCGGAAATCACGTGGGCCCCACCCGGAAATCACGTGGGCCCCACCCGGAAATCACGTGGGCCCCACCCGGAAATCACGTGGGCCCCACCCGGAAATCACGTGGGCCCCACCCGGAAATCACGTGGGCCCCAAGGGGAAATCACATGGGCCCCACCCGGAAATCACGTGGGCCCCACCCGGAAATCACATGGGCCCCACCCGGAAATCACGTGGGCCCTACCCGGAAATCACGTGGGCCCCACCCGGAAATCACGTGGGCCCCACCCGGAAATCACGTGGGCCCCACCCGGAAATCACGTGGGCCCCACCCGGAAATCACGTGGGCCCCACCCGGAAATCACGTGGGCCCCACCCGGAAATCACGTGGGCCCCACCCGGAAATCACGTGGGCCCCCAGGGGAAATCACGTGGGCCCCACCCGGAAATCACGTGGGCCCCACCCGGAAATCACGTGGGCCCCACCCGGAAATCACGTGGGCCCCACCCGGAAATCACGTGGGCCCCACCCGGAAATCACGTGGGCCCCACCCGGAAATCACGTGGGCCCCACCCGGAAATCACGTGGGCCCCACCCGGAAATCACGTGGGCCCCACCCGGAAATCACGTGGGCCCCACCCGGAAATCACGTGGGCCCCACCCGGAAATCACGTGGGCCCCACCCGGAAATCACGTGGGCCCCACCCGGAAATCACGTGGGGCCCACCCGGAAATCACGTGGGCCCCACGGGGAAATCACGTGGGCCCCACCCGGAAATCACGTGGGCCCCACCCGGAAATCACGTGGGCCCCACACGGAAATCACGTGGGCCCCACCCGGAAATCACGTGGGCCCCACCCTGAAATCACGTGGGCCCCACCCGGAAATCACGTGGGCCCCACCCGGAAATCACGTGGGCCCCACGGGGAAATCACGTGGGCCCCACCCGGAAATCACGTGGGCCCCACCCGGAAATCACGTGGGCCCCACCCGGAAATCACGTGGGCCCCACCCGGAAATCACGTGGGCCCCACCCGGAAATCACGTGGGCCCCACCCGGAAATCACGTGGGCCCCACCCGGAAATCACGTGGGCCCCACCCGGAAATCACGTGGGCCCCACGGGGAAATCACGTGGGCCCCACCCGGAAATCACGTGGGCCCCACCCGGAAATCACGTGGGCCCCACACGGAAATCACGTGGGCCCCACCCGGAAATCACGTGGGCCCCACGGGGAAATCACGTGGGCCCCACCCGGAAATCACGTGGGCCCCACCCGGAAATCACGTGGGCCCCACCCGGAAATCACGTGGGCCCCACGGGGAAATCAGGTGGGCCCCACCCGGAAATCACGTGGGCACCACGGGGAAATCACGTGGGCCCCACCCGGAAATCACGTGGGCACCACGGGGAAATCACGTGGGCCCCACCCGGAAATCACGTGGGCCCCACGCGGAAATCACGTGGGCCCCACCGGGAAAACACGTGGGGCCCACCCGGAAATCACGTGGGCCCCACCCGGAAATCACGTGGGCCCCACGGGGAAATCACGTGGGCCCCACCCGGAAATCACGTGGGCACCACTCGGAAATCACGTGGGCCCCACACGGAAATCACGTGGGCCCCACCCGGAAATCACGTGGGCCCCACACGGAAATCACGTGGGCCCCACCCGGAAATCACGTGGGCCCCACTCGGAAATCACGTGGGCCCCACCCGGAAATCACGTGGGCCCCACCCGGAAATCACGTGGGCCCCACGGGGAAATCACGTGGGCCCCACCCGGAAATCACGTGGGCCCCACCCGGAAATCACGTGGGCCCCACCCGGAAGTCACGTGGGCCCCACCCGGAAATCACGTGGGCCCCACCCGGAAATCACGTGGGCCCCACCCGGAAATCACGTGGGCCCCACCCGGAAATCACGTGGGCCCCACCCGGAAATCACGTGGGCCCCACCCGGAAATCACGTGGGCACCACGGGGAAATCACGTGGGCCCCACCCGGAAATCACGTGGGCCCCACCCGGAAATCACGTGGGCCCCACCCGGAAATCACGTGGGGCCCACCCGGAAATCACGTGGGCCCCACCCGGAAATCACGTGGGCCCCACGGGGAAAACACGTGGGCCCCACCCGGAAATCACGTGGGCCCCACCCGGAAATCACGTAGGCCCCACACGGAAATCACGTGGGCCCCACCCGGAAATCACGTGGGCCCCACCCGGAAATCACGTGGGACCCACCCGGAAATCACGTGGGCCCCACCCGTAAATCACGTGGGCCCCACGGGGAAATCACGTGGGCCCCACCCGGAAATCACGTGGGCCCCACCCGGAAATCACGTGGGCCCCACCCGGAAATCACGTGGGACCCCAGGGGAAATCACGTGGGCCCCACCCGGAAATCACGTGGGCCCCACCCGGAAATCACGTGGGCCCCACCCGGAAATCACGTGGGCCCCACCCGGAAATCACGTGGGCCCCACCCGGAAATCACGTGGGCCCCACCCGGAAATCACGTGGGACCCACCCGGAAATCACGTGGGCCCCACACGGAAATCACGTGGGCCCCACCCGGAAATCACGTGGGCCCCACCCGGAAATCACGTGGGCCCCACCCGGAAATCACGTGGGCCCCACCCGGAAATCACGTGGGGCCCACCCGGAAATCACGTGGGCCCCACCCGGAAATCACGTGGGCCCCACGGGGAAATCACGTGGGCCCCACCCGGAAATCACGTGGCCCCACCCGGAAATCACGTGGGCCCCACCCTGAAATCACGTGGGCCCCACCCGGAAATCACGTGGGCCCCACCCGGAAATCACGTGGGCCCCACCCGGAAATCACGTGGGCCCCACCCGGAAATCACGTGGGCCCCACTCGGAAATCACGTGGGCCCCACCCGGAAATCACGTGGGCCCCCAGGGGAAATCACGTGGGCCCCACCCGGAAATCACGTGGGCCCCACCCGGAAATCACGTGGACCCCAGGGGAAATCACGTGGGCCCCACCCGGAAATCACGTGGGCCCCACCCGGAAATCACGTGGGCCCCACCCGGAAATCACGTGGGCCCCACCCGGAAATCACGTGGGCCCCACCCGGAAATCACGTGGGCCCCACCCGGAAATCACGTGGGCCCCACCCGGAAATCACGTGGGCCCCACCCGGAAATCACGTGGGCCCCACTCGGAAATCACGTGGGCCCCACCCGGAAATCACGTGGGCCCCCAGGGGAAATCACGTGGGCCCCACCCGGAAATCACGAGGGCCCCACCCGGAAATCACGTGGGCCCCACCCGGAAATCACGTGGGCCCCACCCTGAAATCACGTGGGCCCCACCCGGAAATCACGTGGGCCCCACCCTGAAATCACGTGGGCCCCACCCGGAAATCACGTGGGCCCCACCCGGAAATCACGTGGGCCCCATCCGGAAATCACGTGGGCCCCACCCGGAAATCACGTGGGCCCCACTCGGAAATCACGTGGGCCCCACCCGGAAATCACGTGGGCCCCCAGGGGAAATCACGTGGGCCCCACCCGGAAATCACGTGGGCCCCACCCGGAAATCACGTGGGCCCCACGCGGAAATCACGTGGGCCCCACCCGGAAATCACGTGGGCCCCACCCGGAAATCACGTGGGCCCCACGGGGAAATCACGTGGGCCCCACCCGGAAATCACGTGGGGCCCACCCGGAAATCACGTGGGCCCCACGGGGAAATCACGTGGGCCCCACCCGGAAATCACGTGGGCCCCACCCGGAAATCACGTGGGCCCCACCCGGAAATCACGTGGGCCCCACCCGGAAATCACGTGGGCCCCACCCGGAAATCACGTGGGCCCCACCCGGAAATCACGTGGGCCCCACCCGGAAATCACGTGGGCCCCACCCGGAAATCACGTGGGCCCTACCCGGAAATCACGTGGGCCCCCAGGGGAAATCACGTGGGCCCCACCCGGAAATCACGTGGGCCCCCAGGGGAAATCACGTGGGCCCCACCCGGATATCACGTGGGCCCCACCCGGAAATCACGTGGGCCCCACCCGGAAATCACGTGGGCCCCACGGGGAAATCACGTGGGTCCCACCCGGAAATCACGTGGGCCCCACCCGGAAATCACGTGGGCCCCACCCGGAAATCACGTGGGCCCCACCCGGAAATCACGTGGGCCCCACCCGGAAATCACGTGGGCCCCACCCGGAAATCACGTGGGCCCCACGGGGAAATCACGTGGGCCCCACCTGGAAATCACGTGGGCCCCACCCGGAAATCACGTGGGCCCCACCCGGAAATCACGTGGGCCCCACCCGGAAATCACGTGGGCCCCACCCGGAAATCACGTGGGCCCCACCCGGAAATCACGTGGGCCCCACCCGGAAATCACGTGGGCCCCACCCGGAAATCACGTGGGCCCCACCCGGAAATCACGTGGGCCCCCAGGGGAAATCACGTGGGCCCCCAGGGGAAATCACGTGGGCCCCACCCGGAAATCACGTGGGCCCCACCCGGAAATCACGTGGGCCCCACGGGGAAATCACGTGGGCCCCACGGGGAAATCACGTGGGCCCCACCCGGAAATCACGTGGGCCCCACCCGGAAATCACGTGGGCCCCACCCGGAAATCACGTGGGGCCCACCCGGAAATCACGTGGGCCCCACGGGGAAATCACGTGGGCCCCACCCGGAAATCACGTGGGCCCCACCCGGAAATCACGTGGGCCCCACCCGGAAATCACGTGGGCCCCACCCGGAAATCACGTGGGCCCGACGGGGAAATCACGTGGGCCCCACCCGGAAATCACGTGGGCCCCACCCGGAAATCACGTGGGCCCCACCCGGAAATCACGTGGGCCCCACCCGGAAATCACGTGGGCCCCACCCGGAAATCACGTGGGCCCCACCCGGAAATCACGTGGGCCCCACCCGGAAATCACGTGGGCCCCACCCGGAAATCACGTGGGCCCCACCCGGAAATCACGTGGGCCCCACCCGGAAATCACGTGGGCCCCACGGGGAAATCACGTGGGCCCCACCCGGAAATCACGTGGGCCCCACCCGGATATCACGTGGGCCCCACCCGGAAATCACGTGGGCCCCACCCGGAAATCACGTGGGCCCCACGGGGAAATCACGTGGGTCCCACCCGGAAATCACGTGGGCCCCACCCGTAAATCACGTGGGCCCCACCCGGAAATCACGTGGGCCCCACCCGGAAATCACGTGGGCCCCACCCGGAAATCACGTGGGCCCCACGGGGAAATCACGTGGGCCCCACCTGGAAATCACGTGGGCCCCACCCGGAAATCACGTGGGCCCCACCCGGAAATCACGTGGGCCCCACCCGGAAATCACGTGGGCCCCACCCGGAAATCACCTGGGCCCCCAGGGGAAATCACGTGGGCCCCACCCGGAAATCACGTGGGCCCCACCCGGAAATCACGTGGGCCCCACCCGGAAATCACGTGGGCCCCACCCGGAAATCACGTGGGCCCCACCCGGAAATCACGTGGGCCCCACCCGGAAATCACGTGGGCCCCACCCGGAAATCACGTGGGCCCCACCCGGAAATCACGTGGGCCCCACGGGGAAATCACGTGGGCCCCACCCGGAAATCACGTGGGCCCCACCCGGAAATCACGTGGGCCCCACACGGAAATCACGTGGGCCCCACCCGGAAATCACGTGGGCCCCACCCGGAAATCACGTGGGCCCCACCCGGAAATCACGTGGGCCCCACCCGGAAATCACGTGGGCCCTACCCGGAAATCACGTGGGCCCCACCCGGAAATCACGTGGGCCCCACCCGGAAATCACGTGGGCCCCACCCGGAAATCACGTGGGCCCCACCCGGAAATCACGTGGGCCCCCAGGGGAAATCACGTGGGCCCCACAAGGAAATCACGTGGGCCCCACCCGGAAATCACGTGGGCCCCACCCGGAAATCACGTGGGCCCCACCCGGAAATCACGTGGGCCCCACCCGGAAATCACGTGGGCCCCACCCGGAAATCACGTGGGCCCCACCCGGAAATCACGTGGGCCCCACCCGGAAATCACGTGGGCCCCACCCGGAAATCACGTGGGCCCCACCCGGAAATCACGTGGGCCCCACCCGGAAATCACGTGGGCCCCACCCGGAAATCACGTGGGCCCCACGGGGAAATCACGTGGGCCCCACCCGGAAATCACGTGGGCCCCACCCGGATATCACGTGGGCCCCACCCGGAAATCACGTGGGCCCCACCCGGAAATCACGTGGGCCCCACGGGGAAATCACGTGGGTCCCACCCGGAAATCACGTGGGCCCCACCCGTAAATCACGTGGGCCCCACCCGGAAATCACGTGGGCCCCACCCGGAAATCACGTGGGCCCCACCCGGAAATCACGTGGGCCCCACGGGGAAATCACGTGGGCCCCACCTGGAAATCACGTGGGCCCCACCCGGAAATCACGTGGGCCCCACCCGGAAATCACGTGGGCCCCACCCGGAAATCACGTGGGCCCCACCCGGAAATCACGTGGGCCCCCAGGGGAAATCACGTGGGCCCCACCCGGAAATCACGTGGGCCCCACCCGGAAATCACGTGGGCCCCACCCGGAAATCACGTGGGCCCCACCCGGAAATCACGTGGGCCCCACCCGGAAATCACGTGGGCCCCACCCGGAAATCACGTGGGCCCCACCCGGAAATCACGTGGGCCCCACCCGGAAATCACGTGGGCCCCACGGGGAAATCACGTGGGCCCCACCCGGAAATCACGTGGGCCCCACCCGGAAATCACGTGGGCCCCACACGGAAATCACGTGGGCCCCACCCGGAAATCACGTGGGCCCCACCCTGAAATCACGTGGGCCCCACCCGGAAATCACGTGGGCCCCACCCGGAAATCACGTGGGCCCTACCCGGAAATCACGTGGGCCCCACCCGGAAATCACGTGGGCCCCACCCGGAAATCACGTGGGCCCCACCCGGAAATCACGTGGGCCCCACCCGGAAATCACGTGGGCCCCCAGGGGAAATCACGTGGGCCCCACAAGGAAATCACGTGGGCCCCACCCGGAAATCACGTGGGCCCCACCCGGAAATCACGTGGGCCCCACCCGGAAATCACGTGGGCCCCACCCGGAAATCACGTGGGCCCCACCCGGAAATCACGTGGGCCCCACCCGGAAATCACGTGGGCCCCACCCGGAAATCACGTGGGCCCCACCCGGAAATCACGTGGGCCCCACCCGGAAATCACGTGGGCCCCACCCGGAAATCACGTGGGCCCCACCCGGAAATCACGTGGGCCCCACCCGGAAATCACGTGGGCCCCACCCGGAAATCACGTGGGCCCCCAGGGGAAATCACGTGGGCCCCACAAGGAAATCACGTGGGCCCCACCCGGAAATCACGTGGGCCCCACCCGGAAATCACGTGGGCCCCACCCGGAAATCACGTGGGCCCCACGGGGAAATCACGTGGGCCCCACCCGGAAATCACGTGGGCCCCACCCGGAAATCACGTGGGCCCCACCCGGAAATCACGTGGGCCCCACCCGGAAATCACGTGGGCCCCACCCGGAAATCACGTGGGCCCCACCCGGAAATCACGTGGGCCCCACCCGGAAATCACGTGGGCCCCACCCGGAAATCACGTGGGCCCCACGGGGAAATCACGTGGGCCCCACCCGGAAATCACGTGGGCCCCACCCGGAAATCACGTGGGCCCCACCCGGAAATCACGTGGGCCCCACCCGGAAATCACGTGGGCCCCACCCGGAAATCACGTGGGCCCCACGGGGAAATCAGGTGGGCCCCACCCGGAAATCACGTGGGCCCCACCCGGATATCACGTGGGCCCCACCCGGAAATCACGTGGGCCCCACCCGGAAATCACGTGGGCCCCACCCGGAAATCACGTGGGCCCCACGGGGAAATCACGTGGGCCCCACCCGGAAATCACGTGGGCCCCACCCGGAAATCACGTGGGTCCCACGGGGAAATCACGTGGGCCCCACCCGGAAATCACGTGGGCCCCACCCGGATATCACGTGGGCCCCACCCGGAAATCACGTGGGCCCCACCCGGAAATCACGTGGGCCCCACGGGGAAATCACGTGGGTCCCACCCGGAAATCACGTGGGCCCCACCCGTAAATCACGTGGGCCCCACCCGGAAATCACGTGGGCCCCACACGGAAATCACGTGGGCCCCACCCGGAAATCACGTGGGCCCCACCCGGAAATCACGTGGGCCCCACGGGGAAATCACGTGGGCCCCACCTGGAAATCACGTGGGCCCCACCCGGAAATCACGTGGGCCCCACCCGGAAATCACGTGGGCCCCACCCGGAAATCACGTGGGCCCCACCCGGAAATCACGTGGGCCCCCAGGGGAAATCACGTGGGCCCCACCCGGAAATCACGTGGGCCCCACCCGGAAATCACGTGGGCCCCACCCGGAAATCACGTGGGCCCCACCCGGAAATCACGTGGGCCCCACCCGGAAATCACGTGGGCCCCACCCGGAAATCACGTGGGCCCCACCCGGAAATCACGTGGGCCCCACGGGGAAATCACGTGGGCCCCACCCGGAAATCACGTGGGCCCCACCCGGAAATCACGTGGACCCCACCCGGAAATCACGTGGGCCCCACCCGGAAATCACGTGGGGCCCACCCGGAAATCACGTGGGCCCCACGGGGAAATCACGTGGGCCCCACCCGGAAATCACGTGGGCCCCACCCGGAAATCACGTGGGCCCCACCCGGAAATCACGTGGGCCCCACCCGGAAATCACGTGGGCCCCACCCTGAAATCACGTGGTCCCCACCCGGAAATCACGTGGGCCCCACCCGGAAATCACGTGGGCCCCACCCGGAAATCACGTGGGCCCCACCCGGAAATCACGTGGGCCCCACCCGGAAATCACGTGGGCCCCACCCGGAAATCACGTGGGCCCCACCCGGAAATCACGTGGGCCCCACCCGGAAATCACGTGGGCCCCATCCGGAAATCACGTGGGCCCCACGGGGAAATCACGTGGGCCCCACCCGGAAATCACGTGGGGCCCACCCGGAAATCACGTGGGCCCCACGGGGAAATCACGTGGGCCCCACCCGGAAATCACGTGGGCCCCACCCGGAAATCACGTGGGCCCCACCCGGAAATCACGTGGGCCCCACCCGGAAATCACGTGGGCCCCACCCGGAAATCACGTGGGCCCCACCCAGAAATCACGTGGGCCCCATCCGGAAATCACGTGGGCCCCACGGGGAAATCACGTGGGCCCCACCCGGAAATCACGTGGGGCCCACCCGGAAATCACGTGGGCCCCACGGGGAAATCACGTGGGCCCCACCCGGAAATCACGTGGGCCCCACCCGGAAATCACGTGGGCCCCACCCGGAAATCACGTGGGCCCCACCCGGAAATCACGTGGGCCCCACCCGGAAATCACGTGGGCCCCACCCGGAAATCACGTGGGCCCCACCCGGAAATCACGTGGGCCCCCAGGGGAAATCACGTGGGCCCCACAAGAAAATCACGTGGGCCCCACCCGGAAATCACGTGGGCCCCACCCGGAAATCACGTGGGCCCCACCCGGAAATCACGTGGGCCCCACGGGGAAATCACGTGGGCCCCACGGGGAAATCACGTGGGCCACACCCGGAAATCACGTGGGCCCCACCCGGAAATCACGTGGGCCCCACCCGGAAATCACGTGGGCCCCACCCGGAAATCACGTGGGCCCCACGGGGAAATCACGTGGGCCCCACGGGGAAATCACGTGGGCCCCACCCGGAAATCACGTGGGCCCCACCCGGAAATCACGTGGGCCCCACCCGGAAATCACGTGGGCCCCACCCGGAAATCACGTGGGCCCCACCCGGAAATCACGTGGGCCCCACCCGGAAATCACGTGGGCCCCACCCGGAAATCACGTGGGCCCCACCCGGAAATCACGTGGGCCCCACCCGGAAATCACGTGGGCCCCACCCGGAAATCACGTGGGCCCCACCCGGAAATCACGTGGGCCCCACCCGGAAATCACGTGGGGCCCACCCGGAAATCACGTGGGCCCCACGGGGAAATCACGTGGGCCCCACCCGGAAATCACGTGGGCCCCACCCGGAAATCACGTGGGCCCCACCCGGAAATCACGTGGGCCCCACCCGGAAATCACGTGGGCCCTACCCGGAAATCACGTGGGCCCCCAGGGGAAATCACGTGGGCCCCACCCGGAAATCACGTGGGCCCCACCCGGAAATCACGTGGGCCCCACCCGGAAATCACGTGGGCCCTACCCGGAAATCACGTGGGCCCCCAGGGGAAATCACGTGGGCCCCACCCGGAAATCACGTGGGCCCCACCCGGAAATCACGTGGGCCCCACCCGGAAATCACGTGGGCCCCACCCGGAAATCACGTGGGCCCCACCCGGAAATCACGTGGGCCCCACCCGGAAATCACGTGGGCCCCACCCGGAAATCACGTGAGCCCCACCCGGAAATCACGTGGGCCCCACGGGGAAATCACGTGGGCCCCACCCGGAAATCACGTGGGCCCCACCCGGAAATCACGTGGGCCCCACGGGGAAATCACGTGGGCCCCACCCGGAAATCACGTGGGCCCCACCCGGAAATCACGTGGGCCCCACCCGGAAATCACGTGGGCCCCACCCGGAAATCACGTGGGCCCCACCCGGAAATCACGTGGGCCCCACCCGGAAATCACGTGGGCCCCACCCGGAAATCACGTGGGCCCCCAGGGGAAATCACGTGGGCTCCACCCGGAAATCACGTGGGCCCCACCCGGAAATCACGTGGGCCCCACCCGGAAATCACGTGGGCCCGACGGGGAAATCACGTGGGCCCCACCCGGAAATCACGTGGGCCCCACCCGGAAATCACGTGGGCCCCACCCGGAAATCACGTGGGCCCCACCCGGAAATCACGTGGGCCCCACCCGGAAATCACGTGGGCCCCACCCGGAAATCACGTGGGCCCCACCCGGAAATCACGTGGGCCCCACCCGGAAATCACGTGGGCCCCACCCGGAAATCACGTGGGCCCCACCCGGAAATCACGTGGGCCCCACCCGGAAATCACGTGGGCCCCCAGGGGAAATCACTTGGGCCCCACCCGGAAATCACGTGGGCCCCACCCGGAAATCACGTGGGCCCCACCCGGAAATCACATGGGCCCCACGGGGAAATCACGTGGGCCCCACCCGGAAATCACGTGGGCCCCACGGGGAAATCACGTGGGTCCCACCCGGAAATCACGTGGGCCCCACCCGGAAATCACGTGGGCCCCACCCGGAAATCACGTGGGCCCCACCCGGAAATCACGTGGGCCCCACCCGGAAATCACGTGGGCCCCACGGGGAAATCACGTGGGCCCCACGGGGAAATCACGTGGGCCCCACCCGGAAATCACGTGGGCCCCACCCGGAAATCACGTGGGCCCCACCCGGAAATCACGTGGGCCCCACCCGGAAATCACGTGGGCCCCACCCGGAAATCACGTGGGCCCCACCCGGAAATCACGTGGGCCCCACCCGGAAATCACGTGGGCCCCACCCGGAAATCACGTGGGCCCCCAGGGGAAATCACGTGGGCCCCACCCGGAAATCACGTGGGCCCCACCCGGAAATCACGTGGGCCCCACCCGGAAATCACGTGGGCCCCACGGGGAAATCACGTGGGCCCCACCCGGAAATCACGTGGGCCCCACCCGGAAATCACGTGGGCCCCCAGGGGAAATCACGTGGGCCCCACCCGGAAATCACGTGGGCCCCACCCGGAAATCACGTGGGCCCCACCCGGAAATCACGTGGGCCCCACCCGGAAATCACGTGGGCCCCACCCGGAAATCACGTGGGCCCCACCCGGAAATCACGTGGGCCCCACCCGGAAATCACGTGGGCCCCACCCGGAAATCACGTGGGCCCCACCCGGAAATCACGTGGGCCCCACCCGGAAATCACGTGGGCCCCACCCGGAAATCACGTGGGCCCCACCCGGAAATCACGTGGGCCCCACCCGGAAATCACGTGGGCCCCACCCGGAAATCACGTGGGCCCCACCCGGAAATCACGTGGGCCCCACCCGGAAATCACGTGGGCCCCACCCGGAAATCACGTGGGGCCCACCCGGAAATCACGTGGGCCCCACGGGGAAATCACGTGGGCCCCACCCGGAAATCACGTGGGCCCCACCCGGAAATCACGTGGGCCCCACCCGGAAATCACGTGGGCCCCACCCGGAAATCACGTGGGCCCCACCCGGAAATCACGTGGGCCCCACCCGGAAATCACGTGGGCCCCACCCGGAAATCACGTGGGCCCCACCCGGAAATCACGTGGGCCCTACCCGGAAATCACGTGGGCCCCCAGGGGAAATCACGTGGGCCCCACCCGGAAATCACGTGGGCCCCACCCGGAAATCACGTGGGCCCCACCCGGAAATCACGTGGGCCCCACCCGGAAATCACGTGGGCCCCACCCGGAAATCACGTGGGCCCCACCCGGAAATCACGTGAGCCCCACCCGGAAATCACGTGGGCCCCACGGGGAAATCACGTGGGCCCCACCCGGAAATCACGTGGGCCCCACCCGGAAATCACGTGGGCCCCACGGGGAAATCACGTGGGCCCCACCCGGAAATCACGTGGGCCCCACCCGGAAATCACGTGGGCCCCACCCGGAAATCACGTGGGCCCCACCCGGAAATCACGTGGGCCCCACCCGGAAATCACGTGGGCCCCACCCGGAAATCACGTGGGCCCCACCCGGAAATCACGTGGGCCCCACCCGGAAATCACGTGGGCCCCACCCGGAAATCACGTGGGCCCCACACGGAAATCACGTGGGCCCCACACGGAAATCACGTGGGCCCCACCCGGAAATCACGTGGGCCCCACGGGGAAATCACGTGGGCCCCACGCGGAAATCACGTGGGCCCCACGGGGAAATCACGTGGGCCCCACCCGGAAATCACGTGGGCCCCACGGGGAAATCACGTGGGCCCCACCCGGAAATCACGTGGGCCCCACCCGGAAATCACGTGGGCCCCACCCGGAAATCACGTGGGCCCCACCCGGAAATCACGTGGGCCCCACGGGGAAATCACGTGGGCCCCACCCGGAAATCACGTGGGTCCCACCCGGAAATCACGTGGGCCCCACCCGGAAATCACGTGGGCCCCACCCGGAAATCACGTGGGCCCAACCCGGAAATCACGTGGGCCCCACCTGGAAATCACGTGGGCCCCACCCGGAAATCACGTGGGCCCCCAGGGGAAATCACGTGGGCCCCACCCTGAAATCACGTGGGCCCCACCCGGAAATCACGTGGGCCCCACCCGGAAATAACGTGGGCCCCACCCGGAAATCACGTGGGCCCCACCCAGAAATCACGTGGGCCCCACCCGGAAATCACGTGGGCCCCACCCGGAAATCAAGTGGGCCCCACCCGGAAATCACGTGGGCCCCACCCGGAAATCACGTGGGCCCCCAGGGGAAATCATGTGGGCCCCACCCGGAAATCACGTGGGCCCCACCCGGAAATCACGTGGGCCCCACCCGGAAATCACTTGGGCCCCACCCGGAAATCACGTGGGCCCCACCCGGAAATCACGTGGGCCCCATCCGGAAATCACGTGGGCCCAACCCGGAAATCACGTGGGCCCCACCCGGAAATCACGTGGGCCCCCAGGGGAAATCACGTGGGCCCCACCCGGATATCACGTGGGCCCCACCCGGAAATCACGTGGGCCCCACCCGGAAATAACGTGGGCCCCACGGGGAAATCACGTGGGCCCCACCCGGAAATCACGTGGGCCCCACCCGGAAATCACGTGGGCCCCCAGGGGAAATCACGTGGGCCCCACCCGGAAATCACGTGGGCCCCACCCGGAAATCACGTGGGCCCCACCCGGAAATCACGTGGGCCCCACCCGGAAATCAAGTGGGCCCCACCCGGAAATCACGTGGGCCCCACCCGGAAATCACGTGGGCCCCACCCGGAAATCACGTGGGCCCCACCCGGAAATCACGTGGGCCCCACCCGGAAATCACGTGGGCCCCACCCGGAAATCACGTGGGCCCCACCCGGAAATCACGTGGGCCCCACCCGGAAATCACGTGGGCCCCACCCGGAAATCACGTGGGCCCCATCCGGAAATCACGTGGGCCCCACGGGGAAATCACGTGGGCCCCACCCGGAAATCACGTGGGGCCCACCCGGAAATCACGTGGGCCCCACGGGGAAATCACGTGGGCCCCACCCGGAAATCACGTGGGCCCCACCCGGAAATCACGTGGGCCCCACCCGGAAATCACGTGGGCCCCACCCGGAAATCACGTGGGCCCCACCCGGAAATCACGTGGGCCCCACCCGGAAATCACGTGGGCCCCACCCGGAAATCACGTGGGCCCCACCCGGAAATCACGTGGGCCCCACGGGGAAATCACGTGGGCCCCACCCGGAAATCACGTGGGCCCCACCCGGAAATCACGTGGGCCCCACCCGGAAATCACGTGGGCCCCACCCGGAAATCACGTGGGCCCCACCCGGAAATCACGTGGGCCCCACCCGGAAATCACGTGGGCCCCACCCGGAAATCACGTGGGCCCCCAGGGGAAATCACGTGGGCCCCACAAGAAAATCACGTGGGCCCCACCCGGAAATCACGTGGGCCCCACCCGGAAATCACGTGGGCCCCACCCGGAAATCACGTGGGCCCCACGGGGAAATCACGTGGGCCCCACGGGGAAATCACGTGGGCCACACCCGGAAATCACGTGGGCCCCACCCGGAAATCACGTGGGCCCCACCCGGAAATCACGTGGGCCCCACCCGGAAATCACGTGGGCCCCACGGGGAAATCACGTGGGCCCCACGGGGAAATCACGTGGGCCCCACCCGGAAATCACGTGGGCCCCACCCGGAAATCACGTGGGCCCCACCCGGAAATCACGTGGGCCCCACCCGGAAATCACGTGGGCCCCACCCGGAAATCACGTGGGCCCCACCCGGAAATCACGTGGGCCCCACCCGGAAATCACGTGGGCCCCACCCGGAAATCACGTGGGCCCCACCCGGAAATCACGTGGGCCCCACCCGGAAATCACGTGGGCCCCACCCGGAAATCACGTGGGCCCCACCCGGAAATCACGTGGGGCCCACCCGGAAATCACGTGGGCCCCACGGGGAAATCACGTGGGCCCCACCCGGAAATCACGTGGGCCCCACCCGGAAATCACGTGGGCCCCACCCGGAAATCACGTGGGCCCCACCCGGAAATCACGTGGGCCCTACCCGGAAATCACGTGGGCCCCCAGGGGAAATCACGTGGGCCCCACCCGGAAATCACGTGGGCCCCACCCGGAAATCACGTGGGCCCCACCCGGAAATCACGTGGGCCCTACCCGGAAATCACGTGGGCCCCCAGGGGAAATCACGTGGGCCCCACCCGGAAATCACGTGGGCCCCACCCGGAAATCACGTGGGCCCCACCCGGAAATCACGTGGGCCCCACCCGGAAATCACGTGGGCCCCACCCGGAAATCACGTGGGCCCCACCCGGAAATCACGTGGGCCCCACCCGGAAATCACGTGAGCCCCACCCGGAAATCACGTGGGCCCCACGGGGAAATCACGTGGGCCCCACCCGGAAATCACGTGGGCCCCACCCGGAAATCACGTGGGCCCCACGGGGAAATCACGTGGGCCCCACCCGGAAATCACGTGGGCCCCACCCGGAAATCACGTGGGCCCCACCCGGAAATCACGTGGGCCCCACCCGGAAATCACGTGGGCCCCACCCGGAAATCACGTGGGCCCCACCCGGAAATCACGTGGGCCCCACCCGGAAATCACGTGGGCCCCCAGGGGAAATCACGTGGGCTCCACCCGGAAATCACGTGGGCCCCACCCGGAAATCACGTGGGCCCCACCCGGAAATCACGTGGGCCCGACGGGGAAATCACGTGGGCCCCACCCGGAAATCACGTGGGCCCCACCCGGAAATCACGTGGGCCCCACCCGGAAATCACGTGGGCCCCACCCGGAAATCACGTGGGCCCCACCCGGAAATCACGTGGGCCCCACCCGGAAATCACGTGGGCCCCACCCGGAAATCACGTGGGCCCCACCCGGAAATCACGTGGGCCCCACCCGGAAATCACGTGGGCCCCACCCGGAAATCACGTGGGCCCCACCCGGAAATCACGTGGGCCCCCAGGGGAAATCACTTGGGCCCCACCCGGAAATCACGTGGGCCCCACCCGGAAATCACGTGGGCCCCACCCGGAAATCACGTGGGCCCCACGGGGAAATCACGTGGGCCCCACCCGGAAATCACGTGGGCCCCACGGGGAAATCACGTGGGTCCCACCCGGAAATCACGTGGGCCCCACCCGGAAATCACGTGGGCCCCACCCGGAAATCACGTGGGCCCCACCCGGAAATCACGTGGGCCCCACCCGGAAATCACGTGGGCCCCACGGGGAAATCACGTGGGCCCCACGGGGAAATCACGTGGGCCCCACCCGGAAATCACGTGGGCCCCACCCGGAAATCACGTGGGCCCCACCCGGAAATCACGTGGGCCCCACCCGGAAATCACGTGGGCCCCACCCGGAAATCACGTGGGCCCCACCCGGAAATCACGTGGGCCCCACCCGGAAATCACGTGGGCCCCACCCGGAAATCACGTGGGCCCCCAGGGGAAATCACGTGGGCCCCACCCGGAAATCACGTGGGCCCCACCCGGAAATCACGTGGGCCCCACCCGGAAATCACGTGGGCCCCACGGGGAAATCACGTGGGCCCCACCCGGAAATCACGTGGGCCCCACCCGGAAATCACGTGGGCCCCCAGGGGAAATCACGTGGGCCCCACCCGGAAATCACGTGGGCCCCACCCGGAAATCACGTGGGCCCCACCCGGAAATCACGTGGGCCCCACCCGGAAATCACGTGGGCCCCACCCGGAAATCACGTGGGCCCCACCCGGAAATCACGTGGGCCCCACCCGGAAATCACGTGGGCCCCACCCGGAAATCACGTGGGCCCCACCCGGAAATCACGTGGGCCCCACCCGGAAATCACGTGGGCCCCACCCGGAAATCACGTGGGCCCCACCCGGAAATCACGTGGGCCCCACCCGGAAATCACGTGGGCCCCACGGGGAAATCACGTGGGCCCCACCCGGAAATCACGTGGGCCCCACCCGGAAATCACGTGGGGCCCACCCGGAAATCACGTGGGCCCCACGGGGAAATCACGTGGGCCCCACCCGGAAATCACGTGGGCCCCACCCGGAAATCACGTGGGCCCCACCCGGAAATCACGTGGGCCCCACCCGGAAATCACGTGGGCCCCACCCGGAAATCACGTGGGCCCCACCCGGAAATCACGTGGGCCCCACCCGGAAATCACGTGGGCCCCACCCGGAAATCACGTGGGCCCTACCCGGAAATCACGTGGGCCCCCAGGGGAAATCACGTGGGCCCCACCCGGAAATCACGTGGGCCCCACCCGGAAATCACGTGGGCCCCACCCGGAAATCACGTGGGCCCCACCCGGAAATCACGTGGGCCCCACCCGGAAATCACGTGGGCCCCACCCGGAAATCACGTGGGCCCCACCCGGAAATCACGTGAGCCCCACCCGGAAATCACGTGGGCCCCACGGGGAAATCACGTGGGCCCCACCCGGAAATCACGTGGGCCCCACCCGGAAATCACGTGGGCCCCACGGGGAAATCACGTGGGCCCCACGGGGAAATCACGTGGGCCCCACCCGGAAATCACGTGGGCCCCACCCGGAAATCACGTGGGCCCCACCCGGAAATCACGTGGGCCCCACCCGGAAATCACGTGGGCCCCACCCGGAAATCACGTGGGCCCCACCCGGAAATCACGTGGGCCCCACCCGGAAATCACGTGGGCCCCACCCGGAAATCACGTGGGCCCCACACGGAAATCACGTGGGCCCCACACGGAAATCACGTGGGCCCCACCCGGAAATCACGTGGGCCCCACGGGGAAATCACGTGGGCCCCACGCGGAAATCACGTGGGCCCCACGGGGAAATCACGTGGGCCCCACCCGGAAATCACGTGGGCCCCACGGGGAAATCACGTGGGCCCCACCCGGAAATCACGTGGGCCCCACCCGGAAATCACGTGGGCCCCACCCGGAAATCACGTGGGCCCCACCCGGAAATCACGTGGGCCCCACGGGGAAATCACGTGGGCCCCACCCGGAAATCACGTGGGTCCCACCCGGAAATCACGTGGGCCCCACCCGGAAATCACGTGGGCCCCACCCGGAAATCACGTGGGCCCAACCCGGAAATCACGTGGGCCCCACCCGGAAATCACGTGGGCCCCACCCGGAAATCACGTGGGCCCCCAGGGGAAATCACGTGGGCCCCACCCTGAAATCACGTGGGCCCCACCCGGAAATCACGTGGGCCCCACCCGGAAATAACGTGGGCCCCACCCGGAAATCACGTGGGCCCCACCCAGAAATCACGTGGGCCCCACCCGGAAATCACGTGGGCCCCACCCGGAAATCAAGTGGGCCCCACCCGGAAATCACGTGGGCCCCACCCGGAAATCACGTGGGCCCCCAGGGGAAATCACGTGGGCCCCACCCGGAAATCACGTGGGCCCCACCCGGAAATCACGTGGGCCCCACCCGGAAATCACTTGGGCCCCACCCGGAAATCACGTGGGCCCCACCCGGAAATCACGTGGGCCCCATCCGGAAATCACGTGGGCCCCACCCGGAAATCACGTGGGCCCCACACGGAAATCACGTGGGCCCCCAGGGGAAATCACGTGGGCCCCACCCGGATATCACGTGGGCCCCACCCGGAAATCACGTGGGCCCCACCCGGAAATAACGTGGGCCCCACGGGGAAATCACGTGGGCCCCACCCGGAAATCACGTGGGCCCCACCCGGAAATCACGTGGGCCCCCAGGGGAAATCACGTGGGCCCCACCCGGAAATCACGTGGGCCCCACCCGGAAATCACGTGGGCCCCACCCGGAAATCACGTGGGCCCCACCCGGAAATCAAGTGGGCCCCACCCGGAAATCACGTGGGCCCCACCCGGAAATCACGTGGGCCCCACCCGGAAATCACGTGGGCCCCACCCGGAAATCACGTGGGCCCCACCCGGAAATCACGTGGGCCCCACCCGGAAATCACGTGGGCCCCACCCGGAAATCACGTGGGCCCCACCCGGAAATCACGTGGGCCCCACCCGGAAATCACGTGGGCCCCACCCGGAAATCACGTGGGCCCCACCAGGAAATCACGTGGGCCCCACCCGGAAATCACGTGGGCCCCACCCGGAAATCACGTGGGCCCCACCCGGAAATCACGTGGGCCCCACCCGGAAATCACGTGGGCCCCCAGGTGAAATCACGTGGGCCCCACAAGGAAATCACGTGGGCCCCACCCTGAAATCACGTGGGCCCCACCCGGAAATCACGTGGGCCCCACCCGGAAATCACGTGGGCCCCACCCGGAAATCACGTGTGCCCCACCCGGAAATCACGTGGGCCCCACCCGGAAATCACGTGGGCCCCACCCGGAAATCACGTGGGCCCCACCCGGAAATCACGTGGGCCCCACCCGGAAATCACGTGGGCCCCACCCGGAAATCACGTGGGCCCCACCCGGAAATCACGTGGCCCCCACGGGGAAATCACGTGGGCCCCACCCGGAAATCACGTGGGCCCCACCCGGAAATCACGTGGGCCCCACCAGGAAATCACGTGGGCCCCACCCGGAAATCACGTGGGCCCCACGGGGAAATCACGTGGGCCCCACGGGGAAATCACGTGGGCCCCACCCGGAAATCACGTGGGCCCCACCCGGAAATCACGTGAGCCCCACCCGGAAATCACATGGGCCCCACCCGGAAATCACGTGGGCCCCACCCGGAAATCACGAGGGCCCCACCCGGAAATCACGTGGGCCCCCAGGGGAAATCACGTGGGCCCCACCCGGAAATCACGTGGGCCCCACCCGGAAATCACGTGGGCCCCACCCGGAAATCACGTGGGCCCCACCCGGAAATCACGTGGGCCCCACCCGGAAATCACGTGGGCCCCACCCGGAAATCACGTGGGCCCCACCCGGAAATCACGTGGGCCCCACCCGGAAATCACGTGGGCCCCACCCGGAAATCACGTGGGCCCCACCCGGAAATCACGTGGGCCCCACGGGGAAATCACGTGGGCCCCACGGGGAAATCACGTGGGTCCCACCCGGAAATCACGTGGGCCCCACCCGGAAATCACGTGGGCCCCACCCGGAAATCACGTGGGCCCCACCCGGAAATCACGAGGGCCCCACCCGGAAATTACGTGGGCCCCACCCGGAAATCACGTGGGCCCTACCCGGAAATCACGTGGGCCCCCAGAGGAAATCACGTGGGCCCCACCCGGAAATCACGTGGGCCCCACCCGGAAATCACGTGGGCCCCACCCGGAAATCACGTGGGCCCCACCCGGAAATCACGTGGGCCCCACCCGGAAATCACGTGGGCCCCACGGGGAAATCACGTGGGCCCCACCCGGAAATCACGTGGGCCCCACCCGGAAATCACGTGGGCCCCACCCGGAAATCACGTGGGCCCCACCCGGAAATCACGTGGGCCCCACCCGGAAATCACGTGGGCCCCACCCGGAAATCACGTGGGCCCCACCCGGAAATCACGTGGGCCCCACCCGGAAATCACGTGGGCCCCACCCGGAAATCACGTGGGCCCCACCCGGAAATCACGTGGGCCCCACCCGGAAATCACGTGGGGCCCACCCGGAAATCACGTGGGCCCCACGGGGAAATCACGTGGGCCCCACCCGGAAATCACGTGGGCCCCACCCGGAAATCACGTGGGCCCCACACGGAAATCACGTGGGCCCCACCCGGAAATCACGTGGGCCCCACCCTGAAATCACGTGGGCCCCACCCGGAAATCACGTGGGCCCCACCCGGAAATCACGTGGGCCCCACCCGGAAATCACGTGGGCCCCACCCGGAAATCACGTGGGCCCCACCCGGAAATCACGTGGGCCCCACCCGGAAATAACGTGGGCCCCACCCGGAAATCACGTGGGCCCCACCCGGAAATCACGTGGGCCCCCAGGGGAAATCACGTGGGCCCCACAAGGAAATCACGTGGGCCCCACCCGGAAATCACGTGGGCCCCACCCGGAAATCACGTGGGCCCCACCCGGAAATCACGTGGGCCCCACGGGGAAATCACGTGGGCCCCACCCGGAAATCACGTGGGCCCCACCCGGAAATCACGTGGGCCCCACCCGGAAATCACGTGGGCCCCACCCGGAAATCACGTGGGCCCCACCCGGAAATCACGTGGGCCCCACCCGGAAATCACGTGGGCCCCACCCGGAAATCACGTGGGCCCCACCCGGAAATCACGTGGGCCCCACCCGGAAATCACGTGGGCCCCAAGGGGAAATCACGTGGGCCCCACCCGGAAATCACGTGGGCCCCACCCGGAAATCACGTGGGCCCCACCCGGAAATCACGTGGGCCCCACCCGGAAATCACGTGGGCCCCACCCGGAAATCACGTGGGCCCCACCCGGAAATCACGTGGGCCCCACCCGGAAATCACGTGGGCCCCACGGGGAAATCACGCGGGCCCCACCCGGAAATCACGTGGGCACCACGGGGAAATCACGTGGGCCCCACCCGGAAATCACGTGGGCACCACGGGGAAATCACGTGGGCCCCACCCGGAAATCACGTGGGCCCCACCCGGAAATCACGTGGGCCCCACCCGGAAATCACGTGGGGCCCACCCGGAAATCACGTGGGCCCCACCCGGAAATCACGTGGGCCCCACGGGGAAATCACGTGGGCCCCACCCGGAAATCACGTGGGCACCACCCGGAAATCACGTGGGCCCCACACGGAAATCACGTGGGCCCCACCCGGAAATCACGTGGGCCCCACACGGAAATCACGTGGGCCCCACCCGGAAATCACGTGGGCCCCTCCCGGAAATCACGTGGGCCCCACCCGGAAATCACGTGGGCCCCACCCGGAAATCACGTGGGCCCCACGGGGAAATCACGTGGACCCCACCCGGAAATCACGTGGGCCCCACCCGGAAGTCACGTGGGCCCCACCCGGAAGTCACGTGGGCCCCACCCGGAAATCACGTGGGCCCCACCCGGAAATCACGTGGGCCCCACCCGGAAATCACGTGGGCCCCACCCGGAAATCACGTGGGCCCCACCCGGAAATCACGTGGGCCCCACCGGAAATCACGTGGGCCCCCAGGTGAAATCACGTGGGCCCCACAAGGAAATCACGTGGGCCCCACCCTGAAATCACGTGGGCCCCACCCGGAAATCACGTGGGCCCCACCCGGAAATCACGTGGGCCCCACCCGGAAATCACGTGTGCCCCACGGGGAAATCACGTGGGCCCCACCCGGAAATCACGTGGGCCCCACCCGGAAATCACGTGGGCCCCACCCGGAAATCACGTGGGCCCCACCCGGAAATCACGTGGGCCCCACCCGGAAATCACGTGGGCCCCACCCGGAAATCACGTGGCCCCCACGGGGAAATCACGTGGGCCCCACCCGGAAATCACGTGGGCCCCACCCGGAAATCACGTGGGCCCCACCCGGAAATCACGTGGGCCCCACCCGGAAATCACGTGGGCCCCACGGGGAAATCACGTGGGCCCCACGGGGAAATCACGTGGGCCCCACCCGGAAATCACGTGGGCCCCACCCGGAAATCACGTGAGCCCCACCCGGAAATCACATGGGCCCCACCCGGAAATCACGTGGGCCCCACCCGGAAATCACGTGGGCCCCACCCGGAAATCACGTGGGCCCCCAGGGGAAATCACGTGGGCCCCACCCGGAAATCACGTGGGCCCCACCCGGAAATCACGTGGGCCCCACCCGGAAATCACGTGGGCCCCACCCGGAAATCACGTGGGCCCCACCCGGAAATCACGTGGGCCCCACCCGGAAATCACGTGGGCCCCACCCGGAAATCACGTGGGCCCCACCCGGAAATCACGTGGGCCCCACCCGGAAATCACGTGGGCCCCACCCGGAAATCACGTGGGCCCCACCCGGAAATCACGTGGGCCCCACCCGGAAATCACGTGGGCCCCACCCGGAAATCACGAGGGCCCCACCCGGAAATTACGTGGGCCCCACCCGGAAATCACGTGGGCCCTACCCGGAAATCACGTGGGCCCCCAGAGGAAATCACGTGGGCCCCACCCGGAAATCACGTGGGCCCCCAGGGGAAATCACGTGGGCCCCACCCGGAAATCACGTGGGCCCCACCCGGAAATCACGTGGGCCCCACCCGGAAATCACGTGGGCCCCACGGGGAAATCACGTGGGCCCCACCCGGAAATCACGTGGGCCCCACCCGGAAATCACGTGGGCCCCACCCGGAAATCACGTGGGCCCCACCCGGAAATCACGTGGGCCCCACCCGGAAATCACGTGGGCCCCACCCGGAAATCACGTGGGCCCCACCCGGAAATCACGTGGGCCCCACCCGGAAATCACGTGGGCCCCACCCGGAAATCACGTGGGCCCCACCCGGAAATCACGTGGGCCCCACCCGGAAATCACGTGGGGCCCACCCGGAAATCACGTGGGCCCCACGGGGAAATCACGTGGGCCCCACCCGGAAATCACGTGGGCCCCACCCGGAAATCACGTGGGCCCCACACGGAAATCACGTGGGCCCCACCCGGAAATCACGTGGGCCCCACCCTGAAATCACGTGGGCCCCACCCGGAAATCACGTGGGCCCCACCCGGAAATCACGTGGGCCCCACCCGGAAATCACGTGGGCCCCACCCGGAAATCACGTGGGCCCCACCCGGAAATCACGTGGGCCCCACCCGGAAATAACGTGGGCCCCACCCGGAAATCACGTGGGCCCCCAGGGGAAATCACGTGGGCCCCACAAGGAAATCACGTGGGCCCCACCCGGAAATCACGTGGGCCCCACCCGGAAATCACGTGGGCCCCACCCGGAAATCACGTGGGCCCCACGGGGAAATCACGTGGGCCCCACCCGGAAATCACGTGGGCCCCACCCGGAAATCACGTGGGCCCCACCCGGAAATCACGTGGGCCCCAACCGGAAATCACGTGGGCCCCACCCGGAAATCACGTGGGCCCCACCCGGAAATCACGTGGGCCCCACCCGGAAATCACGTGGGCCCCACCCGGAAATCACGTGGGCCCCACCCGGAAATCACGTGGGCCCCACCCGGAAATCACGTGGGCCCCACCCGGAAATCACGTGGGCCCCACCCGGAAATCACGTGGGCCCCACCCGGAAATCACGTGGGCCCCACCCGGAAATCACGTGGGCCCCACCCGGAAATCACGTGGGCCCCACCCGGAAATCACGTGGGCCCCACGGGGAAATCACGCGGGCCCCACCCGGAAATCACGTGGGCACCACGGGGAAATCACGTGGGCCCCACCCGGAAATCACGTGGGCACCACGGGGAAATCACGTGGGCCCCACCCGGAAATCACGTGGGCCCCACCCGGAAATCACGTGGGCCCCACCCGGAAATCACGTGGGGCCCACCCGGAAATCACGTGGGCCCCACCCGGAAATCACGTGGGCCCCACGGGGAAATCACGTGGGCCCCACCCGGAAATCACGTGGGCACCACCCGGAAATCACGTGGGCCCCACACGGAAATCACGTGGGCCCCACCCGGAAATCACGTGGGCCCCACCCGGAAATCACGTGGGCCCCACCCGGAAATCACGTGGGCCCCTCCCGGAAATCACGTGGGCCCCACCCGGAAATCACGTGGGCCCCACCCGGAAATCACGTGGGCCCCACGGGGAAATCACGTGGGCCCCACCCGGAAATCACGTGGGCCCCACCCGGAAATCACGTGGGCCCCACCCGGAAGTCACGTGGGCCCCACCCGGAAATCACGTGGGCCCCACCCGGAAATCACGTGGGCCCCACCCGGAAATCACGTGGGCCCCACCCGGAAATCACGTGGGCCCCACCCGGAAATCACGTGGGCCCCACCCGGAAATCACGTGGGCCCCACCCGGAAATCACGTGGGCCCCCAGGTGAAATCACGTGGGCCCCACAAGGAAATCACGTGGGCCCCACCCTGAAATCACGTGGGCCCCACCCGGAAATCACGTGGGCCCCACCCGGAAATCACGTGGGCCCCACCCGGAAATCACGTGGGCCCCACGGGGAAATCACGTGGGCCCCACGGGGAAATCACGTGGGCCCCACCCGGAAATCACGTGGGCCCCACCCGGAAATCACGTGAGCCCCACCCGGAAATCACATGGGCCCCACCCGGAAATCACGTGGGCCCCACCCGGAAATCACGTGGGCCCCACCCGGAAATCACGTGGGCCCCCAGGGGAAATCACGTGGGCCCCACCCGGAAATCACGTGGGCCCCACCCGGAAATCACGTGGGCCCCACCCGGAAATCACGTGGGCCCCACCCGGAAATCACGTGGGCCCCACCCGGAAATCACGTGGGCCCCACCCGGAAATCACGTGGGCCCCACCCGGAAATCACGTGGGCCCCACCCGGAAATCACGTGGGCCCCACCCGGAAATCACGTGGGCCCCACGGGGAAATCACGTGGGCCCCACCCGGAAATCACGTGGGCCCCACCCGGAAATCACGTGGGCCCCACCCGGAAATCACGTGAGCCCCACCCGGAAATCACGTGGGCCCCACCCGGAAATCACGAGGGCCCCACCCGGAAATTACGTGGGCCCCACCCGGAAATCACGTGGGCCCTACCCGGAAATCACGTGGGCCCCCAGAGGAAATCACGTGGGCCCCACCCGGAAATCACGTGGGCCCCCAGGGGAAATCACGTGGGCCCCACCCGGAAATCACGTGGGCCCCACCCGGAAATCACGTGGGCCCCACCCGGAAATCACGTGGGCCCCACGGGGAAATCACGTGGGCCCCACCCGGAAATCACGTGGGCCCCACCCGGAAATCACGTGGGCCCCACCCGGAAATCACGTGGGCCCCACCCGGAAATCACGTGGGCCCCACCCGGAAATCACGTGGGCCCCACCCGGAAATCACGTGGGCCCCACCCGGAAATCACGTGGGCCCCACCCGGAAATCACGTGGGCCCCACCCGGAAATCACGTGGGCCCCACCCGGAAATCACGTGGGGCCCACCCGGAAATCACGTGGGCCCCACGGGGAAATCACGTGGGCCCCACCCGGAAATCACGTGGGCCCCACCCGGAAATCACGTGGGCCCCACACGGAAATCACGTGGGCCCCACCCGGAAATCACGTGGGCCCCACCCTGAAATCACGTGGGCCCCACCCGGAAATCACGTGGGCCCCACCCGGAAATCACGTGGGCCCCACCCGGAAATCACGTGGGCCCCACCCGGAAATCACGTGGGCCCCACCCGGAAATCACGTGGGCCCCACCCGGAAATAACGTGGGCCCCACCCGGAAATCACGTGGGCCCCCAGGGGAAATCACGTGGGCCCCACAAGGAAATCACGTGGGCCCCACCCGGAAATCACGTGGGCCCCACCCGGAAATCACGTGGGCCCCACCCGGAAATCACGTGGGCCCCACGGGGAAATCACGTGGGCCCCACCCGGAAATCACGTGGGCCCCACCCGGAAATCACGTGGGCCCCACCCGGAAATCACGTGGGCCCCACCCGGAAATCACGTGGGCCCCACCCGGAAATCACGTGGGCCCCACCCGGAAATCACGTGGGCCCCACCCGGAAATCACGTGGGCCCCACCCGGAAATCACGTGGGCCCCACCCGGAAATCACGTGGGCCCCACCCGGAAATCACGTGGGCCCCACCCGGAAATCACGTGGGCCCCAAGGGGAAATCACGTGGGCCCCACCCGGAAATCACGTGGGCCCCACCCGGAAATCACGTGGGCCCCACCCGGAAATCACGTGGGCCCCACCCGGAAATCACGTGGGCCCCACCCGGAAATCACGTGGGCCCCACGGGGAAATCACGCGGGCCCCACCCGGAAATCACGTGGGCACCACGGGGAAATCACGTGGGCCCCACCCGGAAATCACGTGGGCACCACGGGGAAATCACGTGGGCCCCACCCGGAAATCACGTGGGCCCCACCCGGAAATCACGTGGGCCCCACCCGGAAATCACGTGGGGCCCACCCGGAAATCACGTGGGCCCCACCCGGAAATCACGTGGGCCCCACGGGGAAATCACGTGGGCCCCACCCGGAAATCACGTGGGCACCACCCGGAAATCACGTGGGCCCCACACGGAAATCACGTGGGCCCCACCCGGAAATCACGTGGGCCCCACACGGAAATCACGTGGGCCCCACGGGGAAATCACGTGGGCCCCACCCGGAAATCACGTGGCCCCACCCGGAAATCACGTGGGCCCCACCCTGAAATCACGTGGGCCCCACCCGGAAATCACGTGGGCCCCACCCGGAAATCACGTGGGCCCCACCCGGAAATCACGTGGGCCCCACCCGGAAATCACGTGGGCCCCACTCGGAAATCACGTGGGCCCCACCCGGAAATCACGTGGGCCCCCAGGGGAAATCACGTGGGCCCCACCCGGAAATCACGTGGGCCCCACCCGGAAATCACGTGGGACCCCAGGGGAAATCACGTGGGCCCCACCCGGAAATCACGTGGGCCCCACCCGGAAATCACGTGGGCCCCACCCGGAAATCACGTGGGCCCCACCCGGAAATCACGTGGGCCCCACCCGGAAATCACGTGGGCCCCACCCGGAAATCACGTGGGCCCCACCCGGAAATCACGTGGGCCCCACCCGGAAATCACGTGGGCCCCACCCGGAAATCACGTGGGCCCCACCCGGAAATCACGTGGGCCCCACCCGGAAAGCACGTGGGGCCCACCCGGAAATCACGTGGGCCCCACCCGGAAATCACGTTGGCCCCACCCGGAAATCACGTGGGCCCCACCCGGAAATCACGTGGGCCCCACCCGGAAATCACGTGGGCCCCACCCTGAAATCACGTGGGCCCCACCCGGAAATCACGTGGGCCCCACCCGGAAATCACGTGGGCCCCACCCGGAAATCAGGTGGGCCCCACCCGGAAATCACGTGGGCCCCACTCGGAAATCACGTGGGCCCCACCCGGAAATCACGTGGGCCCCCAGGGGAAATCACGTGGGCCCCACCCGGAAATCACGTGGGCCCCACCCGGAAATCACGTGGGCCCCACCCGGAAATCACGTGGGCCCCACCCGGAAATCACGTGGGCCCCACCCGGAAATCACGTGGGCCCCACCCGGAAATCACGTGGGCCCCACACGGAAATCACGTGGGCCCCACCCGGAAATCACGTGGGCCCCACCCGGAAATCACGTGGGCCCCACCCGGAAATCACGTGAGCCCCACCCGGAAATCACGTGGGCCCCACGGGGAAATCACGTGGGCCCCACCCGGAAATCACGTGGGCCCCACCCGGAAATCACGTGGGCCCCACGGGGAAATCACGTGGGCCCCACCCGGAAATCACGTGGGCCCCACCCGGAAATCACGTGGGCCCCACCCGGAAATCACGTGGGCCCCACCCGGAAATCACGTGGGCCCCACCCGGAAATCACGTGGGCCCCACCCGGAAATCACGTGGGCCCCACCCGGAAATCACGTGGGCCCCCAGGGGAAATCACGTGGGCTCCACCCGGAAATCACGTGGGCCCCACCCGGAAATCACGTGGGCCCCACCCGGAAATCACGTGGGCCCGACGGGGAAATCACGTGGGCCCCACCCGGAAATCACGTGGGACCCACCCGGAAATCACGTGGGCCCCACCCGGAAATCACGTGGGCCCCACCCGGAAATCACGTGGGCCCCACCCGGAAATCACGTGGGCCCCACCCGGAAATCACGTGGGCCCCACCCGGAAATCACGTGGGCCCCACCCGGAAATCACGTGGGCCCCACCCGGAAATCACGTGGGCCCCACCCGGAAATCACGTGGGCCCCCAGGGGAAATCACTTGGGCCCCACCCGGAAATCACGTGGGCCCCACCCGGAAATCACGTGGGCCCCACCCGGAAATCACGTGGGCCCCACGGGGAAATCACGTGGGCCCCACCCGGAAATCACGTGGGCCCCACGGGGAAATCACGTGGGTCCCACCCGGAAATCACGTGGGCCCCACCCGGAAATCACGTGGGCCCCACCCGGAAATCACGTGGGCCCCACCCGGAAATCACGTGGGCCCCACCTGGAAATCACGTGGGCCCCACGGGGAAATCACGTGGGCCCCACCCGGAAATCACGTGGGCCCCACCCGGAAATCACGTGGGCCCCACCCGGAAATCACGTGGGCCCCACCCGGAAATCACGTGGGCCCCACCCGGAAATCACGTGGGCCCCACCCGGAAATCACGTGGGCCCCACCCGGAAATCACGTGGGCCCCACCCGGAAATCACGTGGGCCCCACCCGGAAATCACGTGGGCCCCCAGGGGAAATCACGTGGGCCCCACCCGGAAATCACGTGGGCCCCACCCGGAAATCACGTGGGCCCCACCCGGAAATCACGTGGGCCCCACGGGGAAATCACGTGGGCCCCACCCGGAAATCACGTGGGCCCCACCCGGAAATCACGTGGGCCCCCAGGGGAAATCACGTGGGCCCCACCCGGAAATCACGTGGGCCCCACCCGGAAATCACGTGGGCCCCACCCGGAAATCACGTGGGCCCCACCCGGAAATCACGTGGGCCCCACCCGGAAATCACGTGGGCCCCACCCGGAAATCACGTGGGCCCCACCCGGAAATCACGTGGGCCCCACCCGGAAATCACGTGGGCCCCACCCGGAAATCACGTGGGCCCCACCCGGAAATCACGTGGGCCCCACCCGGAAATCACGTGGGCCCCACCCGGAAATCACGTGGGCCCCACCCGGAAATCACGTGGGCCCCACCCGGAAATCACGTGGGCCCCACCCGGAAATCACGTGGGGCCCACCCGGAAATCACGTGGGCCCCACGGGGAAATCACGTGGGCCCCACCCGGAAATCACGTGGGCCCCACCCGGAAATCACGTGGGCCCCACCCGGAAATCACGTGGGCCCCACCCGGAAATCACGTGGGCCCCACCCGGAAATCACGTGGGCCCCACCCGGAAATCACGTGGGCCCCACCCGGAAATCACGTGGGCCCCACCCGGAAATCACGTGGGCCCCCAGGGGAAATCACGTGGGCCCCACCCGGAAATCACGTGGGCCCCACCCGGAAATCACGTGGGCCCCACCCGGAAATCACGTGGGCCCCACCCGGAAATCACGTGGGCCCCACCCGGAAATCACGTGGGCCCCACCCGGAAATCACGTGGGCCCCACCCGGAAATCACGTGAGCCCCACCCGGAAATCACGTGGGCCCCACGGGGAAATCACGTGGGCCCCACGGGGAAATCACGTGGGCCCCACCCGGAAATCACGTGGGCCCCACCCGGAAATCACGTGGGCCCCACGGGGAAATCACGTGGGCCCCACCCGGAAATCACGTGGGCCCCACCCGGAAATCACGTGGGCCCCACCCGGAAATCACGTGGGCCCCACCCGGAAATCACGTGGGCCCCACCCGGAAATCACGTGGGCCCCACCCGGAAATCACGTGGGCCCCACCCGGAAATCACGTGGGCCCCACCCGGAAATCACGTGGGCCCCACACGGAAATCACGTGGGCCCCACACGGAAATCACGTGGGCCCCACCCGGAAATCACGTGGGCCCCACGGGGAAATCACGTGGGCCCCACGCGGAAATCACGTGGGCCCCACGGGGAAATCACGTGGGCCCCACCCGGAAATCACGTGGGCCCCACCCGGAAATCACGTGGGCCCGACGGGGAAATCACGTGGGCCCCACCCGGAAATCACGTGGGACCCACCCGGAAATCACGTGGGCCCCACCCGGAAATCACGTGGGCCCCACCCGGAAATCACGTGGGCCCCACCCGGAAATCACGTGGGCCCCACCCGGAAATCACGTGGGCCCCACCCGGAAATCACGTGGGCCCCACCCGGAAATCACGTGGGCCCCACCCGGAAATCACGTGGGCCCCACCCGGAAATCACGTGGGCCCCCAGGGGAAATCACTTGGGCCCCACCCGGAAATCACGTGGGCCCCACCCGGAAATCACGTGGGCCCCACCCGGAAATCACGTGGGCCCCACGGGGAAATCACGTGGGCCCCACCCGGAAATCACGTGGGCCCCACGGGGAAATCACGTGGGTCCCACCCGGAAATCACGTGGGCCCCACCCGGAAATCACGTGGGCCCCACCCGGAAATCACGTGGGCCCCACCCGGAAATCACGTGGGCCCCACCTGGAAATCACGTGGGCCCCACGGGGAAATCACGTGGGCCCCACCCGGAAATCACGTGGGCCCCACCCGGAAATCACGTGGGCCCCACCCGGAAATCACGTGGGCCCCACCCGGAAATCACGTGGGCCCCACCCGGAAATCACGTGGGCCCCACCCGGAAATCACGTGGGCCCCACCCGGAAATCACGTGGGCCCCACCCGGAAATCACGTGGGCCCCACCCGGAAATCACGTGGGCCCCCAGGGGAAATCACGTGGGCCCCACCCGGAAATCACGTGGGCCCCACCCGGAAATCACGTGGGCCCCACCCGGAAATCACGTGGGCCCCACGGGGAAATCACGTGGGCCCCACCCGGAAATCACGTGGGCCCCACCCGGAAATCACGTGGGCCCCCAGGGGAAATCACGTGGGCCCCACCCGGAAATCACGTGGGCCCCACCCGGAAATCACGTGGGCCCCACCCGGAAATCACGTGGGCCCCACCCGGAAATCACGTGGGCCCCACCCGGAAATCACGTGGGCCCCACCCGGAAATCACGTGGGCCCCACCCGGAAATCACGTGGGCCCCACCCGGAAATCACGTGGGCCCCACCCGGAAATCACGTGGGCCCCACCCGGAAATCACGTGGGCCCCACCCGGAAATCACGTGGGCCCCACCCGGAAATCACGTGGGCCCCACCCGGAAATCACGTGGGCCCCACCCGGAAATCACGTGGGCCCCACCCGGAAATCACGTGGGGCCCACCCGGAAATCACGTGGGCCCCACGGGGAAATCACGTGGGCCCCACCCGGAAATCACGTGGGCCCCACCCGGAAATCACGTGGGCCCCACCCGGAAATCACGTGGGCCCCACCCGGAAATCACGTGGGCCCCACCCGGAAATCACGTGGGCCCCACCCGGAAATCACGTGGGCCCCACCCGGAAATCACGTGGGCCCCACCCGGAAATCACGTGGGCCCCCAGGGGAAATCACGTGGGCCCCACCCGGAAATCACGTGGGCCCCACCCGGAAATCACGTGGGCCCCACCCGGAAATCACGTGGGCCCCACCCGGAAATCACGTGGGCCCCACCCGGAAATCACGTGGGCCCCACCCGGAAATCACGTGGGCCCCACCCGGAAATCACGTGAGCCCCACCCGGAAATCACGTGGGCCCCACGGGGAAATCACGTGGGCCCCACGGGGAAATCACGTGGGCCCCACCCGGAAATCACGTGGGCCCCACCCGGAAATCACGTGGGCCCCACGGGGAAATCACGTGGGCCCCACCCGGAAATCACGTGGGCCCCACCCGGAAATCACGTGGGCCCCACCCGGAAATCACGTGGGCCCCACCCGGAAATCACGTGGGCCCCACCCGGAAATCACGTGGGCCCCACCCGGAAATCACGTGGGCCCCACCCGGAAATCACGTGGGCCCCACCCGGAAATCACGTGGGCCCCACACGGAAATCACGTGGGCCCCACACGGAAATCACGTGGGCCCCACCCGGAAATCACGTGGGCCCCACGGGGAAATCACGTGGGCCCCACGCGGAAATCACGTGGGCCCCACGGGGAAATCACGTGGGCCCCACCCGGAAATCACGTGGGCCCCACGGGGAAATCACGTGGGCCCCACCCGGAAATCACGTGGGCCCCACCCGGAAATCACGTGGGCCCCACCCGGAAATCACGTGGGCCCCACCCGGAAATCACGTGGGCCCCACGGGGAAATCACGTGGGCCCCACCCGGAAATCACGTGGGTCCCACCCGGAAATCACGTGGGCCCCACCCGGAAATCACGTGGGCCCCACCCGGAAATCACGTGGGCCCAACCCGGAAATCACGTGGGCCCCACCTGGAAATCACGTGGGCCCCACCCGGAAATCACGTGGGCCCCCAGGGGAAATCACGTGGGCCCCACCCTGAAATCACGTGGGCCCCACCCGGAAATCACGTGGGCCCCACCCGGAAATAACGTGGGCCCCACCCGGAAATCACGTGGGCCCCACCCAGAAATCACGTGGGCCCCACCCGGAAATCACGTGGGCCCCACCCGGAAATCAAGTGGGCCCCACCCGGAAATCACGTGGGCCCCACCCGGAAATCACATGGGCCCCCAGGGGAAATCATGTGGGCCCCACCCGGAAATCACGTGGGCCCCACCCGGAAATCACGTGGGCCCCACCCGGAAATCACTTGGGCCCCACCCGGAAATCACGTGGGCCCCACCCGGAAATCACGTGGGCCCCATCCGGAAATCACGTGGGCCCCACGGGGAAATCACGTGGGCCCCACCCGGAAATCACGTGGGGCCCACCCGGAAATCACGTGGGCCCCACCCTGAAATCACGTGGGCCCCACCCGGAAATCACGTGGGCCCCACCCGGAAATCACGTGGGCCCCCAGGGGAAATCACGTGGGCCCCACCCGGAAATCACGTGGGCCCCACCCGGAAATCACGTGGGCCCCCAGGGGAAATCACGTGGGCCCCACCCGGATATCACGTGGGCCCCACCCGGAAATCACGTGGGCCCCACCCGGAAATAACGTGGGCCCCACGGGGAAATCACGTGGGCCCCACCCGGAAATCACGTGGGCCCCACCCGGAAATCACGTGGGCCCCCAGGGGAAATCACGTGGGCCCCACCCGGAAATCACGTGGGCCCCACCCGGAAATCACGTGGGCCCCACCCGGAAATCACGTGGGCCCCACCCGGAAATCAAGTGGGCCCCACCCGGAAATCACGTGGGCCCCACCCGGAAATCACGTGGGCCCCACCCGGAAATCACGTGGGCCCCACCCGGAAATCACGTGGGCCCCACCCGGAAATCACGTGGGCCCCACCCGGAAATCACGTGGGCCCCACCCGGAAATCACGTGGGCCCCACCCTGAAATCACGTGGGCCCCACCCGGAAATCACGTGGGCCCCACCCGGAAATCACGTGGGCCCCACCCGGAAATCACGTGGGCCCCACCCGGAAATCACGTGGGCCCCACCCGGAAATCACGTGGGCCCCACCCGGAAATCACGTGGGCCCCACCCGGAAATCACGTGGGCCCCCAGGTGAAATCACGTGGGCCCCACAAGGAAATCACGTGGGCCCCACCCTGAAATCACGTGGGCCCCACCCGGAAATCACGTGGGCCCCACCCGGAAATCACGTGGGCCCCACCCGGAAATCACGTGTGCCCCACGGGGAAATCACGTGGGCCCCACCCGGAAATCACGTGGGCCCCACCCGGAAATCACGTGGGCCCCACCCGGAAATCACGTGGGCCCCACCCGGAAATCACGTGGGCCCCACCCGGAAATCACGTGGGCCCCACCCGGAAATCACGTGGCCCCCACGGGGAAATCACGTGGGCCCCACCCGGAAATCACGTGGGCCCCACCCGGAAATCACGTGGGCCCCACCAGGAAATCACGTGGGCCCCACCCGGAAATCACGTGGGCCCCACGGGGAAATCACGTGGGCCCCACGGGGAAATCACGTGGGCCCCACCCGGAAATCACGTGGGCCCCACCCGGAAATCACGTGAGCCCCACCCGGAAATCACATGGGCCCCACCCGGAAATCACGTGGGCCCCACCCGGAAATCACGAGGGCCCCACCCGGAAATCACGTGGGCCCCCAGGGGAAATCACGTGGGCCCCACCCGGAAATCACGTGGGCCCCACCCGGAAATCACGTGGGCCCCACCCGGAAATCACGTGGGCCCCACCCGGAAATCACGTGGGCCCCACCCGGAAATCACGTGGGCCCCACCCGGAAATCACGTGGGCCCCACCCGGAAATCACGTGGGCCCCACCCGGAAATCACGTGGGCCCCACCCGGAAATCACGTGGGCCCCACCCGGAAATCACGTGGGCCCCACCCGGAAATCACGTGGGCCCCACGGGGAAATCACGTGGGCCCCACGGGGAAATCACGTGGGCCCCACCCGGAAATCACGTGGGCCCCACCCGGAAATCACGTGGGCCCCACCCGGAAATCACGTGGGCCCCACCCGGAAATCACGAGGGCCCCACCCGGAAATTACGTGGGCCCCACCCGGAAATCACGTGGGCCCTACCCGGAAATCACGTGGGCCCCCAGAGGAAATCACGTGGGCCCCACCCGGAAATCACGTGGGCCCCACCCGGAAATCACGTGGGCCCCACCCGGAAATCACGTGGGCCCCACCCGGAAATCACGTGGGCCCCACCCGGAAATCACGTGGGCCCCACGGGGAAATCACGTGGGCCCCACCCGGAAATCACGTGGGCCCCACCCGGAAATCACGTGGGCCCCACCCGGAAATCACGTGGGCCCCACCCGGAAATCACGTGGGCCCCACCCGGAAATCACGTGGGCCCCACCCGGAAATCACGTGGGCCCCACCCGGAAATCACGTGGGCCCCACCCGGAAATCACGTGGGCCCCACCCGGAAATCACGTGGGCCCCACCCGGAAATCACGTGGGCCCCACCCGGAAATCACGTGGGGCCCACCCGGAAATCACGTGGGCCCCACGGGGAAATCACGTGGGCCCCACCCGGAAATCACGTGGGCCCCACCCGGAAATCACGTGGGCCCCACACGGAAATCACGTGGGCCCCACCCGGAAATCACGTGGGCCCCACCCTGAAATCACGTGGGCCCCACCCGGAAATCACGTGGGCCCCACCCGGAAATCACGTGGGCCCCACCCGGAAATCACGTGGGCCCCACCCGGAAATCACGTGGGCCCCACCCGGAAATCACGTGGGCCCCACCCGGAAATCACGTGGGCCCCACCCGGAAATAACGTGGGCCCCACCCGGAAATCACGTGGGCCCCCAGGGGAAATCACGTGGGCCCCACAAGGAAATCACGTGGGCCCCACCCGGAAATCACGTGGGCCCCACCCGGAAATCACGTGGGCCCCACGGGGAAATCACGTGGGCCCCACCCGGAAATCACGTGGGCCCCACCCGGAAATCACGTGGGCCCCACCCGGAAATCACGTGGGCCCCACCCGGAAATCACGTGGGCCCCACCCGGAAATCACGTGGGCCCCACCCGGAAATCACGTGGGCCCCACCCGGAAATCACGTGGGCCCCACCCGGAAATCACGTGGGCCCCACCCGGAAATCACGTGGGCCCCAAGGGGAAATCACGTGGGCCCCACCCGGAAATCACGTGGGCCCCACCCGGAAATCACGTGGGCCCCACCCGGAAATCACGTGGGCCCCACCCGGAAATCACGTGGGCCCCACCCGGAAATCACGTGGGCCCCACCCGGAAATCACGTGGGCCCCACCCGGAAATCACGTGGGCCCCACGGGGAAATCACGCGGGCCCCACCCGGAAATCACGTGGGCACCACGGGGAAATCACGTGGGCCCCACCCGGAAATCACGTGGGCACCACGGGGAAATCACGTGGGCCCCACCCGGAAATCACGTGGGCCCCACCCGGAAATCACGTGGGCCCCACCCGGAAATCACGTGGGGCCCACCCGGAAATCACGTGGGCCCCACCCGGAAATCACGTGGGCCCCACGGGGAAATCACGTGGGCCCCACCCGGAAATCACGTGGGCACCACCCGGAAATCACGTGGGCCCCACACGGAAATCACGTGGGCCCCACCCGGAAATCACGTGGGCCCCACACGGAAATCACGTGGGCCCCACCCGGAAATCACGTGGGCCCCTCCCGGAAATCACGTGGGCCCCACCCGGAAATCACGTGGGCCCCACCCGGAAATCACGTGGGCCCCACGGGGAAATCACGTGGGCCCCACCCGGAAATCACGTGGGCCCCACCCGGAAATCACGTGGGCCCCACCCGGAAGTCACGTGGGCCCCACCCGGAAATCACGTGGGCCCCACCCGGAAATCACGTGGGCCCCACCCGGAAATCACGTGGGCCCCACCCGGAAATCACGTGGGCCCCACCCGGAAATCACGTGGGCCCCACCCGGAAATCACGTGGGCCCCACCGGAAATCACGTGGGCCCCCAGGTGAAATCACGTGGGCCCCACAAGGAAATCACGTGGGCCCCACCCTGAAATCACGTGGGCCCCACCCGGAAATCACGTGGGCCCCACCCGGAAATCACGTGGGCCCCACCCGGAAATCACGTGTGCCCCACGGGGAAATCACGTGGGCCCCACCCGGAAATCACGTGGGCCCCACCCGGAAATCACGTGGGCCCCACCCGGAAATCACGTGGGCCCCACCCGGAAATCACGTGGGCCCCACCCGGAAATCACGTGGGCCCCACCCGGAAATCACGTGGCCCCCACGGGGAAATCACGTGGGCCCCACCCGGAAATCACGTGGGCCCCACCCGGAAATCACGTGGGCCCCACCCGGAAATCACGTGGGCCCCACCCGGAAATCACGTGGGCCCCACGGGGAAATCACGTGGGCCCCACGGGGAAATCACGTGGGCCCCACCCGGAAATCACGTGGGCCCCACCCGGAAATCACGTGAGCCCCACCCGGAAATCACATGGGCCCCACCCGGAAATCACGTGGGCCCCACCCGGAAATCACGTGGGCCCCACCCGGAAATCACGTGGGCCCCCAGGGGAAATCACGTGGGCCCCACCCGGAAATCACGTGGGCCCCACCCGGAAATCACGTGGGCCCCACCCGGAAATCACGTGGGCCCCACCCGGAAATCACGTGGGCCCCACCCGGAAATCACGTGGGCCCCACCCGGAAATCACGTGGGCCCCACCCGGAAATCACGTGGGCCCCACCCGGAAATCACGTGGGCCCCACCCGGAAATCACGTGGGCCCCACCCGGAAATCACGAGGGCCCCACCCGGAAATTACGTGGGCCCCACCCGGAAATCACGTGGGCCCTACCCGGAAATCACGTGGGCCCCCAGAGGAAATCACGTGGGCCCCACCCGGAAATCACGTGGGCCCCCAGGGGAAATCACGTGGGCCCCACCCGGAAATCACGTGGGCCCCACCCGGAAATCACGTGGGCCCCACCCGGAAATCACGTGGGCCCCACGGGGAAATCACGTGGGCCCCACCCGGAAATCACGTGGGCCCCACCCGGAAATCACGTGGGCCCCACCCGGAAATCACGTGGGCCCCACCCGGAAATAACGTGGGCCCCACCCGGAAATCACGTGGGCCCCCAGGGGAAATCACGTGGGCCCCACAAGGAAATCACGTGGGCCCCACCCGGAAATCACGTGGGCCCCACCCGGAAATCACGTGGGCCCCACCCGGAAATCACGTGGGCCCCACGGGGAAATCACGTGGGCCCCACCCGGAAATCACGTGGGCCCCACCCGGAAATCACGTGGGCCCCACCCGGAAATCACGTGGGCCCCACCCGGAAATCACGTGGGCCCCAACCGGAAATCACGTGGGCCCCACCCGGAAATCACGTGGGCCCCACCCGGAAATCACGTGGGCCCCACCCGGAAATCACGTGGGCCCCACCCGGAAATCACGTGGGCCCCAAGGGGAAATCACGTGGGCCCCACCCGGAAATCACGTGGGCCCCACCCGGAAATCACGTGGGCCCCACCCGGAAATCACGTGGGCCCCACCCGGAAATCACGTGGGCCCCACCCGGAAATCACGTGGGCCCCACCCGGAAATCACGTGGGCCCCACCCGGAAATCACGTGGGCCCCACGGGGAAATCACGCGGGCCCCACCCGGAAATCACGTGGGCACCACGGGGAAATCACGTGGGCCCCACCCGGAAATCACGTGGGCACCACGGGGAAATCACGTGGGCCCCACCCGGAAATCACGTGGGCCCCACCCGGAAATCACGTGGGCCCCACCCGGAAATCACGTGGGGCCCACCCGGAAATCACGTGGGCCCCACCCGGAAATCACGTGGGCCCCACGGGGAAATCACGTGGGCCCCACCCGGAAATCACGTGGGCACCACCCGGAAATCACGTGGGCCCCACACGGAAATCACGTGGGCCCCACCCGGAAATCACGTGGGCCCCACACGGAAATCACGTGGGCCCCACCCGGAAATCACGTGGGCCCCTCCCGGAAATCACGTGGGCCCCACCCGGAAATCACGTGGGCCCCACCCGGAAATCACGTGGGCCCCACCCGGAAATCACGTGGGCCCCACCCGGAAATCACGTGGGCCCCACCCGGAAATCACGTGGGCCCCACCCGGAAGTCACGTGGGCCCCACCCGGAAATCACGTGGGCCCCACCCGGAAATCACGTGGGCCCCACCCGGAAATCACGTGGGCCCCACCCGGAAATCACGTGGGCCCCACCCGGAAATCACGTGGGCCCCACCCGGAAATCACGTGGGCCCCACCCGGAAATCACGTGGGCCCCCAGGTGAAATCACGTGGGCCCCACAAGGAAATCACGTGGGCCCCACCCTGAAATCACGTGGGCCCCACCCGGAAATCACGTGGGCCCCACCCGGAAATCACGTGGGCCCCACCCGGAAATCACGTGTGCCCCACGGGGAAATCACGTGGGCCCCACCCGGAAATCACGTGGGCCCCACCCGGAAATCACGTGGGCCCCACCCGGAAATCACGTGGGCCCCACCCGGAAATCACGTGGGCCCCACCCGGAAATCACGTGGGCCCCACCCGGAAATCACGTGGGCCCCACGGGGAAATCACGTGGGCCCCACGGGGAAATCACGTGGGCCCCACCCGGAAATCACGTGGGCCCCACCCGGAAATCACGTGAGCCCCACCCGGAAATCACATGGGCCCCACCCGGAAATCACGTGGGCCCCACCCGGAAATCACGTGGGCCCCACCCGGAAATCACGTGGGCCCCCAGGGGAAATCACGTGGGCCCCACCCGGAAATCACGTGGGCCCCACCCGGAAATCACGTGGGCCCCACCCGGAAATCACGTGGGCCCCACCCGGAAATCACGTGGGCCCCACCCGGAAATCACGTGGGCCCCACCCGGAAATCACGTGGGCCCCACCCGGAAATCACGTGGGCCCCACCCGGAAATCACGTGGGCCCCACCCGGAAATCACGTGGGCCCCACGGGGAAATCACGTGGGCCCCACCCGGAAATCACGTGGGCCCCACCCGGAAATCACGTGGGCCCCACCCGGAAATCACGTGGGCCCCACCCGGAAATCACGTGGGCCCCACCCGGAAATCACGAGGGCCCCACCCGGAAATTACGTGGGCCCCACCCGGAAATCACGTGGGCCCTACCCGGAAATCACGTGGGACCCCAGAGGAAATCACGTGGGCCCCACCCGGAAATCACGTGGGCCCCCAGGGGAAATCACGTGGGCCCCACCCGGAAATCACGTGGGCCCCACCCGGAAATCACGTGGGCCCCACCCGGAAATCACGTGGGCCCCACGGGGAAATCACGTGGGCCCCACCCGGAAATCACGTGGGCCCCACCCGGAAATCACGTGGGCCCCACCCGGAAATCACGTGGGCCCCACCCGGAAATCACGTGGGCCCCACCCGGAAATCACGTGGGCCCCACCCGGAAATCACGTGGGCCCCACCCGGAAATCACGTGGGCCCCACCCGGAAATCACGTGGGCCCCACCCGGAAATCACGTGGGCCCCACCCGGAAATCACGTGGGCCCCACCCGGAAATCACGTGGGGCCCACCCGGAAATCACGTGGGCCCCACGGGGAAATCACGTGGGCCCCACCCGGAAATCACGTGGGCCCCACCCGGAAATCACGTGGGCCCCACCCGGAAATCACGTGGGCCCCACCCGGAAATCACGTGGGGCCCACCCGGAAATCACGTGGGCCCCACCCGGAAATCACGTGGGCCCCACGGGGAAATCACGTGGGCCCCACCCGGAAATCACGTGGGCACCACCCGGAAATCACGTGGGCCCCACACGGAAATCACGTGGGCCCCACCCGGAAATCACGTGGGCCCCACACGGAAATCACGTGGGCCCCACCCGGAAATCACGTGGGCCCCTCCCGGAAATCACGTGGGCCCCACCCGGAAATCACGTGGGCCCCACCCGGAAATCACGTGGGCCCCACGGGGAAATCACGTGGGCCCCACCCGGAAATCACGTGGGCCCCACCCGGAAATCACGTGGGCCCCACCCGGAAGTCACGTGGGCCCCACCCGGAAATCACGTGGGCCCCACCCGGAAATCACGTGGGCCCCACCCGGAAATCACGTGGGCCCCACCCGGAAATCACGTGGGCCCCACCCGGAAATCACGTGGGCCCCACCCGGAAATCACGTGGGCACCACGGGGAAATCACGTGGGCCCCACCCGGAAATCACGTGGGCCCCACCCGGAAATCACGTGGGCCCCACCCGGAAATCACGTGGGGCCCACCCGGAAATCACGTGGGCCCCACCCGGAAATCACGTGGGACCCACGGGGAAATCACGTGGGCCCCACCCGGAAATCACGTGGGCCCCACCCGGAAATCACGTAGGCCCCACACAGAAATCACGTGGGCCCCACCCGGAAATCACGTGGGCCCCACCCGGAAATCACGTGGGACCCACCCGGAAATCACGTGGGCCCCACCCGGAAATCACGTGGGCCCCACGGGGAAATCACGTGGGCCCCACCCGGAAATCACGTGGGCCCCACCCGGAAATCACGTGGGCCCCACCCGGAAATCACGTGGGACCCCAGGGGAAATCACGTGGGCCCCACCCGGAAATCACGTGGGCCCCACCCGGAAATCACGTGGGCCCCACCCGGAAATCACGTGGGCCCCACCCGGAAATCACGTGGGCCCCACCCGGAAATCACGTGGGCCCCCAGGGGAAATCACGTGGGCCCCACCCGGAAATCACGTGGGCCCCACCCGGAAATCACGTGGGCCCCACCCGGAAATCACGTGGGCCCCACCCGGAAATCACGTGGGCCCCACCCGGAAATCACGTGGGCCCCACCCGGAAATAACGTGGGCCCCACCCGGAAATCACGTGGGCCCCCAGGGGAAATCACGTGGGCCCCACCCGGAAATCACGTGGGCCCCACCCGGAAATCACGTGGGCCCCACCCGGAAATCACGTGGGCCCCACCCGGAAATCACGTGGGCCCCACCCGGAAATCACGTGGGCCCCAAGGGGAAATCACGTGGGCCCCACCCGGAAATCACGTGGGCCCCACCCGGAAATCACGTGGGCCCCACCCGGAAATCACGTGGGCCCCACCCGGAAATCACGTGGGCCCCACCCGGAAATCACGTGGGCCCCACCCGGAAATCACGTGGGCCCCACCCGGAAATCACGTGGGCCCCACCCGGAAATCACGTGGGCCCCACCCGGAAATCACGTGGGCCCCACCCGGAAATCACGTGGGCCCCACCCGGAAATCACGTGGGCCCCACCCGGAAATCACGTGGGCCCCACCCGGAAATCACGTGGGCCCCACCCGGAAATCACGTGGGCCCCACCCGGAAATCACGTGGGCCCCACCCGGAAATCACGTGGGCCCCCAGGGGAAATCACGTGGGCCCCACCCGGAAATCACGTGGGCCCCACCCGGAAATCACGTGGGCCCCACCCGGAAATCACGTGGGCCCCACCCGGAAATCACGTGGGCCCCACCCGGAAATCACGTGGGCCCCACCCGGAAATCACGTGGGCCCCACCCGGAAATCACGTGGGCCCCACCCGGAAATCACGTGGGCCCCACCCGGAAATCACGTGGGCCCCACCCGGAAATCACGTGGGCCCCACCCGGAAATCACGTGGGCCCCACCCGGAAATCACGTGGGCCCCACCCGGAAATCACGTGGGCCCCCCCGGAAATCACGTGGGCCCCACCCGGAAATCACGTGGGCCCCACCCGGAAATCACGTGGGCCCCACCCGGAAATCACGTGGGCCCCACGGGGAAATCACGTGGGCCCCACCCGGAAATCACGTGGGGCCCACCCGGAAATCACGTGGGCCCCACGGGGAAGTCACGTGGGCCCCACCCGGAAATCACGTGGGCCCCACCCGGAAATCACGTGGGCCCCACCCGGAAATCACGTGGGCCCCACCCGGAAATCACGTGGGCCCCACCCGGAAATCACGTGGGCCCCACCCGGAAATCACGTGGGCCCCACCCGGAAATCACGTGGGCCCCACCCGGAAATCACGTGGGCCCCACCCGGAAATCACGTGGGCCCCCAGGGGAAATCACGTGGGCCCCTCCCGGAAATCACGTGGGCCCCCAGGGGAAATCACGTGGGCCCCACCCGGATATCACGTGGGCCCCACCCGGAAATCACGTGGGCCCCACCCGGAAATCACGTGGGCCCCACGAGGAAATCACGTGGGTCCCACCCGGAAATCACGTGGGCCCAACCCGGAAATCACGTGGGCCCCACCCGGAAATCACGTGGGCCCCACCCGGAAATCACGTGGGCCCCACCCGGAAATCACGTGGGCCCCACCCGGAAATCACGTGGGCCCCATGGGGAAATCACGTGGGCCCCACCTGGAAATCACGTGGGCCCCACCCGGAAATCACGTGGGCCCCACCCGGAAATCACGTGGGCCCCACCCCGAAATCACGTGGGCCCCACCCGGAAATCACGTGGGCCCCACCCGGAAATCACGTGGGCCCCACCCGGAAATCACGTGGGCCCCACCCGGAAATCACGTGGGCCCCACCCGGAAATCACGTGGGCCCCCAGGGGAAATCACGTGGGCCCCACCCGGAAATCACGTGGGCCCCACCCGGAAATCACGTGGGCCCCACCCGGAAATCACGTGGGCCCCACGGGGAAATCACGTGGGCCCCACCCGGAAATCACGTGGGCCCCACCCGGAAATCACGTGGGCCCCACCCGGAAATCACGTGGGCCCCACCCGGAAATCACGTGGGCCCCACCCGGAAATCACGTGGGGCCCACCCGGAAATCACGTGGGCCCCACCGGGAAATCACGTGGGCCCCACGGGGAAATCACGTGGGCCCCACCCGGAAATCACGTGGGCCCCACCCGGAAATCACGTGGGCCCCACCCGGAAATCACGTGGGCCCCACCCGGAAATCACGTGGGCCCCACCCGGAAATCACGTGGGCCCGACGGGGAAATCACGTGGGCCCCACCCGGAAATCACGTGGGCCCCACCCGGAAATCACGTGGGCCCCACCCGGAAATCACGTGGGCCCCACCCGGAAATCACGTGGGCCCCACCCGGAAATCACGTGGGCCCCACCCGGAAATCACGTGGGCCCCACCCGGAAATCACGTGGGCCCCACCCGGAAATCACGTGGGCCCCACCCGGAAATCACGTGGGCCCCACCCGGAAATCACGTGGGCCCCACCCGGAAATCACGTGGGCCCCACCCGGAAATCACGTGGGCCCCCAGGGGAAATCACGTGGGCCCCACAAGGAAATCACGTGGGCCCCACCCGGAAATCACGTGGGCCCCACCCGGAAATCACGTGGGCCCCACCCGGAAATCACGTGGGCCCCACCCGGAAATCACGTGGGCCCCACCCGGAAATCACGTGGGCCCCACCCGGAAATCACGTGGGCCCCACCCGGAAATCACGTGGGCCCCACCCGGAAATCACGTGGGCCCCACCCGGAAATCACGTGGGCCCCACCCGGAAATCACGTGGGCCCCACCCGGAAATCACGTGGGCCCCACCCGGAAATCACGTGGGCCCCACCCGGAAATCACGTGGGCCCCCCCGGAAATCACGTGGGCCCCACCCGGAAATCACGTGGGCCCCACCCGGAAATCACGTGGGCCCCACCCGGAAATCACGTGGGCCCCACGGGGAAATCACGTGGGCCCCACCCGGAAATCACGTGGGGCCCACCCGGAAATCACGTGGGCCCCACGGGGAAGTCACGTGGGCCCCACCCGGAAATCACGTGGGCCCCACCCGGAAATCACGTGGGCCCCACCCGGAAATCACGTGGGCCCCACCCGGAAATCACGTGGGCCCCACCCGGAAATCACGTGGGCCCCACCCGGAAATCACGTGGGCCCCACCCGGAAATCACGTGGGCCCCACCCGGAAATCACGTGGGCCCCCAGGGGAAATCACGTGGGCCCCTCCCGGAAATCACGTGGGCCCCCAGGGGAAATCACGTGGGCCCCACCCGGATATCACGTGGGCCCCACCCGGAAATCACGTGGGCCCCACCCGGAAATCACGTGGGCCCCACGAGGAAATCACGTGGGTCCCACCCGGAAATCACGTGGGCCCAACCCGGAAATCACGTGGGCCCCACCCGGAAATCACGTGGGCCCCACCCGGAAATCACGTGGGCCCCACCCGGAAATCACGTGGGCCCCACCCGGAAATCACGTGGGCCCCACCCGGAAATCACGTGGGCCCCCAGGGGAAATCACGTGGGCCCCACCCGGAAATCACGTGGGCCCCACCCGGAAATCACGTGGGCCCCACCCGGAAATCACGTGGGCCCCACCCGGAAATCACGTGGGCCCCCAGGGGAAATCACGTGGGCCCCACCCGGAAATCACGTGGGCCCCACCCGGAAATCACGTGGGCCCCACCCGGAAATCACGTGGGCCCCACCCGGAAATCACGTGGGCCCCACCCGGAAATCACGTGGGCCCCACCCGGAAATCACGTGGGCCCCACCCGGAAATCACGTGGGCCCCACCCGGAAATCACGTGGGCCCCACCCGGAAATCACGTGGGCCCCCAGGGGAAATCACGTGGGCCCCACCCGGAAATCACGTGGGCCCCACCCGGAAATCACGTGGGCCCCACCCGGAAATCACGTGGGCCCCACCCGGAAATCACGTGGGCCCCACCCGGAAATCACGTGGGCCCCACCCGGAAATCACGTGGGCCCCACCCGGAAATCACGTGGGCCCCCCCGGAAATCACGTGGGCCCCACCCGGAAATCACGTGGGCCCCACCCGGAAATCAGGTGGGCCCCACCCGGAAATCACGTGGGCCCCACGGGGAAATCACGTGGGCCCCACCCGGAAATCACGTGGGGCCCACCCGGAAATCACGTGGGCCCCAGGAGGAAATCACGTGGGCCCCACCCGGAAATCACGTGGGCCCCACCCGGAAATCACGTGGGCCCCCCCGGAAATCACGTGGGCCCCACCCGGAAATCACGTGGGCCCCACCCGGAAATCACGTGGGACCCACCCGGAAATCACGTGGGCCCCACCCGGAAATCACGTGGGCCCCACCCGGAAATCACGTGGGCCCCACCCGGAAATCACGTGGGCCCACCCGGAAATCACGTGGGCCCCCAGGGGAAATCACGTGGGCCCCACCCGGAAATCACGTGGGCCCCACCCGGAAATCACGTGGGCCCCACCCGGAAATCACGTGGGCCCCACCCGGAAATCACGTGGGCCCCACCCGGAAATCACGTGGGCCCCACCCGGAAATCACGTGGGCCCCACACGGAAATCACGTGGGCCCCACCCGGAAATCACGTGGGCCCCACCCTGAAATCACGTGGGCCCCACCCGGAAATCACGTGGGCCCCACCCGGAAATCACGTGGGCCCCACCCGGAAATCACGTGGGCCCCACCCGGAAATCACGTGGGCCCCACCCGGAAATCACGTGGGCCCCACCCGGAAATCACGTGGGCCCCACACGGAAATCACGTGGGCCCCACCCGGAAATCACGTGGGCCCCACCCTGAAATCACGTGGGCCCCACCCGGAAATCACGTGGGCCCCACCCGGAAATCACGTGGGCCCCACCCGGAAATCACGTGGGCCCCACCCGGAAATCACGTGGGCCCCACCCGGAAATCACGTGGGCCCCACCCGGAAATCACGTGGGCCCCCAGGGGAAATCACGTGGGCCCCACAAGGAAATCACGTGGGCCCCACCCGGAAATCACGTGGGCCCCACCCGGAAATCACGTGGGCCCCACGGGGAAATCACGTGGGCCCCACCCGGAAATCACGTGGGCCCCACCCGGAAATCACGTGGGCCCCACCCGGAAATCACGTGGGCCCCACCCGGAAATCACGTGGGCCCCACCCGGAAATCACGTGGGCCCCACCCTGAAATCACGTGGGCCCCACCCGGAAATCACGTGGGCCCCACCCGGAAATCACGTGGGCCCCACCCGGAAATCACGTGGGCCCCACCCGGAAATCACGTGGGCCCCACCCGGAAATCACGTGGGCCCCCAGGGGAAATCACGTGGGCCCCACAAGGAAATCACGTGGGCCCCACCCGGAAATCACGTGGGCCCCACCCGGAAATCACGTGGGCCCCACCCTGAAATCACGTGGGCCCCACGGGGAAATCACGTGGGCCCCACCCGGAAATCACGTGGGCCCCACCCGGAAATCACGTGGGCCCCACCCGGAAATCACGTGGGCCCCACCCGGAAATCACGTGGGCCCCACCCGGAAATCACGTGGGCCCCACCCGGAAATCACGTGGGCCCCACCCGGAAATCACGTGGGCCCCACCCGGAAATCACGTGGGCCCCACGGGGAAATCACGTGGGCCCCACCCGGAAATCACGTGGGCCCCACCCGGAAATCACGTGGGCCCCACACGGAAATCACGTGGGCCCCACCCGGAAATCACGTGGGCCCCACCCGGAAATCACGTGGGCCCCACCCGGAAATCACGTGGGCCCCACCCGGAAATCACGTGGGCCCCACCCGGAAATCACGTGGGCCCCACGGGGAAATCAGGTGGGCCCCACCCGGAAATCACGTGGGCACCACGGGGAAATCACGTGGGCCCCACCCGGAAATCACGTGGGCACCACGGGGAAATCACGTGGGCCCCACCCGGAAATCACGTGGGCCCCACCCGGAAATCACGTGGGCCCCACCGGGAAATCACGTGGGGCCCACCCGGAAATCACGTGGGCCCCACCCGGAAATCACGTGGGCCCCACGGGGAAATCACGTGGGCCCCACCCGGAAATCACGTGGGCACCACTCGGAAATCACGTGGGCCCCACACGGAAATCACGTGGGCCCCACCCGGAAATCACGTGGGCCCCACACGGGAAATCACGTGGGCCCCACCCGGAAATCACGTGGGCCCCACTCGGAAATCACGTGGGCCCCACCCGGAAATCACGTGGGCCCCACCCGGAAATCACGTGGGCCCCACGGGGAAATCACGTGGGCCCCACCCGGAAATCACGTGGGCCCCACCCGGAAGTCACGTGGGCCCCACCCGGAAGTCACGTGGGCCCCACCCGGAAATCACGTGGGCCCCACCCGGAAATCACGTGGGCCCCACCCGGAAATCACGTGGGCCCCACCCGGAAATCACGTGGGCCCCACCCGGAAATCACGTGGGCCCCACCCGGAAATCACGTGGGCCCCACCTGGAAATCACGTGGGCACCACGGGGAAATCACGTGGGCCCCACCCGGAAATCACGTGGGCCCCACCCGGAAATCACGCGGGCCCCACCCGGAAATCACGTGCGGCCCACCCGGAAATCACGTGGGCCCCACCCGGAAATCACGTGGGCCCCACGGGGAAAACACGTGGGCCCCACCCGGAAATCACGTGGGCCGCACCCGGAAATCACGTAGGCCCCACACGGAAATCACGTGGGCCCCACCCGGAAATCACGTGGGCCCCACCCGGAAATCACGTGGGACCCACCCGGAAATCACGTGGGCCCCACCCGTAAATCACGTGGGCCCCACGGGGAAATCACGTGGGCCCCACCCGGAAATCACGTGGGCCCCACCCGGAAATCACGTGGGCCCCACCCGGAAATCACGTGGGACCCCAGGGGAAATCACGTGGGCCCCACCCGGAAATCACGTGGGCCCCACCCGGAAATCACGTGGGCCCCACCCGGAAATCACGTGGGCCCCACCCGGAAATCACGTGGGCCCCACCCGGAAATCACGTGGGCCCCACCCGGAAATCACGTGGGCCCCACCCGGAAATCACGTGGGCCCCACCCGGAAATCACGTGGGCCCCACCCGGAAATCACGTGGGCCCCACCCGGAAATCACGTGGGCCCCACCCGGAAATCACGTGGGGCCCACCCGGAAATCACGTGGGCCCCACCCGGAAATCACGTGGGCCCCACGGGGAAATCACGTGGGCCCCACCCGGAAATCACGTGGCCCCACCCGGAAATCACGTGGGCCCCACCCTGAAATCACGTGGGCCCCACCCGGAAATCACGTGGGCCCCACCCGGAAATCACGTGGGCCCCACCCGGAAATCACGTGGGCCCCACCCGGAAATCACGTGGGCCCCACTCGGAAATCACGTGGGCCCCACCCCGGAAATCACGTGGGCCCCCAGGGGAAATCACGTGGGCCCCACCCGGAAATCACGTGGGCCCCACCCGGAAATCACGTGGGACCCCAGGGGAAATCACGTGGGCCCCACCCGGAAATCACGTGGGCCCCACCCGGAAATCACGTGGGCCCCACCCGGAAATCACGTGGGCCCCACTCGGAAATCACGTGGGCCCCACCCGGAAATCACGTGGGCCCCCAGGGGAAATCACGTGGGCCCCACCCGGAAATCACGTGGGCCCCACCCGGAAATCACGTGGGACCCCAGGGGAAATCACGTGGGCCCCACCCGGAAATCACGTGGCCCCACCCGGAAATCACGTGGGCCCCACCCTGAAATCACGTGGGCCCCACCCGGAAATCACGTGGGCCCCACCCGGAAATCACGTGGGCCCCACCCGGAAATCACGTGGGCCCCACCCGGAAATCACGTGGGCCCCACTCGGAAATCACGTGGGCCCCACCCGGAAATCACGTGGGCCCCACCCGGAAATCACGTGGGCCCCACCCGGAAATCACGTGGGCCCCACCCGGAAATCACGTGGGCCCCACCCGGAAATCACGTGGGCCCCACCCGGAAATCACGTGGGCCCCACCCGGAAATCACGTGGGCCCCACCCGGAAATCACGTGGGCCCCACCCGGAAATCACGTGGGCCCCACTCGGAAATCACGTGGGCCCCACCCGGAAATCACGTGGGCCCCCAGGGGAAATCACGTGGGCCCCACCCGGAAATCACGTGGGCCCCACCCGGAAATCACGTGGGCCCCACCCGGAAATCACGTGGGCCCCACCCGGAAATCACGTGGGCCCCACCCTGAAATCACGTGGGCCCCACCCGGAAATCACGTGGGCCCCACCCTGAAATCACGTGGGCCCCACCCGGAAATCACGTGGGGCCCACCCGGAAATCACGTGGGCCCCACCCGGAAATCACGTGGGCCCCACCCGGAAATCACGTGGGCCCCACTCGGAAATCACGTGGGCCCCACCCGGAAATCACGTGGGCCCCCAGGGGAAATCACGTGGGCCCCACCCGGAAATCACGTGGGGCCCACCCGGAAATCACGTGGGCCCCACCCGGAAATCACGTGGGCCCCACCCGGAAATCACGTGGGCCCCACCCGGAAATCACGTGGGCCCCACCCGGAAATTCACGTGGGCCCCACGGGGAAATCACGTGGGCCCCACCCGGAAATCACGTGGGGCCCACCCGGAAATCACGTGGGCCCCACGGGGAAATCACGTGGGCCCCACGGGGAAATCACGTGGGCCCCACCCGGAAATCACGTGGGCCCCACCCGGAAATCACGTGGGCCCCACCCGGAAATCACGTGGGCCCCACCCGGAAATCACGTGGGCCCCACCCGGAAATCACGTGGGCCCCACCCGGAAATCACGTGGGCCCCACCCGGAAATCACGTGGGCCCTACCCGGAAATCACGTGGGCCCCCAGGGGAAATCACGTGGGCCCCACCCGGAAATCACGTGGGCCCCCAGGGGAAATCACGTGGGCCCCACCCGGATATCACGTGGGCCCCACCCGGAAATCACGTGGGCCCCACCCGGAAATCACGTGGGCCCCACGGGGAAATCACGTGGGTCCCACCCGGAAATCACGTGGGCCCCACCCGGAAATCACGTGGGCCCCACCCGGAAATCACGTGGGCCCCACCCGGAAATCACGTGGGCCCCACCCGGAAATCACGTGGGCCCCACCCGGAAATCACGTGGGCCCCACGGGGAAATCACGTGGGCCCCACCTGGAAATCACGTGGGCCCCACCCGGAAATCACGTGGGCCCCACCCGGAAGTCACGTGGGCCCCACCCGGAAATCACGTGGGCCCCACCCGGAAATCACGTGGGCCCCACCCGGAAATCACGTGGGCCCCACCCGGAAATCACGTGGGCCCCACCCGGAAATCACGTGGGCCCCACCCGGAAATCACGTGGACCCCCAGGGGAAATCACGTGGGCCCCACCCGGAAATCACGTGGGCCCCACCCGGAAATCACGTGGGCCCCACCCGGAAATCACGTGGGCCCCACGGGGAAATCACGTGGGCCCCACGGGGAAATCACGTGGGCCCCACCCGGAAATCACGTGGGCCCCACCCGGAAATCACGTGGGCCCCACCCGGAAATCACGTGGGGCCCACCCGGAAATCACGTGGGCCCCACGGGGAAATCACGTGGGCCCCACCCGGAAATCACGTGGGCCCCACCCGGAAATCACGTGGGCCCCACCCGGAAATCACGTGGGCCCCAACCGGAAATCACGTGGGCCCCACCCGGAAATCACGTGGGCCCGACGGGGAAATCACGTGGGCCCCACCCGGAAATCACGTGGGCCCCACCCGGAAATCACGTGGGCCCCACCCGGAAATCACGTGGGCCCCACCCGGAAATCACGTGGGCCCCACCCGGAAATCACGTGGGCCCCACCCGGAAATCACGTGGGCCCCACCCGGAAATCACGTGGGCCCCACCCGGAAATCACGTGGGCCCCACCCGGAAATCACGTGGGCCCCACCCGGAAATCACGTGGGCCCCACCCGGAAATCACGTGGGCCCCACCCGGAAATCACGTGGGCCCCCAGGGGAAATCACTTGGGCCCCACCCGGAAATCACGTGGGCCCCACCCGGAAATCACGTGGGCCCCACCCGGAAATCACGTGGGCCCCACGGGGAAATCACGTGGGCCCCACCCGGAAATCACGTGGGCCCCACCCGGAAATCACGTGGGCCCCACGGGGAAATCACGTGGGCCCCACCCGGAAATCACGTGGGCCCCACCCGGATATCACGTGGGCCCCACCCGGAAATCACGTGGGCCCCACCCGGAAATCACGTGGGCCCCACGGGGAAATCACGTGGGCCCCACCCGGAAATCACGTGGGCCCCACGGGGAAATCACGTGGGTCCCACCCGGAAATCACGTGGGCCCCACCCGGAAATCACGTGGGCCCCACCCGGAAATCACGTGGGCCCCACCCGGAAATCACGTGGGCCCCACCCGGAAATCACGTGGGCCCCACCCGGAAATCACGTGGGCCCCCAGGGGAAATCACGTGGGCCCCACCCGGAAATCACGTGGGCCCCACCCGGAAATCACGTGGGCCCCACCCGGAAGTCACGTGGGCCCCACCCGGAAATCACGTGGGCCCCACCCGGAAATCACGTGGGCCCCACCCGGAAATCACGTGGGCCCCACCCGGAAATCACGTGGGCCCCACCCGGAAATCACGTGGGCCCCACCCGGAAATCACGTGGGCCCCCAGGGGAAATCACGTGGGCCCCACCCGGAAATCACGTGGGCCCCACCCGGAAATCACGTGGGCCCCACCCGGAAATCACGTGGGCCCCACGGGGAAATCACGTGGGCCCCACGGGGAAATCACGTGGGCCCCACCCGGAAATCACGTGGGCCCCACCCGGAAATCACGTGGGCCCCACCCGGAAATCACGTGGGGCCCACCCGGAAATCACGTGGGCCCCACGGGGAAATCACGTGGGCCCCACCCGGAAATCACGTGGGCCCCACCCGGAAATCACGTGGGCCCCACCCGGAAATCACGTGGGCCCCAACCGGAAATCACGTGGGCCCCACCCGGAAATCACGTGGGCCCGACGGGGAAATCACGTGGGCCCCACCCGGAAATCACGTGGGCCCCACCCGGAAATCACGTGGGACCCACCCGGAAATCACGTGGGCCCCACCCGGAAATCACGTGGGCCCCACCCGGAAATCACGTGGGCCCCACCCGGAAATCACGTGGGCCCCACCCGGAAATCACGTGGGCCCCACCCGGAAATCACGTGGGCCCCACCCGGAAATCACGTGGGCCCCACCCGGAAATCACGTGGGCCCCACCCGGAAATCACGTGGGCCCCACCCGGAAATCACGTGGGCCCCCAGGGGAAATCACTTGGGCCCCACCCGGAAATCACGTGGGCCCCACCCGGAAATCACGTGGGCCCCACCCGGAAATCACGTGGGCCCCACGGGGAAATCACGTGGGCCCCACCCGGAAATCACGTGGGCCCCACCCGGAAATCACGTGGGCCCCAAGGGGAAATCACGTGGGCCCCACCCGGAAATCACGTGGGCCCCACCCGGATATCACGTGGGCCCCACCCGGAAATCACGTGGGCCCCACCCGGAAATCACGTGGGCCCCACGGGGAAATCACGTGGGTCCCACCCGGAAATCACGTGGGCCCCACTCGTAAATCACGTGGGCCCCACCCGGAAATCACGTGGGCCCCACCCGGAAATCACGTGGGCCCCACCCGGAAATCACGTGGGCCCCACCCGGAAATCACGTGGGCCCCACGGGGAAATCACGTGGGCCCCACCCGGAAATCACGTGGGCCCCACCCGGAAATCACGTGGGCCCCACCCGGAAATCACGTGGGCCCCACCCGGAATTCACGTGGGCCCCACCCGGAAATCACGTGGGCCCCACCCGGAAATCACGTGGGCCCCACCCGGAAATCACGTGGGCCCCACCCGGAAATCACGTGGGCCCCACCCGGAAATCACGTGGGCCCCACCCGGAAATCACGTGGGCCCCACCCGGAAATCACGTGGGCCCCACCCGGAAATCACGTGGGCCCCACCCGGAAATCACGTGGGCCCCACCCGGAAATCACGTGGGCCCCACCCGGAAATCACGTGGGCCCCACCCGGAAATCACGTGGGCCCCACACGGAAATCACGTGGGCCCCACCCGGAAATCACGTGGGCCCCACCCTGAAATCACGTGGGCCCCACCCGGAAATCACGTGGGCCCCACCCGGAAATCACGTGGGCCCCACCCGGAAATCACGTGGGCCCCACCCGGAAATCACGTGGGCCCCACCCGGAAATCACGTGGGCCCCACCCGGAAATCACGTGGGCCCCACCCGGAAATCACGTGGGCCCCCAGGGGAAATCACGTGGGCCCCACAAGGAAATCACGTGGGCCCCACCCGGAAATCACGTGGGCCCCACCCGGAAATCACGTGGGCCCCACCCGGAAATCACGTGGGCCCCACCCGGAAATCACGTGGGCCCCACCCGGAAATCACGTGGGCCCCACCCGGAAATCACGTGGGCCCCACGGGGAAATCACGTGGGCCCCACCCGGAAATCACGTGGGCCCCACCCGGAAATCACGTGGGCCCCACCCGGAAATCACGTGGGCCCCACCCGGAAATCACGTGGGCCCCACCCGGAAATCACGTGGGCCCCACCCGGAAATCACGTGGGCCCCACCCGGAAATCACGTGGGCCCCACCCGGAAATCACGTGGGCCCCCAGGGGAAATCACGTGGGCCCCACAAGGAAATCACGTGGGCCCCACCCGGAAATCACGTGGGCCCCACCCGGAAATCACGTGGGCCCCACCCGGAAATCACGTGGGCCCCACGGGGAAATCACGTGGGCCCCACCCGGAAATCACGTGGGCCCCACCCGGAAATCACGTGGGCCCCACCCGGAAATCACGTGGGCCCCACCCGGAAATCACGTGGGCCCCACCCGGAAATCACGTGGGCCCCACCCGGAAATCACGTGGGCCCCACCCGGAAATCACTTGGGCCCCACCCGGAAATCACGTGGGCCCCACGGGGAAATCACGTGGGCCCCACCCGGAAATCACGTGGGCCCCACCCGGAAATCACGTGGGCCCCACCCGGAAATCACGTGGGCCCCACCCGGAAATCACGTGGGCCCCACCCGGAAATCACGTGGGCCCCACGGGGAAATCAGGTGGGCCCCACCCGGAAATCACGTGGGCACCACGGGGAAATCACGTGGGCCCCACCCGGAAATCACGTGGGCCCCACGGGGAAATCACGTGGGCCCCACCCGGAAATCACGTGGGCCCCACCCGGAAATCACGTGGGCCCCACCGGGAAATCACGTGGGGCCCACCCGGAAATCACGTGGGCCCCACCCGGAAATCACGTGGGCCCCACGGGGAAATCACGTGGGCCCCACCCGGAAATCACGTGGGCACCACCCGGAAATCACGTGGGCCCCACACGGAAATCACGTGGGCCCCACCCGGAAATCACGTGGGCCCCACACGGAAATCACGTGGGCCCCACCCGGAAATCACGTGGGCCCCACCCGGAAATCACGTGGGCCCCACCCGGAAATCACGTGGGCCCCACCCGGAAATCACGTGGGCCCCACGGGGAAATCACGTGGGCCCCACCCGGAAATCACGTGGGCCCCACCCGGAAATCACGTGGGCCCCACCCGGAAATCACGTGGGCCCCACCCGGAAATCACGTGGGCCCCACCCGGAAATCACGTGGGCCCCACCCGGAAATCACGTGGGCCCCACCCGGAAATCACGTGGGCCCCACCCGGAAATCACGTGGGCCCCACCCGGAAATCACGTGGGCCCCACCCGGAAATCACGTGGGCACCATGGGGAAATCACGTGGGCCCCACCCGGAAATCACGTGGCCCCCACCCGGAAATCACGTGGGCCCCACCCGGAAATCACGTGGGGCCCACCCGGAAATCACGTGGGCCCCACCCGGAAATCACGTGGGCCCCACGGGGAAAACACGTGGGCCCCACCCGGAAATCACGTGGGCCCCACCCGGAAATCACGTGGGCCCCACCCGGAAATCACGTGGGCCCCACCCGGAAATCACGTGGGCCCCACCCGGAAATCACGTGAGCCCCACCCGGAAATCACGTGGGCCCCACGGGGAAATCACGTGGGCCCCACCCGGAAATCACGTGGGCCCCACCCGGAAATCACGTGGGCCCCACGGGGAAATCACGTGGGCCCCACCCGGAAATCACGTGGGCCCCACCCGGAAATCACGTGGGCCCCACCCGGAAATCACGTGGGCCCCACCCGGAAATCACGTGGGCCCCACCCGGAAATCACGTGGGCCCCACCCGGAAATCACGTGGGCCCCACCCGGAAATCACGTGGGCCCCCAGGGGAAATCACGTGGGCCCCACCCGGAAATCACGTGGGCCCCACCCGGAAATCACGTGGGCCCCCAGGGGAAATCACGTGGGCCCGACGGGGAAATCACGTGGGCCCCACCCGGAAATCACGTGGGCCCCACCCGGAAATCACGTGGGCCCCACCCGGAAATCACGTGGGCCCCACCCGGAAATCACGTGGGCCCCACCCGGAAATCACGTGGGCCCCACCCGGAAATCACGTGGGCCCCACCCGGAAATCACGTGGGCCCCACCCGGAAATCACGTGGGCCCCACCCGGAAATCACGTGGGCCCCCAGGGGAAATCACTTGGGCCCCACCCGGAAATCACGTGGGCCCCACCCGGAAATCACGTGGGCCCCACCCGGAAATCACGTGGGCCCCACGGGGAAATCACGTGGGCCCCACCCGGAAATCACGTGGGCCCCACGGGGAAATCACGTGGGTCCCACCCGGAAATCACGTGGGCCCCACCCGGAAATCACGTGGGCCCCACCCGGAAATCACGTGGGCCCCACCCGGAAATCACGTGGGCCCCACCCGGAAATCACGTGGGCCCCACCGGGAAATCACGTGGGCCCCACCCGGAAATCACGTGGGCCCCACCCGGAAATCACGTGGGCCCCACCCGGAAATCACGTGGGCCCCACCCGGAAATCACGTGGGCCCCACCCGGAAATCACGTGGGCCCCACCCGGAAATCACGTGGGCCCCACCCGGAAATCACGTGGGCCCCACCCGGAAATCACGTGGGCCCCACCCGGAAATCACGTGGGCCCCCAGGGGAAATCACGTGGGCCCCACCCGGAAATCACGTGGGCCCCACCCGGAAATCACGTGGGCCCCACCCGGAAATCACGTGGGCCCCACGGGGAAATCACGTGGGCCCCACCCGGAAATCACGTGGGCCCCACCCGGAAATCACGTGGGCCCCCAGGGGAAATCACGTGGGCCCCACCCGGAAATCACGTGGGCCCCACCCGGAAATCACGTGGGCCCCACCCGGAAATCACGTGGGCCCCACCCGGAAATCACGTGGGCCCCACCCGGAAATCACGTGGGCCCCACCCGGAAATCACGTGGGCCCCACCCGGAAATCACGTGGGCCCCACCCGGAAATCACGTGGGCCCCACCCGGAAATCACGTGGGCCCCACCCGGAAATCACGTGGGCCCCACCCGGAAATCACGTGGGCCCCACCCGGAAATCACGTGGGCCCCACCCGGAAATCACGTGGGCCCCACCCGGAAATCACGTGGGCCCCACCCGGAAATCACGTGGGCCCCACCCGGAAATCACGTGGGGCCCACCCGGAAATCACGTGGGCCCCACGGGGAAATCACGTGGGCCCCACCCGGAAATCACGTGGGCCCCACCCGGAAATCACGTGGGCCCCACCCGGAAATCACGTGGGCCCCACCCGGAAATCACGTGGGCCCCACCCGGAAATCACGTGGGCCCCACCCGGAAATCACGTGGGCCCCACCCGGAAATCACGTGGGCCCCACCCGGAAATCACGTGGGCCCTACCCGGAAATCACGTGGGCCCCCAGGGGAAATCACGTGGGCCCCACCCGGAAATCACGTGGGCCCCACCCGGAAATCACGTGGGCCCCACCCGGAAATCACGTGGGCCCCACCCGGAAATCACGTGGGCCCCACCCGGAAATCACGTGGGCCCCACCCGGAAATCACGTGGGCCCCACCCGGAAATCACGTGAGCCCCACCCGGAAATCACGTGGGCCCCACGGGGAAATCACGTGGACCCCACCCGGAAATCACGTGGGCCCCACCCGGAAATCACGTGGGCCCCACGGGGAAATCACGTGGGCCCCACCCGGAAATCACGTGGGCCCCACCCGGAAATCACGTGGGCCCCACCCGGAAATCACGTGGGCCCCACCCGGAAATCACGTGGGCCCCACCCGGAAATCACGTGGGCCCCACCCGGAAATCACGTGGGCCCCACCCGGAAATCACGTGGGCCCCACCCGGAAATCACGTGGGCCCCACCCGGAAATCACGTGGGCCCCACCCGGAAATCACGTGGGCACCACGGGGAAATCACGTGGGCCCCACCCGGAAATCACGTGGGCACCACGGGGAAATCACGTGGGCCCCACCCGGAAATCACGTGGGCCCCACCCGGAAATCACGTGGGCCCCACCGGGAAATCACGTGGGGCCCACCCGGAAATCACGTGGGCCCCACCCGGAAATCACGTGGGCCCCACGGGGAAATCACGTGGGCCCCACCCGGAAATCACGTGGGCACCACCCGGAAATCACGTGGGCCCCACACGGAAATCACGTGGGCCCCACCCGGAAATCACGTGGGCCCCACACGGAAATCACGTGGGCCCCACCCGGAAATCACGTGGGCCCCACCCGGAAATCACGTGGGCCCCACCCGGAAATCACGTGGGCCCCACCCGGAAATCACGTGGGCCCCACGGGGAAATCACGTGGGCCCCACCCGGAAATCACGTGGGCCCCACCCGGAAATCACGTGGGCCCCACCCGGAAGTCACGTGGGCCCCACCCGGAAATCACGTGGGCCCCACCCGGAAATCACGTGGGCCCCACCCGGAAATCACGTGGGCCCCACCCGGAAATCACGTGGGCACCACCCGGAAATCACGTGGGCCCCACCCGGAAATCACGTGGGCCCCACCCGGAAATCACGTGGGCACCACGGGGAAATCACGTGGGCCCCACCCGGAAATCACGTGGGCCCCACCCGGAAATCACGTGGGCCCCACCCGGAAATCACGTGGGGCCCACCCGGAAATCACGTGGGCCCCACCCGGAAATCACGTGGGCCCCACGGGGAAAACACGTGGGCCCCACCCGGAAATCACGTGGGCCCCACACGGAAATCACGTAGGCCCCACACGGAAATCACGTGGGCCCCACCCGGAAATCACGTGGGCCCCACCCGGAAATCACGTGGGACCCACCCGGAAATCACGTGGGCCCCACCCGGAAATCACGTGGGCCCCACGGGGAAATCACGTGGGCCCCACCCGGAAATCACGTGGGCCCCACCCGGAAATCACGTGGGCCCCACCCGGAAATCACGTGGGACCCCAGGGGAAATCACGTGGGCCCCACCCGGAAATCACGTGAGCCCCACCCGGAAATCACGTGGGCCCCACGGGGAAATCACGTGGGCCCCACCCGGAAATCACGTGGGCCCCACCCGGAAATCACGTGGGCCCCACGGGGAAATCACGTGGGCCCCACCCGGAAATCACGTGGGCCCCACCCGGAAATCACGTGGGCCCCACCCGGAAATCACGTGGGCCCCACCCGGAAATCACGTGGGCCCCACCCGGAAATCACGTGGGCCCCACCCGGAAATCACGTGGGCCCCACCCGGAAATCACGTGGGCCCCACCCGGAAATCACGTGGGCCCCACCCGGAAATCACGTGGGCCCCACCCGGAAATCACGTGGGCACCACGGGGAAATCACGTGGGCCCCACCCGGAAATCACGTGGGCACCACGGGGAAATCACGTGGGCCCCACCCGGAAATCACGTGGGCCCCACCCGGAAATCACGTGGGCCCCACCGGGAAATCACGTGGGGCCCACCCGGAAATCACGTGGGCCCCACCCGGAAATCACGTGGGCCCCACGGGGAAATCACGTGGGCCCCACCCGGAAATCACGTGGGCACCACCCGGAAATCACGTGGGCCCCACACGGAAATCACGTGGGCCCCACCCGGAAATCACGTGGGCCCCACACGGAAATCACGTGGGCCCCACCCGGAAATCACGTGGGCCCCACCCGGAAATCACGTGGGCCCCACCCGGAAATCACGTGGGCCCCACCCGGAAATCACGTGGGCCCCACGGGGAAATCACGTGGGCCCCACCCGGAAATCACGTGGGCCCCACCCGGAAATCACGTGGGCCCCACCCGGAAGTCACGTGGGCCCCACCCGGAAATCACGTGGGCCCCACCCGGAAATCACGTGGGCCCCACCCGGAAATCACGTGGGCCCCACCCGGAAATCACGTGGGCACCACCCGGAAATCACGTGGGCCCCACCCGGAAATCACGTGGGCCCCACCCGGAAATCACGTGGGCACCACGGGGAAATCACGTGGGCCCCACCCGGAAATCACGTGGGCCCCACCCGGAAATCACGTGGGCCCCACCCGGAAATCACGTGGGGCCCACCCGGAAATCACGTGGGCCCCACCCGGAAATCACGTGGGCCCCACGGGGAAAACACGTGGGCCCCACCCGGAAATCACGTGGGCCCCACACGGAAATCACGTAGGCCCCACACGGAAATCACGTGGGCCCCACCCGGAAATCACGTGGGCCCCACCCGGAAATCACGTGGGACCCACCCGGAAATCACGTGGGCCCCACCCGGAAATCACGTGGGCCCCACGGGGAAATCACGTGGGCCCCACCCGGAAATCACGTGGGCCCCACCCGGAAATCACGTGGGCCCCACCCGGAAATCACGTGGGACCCCAGGGGAAATCACGTGGGCCCCACCCGGAAATCACGTGGGCCCCACCCGGAAATCACGTGGGCCCCACCCGGAAATCAGGTGGGCCCCACCCGGAAATCACGTGGGCCCCACCCGGAAATCACGTGGGCCCCACCCGGAAATCACGTGGGCCCCACCCGGAAATCACGTGGGCCCCACCCGGAAATCACGTGGGCCCCACCCGGAAATCACGTGGGCCCCACCCGGAAATCACGTGGGCCCCACCCGGAAATCACGTGGGCCCCACCCGGAAATCACGTGGGCCCCACCCGGAAATCACGTGGGCCCCACCCGGAAATCACGTGGGCCCCCAGGGGAAATCACGTGGGCCCCACAAGGAAATCACGTGGGCCCCACCCGGAAATCACGTGGGCCCCACCCGGAAATCACGTGGGCCCCACCCGGAAATCACGTGGGCCCCACGGGGAAATCACGTGGGCCCCACCCGGAAATCACGTGGGCCCCACCCGGAAATCACGTGGGCCCCACCCGGAAATCACGTGGGCCCCACCCGGAAATCACGTGGGCCCCACCCGGAAATCACGTGGGCCCCACCCGGAAATCACGTGGGCCCCACCCGGAAATCACGTGGGCCCCACCCGGAAATCACGTGGGCCCCACGGGGAAATCACGTGGGCCCCACCCGGAAATCACGTGGGCCCCACCCGGAAATCACGTGGGCCCCACACGGAAATCACGTGGGCCCCACCCGGAAATCACGTGGGCCCCACCCGGAAATCACGTGGGCCACACCCGGAAATCACGTGGGCCCCACCCGGAAATCACGTGGGCCCCACACGGAAATCACGTGGGCCCCACCCGGAAATCACGTGGGCCCCACCCGGAAATCACGTGGGCCCCACGGGGAAATCAGGTGGGCCCCACCCGGAAATCACGTGGGCACCACGGGGAAATCACGTGGGCCCCACCCGGAAATCACGTGGGCACCACGGGGAAATCACGTGGGCCCCACCCGGAAATCACGTGGGCCCCACCCGGAAATCACGTGGGCCCCACCCGGAAATCACGTGGGGCCCACCCGGAAATCACGTGGGCCCCACCCGGAAATCACGTGGGCCCCACGGGGAAATCACGTGGGCCCCACCCGGAAATCACGTGGGCACCACCCGGAAATCACGTGGGCCCCACACGGAAATCACGTGGGCCCCACCCGGAAATCACGTGGGCCCCACACGGAAATCACGTGGGCCCCACCCGGAAATCACGTGGGCCCCACTCGGAAATCACGTGGGCCCCACCCGGAAATCACGTGGGCCCCACCCGGAAATCACGTGGGCCCCACGGGGAAATCACGTGGGCCCCACCCGGAAATCACGTGGGCCCCACCCGGAAATCACGTGGGCCCCACCCGGAAGTCACGTGGGCCCCACCCGGAAATCACGTGGGCCCCACCCGGAAATCACGTGGGCCCCACCCGGAAATCACGTGGGCCCCACCCGGAAATCACGTGGGACCCACCCGGAAATCACGTGGGCCCCACCCGGAAATCACGTGGGCCCCACCCGGAAATCACGTGGGCACCACGGGGAAATCACGTGGGCCCCACCCGGAAATCACGTGGGCCCCACCCGGAAATCACGTGGGCCCCACCCGGAAATCACGTGGGGCCCACCCGGAAATCACGTGGGCCCCACCCGGAAATCACGTGGGCCCCACGGGGAAAACACGTGGGCCCCACCCGGAAATCACGTGGGCCCCACCCGGAAATCACGTAGGCCCCACACGGAAATCACGTGGGCCCCACCCGGAAATCACGTGGGCCCCACCCGGAAATCACGTGGGACCCACCCGGAAATCACGTGGGCCCCACCCGGAAATCACGTGGGCCCCACGGGGAAATCACGTGGGCCCCACCCGGAAATCACGTGGGCCCCACCCGGAAATCACGTGGGCCCCACCCGGAAATCACGTGGGACCCCAGGGGAAATCACGTGGGCCCCACCCGGAAATCACGTGGGCCCCACCCGGAAATCACGTGGGCCCCACCCTGAAATCACGTGGGCCCCACCCGGAAATCACGTGGGCCCCACCCTGAAATCACGTGGGCCCCACCCGGAAATCACGTGGGCCCCACCCGGAAATCACGTGGGCCCCACCCGGAAATCACGTGGGCCCCACCCGGAAATCACGTGGGCCCCACCCGGAAATCACGTGGGCCCCACCCGGAAATCACGTGGGGCCCACCCGGAAATCACGTGGGCCCCACCCGGAAATCACGTGGGCCCCACGGGGAAATCACGTGGGCCCCACCCGGAAATCACGTGGCCCCACCCGGAAATCACGTGGGCCCCACCCTGAAATCACGTGGGCCCCACCCGGAAATCACGTGGGCCCCACCCGGAAATCACGTGGGCCCCACCCGGAAATCACGTGGGCCCCACCCGGAAATCACGTGGGCCCCACTCGGAAATCACGTGGGCCCCACCCGGAAATCACGTGGGCCCCCAGGGGAAATCACGTGGGCCCCACCCGGAAATCACGTGGGCCCCACCCGGAAATCACGTGGGACCCCAGGGGAAATCACGTGGGCCCCACCCGGAAATCACGTGGGCCCCACCCGGAAATCACGTGGGCCCCACCCGGAAATCACGTGGGCCCCACCCGGAAATCACGTGGGCCCCACCCGGAAATCACGTGGGCCCCACCCGGAAATCACGTGGGCCCCACCCGGAAATCACGTGGGCCCCACCCGGAAATCACGTGGGCCCCACCCGGAAATCACGTGGGCCCCACCCGGAAAGCACGTGGGGCCCACCCGGAAATCACGTGGGCCCCACCCGGAAATCACGTTGGCCCCACCCGGAAATCACGTGGGCCCCACCCGGAAATCACGTGGGCCCCACCCGGAAATCACGTGGGCCCCACCCTGAAATCACGTGGGCCCCACCCGGAAATCACGTGGGCCCCACCCGGAAATCACGTGGGCCCCACCCGGAAATCAGGTGGGCCCCACCCGGAAATCACGTGGGCCCCACTCGGAAATCACGTGGGCCCCACCCGGAAATCACGTGGGCCCCCAGGGGAAATCACGTGGGCCCCACCCGGAAATCACGTGGGCCCCACCCGGAAATCACGTGGGCCCCACCCGGAAATCACTGGGCCCCACCCGGAAATCACGTGGGCCCCACCCTGAAATCACGTGGGCCCCACCCGGAAATCACGTGGGCCCCACCCTGAAATCACGTGGGCCCCACCCGGAAATCACGTGGGCCCCACCCGGAAATCACGTGGGCCCCACCCGGAAATCACGTGGGCCCCACCCGGAAATCACGTGGGCCCCACTCGGAAATCACGTGGGCCCCACCCGGAAATCACGTGGGCCCCCAGGGGAAATCACGTGGGCCCCACCCGGAAATCACGTGGGCCCCACCCGGAAATCACGTGGGCCCCACCCGGAAATCACGTGGGCCCCACCCGGAAATCACGTGGGCCCCACCCGGAAATCACGTGGGCCCCACCCGGAAATCACGTGGGCCCCACGGGGAAATCACGTGGGTCCCACCCGGAAATCACGTGGGGCCCACCCGGAAATCACGTGGGCCCCACGGGGAAATCACGTGGGCCCCACCCGGAAATCACGTGGGCCCCACCCGGAAATCACGTGGGCCCCACCCGGAAATCACGTGGGCCCCACCCGGAAATCACGTGGGCCCCACCCGGAAATCACTTGGGCCCCACCCGGAAATCACGTGGGCCCCACCCGGAAATCACGTGGGCCCCACCCGGAAATCACGTGGGCCCCACCCGGAAATCACGTGGGCCCCCAGGGGAAATCACGTGGGCCCCACCCGGAAATCACGTGGGCCCCACCCGGAAATCACGTGGGCCCCACGGGGAAATCACGTGGGCCCCACCCGGAAATCACGTGGGCCCCCAGGGGAAATCACTTGGGCCCCACCCGGAAATCACGTGGGCCCCACCCGGAAATCACGTGGGCCCCACCCGGAAATCACGTGGGCCCCACGGGGAAATCACGTGGGCCCCACCCGGAAATCACGTGGGCCCCACCCGGAAATCACGTGGGCCCCACGGGGAAATCACGTGGGCCCCACCCGGAAATCACGTGGGCCCCACCCGGATATCACGTGGGCCCCACCCGGAAATCACGTGGGCCCCACCCGGAAATCACGTGGGCCCCACGGGGAAATCACGTGGGTCCCACCCGGAAATCACGTGGGCCCCACCCGTAAATCACGTGGGCCCCACCCGGAAATCACGTGGGCCCCACCCGGAAATCACGTGGGCCCCACCCGGAAATCACGTGGGCCCCACCCGGAAATCACGTGGGCCCCACGGGGAAATCACGTGGGCCCCACCTGGAAATCACGTGGGCCCCACCCGGAAATCACGTGGGCCCCACCCGGAAATCACGTGGGCCCCACCCGGAAATCACGTGGGCCCCACCCGGAAATCACGTGGGCCCCCAGGGGAAATCACGTGGGCCCCACCCGGAAATCACGTGGGCCCCACCCGGAAATCACGTGGGCCCCACCCGGAAATCACGTGGGCCCCACCCGGAAATCACGTGGGCCCCACCCGGAAATCACGTGGGCCCCACCCGGAAATCACGTGGGCCCCACCCGGAAATCACGTGGGCCCCACGGGGAAATCACGTGGGCCCCAACCGGAAATCACGTGGGCCCCACCCGGAAATCACGTGGACCCCACCCGGAAATCACGTGGGCCCCACCCGGAAATCACGTGGGGCCCACCCGGAAATCACGTGGGCCCCACGGGGAAATCACGTGGGCCCCACCCGGAAATCACGTGGGCCCCACCCGGAAATCACGTGGGCCCCACCCGGAAATCACGTGGGCCCCACCCGGAAATCACGTGGGCCCCACCCTGAAATCACGTGGTCCCCACCCGGAAATCACGTGGGCCCCACCCGGAAATCACGTGGGCCCCACCCGGAAATCACGTGGGCCCCACCCGGAAATCACGTGGGCCCCACCCGGAAATCACGTGGGCCCCACCCGGAAATCACGTGGGCCCCACCCGGAAATCACGTGGGCCCCACCCGGAAATCACGTGGGCCCCATCCGGAAATCACGTGGGCCCCACGGGGAAATCACGTGGGCCCCACCCGGAAATCACGTGGGGCCCACCCGGAAATCACGTGGGCCCCACGGGGAAATCACGTGGGCCCCACCCGGAAATCACGTGGGCCCCACCCGGAAATCACGTGGGCCCCACCCGGAAATCACGTGGGCCCCACCCGGAAATCACGTGGGCCCCACCCGGAAATCACGTGGGCCCCACCCGGAAATCACGTGGGCCCCATCCGGAAATCACGTGGGCCCCACGGGGAAATCACGTGGACCCCACCCGGAAATCACGTGGGGCCCACCCGGAAATCACGTGGGCCCCACGGGGAAATCACGTGGGCCCCACCCGGAAATCACGTGGGCCCCACCCGGAAATCACGTGGGCCCCACCCGGAAATCACGTGGGCCCCACCCGGAAATCACGTGGGCCCCACGGGGAAATCACGTGGGCCCCACCCGGAAATCACGTGGGCCCCACCCGGAAATCACGTGGGCCCCACCCGGAAATCACGTGGGCCCCACCCGGAAATCACGTGGGCCCCACCCGGAAATCACGTGGGCCCCACCCGGAAATCACGTGGGCCCCACCCGGAAATCACGTGGGCCCCACCCGGAAATCACGTGGGCCCCCAGGGGAAATCACGTGGGCCCCACAAGAAAATCACGTGGGCCCCACCCGGAAATCACGTGGGCCCCACCCGGAAATCACGTGGGCCCCACCCGGAAATCACGTGGGCCCCACGGGGAAATCACGTGGGCCCCACGGGGAAATCACGTGGGCCACACCCGGAAATCACGTGGGCCCCACCCGGAAATCACGTGGGCCCCACCCGGAAATCACGTGGGCCCCACCCGGAAATCACGTGGGCCCCACGGGGAAATCACGTGGGCCCCACGGGGAAATCACGTGGGCCCCACCCGGAAATCACGTGGGCCCCACCCGGAAATCACGTGGGCCCCACCCGGAAATCACGTGGGCCCCACCCGGAAATCACGTGGGCCCCACCCGGAAATCACGTGGGCCCCACCCGGAAATCACGTGGGCCCCACCCGGAAATCACGTGGGCCCCACCCGGAAATCACGTGGGCCCCACCCGGAAATCACGTGGGCCCCACCCGGAAATCACGTGGGCCCCACCCGGAAATCACGTGGGGCCCACCCGGAAATCACGTGGGCCCCACGGGGAAATCACGTGGGCCCCACCCGGAAATCACGTGGGCCCCACCCGGAAATCACGTGGGCCCCACCCGGAAATCACGTGGGCCCCACCCGGAAATCACGTGGGCCCCACCCGGAAATCACGTGGGCCCCACCCGGAAATCACGTGGGCCCCACCCGGAAATCACGTGGGCCCTACCCGGAAATCACGTGGGCCCCCAGGGGAAATCACGTGGGCCCCACCCGGAAATCACGTGGGCCCCACCCGGAAATCACGTGGGCCCCACCCGGAAATCACGTGGGCCCTACCCGGAAATCACGTGGGCCCCCAGGGGAAATCACGTGGGCCCCACCCGGAAATCACGTGGGCCCCACCCGGAAATCACGTGGGCCCCACCCGGAAATCACGTGGGCCCCACCCGGAAATCACGTGGGCCCCACCCGGAAATCACGTGGGCCCCACCCGGAAATCACGTGGGCCCCACCCGGAAATCACGTGAGCCCCACCCGGAAATCACGTGGGCCCCACGGGGAAATCACGTGGGCCCCACCCGGAAATCACGTGGGCCCCACCCGGAAATCACGTGGGCCCCACGGGGAAATCACGTGGGCCCCACCCGGAAATCACGTGGGCCCCACACGGAAATCACGTGGGCCCCACCCGGAAATCACGTGGGCCCCACCCGGAAATCACGTGGGCCCCACCCGGAAATCACGTGGGCCCCACCCGGAAATCACGTGGGCCCCACCCGGAAATCACGTGGGCCCCCAGGGGAAATCACGTGGGCTCCACCCGGAAATCACGTGGGCCCCACCCGGAAATCACGTGGGCCCCACCCGGAAATCACGTGGGCCCGACGGGGAAATCACGTGGGCCCCACCCGGAAATCACGTGGGCCCCACCCGGAAATCACGTGGGCCCCACCCGGAAATCACGTGGGCCCCACCCGGAAATCACGTGGGCCCCACCCGGAAATCACGTGGGCCCCACCCGGAAATCACGTGGGCCCCACCCGGAAATCACGTGGGCCCCACCCGGAAATCACGTGGGCCCCACCCGGAAATCACGTGGGCCCCACCCGGAAATCACGTGGGCCCCACCCGGAAATCACGTGGGCCCCCAGGGGAAATCACTTGGGCCCCACCCGGAAATCACGTGGGCCCCACCCGGAAATCACGTGGGCCCCACCCGGAAATCACGTGGGCCCCACGGGGAAATCACGTGGGCCCCACCCGGAAATCACGTGGGCCCCACGGGGAAATCACGTGGGTCCCACCCGGAAATCACGTGGGCCCCACCCGGAAATCACGTGGGCCCCACCCGGAAATCACGTGGGCCCCACCCGGAAATCACGTGGGCCCCACCCGGAAATCACGTGGGCCCCACGGGGAAATCACGTGGGCCCCACCCGGAAATCACGTGGGCCCCACCCGGAAATCACGTGGGCCCCACCCGGAAATCACGTGGGCCCCACCCGGAAATCACGTGGGCCCCACCCGGAAATCACGTGGGCCCCACCCGGAAATCACGTGGGCCCCACCCGGAAATCACGTGGGCCCCCAGGGGAAATCACGTGGGCCCCACCCGGAAATCACGTGGGCCCCACCCGGAAATCACGTGGGCCCCACCCGGAAATCACGTGGGCCCCACGGGGAAATCACGTGGGCCCCACCCGGAAATCACGTGGTCCCCACCCGGAAATCACGTGGGCCCCCAGGGGAAATCACGTGGGCCCCACCCGGAAATCACGTGGGCCCCACCCGGAAATCACGTGGGCCCCACCCGGAAATCACGTGGGCCCCACCCGGAAATCACGTGGGCCCCACCCGGAAATCACGTGGGCCCCACCCGGAAATCACGTGGGCCCCACCCGGAAATCACGTGGGCCCCACCCGGAAATCACGTGGGCCCCACCCGGAAATCACGTGGGCCCCACCCGGAAATCACGTGGGCCCCACCCGGAAATCACGTGGGCCCCACCCGGAAATCACGTGGGCCCCACCCGGAAATCACGTGGGCCCCACCCGGAAATCACGTGGGCCCCACCCGGAAATCACGTGGGCCCCACCCGGAAATCACGTGGGCCCCACCCGGAAATCACGTGGGGCCCACCCGGAAATCACGTGGGCCCCACGGGGAAATCACGTGGGCCCCACCCGGAAATCACGTGGGCCCCACCCGGAAATCACGTGGGCCCCACCCGGAAATCACGTGGGCCCCACCCGGAAATCACGTGGGCCCCACCCGGAAATCACGTGGGCCCCACCCGGAATCACGTGGGCCCCACCCGGAAATCACGTGGGCCCCACCCGGAAATCACGTGGGCCCTACCCGGAAATCACGTGGGCCCCCAGGGGAAATCACGTGGGCCCCACCCGGAAATCACGTGGGCCCCACCCGGAAATCACGTGGGCCCCACCCGGAAATCACGTGGGCCCCACCCGGAAATCACGTGGGCCCCACCCGGAAATCACGTGGGCCCCACCCGGAAATCACGTGGGCCCCACCCGGAAATCACGTGAGCCCCACCCGGAAATCACGTGGGCCCCACGGGAAATCACGTGGGCCCCACCCGGAAATCACGTGGGCCCCACCTGGAAATCACGTGGGCCCCACGGGGAAATCACGTGGGCCCCACCCGGAAATCACGTGGGCCCCACCCGGAAATCACGTGGGCCCCACCCGGAAATCACGTGGGCCCCACCCGGAAATCACGTGGGCCCCACCCGGAAATCACGTGGGCCCCACCCGGAAATCACGTGGGCCCCACCCGGAAATCACGTGGGCCCCACCCGGAAATCACGTGGGCCCCACCCGGAAATCACGTGGCCCCACCCGGAAATCACGTGGGCCCCACCCGGAAATCACGTGGGCCCCACACGGAAATCACGTGGGCCCCACACGGAAATCACGTGGGCCCCACCCGGAAATCACGTGGGCCCCACGGGGAAATCACGTGGGCCCCACGCGGAAATCACGTGGGCCCCACGGGGAAATCACGTGGGCCCCACCCGGAAATCACGTGGGCCCCACCCGGAAATCACGTGGGCCCCACCCGGAAATCACGTGGGCCCCACCCGGAAATCACGTGGGCCCCCAGGGGAAATCACGTGGGCTCCACCCGGAAATCACGTGGGCCCCACCCGGAAATCACGTGGGCCCCACCCGGAAATCACGTGGGCCCGACGGGGAAATCACGTGGGCCCCACCCGGAAATCACGTGGGCCCCACCCGGAAATCACGTGGGCCCCACCCGGAAATCACGTGGGCCCCACCCGGAAATCACGTGGGCCCCACCCGGAAATCACGTGGGCCCCACCCGGAAATCACGTGGGCCCCACCCGGAAATCACGTGGGCCCCACCCGGAAATCACGTGGGCCCCACCCGGAAATCACGTGGGCCCCCAGGGGAAATCACTTGGGCCCCACCCGGAAATCACGTGGGCCCCACCCGGAAATCACGTGGGCCCCACCCGGAAATCACGTGGGCCCCACGGGGAAATCACGTGGGCCCCACCCGGAAATCACGTGGGCCCCACGGGGAAATCACGTGGGTCCCACCCGGAAATCACGTGGGCCCCACCCGGAAATCACGTGGGCCCCACCCGGAAATCACGTGGGCCCCACCCGGAAATCACGTGGGCCCCACCCGGAAATCACGTGGGCCCCACGGGGAAATCACGTGGGCCCCACCCGGAAATCACGTGGGCCCCACCCGGAAATCACGTGGGCCCCACCCGGAAATCACGTGGGCCCCACCCGGAAATCACGTGGGCCCCACCCGGAAATCACGTGGGCCCCACCCGGAAATCACGTGGGCCCCACCCGGAAATCACGTGGGCCCCACCCGGAAATCACGTGGGCCCCCAGGGGAAATCACGTGGGCCCCACCCGGAAATCACGTGGGCCCCACCCGGAAATCACGTGGGCCCCACCCGGAAATCACGTGGGCCCCACGGGGAAATCACGTGGGCCCCACCCGGAAATCACGTGGGCCCCACCCGGAAATCACGTGGGCCCCCAGGGGAAATCACGTGGGCCCCACCCGGAAATCACGTGGGCCCCACCCGGAAATCACGTGGGCCCCACCCGGAAATCACGTGGGCCCCACCCGGAAATCACGTGGGCCCCACCCGGAAATCACGTGGGCCCCACCCGGAAATCACGTGGGCCCCACCCGGAAATCACGTGGGCCCCACCCGGAAATCACGTGGGCCCCACCCGGAAATCACGTGGGCCCCACCCGGAAATCACGTGGGCCCCACCCGGAAATCACGTGGGCCCCACCCGGAAATCACGTGGGCCCCACCCGGAAATCACGTGGGCCCCACCCGGAAATCACGTGGGCCCCACCCGGAAATCACGTGGGCCCCACCCGGAAATCACGTGGGCCCCACCCGGAAATCACGTGGGCCCCACCCGGAAATCACGTGGGCCCCACCCGGAAATCACGTGGGGCCCACCAGGAAATCACGTGGGCCCCACGGGGAAATCACGTGGGCCCCACCCGGAAATCACGTGGGCCCCACCCGGAAATCACGTGGGCCCCACCCGGAAATCACGTGGGCCCCACCCGGAAATCACGTGGGCCCCACCCGGAAATCACGTGGGCCCCACCCGGAAATCTCGTGGGCCCCACCCGGAAATCACGTGGGCCCCACCCGGAAATCACGTGGGCCCTACCCGGAAATCACGTGGGCCCCCAGGGGAAATCACGTGGGCCCCACCCGGAAATCACGTGGGCCCCACCCGGAAATCACGTGGGCCCCACCCGGAAATCACGTGGGCCCCACCCGGAAATCACGTGGGCCCCACCCGGAAATCACGTGGGCCCCACCCGGAAATCACGTGGGCCCCACCCGGAAATCACGTGGGCCCCACCCGGAAATCACGTGGGCCCCACGGGGAAATCACGTGGGCCCCACCCGGAAATCACGTGGGCCCCACCCGGAAATCACGTGGGCCCCACCCGGAAATCACGTGGGCCCCACCCGGAAATCACGTGGGCCCCACCCGGAAATCACGTGGGCCCCACCCGGAAATCACGTGGGCCCCACCCGGAAATCACGTGGGCCCCACCCGGAAATCACGTGGGCCCCACCCGGAAATCACGTGGGCCCCACCCGGAAATCACGTGGGCCCCACACGGAAATCACGTGGGCCCCACACGGAAATCACGTGGGCCCCACCCGGAAATCACGTGGGCCCCACGGGGAAATCACGTGGGCCCCACGCGGAAATCACGTGGGCCCCACGGGGAAATCACGTGGGCCCCACCCGGAAATCACGTGGGCCCCACGGGGAAATCACGTGGGCCCCACCCGGAAATCACGTGGGCCCCACCCGGAAATCACGTGGGCCCCACCCGGAAATCACGTGGGCCCCACCCGGAAATCACGTGGGCCCCACCCGGAAATCACGTGGGCCCCACCCGGAAATCACGTGGGTCCCACCCGGAAATCACGTGGGCCCCACCCGGAAATCACGTGGGCCCCACCCGGAAATCACGTGGGCCCAACCCGGAAATCACGTGGGCCCCACCTGGAAATCACGTGGGCCCCACCCGGAAATCACGTGGGCCCCCAGGGGAAATCACGTGGGCCCCACCCTGAAATCACGTGGGCCCCACCCGGAAATCACGTGGGCCCCACCCGGAAATAACGTGGGCCCCACCCGGAAATCACGTGGGCCCCACCCAGAAATCACGTGGGCCCCACCCGGAAATCACGTGGGCCCCACCCGGAAATCAAGTGGGCCCCACCCGGAAATCACGTGGGCCCCACCCGGAAATCACGTGGGCCCCCAGGGGAAATCATGTGGGCCCCACCCGGAAATCACGTGGGCCCCACCCGGAAATCACTTGGGCCCCACCCGGAAATCACGTGGGCCCCACCCGGAAATCACGTGGGCCCCATCCGGAAATCACGTGGGCCCCACGGGGAAATCACGTGGGCCCCACCCGGAAATCACGTGGGGCCCACCCGGAAATCACGTGGGCCCCACCCGGAAATCACGTGGGCCCCACCCGGAAATCACGTGGGCCCCACCCGGAAATCACGTGGGCCCCCAGGGGAAATCACGTGGGCCCCACCCGGAAATCACGTGGGCCCCACCCGGAAATCACGTGGGCCCCCAGGGGAAATCACGTGGGCCCCACCCGGATATCACGTGGGCCCCACCCGGAAATCACGTGGGCCCCACCCGGAAATAACGTGGGCCCCACGGGGAAATCACGTGGGCCCCACCCGGAAATCACGTGGGCCCCACCCGGAAATCACGTGGGCCCCCAGGGGAAATCACGTGGGCCCCACCCGGAAATCACGTGGGCCCCACCCGGAAATCACGTGGGCCCCACCCGGAAATCACGTGGGCCCCACCCGGAAATCAAGTGGGCCCCACCCGGAAATCACGTGGGCCCCACCCGGAAATCACGTGGGCCCCACCCGGAAATCACGTGGGCCCCACCCGGAAATCACGTGGGCCCCACCCGGAAATCACGTGGGCCCCACCCGGAAATCACGTGGGCCCCACCCTGAAATCACGTGGGCCCCACCCGGAAATCACGTGGGCCCCACCCGGAAATCACGTGGGCCCCACCCGGAAATCACGTGGGCCCCACCCGGAAATCACGTGGGCCCCACCCGGAAATCACGTGGGCCCCACCCGGAAATCACGTGGGCCCCACCCGGAAATCACGTGGGCCCCCAGGTGAAATCACGTGGGCCCCACAAGGAAATCACGTGGGCCCCACCCTGAAATCACGTGGGCCCCACCCGGAAATCACGGGGGCCCCACCCGGAAATCACGTGGGCCCCACCCGGAAATCACGTGTGCCCCACGGGGAAATCACGTGGGCCCCACCCGGAAATCACGTGGGCCCCACCCGGAAATCACGTGGGCCCCACCCGGAAATCACGTGGGCCCCACCCGGAAATCACGTGGGCCCCACCCGGAAATCACGTGGGCCCCACCCGGAAATCACGTGGGCCCCACCCGGAAATCACGTGGCCCCCACGGGGAAATCACGTGGGCCCCACCCGGAAATCACGTGGGCCCCACCCGGAAATCACGTGGGCCCCACCAGGAAATCACGTGGGCCCCACCCGGAAATCACGTGGGCCCCACGGGGAAATCACGTGGGCCCCACGGGGAAATCACGTGGGCCCCACCCGGAAATCACGTGGGCCCCACCCGGAAATCACGTGAGCCCCACCCGGAAATCACATGGGCCCCACCCGGAAATCACGTGGGCCCCACCCGGAAATCACGAGGGCCCCACCCGGAAATCACGTGGGCCCCCAGGGGAAATCACGTGGGCCCCACCCGGAAATCACGTGGGCCCCACCCGGAAATCACGTGGGCCCCACCCGGAAATCACGTGGGCCCCACCCGGAAATCACGTGGGCCCCACCCGGAAATCACGTGGGCCCCACCCGGAAATCACGTGGGCCCCACCCGGAAATCACGTGGGCCCCACCCGGAAATCACGTGGGCCCCACCCGGAAATCACGTGGGCCCCACCCGGAAATCACGTGGGCCCCACCCGGAAATCACGTGGGCCCCACGGGGAAATCACGTGGGCCCCACGGGGAAATCACGTGGGCCCCACCCGGAAATCACGTGGGCCCCACCCGGAAATCACGTGGGCCCCACCCGGAAATCACGTGGGCCCCACCCGGAAATCACGAGGGCCCCACCCGGAAATCACGTGGGCCCCACCCGGAAATCACGTGGGCCCTACCCGGAAATCACGTGGGCCCCCAGAGGAAATCACGTGGGCCCCACCCGGAAATCACGTGGGCCCCACCCGGAAATCACGTGGGCCCCACCCGGAAATCACGTGGGCCCCACCCGGAAATCACGTGGGCCCCACGGGGAAATCACGTGGGCCCCACCCGGAAATCACGTGGGCCCCACCCGGAAATCACGTGGGCCCCACCCGGAAATCACGTGGGCCCCACCCGGAAATCACGTGGGCCCCACCCGGAAATCACGTGGGCCCCACCCGGAAATCACGTGGGCCCCACCCGGAAATCACGTGGGCCCCACCCGGAAATCACGTGGGCCCCACCCGGAAATCACGTGGGCCCCACCCGGAAATCACGTGGGGCCCACCCGGAAATCACGTGGGCCCCACGGGGAAATCACGTGGGCCCCACCCGGAAATCACGTGGGCCCCACCCGGAAATCACGTGGGCCCCACACGGAAATCACGTGGGCCCCACCCGGAAATCACGTGGGCCCCACCCTGAAATCACGTGGGCCCCACCCGGAAATCACGTGGGCCCCACCCGGAAATCACGTGGGCCCCACCCGGAAATCACGTGGGCCCCACCCGGAAATCACGTGGGCCCCACCCGGAAATCACGTGGGCCCCACCCGGAAATCACGTGGGCCCCACCCGGAAATAACGTGGGCCCCACCCGGAAATCACGTGGGCCCCCAGGGGAAATCACGTGGGCCCCACAAGGAAATCACGTGGGCCCCACCCGGAAATCACGTGGGCCCCACCCGGAAATCACGTGGGCCCCACCCGGAAATCACGTGGGCCCCACGGGGAAATCACGTGGGCCCCACCCGGAAATCACGTGGGCCCCACCCGGAAATCACGTGGGCCCCACCCGGAAATCACGTGGGCCCCACCCGGAAATCACGTGGGCCCCACCCGGAAATCACGTGGGCCCCACCCGGAAATCACGTGGGCCCCACCCGGAAATCACGTGGGCCCCACCCGGAAATCACGTGGGCCCCACCCGGAAATCACGTGGGCCCCAAGGGGAAATCACGTGGGCCCCACCCGGAAATCACGTGGGCCCCACCCGGAAATCACGTGGGCCCCACCCGGAAATCACGTGGGCCCCACCCGGAAATCACGTGGGCCCCACCCGGAAATCACGTGGGCCCCACCCGGAAATCACGTGGGCCCCACCCGGAAATCACGTGGGCCCCACGGGGAAATCACGCGGGCCCCACCCGGAAATCACGTGGGCACCACGGGGAAATCACGTGGGCCCCACCCGGAAATCACGTGGGCACCACGGGGAAATCACGTGGGCCCCACCCGGAAATCACGTGGGCCCCACCCGGAAATCACGTGGGCCCCACCCGGAAATCACGTGGGGCCCACCCGGAAATCACGTGGGCCCCACCCGGAAATCACGTGGGCCCCACGGGGAAATCACGTGGGCCCCACCCGGAAATCACGTGGGCACCACCCGGAAATCACGTGGGCCCCACACGGAAATCACGTGGGCCCCACCCGGAAATCACGTGGGCCCCACACGGAAATCACGTGGGCCCCACCCGGAAATCACGTGGGCCCCTCCCGGAAATCACGTGGGCCCCACCCGGAAATCACGTGGGCCCCACCCGGAAATCACGTGGGCCCCACGGGGAAATCACGTGGGCCCCACCCGGAAATCACGTGGGCCCCACCCGGAAATCACGTGGGCCCCACCCGGAAGTCACGTGGGCCCCACCCGGAAATCACGTGGGCCCCACCCGGAAATCACGTGGGCCCCACCCGGAAATCACGTGGGCCCCACCCGGAAATCACGTGGGCCCCACCCGGAAATCACGAGGGCCCCACCCGGAAATCACGTGGGCCCCCAGGGGAAATCACGTGGGCCCCACCCGGAAATCACGTGGGCCCCACCCGGAAATCACGTGGGCCCCACCCGGAAATCACGTGGGCCCCACCCGGAAATCACGTGGGCCCCACCCGGAAATCACGTGGGCCCCACCCGGAAATCACGTGGGCCCCACCCGGAAATCACGTGGGCCCCACCCGGAAATCACGTGGGCCCCACCCGGAAATCACGTGGGCCCCACCCGGAAATCACGTGGGCCCCACCCGGAAATCACGTGGGCCCCACCCGGAAATCACGTGGGCCCCACCCGGAAATCACGTGGGCCCCACCCGGAAATCACGTGGGCCCCACCCGGAAATCACGTGGGCCCCACCCGGAAATCACGTGGGCCCCACCCGGAAATCACGTGGGCCCCACCCGGAAATCACGTGGGCCCCACCCGGAAATCACGTGGGCCCCACCCGGAAATCACGTGGGCCCCACGGGGAAATCACGTGGGCCCCACGGGGAAATCACGTGGGCCCCACCCGGAAATCACGTGGGCCCCACCCGGAAATCACGTGGGCCCCACCCGGAAATCACGTGGGCCCCACCCGGAAATCACGAGGGCCCCACCCGGAAATCACGTGGGCCCCACCCGGAAATCACGTGGGCCCTACCCGGAAATCACGTGGGCCCCCAGAGGAAATCACGTGGGCCCCACCCGGAAATCACGTGGGCCCCACCCGGAAATCACGTGGGCCCCACCCGGAAATCACGTGGGCCCCACCCGGAAATCACGTGGGCCCCACGGGGAAATCACGTGGGCCCCACCCGGAAATCACGTGGGCCCCACCCGGAAATCACGTGGGCCCCACCCGGAAATCACGTGGGCCCCACCCGGAAATCACGTGGGCCCCACCCGGAAATCACGTGGGCCCCACCCGGAAATCACGTGGGCCCCACCCGGAAATCACGTGGGCCCCACCCGGAAATCACGTGGGCCCCACCCGGAAATCACGTGGGCCCCACCCGGAAATCACGTGGGGCCCACCCGGAAATCACGTGGGCCCCACGGGGAAATCACGTGGGCCCCACCCGGAAATCACGTGGGCCCCACCCGGAAATCACGTGGGCCCCACACGGAAATCACGTGGGCCCCACCCGGAAATCACGTGGGCCCCACCCTGAAATCACGTGGGCCCCACCCGGAAATCACGTGGGCCCCACCCGGAAATCACGTGGGCCCCACCCGGAAATCACGTGGGCCCCACCCGGAAATCACGTGGGCCCCACCCGGAAATCACGTGGGCCCCACCCGGAAATCACGTGGGCCCCACCCGGAAATAACGTGGGCCCCACCCGGAAATCACGTGGGCCCCCAGGGGAAATCACGTGGGCCCCACAAGGAAATCACGTGGGCCCCACCCGGAAATCACGTGGGCCCCACCCGGAAATCACGTGGGCCCCACCCGGAAATCACGTGGGCCCCACGGGGAAATCACGTGGGCCCCACCCGGAAATCACGTGGGCCCCACCCGGAAATCACGTGGGCCCCACCCGGAAATCACGTGGGCCCCACCCGGAAATCACGTGGGCCCCACCCGGAAATCACGTGGGCCCCACCCGGAAATCACGTGGGCCCCACCCGGAAATCACGTGGGCCCCACCCGGAAATCACGTGGGCCCCACCCGGAAATCACGTGGGCCCCAAGGGGAAATCACGTGGGCCCCACCCGGAAATCACGTGGGCCCCACCCGGAAATCACGTGGGCCCCACCCGGAAATCACGTGGGCCCCACCCGGAAATCACGTGGGCCCCACCCGGAAATCACGTGGGCCCCACCCGGAAATCACGTGGGCCCCACCCGGAAATCACGTGGGCCCCACGGGGAAATCACGCGGGCCCCACCCGGAAATCACGTGGGCACCACGGGGAAATCACGTGGGCCCCACCCGGAAATCACGTGGGCACCACGGGGAAATCACGTGGGCCCCACCCGGAAATCACGTGGGCCCCACCCGGAAATCACGTGGGCCCCACCCGGAAATCACGTGGGGCCCACCCGGAAATCACGTGGGCCCCACCCGGAAATCACGTGGGCCCCACGGGGAAATCACGTGGGCCCCACCCGGAAATCACGTGGGCACCACCCGGAAATCACGTGGGCCCCACACGGAAATCACGTGGGCCCCACCCGGAAATCACGTGGGCCCCACACGGAAATCACGTGGGCCCCACCCGGAAATCACGTGGGCCCCTCCCGGAAATCACGTGGGCCCCACCCGGAAATCACGTGGGCCCCACCCGGAAATCACGTGGGCCCCACGGGGAAATCACGTGGGCCCCACCCGGAAATCACGTGGGCCCCACCCGGAAATCACGTGGGCCCCACCCGGAAGTCACGTGGGCCCCACCCGGAAATCACGTGGGCCCCACCCGGAAATCACGTGGGCCCCACCCGGAAATCACGTGGGCCCCACCCGGAAATCACGTGGGCCCCACCCGGAAATCACGTGGGCCCCACCCGGAAATCACGTGGGCCCCACCGGAAATCACGTGGGCCCCCAGGTGAAATCACGTGGGCCCCACAAGGAAATCACGTGGGCCCCACCCTGAAATCACGTGGGCCCCACCCGGAAATCACGTGGGCCCCACCCGGAAATCACGTGGGCCCCACCCGGAAATCACGTGTGCCCCACGGGGAAATCACGTGGGCCCCACCCGGAAATCACGTGGGCCCCACCCGGAAATCACGTGGGCCCCACCCGGAAATCACGTGGGCCCCACCCGGAAATCACGTGGGCCCCACCCGGAAATCACGTGGGCCCCACCCGGAAATCACGTGGCCCCCACGGGGAAATCACGTGGGCCCCACCCGGAAATCACGTGGGCCCCACCCGGAAATCACGTGGGCCCCACCCGGAAATCACGTGGGCCCCACCCGGAAATCACGTGGGCCCCACGGGGAAATCACGTGGGCCCCACGGGGAAATCACGTGGGCCCCACCCGGAAATCACGTGGGCCCCACCCGGAAATCACGTGAGCCCCACCCGGAAATCACATGGGCCCCACCCGGAAATCACGTGGGCCCCACCCGGAAATCACGTGGGCCCCACCCGGAAATCACGTGGGCCCCCAGGGGAAATCACGTGGGCCCCACCCGGAAATCACGTGGGCCCCACCCGGAAATCACGTGGGCCCCACCCGGAAATCACGTGGGCCCCACCCGGAAATCACGTGGGCCCCACCCGGAAATCACGTGGGCCCCACCCGGAAATCACGTGGGCCCCACCCGGAAATCACGTGGGCCCCACCCGGAAATCACGTGGGCCCCACCCGGAAATCACGTGGGCCCCACCCGGAAATCACGTGGGCCCCACCCGGAAATCACGTGGGGCCCACCCGGAAATCACGTGGGCCCCACGGGGAAATCACGTGGGCCCCACCCGGAAATCACGTGGGCCCCACCCGGAAATCACGTGGGCCCCACACGGAAATCACGTGGGCCCCACCCGGAAATCACGTGGGCCCCACCCTGAAATCACGTGGGCCCCACCCGGAAATCACGTGGGCCCCACCCGGAAATCACGTGGGCCCCACCCGGAAATCACGTGGGCCCCACCCGGAAATCACGTGGGCCCCACCCGGAAATCACGTGGGCCCCACCCGGAAATAACGTGGGCCCCACCCGGAAATCACGTGGGCCCCCAGGGGAAATCACGTGGGCCCCACAAGGAAATCACGTGGGCCCCACCCGGAAATCACGTGGGCCCCACCCGGAAATCACGTGGGCCCCAACCGGAAATCACGTGGGCCCCACGGGGAAATCACGTGGGCCCCACCCGGAAATCACGTGGGCCCCACCCGGAAATCACGTGGGCCCCACCCGGAAATCACGTGGGCCCCACCCGGAAATCACGTGGGCCCCAACCGGAAATCACGTGGGCCCCACCCGGAAATCACGTGGGCCCCACCCGGAAATCACGTGGGCCCCACCCGGAAATCACGTGGGCCCCACCCGGAAATCACGTGGGCCCCAAGGGGAAATCACGTGGGCCCCACCCGGAAATCACGTGGGCCCCACCCGGAAATCACGTGGGCCCCACCCGGAAATCACGTGGGCCCCACCCGGAAATCACGTGGGCCCCACCCGGAAATCACGTGGGCCCCACCCGGAAATCACGTGGGCCCCACCCGGAAATCACGTGGGCCCCACGGGGAAATCACGCGGGCCCCACCCGGAAATCACGTGGGCACCACGGGGAAATCACGTGGGCCCCACCCGGAAATCACGTGGGCACCACGGGGAAATCACGTGGGCCCCACCCGGAAATCACGTGGGCCCCACCCGGAAATCACGTGGGCCCCACCCGGAAATCACGTGGGGCCCACCCGGAAATCACGTGGGCCCCACCCGGAAATCACGTGGGCCCCACGGGGAAATCACGTGGGCCCCACCCGGAAATCACGTGGGCACCACCCGGAAATCACGTGGGCCCCACACGGAAATCACGTGGGCCCCACCCGGAAATCACGTGGGCCCCACACGGAAATCACGTGGGCCCCACCCGGAAATCACGTGGGCCCCTCCCGGAAATCACGTGGGCCCCACCCGGAAATCACGTGGGCCCCACCCGGAAATCACGTGGGCCCCACGGGGAAATCACGTGGGCCCCACCCGGAAATCACGTGGGCCCCACCCGGAAATCACGTGGGCCCCACCCGGAAGTCACGTGGGCCCCACCCGGAAATCACGTGGGCCCCACCCGGAAATCACGTGGGCCCCACCCGGAAATCACGTGGGCCCCACCCGGAAATCACGTGGGCCCCACCCGGAAATCACGTGGGCCCCACCCGGAAATCACGTGGGCCCCACCCGGAAATCACGTGGGCCCCCAGGTGAAATCACGTGGGCCCCACAAGGAAATCACGTGGGCCCCACCCTGAAATCACGTGGGCCCCACCCGGAAATCACGTGGGCCCCACCCGGAAATCACGTGGGCCCCACCCGGAAATCACGTGTGCCCCACGGGGAAATCACGTGGGCCCCACCCGGAAATCACGTGGGCCCCACCCGGAAATCACGTGGGCCCCACCCGGAAATCACGTGGCCCCCACGGGGAAATCACGTGGGCCCCACCCGGAAATCACGTGGGCCCCACCCGGAAATCACGTGGGCCCCACCCGGAAATCACGTGGGCCCCACCCGGAAATCACGTGGGCCCCACGGGGAAATCACGTGGGCCCCACGGGGAAATCACGTGGGCCCCACCCGGAAATCACGTGGGCCCCACCCGGAAATCACGTGAGCCCCACCCGGAAATCACATGGGCCCCACCCGGAAATCACGTGGGCCCCACCCGGAAATCACGTGGGCCCCACCCGGAAATCACGTGGGCCCCCAGGGGAAATCACGTGGGCCCCACCCGGAAATCACGTGGGCCCCACCCGGAAATCACGTGGGCCCCACCCGGAAATCACGTGGGCCCCACCCGGAAATCACGTGGGCCCCACCCGGAAATCACGTGGGCCCCACCCGGAAATCACGTGGGCCCCACCCGGAAATCACGTGGGCCCCACCCGGAAATCACGTGGGCCCCACCCGGAAATCACGTGGGCCCCACGGGGAAATCACGTGGGCCCCACCCGGAAATCACGTGGGCCCCACCCGGAAATCACGTGGGCCCCACCCGGAAATCACGTGGGCCCCACCCGGAAATCACGTGGGCCCCACCCGGAAATCACGAGGGCCCCACCCGGAAATTACGTGGGCCCCACCCGGAAATCACGTGGGCCCTACCCGGAAATCACGTGGGCCCCCAGAGGAAATCACGTGGGCCCCACCCGGAAATCACGTGGGCCCCCAGGGGAAATCACGTGGGCCCCACCCGGAAATCACGTGGTCCCCACCCGGAAATCACGTGGGCCCCACCCGGAAATCACGTGGGCCCCACGGGGAAATCACGTGGGCCCCACCCGGAAATCACGTGGGCCCCACCCGGAAATCACGTGGGCCCCACCCGGAAATCACGTGGGCCCCACCCGGAAATCACGTGGGCCCCACCCGGAAATCACGTGGGCCCCACCCGGAAATCACGTGGGCCCCACCCGGAAATCACGTGGGCCCCACCCGGAAATCACGTGGGCCCCACCCGGAAATCACGTGGGCCCCACACGGAAATCACGTGGGCCCCACCCGGAAATCACGTGGGCCCCACCCTGAAATCACGTGGGCCCCACCCGGAAATCACGTGGGCCCCACCCGGAAATCACGTGGGCCCCACCCGGAAATCACGTGGGCCCCACCCGGAAATCACGTGGGCCCCACCCGGAAATCACGTGGGCCCCACCCGGAAATAACGTGGGCCCCACCCGGAAATCACGTGGGCCCCCAGGGGAAATCACGTGGGCCCCACAAGGAAATCACGTGGGCCCCACCCGGAAATCACGTGGGCCCCACCCGGAAATCACGTGGGCCCCACCCGGAAATCACGTGGGCCCCACGGGGAAATCACGTGGGCCCCACCCGGAAATCACGTGGGCCCCACCCGGAAATCACGTGGGCCCCACCCGGAAATCACGTGGGCCCCACCCGGAAATCACGTGGGCCCCACCCGGAAATCACGTGGGCCCCACCCGGAAATCACGTGGGCCCCACCCGGAAATCACGTGGGCCCCACCCGGAAATCACGTGGGCCCCACCCGGAAATCACGTGGGCCCCACCCGGAAATCACGTGGGCCCCACCCGGAAATCACGTGGGCCCCACCCGGAAATCACGTGGGCCCCACCCGGAAATCAGGTGGGCCCCACCCGGAAATCACGTGGGCCCCACCCGGAAATCACGTGGGCCCCACCCGGAAATCACGTGGGCCCCACCCGGAAATCACGTGGGCCCCACGGGGAAATCACGCGGGCCCCACCCGGAAATCACGTGGGCACCACGGGGAAATCACGTGGGCCCCACCCGGAAATCACGTGGGCACCACGGGGAAATCACGTGGGCCCCACCCGGAAATCACGTGGGCCCCACCCGGAAATCACGTGGGCCCCACCCGGAAATCACGTGGGGCCCACCCGGAAATCACGTGGGCCCCACCCGGAAATCACGTGGGCCCCACGGGGAAATCACGTGGGCCCCACCCGGAAATCACGTGGGCACCACCCGGAAATCACGTGGGCCCCACACGGAAATCACGTGGGCCCCACCCGGAAATCACGTGGGCCCCACACGGAAATCACGTGGGCCCCACCCGGAAATCACGTGGGCCCCTCCCGGAAATCACGTGGGCCCCACCCGGAAATCACGTGGGCCCCACCCGGAAATCACGTGGGCCCCACGGGGAAATCACGTGGGCCCCACCCGGAAATCACGTGGGCCCCACCCGGAAATCACGTGGGCCCCACCCGGAAGTCACGTGGGCCCCACCCGGAAATCACGTGGGCCCCACCCGGAAATCACGTGGGCCCCACCCGGAAATCACGTGGGCCCCACCCGGAAATCACGTGGGCCCCACCCGGAAATCACGTGGGCCCCACCCGGAAATCACGTGGGCACCACGGGGAAATCACGTGGGCCCCACCCGGAAATCACGTGGGCCCCACCCGGAAATCACGTGGGCCCCACCCGGAAATCACGTGGGGCCCACCCGGAAATCACGTGGGCCCCACCCGGAAATCACGTGGGACCCACGGGGAAATCACGTGGGCCCCACCCGGAAATCACGTGGGCCCCACCCGGAAATCACGTAGGCCCCACACAGAAATCACGTGGGCCCCACCCGGAAATCACGTGGGCCCCACCCGGAAATCACGTGGGACCCACCCGGAAATCACGTGGGCCCCACCCGGAAATCACGTGGGCCCCACGGGGAAATCACGTGGGCCCCACCCGGAAATCACGTGGGCCCCACCCGGAAATCACGTGGGCCCCACCCGGAAATCACGTGGGACCCCAGGGGAAATCACGTGGGCCCCACCCGGAAATCACGTGGGCCCCACCCGGAAATCACGTGGGCCCCACCCGGAAATCACGTGGGCCCCACCCGGAAATCACGTGGGCCCCACCCGGAAATCACGTGGGCCCCCAGGGGAAATCACGTGGGCCCCACCCGGAAATCACGTGGGCCCCACCCGGAAATCACGTGGGCCCCACCCGGAAATCACGTGGGCCCCACCCGGAAATCACGTGGGCCCCACCCGGAAATCACGTGGGCCCCACCCGGAAATAACGTGGGCCCCACCCGGAAATCACGTGGGCCCCCAGGGGAAATCACGTGGGCCCCACAAGGAAATCACGTGGGCCCCACCCGGAAATCACGTGGGCCCCACCCGGAAATCACGTGGGCCCCACCCGGAAATCACGTGGGCCCCACCCGGAAATCACGTGGGCCCCACCCGGAAATCACGTGGGCCCCAAGGGGAAATCACGTGGGCCCCACCCGGAAATCACGTGGGCCCCACCCGGAAATCACGTGGGCCCCACCCGGAAATCACGTGGGCCCCCAGGGGAAATCATGTGGGCCCCACCCGGAAATCACGTGGGCCCCACCCGGAAATCACTTGGGCCCCACCCGGAAATCACGTGGGCCCCACCCGGAAATCACGTGGGCCCCATCCGGAAATCACGTGGGCCCCACGGGGAAATCACGTGGGCCCCACCCGGAAATCACGTGGGGCCCACCCGGAAATCACGTGGGCCCCACCCGGAAATCACGTGGGCCCCACCCGGAAATCACGTGGGCCCCACCCGGAAATCACGTGGGCCCCCAGGGGAAATCACGTGGGCCCCACCCGGAAATCACGTGGGCCCCACCCGGAAATCACGTGGGCCCCCAGGGGAAATCACGTGGGCCCCACCCGGATATCACGTGGGCCCCACCCGGAAATCACGTGGGCCCCACCCGGAAATAACGTGGGCCCCACGGGGAAATCACGTGGGCCCCACCCGGAAATCACGTGGGCCCCACCCGGAAATCACGTGGGCCCCCAGGGGAAATCACGTGGGCCCCACCCGGAAATCACGTGGGCCCCACCCGGAAATCACGTGGGCCCCACCCGGAAATCACGTGGGCCCCACCCGGAAATCAAGTGGGCCCCACCCGGAAATCACGTGGGCCCCACCCGGAAATCACGTGGGCCCCACCCGGAAATCACGTGGGCCCCACACGGAAATCACGTGGGCCCCACCCGGAAATCACGTGGGCCCCACCCTGAAATCACGTGGGCCCCACCCGGAAATCACGTGGGCCCCACCCGGAAATCACGTGGGCCCCACCCGGAAATCACGTGGGCCCCACCCGGAAATCACGTGGGCCCCACCCGGAAATCACGTGGGCCCCACCCGGAAATAACGTGGGCCCCACCCGGAAATCACGTGGGCCCCCAGGGGAAATCACGTGGGCCCCACAAGGAAATCACGTGGGCCCCACCCGGAAATCACGTGGGCCCCACCCGGAAATCACGTGGGCCCCACCCGGAAATCACGTGGGCCCCACGGGGAAATCACGTGGGCCCCACCCGGAAATCACGTGGGCCCCACCCGGAAATCACGTGGGCCCCACCCGGAAATCACGTGGGCCCCACCCGGAAATCACGTGGGCCCCACCCGGAAATCACGTGGGCCCCACCCGGAAATCACGTGGGCCCCACCCGGAAATCACGTGGGCCCCACCCGGAAATCACGTGGGCCCCACCCGGAAATCACGTGGGCCCCACCCGGAAATCACGTGGGCCCCACCCGGAAATCACGTGGGCCCCACCCGGAAATCACGTGGGCCCCACCCGGAAATCACGTGGGCCCCACCCGGAAATCAGGTGGGCCCCACCCGGAAATCACGTGGGCCCCACCCGGAAATCACGTGGGCCCCACCCGGAAATCACGTGGGCCCCACCCGGAAATCACGTGGGCCCCACGGGGAAATCACGCGGGCCCCACCCGGAAATCACGTGGGCACCACGGGGAAATCACGTGGGCCCCACCCGGAAATCACGTGGGCACCACGGGGAAATCACGTGGGCCCCACCCGGAAATCACGTGGGCCCCACCCGGAAATCACGTGGGCCCCACCCGGAAATCACGTGGGGCCCACCCGGAAATCACGTGGGCCCCACCCGGAAATCACGTGGGCCCCACGGGGAAATCACGTGGGCCCCACCCGGAAATCACGTGGGCACCACCCGGAAATCACGTGGGCCCCACACGGAAATCACGTGGGCCCCACCCGGAAATCACGTGGGCCCCACACGGAAATCACGTGGGCCCCACCCGGAAATCACGTGGGCCCCTCCCGGAAATCACGTGGGCCCCACCCGGAAATCACGTGGGCCCCACCCGGAAATCACGTGGGCCCCACGGGGAAATCACGTGGGCCCCACCCGGAAATCACGTGGGCCCCACCCGGAAATCACGTGGGCCCCACCCGGAAGTCACGTGGGCCCCACCCGGAAATCACGTGGGCCCCACCCGGAAATCACGTGGGCCCCACCCGGAAATCACGTGGGCCCCACCCGGAAATCACGTGGGCCCCACCCGGAAATCACGTGGGCCCCACCCGGAAATCACGTGGGCACCACGGGGAAATCACGTGGGCCCCACCCGGAAATCACGTGGGCCCCACCCGGAAATCACGTGGGCCCCACCCGGAAATCACGTGGGGCCCACCCGGAAATCACGTGGGCCCCACCCGGAAATCACGTGGGACCCACGGGGAAATCACGTGGGCCCCACCCGGAAATCACGTGGGCCCCACCCGGAAATCACGTAGGCCCCACACAGAAATCACGTGGGCCCCACCCGGAAATCACGTGGGCCCCACCCGGAAATCACGTGGGACCCACCCGGAAATCACGTGGGCCCCACCCGGAAATCACGTGGGCCCCACGGGGAAATCACGTGGGCCCCACCCGGAAATCACGTGGGCCCCACCCGGAAATCACGTGGGCCCCACCCGGAAATCACGTGGGACCCCAGGGGAAATCACGTGGGCCCCACCCGGAAATCACGTGGGCCCCACCCGGAAATCACGTGGGCCCCACCCGGAAATCACGTGGGCCCCACCCGGAAATCACGTGGGCCCCACCCGGAAATCACGTGGGCCCCCAGGGGAAATCACGTGGGCCCCACCCGGAAATCACGTGGGCCCCACCCGGAAATCACGTGGGCCCCACCCGGAAATCACGTGGGCCCCACCCGGAAATCACGTGGGCCCCACCCGGAAATCACGTGGGCCCCACCCGGAAATAACGTGGGCCCCACCCGGAAATCACGTGGGCCCCCAGGGGAAATCACGTGGGCCCCACAAGGAAATCACGTGGGCCCCACCCGGAAATCACGTGGGCCCCACCCGGAAATCACGTGGGCCCCACCCGGAAATCACGTGGGCCCCACCCGGAAATCACGTGGGCCCCACCCGGAAATCACGTGGGCCCCAAGGGGAAATCACGTGGGCCCCACCCGGAAATCACGTGGGCCCCACCCGGAAATCACGTGGGCCCCACCCGGAAATCACGTGGGCCCCCAGGGGAAATCATGTGGGCCCCACCCGGAAATCACGTGGGCCCCACCCGGAAATCACTTGGGCCCCACCCGGAAATCACGTGGGCCCCACCCGGAAATCACGTGGGCCCCATCCGGAAATCACGTGGGCCCCACGGGGAAATCACGTGGGCCCCACCCGGAAATCACGTGGGGCCCACCCGGAAATCACGTGGGCCCCACCCGGAAATCACGTGGGCCCCACCCGGAAATCACGTGGGCCCCACCCGGAAATCACGTGGGCCCCCAGGGGAAATCACGTGGGCCCCACCCGGAAATCACGTGGGCCCCACCCGGAAATCACGTGGGCCCCCAGGGGAAATCACGTGGGCCCCACCCGGATATCACGTGGGCCCCACCCGGAAATCACGTGGGCCCCACCCGGAAATAACGTGGGCCCCACGGGGAAATCACGTGGGCCCCACCCGGAAATCACGTGGGCCCCACCCGGAAATCACGTGGGCCCCCAGGGGAAATCACGTGGGCCCCACCCGGAAATCACGTGGGCCCCACCCGGAAATCACGTGGGCCCCACCCGGAAATCACGTGGGCCCCACCCGGAAATCAAGTGGGCCCCACCCGGAAATCACGTGGGCCCCACCCGGAAATCACGTGGGCCCCACCCGGAAATCACGTGGGCCCCACCCGGAAATCACGTGGGCCCCACCCGGAAATCACGTGGGCCCCACCCGGAAATCACGTGGGCCCCACCCTGAAATCACGTGGGCCCCACCCGGAAATCACGTGGGCCCCACCCGGAAATCACGTGGGCCCCACCCGGAAATCACGTGGGCCCCACCCGGAAATCACGTGGGCCCCACCCGGAAATCACGTGGGCCCCACCCGGACATCACGTGGGCCCCACCCGGAAATCACGTGGGCCCCCAGGTGAAATCACGTGGGCCCCACAAGGAAATCACGTGGGCCCCACCCTGAAATCACGTGGGCCCCACCCGGAAATCACGGGGGCCCCACCCGGAAATCACGTGGGCCCCTCCCGGACATCACGTGTGCCCCACGGGGAAATCACGTGGGCCCCACCCGGAAATCACGTGGGCCCCACCCGGAAATCACGTGGGCCCCACCCGGAAATCACGTGGGCCCCACCCGGAAATCACGTGGGCCCCACCCGGAAATCACGTGGGCCCCACCCGGAAATCACGTGGGCCCCACCCGGAAATCACGTGGCCCCCACGGGGAAATCACGTGGGCCCCACCCGGAAATCACGTGGGCCCCACCCGGAAATCACGTGGGCCCCACCAGGAAATCACGTGGGCCCCACCCGGAAATCACGTGGGCCCCACGGGGAAATCACGTGGGCCCCACGGGGAAATCACGTGGGCCCCACCCGGAAATCACGTGGGCCCCACCCGGAAATCACGTGAGCCCCACCCGGAAATCACATGGGCCCCACCCGGAAATCACGTGGGCCCCACCCGGAAATCACGAGGGCCCCACCCGGAAATCACGTGGGCCCCCAGGGGAAATCACGTGGGCCCCACCCGGAAATCACGTGGGCCCCACCCGGAAATCACGTGGGCCCCACCCGGAAATCACGTGGGCCCCACCCGGAAATCACGTGGGCCCCACCCGGAAATCACGTGGGCCCCACCCGGAAATCACGTGGGCCCCACCCGGAAATCACGTGGGCCCCACCCGGAAATCACGTGGGCCCCACCCGGAAATCACGTGGGCCCCACCCGGAAATCACGTGGGCCCCACGGGGAAATCACGTGGGCCCCACGGGGAAATCACGTGGGCCCCACCCGGAAATCACGTGGGCCCCACCCGGAAATCACGTGGGCCCCACCCGGAAATCACGTGGGCCCCACCCGGAAATCACGAGGGCCCCACCCGGAAATCACGTGGGCCCCACCCGGAAATCACGTGGGCCCTACCCGGAAATCACGTGGGCCCCCAGAGGAAATCACGTGGGCCCCACCCGGAAATCACGTGGGCCCCACCCGGAAATCACGTGGGCCCCACCCGGAAATCACGTGGGCCCCACCCGGAAATCACGTGGGCCCCACGGGGAAATCACGTGGGCCCCACCCGGAAATCACGTGGGCCCCACCCGGAAATCACGTGGGCCCCACCCGGAAATCACGTGGGCCCCACCCGGAAATCACGTGGGCCCCACCCGGAAATCACGTGGGCCCCACCCGGAAATCACGTGGGCCCCACCCGGAAATCACGTGGGCCCCACCCGGAAATCACGTGGGCCCCACCCGGAAATCACGTGGGCCCCACCCGGAAATCACGTGGGGCCCACCCGGAAATCACGTGGGCCCCACGGGGAAATCACGTGGGCCCCACCCGGAAATCACGTGGGCCCCACCCGGAAATCACGTGGGCCCCACACGGAAATCACGTGGGCCCCACCCGGAAATCACGTGGGCCCCACCCTGAAATCACGTGGGCCCCACCCGGAAATCACGTGGGCCCCACCCGGAAATCACGTGGGCCCCACCCGGAAATCACGTGGGCCCCACCCGGAAATCACGTGGGCCCCACCCGGAAATCACGTGGGCCCCACCCGGAAATCACGTGGGCCCCACCCGGAAATAACGTGGGCCCCACCCGGAAATCACGTGGGCCCCCAGGGGAAATCACGTGGGCCCCACAAGGAAATCACGTGGGCCCCACCCGGAAATCACGTGGGCCCCACCCGGAAATCACGTGGGCCCCACCCGGAAATCACGTGGGCCCCACGGGGAAATCACGTGGGCCCCACCCGGAAATCACGTGGGCCCCACCCGGAAATCACGTGGGCCCCACCCGGAAATCACGTGGGCCCCACCCGGAAATCACGTGGGCCCCACCCGGAAATCACGTGGGCCCCACCCGGAAATCACGTGGGCCCCACCCGGAAATCACGTGGGCCCCACCCGGAAATCACGTGGGCCCCACCCGGAAATCACGTGGGCCCCAAGGGGAAATCACGTGGGCCCCACCCGGAAATCACGTGGGCCCCACCCGGAAATCACGTGGGCCCCACCCGGAAATCACGTGGGCCCCACCCGGAAATCACGTGGGCCCCACCCGGAAATCACGTGGGCCCCACCCGGAAATCACGTGGGCCCCACCCGGAAATCACGTGGGCCCCACGGGGAAATCACGCGGGCCCCACCCGGAAATCACGTGGGCACCACGGGGAAATCACGTGGGCCCCACCCGGAAATCACGTGGGCACCACGGGGAAATCACGTGGGCCCCACCCGGAAATCACGTGGGCCCCACCCGGAAATCACGTGGGCCCCACCCGGAAATCACGTGGGGCCCACCCGGAAATCACGTGGGCCCCACCCGGAAATCACGTGGGCCCCACGGGGAAATCACGTGGGCCCCACCCGGAAATCACGTGGGCACCACCCGGAAATCACGTGGGCCCCACACGGAAATCACGTGGGCCCCACCCGGAAATCACGTGGGCCCCACACGGAAATCACGTGGGCCCCACCCGGAAATCACGTGGGCCCCTCCCGGAAATCACGTGGGCCCCACCCGGAAATCACGTGGGCCCCACCCGGAAATCACGTGGGCCCCACGGGGAAATCACGTGGGCCCCACCCGGAAATCACGTGGGCCCCACCCGGAAATCACGTGGGCCCCACCCGGAAGTCACGTGGGCCCCACCCGGAAATCACGTGGGCCCCACCCGGAAATCACGTGGGCCCCACCCGGAAATCACGTGGGCCCCACCCGGAAATCACGTGGGCCCCACCCGGAAATCACGTGGGCCCCACCCGGAAATCACGTGGGCCCCACCGGAAATCACGTGGGCCCCCAGGTGAAATCACGTGGGCCCCACAAGGAAATCACGTGGGCCCCACCCTGAAATCACGTGGGCCCCACCCGGAAATCACGTGGGCCCCACCCGGAAATCACGTGGGCCCCACCCGGAAATCACGTGTGCCCCACGGGGAAATCACGTGGGCCCCACCCGGAAATCACGTGGGCCCCACCCGGAAATCACGTGGGCCCCACCCGGAAAACACGTGGGCCCCACCCGGAAATCACGTGGGCCCCACCCGGAAATCACGTGGGCCCCACCCGGAAATCACGTGGCCCCCACGGGGAAATCACGTGGGCCCCACCCGGAAATCACGTGGGCCCCACCCGGAAATCACGTGGGCCCCACCCGGAAATCACGTGGGCCCCACCCGGAAATCACGTGGGCCCCACGGGGAAATCACGTGGGCCCCACGGGGAAATCACGTGGGCCCCACCCGGAAATCACGTGGGCCCCACCCGGAAATCACGTGAGCCCCACCCGGAAATCACATGGGCCCCACCCGGAAATCACGTGGGCCCCACCCGGAAATCACGTGGGCCCCACCCGGAAATCACGTGGGCCCCCAGGGGAAATCACGTGGGCCCCACCCGGAAATCACGTGGGCCCCACCCGGAAATCACGTGGGCCCCACCCGGAAATCACGTGGGCCCCACCCGGAAATCACGTGGGCCCCACCCGGAAATCACGTGGGCCCCACCCGGAAATCACGTGGGCCCCACCCGGAAATCACGTGGGCCCCACCCGGAAATCACGTGGGCCCCACCCGGAAATCACGTGGGCCCCACCCGGAAATCACGTGGGCCCCACCCGGAAATCACGTGGGGCCCACCCGGAAATCACGTGGGCCCCACGGGGAAATCACGTGGGCCCCACCCGGAAATCACGTGGGCCCCACCCGGAAATCACGTGGGCCCCACACGGAAATCACGTGGGCCCCACCCGGAAATCACGTGGGCCCCACCCTGAAATCACGTGGGCCCCACCCGGAAATCACGTGGGCCCCACCCGGAAATCACGTGGGCCCCACCCGGAAATCACGTGGGCCCCACCCGGAAATCACGTGGGCCCCACCCGGAAATCACGTGGGCCCCACCCGGAAATAACGTGGGCCCCACCCGGAAATCACGTGGGCCCCCAGGGGAAATCACGTGGGCCCCACAAGGAAATCACGTGGGCCCCACCCGGAAATCACGTGGGCCCCACCCGGAAATCACGTGGGCCCCAACCGGAAATCACGTGGGCCCCACGGGGAAATCACGTGGGCCCCACCCGGAAATCACGTGGGCCCCACCCGGAAATCACGTGGGCCCCACCCGGAAATCACGTGGGCCCCACCCGGAAATCACGTGGGCCCCAACCGGAAATCACGTGGGCCCCACCCGGAAATCACGTGGGCCCCACCCGGAAATCACGTGGGCCCCACCCGGAAATCACGTGGGCCCCACCCGGAAATCACGTGGGCCCCAAGGGGAAATCACGTGGGCCCCACCCGGAAATCACGTGGGCCCCACCCGGAAATCACGTGGGCCCCACCCGGAAATCACGTGGGCCCCACCCGGAAATCACGTGGGCCCCACCCGGAAATCACGTGGGCCCCACCCGGAAATCACGTGGGCCCCACCCGGAAATCACGTGGGCCCCACGGGGAAATCACGCGGGCCCCACCCGGAAATCACGTGGGCACCACGGGGAAATCACGTGGGCCCCACCCGGAAATCACGTGGGCACCACGGGGAAATCACGTGGGCCCCACCCGGAAATCACGTGGGCCCCACCCGGAAATCACGTGGGCCCCACCCGGAAATCACGTGGGGCCCACCCGGAAATCACGTGGGCCCCACCCGGAAATCACGTGGGCCCCACGGGGAAATCACGTGGGCCCCACCCGGAAATCACGTGGGCACCACCCGGAAATCACGTGGGCCCCACACGGAAATCACGTGGGCCCCACCCGGAAATCACGTGGGCCCCACACGGAAATCACGTGGGCCCCACCCGGAAATCACGTGGGCCCCTCCCGGAAATCACGTGGGCCCCACCCGGAAATCACGTGGGCCCCACCCGGAAATCACGTGGGCCCCACGGGGAAATCACGTGGGCCCCACCCGGAAATCACGTGGGCCCCACCCGGAAATCACGTGGGCCCCACCCGGAAGTCACGTGGGCCCCACCCGGAAATCACGTGGGCCCCACCCGGAAATCACGTGGGCCCCACCCGGAAATCACGTGGGCCCCACCCGGAAATCACGTGGGCCCCACCCGGAAATCACGTGGGCCCCACCCGGAAATCACGTGGGCCCCACCCGGAAATCACGTGGGCCCCCAGGTGAAATCACGTGGGCCCCACAAGGAAATCACGTGGGCCCCACCCTGAAATCACGTGGGCCCCACCCGGAAATCACGTGGGCCCCACCCGGAAATCACGTGGGCCCCACCCGGAAATCACGTGTGCCCCACGGGGAAATCACGTGGGCCCCACCCGGAAATCACGTGGGCCCCACCCGGAAATCACGTGGGCCCCACCCGGAAATCACGTGGCCCCCACGGGGAAATCACGTGGGCCCCACCCGGAAATCACGTGGGCCCCACCCGGAAATCACGTGGGCCCCACCCGGAAATCACGTGGGCCCCACCCGGAAATCACGTGGGCCCCACGGGGAAATCACGTGGGCCCCACGGGGAAATCACGTGGGCCCCACCCGGAAATCACGTGGGCCCCACCCGGAAATCACGTGAGCCCCACCCGGAAATCACATGGGCCCCACCCGGAAATCACGTGGGCCCCACCCGGAAATCACGTGGGCCCCACCCGGAAATCACGTGGGCCCCCAGGGGAAATCACGTGGGCCCCACCCGGAAATCACGTGGGCCCCACCCGGAAATCACGTGGGCCCCACCCGGAAATCACGTGGGCCCCACCCGGAAATCACGTGGGCCCCACCCGGAAATCACGTGGGCCCCACCCGGAAATCACGTGGGCCCCACCCGGAAATCACGTGGGCCCCACCCGGAAATCACGTGGGCCCCACCCGGAAATCACGTGGGCCCCACGGGGAAATCACGTGGGCCCCACCCGGAAATCACGTGGGCCCCACCCGGAAATCACGTGGGCCCCACCCGGAAATCACGTGGGCCCCACCCGGAAATCACGTGGGCCCCACCCGGAAATCACGAGGGCCCCACCCGGAAATTACGTGGGCCCCACCCGGAAATCACGTGGGCCCTACCCGGAAATCACGTGGGCCCCCAGAGGAAATCACGTGGGCCCCACCCGGAAATCACGTGGGCCCCCAGGGGAAATCACGTGGGCCCCACCCGGAAATCACGTGGTCCCCACCCGGAAATCACGTGGGCCCCACCCGGAAATCACGTGGGCCCCACGGGGAAATCACGTGGGCCCCACCCGGAAATCACGTGGGCCCCACCCGGAAATCACGTGGGCCCCACCCGGAAATCACGTGGGCCCCACCCGGAAATCACGTGGGCCCCACCCGGAAATCACGTGGGCCCCACCCGGAAATCACGTGGGCCCCACCCGGAAATCACGTGGGCCCCACCCGGAAATCACGTGGGCCCCACCCGGAAATCACGTGGGCCCCACCCGGAAATCACGTGGGGCCCACCCGGAAATCACGTGGGCCCCACGGGGAAATCACGTGGGCCCCACCCGGAAATCACGTGGGCCCCACCCGGAAATCACGTGGGCCCCACACGGAAATCACGTGGGCCCCACCCGGAAATCACGTGGGCCCCACCCTGAAATCACGTGGGCCCCACCCGGAAATCACGTGGGCCCCACCCGGAAATCACGTGGGCCCCACCCGGAAATCACGTGGGCCCCACCCGGAAATCACGTGGGCCCCACCCGGAAATCACGTGGGCCCCACCCGGAAATAACGTGGGCCCCACCCGGAAATCACGTGGGCCCCCAGGGGAAATCACGTGGGCCCCACAAGGAAATCACGTGGGCCCCACCCGGAAATCACGTGGGCCCCACCCGGAAATCACGTGGGCCCCACCCGGAAATCACGTGGGCCCCACGGGGAAATCACGTGGGCCCCACCCGGAAATCACGTGGGCCCCACCCGGAAATCACGTGGGCCCCACCCGGAAATCACGTGGGCCCCACCCGGAAATCACGTGGGCCCCACCCGGAAATCACGTGGGCCCCACCCGGAAATCACGTGGGCCCCACCCGGAAATCACGTGGGCCCCACCCGGAAATCACGTGGGCCCCACCCGGAAATCACGTGGGCCCCACCCGGAAATCACGTGGGCCCCACCCGGAAATCACGTGGGCCCCACCCGGAAATCACGTGGGCCCCACCCGGAAATCACGTGGGCCCCACCCGGAAATCAGGTGGGCCCCACCCGGAAATCACGTGGGCCCCACCCGGAAATCACGTGGGCCCCACCCGGAAATCACGTGGGCCCCACCCGGAAATCACGTGGGCCCCACGGGGAAATCACGCGGGCCCCACCCGGAAATCACGTGGGCACCACGGGGAAATCACGTGGGCCCCACCCGGAAATCACGTGGGCACCACGGGGAAATCACGTGGGCCCCACCCGGAAATCACGTGGGCCCCACCCGGAAATCACGTGGGCCCCACCCGGAAATCACGTGGGGCCCACCCGGAAATCACGTGGGCCCCACCCGGAAATCACGTGGGCCCCACGGGGAAATCACGTGGGCCCCACCCGGAAATCACGTGGGCACCACCCGGAAATCACGTGGGCCCCACACGGAAATCACGTGGGCCCCACCCGGAAATCACGTGGGCCCCACACGGAAATCACGTGGGCCCCACCCGGAAATCACGTGGGCCCCTCCCGGAAATCACGTGGGCCCCACCCGGAAATCACGTGGGCCCCACCCGGAAATCACGTGGGCCCCACGGGGAAATCACGTGGGCCCCACCCGGAAATCACGTGGGCCCCACCCGGAAATCACGTGGGCCCCACCCGGAAGTCACGTGGGCCCCACCCGGAAATCACGTGGGCCCCACCCGGAAATCACGTGGGCCCCACCCGGAAATCACGTGGGCCCCACCCGGAAATCACGTGGGCCCCACCCGGAAATCACGTGGGCCCCACCCGGAAATCACGTGGGCACCACGGGGAAATCACGTGGGCCCCACCCGGAAATCACGTGGGCCCCACCCGGAAATCACGTGGGCCCCACCCGGAAATCACGTGGGGCCCACCCGGAAATCACGTGGGCCCCACCCGGAAATCACGTGGGACCCACGGGGAAATCACGTGGGCCCCACCCGGAAATCACGTGGGCCCCACCCGGAAATCACGTAGGCCCCACACAGAAATCACGTGGGCCCCACCCGGAAATCACGTGGGCCCCACCCGGAAATCACGTGGGACCCACCCGGAAATCACGTGGGCCCCACCCGGAAATCACGTGGGCCCCACGGGGAAATCACGTGGGCCCCACCCGGAAATCACGTGGGCCCCACCCGGAAATCACGTGGGCCCCACCCGGAAATCACGTGGGACCCCAGGGGAAATCACGTGGGCCCCACCCGGAAATCACGTGGGCCCCACCCGGAAATCACGTGGGCCCCACCCGGAAATCACGTGGGCCCCACCCGGAAATCACGTGGGCCCCACCCGGAAATCACGTGGGCCCCCAGGGGAAATCACGTGGGCCCCACCCGGAAATCACGTGGGCCCCACCCGGAAATCACGTGGGCCCCACCCGGAAATCACGTGGGCCCCACCCGGAAATCACGTGGGCCCCACCCGGAAATCACGTGGGCCCCACCCGGAAATAACGTGGGCCCCACCCGGAAATCACGTGGGCCCCCAGGGGAAATCACGTGGGCCCCACAAGGAAATCACGTGGGCCCCACCCGGAAATCACGTGGGCCCCACCCGGAAATCACGTGGGCCCCACCCGGAAATCACGTGGGCCCCACCCGGAAATCACGTGGGCCCCACCCGGAAATCACGTGGGCCCCAAGGGGAAATCACGTGGGCCCCACCCGGAAATCACGTGGGCCCCACCCGGAAATCACGTGGGCCCCACCCGGAAATCACGTGGGCCCCACCCGGAAATCACGTGGGCCCCACCCGGAAATCACGTGGGCCCCACCCGGAAATCACGTGGGCCCCACCCGGAAATCACGTGGGCCCCACCCGGAAATCACGTGGGCCCCACCCGGAAATCACGTGGGCCCCACCCGGAAATCACGTGGGCCCCACCCGGAAATCACGTGGGCCCCACCCGGAAATCACGTGGGCCCCACCCGGAAATCACGTGGGCCCCACCCGGAAATCACGTGGGCCCCACCCGGAAATCACGTGGGCCCACCCGGAAATCACGTGGGCCCCCAGGGGAAATCACGTGGGCCCCACCCGGAAATCACGTGGGCCCCACCCGGAAATCACGTGGGCCCCACCCGGAAATCACGTGGGCCCCACCCGGAAATCACGTGGGCCCCACCCGGAAATCACGTGGGCCCCACCCGGAAATCACGTGGGCCCCACCCGGAAATCACGTGGGCCCCACCCGGAAATCACGTGGGCCCCACCCGGAAATCACGTGGGCCCCACCCGGAAATCACGTGGGCCCCACCCTGAAATCACGTGGGCCCCACCCGGAAATCACGTGGGCCCCCCCGGAAATCACGTGGGCCCCACCCGGAAATCACGTGGGCCCCACCCGGAAATCACGTGGGCCCCACCCGGAAATCACGTGGGCCCCACGGGGAAATCACGTGGGCCCCACCCGGAAATCACGTGGGGCCCACCCGGAAATCACGTGGGCCCCACGGGGAAGTCACGTGGGCCCCACCCGGAAATCACGTGGGCCCCACCCGGAAATCACGTGGGCCCCACCCGGAAATCACGTGGGCCCCACCCGGAAATCACGTGGGCCCCACCCGGAAATCACGTGGGCCCCACCCGGAAATCACGTGGGCCCCACCCGGAAATCACGTGGGCCCCACCCGGAAATCACGTGGGCCCCACCCGGAAATCACGTGGGCCCCCAGGGGAAATCACGTGGGCCCCTCCCGGAAATCACGTGGGCCCCCAGGGGAAATCACGTGGGACCCACCCGGATATCACGTGGGCCCCACCCGGAAATCACGTGGGCCCCACCCGGAAATCACGTGGGCCCCACGAGGAAATCACGTGGGTCCCACCCGGAAATCACGTGGGCCCAACCCGGAAATCACGTGGGCCCCACCCGGAAATCACGTGGGCCCCACCCGGAAATCACGTGGGCCCCACCCGGAAATCACGTGGGCCCCACCCGGAAATCACGTGGGCCCCATGGGGAAATCACGTGGGCCCCACCTGGAAATCACGTGGGCCCCACCCGGAAATCACGTGGGCCCCACCCGGAAATCACGTGGGCCCCACCCCGAAATCACGTGGGCCCCACCCGGAAATCACGTGGGCCCCACCCGGAAATCACGTGGGCCCCACCCGGAAATCACGTGGGCCCCACCCGGAAATCACGTGGGCCCCACGGGGAAATCACGTGGGCCCCACCCGGAAATCACGTGGGCCCCACCCGGAAATCACGTGGGCCCCACCCGGAAATCACGTGGGCCCCACCCGGAAATCACGTGGGCCCCACCCAGAAATCACGTGGGGCCCACCCGGAAATCACGTGGGCCCCACCGGGAAATCACGTGGGCCCCACGGGGAAATCACGTGGGCCCCACCCGGAAATCACGTGGGCCCCACCCGGAAATCACGTGGGCCCCACCCGGAAATCACGTGGGCCCCACCCGGAAATCACGTGGGCCCGACGGGGAAATCACGTGGGCCCCACCCGGAAATCACGTGGGCCCCACCCGGAAATCACGTGGGCCCCACCCGGAAATCACGTGGGCCCCACCCGGAAATCACGTGGGCCCCACCCGGAAATCACGTGGGCCCCACCCGGAAATCACGTGGGCCCCACCCGGAAATCACGTGGGCCCCACCCGGAAATCACGTGGGCCCCACCCGGAAATCACGTGGGCCCCACCCGGAAATCACGTGGGCCCCACCCGGAAATCACGTGGGCCCCCAGGGGAAATCACGTGGGCCCCACAAGGAAATCACGTGGGCCCCACCCGGAAATCACGTGGGCCCCACCCGGAAATCACGTGGGCCCCACCCGGAAATCACGTGGGCCCCACCGGAAATCACGTGGCCCCCACGGGGAAATCACGTGGGCCCCACCCGGAAATCACGTGGGCCCCACCCGGAAATCACGTGGGCCCCACCCGGAAATCACGTGGGCCCCACCCGGAAATCACGTGAGCCCCACCCGGAAATCACGTGGGCCCCACCCGGAAATCACGTGGGCCCCACCCGGAAATCACGTGGGCCCCACCCGGAAATCACGTGGGCCCCCAGGGGAAATCACGTGGGCCCCACCCGGAAATCACGTGGGCCCCACCCGGAAATCACGTGGGCCCCACCCGGAAATCACGTGGGCCCCACCCGGAAATCACGTGGGCCCCACCCGGAAATCACGTGGGCCCCACCCGGAAATCACGTGGGCCCCACCCGGAAATCACGTGGGCCCCACCCGGAAATCACGTGGGCCCCACCCGGAAATCACGTGGGCCCCACCCTGAAATCACGTGGGCCCCACCCGGAAATCACGTGGGCCCCACCCGGAAATCACGTGGGCCCCACCCGGAAATCACGTGGGCCCGACCCGGAAATCACGTGGGCCCCACCCTGAAATCAGGTGGGCCCCACCGGGAAATCACGTGGGCCCCACCCGGAAATAACGTGGGCCCCACCCGGAAATCACGAGGGCCCCACCCGGAGATTACGTGGGCCCCACCCGGAAATCACTTGGGCCCTACCCGGAAATCACGTGGGCCCCCAGAGGAAATCACGTGGGCCCCACCCGGAAATCACGTGGGCCCCCAGGGGAAATCACGTGGGCCCCACCCGGAAATCACGTGGGCCCCACCCGGAAATCACGTGGGCCCCACCCGGAAATCACGTGGGCCCCACGGGGAAATCACGTGGGCCCCACCCGGAAATCACGTGGGCCCCACCCGGAAATCACGTGGGCCCCACCCGGAAATCACGTGGGCCCCACCTGGAAATCACGTGGGCCCCACCCGGAAATCACGTGGGCCCCACCCGGAAATCACGTGGGCCCCACCCGGAAATCACGTGGGCCCCACCCGGAAATCACGTGGGCCCCACCCGGAAATCACGTGGGCCCCACCCGGAAATCACGTGGGGCCCACCCGGAAATCACGTGGGCCCCACGGGGAAATCACGTGGGCCCCACCCGGAAATCACGTGGGCCCCACCCGGAAATCACGTGGGCCCCACACGGAAATCACGTGGGCCCCACCCGGAAATCACGTGGGCCCCACCCTGAAGTCACGTGGGCCCCACCCGGAAATCACGTGGGCCCCACCCGGAAATCACGTGGGCCCCACCCGGAAATCACGTGGGCCCCACCCGGAAATCACGTGGGCCCCACCCGGAAATCACGTGGGCCCCACCCGGAAATAACGTGGGCCCCACCCGGAAATCACGTGGGCCCCCAGGGGAAATCACGTGGGCCCCACAAGGAAATCACGTGGGCCCCACCCGGAAATCACGTGGGCCCCACCCGGAAATCACGTGGGCCCCACCCGGAAATCACGTGGGCCCCACGGGGAAATCACGTGGGCCCCACCCGGAAATCACGTGGGCCCCACCCGGAAATCACGTGGGCCCCACCCGGAAATCACGTGGGCCCCACCCGGAAATCACGTGGGCCACAACCGGAAATCACGTGGGCCCCACCCGGAAATCACGTGGGCCCCACCCGGAAATCACGTGGGCCCCACCCGGAAATCACGTGGGCCCCACCCGGAAATCACGTGGGCCCCAAGGGGAAATCACGTGGGCCCCACCCGGAAATCACGTGGGCCCCACCCGGAAATCACGTGGGCCCCACCCGGAAATCACGTGGGCCCCACCCGGAAATCACGTGGGCCCCACCCGGAAATCACGTGGGCCCCACCCGGAAATCACGTGGGCCCCACGGGGAAATCACGCGGGCCCCACCCGGAAATCACGTGGGCACCACGGGGAAATCACGTGGGCCCCACCCGGAAATCACGTGGGCACCACGGGGAAATCACGTGGGCCCCACCCGGAAATCACGTGGGCCCCACCCGGAAATCACGTGGGCCCCACCCGGAAATCACGTGGGGCCCACCCGGAAATCACGTGGGCCCCACCCGGAAATCACGTGGGCCCCACGGGGAAATCACGTGGGCCCCACCCGGAAATCACGTGGGCACCACCCGGAAATCACGTGGGCCCCACACGGAAATCACGTGGGCCCCACCCGGAAATCACGTGGGCCCCACACGGAAATCACGTGGGCCCCACCCGGAAATCACGTGGGACCCTCCCGGAAATCACGTGGGCCCCACCCGGAAATCACGTGGGCCCCACCCGGAAATCACGTGGGCCCCACGGGGAAATCACGTGGGCCCCACCCGGAAATCACGTGGGCCCCACCCGGAAATCACGTGGGCCCCACCCGGAAGTCACGTGGGCCCCACCCGGAAATCACGTGGGCCCCACCCGGAAATCACGTGGGCCCCACCCGGAAATCACGTGGGCCCCACCCGGAAATCACGTGGGCCCCACCCGGAAATCACGTGGGCCCCACCCTGAAATCACGTGGGCCCCACCCGGAAATCACGTGGGCACCACGGGGAAATCACGTGGGCCCCACCCGGAAATCACGTGGGCCCCACCCGGAAATCACGTGGGCCCCACCCGGAAATCACGTGGGGCCCACCCGGAAATCACGTGGGCCCCACCCGGAAATCACGTGGGACCCACGGGGAAATCACGTGGGCCCCACCCGGAAATCACGTGGGCCCCACCCGGAAATCACGTAGGCCCCACACAGAAATCACGTGGGCCCCACCCGGAAATCACGTGGGCCCCACCCGGAAATCACGTGGGACCCACCCGGAAATCACGTGGGCCCCACCCGGAAATCACGTGGGCCCCACGGGGAAATCACGTGGGCCCCACCCGGAAATCACGTGGGCCCCACCCGGAAATCACGTGGGCCCCACCCGGAAATCACGTGGGACCCCAGGGGAAATCACGTGGGCCCCACCCGGAAATCACGTGGGCCCCACCCGGAAATCACGTGGGCCCCACCCGGAAATCACGTGGGCCCCACCCGGAAATCACGTGGGCCCCACCCGGAAATCACGTGGGCCCCCAGGGGAAATCACGTGGGCCCCACCCGGAAATCACGTGGGCCCCACCCGGAAATCACGTGGGCCCCACCCGGAAATCACGTGGGCCCCACCCGGAAATCACGTGGGCCCCACCCGGAAATCACGTGGGCCCCACCCGGAAATAACGTGGGCCCCACCCGGAAATCACGTGGGCCCCCAGGGGAAATCACGTGGGCCCCACAAGGAAATCACGTGGGCCCCACCCGGAAATCACGTGGGCCCCACCCGGAAATCACGTGGGCCCCACCCGGAAATCACGTGGGCCCCACCCGGAAATCACGTGGGCCCCACCCGGAAATCACGTGGGCCCCACCCGGAAATCACGTGGGCCCCACCCGGAAATCACGTGGGCCCCACCCGGAAATCACGTGGGCCCCACCCGGAAATCACGTGGGCCCCACCCGGAAATCACGTGGGCCCCACCCGGAAATCACGTGGGCCCCACCCGGAAATCACGTGGGCCCCAAGGGGAAATCACGTGGGCCCCACCCGGAAATCACGTGGGCCCCACCCGGAAATCACGTGGGCCCCACCCGGAAATCACGTGGGCCCCACCCGGAAATCACGTGGGCCCCCAGGGGAAATCACGTGGGCCCCACCCGGAAATCACGTGGGCCCCACCCGGAAATCACGTGGGCCCCACCCGGAAATCACGTGGGCCCCACCCGGAAATCACGTGGGCCCCACCCGGAAATCACGTGGGCCCCACCCGGAAATCACGTGGGCCCCACCCGGAAATCACGTGGGCCCCACCCGGAAATCACGTGGGCCCCACCCGGAAATCACGTGGGCCCCACCCGGAAATCACGTGGGCCCCACCGGAAATCACGTGGCCCCCACGGGGAAATCACGTGGGCCCCACCCGGAAATCACGTGGGCCCCACCCGGAAATCACGTGGGCCCCACCCGGAAATCACGTGGGCCCCACCCGGAAATCACGTGGGCCCCACGGGGAAATCACGTGGGCCCCACGGGGAAATCACGTGGGCCCCACCCGGAAATCACGTGGGCCCCACGGGGAAATCACGTGGGCCCCACGGGGAAATCACGTGGGCCCCACCCGGAAATCACGTGGGCCCCACCCGGAAATCACGTGAGCCCCACCCGGAAATCACATGGGCCCCACCCGGAAATCACGTGGGCCCCACCCGGAAATCACGTGGGCCCCACCCGGAAATCACGTGGGCCCCCAGGGGAAATCACGTGGGCCCCACCCGGAAATCACGTGGGCCCCACCCGGAAATCACGTGGGCCCCACCCGGAAATCACGTGGGCCCCACCCGGAAATCACGTGGGCCCCACCCGGAAATCACGTGGGCCCCACCCGGAAATCACGTGGGCCCCACCCGGAAATCACGTGGGCCCCACCCGGAAATCACGTGGGCCCCACCCGGAAATCACGTGGGCCCCACCCGGAAATCACGTGGGCCCCACCCGGAAATCACGTGGGCCCCACCCGGAAATCACGTGGGCCCCACCCGGAAATCACGTGGGCCCCAAGGGGAAATCACGTGGGCCCCACCCGGAAATCACGTGGGCCCCACCCGGAAATCACGTGGGCCCCACCCGGAAATCACGTGGGCCCCACCCGGAAATCACGTGGGCCCCACCCGGAAATCACGTGGGCCCCACCCGGAAATCACGTGGGCCCCACCCGGAAATCACGTGGGCCCCACCCGGAAATCACGTGGGCCCCACCCGGAAATCACGTGGGCCCCACCCGGAAATCACGTGGGCCCCACCCGGAAATCACGTGGGCCCCACCCGGAAATCACGTGGGCCCCACCCGGAAATCACGTGGGCCCCAAGGGGAAATCACGTGGGCCCCACCCGGAAATCACGTGGGCCCCACCCGGAAATCACGTGGGCCCCACCCGGAAATCACGTGGGCCCCACCCGGAAATCACGTGGGCCCCACCCGGAAATCACGTGGGCCCCACCCGGAAATCACGTGGGCCCCACCCGGAAATCACGTGGGCCCCACCCGGAAATCACGTGGGCCCCACCCGGAAATCACGTGGGCCCCACCCGGAAATCACGTGGGCCCCACCCGGAAATCACGTGGGCCCCACCCGGAAATCACGTGGGCCCCACCCGGAAATCACGTGGGCCCCACCCGGAAATCACGTGGGCCCCACCCGGAAATCACGTGGGCCCCACCCGGAAATCACGTGGGCCCCACCGGAAATCACGTGGCCCCCACGGGGAAATCACGTGGGCCCCACCCGGAAATCACGTGGGCCCCACCCGGAAATCACGTGGGCCCCACCCGGAAATCACGTGGGCCCCACCCGGAAATCACGTGGGCCCCACGGGGAAATCACGTGGGCCCCACGGGGAAATCACGTGGGCCCCACCCGGAAATCACGTGGGCCCCACCCGGAAATCACGTGAGCCCCACCCGGAAATCACATGGGCCCCACCCGGAAATCACGTGGGCCCCACCCGGAAATCACGTGGGCCCCACCCGGAAATCACGTGGGCCCCCAGGGGAAATCACGTGGGCCCCACCCGGAAATCACGTGGGCCCCACCCGGAAATCACGTGGGCCCCACCCGGAAATCACGTGGGCCCCACCCGGAAATCACGTGGGCCCCACCCGGAAATCACGTGGGCCCCACCCGGAAATCACGTGGGCCCCACCCGGAAATCACGTGGGCCCCACCCGGAAATCACGTGGGCCCCACCCGGAAATCACGTGGGCCCCACCCGGAAATCACGTGGGCCCCACCCGGAAATCACGTGGGCCCCACCCGGAAATCACGTGGGCCCCAAGGGGAAATCACGTGGGCCCCACCCGGAAATCACGTGGGCCCCACCCGGAAATCACGTGGGCCCCACCCGGAAATCACGTGGGCCCCACCCGGAAATCACGTGGGCCCCACCCGGAAATCACGTGGGCCCCACCCGGAAATCACGTGGGCCCCACCCGGAAATCACGTGGGCCCCACCCGGAAATCACGTGGGCCCCACCCGGAAATCACGTGGGCCCCACCCGGAAATCACGTGGGCCCCACCCGGAAATCACGTGGGCCCCACCCGGAAATCACGTGGGCCCCACCCGGAAATCACGTGGGCCCCAAGGGGAAATCACGTGGGCCCCACCCGGAAATCACGTGGGCCCCACCCGGAAATCACGTGGGCCCCACCCGGAAATCACGTGGGCCCCACCCGGAAATCACGTGGGCCCCACCCGGAAATCACGTGGGCCCCACCCGGAAATCACGTGGGCCCCACCCGGAAATCACGTGGGCCCCACCCGGAAATCACGTGGGCCCCACCCGGAAATCACGTGGGCCCCCAGGGGAAATCACGTGGGCCCCACCCGGAAATCACGTGGGCCCCACCCGGAAATCACGTGGGCCCCACCCGGAAATCACGTGGGCCCCACCCGGAAATCACGTGGGCCCCACCCGGAAATCACGTGGGCCCCACCCGGAAATCACGTGGGCCCCACCCGGAAATCACGTGGGCCCCACCCGGAAATCACGTGGGCCCCACCCGGAAATCACGTGGGCCCCACCGGAAATCACGTGGCCCCCACGGGGAAATCACGTGGGCCCCACCCGGAAATCACGTGGGCCCCACCCGGAAATCACGTGGGCCCCACCCGGAAATCACGTGGGCCCCACCCGGAAATCACGTGGGCCCCACGGGGAAATCACGTGGGCCCCACGGGGAAATCACGTGGGCCCCACCCGGAAATCACGTGGGCCCCACCCGGAAATCACGTGAGCCCCACCCGGAAATCACATGGGCCCCACCCGGAAATCACGTGGGCCCCACCCGGAAATCACGTGGGCCCCACCCGGAAATCACGTGGGCCCCCAGGGGAAATCACGTGGGCCCCACCCGGAAATCACGTGGGCCCCACCCGGAAATCACGTGGGCCCCACCCGGAAATCACGTGGGCCCCACCCGGAAATCACGTGGGCCCCACCCGGAAATCACGTGGGCCCCACCCGGAAATCACGTGGGCCCCACCCGGAAATCACGTGGGCCGCACCCGGAAATCACGTGGGCCCCACCCGGAAATCACGTGGGCCCCACGGGGAAATCACGTGGGCCCCACCCGGAAATCACGGGGGCCCCACCCGGAAATTACGTGGGCCCCACCCGGAAATCACGTGGGCCCTACCCGGAAATCACGTGGGCCCCCAGAGGAAATCACGTGGGCCCCACCCGGAAATCACGTGGGCCCCCAGGGGAAATCACGTGGGCCCCACCCGGAAATCACGTGGGCCCCACCCGGAAATCACGTGGGCCCCACCCGGAAATCACGTGGGCCCCACGGGGAAATCACGTGGGCCCCACCCGTAAATCACGTGGGCCCCACCCGGAAATCACGTGGGCCCCACCCGGAAATCACGTGGGCCCCACCCGGAAATCACGTGGGCCTCACCCGGAAATCACGTGGGCCCCACCCGGAAATCACGTGGGCCCCACCCGGAAATCACGTGGGCCCCACCCGGAAATCACGTGGGCCCCACCCGGAAATCACGTGGGCCCCACCCGGAAATCACGTGGGCCCCACCCGGAAATCACGTGGGGCCCACCCGGAAATCACGTGGGCCCCACGGGAAATCACGTGGGCCCCACCCGGAAATCACGTGGGCCCCACCCGGAAATCACGTGGGCCCCACACGGAAATCACGTGGGCCCCACCCGGAAATCACGTGGGCCCCACCCTGAAATCACGTGGGCCCCACCCGGAAATCACGTGGGCCCCACCCGGAAATCACGTGGGCCCCACCCGGAAATCACGTGGGCCCCACCCGGAAATCACGTGGGCCCCACCCGGAAATCACGTGGGCCCCACCCGGAAATAACGTGGGCCCCACCCGGAAATCACGTGGGCCCCCAGGGGAAATCACGTGGGCCCCACAAGGAAATCACGTGGGCCCCACCCGGAAATCACGTGGGCCCCACCCGGAAATCACGTGGGCCCCACCCGGAAATCACGTGGGCCCCACGGGGAAATCACGTGGGCCCCACCCGGAAATCACGTGGGCCCCACCCAGAAATCACGTGGGCCCCACCCGGAAATCACGTGGGCCCCACCCGGAAATCACGTGGGCCCCAACCGGAAATCACGTGGGCCCCACCCGGAAATCACGTGGGCCCCACCCGGAAATCACGTGGGCCCCACCCGGAAATCACGTGGGCCCCACCCGGAAATCACGTGGGCCCCAAGGGGAAATCACGTGGGCCCCACCCGGAAATCACGTGGGCCCCACCCGGAAATCACGTGGGCCCCACCCGGAAATCACGTGGGCCCCACCCGGAAATCACGTGGGCCCCACCCGGAAATCACGTGGGCCCCACCCGGAAATCACGTGGGCCCCACCCGGAAATCACGTGGGCCCCACGGGGAAATCACGCGGGCCCCACCCGGAAATCACGTGTGCACCACGGGGAAATCACGTGGGCCCCACCCGGAAATCACGTGGGCACCACGGGGAAATCACGTGGGCCCCACCCGGAAATCACGTGGGCCCCACCCGGAAATCACGTGGGCCCCACCCGGAAATCACGTGGGGCCCACCCGGAAATCACGTAGGCCCCACCCGGAAATCACGTGGGCCCCACGGGGAAATCACGTGGGCCCCACCCGGAAATCACGTGGGCACCACCCGGAAATCACGTGGGCCCCACACGGAAATCACGTGGGCCCCACCCGGAAATCACGTGGGCCCCACACGGAAATCACGTGGGCCCCACCCGGAAATCACGTGGGCCCCTCCCGGAAATCACGTGGGCCCCACCCGGAAATCACGTGGGCCCCACCCGGAAATCACGTGGGCCCCACGGGGAAATCACGTGGGCCCCACCCGGAAATCACGTGGGCCCCACCCGGAAATCACGTGGGCCCCACCCGGAAGTCACGTGGGCCCCACCCGGAAATCACGTGGGCCCCACCCGGAAATCACGTGGGCCCCACCCGGAAATCACGTGGGCCCCACCCGGAAATCACGTGGGCCCCACCCGGAAATCACGTGGGCCCCACCCGGAAATCACGTGGGCCCCACCCGGAAATCACGTGGGCACCACGGGGAAATCACGTGGGCCCCACCCGGAAATCACGTGGGCCCCACCCGGAAATCACGTGGGCCCCACCCGGAAATCACGTGGGGCCCACCCGGAAATCACGTGGGCCCCACCCGGAAATCACGTGGGACCCACGGGGAAATCACGTGGGCCCCACCCGGAAATCACGTGGGCCCCACCCGGAAATCACGTAGGCCCCACACAGAAATCACGTGGGCCCCACCCGGAAATCACGTGGGCCCCACCCGGAAATCACGTGGGACCCACCCGGAAATCACGTGGGCCCCACCCGGAAATCACGTGGGCCCCACGGGGAAATCACGTGGGCCCCACCCGGAAATCACGTGGGCCCCACCCGGAAATCACGTGGGCCCCACCCGGAAATCACGTGGGACCCCAGGGGAAATCACGTGGGCCCCACCCGGAAATCACGTGGGCCCCACCCGGAAATCACGTGGGCCCCACCCGGAAATCACGTGGGCCCCACCCGGAAATCACGTGGGCCCCACCCGGAAATCACGTGGGCCCCCAGGGGAAATCACGTGGGCCCCACCCGGAAATCACGTGGGCCCCACCCGGAAATCACGTGGGCCCCACCCGGAAATCACGTGGGCCCCACCCGGAAATCACGTGGGCCCCACCCGGAAATCACGTGGGCCCCACCCGGAAATAACGTGGGCCCCACCCGGAAATCACGTGGGCCCCCAGGGGAAATCACGTGGGCCCCACAAGGAAATCACGTGGGCCCCACCCGGAAATCACGTGGGCCCCACCCGGAAATCACGTGGGCCCCACCCGGAAATCACGTGGGCCCCACCCGGAAATCACGTGGGCCCCACCCGGAAATCACGTGGGCCCCACCCGGAAATCACGTGGGCCCCAAGGGGAAATCACGTGGGCCCCACCCGGAAATCACGTGGGCCCCACCCGGAAATCACGTGGGCCCCACCCGGAAATCACGTGGGCCCCACCCGGAAATCACGTGGGCCCCACCCGGAAATCACGTGGGCCCCACCCGGAAATCACGTGGGCCCCACCCGGAAATCACGTGGGCCCCCAGGGGAAATCACGTGGGCCCCACCCGGAAATCACGTGGGCCCCACCCGGAAATCACGTGGGCCCCACCCGGAAATCACGTGGGCCCCACCCGGAAATCACGTGGGCCCCACCCGGAAATCACGTGGGCCCCACCCGGAAATCACGTGGGCCCCACCCGGAAATCACGTGGGCCCCACCCGGAAATCACGTGGGCCCCACCCGGAAATCACGTGGGCCCCACCCGGAAATCACGTGGGCCCCACCGGAAATCACGTGGCCCCCACGGGAAATCACGTGGGCCCCACCCGGAAATCACGTGGGCCCCACCCGGAAATCACGTGGGCCCCACCCGGAAATCACGTGGGCCCCACCCGGAAATCACGTGGGCCCCACGGGGAAATCACGTGGGCCCCACGGGGAAATCACGTGGGCCCCACCCGGAAATCACGTGGGCCCCACCCGGAAATCACGTGAGCCCCACCCGGAAATCACATGGGCCCCACCCGGAAATCACGTGGGCCCCACCCGGAAATCACGTGGGCCCCACCCGGAAATCACGTGGGCCCCCAGGGGAAATCACGTGGGCCCCACCCGGAAATCACGTGGGCCCCACCCGGAAATCACGTGGGCCCCACCCGGAAATCACGTGGGCCCCACCCGGAAATCACGTGGGCCCCACCCGGAAATCACGTGGGCCCCACCCGGAAATCACGTGGGCCCCACCCGGAAATCACGTGGGCCGCACCCGGAAATCACGTGGGCCCCACCCGGAAATCACGTGGGCCCCACGGGGAAATCACGTGGGCCCCACCCGGAAATCACGAGGGCCCCACCCGGAAATTACGTGGGCCCCACCCGGAAATCACGTGGGCCCCACCCGGAAATCACGTGGGCCCCCAGGGGAAATCACGTGGGCCCCACCCGGAAATCACGTGGGCCCCACCCGGAAATCACGTGGGCCCCACCCGGAAATCACGTGGGCCCCACGGGGAAATCACGTGGGCCCCACCCGGAAATCACGTGGGCCCCACCCGGAAATCACGTGGGCCCCACCCGGAAATCACGTGGGCCCCACCCGGAAATCACGTGGGCCTCACCCGGAAATCACGTGGGCCCCACCCGGAAATCACGTGGGCCCCACCCGGAAATAACGTGGGCCCCACCCGGAAATCACGTGGGCCCCCAGGGGAAATCACGTGGGCCCCACAAGGAAATCACGTGGGCCCCACCCGGAAATCACGTGGGCCCCACCCGGAAATCACGTGGGCCCCACCCGGAAATCACGTGGGCCCCACGGGGAAATCACGTGGGCCCCACCCGGAAATCACGTGGGCCCCACCCAGAAATCACGTGGGCCCCACCCGGAAATCACGTGGGCCCCACCCGGAAATCACGTGGGCCCCAACCGGAAATCACGTGGGCCCCACCCGGAAATCACGTGGGCCCCACCCGGAAATCACGTGGGCCCCACCCGGAAATCACGTGGGCCCCACCCGGAAATCACGTGGGCCCCAAGGGGAAATCACGTGGGCCCCACCCGGAAATCACGTGGGCCCCACCCGGAAATCACGTGGGCCCCACCCGGAAATCACGTGGGCCCCACCCGGAAATCACGTGGGCCCCACCCGGAAATCACGTGGGCCCCACCCGGAAATCACGTGGGCCCCACCCGGAAATCACGTGGGCCCCACGGGGAAATCACGCGGGCCCCACCCGGAAATCACGTGTGCACCACGGGGAAATCACGTGGGACCCACCCGGAAATCACGTGGGCACCACGGGGAAATCACGTGGGCCCCACCCGGAAATCACGTGGGCCCCACCCGGAAATCACGTGGCCCCACCCGGAAATCACGTGGGGCCCACCCGGAAATCACGTGGGCCCCACCCGGAAATCACGTGGGCCCCACGGGGAAATCACGTGGGCCCCACCCGGAAATCACGTGGGCACCACCCGGAAATCACGTGGGCCCCACACGGAAATCACGTGGGCCCCACCCGGAAATCACGTGGGCCCCACACGGAAATCACGTGGGCCCCACCCGGAAATCACGTGGGCCCCTCCCGGAAATCACGTGGGCCCCACCCGGAAATCACGTGGGCCCCACCCGGAAATCACGTGGGCCCCACGGGGAAATCACGTGGGCCCCACCCGGAAATCACGTGGGCCCCACCCGGAAATCACGTGGGCCCCACCCGGAAGTCACGTGGGCCCCACCCGGAAATCACGTGGGCCCCACCCGGAAATCACGTGGGCCCCACCCGGAAATCACGTGGGCCCCACCCGGAAATCACGTGGGCCCCACCCGGAAATCACGTGGGCCCCACCCGGAAATCACGTGGGCCCCACCCGGAAATCACGTGGGCACCACGGGGAAATCACGTGGGCCCCACCCGGAAATCACGTGGGCCCCACCCGGAAATCACGTGGGCCCCACCCGGAAATCACGTGGGGCCCACCCGGAAATCACGTGGGCCCCACCCGGAAATCACGTGGGACCCACGGGGAAATCACGTGGGCCCCACCCGGAAATCACGTGGGCCCCACCCGGAAATCACGTAGGCCCCACACAGAAATCACGTGGGCCCCACCCGGAAATCACGTGGGCCCCACCCGGAAATCACGTGGGACCCACCCGGAAATCACGTGGGCCCCACCCGGAAATCACGTGGGCCCCACGGGGAAATCACGTGGGCCCCACCCGGAAATCACGTGGGCCCCACCCGGAAATCACGTGGGCCCCACCCGGAAATCACGTGGGACCCCAGGGGAAATCACGTGGGCCCCACCCGGAAATCACGTGGGCCCCACCCGGAAATCACGTGGGCCCCACCCGGAAATCACGTGGGCCCCACCCGGAAATCACGTGGGCCCCACCCGGAAATCACGTGGGCCCCCAGGGGAAATCACGTGGGCCCCACCCGGAAATCACGTGGGCCCCACCCGGAAATCACGTGGGCCCCACCCGGAAATCACGTGGGCCCCACCCGGAAATCACGTGGGCCCCACCCGGAAATCACGTGGGCCCCACCCGGAAATCACGTGGGCCCCACCCGGAAATCACGTGGGCCCCACCCGGAAATCACGTGGGCCCCACCCGGAAATCACGTGGGCCCCAAGGGGAAATCACGTGGGCCCCACCCGGAAATCACGTGGGCCCCACCCGGAAATCACGTGGGCCCCACCCGGAAATCACGTGGGCCCCACCCGGAAATCACGTGGGCCCCACCCGGAAATCACGTGGGCCCCACCCGGAAATCACGTGGGCCCCACCCGGAAATCACGTGGGCCCCACCCGGAAATCACGTGGGCCCCACCCGGAAATCACGTGGGCCCCCAGGGGAAATCACGTGGGCCCCACCCGGAAATCACGTGGGCCCCACCCGGAAATCACGTGGGCCCCACCCGGAAATCACGTGGGCCCCACCCGGAAATCACGTGGGCCCCACCCGGAAATCACGTGGGCCCCACCCGGAAATCACGTGGGCCCCACCCGGAAATCACGTGGGCCCCACCCGGAAATCACGTGGGCCCCACCGGAAATCACGTGGCCCCCACGGGGAAATCACGTGGGCCCCACCCGGAAATCACGTGGGCCCCACCCGGAAATCACGTGGGCCCCACCCGGAAATCACGTGGGCCCCACCCGGAAATCACGTGGGCCCCACGGGGAAATCACGTGGGCCCCACGGGGAAATCACGTGGGCCCCACCCGGAAATCACGTGGGCCCCACCCGGAAATCACGTGAGCCCCACCCGGAAATCACATGGGCCCCACCCGGAAATCACGTGGGCCCCACCCGGAAATCACGTGGGCCCCACCCGGAAATCACGTGGGCCCCCAGGGGAAATCACGTGGGCCCCACCCGGAAATCACGTGGGCCCCACCCGGAAATCACGTGGGCCCCACCCGGAAATCACGTGGGCCCCACCCGGAAATCACGTGGGCCCCACCCGGAAATCACGTGGGCCCCACCCGGAAATCACGTGGCCCCACCCGGAAATCACGTGGGCCGCACCCGGAAATCACGTGGGCCCCACCCGGAAATCACGTGGGCCCCACGGGGAAATCACGTGGGCCCCACCCGGAAATCACGGGGGCCCCACCCGGAAATTACGTGGGCCCCACCCGGAAATCACGTGGGCCCTACCCGGAAATCACGTGGGCCCCCAGAGGAAATCACGTGGGCCCCACCCGGAAATCACGTGGGCCCCCAGGGGAAATCACGTGGGCCCCACCCGGAAATCACGTGGGCCCCACCCGGAAATCACGTGGGCCCCACCCGGAAATCACGTGGGCCCCACGGGGAAATCACGTGGGCCCCACCCGTAAATCACGTGGGCCCCACCCGGAAATCACGTGGGCCCCACCCGGAAATCACGTGGGCCCCACCCGGAAATCACGTGGGCCTCACCCGGAAATCACGTGGGCCCCACCCGGAAATCACGTGGGCCCCACCCGGAAATCACGTGGGCCCCACCCGGAAATCACGTGGGCCCCACCCGGAAATCACGTGGGCCCCACCCGGAAATCACGTGGGCCCCACCCGGAAATCACGTGGGGCCCACCCGGAAATCACGTGGGCCCCACGGGGAAATCACGTGGGCCCCACCCGGAAATCACGTGGGCCCCACCCGGAAATCACGTGGGCCCCACACGGAAATCACGTGGGCCCCACCCGGAAATCACGTGGGCCCCACCCTGAAATCACGTGGGCCCCACCCGGAAATCACGTGGGCCCCACCCGGAAATCACGTGGGCCCCACCCGGAAATCACGTGGGCCCCACCCGGAAATCACGTGGGCCCCACCCGGAAATCACGTGGGCCCCACCCGGAAATAACGTGGGCCCCACCCGGAAATCACGTGGGCCCCCAGGGGAAATCACGTGGGCCCCACAAGGAAATCACGTGGGCCCCACCCGGAAATCACGTGGGCCCCACCCGGAAATCACGTGGGCCCCACCCGGAAATCACGTGGGCCCCACGGGGAAATCACGTGGGCCCCACCCGGAAATCACGTGGGCCCCACCCAGAATCACGTGGGCCCCACCCGGAAATCACGTGGGCCCCACCCGGAAATCACGTGGGCCCCAACCGGAAATCACGTGGGCCCCACCCGGAAATCACGTGGGCCCCACCCGGAAATCACGTGGGCCCCACCCGGAAATCACGTGGGCCCCACCCGGAAATCACGTGGGCCCCAAGGGAAATCACGTGGGCCCCACCCGGAAATCACGTGGGCCCCACCCGGAAATCACGTGGGCCCCACCCGGAAATCACGTGGGCCCCACCCGGAAATCACGTGGGCCCCACCCGGAAATCACGTGGGCCCCACCCGGAAATCACGTGGGCCCCACCCGGAAATCACGTGGGCCCCACGGGGAAATCACGCGGGCCCCACCCGGAAATCACGTGTGCACCACGGGGAAATCACGTGGGCCCCACCCGGAAATCACGTGGGCACCACGGGGAAATCACGTGGGCCCCACCCGGAAATCACGTGGGCCCCACCCGGAAATCACGTGGGCCCCACCCGGAAATCACGTGGGGCCCACCCGGAAATCACGTAGGCCCCACCCGGAAATCACGTGGGCCCCACGGGGAAATCACGTGGGCCCCACCCGGAAATCACGTGGGCACCACCCGGAAATCACGTGGGCCCCACACGGAAATCACGTGGGCCCCACCCGGAAATCACGTGGGCCCCCACACGGAAATCACGTGGGCCCCACCCGGAAATCACGTGGGCCCCTCCCGGAAATCACGTGGGCCCCACCCGGAAATCACGTGGGCCCCACCCGGAAATCACGTGGGCCCCACGGGGAAATCACGTGGGCCCCACCCGGAAATCACGTGGGCCCCACCCGGAAATCACGTGGGCCCCACCCGGAAGTCACGTGGGCCCCACCCGGAAATCACGTGGGCCCCACCCGGAAATCACGTGGGCCCCACCCGGAAATCACGTGGGCCCCACCCGGAAATCACGTGGGCCCCACCCGGAAATCACGTGGGCCCCACCCGGAAATCACGTGGGCCCCACCCGGAAATCACGTGGGCACCACGGGGAAATCACGTGGGCCCCACCCGGAAATCACGTGGGCCCCACCCGGAAATCACGTGGGCCCCACCCGGAAATCACGTGGGGCCCACCCGGAAATCACGTGGGCCCCACCCGGAAATCACGTGGGACCCACGGGGAAATCACGTGGGCCCCACCCGGAAATCACGTGGGCCCCACCCGGAAATCACGTAGGCCCCACACAGAAATCACGTGGGCCCCACCCGGAAATCACGTGGGCCCCACCCGGAAATCACGTGGGACCCACCCGGAAATCACGTGGGCCCCACCCGGAAATCACGTGGGCCCCACGGGGAAATCACGTGGGCCCCACCCGGAAATCACGTGGGCCCCACCCGGAAATCACGTGGGCCCCACCCGGAAATCACGTGGGACCCCAGGGGAAATCACGTGGGCCCCACCCGGAAATCACGTGGGCCCCACCCGGAAATCACGTGGGCCCCACCCGGAAATCACGTGGGCCCCACCCGGAAATCACGTGGGCCCCACCCGGAAATCACGTGGGCCCCCAGGGGAAATCACGTGGGCCCCACCCGGAAATCACGTGGGCCCCACCCGGAAATCACGTGGGCCCCACCCGGAAATCACGTGGGCCCCACCCGGAAATCACGTGGGCCCCACCCGGAAATCACGTGGGCCCCACCCGGAAATAACGTGGGCCCCACCCGGAAATCACGTGGGCCCCCAGGGGAAATCACGTGGGCCCCACAAGGAAATCACGTGGGCCCCACCCGGAAATCACGTGGGCCCCACCCGGAAATCACGTGGGCCCCACCCGGAAATCACGTGGGCCCCACCCGGAAATCACGTGGGCCCCACCCGGAAATCACGTGGGCCCCACCCGGAAATCACGTGGGCCCCAAGGGGAAATCACGTGGGCCCCACCCGGAAATCACGTGGGCCCCACCCGGAAATCACGTGGGCCCCACCCGGAAATCACGTGGGCCCCACCCGGAAATCACGTGGGCCCCACCCGGAAATCACGTGGGCCCCACCCGGAAATCACGTGGGCCCCACCCGGAAATCACGTGGGCCCCCAGGGGAAATCACGTGGGCCCCACCCGGAAATCACGTGGGCCCCACCCGGAAATCACGTGGGCCCCACCCGGAAATCACGTGGGCCCCACCCGGAAATCACGTGGGCCCCACCCGGAAATCACGTGGGCCCCACCCGGAAATCACGTGGGCCCCACCCGGAAATCACGTGGGCCCCACCCGGAAATCACGTGGGCCCCACCCGGAAATCACGTGGGCCCCACCCGGAAAATCACGTGGGCCCCACCGGAAATCACGTGGCCCCCACGGGGAAATCACGTGGGCCCCACCCGGAAATCACGTGGGCCCCACCCGGAAATCACGTGGGCCCCACCCGGAAATCACGTGGGCCCCACCCGGAAATCACGTGGGCCCCACGGGAAATCACGTGGGCCCCACGGGGAAATCACGTGGGCCCCACCCGGAAATCACGTGGGCCCCACCCGGAAATCACGTGAGCCCCACCCGGAAATCACATGGGCCCCACCCGGAAATCACGTGGGCCCCACCCGGAAATCACGTGGGCCCCACCCGGAAATCACGTGGGCCCCCAGGGGAAATCACGTGGGCCCCACCCGGAAATCACGTGGGCCCCACCCGGAAATCACGTGGGCCCCACCCGGAAATCACGTGGGCCCCACCCGGAAATCACGTGGGCCCCACCCGGAAATCACGTGGGCCCCACCCGGAAATCACGTGGGCCCCTCGCGGAAATCACGTGGGCCGCACCCGGAAATCACGTGGGCCCCACCCGGAAATCACGTGGGCCCCACGGGGAAATCACGTGGGCCCCACCCGGAAATCACGAGGGCCCCACCCGGAAATTACGTGGGCCCCACCCGGAAATCACGTGGGCCCCACCCGGAAATCACGTGGGCCCCCAGGGGAAATCACGTGGGCCCCACCCGGAAATCACGTGGGCCCCACCCGGAAATCACGTGGGCCCCACCCGGAAATCACGTGGGCCCCACGGGGGAAATCACGTGGGCCCCACCCCGGAAATCACGTGGGCCCCACCCGGAAATCACGTGGGCCCCACCCGGAAATCACGTGGGCCCCACCCGGAAATCACGTGGGCCTCACCCGGAAATCACGTGGGCCCCACCCGGAAATCACGTGGGCCCCACCCGGAAATCACGTGGGCCCCACCCGGAAATCACGTGGGCCCCACCCGGAAATCACGTGGGCCCCACCCGGAAATCACGTGGGGCCCACCCGGAAATCACGTGGGCCCCACGGGGAAATCACGTGGGCCCCACCCGGAAATCACGTGGGCCCCACCCGGAAATCACGTGGGCCCCACACGGAAATCACGTGGGCCCCACCCGGAAATCACGTGGGCCCCACCCTGAAATCACGTGGGCCCCACCCGGAAATCACGTGGGCCCCACCCGGAAATCACGTGGGCCCCACCCGGAAATCACGTGGGCCCCACCCGGAAATCACGTGGGCCCCACGCGGAAATCACGTGGGCCCCACCCGGAAATAACGTGGGCCCCACCCGGAAATCACGTGGGCCCCCAGGGGAAATCACGTGGGCCCCACAAGGAAATCACGTGGGCCCCACCCGGAAATCACGTGGGCCCCACCCGGAAATCACGTGGGCCCCACCCGGAAATCACGTGGGCCCCACGGGGAAATCACGTGGGCCCCACCCGGAAATCACGTGGGCCCCACCCAGAAATCACGTGGGCCCCACCCGGAAATCACGTGGGCCCCACCCGGAAATCACGTGGGCCCCAACCGGAAATCACGTGGGCCCCACCCGGAAATCACGTGGGCCCCACCCGGAAATCACGTGGGCCCCACCCGGAAATCACGTGGGCCCCACCCGGAAATCACGTGGGCCCCAAGGGGAAATCACGTGGGCCCCACCCGGAAATCACGTGGGCCCCACCCGGAAATCACGTGGGCCCCACCCGGAAATCACGTGGGCCCCACCCGGAAATCACGTGGGCCCCACCCGGAAATCACGTGGGCCCCACCCGGAAATCACGTGGGCCCCACCCGGAAATCACGTGGGCCCCACGGGGAAATCACGCGGGCCCCACCCGGAAATCACGTGTGCACCACGGGGAAATCACGTGGGACCCACCCGGAAATCACGTGGGCACCACGGGGAAATCACGTGGGCCCCACCCGGAAATCACGTGGGCCCCACCCGGAAATCACGTGGGCCCCACCCGGAAATCACGTGGGGCCCACCCGGAAATCACGTGGGCCCCACCCGGAAATCACGTGGGCCCCACGGGAAATCACGTGGGCCCCACCCGGAAATCACGTGGGCACCACCCGGAAATCACGTGGGCGCCACACGGAAATCACGTGGGCCCCACCCGGAAATCACGTGGGCCCCACACGGAAATCACGTGGGCCCCACCCGGAAATCACGTGGGCCCCTCCCGGAAATCACGTGGGCCCCCACCCGGAAATCACGTGGGCCCCACCCGGAAATCACGTGGGCCCCACGGGGAAATCACGTGGGCCCCACCCGGAAATCACGTGGGCCCCACCCGGAAATCACGTGGGCCCCACCCGGAAGTCACGTGGGCCCCACCCGGAAATCACGTGGGCCCCACCCGGAAATCACGTGGGCCCCACCCGGAAATCACGTGGGCCCCACCCGGAAATCACGTGGGCCCCACCCGGAAATCACGTGGGCCCCACCCGGAAATCACGTGGGCCCCACCCGGAAATCACGTGGGCACCACGGGGAAATCACGTGGGCCCCACCCGGAAATCACGTGGGCCCCACCCGGAAATCACGTGGGCCCCACCCGGAAATCACGTGGGGCCCACCCGGAAATCACGTGGGCCCCACCCGGAAATCACGTGGGACCCACGGGGAAATCACGTGGGCCCCACCCGGAAATCACGTGGGCCCCACCCGGAAATCACGTAGGCCCCACACAGAAATCACGTGGGCCCCACCCGGAAATCACGTGGGCCCCACCCGGAAATCACGTGGGACCCACCCGGAAATCACGTGGGCCCCACCCGGAAATCACGTGGGCCCCACGGGGAAATCACGTGGGCCCCACCCGGAAATCACGTGGGCCCCACCCGGAAATCACGTGGGCCCCACCCGGAAATCACGTGGGACCCCAGGGGAAATCACGTGGGCCCCACCCGGAAATCACGTGGGCCCCACCCGGAAATCACGTGGGCCCCACCCGGAAATCACGTGGGCCCCACCCGGAAATCACGTGGGCCCCACCCGGAAATCACGTGGGCCCCCAGGGGAAATCACGTGGGCCCCACCCGGAAATCACGTGGGCCCCACCCGGAAATCACGTGGGCCCCACCCGGAAATCACGTGGGCCCCACCCGGAAATCACGTGGGCCCCACCCGGAAATCACGTGGGCCCCACCCGGAAATCACGTGGGCCCCACCCGGAAATCACGTGGGCCCCACCCGGAAATCACGTGGGCCCCCAGGGGAAATCACGTGGGCCCCACCAGGAAATCACGTGGGCCCCACCCGGAAATCACGTGGGCCCCACCCGGAAATCACGTGGGCCCCACCCGGAAATCACGTGGGCCCCACCCGGAAATCACGTGGGCCCCACCCGGAAATCACGTGGGCCCCACCCGGAAATCACGTGGGCCCCACCCGGAAATCACGTGGGCCCCACCCGGAAATCACGTGGGCCCCACCCGGAAATCACGTGGGCCCCACCCGGAAATCACGTGGGCCCCAAGGGGAAATCACATGGGCCCCACCCGGAAATCACGTGGGCCCCACCCGGAAATCACATGGGCCCCACCCGGAAATCACGTGGGCCCTACCCGGAAATCACGTGGGCCCCCACCCGGAAATCACGTGGGCCCCACCCGGAAATCACGTGGGCCCCACCCGGAAATCACGTGGGCCCCACCCGGAAATCACGTGGGCCCCACCCGGAAATCACGTGGGCCCCACCCGGAAATCACGTGGGCCCCACCCGGAAATCACGTGGGCCCCCAGGGGAAATCACGTGGGCCCCACCCGGAAATCACGTGGGCCCCACCCGGAAATCACGTGGGCCCCACCCGGAAATCACGTGGGCCCCACCCGGAAATCACGTGGGCCCCACCCGGAAATCACGTGGGCCCCACCCGGAAATCACGTGGGCCCCACCCGGAAATCACGTGGGCCCCACCCGGAAATCACGTGGGCCCCACCCGGAAATCACGTGGGCCCCACCCGGAAATCACGTGGGCCCCACCCGGAAATCACGTGGGCCCCACCCGGAAATCACGTGGGCCCCACCCGGAAATCACGTGGGCCCCACCCGGAAATCACGTGGGGCCCACCCGGAAATCACGTGGGCCCCACGGGGAAATCACGTGGGCCCCACCCGGAAATCACGTGGGCCCCACCCGGAAATCACGTGGGCCCCACACGGAAATCACGTGGGCCCCACCCGGAAATCACGTGGGCCCCACCCTGAAATCACGTGGGCCCCACCCGGAAATCACGTGGGCCCCACCCGGAAATCACGTGGGCCCCACGGGGAAATCACGTGGGCCCCACCCGGAAATCACGTGGGCCCCACCCGGAAATCACGTGGGCCCCACCCGGAAATCACGTGGGCCCCACCCGGAAATCACGTGGGCCCCACCCGGAAATCACGTGGGCCCCACCCGGAAATCACGTGGGCCCCACCCGGAAATCACGTGGGCCCCACCCGGAAATCACGTGGGCCCCACGGGGAAATCACGTGGGCCCCACCCGGAAATCACGTGGGCCCCACCCGGAAATCACGTGGGCCCCACACGGAAATCACGTGGGCCCCACCCGGAAATCACGTGGGCCCCACGGGGAAATCACGTGGGCCCCACCCGGAAATCACGTGGGCCCCACCCGGAAATCACGTGGGCCCCACCCGGAAATCACGTGGGCCCCACGGGGAAATCAGGTGGGCCCCACCCGGAAATCACGTGGGCACCACGGGGAAATCACGTGGGCCCCACCCGGAAATCACGTGGGCACCACGGGGAAATCACGTGGGCCCCACCCGGAAATCACGTGGGCCCCACGCGGAAATCACGTGGGCCCCACCGGGAAAACACGTGGGGCCCACCCGGAAATCACGTGGGCCCCACCCGGAAATCACGTGGGCCCCACGGGGAAATCACGTGGGCCCCACCCGGAAATCACGTGGGCACCACTCGGAAATCACGTGGGCCCCACACGGAAATCACGTGGGCCCCACCCGGAAATCACGTGGGCCCCACACGGAAATCACGTGGGCCCCACCCGGAAATCACGTGGGCCCCACTCGGAAATCACGTGGGCCCCACCCGGAAATCACGTGGGCCCCACCCGGAAATCACGTGGGCCCCACGGGGAAATCACGTGGGCCCCACCCGGAAATCACGTGGGCCCCACCCGGAAATCACGTGGGCCCCACCCGGAAGTCACGTGGGCCCCACCCGGAAATCACGTGGGCCCCACCCGGAAATCACGTGGGCCCCACCCGGAAATCACGTGGGCCCCACCCGGAAATCACGTGGGCCCCACCCGGAAATCACGTGGGCACCACGGGGAAATCACGTGGGCCCCACCCGGAAATCACGTGGGCCCCACCCGGAAATCACGTGGGCCCCACCCGGAAATCACGTGGGGCCCACCCGGAAATCACGTGGGCCCCACCCGGAAATCACGTGGGCCCCACGGGGAAAACACGTGGGCCCCACCCGGAAATCACGTGGGCCCCACCCGGAAATCACGTAGGCCCCACACGGAAATCACGTGGGCCCCACCCGGAAATCACGTGGGCCCCACCCGGAAATCACGTGGGACCCACCCGGAAATCACGTGGGCCCCACCCGTAAATCACGTGGGCCCCACGGGGAAATCACGTGGGCCCCACCCGGAAATCACGTGGGCCCCACCCGGAAATCACGTGGGCCCCACCCGGAAATCACGTGGGACCCCAGGGGAAATCACGTGGGCCCCACCCGGAAATCACGTGGGCCCCACCCGGAAATCACGTGGGCCCCACCCGGAAATCACGTGGGCCCCACCCGGAAATCACGTGGGCCCCACCCGGAAATCACGTGGGCCCCACCCGGAAATCACGTGGGACCCACCCGGAAATCACGTGGGCCCCACACGGAAATCACGTGGGCCCCACCCGGAAATCACGTGGGCCCCACCCGGAAATCACGTGGGCCCCACCCGGAAATCACGTGGGCCCCACCCGGAAATCACGTGGGGCCCACCCGGAAATCACGTGGGCCCCACCCGGAAATCACGTGGGCCCCACGGGGAAATCACGTGGGCCCCACCCGGAAATCACGTGGCCCCACCCGGAAATCACGTGGGCCCCACCCTGAAATCACGTGGGCCCCACCCGGAAATCACGTGGGCCCCACCCGGAAATCACGTGGGCCCCACCCGGAAATCACGTGGGCCCCACCCGGAAATCACGTGGGCCCCACTCGGAAATCACGTGGGCCCCACCCGGAAATCACGTGGGCCCCCAGGGGAAATCACGTGGGCCCCACCCGGAAATCACGTGGGCCCCACCCGGAAATCACGTGGACCCCAGGGGAAATCACGTGGGCCCCACCCGGAAATCACGTGGGCCCCACCCGGAAATCACGTGGGCCCCACCCGGAAATCACGTGGGCCCCACCCGGAAATCACGTGGGCCCCACCCGGAAATCACGTGGGCCCCACCCGGAAATCACGTGGGCCCCACCCGGAAATCACGTGGGCCCCACCCGGAAATCACGTGGGCCCCACCCGGAAATCACGTGGGCCCCACTCGGAAATCACGTGGGCCCCACCCGGAAATCACGTGGGCCCCCAGGGGAAATCACGTGGGCCCCACCCGGAAATCACGAGGGCCCCACCCGGAAATCACGTGGGCCCCACCCGGAAATCACGTGGGCCCCACCCTGAAATCACGTGGGCCCCACCCGGAAATCACGTGGGCCCCACCCTGAAATCACGTGGGCCCCACCCGGAAATCACGTGGGCCCCACCCGGAAATCACGTGGGCCCCATCCGGAAATCACGTGGGCCCCACCCGGAAATCACGTGGGCCCCACTCGGAAATCACGTGGGCCCCACCCGGAAATCACGTGGGCCCCCAGGGGAAATCACGTGGGCCCCACCCGGAAATCACGTGGGCCCCACCCGGAAATCACGTGGGCCCCACGCGGAAATCACGTGGGCCCCACCCGGAAATCACGTGGGCCCCACCCGGAAATCACGTGGGCCCCACGGGGAAATCACGTGGGCCCCACCCGGAAATCACGTGGGGCCCACCCGGAAATCACGTGGGCCCCACGGGGAAATCACGTGGGCCCCACCCGGAAATCACGTGGGCCCCACCCGGAAATCACGTGGGCCCCACCCGGAAATCACGTGGGCCCCACCCGGAAATCACGTGGGCCCCACCCGGAAATCACGTGGGCCCCACCCGGAAATCACGTGGGCCCCACCCGGAAATCACGTGGGCCCCACCCGGAAATCACGTGGGCCCTACCCGGAAATCACGTGGGCCCCCAGGGGAAATCACGTGGGCCCCACCCGGAAATCACGTGGGCCCCCAGGGGAAATCACGTGGGCCCCACCCGGATATCACGTGGGCCCCACCCGGAAATCACGTGGGCCCCACCCGGAAATCACGTGGGCCCCACGGGGAAATCACGTGGGTCCCACCCGGAAATCACGTGGGCCCCACCCGGAAATCACGTGGGCCCCACCCGGAAATCACGTGGGCCCCACCCGGAAATCACGTGGGCCCCACCCGGAAATCACGTGGGCCCCACCCGGAAATCACGTGGGCCCCACGGGGAAATCACGTGGGCCCCACCCGGAAATCACGTGGGCCCCACCCGGAAATCACGTGGGCCCCACCCGGAAATCACGTGGGCCCCACCCGGAAATCACGTGGGCCCCACCCGGAAATCACGTGGGCCCCACCCGGAAATCACGTGGGCCCCACCCGGAAATCACGTGGGCCCCACCCGGAAATCACGTGGGCCCCACCCGGAAATCACGTGGGCCCCCAGGGGAAATCACGTGGGCCCCCAGGGGAAATCACGTGGGCCCCACCCGGAAATCACGTGGGCCCCACCCGGAAATCACGTGGGCCCCACGGGGAAATCACGTGGGCCCCACGGGGAAATCACGTGGGCCCCACCCGGAAATCACGTGGGCCCCACCCGGAAATCACGTGGGCCCCACCCGGAAATCACGTGGGGCCCACCCGGAAATCACGTGGGCCCCACGGGGAAATCACGTGGGCCCCACCCGGAAATCACGTGGGCCCCACCCGGAAATCACGTGGGCCCCACCCGGAAATCACGTGGGCCCCACCCGGAAATCACGTGGGCCCGACGGGGAAATCACGTGGGCCCCACCCGGAAATCACGTGGGCCCCACCCGGAAATCACGTGGGCCCCACCCGGAAATCACGTGGGCCCCACCCGGAAATCACGTGGGCCCCACCCGGAAATCACGTGGGCCCCACCCGGAAATCACGTGGGCCCCACCCGGAAATCACGTGGGCCCCACCCGGAAATCACGTGGGCCCCACCCGGAAATCACGTGGGCCCCACGGGGAAATCACGTGGGCCCCACCCGGAAATCACGTGGGCCCCACCCGGATATCACGTGGGCCCCACCCGGAAATCACGTGGGCCCCACCCGGAAATCACGTGGGCCCCACGGGGAAATCACGTGGGTCCCACCCGGAAATCACGTGGGCCCCACCCGTAAATCACGTGGGCCCCACCCGGAAATCACGTGGGCCCCACCCGGAAATCACGTGGGCCCCACCCGGAAATCACGTGGGCCCCACGGGGAAATCACGTGGGCCCCACCTGGAAATCACGTGGGCCCCACCCGGAAATCACGTGGGCCCCACCCGGAAATCACGTGGGCCCCACCCGGAAATCACGTGGGCCCCACCCGGAAATCACGTGGGCCCCCAGGGGAAATCACGTGGGCCCCACCCGGAAATCACGTGGGCCCCACCCGGAAATCACGTGGGCCCCACCCGGAAATCACGTGGGCCCCACCCGGAAATCACGTGGGCCCCACCCGGAAATCACGTGGGCCCCACCCGGAAATCACGTGGGCCCCACCCGGAAATCACGTGGGCCCCACCCGGAAATCACGTGGGCCCCACGGGGAAATCACGTGGGCCCCACCCGGAAATCACGTGGGCCCCACCCGGAAATCACGTGGGCCCCACACGGAAATCACGTGGGCCCCACCCGGAAATCACGTGGGCCCCACCCTGAAATCACGTGGGCCCCACCCGGAAATCACGTGGGCCCCACCCGGAAATCACGTGGGCCCTACCCGGAAATCACGTGGGCCCCACCCGGAAATCACGTGGGCCCCACCCGGAAATCACGTGGGCCCCACCCGGAAATCACGTGGGCCCCACCCGGAAATCACGTGGGCCCCCAAGGGAAATCACGTGGGCCCCACAAGGAAATCACGTGGGCCCCACCCGGAAATCACGTGGGCCCCACCCGGAAATCACGTGGGCCCCACCCGGAAATCACGTGGGCCCCACCCGGAAATCACGTGGGCCCCACCCGGAAATCACGTGGGCCCCACCCGGAAATCACGTGGGCCCCACCCGGAAATCACGTGGGCCCCACCCGGAAATCACGTGGGCCCCACCCGGAAATCACGTGGGCCCCACCCGGAAATCACGTGGGCCCCACCCGGAAATCACGTGGGCCCCACGGGGAAATCACGTGGGCCCCACCCGGAAATCACGTGGGCCCCACCCGGATATCACGTGGGCCCCACCCGGAAATCACGTGGGCCCCACCCGGAAATCACGTGGGCCCCACGGGGAAATCACGTGGGTCCCACCCGGAAATCACGTGGGCCCCACCCGTAAATCACGTGGGCCCCACCCGGAAATCACGTGGGCCCCACCCGGAAATCACGTGGGCCCCACCCGGAAATCACGTGGGCCCCACGGGGAAATCACGTGGGCCCCACCTGGAAATCACGTGGGCCCCACCCGGAAATCACGTGGGCCCCACCCGGAAATCACGTGGGCCCCACCCGGGAAATCACGTGGGCCCCACCCGGAAATCACGTGGGCCCCCAGGGGAAATCACGTGGGCCCCACCCGGAAATCACGTGGGCCCCACCCGGAAATCACGTGGGCCCCACCCGGAAATCACGTGGGCCCCACCCGGAAATCACGTGGGCCCCACCCGGAAATCACGTGGGCCCCACCCGGAAATCACGTGGGCCCCACCCGGAAATCACGTGGGCCCCACCCGGAAATCACGTGGGCCCCACGGGGAAATCACGTGGGCCCCACCCGGAAATCACGTGGGCCCCACCCGGAAATCACGTGGGCCCCACACGGAAATCACGTGGGCCCCACCCGGAAATCACGTGGGCCCCACCCTGAAATCACGTGGGCCCCACCCGGAAATCACGTGGGCCCCACCCGGAAATCACGTGGGCCCTACCCGGAAATCACGTGGGCCCCACCCGGAAATCACGTGGGCCCCACCCGGAAATCACGTGGGCCCCACCCGGAAATCACGTGGGCCCCACCCGGAAATCACGTGGGCCCCCAGGGGAAATCACGTGGGCCCCACAAGGAAATCACGTGGGCCCCACCCGGAAATCACGTGGGCCCCACCCGGAAATCACGTGGGCCCCACCCGGAAATCACGTGGGCCCCACCCGGAAATCACGTGGGCCCCACCCGGAAATCACGTGGGCCCCACCCGGAAATCACGTGGGCCCCACCCGGAAATCACGTGGGCCCCACCCGGAAATCACGTGGGCCCCACCCGGAAATCACGTGGGCCCCACCCGGAAATCACGTGGGCCCCACCCGGAAATCACGTGGGCCCCACCCGGAAATCACGTGGGCCCCACCCGGAAATCACGTGGGCCCCCAGGGGAAATCACGTGGGCCCCACAAGGAAATCACGTGGGCCCCACCCGGAAATCACGTGGGCCCCACCCGGAAATCACGTGGGCCCCACCCGGAAATCACGTGGGCCCCACGGGGAAATCACGTGGGCCCCACCCGGAAATCACGTGGGCCCCACCCGGAAATCACGTGGGCCCCACCCGGAAATCACGTGGGCCCCACCCGGAAATCACGTGGGCCCCACCCGGAAATCACGTGGGCCCCACCCGGAAATCACGTGGGCCCCACCCGGAAATCACGTGGGCCCCACCCGGAAATCACGTGGGCCCCACGGGGAAATCACGTGGGCCCCACCCGGAAAATCACGTGGGCCCCACCCGGAAATCACGTGGGCCCCACCCGGAAATCACGTGGGCCCCACCCGGAAATCACGTGGGCCCCACCCGGAAATCACGTGGGCCCCACGGGGAAATCAGGTGGGCCCCACCCGGAAATCACGTGGGCCCCACCCGGATATCACGTGGGCCCCACCCGGAAATCACGTGGGCCCCACCCGGAAATCACGTGGGCCCCACCCGGAAATCACGTGGGCCCCCACGGGGAAATCACGTGGGCCCCACCCGGAAATCACGTGGGCCCCACCCGGAAATCACGTGGGTCCCACGGGGAAATCACGTGGGCCCCACCCGGAAATCACGTGGGCCCCACCCGGATATCACGTGGGCCCCACCCGGAAATCACGTGGGCCCCACCCGGAAATCACGTGGGCCCCACGGGGAAATCACGTGGGTCCCACCCGGAAATCACGTGGGCCCCACCCGTAAATCACGTGGGCCCCACCCGGAAATCACGTGGGCCCCACACGGAAATCACGTGGGCCCCACCCGGAAATCACGTGGGCCCCACCCGGAAATCACGTGGGCCCCACGGGGAAATCACGTGGGCCCCACCTGGAAATCACGTGGGCCCCACCCGGAAATCACGTGGGCCCCACCCGGAAATCACGTGGGCCCCACCCGGAAATCACGTGGGCCCCACCCGGAAATCACGTGGCCCCCAGGGGAAATCACGTGGGCCCCACCCGGAAATCACGTGGGCCCCACCCGGAAATCACGTGGGCCCCACCCGGAAATCACGTGGGCCCCACCCGGAAATCACGTGGGCCCCACCCGGAAATCACGTGGGCCCCACCCGGAAATCACGTGGGCCCCACCCGGAAATCACGTGGGCCCCACGGGGAAATCACGTGGGCCCCACCCGGAAATCACGTGGGCCCCACCCGGAAATCACGTGGACCCCACCCGGAAATCACGTGGGCCCCACCCGGAAATCACGTGGGGCCCACCCGGAAATCACGTGGGCCCCACGGGGAAATCACGTGGGCCCCACCCGGAAATCACGTGGGCCCCACCCGGAAATCACGTGGGCCCCACCCGGAAATCACGTGGGCCCCACCCGGAAATCACGTGGGCCCCACCCTGAAATCACGTGGTCCCCACCCGGAAATCACGTGGGCCCCACCCGGAAATCACGTGGGCCCCACCCGGAAATCACGTGGGCCCCACCCGGAAATCACGTGGGCCCCACCCGGAAATCACGTGGGCCCCACCCGGAAATCACGTGGGCCCCACCCGGAAATCACGTGGGCCCCACCCGGAAATCACGTGGGCCCCATCCGGAAATCACGTGGGCCCCACGGGGAAATCACGTGGGCCCCACCCGGAAATCACGTGGGGCCCACCCGGAAAATCACGTGGGCCCCACGGGGAAATCACGTGGGCCCCACCCGGAAATCACGTGGGCCCCACCCGGAAATCACGTGGGCCCCACCCGGAAATCACGTGGGCCCCACCCGGAAATCACGTGGGCCCCACCCGGAAATCACGTGGGCCCCACCCAGAAATCACGTGGGCCCCATCCGGAAATCACGTGGGCCCCACGGGGAAATCACGTGGGCCCCACCCGGAAATCACGTGGGGCCCACCCGGAAATCACGTGGGCCCCACGGGGAAATCACGTGGGCCCCACCCGGAAATCACGTGGGCCCCACCCGGAAATCACGTGGGCCCCACCCGGAAATCACGTGGGCCCCACCCGGAAATCACGTGGGCCCCACCCGGAAAATCACGTGGGCCCCACCCGGAAATCACGTGGGCCCCACCCGGAAATCACGTGGGCCCCCAGGGGAAATCACGTGGGCCCCACAAGAAAATCACGTGGGCCCCACCCGGAAATCACGTGGGCCCCACCCGGAAATCACGTGGGCCCCACCCGGAAATCACGTGGGCCCCACGGGGAAATCACGTGGGCCCCACGGGGAAATCACGTGGGCCCACACCCGGAAATCACGTGGGCCCCACCCGGAAATCACGTGGGCCCCACCCGGAAATCACGTGGGCCCCACCCGGAAATCACGTGGGCCCCACGGGGAAATCACATGGGCCCCACGGGGAAATCACGTGGGCCCCACCCGGAAATCACGTGGGCCCCACCCGGAAATCACGTGGGCCCCACCCGGAAATCACGTGGGCCCCACCCGGAAATCACGTGGGCCCCACCCGGAAATCACGTGGGCCCCACCCGGAAATCACGTGGGCCCCACCCGGAAATCACGTGGGCCCCACCCGGAAATCACGTGGGCCCCACCCGGAAATCACGTGGGCCCCACCCGGAAATCACGTGGGCCCCACCCGGAAATCACGTGGGCCCCACCCGGAAATCACGTGGGGCCCACCCGGAAATCACGTGGGCCCCACGGGGAAATCACGTGGGCCCCACCCGGAAATCACGTGGGCCCCACCCGGAAATCACGTGGGCCCCACCCGGAAATCACGTGGGCCCCACCCGGAAATCACGTGGGCCCTACCCGGAAATCACGTGGGCCCCCAGGGGAAATCACGTGGGCCCCACCCGGAAATCACGTGGGCCCCACCCGGAAATCACGTGGGCCCCACCCGGAAATCACGTGGGCCCTACCCGGAAATCACGTGGGCCCCCAGGGGAAATCACGTGGGCCCCACCCGGAAATCACGTGGGCCCCACCCGGAAATCACGTGGGCCCCACCCGGAAATCACGTGGGCCCCACCCGGAAATCACGTGGGCCCCACCCGGAAATCACGTGGGCCCCACCCGGAAATCACGTGGGCCCCACCCGGAAATCACGTGAGCCCCACCCGGAAATCACGTGGGCCCCACGGGGAAATCACGTGGGCCCCACCCGGAAATCACGTGGGCCCCACCCGGAAATCACGTGGGCCCCACGGGGAAATCACGTGGGCCCCACCCGGAAATCACGTGGGCCCCACCCGGAAATCACGTGGGCCCCACCCGGAAATCACGTGGGCCCCACCCGGAAATCACGTGGGCCCCACCCGGAAATCACGTGGGCCCCACCCGGAAATCACGTGGGCCCCACCCGGAAATCACGTGGGCCCCCAGGGGAAATCACGTGGGCTCCACCCGGAAATCACGTGGGCCCCACCCGGAAATCACGTGGGCCCCACCCGGAAATCACGTGGGCCCGACGGGGAAATCACGTGGGCCCCACCCGGAAATCACGTGGGCCCCACCCGGAAATCACGTGGGCCCCACCCGGAAATCACGTGGGCCCCACCCGGAAATCACGTGGGCCCCACCCGGAAATCACGTGGGCCCCACCCGGAAATCACGTGGGCCCCACCCGGAAATCACGTGGGCCCCACCCGGAAATCACGTGGGCCCCACCCGGAAATCACGTGGGCCCCACCCGGAAATCACGTGGGCCCCACCCGGAAATCACGTGGGCCCCCAGGGGAAATCACTTGGGCCCCACCCGGAAATCACGTGGGCCCCACCCGGAAATCACGTGGGCCCCACCCGGAAATCACATGGGCCCCACGGGGAAATCACGTGGGCCCCCCACCCGGAAATCACGTGGGCCCCACGGGGAAATCACGTGGGTCCCACCCGGAAATCACGTGGGCCCCACCCGGAAATCACGTGGGCCCCACCCGGAAATCACGTGGGCCCCACCCGGAAATCACGTGGGCCCCACCCGGAAATCACGTGGGCCCCACGGGGAAATCACGTGGGCCCCACGGGGAAATCACGTGGGCCCCACCCGGAAATCACGTGGGCCCCACCCGGAAATCACGTGGGCCCCACCCGGAAATCACGTGGGCCCCACCCGGAAATCACGTGGGCCCCACCCGGAAATCACGTGGGCCCCACCCGGAAATCACGTGGGCCCCACCCGGAAATCACGTGGGCCCCCAGGGGAAATCACGTGGGCCCCACCCGGAAATCACGTGGGCCCCACCCGGAAATCACGTGGGCCCCACCCGGAAATCACGTGGGCCCCACGGGGAAATCACGTGGGCCCCACCCGGAAATCACGTGGGCCCCACCCGGAAATCACGTGGGCCCCCAGGGGAAATCACGTGGGCCCCACCCGGAAATCACGTGGGCCCCACCCGGAAATCACGTGGGCCCCACCCGGAAATCACGTGGGCCCCACCCGGAAATCACGTGGGCCCCACCCGGAAATCACGTGGGCCCCACCCGGAAATCACGTGGGCCCCACCCGGAAATCACGTGGGCCCCACCCGGAAATCACGTGGGCCCCACCCGGAAATCACGTGGGCCCCACCCGGAAATCACGTGGGCCCCACCCGGAAATCACGTGGGCCCCACCCGGAAATCACGTGGGCCCCACCCGGAAATCACGTGGGCCCCACCCGGAAATCACGTGGGCCCCACCCGGAAATCACGTGGGCCCCACCCGGAAATCACGTGGGCCCCACCCGGAAATCACGTGGGCCCCACCCGGAAATCACGTGGGGCCCACCCGGAAATCACGTGGGCCCCACGGGGAAATCACGTGGGCCCCACCCGGAAATCACGTGGGCCCCACCCGGAAATCACGTGGGCCCCACCCGGAAATCACGTGGGCCCCACCCGGAAATCACGTGGGCCCCACCCGGAAATCACGTGGGCCCCACCCGGAAATCACGTGGGCCCCACCCGGAAATCACGTGGGCCCCACCCGGAAATCACGTGGGCCCTACCCGGAAATCACGTGGGCCCCCAGGGGAAATCACGTGGGCCCCACCCGGAAATCACGTGGGCCCCACCCGGAAATCACGTGGGCCCCACCCGGAAATCACGTGGGCCCCACCCGGAAATCACGTGGGCCCCACCCGGAAATCACGTGGGCCCCACCCGGAAATCACGTGAGCCCCACCCGGAAATCACGTGGGCCCCACGGGGAAATCACGTGGGCCCCACCCGGAAATCACGTGGGCCCCACCCGGAAATCACGTGGGCCCCACGGGGAAATCACGTGGGCCCCACCCGGAAATCACGTGGGCCCCACCCGGAAATCACGTGGGCCCCACCCGGAAATCACGTGGGCCCCACCCGGAAATCACGTGGGCCCCACCCGGAAATCACGTGGGCCCCACCCGGAAATCACGTGGGCCCCACCCGGAAATCACGTGGGCCCCACCCGGAAATCACGTGGGCCCCACCCGGAAATCACGTGGGCCCCACACGGAAATCACGTGGGCCCCACACGGAAATCACGTGGGCCCCACCCGGAAATCACGTGGGCCCCACGGGGAAATCACGTGGGCCCCACGCGGAAATCACGTGGGCCCCACGGGGAAATCACGTGGGCCCCACCCGGAAATCACGTGGGCCCCACGGGGAAATCACGTGGGCCCCACCCGGAAATCACGTGGGCCCCACCCGGAAATCACGTGGGCCCCACCCGGAAATCACGTGGGCCCCACCCGGAAATCACGTGGGCCCCACGGGGAAATCACGTGGGCCCCACCCGGAAATCACGTGGGTCCCACCCGGAAATCACGTGGGCCCCACCCGGAAATCACGTGGGCCCCACCCGGAAATCACGTGGGCCCAACCCGGAAATCACGTGGGCCCCACCTGGAAATCACGTGGGCCCCACCCGGAAATCACGTGGGCCCCCAGGGGAAATCACGTGGGCCCCACCCTGAAATCACGTGGGCCCCACCCGGAAATCACGTGGGCCCCACCCGGAAATAACGTGGGCCCCACCCGGAAATCACGTGGGCCCCACCCAGGAAATCACGTGGGCCCCACCCGGAAATCACGTGGGCCCCACCCGGAAATCAAGTGGGCCCCACCCGGAAATCACGTGGGCCCCACCCGGAAATCACGTGGGCCCCCAGGGGAAATCATGTGGGCCCCACCCGGAAATCACGTGGGCCCCACCCGGAAATCACGTGGGCCCCACCCGGAAATCACTTGGGCCCCACCCGGAAATCACGTGGGCCCCACCCGGAAATCACGTGGACCCCATCCGGAAATCACGTGGGCCCCACCCGGAAATCACGTGGGCCCCACCCGGAAATCACGTGGGCCCCCAGGGGAAATCACGTGGGCCCCACCCGGATATCACGTGGGCCCCACCCGGAAATCACGTGGGCCCCACCCGGAAATAACGTGGGCCCCACGGGGAAATCACGTGGGCCCCACCCGGAAATCACGTGGGCCCCACCCGGAAATCACGTGGGCCCCCAGGGGAAATCACGTGGGCCCCACCCGGAAATCACGTGGGCCCCACCCGGAAATCACGTGGGCCCCACCCGGAAATCACGTGGGCCCCACCCGGAAATCAAGTGGGCCCCACCCGGAAATCACGTGGGCCCCACCCGGAAATCACGTGGGCCCCACCCGGAAATCACGTGGGCCCCACCCGGAAATCACGTGGGCCCCACCCGGAAATCACGTGGGCCCCACCCGGAAATCACGTGGGCCCCACCCGGAAATCACGTGGGCCCCACCCGGAAATCACGTGGGCCCCACCCGGAAATCACGTGGGCCCCATCCGGAAATCACGTGGGCCCCACGGGGAAATCACGTGGGCCCCACCCGGAAATCACGTGGGGCCCACCCGGAAATCACGTGGGCCCCACGGGGAAATCACGTGGGCCCCACCCGGAAATCACGTGGGCCCCACCCGGAAATCACGTGGGCCCCACCCGGAAATCACGTGGGCCCCACCCGGAAATCACGTGGGCCCCACCCGGAAATCACGTGGGCCCCACCCGGAAATCACGTGGGCCCCACCCGGAAATCACGTGGGCCCCACCCGGAAATCACGTGGGCCCCACGGGGAAATCACGTGGGCCCCACCCGGAAATCACGTGGGCCCCACCCGGAAATCACGTGGGCCCCACCCGGAAATCACGTGGGCCCCACCCGGAAATCACGTGGGCCCCACCCGGAAATCACGTGGGCCCCACCCGGAAATCACGTGGGCCCCACCCGGAAATCACGTGGGCCCCCAGGGGAAATCACGTGGGCCCCACAAGAAAATCACGTGGGCCCCACCCGGAAATCACGTGGGCCCCACCCGGAAATCACGTGGGCCCCACCCGGAAATCACGTGGGCCCCACGGGGAAATCACGTGGGCCCCACGGGGAAATCACGTGGGCCACACCCGGAAATCACGTGGGCCCCACCCGGAAATCACGTGGGCCCCACCCGGAAATCACGTGGGCCCCACCCGGAAATCACGTGGGCCCCACGGGGAAATCACGTGGGCCCCACGGGGAAATCAGGTGGGCCCCACCCGGAAATCACGTGGGCCCCACCCGGAAATCACGTGGGCCCCACCCGGAAATCACGTGGGCCCCACCCGGAAATCACGTGGGCCCCACCCGGAAATCACGTGGGCCCCACCCGGAAATCACGTGGGCCCCACCCGGAAATCACGTGGGCCCCACCCGGAAATCACGTGGGCCCCACCCGGAAATCACGTGGGCCCCACCCGGAAATCACGTGGGCCCCACCCGGAAATCACGTGGGCCCCACCCGGAAATCACGTGGGGCCCACCCGGAAATCACGTGGGCCCCACGGGGAAATCACGTGGGCCCCACCCGGAAATCACGTGGGCCCCACCCGGAAATCACGTGGGCCCCACCCGGAAATCACGTGGGCCCCACCCGGAAATCACGTGGGCCCTACCCGGAAATCACGTGGGCCCCCAGGGGAAATCACGTGGGCCCCACCCGGAAATCACGTGGGCCCCACCCGGAAATCACGTGGGCCCCACCCGGAAATCACGTGGGCCCTACCCGGAAATCACGTGGGCCCCCAGGGGAAATCACGTGGGCCCCACCCGGAAATCACGTGGGCCCCACCCGGAAATCACGTGGGCCCCACCCGGAAATCACGTGGGCCCCACCCGGAAATCACGTGGGCCCCACCCGGAAATCACGTGGGCCCCACCCGGAAATCACGTGGGCCCCACCCGGAAATCACGTGAGCCCCACCCGGAAATCACGTGGGCCCCACGGGGAAATCACGTGGGCCCCACCCGGAAATCACGTGGGCCCCACCCGGAAATCACGTGGGCCCCACGGGGAAATCACGTGGGCCCCACCCGGAAATCACGTGGGCCCCACCCGGAAATCACGTGGGCCCCACCCGGAAATCACGTGGGCCCCACCCGGAAATCACGTGGGCCCCACCCGGAAATCACGTGGGCCCCACCCGGAAATCACGTGGGCCCCACCCGGAAATCACGTGGGCCCCCAGGGGAAATCACGTGGGCTCCACCCGGAAATCACGTGGGCCCCACCCGGAAATCACGTGGGCCCCACCCGGAAATCACGTGGGCCCGACGGGGAAATCACGTGGGCCCCACCCGGAAATCACGTGGGCCCCACCCGGAAATCACGTGGGCCCCACCCGGAAATCACGTGGGCCCCACCCGGAAATCACGTGGGCCCCACCCGGAAATCACGTGGGCCCCACCCGGAAATCACGTGGGCCCCACCCGGAAATCACGTGGGCCCCACCCGGAAATCACGTGGGCCCCACCCGGAAATCACGTGGGCCCCACCCGGAAATCACGTGGGCCCCACCCGGAAATCACGTGGGCCCCCAGGGGAAATCACTTGGGCCCCACCCGGAAATCACGTGGGCCCCACCCGGAAATCACGTGGGCCCCACCCGGAAATCACGTGGGCCCCACGGGGAAATCACGTGGGCCCCACCCGGAAATCACGTGGGCCCCACGGGGAAATCACGTGGGTCCCACCCGGAAATCACGTGGGCCCCACCCGGAAATCACGTGGGCCCCACCCGGAAATCACGTGGGCCCCACCCGGAAATCACGTGGGCCCCACCCGGAAATCACGTGGGCCCCACGGGGAAATCACGTGGGCCCCACCGGGGAAATCACGTGGGCCCCACCCGGAAATCACGTGGGCCCCACCCGGAAATCACGTGGGCCCCACCCGGAAATCACGTGGGCCCCACCCGGAAATCACGTGGGCCCCACCCGGAAATCACGTGGGCCCCACCCGGAAATCACGTGGGCCCCACCCGGAAATCACGTGGGCCCCACCCGGAAATCACGTGGGCCCCCAGGGGAAATCACGTGGGCCCCACCCGGAAATCACGTGGGCCCCACCCGGAAATCACGTGGGCCCCACCCGGAAATCACGTGGGCCCCACGGGGAAATCACGTGGGCCCCACCCGGAAATCACGTGGGCCCCACCCGGAAATCACGTGGGCCCCCCAGGGGAAATCACGTGGGCCCCACCCGGAAATCACGTGGGCCCCACCCGGAAATCACGTGGGCCCCACCCGGAAATCACGTGGGCCCCACCCGGAAATCACGTGGGCCCCACCCGGAAATCACGTGGGCCCCACCCGGAAATCACGTGGGCCCCACCCGGAAATCACGTGGGCCCCACCCGGAAATCACGTGGGCCCCACCCGGAAATCACGTGGGCCCCACCCGGAAATCACGTGGGCCCCACCCGGAAATCACGTGGGCCCCACCCGGAAATCACGTGGGCCCCACCCGGAAATCACGTGGGCCCCACCCGGAAATCACGTGGGCCCCACCCGGAAATCACGTGGGCCCCACCCGGAAATCACGTGGGGCCCACCCGGAAATCACGTGGGCCCCACGGGGAAATCACGTGGGCCCCACCCGGAAATCACGTGGGCCCCACCCGGAAATCACGTGGGCCCCACCCGGAAATCACGTGGGCCCCACCCGGAAATCACGTGGGCCCCACCCGGAAATCACGTGGGCCCCACCCGGAAATCACGTGGGCCCCACCCGGAAATCACGTGGGCCCCACCCGGAAATCACGTGGGCCCTACCCGGAAATCACGTGGGCCCCCAGGGGAAATCACGTGGGCCCCACCCGGAAATCACGTGGGCCCCACCCGGAAATCACGTGGGCCCCACCCGGAAATCACGTGGGCCCCACCCGGAAATCACGTGGGCCCCACCCGGAAATCACGTGGGCCCCACCCGGAAATCACGTGGGCCCCACCCGGAAATCACGTGAGCCCCACCCGGAAATCACGTGGGCCCCACGGGGAAATCACGTGGGCCCCACCCGGAAATCACGTGGGCCCCACCCGGAAATCACGTGGGCCCCACGGGGAAATCACGTGGGCCCCACCCGGAAATCACGTGGGCCCCACCCGGAAATCACGTGGGCCCCACCCGGAAATCACGTGGGCCCCACCCGGAAATCACGTGGGCCCCACCCGGAAATCACGTGGGCCCCACCCGGAAATCACGTGGGCCCCACCCGGAAATCACGTGGGCCCCACCCGGAAATCACGTGGGCCCCACCCGGAAATCACGTGGGCCCCACACGGAAATCACGTGGGCCCCACACGGAAATCACGTGGGCCCCACCCGGAAATCACGTGGGCCCCACGGGGAAATCACGTGGGCCCCACGCGGAAATCACGTGGGCCCCACGGGGAAATCACGTGGGCCCCACCCGGAAATCACGTGGGCCCCACGGGGAAATCACGTGGGCCCCACCCGGAAATCACGTGGGCCCCACCCGGAAATCACGTGGGCCCCACCCGGAAATCACGTGGGCCCCACCCGGAAATCACGTGGGCCCCACGGGGAAATCACGTGGGCCCCACCCGGAAATCACGTGGGTCCCACCCGGAAATCACGTGGGCCCCACCCGGAAATCACGTGGGCCCCACCCGGAAATCACGTGGGCCCAACCCGGAAATCACGTGGGCCCCACCTGGAAATCACGTGGGCCCCACCCGGAAATCACGTGGGCCCCCAGGGGAAATCACGTGGGCCCCACCCTGAAATCACGTGGGCCCCACCCGGAAATCACGTGGGCCCCACCCGGAAATAACGTGGGCCCCACCCGGAAATCACGTGGGCCCCACCCAGAAATCACGTGGGCCCCACCCGGAAATCACGTGGGCCCCACCCGGAAATCAAGTGGGCCCCACCCGGAAATCACGTGGGCCCCACCCGGAAATCACGTGGGCCCCCAGGGGAAATCATGTGGGCCCCACCCGGAAATCACGTGGGCCCCACCCGGAAATCACGTGGGCCCCACCCGGAAATCACTTGGGCCCCACCCGGAAATCACGTGGGCCCCACCCGGAAATCACGTGGGCCCCATCCGGAAATCACGTGGGCCCCACCCGGAAATCACGTGGGCCCCACCCGGAAATCACGTGGGCCCCCAGGGGAAATCACGTGGGCCCCACCCGGATATCACGTGGGCCCCACCCGGAAATCACGTGGGCCCCACCCGGAAATAACGTGGGCCCCACGGGGAAATCACGTGGGCCCCACCCGGAAATCACGTGGGCCCCACCCGGAAATCACGTGGGCCCCCAGGGGAAATCACGTGGGCCCCACCCGGAAATCACGTGGGCCCCACCCGGAAATCACGTGGGCCCCACCCGGAAATCACGTGGGCCCCACCCGGAAATCAAGTGGGCCCCACCCGGAAATCACGTGGGCCCCACCCGGAAATCACGTGGGCCCCCACCCGGAAATCACGTGGGCCCCACCCGGAAATCACGTGGGCCCCACCCGGAAATCACGTGGGCCCCACCCGGAAATCACGTGGGCCCCACCCGGAAATCACGTGGGCCCCACCCGGAAATCACGTGGGCCCCACCCGGAAATCACGTGGGCCCCACCCGGAAATCACGTGGGCCCCACCCGGAAATCACGTGGGCCCCACCCGGAAATCACGTGGGCCCCACCCGGAAATCACGTGGGCCCCCAGGTGAAATCACGTGGGCCCCACAAGGAAATCACGTGGGCCCCACCCTGAAATCACGTGGGCCCCACCCGGAAATCACGTGGGCCCCACCCGGAAATCACGTGGGCCCCACCCGGAAATCACGTGTGCCCCACGGGGAAATCACGTGGGCCCCACCCGGAAATCACGTGGGCCCCACCCGGAAATCACGTGGGCCCCACCCGGAAATCACGTGGGCCCCACCCGGAAATCACGTGGGCCCCACCCGGAAATCACGTGGGCCCCACCCGGAAATCACGTGGCCCCCACGGGGAAATCACGTGGGCCCCACCCGGAAATCACGTGGGCCCCACCCGGAAATCACGTGGGCCCCACCAGGAAATCACGTGGGCCCCACCCGGAAATCACGTGGGCCCCACGGGGAAATCACGTGGGCCCCACGGGGAAATCACGTGGGCCCCACCCGGAAATCACGTGGGCCCCACCCGGAAATCACGTGAGCCCCACCCGGAAATCACATGGGCCCCACCCGGAAATCACGTGGGCCCCACCCGGAAATCACGAGGGCCCCACCCGGAAATCACGTGGGCCCCCAGGGGAAATCACGTGGGCCCCACCCGGAAATCACGTGGGCCCCACCCGGAAATCACGTGGGCCCCACCCGGAAATCACGTGGGCCCCACCCGGAAATCACGTGGGCCCCACCCGGAAATCACGTGGGCCCCACCCGGAAATCACGTGGGCCCCACCCGGAAATCACGTGGGCCCCACCCGGAAATCACGTGGGCCCCACCCGGAAATCACGTGGGCCCCACCCGGAAATCACGTGGGCCCCACCCGGAAATCACGTGGGCCCCACGGGGAAATCACGTGGGCCCCACGGGGAAATCACGTGGGTCCCACCCGGAAATCACGTGGGCCCCACCCGGAAATCACGTGGGCCCCACCCGGAAATCACGTGGGCCCCACCCGGAAATCACGAGGGCCCCACCCGGAAATTACGTGGGCCCCACCCGGAAATCACGTGGGCCCTACCCGGAAATCACGTGGGCCCCCAGAGGAAATCACGTGGGCCCCACCCGGAAATCACGTGGGCCCCACCCGGAAATCACGTGGGCCCCACCCGGAAATCACGTGGGCCCCACCCGGAAATCACGTGGGCCCCACCCGGAAATCACGTGGGCCCCACGGGGAAATCACGTGGGCCCCACCCGGAAATCACGTGGGCCCCACCCGGAAATCACGTGGGCCCCACCCGGAAATCACGTGGGCCCCACCCGGAAATCACGTGGGCCCCACCCGGAAATCACGTGGGCCCCACCCGGAAATCACGTGGGCCCCACCCGGAAATCACGTGGGCCCCACCCGGAAATCACGTGGGCCCCACCCGGAAATCACGTGGGCCCCACCCGGAAATCACGTGGGCCCCACCCGGAAATCACGTGGGGCCCACCCGGAAATCACGTGGGCCCCACGGGGAAATCACGTGGGCCCCACCCGGAAATCACGTGGGCCCCACCCGGAAATCACGTGGGCCCCACACGGAAATCACGTGGGCCCCACCCGGAAATCACGTGGGCCCCACCCTGAAATCACGTGGGCCCCACCCGGAAATCACGTGGGCCCCACCCGGAAATCACGTGGGCCCCACCCGGAAATCACGTGGGCCCCACCCGGAAATCACGTGGGCCCCACCCGGAAATCACGTGGGCCCCACCCGGAAATAACGTGGGCCCCACCCGGAAATCACGTGGGCCCCACCCGGAAATCACGTGGGCCCCCAGGGGAAATCACGTGGGCCCCACAAGGAAATCACGTGGGCCCCACCCGGAAATCACGTGGGCCCCACCCGGAAATCACGTGGGCCCCCACCCGGAAATCACGTGGGCCCCACGGGGAAATCACGTGGGCCCCACCCGGAAATCACGTAGGCCCCACCCGGAAATCACGTGGGCCCCACCCGGAAATCACGTGGGCCCCACCCGGAAATCACGTGGGCCCCACCCGGAAATCACGTGGGCCCCACCCGGAAATCACGTGGGCCCCACCCGGAAATCACGTGGGCCCCCACCCGGAAATCACGTGGGCCCCACCCGGAAATCACGTGGGCCCCAAGGGGAAATCACGTGGGCCCCACCCGGAAATCACGTGGGCCCCACCCGGAAATCACGTGGGCCCCACCCGGAAATCACGTGGGCCCCACCCGGAAATCACGTGGGCCCCACCCGGAAATCACGTGGGCCCCACCCGGAAATCACGTGGGCCCCACCCGGAAATCACGTGGGCCCCACGGGGAAATCACGCGGGCCCCACCCGGAAATCACGTGGGCACCACGGGGAAATCACGTGGGCCCCACCCGGAAATCACGTGGGCACCACGGGGAAATCACGTGGGCCCCACCCGGAAATCACGTGGGCCCCACCCGGAAATCACGTGGGCCCCACCCGGAAATCACGTGGGGCCCACCCGGAAATCACGTGGGCCCCACCCGGAAATCACGTGGGCCCCACGGGGAAATCACGTGGGCCCCACCCGGAAATCACGTGGGCACCACCCGGAAATCACGTGGGCCCCACACGGAAATCACGTGGGCCCCACCCGGAAATCACGTGGGCCCCACACGGAAATCACGTGGGCCCCACCCGGAAATCACGTGGGCCCCTCCCGGAAATCACGTGGGCCCCACCCGGAAATCACGTGGGCCCCACCCGGAAATCACGTGGGCCCCACGGGGAAATCACGTGGGCCCCACGGGGAAATCACGTGGGCCCCACCCGGAAGTCACGTGGGCCCCACCCGGAAGTCACGTGGGCCCCACCCGGAAATCACGTGGGCCCCACCCGGAAATCACGTGGGCCCCACCCGGAAATCACGTGGGCCCCACCCGGAAATCACGTGGGCCCCACCCGGAAATCACGTGGGCCCCACCGGAAATCACGTGGGCCCCCAGGTGAAATCACGTGGGCCCCACAAGGAAATCACGTGGGCCCCACCCTGAAATCACGTGGGCCCCACCCGGAAATCACGTGGGCCCCACCCGGAAATCACGTGGGCCCCACCCGGAAATCACGTGTGCCCCACGGGGAAATCACGTGGGCCCCACCCGGAAATCACGTGGGCCCCACCCGGAAATCACGTGGGCCCCACCCGGAAATCACGTGGGCCCCACCCGGAAATCACGTGGGCCCCACCCGGAAATCACGTGGGCCCCACCCGGAAATCACGTGGCCCCCACGGGGAAATCACGTGGGCCCCACCCGGAAATCACGTGGGCCCCACCCGGAAATCACGTGGGCCCCCACCCGGAAATCACGTGGGCCCCACCCGGAAATCACGTGGGCCCCACGGGGAAATCACGTGGGCCCCACGGGGAAATCACGTGGGCCCCACCCGGAAATCACGTGGGCCCCACCCGGAAATCACGTGAGCCCCACCCGGAAATCACATGGGCCCCACCCGGAAATCACGTGGGCCCCACCCGGAAATCACGTGGGCCCCACCCGGAAATCACGTGGGCCCCCAGGGGAAATCACGTGGGCCCCACCCGGAAATCACGTGGGCCCCACCCGGAAATCACGTGGGCCCCACCCGGAAATCACGTGGGCCCCACCCGGAAATCACGTGGGCCCCACCCGGAAATCACGTGGGCCCCACCCGGAAATCACGTGGGCCCCACCCGGAAATCACGTGGGCCCCACCCGGAAATCACGTGGGCCCCACCCGGAAATCACGTGGGCCCCACCCGGAAATCACGTGGGCCCCACCCGGAAATCACGTGGGCCCCACCCGGAAATCACGTGGGCCCCACCCGGAAATCACGAGGGCCCCACCCGGAAATTACGTGGGCCCCACCCGGAAATCACGTGGGCCCTACCCGGAAATCACGTGGGCCCCCAGAGGAAATCACGTGGGCCCCACCCGGAAATCACGTGGGCCCCCAGGGGAAATCACGTGGGCCCCACCCGGAAATCACGTGGGCCCCACCCGGAAATCACGTGGGCCCCACCCGGAAATCACGTGGGCCCCACGGGGAAATCACGTGGGCCCCACCCGGAAATCACGTGGGCCCCACCCGGAAATCACGTGGGCCCCACCCGGAAATCACGTGGGCCCCACCCGGAAATCACGTGGGCCCCACCCGGAAATCACGTGGGCCCCACCCGGAAATCACGTGGGCCCCACCCGGAAATCACGTGGGCCCCACCCGGAAATCACGTGGGCCCCACCCGGAAATCACGTGGGCCCCACCCGGAAATCACGTGGGCCCCACCCGGAAATCACGTGGGGCCCACCCGGAAATCACGTGGGCCCCACGGGGAAATCACGTGGGCCCCACCCGGAAATCACGTGGGCCCCACCCGGAAATCACGTGGGCCCCACACGGAAATCACGTGGGCCCCACCCGGAAATCACGTGGGCCCCACCCTGAAATCACGTGGGCCCCACCCGGAAATCACGTGGGCCCCACCCGGAAATCACGTGGGCCCCACCCGGAAATCACGTGGGCCCCACCCGGAAATCACGTGGGCCCCACCCGGAAATCACGTGGGCCCCACCCGGAAATAACGTGGGCCCCACCCGGAAATCACGTGGGCCCCCAGGGGAAATCACGTGGGCCCCACAAGGAAATCACGTGGGCCCCACCCGGAAATCACGTGGGCCCCACCCGGAAATCACGTGGGCCCCACCCGGAAATCACGTGGGCCCCACGGGGAAATCACGTGGGCCCCACCCGGAAATCACGTGGGCCCCACCCGGAAATCACGTGGGCCCCACCCGGAAATCACGTGGGCCCCAACCGGAAATCACGTGGGCCCCACCCGGAAATCACGTGGGCCCCACCCGGAAATCACGTGGGCCCCACCCGGAAATCACGTGGGCCCCACCCGGAAATCACGTGGGCCCCACCCGGAAATCACGTGGGCCCCACCCGGAAATCACGTGGGCCCCACCCGGAAATCACGTGGGCCCCACCCGGAAATCACGTGGGCCCCACCCGGAAATCACGTGGGCCCCACCCGGAAATCACGTGGGCCCCACCCGGAAATCACGTGGGCCCCACCCGGAAATCACGTGGGCCCCACGGGGAAATCACGCGGGCCCCACCCGGAAATCACGTGGGCACCACGGGGAAATCACGTGGGCCCCACCCGGAAATCACGTGGGCACCACGGGGAAATCACGTGGGCCCCACCCGGAAATCACGTGGGCCCCACCCGGAAATCACGTGGGCCCCACCCGGAAATCACGTGGGGCCCACCCGGAAATCACGTGGGCCCCACCCGGAAATCACGTGGGCCCCACGGGGAAATCACGTGGGCCCCACCCGGAAATCACGTGGGCACCACCCGGAAATCACGTGGGCCCCACACGGAAATCACGTGGGCCCCACCCGGAAATCACGTGGGCCCCACACGGAAATCACGTGGGCCCCACCCGGAAATCACGTGGGCCCCTCCCGGAAATCACGTGGGCCCCACCCGGAAATCACGTGGGCCCCACCCGGAAATCACGTGGGCCCCACGGGGAAATCACGTGGGCCCCACCCGGAAATCACGTGGGCCCCACCCGGAAATCACGTGGGCCCCACCCGGAAGTCACGTGGGCCCCACCCGGAAATCACGTGGGCCCCACCCGGAAATCACGTGGGCCCCACCCGGAAATCACGTGGGCCCCACCCGGAAATCACGTGGGCCCCACCCGGAAATCACGTGGGCCCCACCCGGAAATCACGTGGGCCCCACCCGGAAATCACGTGGGCCCCCAGGTGAAATCACGTGGGCCCCACAAGGAAATCACGTGGGCCCCACCCTGAAATCACGTGGGCCCCACCCGGAAATCACGTGGGCCCCACCCGGAAATCACGTGGGCCCCACCCGGAAATCACGTGGGCCCCACGGGGAAATCACGTGGGCCCCACGGGGAAATCACGTGGGCCCCACCCGGAAATCACGTGGGCCCCACCCGGAAATCACGTGAGCCCCACCCGGAAATCACATGGGCCCCACCCGGAAATCACGTGGGCCCCACCCGGAAATCACGTGGGCCCCACCCGGAAATCACGTGGGCCCCCAGGGGAAATCACGTGGGCCCCACCCGGAAATCACGTGGGCCCCACCCGGAAATCACGTGGGCCCCACCCGGAAATCACGTGGGCCCCACCCGGAAATCACGTGGGCCCCACCCGGAAATCACGTGGGCCCCACCCGGAAATCACGTGGGCCCCACCCGGAAATCACGTGGGCCCCACCCGGAAATCACGTGGGCCCCACCCGGAAATCACGTGGGCCCCACGGGGAAATCACGTGGGCCCCACCCGGAAATCACGTGGGCCCCACCCGGAAATCACGTGGGCCCCACCCGGAAATCACGTGGGCCCCACCCGGAAATCACGTGGGCCCCACCCGGAAATCACGAGGGCCCCACCCGGAAATTACGTGGGCCCCACCCGGAAATCACGTGGGCCCTACCCGGAAATCACGTGGGCCCCCAGAGGAAATCACGTGGGCCCCACCCGGAAATCACGTGGGCCCCCAGGGGAAATCACGTGGGCCCCACCCGGAAATCACGTGGGCCCCACCCGGAAATCACGTGGGCCCCACCCGGAAATCACGTGGGCCCCACGGGGAAATCACGTGGGCCCCACCCGGAAATCACGTGGGCCCCACCCGGAAATCACGTGGGCCCCACCCGGAAATCACGTGGGCCCCACCCGGAAATCACGTGGGCCCCACCCGGAAATCACGTGGGCCCCACCCGGAAATCACGTGGGCCCCACCCGGAAATCACGTGGGCCCCACCCGGAAATCACGTGGGCCCCACCCGGAAATCACGTGGGCCCCACCCGGAAATCACGTGGGGCCCACCCGGAAATCACGTGGGCCCCACGGGGAAATCACGTGGGCCCCACCCGGAAATCACGTGGGCCCCACCCGGAAATCACGTGGGCCCCACACGGAAATCACGTGGGCCCCACCCGGAAATCACGTGGGCCCCACCCTGAAATCACGTGGGCCCCACCCGGAAATCACGTGGGCCCCACCCGGAAATCACGTGGGCCCCACCCGGAAATCACGTGGGCCCCACCCGGAAATCACGTGGGCCCCACCCGGAAATCACGTGGGCCCCACCCGGAAATAACGTGGGCCCCACCCGGAAATCACGTGGGCCCCCAGGGGAAATCACGTGGGCCCCACAAGGAAATCACGTGGGCCCCACCCGGAAATCACGTGGGCCCCACCCGGAAATCACGTGGGCCCCACCCGGAAATCACGTGGGCCCCACGGGGAAATCACGTGGGCCCCACCCGGAAATCACGTGGGCCCCACCCGGAAATCACGTGGGCCCCACCCGGAAATCACGTGGGCCCCACCCGGAAATCACGTGGGCCCCACCCGGAAATCACGTGGGCCCCACCCGGAAATCACGTGGGCCCCACCCGGAAATCACGTGGGCCCCACCCGGAAATCACGTGGGCCCCACCCGGAAATCACGTGGGCCCCACCCGGAAATCACGTGGGCCCCACCCGGAAATCACGTGGGCCCCAAGGGGAAATCACGTGGGCCCCACCCGGAAATCACGTGGGCCCCACCCGGAAATCACGTGGGCCCCACCCGGAAATCACGTGGGCCCCACCCGGAAATCACGTGGGCCCCACCCGGAAATCACGTGGGCCCCACGGGGAAATCACGCGGGCCCCACCCGGAAATCACGTGGGCACCACGGGGAAATCACGTGGGCCCCACCCGGAAATCACGTGGGCACCACGGGGAAATCACGTGGGCCCCACCCGGAAATCACGTGGGCCCCACCCGGAAATCACGTGGGCCCCACCCGGAAATCACGTGGGGCCCACCCGGAAATCACGTGGGCCCCACCCGGAAATCACGTGGGCCCCACGGGGAAATCACGTGGGCCCCACCCGGAAATCACGTGGGCACCACCCGGAAATCACGTGGGCCCCACACGGAAATCACGTGGGCCCCACCCGGAAATCACGTGGGCCCCACACGGAAATCACGTGGGCCCCACGGGGAAATCACGTGGGCCCCACCCGGAAATCACGTGGCCCCACCCGGAAATCACGTGGGCCCCACCCTGAAATCACGTGGGCCCCACCCGGAAATCACGTGGGCCCCACCCGGAAATCACGTGGGCCCCACCCGGAAATCACGTGGGCCCCACCCGGAAATCACGTGGGCCCCACTCGGAAATCACGTGGGCCCCACCCGGAAATCACGTGGGCCCCCAGGGGAAATCACGTGGGCCCCACCCGGAAATCACGTGGGCCCCACCCGGAAATCACGTGGGACCCCAGGGGAAATCACGTGGGCCCCACCCGGAAATCACGTGGGCCCCACCCGGAAATCACGTGGGCCCCACCCGGAAATCACGTGGGCCCCACCCGGAAATCACGTGGGCCCCACCCGGAAATCACGTGGGCCCCACCCGGAAATCACGTGGGCCCCACCCGGAAATCACGTGGGCCCCACCCGGAAATCACGTGGGCCCCACCCGGAAATCACGTGGGCCCCACCCGGAAATCACGTGGGCCCCACCCGGAAAGCACGTGGGGCCCACCCGGAAATCACGTGGGCCCCACCCGGAAATCACGTTGGCCCCACCCGGAAATCACGTGGGCCCCACCCGGAAATCACGTGGGCCCCACCCGGAAATCACGTGGGCCCCACCCTGAAATCACGTGGGCCCCACCCGGAAATCACGTGGGCCCCACCCGGAAATCACGTGGGCCCCACCCGGAAATCAGGTGGGCCCCACCCGGAAATCACGTGGGCCCCACTCGGAAATCACGTGGGCCCCACCCGGAAATCACGTGGGCCCCCAGGGGAAATCACGTGGGCCCCACCCGGAAATCACGTGGGCCCCACCCGGAAATCACGTGGGCCCCACCCGGAAATCACGTGGGCCCCACCCGGAAATCACGTGGGCCCCACCCGGAAATCACGTGGGCCCCACCCGGAAATCACGTGGGCCCCACCCGGAAATCACGTGGGCCCCACCCGGAAATCACGTGGGCCCCACCCGGAAATCACGTGGGCCCCACCCGGAAATCACGTGAGCCCCACCCGGAAATCACGTGGGCCCCACGGGGAAATCACGTGGGCCCCACCCGGAAATCACGTGGGCCCCACCCGGAAATCACGTGGGCCCCACGGGGAAATCACGTGGGCCCCACCCGGAAATCACGTGGGCCCCACCCGGAAATCACGTGGGCCCCACCCGGAAATCACGTGGGCCCCACCCGGAAATCACGTGGGCCCCACCCGGAAATCACGTGGGCCCCACCCGGAAATCACGTGGGCCCCACCCGGAAATCACGTGGGCCCCCAGGGGAAATCACGTGGGCTCCACCCGGAAATCACGTGGGCCCCACCCGGAAATCACGTGGGCCCCACCCGGAAATGACGTGGGCCCGACGGGGAAATCACGTGGGCCCCACCCGGAAATCACGTGGGCCCCACCCGGAAATCACGTGGGCCCCACCCGGAAATCACGTGGGCCCCACCCGGAAATCACGTGGGCCCCACCCGGAAATCACGTGGGCCCCACCCGGAAATCACGTGGGCCCCACCCGGAAATCACGTGGGCCCCACCCGGAAATCACGTGGGCCCCACCCGGAAATCACGTGGGCCCCACCCGGAAATCACGTGGGCCCCCAGGGGAAATCACTTGGGCCCCACCCGGAAATCACGTGGGCCCCACCCGGAAATCACGTGGGCCCCACCCGGAAATCACGTGGGCCCCACGGGGAAATCACGTGGGCCCCACCCGGAAATCACGTGGGCCCCACGGGGAAATCACGTGGGTCCCACCCGGAAATCACGTGGGCCCCACCCGGAAATCACGTGGGCCCCACCCGGAAATCACGTGGGCCCCACCCGGAAATCACGTGGGCCCCACCTGGAAATCACGTGGGCCCCACGGGGAAATCACGTGGGCCCCACCCGGAAATCACGTGGGCCCCACCCGGAAATCACGTGGGCCCCACCCGGAAATCACGTGGGCCCCACCCGGAAATCACGTGGGCCCCACCCGGAAATCACGTGGGCCCCACCCGGAAATCACGTGGGCCCCACCCGGAAATCACGTGGGCCCCACCCGGAAATCACGTGGGCCCCACCCGGAAATCACGTGGGCCCCCAGGGGAAATCACGTGGGCCCCACCCGGAAATCACGTGGGCCCCACCCGGAAATCACGTGGGCCCCACCCGGAAATCACGTGGGCCCCACGGGGAAATCACGTGGGCCCCACCCGGAAATCACGTGGGCCCCACCCGGAAATCACGTGGGCCCCCAGGGGAAATCACGTGGGCCCCACCCGGAAATCACGTGGGCCCCACCCGGAAATCACGTGGGCCCCACCCGGAAATCACGTGGGCCCCACCCGGAAATCACGTGGGCCCCACCCGGAAATCACGTGGGCCCCACCCGGAAATCACGTGGGCCCCACCCGGAAATCACGTGGGCCCCACCCGGAAATCACGTGGGCCCCACCCGGAAATCACGTGGGCCCCACCCGGAAATCACGTGGGCCCCACCCGGAAATCACGTGGGCCCCACCCGGAAATCACGTGGGCCCCACCCGGAAATCACGTGGGCCCCACCCGGAAATCACGTGGGCCCCACCCGGAAATCACGTGGGGCCCACCCGGAAATCACGTGGGCCCCACGGGGAAATCACGTGGGCCCCACCCGGAAATCACGTGGGCCCCACCCGGAAATCACGTGGGCCCCACCCGGAAATCACGTGGGCCCCACCCGGAAATCACGTGGGCCCCACCCGGAAATCACGTGGGCCCCACCCGGAAATCACGTGGGCCCCACCCGGAAATCACGTGGGCCCCACCCGGAAATCACGTGGGCCCTACCCGGAAATCACGTGGGCCCCCAGGGGAAATCACGTGGGCCCCACCCGGAAATCACGTGGGCCCCACCCGGAAATCACGTGGGCCCCACCCGGAAATCACGTGGGCCCCACCCGGAAATCACATGGGCCCCACCCGGAAATCACGTGGGCCCACCCGGAAATCACGTGGGCCCCACCCGGAAATCACGTGAGCCCCACCCGGAAATCACGTGGGCCCCACGGGGAAATCACGTGGGCCCCACGGGGAAATCACGTGGGCCCCACCCGGAAATCACGTGGGCCCCACACGGAAATCACGTGGGCCCCACACGGAAATCACGTGGGCCCCACCCGGAAATCACGTGGGCCCCACGGGGAAATCACGTGGGCCCCACGCGGAAATCACGTGGGCCCCACGGGGAAATCACGTGGGCCCCACCCGGAAATCACGTGGGCCCCACGGGGAAATCACGTGGGCCCCACCCGGAAATCACGTGGGCCCCACCCGGAAATCACGTGGGCCCCACCCGGAAATCACGTGGGCCCCACCCGGAAATCACGTGGGCCCCACGGGGAAATCACGTGGGCCCCACCCGGAAATCACGTGGGTCCCACCCGGAAATCACGTGGGCCCCACCCGGAAATCACGTGGGCCCCACCCGGAAATCACGTGGGCCCAACCCGGAAATCACGTGGGCCCCACCTGGAAATCACGTGGGCCCCACCCGGAAATCACGTGGGCCCCCAGGGGAAATCACGTGGGCCCCACCCTGAAATCACGTGGGCCCCACCCGGAAATCACGTGGGCCCCACCCGGAAATAACGTGGGCCCCACCCGGAAATCACGTGGGCCCCACCCAGAAATCACGTGGGCCCCACCCGGAAATCACGTGGGCCCCACCCGGAAATCAAGTGGGCCCCACCCGGAAATCACGTGGGCCCCACCCGGAAATCACATGGGCCCCCAGGGGAAATCATGTGGGCCCCACCCGGAAATCACGTGGGCCCCACCCGGAAATCACGTGGGCCCCACCCGGAAATCACTTGGGCCCCACCCGGAAATCACGTGGGCCCCACCCGGAAATCACGTGGGCCCCATCCGGAAATCACGTGGGCCCCACCCGGAAATCACGTGGGCCCCACCCGGAAATCACGTGGGGCCCACCCGGAAATCACGTGGGCCCCACCCTGAAATCACGTGGGCCCCACCCGGAAATCACGTGGGCCCCACCCGGAAATCACGTGGGCCCCCAGGGGAAATCACGTGGGCCCCACCCGGAAATCACGTGGGCCCCACCCGGAAATCACGTGGGCCCCCAGGGGAAATCACGTGGGCCACACCCGGATATCACGTGGGCCCCACCCGGAAATCACGTGGGCCCCACCCGGAAATAACGTGGGCCCCACGGGGAAATCACGTGGGCCCCACCCGGAAATCACGTGGGCCCCACCCGGAAATCACGTGGGCCCCCAGGGGAAATCACGTGGGCCCCACCCGGAAATCACGTGGGCCCCACCCGGAAATCACGTGGGCCCCACCCGGAAATCACGTGGGCCCCACCCGGAAATCACGTGGGCCCCACCCGGAAATCACGTGGGCCCCACCCGGAAATCAAGTGGGCCCCACCCGGAAATCACGTGGGCCCCACCCGGAAATCACGTGGGCCCCACCCGGAAATCACGTGGGCCCCACCCGGAAATCACGTGGGCCCCACCCGGAAATCACGTGGGCCCCACCCGGAAATCACGTGGGCCCCACCCGGAAATCACGTGGGCCCCACCCGGAAATCACGTGGGCCCCACCCGGAAATCACGTGGGCCCCACCCGGAAATCACGTGGGCCCCACCCGGAAATCACGTGGGCCCCACCCGGAAATCACGTGGGCCCCACCCGGAAATCACGTGGGCCCCCAGGTGAAATCACGTGGGCCCCACAAGGAAATCACGTGGGCCCCACCCTGAAATCACGTGGGCCCCACCCGGAAATCACGTGGGCCCCACCCGGAAATCACGTGGGCCCCACCCGGAAATCACGTGTGCCCCACGGGGAAATCACGTGGGCCCCACCCGGAAATCACGTGGGCCCCACCCGGAAATCACGTGGGCCCCACCCGGAAATCACGTGGGCCCCACCCGGAAATCACGTGGGCCCCACCCGGAAATCACGTGGGCCCCACCCGGAAATCACGTGGCCCCCACGGGGAAATCACGTGGGCCCCACCCGGAAATCACGTGGGCCCCACCCGGAAATCACGTGGGCCCCACCAGGAAATCACGTGGGCCCCACCCGGAAATCACGTGGGCCCCACGGGGAAATCACGTGGGCCCCACGGGGAAATCACGTGGGCCCCACCCGGAAATCACGTGGGCCCCACCCGGAAATCACGTGAGCCCCACCCGGAAATCACATGGGCCCCACCCGGAAATCACGTGGGCCCCACCCGGAAATCACGAGGGCCCCACCCGGAAATCACGTGGGCCCCCAGGGGAAATCACGTGGGCCCCACCCGGAAATCACGTGGGCCCCACCCGGAAATCACGTGGGCCCCACCCGGAAATCACGTGGGCCCCACCCGGAAATCACGTGGGCCCCACCCGGAAATCACGTGGGCCCCACCCGGAAATCACGTGGGCCCCACCCGGAAATCACGTGGGCCCCACCCGGAAATCACGTGGGCCCCACCCGGAAATCACGTGGGCCCCACCCGGAAATCACGTGGGCCCCACGGGGAAATCACGTGGGCCCCACGGGGAAATCACGTGGGCCCCACCCGGAAATCACGTGGGCCCCACCCGGAAATCACGTGGGCCCCACCCGGAAATCACGTGGGCCCCACCCGGAAATCACGAGGGCCCCACCCGGAAATTACGTGGGCCCCACCCGGAAATCACGTGGGCCCTACCCGGAAATCACGTGGGCCCCCAGAGGAAATCACGTGGGCCCCACCCGGAAATCACGTGGGCCCCACCCGGAAATCACGTGGGCCCCACCCGGAAATCACGTGGGCCCCACCCGGAAATCACGTGGGCCCCACCCGGAAATCACGTGGGCCCCACGGGGAAATCACGTGGGCCCCACGGGGAAATCACGTGGGCCCCACCCGGAAATCACGTGGGCCCCACCCGGAAATCACGTGGGCCCCACCCGGAAATCACGTGGGCCCCACCCGGAAATCACGTGGGCCCCACCCGGAAATCACGTGGGCCCCACCCGGAAATCACGTGGGCCCCACCCGGAAATCACGTGGGCCCCACCCGGAAATCACGTGGGCCCCACCCGGAAATCACGTGGGGCCCACCCGGAAATCACGTGGGGCCCACCCGGAAATCACGTGGGCCCCACGGGGAAATCACGTGGGCCCCACCCGGAAATCACGTGGGCCCCACCCGGAAATCACGTGGGCCCCACACGGAAATCACGTGGGCCCCACCCGGAAATCACGTGGGCCCCACCCTGAAATCACGTGGGCCCCACCCGGAAATCACGTGGGCCCCACCCGGAAATCACGTGGGCCCCACCCGGAAATCACGTGGGCCCCACCCGGAAATCACGTGGGCCCCACCCGGAAATCACGTGGGCCCCACCCGGAAATCACGTGGGCCCCACCCGGAAATAACGTGGGCCCCACCCGGAAATCACGTGGGCCCCCAGGGGAAATCACGTGGGCCCCACCCGGAAATCACGTGGGCCCCACCCGGAAATCACGTGGGCCCCACCCGGAAATCACGTGGGCCCCACGGGGAAATCACGTGGGCCCCACCCGGAAATCACGTGGGCCCCACCCGGAAATCACGTGGGCCCCACCCGGAAATCACGTGGGCCCCACCCGGAAATCACGTGGGCCCCACCCGGAAATCACGTGGGCCCCACCCGGAAATCACGTGGGCCCCACCCGGAAATCACGTGGGCCCCACCCGGAAATCACGTGGGCCCCACCCGGAAATCACGTGGGCCCCAAGGGGAAATCACGTGGGCCCCACCCGGAAATCACGTGGGCCCCACCCGGAAATCACGTGGGCCCCACCCGGAAATCACGTGGGCCCCACCCGGAAATCACGTGGGCCCCACCCGGAAATCACGTGGGCCCCACCCGGAAATCACGTGGGCCCCACCCGGAAATCACGTGGGCCCCACGGGGAAATCACGCGGGCCCCACCCGGAAATCACGTGGGCACCACGGGGAAATCACGTGGGCCCCACCCGGAAATCACGTGGGCACCACGGGGAAATCACGTGGGCCCCACCCGGAAATCACGTGGGCCCCACCCGGAAATCACGTGGGCCCCACCCGGAAATCACGTGGGGCCCACCCGGAAATCACGTGGGCCCCACCCGGAAATCACGTGGGCCCCACGGGGAAATCACGTGGGCCCCACCCGGAAATCACGTGGGCACCACCCGGAAATCACGTGGGCCCCACACGGAAATCACGTGGGCCCCACCCGGAAATCACGTGGGCCCCACACGGAAATCACGTGGGCCCCACCCGGAAATCACGTGGGCCCCTCCCGGAAATCACGTGGGCCCCACCCGGAAATCACGTGGGCCCCACCCGGAAATCACGTGGGCCCCACGGGGAAATCACGTGGGCCCCACCCGGAAATCACGTGGGCCCCACCCGGAAATCACGTGGGCCCCACCCGGAAGTCACGTGGGCCCCACCCGGAAATCACGTGGGCCCCACCCGGAAATCACGTGGGCCCCACCCGGAAATCACGTGGGCCCCACCCGGAAATCACGTGGGCCCCACCCGGAAATCACGTGGGCCCCACCCGGAAATCACGTGGGCCCCACCGGAAATCACGTGGGCCCCCAGGTGAAATCACGTGGGCCCCACAAGGAAATCACGTGGGCCCCACCCTGAAATCACGTGGGCCCCACCCGGAAATCACGTGGGCCCCACCCGGAAATCACGTGGGCCCCACCCGGAAATCACGTGTGCCCCACGGGGAAATCACGTGGGCCCCACCCGGAAATCACGTGGGCCCCACCCGGAAATCACGTGGGCCCCACCCGGAAATCACGTGGGCCCCACCCGGAAATCACGTGGGCCCCACCCGGAAATCACGTGGGCCCCACCCGGAAATCACGTGGCCCCCACGGGGAAATCACGTGGGCCCCACCCGGAAATCACGTGGGCCCCACCCGGAAATCACGTGGGCCCCACCCGGAAATCACGTGGGCCCCACCCGGAAATCACGTGGGCCCCACGGGGAAATCACGTGGGCCCCACGGGGAAATCACGTGGGCCCCACCCGGAAATCACGTGGGCCCCACCCGGAAATCACGTGAGCCCCACCCGGAAATCACATGGGCCCCACCCGGAAATCACGTGGGCCCCACCCGGAAATCACGTGGGCCCCACGGGGAAATCACGTGGGCCCCCAGGGGAAATCACGTGGGCCCCACCCGGAAATCACGTGGGCCCCACCCGGAAATCACGTGGGCCCCACCCGGAAATCACGTGGGCCCCACCCGGAAATCACGTGGGCCCCACCCGGAAATCACGTGGGCCCCACCCGGAAATCACGTGGGCCCCACCCGGAAATCACGTGGGCCCCACCCGGAAATCACGTGGGCCCCACCCGGAAATCACGTGGGCCCCACCCGGAAATCACGAGGGCCCCACCCGGAAATTACGTGGGCCCCACCCGGAAATCACGTGGGCCCTACCCGGAAATCACGTGGGCCCCCAGAGGAAATCACGTGGGCCCCACCCGGAAATCACGTGGGCCCCCAGGGGAAATCACGTGGGCCCCACCCGGAAATCACGTGGGCCCCACCCGGAAATCACGTGGGCCCCACCTGGAAATCACGTGGGCCCCACGGGGAAATCACGTGGGCCCCACCCGGAAATCACGTGGGCCCCACCCGGAAATCACGTGGGCCCCACCCGGAAATCACGTGGGCCCCACCCGGAAATAACGTGGGCCCCACCCGGAAATCACGTGGGCCCCCAGGGGAAATCACGTGGGCCCCACAAGGAAATCACGTGGGCCCCACCCGGAAATCACGTGGGCCCCACCCGGAAATCACGTGGGCCCCACCCGGAAATCACGTGGGCCCCACGGGGAAATCACGTGGGCCCCACCCGGAAATCACGTGGGCCCCACCCGGAAATCACGTGGGCCCCACCCGGAAATCACGTGGGCCCCACCCGGAAATCACGTGGGCCCCAACCGGAAATCACGTGGGCCCCACCCGGAAATCACGTGGGCCCCACCCGGAAATCACGTGGGCCCCACCCGGAAATCACGTGGGCCCCACCCGGAAATCACGTGGGCCCCAAGGGGAAATCACGTGGGCCCCACCCGGAAATCACGTGGGCCCCACCCGGAAATCACGTGGGCCCCACCCGGAAATCACGTGGGCCCCACCCGGAAATCACGTGGGCCCCACCCGGAAATCACGTGGGCCCCACCCGGAAATCACGTGGGCCCCACCCGGAAATCACGTGGGCCCCACGGGGAAATCACGCGGGCCCCACCCGGAAATCACGTGGGCACCACGGGGAAATCACGTGGGCCCCACCCGGAAATCACGTGGGCACCACGGGGAAATCACGTGGGCCCCACCCGGAAATCACGTGGGCCCCACCCGGAAATCACGTGGGCCCCACCCGGAAATCACGTGGGGCCCACCCGGAAATCACGTGGGCCCCACCCGGAAATCACGTGGGCCCCACGGGGAAATCACGTGGGCCCCACCCGGAAATCACGTGGGCACCACCCGGAAATCACGTGGGCCCCACACGGAAATCACGTGGGCCCCACCCGGAAATCACGTGGGCCCCACACGGAAATCACGTGGGCCCCACCCGGAAATCACGTGGGCCCCTCCCGGAAATCACGTGGGCCCCACCCGGAAATCACGTGGGCCCCACCCGGAAATCACGTGGGCCCCACCCGGAAATCACGTGGGCCCCACCCGGAAATCACGTGGGCCCCACCCGGAAATCACGTGGGCCCCACCCGGAAGTCACGTGGGCCCCACCCGGAAATCACGTGGGCCCCACCCGGAAATCACGTGGGCCCCACCCGGAAATCACGTGGGCCCCACCCGGAAATCACGTGGGCCCCACCCGGAAATCACGTGGGCCCCACCCGGAAATCACGTGGGCCCCACCCGGAAATCACGTGGGCCCCCAGGTGAAATCACGTGGGCCCCACAAGGAAATCACGTGGGCCCCACCCTGAAATCACGTGGGCCCCACCCGGAAATCACGTGGGCCCCACCCGGAAATCACGTGGGCCCCACCCGGAAATCACGTGTGCCCCACGGGGAAATCACGTGGGCCCCACCCGGAAATCACGTGGGCCCCACCCGGAAATCACGTGGGCCCCACCCGGAAATCACGTGGGCCCCACCCGGAAATCACGTGGGCCCCACCCGGAAATCACGTGGGCCCCACCCGGAAATCACGTGGGCCCCACGGGGAAATCACGTGGGCCCCACGGGGAAATCACGTGGGCCCCACCCGGAAATCACGTGGGCCCCACCCGGAAATCACGTGAGCCCCACCCGGAAATCACATGGGCCCCACCCGGAAATCACGTGGGCCCCACCCGGAAATCACGTGGGCCCCACCCGGAAATCACGTGGGCCCCCAGGGGAAATCACGTGGGCCCCACCCGGAAATCACGTGGGCCCCACCCGGAAATCACGTGGGCCCCACCCGGAAATCACGTGGGCCCCACCCGGAAATCACGTGGGCCCCACCCGGAAATCACGTGGGCCCCACCCGGAAATCACGTGGGCCCCACCCGGAAATCACGTGGGCCCCACCCGGAAATCACGTGGGCCCCACCCGGAAATCACGTGGGCCCCACGGGGAAATCACGTGGGCCCCACCCGGAAATCACGTGGGCCCCACCCGGAAATCACGTGGGCCCCACCCGGAAATCACGTGGGCCCCACCCGGAAATCACGTGGGCCCCACCCGGAAATCACGAGGGCCCCACCCGGAAATTACGTGGGCCCCACCCGGAAATCACGTTGGCCCTACCCGGAAATCACGTGGGACCCCAGAGGAAATCACGTGGGCCCCACCCGGAAATCACGTGGGCCCCCAGGGGAAATCACGTGGGCCCCACCCGGAAATCACGTGGGCCCCACCCGGAAATCACGTGGGCCCCACCCGGAAATCACGTGGGCCCCACGGGGAAATCACGTGGGCCCCACCCGGAAATCACGTGGGCCCCACCCGGAAATCACGTGGGCCCCACCCGGAAATCACGTGGGCCCCACCCGGAAATCACGTGGGCCCCACCCGGAAATCACGTGGGCCCCACCCGGAAATCACGTGGGCCCCACCCGGAAATCACGTGGGCCCCACCCGGAAATCACGTGGGCCCCACCCGGAAATCACGTGGGCCCCACCCGGAAATCACGTGGGCCCCACCCGGAAATCACGTGGGGCCCACCCGGAAATCACGTGGGCCCCACGGGGAAATCACGTGGGCCCCACCCGGAAATCACGTGGGCCCCACCCGGAAATCACGTGGGCCCCACCCGGAAATCACGTGGGCCCCACCCGGAAATCACGTGGGGCCCACCCGGAAATCACGTGGGCCCCACCCGGAAATCACGTGGGCCCCACGGGGAAATCACGTGGGCCCCACCCGGAAATCACGTGGGCACCACCCGGAAATCACGTGGGCCCCACACGGAAATCACGTGGGCCCCACCCGGAAATCACGTGGGCCCCACACGGAAATCACGTGGGCCCCACCCGGAAATCACGTGGGCCCCTCCCGGAAATCACGTGGGCCCCACCCGGAAATCACGTGGGCCCCACCCGGAAATCACGTGGGCCCCACGGGGAAATCACGTGGGCCCCACCCGGAAATCACGTGGGCCCCACCCGGAAATCACGTGGGCCCCACCCGGAAGTCACGTGGGCCCCACCCGGAAATCACGTGGGCCCCACCCGGAAATCACGTGGGCCCCACCCGGAAATCACGTGGGCCCCACCCGGAAATCACGTGGGCCCCACCCGGAAATCACGTGGGCCCCACCCGGAAATCACGTGGGCACCACGGGGAAATCACGTGGGCCCCACCCGGAAATCACGTGGGCCCCACCCGGAAATCACGTGGGCCCCACCCGGAAATCACGTGGGGCCCACCCGGAAATCACGTGGGCCCCACGGGGAAATCACGTGGGCCCCACGGGGAAATCACGTGGGCCCCACCCGGAAATCACGTGGGCCCCACCCGGAAATCACGTAGGCCCCACACAGAAATCACGTGGGCCCCACCCGGAAATCACGTGGGCCCCACCCGGAAATCACGTGGGACCCACCCGGAAATCACGTGGGCCCCACCCGGAAATCACGTGGGCCCCACGGGGAAATCACGTGGGCCCCACCCGGAAATCACGTGGGCCCCACCCGGAAATCACGTGGGCCCCACCCGGAAATCACGTGGGACCCCAGGGGAAATCACGTGGGCCCCACCCGGAAATCACGTGGGCCCCACCCGGAAATCACGTGGGCCCCACCCGGAAATCACGTGGGCCCCACCCGGAAATCACGTGGGCCCCACCCGGAAATCACGTGGGCCCCCAGGGGAAATCACGTGGGCCCCACCCGGAAATCACGTGGGCCCCACCCGGAAATCACGTGGGCCCCACCCGGAAATCACGTGGGCCCCACCCGGAAATCACGTGGGCCCCACCCGGAAATCACGTGGGCCCCACCCGGAAATAACGTGGGCCCCACCCGGAAATCACGTGGGCCCCCAGGGGAAATCACGTGGGCCCCACAAGGAAATCACGTGGGCCCCACCCGGAAATCACGTGGGCCCCACCCGGAAATCACGTGGGCCCCACCCGGAAATCACGTGGGCCCCACCCGGAAATCACGTGGGCCCCACCCGGAAATCACGTGGGCCCCAAGGGGAAATCACGTGGGCCCCACCCGGAAATCACGTGGGCCCCACCCGGAAATCACGTGGGCCCCACCCGGAAATCACGTGGGCCCCACCCGGAAATCACGTGGGCCCCACCCGGAAATCACGTGGGCCCCACCCGGAAATCACGTGGGCCCCACCCGGAAATCACGTGGGCCCCACCCGGAAATCACGTGGGCCCCACCCGGAAATCACGTGGGCCCCACCCGGAAATCACGTGGGCCCCACCCGGAAATCACGTGGGCCCCACCCGGAAATCACGTGGGCCCCACCCGGAAATCACGTGGGCCCCACCCGGAAATCACGTGGGCCCCACCCGGAAATCACGTGGGCCCCCAGGGGAAATCACGTGGGCCCCACCCGGAAATCACGTGGGCCCCACCCGGAAATCACGTGGGCCCCACCCGGAAATCACGTGGGCCCCACCCGGAAATCACGTGGGCCCCACCCGGAAATCACGTGGGCCCCACCCGGAAATCACGTGGGCCCCACCCGGAAATCACGTGGGCCCCACCCGGAAATCACGTGGGCCCCACCCGGAAATCACGTGGGCCCCACCCGGAAATCACGTGGGCCCCACCCGGAAATCACGTGGGCCCCACCCGGAAATCACGTGGGCCCCACCCGGAAATCACGTGGGCCCCCCCGGAAATCACGTGGGCCCCACCCGGAAATCACGTGGGCCCCACCCGGAAATCACGTGGGCCCCACCCGGAAATCACGTGGGCCCCACGGGGAAATCACGTGGGCCCCACCCGGAAATCACGTGGGGCCCACCCGGAAATCACGTGGGCCCCACGGGGAAGTCACGTGGGCCCCACCCGGAAATCACGTGGGCCCCACCCGGAAATCACGTGGGCCCCACCCGGAAATCACGTGGGCCCCACCCGGAAATCACGTGGGCCCCACCCGGAAATCACGTGGGCCCCACCCGGAAATCACGTGGGCCCCACCCGGAAATCACGTGGGCCCCACCCGGAAATCACGTGGGCCCCACCCGGAAATCACGTGGGCCCCCAGGGGAAATCACGTGGGCCCCTCCCGGAAATCACGTGGGCCCCCAGGGGAAATCACGTGGGCCCCACCCGGATATCACGTGGGCCCCACCCGGAAATCACGTGGGCCCCACCCGGAAATCACGTGGGCCCCACGAGGAAATCACGTGGGTCCCACCCGGAAATCACGTGGGCCCAACCCGGAAATCACGTGGGCCCCACCCGGAAATCACGTGGGCCCCACCCGGAAATCACGTGGGCCCCACCCGGAAATCACGTGGGCCCCACCCGGAAATCACGTGGGCCCCATGGGGAAATCACGTGGGCCCCACCTGGAAATCACGTGGGCCCCACCCGGAAATCACGTGGGCCCCACCCGGAAATCACGTGGGCCCCACCCCGAAATCACGTGGGCCCCACCCGGAAATCACGTGGGCCCCACCCGGAAATCACGTGGGCCCCACCCGGAAATCACGTGGGCCCCACCCGGAAATCACGTGGGCCCCACCCGGAAATCACGTGGGCCCCCAGGGGAAATCACGTGGGCCCCACCCGGAAATCACGTGGGCCCCACCCGGAAATCACGTGGGCCCCACCCGGAAATCACGTGGGCCCCACGGGGAAATCACGTGGGCCCCACCCGGAAATCACGTGGGCCCCACCCGGAAATCACGTGGGCCCCACCCGGAAATCACGTGGGCCCCACCCGGAAATCACGTGGGCCCCACCCGGAAATCACGTGGGGCCCACCCGGAAATCACGTGGGCCCCACCGGGAAATCACGTGGGCCCCACGGGGAAATCACGTGGGCCCCACCCGGAAATCACGTGGGCCCCACCCGGAAATCACGTGGGCCCCACCCGGAAATCACGTGGGCCCCACCCGGAAATCACGTGGGCCCCACCCGGAAATCACGTGGGCCCGACGGGGAAATCACGTGGGCCCCACCCGGAAATCACGTGGGCCCCACCCGGAAATCACGTGGGCCCCACCCGGAAATCACGTGGGCCCCACCCGGAAATCACGTGGGCCCCACCCGGAAATCACGTGGGCCCCACCCGGAAATCACGTGGGCCCCACCCGGAAATCACGTGGGCCCCACCCGGAAATCACGTGGGCCCCACCCGGAAATCACGTGGGCCCCACCCGGAAATCACGTGGGCCCCACCCGGAAATCACCTGGGCCCCACCCGGAAATCACGTGGGCCCCCAGGGGAAATCACGTGGGCCCCACAAGGAAATCACGTGGGCCCCACCCGGAAATCACGTGGGCCCCACCCGGAAATCACGTGGGCCCCACCCGGAAATCACGTGGGCCCCACCCGGAAATCACGTGGGCCCCACCCGGAAATCACGTGGGCCCCACCCGGAAATCACGTGGGCCCCACCCGGAAATCACGTGGGCCCCACCCGGAAATCACGTGGGCCCCACCCGGAAATCACGTGGGCCCCACCCGGAAATCACGTGGGCCCCACCCGGAAATCACGTGGGCCCCACCCGGAAATCACGTGGGCCCCACCCGGAAATCACGTGGGCCCCCCCGGAAATCACGTGGGCCCCACCCGGAAATCACGTGGGCCCCACCCGGAAATCACGTGGGCCCCACCCGGAAATCACGTGGGCCCCACGGGGAAATCACGTGGGCCCCACCCGGAAATCACGTGGGGCCCACCCGGAAATCACGTGGGCCCCACGGGGAAGTCACGTGGGCCCCACCCGGAAATCACGTGGGCCCCACCCGGAAATCACGTGGGCCCCACCCGGAAATCACGTGGGCCCCACCCGGAAATCACGTGGGCCCCACCCGGAAATCACGTGGGCCCCACCCGGAAATCACGTGGGCCCCACCCGGAAATCACGTGGGCCCCACCCGGAAATCACGTGGGCCCCCAGGGGAAATCACGTGGGCCCCTCCCGGAAATCACGTGGGCCCCCAGGGGAAATCACGTGGGCCCCACCCGGATATCACGTGGGCCCCACCCGGAAATCACGTGGGCCCCACCCGGAAATCACGTGGGCCCCACGAGGAAATCACGTGGGTCCCACCCGGAAATCACGTGGGCCCAACCCGGAAATCACGTGGGCCCCACCCGGAAATCACGTGGGCCCCACCCGGAAATCACGTGGGCCCCACCCGGAAATCACGTGGGCCCCACCCGGAAATCACGTGGGCCCCACCCGGAAATCACGTGGGCCCCCAGGGGAAATCACGTGGGCCCCACCCGGAAATCACGTGGGCCCCACCCGGAAATCACGTGGGCCCCACCCGGAAATCACGTGGGCCCCACCCGGAAATCACGTGGGCCCCCAGGGGAAATCACGTGGGCCCCACCCGGAAATCACGTGGGCCCCACCCGGAAATCACGTGGGCCCCACCCGGAAATCACGTGGGCCCCACCCGGAAATCACGTGGGCCCCACCCGGAAATCACGTGGGCCCCACCCGGAAATCACGTGGGCCCCACCCGGAAATCACGTGGGCCCCACCCGGAAATCACGTGGGCCCCACCCGGAAATCACGTGGGCCCCCAGGGGAAATCACGTGGGCCCCACCCGGAAATCACGTGGGCCCCACCCGGAAATCACGTGGGCCCCACCCGGAAATCACGTGGGCCCCACCCGGAAATCACGTGGGCCCCACCCGGAAATCACGTGGGCCCCACCCGGAAATCACGTGGGCCCCACCCGGAAATCACGTGGGCCCCCCCGGAAATCACGTGGGCCCCACCCGGAAATCACGTGGGCCCCACCCGGAAATCAGGTGGGCCCCACCCGGAAATCACGTGGGCCCCACGGGGAAATCACGTGGGCCCCACCCGGAAATCACGTGGGGCCCACCCGGAAATCACGTGGGCCCCACGAGGAAATCACGTGGGCCCCACCCGGAAATCACGTGGGCCCCACCCGGAAATCACGTGGGCCCCCCCGGAAATCACGTGGGCCCCACCCGGAAATCACGTGGGCCCCACCCGGAAATCACGTGGGACCCACCCGGAAATCACGTGGGCCCCACCCGGAAATCACGTGGGCCCCACCCGGAAATCACGTGGGCCCCACCCGGAAATCACGTGGGCCCCACCCGGAAATCACGTGGGCCCCCAGGGGAAATCACGTGGGCCCCACCCGGAAATCACGTGGGCCCCACCCGGAAATCACGTGGGCCCCACCCGGAAATCACGTGGGCCCCACCCGGAAATCACGTGGGCCCCACCCGGAAATCACGTGGGCCCCACCCGGAAATCACGTGGGCCCCACACGGAAATCACGTGGGCCCCACCCGGAAATCACGTGGGCCCCACCCTGAAATCACGTGGGCCCCACCCGGAAATCACGTGGGCCCCACCCGGAAATCACGTGGGCCCCACCCGGAAATCACGTGGGCCCCACCCGGAAATCACGTGGGCCCCACCCGGAAATCACGTGGGCCCCACCCGGAAATCACGTGGGCCCCACACGGAAATCACGTGGGCCCCACCCGGAAATCACGTGGGCCCCACCCGGAAATCACGTGGGCCCCACCCGGAAATCACGTGGGCCCCACCCGGAAATCACGTGGGCCCCACCCGGAAATCACGTGGGCCCCACCCGGAAATCACGTGGGCCCCACCCGGAAATCACGTGGGCCCCCAGGGGAAATCACGTGGGCCCCACAAGGAAATCACGTGGGCCCCACCCGGAAATCACGTGGGCCCCACCCGGAAATCACGTGGGCCCCACGGGGAAATCACGTGGGCCCCACCCGGAAATCACGTGGGCCCCACCCGGAAATCACGTGGGCCCCACCCGGAAATCACGTGGGCCCCACCCGGAAATCACGTGGGCCCCACCCGGAAATCACGTGGGCCCCACCCTGAAATCACGTGGGCCCCACCCGGAAATCACGTGGGCCCCACCCGGAAATCACGTGGGCCCCACCCGGAAATCACGTGGGCCCCACCCGGAAATCACGTGGGCCCCACCCGGAAATCACGTGGGCCCCCAGGGGAAATCACGTGGGCCCCACAAGGAAATCACGTGGGCCCCACCCGGAAATCACGTGGGCCCCACCCGGAAATCACGTGGGCCCCACCCTGAAATCACGTGGGCCCCACGGGGAAATCACGTGGGCCCCACCCGGAAATCACGTGGGCCCCACCCGGAAATCACGTGGGCCCCACCCGGAAATCACGTGGGCCCCACCCGGAAATCACGTGGGCCCCACCCGGAAATCACGTGGGCCCCACCCGGAAATCACGTGGGCCCCACCCGGAAATCACGTGGGCCCCACCCGGAAATCACGTGGGCCCCACGGGGAAATCACGTGGGCCCCACCCGGAAATCACGTGGGCCCCACCCGGAAATCACGTGGGCCCCACACGGAAATCACGTGGGCCCCACCCGGAAATCACGTGGGCCCCACCCGGAAATCACGTGGGCCCCACCCGGAAATCACGTGGGCCCCACCCGGAAATCACGTGGGCCCCACCCGGAAATCACGTGGGCCCCACGGGGAAATCAGGTGGGCCCCACCCGGAAATCACGTGGGCACCACGGGGAAATCACGTGGGCCCCACCCGGAAATCACGTGGGCACCACGGGGAAATCACGTGGGCCCCACCCGGAAATCACGTGGGCCCCACCCGGAAATCACGTGGGCCCCACCGGGAAATCACGTGGGGCCCACCCGGAAATCACGTGGGCCCCACCCGGAAATCACGTGGGCCCCACGGGGAAATCACGTGGGCCCCACCCGGAAATCACGTGGGCACCACTCGGAAATCACGTGGGCCCCACACGGAAATCACGTGGGCCCCACCCGGAAATCACGTGGGCCCCACACGGAAATCACGTGGGCCCCACCCGGAAATCACGTGGGCCCCACTCGGAAATCACGTGGGCCCCACCCGGAAATCACGTGGGCCCCACCCGGAAATCACGTGGGCCCCACGGGGAAATCACGTGGGCCCCACCCGGAAATCACGTGGGCCCCACCCGGAAATCACGTGGGCCCCACCCGGAAGTCACGTGGGCCCCACCCGGAAATCACGTGGGCCCCACCCGGAAATCACGTGGGCCCCACCCGGAAATCACGTGGGCCCCACCCGGAAATCACGTGGGCCCCACCCGGAAATCACGTGGGCCCCACCCGGAAATCACGTGGGCCCCACCTGGAAATCACGTGGGCACCACGGGGAAATCACGTGGGCCCCACCCGGAAATCACGTGGGCCCCACCCGGAAATCACGTGGGCCCCACCCGGAAATCACGTGCGGCCCACCCGGAAATCACGTGGGCCCCACCCGGAAATCACGTGGGCCCCACGGGGAAAACACGTGGGCCCCACCCGGAAATCACGTGGGACCCACCCGGAAATCACGTGGGCCCCACCCGTAAATCACGTGGGCCCCACCCGGAAATCACGTGGGCCCCACCCGGAAATCACGTGGGCCCCACCCGGAAATCACGTGGGCCCCACCCGGAAATCACGTGGGACCCCAGGGGAAATCACGTGGGCCCCACCCGGAAATCACGTGGGCCCCACCCGGAAATCACGTGGGCCCCACCCGGAAATCACGTGGGCCCCACCCGGAAATCACGTGGGCCCCACCCGGAAATCACGTGGGCCCCACCCGGAAATCACGTGGGCCCCACCCGGAAATCACGTGGGCCCCACCCGGAAATCACGTGGGCCCCACCCGGAAATCACGTGGGCCCCACCCGGAAATCACGTGGGCCCCACCCGGAAATCACGTGGGGCCCACCCGGAAATCACGTGGGCCCCACCCGGAAATCACGTGGGCCCCACGGGGAAATCACGTGGGCCCCACCCGGAAATCACGTGGCCCCACCCGGAAATCACGTGGGCCCCACCCTGAAATCACGTGGGCCCCACCCGGAAATCACGTGGGCCCCACCCGGAAATCACGTGGGCCCCACCCGGAAATCACGTGGGCCCCACCCGGAAATCACGTGGGCCCCACTCGGAAATCACGTGGGCCCCACCCGGAAATCACGTGGGCCCCCAGGGGAAATCACGTGGGCCCCACCCGGAAATCACGTGGGCCCCACCCGGAAATCACGTGGGACCCCAGGGGAAATCACGTGGGCCCCACCCGGAAATCACGTGGGCCCCACCCGGAAATCACGTGGGCCCCACCCGGAAATCACGTGGGCCCCACCCGGAAATCACGTGGGCCCCACCCGGAAATCACGTGGGCCCCACCCGGAAATCACGTGGGCCCCACCCGGAAATCACGTGGGCCCCACCCGGAAATCACGTGGGCCCCACCCGGAAATCACGTGGGCCCCACCCGGAAATCACGTGGGCCCCACTCGGAAATCACGTGGGCCCCACCCGGAAATCACGTGGGCCCCCAGGGGAAATCACGTGGGCCCCACCCGGAAATCACGTGGGCCCCACCCGGAAATCACGTGGGCCCCACCCGGAAATCACGTGGGCCCCACCCGGAAATCACGTGGGCCCCACCCTGAAATCACGTGGGCCCCACCCGGAAATCACGTGGGCCCCACCCGGAAATCACGTGGGCCCCACCCGGAAATCACGTGGGGCCCACCCGGAAATCACGTGGGCCCCACCCGGAAATCACGTGGGCCCCACCCGGAAATCACGTGGGCCCCACTCGGAAATCACGTGGGCCCCACCCGGAAATCACGTGGGCCCCCAGGGGAAATCACGTGGGCCCCACCCGGAAATCACGTGGGGCCCACCCGGAAATCACGTGGGCCCCACCCGGAAATCACGTGGGCCCCACCCGGAAATCACGTGGGCCCCACCCGGAAATCACGTGGGCCCCACCCGGAAATCACGTGGGCCCCACGGGGAAATCACGTGGGCCCCACCCGGAAATCACGTGGGGCCCACCCGGAAATCACGTGGGCCCCACGGGGAAATCACGTGGGCCCCACGGGGAAATCACGTGGGCCCCACCCGGAAATCACGTGGGCCCCACCCGGAAATCACGTGGGCCCCACCCGGAAATCACGTGGGCCCCACCCGGAAATCACGTGGGCCCCACCCGGAAATCACGTGGGCCCCACCCGGAAATCACGTGGGCCCCACCCGGAAATCACGTGGGCCCTAACCGGAAATCACGTGGGCCCCCAGGGGAAATCACGTGGGCCCCACCCGGAAATCACGTGGGCCCCCAGGGGAAATCACGTGGGCCCCACCCGGATATCACGTGGGCCCCACCCGGAAATCACGTGGGCCCCACCCGGAAATCACGTGGGCCCCACGGGGAAATCACGTGGGTCCCACCCGGAAATCACGTGGGCCCCACCCGGAAATCACGTGGGCCCCACCCGGAAATCACGTGGGCCCCACCCGGAAATCACGTGGGCCCCACCCGGAAATCACGTGGGCCCCACCCGGAAATCACGTGGGCCCCACCCGGAAATCACGTGGGCCCCACGGGGAAATCACGTGGGCCCCACCTGGAAATCACGTGGGCCCCACCCGGAAATCACGTGGGCCCCACCCGGAAGTCACGTGGGCCCCACCCGGAAATCACGTGGGCCCCACCCGGAAATCACGTGGGCCCCACCCGGAAATCACGTGGGCCCCACCCGGAAATCACGTGGGCCCCACCCGGAAATCACGTGGGCCCCACCCGGAAATCACGTGGACCCCCAGGGGAAATCACGTGGGCCCCACCCGGAAATCACGTGGGCCCCACCCGGAAATCACGTGGGCCCCACCCGGAAATCACGTGGGCCCCACGGGGAAATCACGTGGGCCCCACGGGGAAATCACGTGGGCCCCACCCGGAAATCACGTGGGCCCCACCCGGAAATCACGTGGGCCCCACCCGGAAATCACGTGGGGCCCACCCGGAAATCACGTGGGCCCCACGGGGAAATCACGTGGGCCCCACCCGGAAATCACGTGGGCCCCACCCGGAAATCACGTGGGCCCCACCCGGAAATCACGTGGGCCCCAACCGGAAATCACGTGGGCCCCACCCGGAAATCACGTGGGCCCGACGGGGAAATCACGTGGGCCCCACCCGGAAATCACGTGGGCCCCACCCGGAAATCACGTGGGCCCCACCCGGAAATCACGTGGGCCCCACCCGGAAATCACGTGGGCCCCACCCGGAAATCACGTGGGCCCCACCCGGAAATCACGTGGGCCCCACCCGGAAATCACGTGGGACCCACCCGGAAATCACGTGGGCCCCACCCGGAAATCACGTGGGCCCCACCCGGAAATCACGTGGGCCCCACCCGGAAATCACGTGGGCCCCCAGGGGAAATCACTTGGGCCCCACCCGGAAATCACGTGGGCCCCACCCGGAAATCACGTGGGCCCCACCCGGAAATCACGTGGGCCCCACGGGGAAATCACGTGGGCCCCACCCGGAAATCACGTGGGCCCCACCCGGAAATCACGTGGGCCCCACGGGGAAATCACGTGGGCCCCACCCGGAAATCACGTGGGCCCCACCCGGATATCACGTGGGCCCCACCCGGAAATCACGTGGGCCCCACCCGGAAATCACGTGGGCCCCACGGGGAAATCACGTGGGCCCCACCCGGAAATCACGTGGGCCCCACGGGGAAATCACGTGGGTCCCACCCGGAAATCACGTGGGCCCCACCCGGAAATCACGTGGGCCCCACCCGGAAATCACGTGGGCCCCACCCGGAAATCACGTGGGCCCCACCCGGAAATCACGTGGGCCCCACCCGGAAATCACGTGGGCCCCCAGGGGAAATCACGTGGGCCCCACCCGGAAATCACGTGGGCCCCACCCGGAAATCACGTGGGCCCCACCCGGAAGTCACGTGGGCCCCACCCGGAAATCACGTGGGCCCCACCCGGAAATCACGTGGGCCCCACCCGGAAATCACGTGGGCCCCACCCGGAAATCACGTGGGCCCCACCCGGAAATCACGTGGGCCCCACCCGGAAATCACGTGGGCCCCCAGGGGAAATCACGTGGGCCCCACCCGGAAATCACGTGGGCCCCACCCGGAAATCACGTGGGCCCCACCCGGAAATCACGTGGGCCCCACGGGGAAATCACGTGGGCCCCACGGGGAAATCACGTGGGCCCCACCCGGAAATCACGTGGGCCCCACCCGGAAATCACGTGGGCCCCACCCGGAAATCACGTGGGGCCCACCCGGAAATCACGTGGGCCCCACGGGGAAATCACGTGGGCCCCACCCGGAAATCACGTGGGCCCCACCCGGAAATCACGTGGGCCCCACCCGGAAATCACGTGGGCCCCAACCGGAAATCACGTGGGCCCCACCCGGAAATCACGTGGGCCCGACGGGGAAATCACGTGGGCCCCACCCGGAAATCACGTGGGCCCCACCCGGAAATCACGTGGGACCCACCCGGAAATCACGTGGGCCCCACCCGGAAATCACGTGGGCCCCACCCGGAAATCACGTGGGCCCCACCCGGAAATCACGTGGGCCCCACCCGGAAATCACGTGGGCCCCACCCGGAAATCACGTGGGCCCCACCCGGAAATCACGTGGGCCCCACCCGGAAATCACGTGGGCCCCACCCGGAAATCACGTGGGCCCCACCCGGAAATCACGTGGGCCCCCAGGGGAAATCACTTGGGCCCCACCCGGAAATCACGTGGGCCCCACCCGGAAATCACGTGGGCCCCACCCGGAAATCACGTGGGCCCCACGGGGAAATCACGTGGGCCCCACCCGGAAATCACGTGGGCCCCACCCGGAAATCACGTGGGCCCCAAGGGGAAATCACGTGGGCCCCACCCGGAAATCACGTGGGCCCCACCCGGATATCACGTGGGCCCCACCCGGAAATCACGTGGGCCCCACCCGGAAATCACGTGGGCCCCACGGGGAAATCACGTGGGTCCCACCCGGAAATCACGTGGGCCCCACTCGTAAATCACGTGGGCCCCACCCGGAAATCACGTGGGCCCCACCCGGAAATCACGTGGGCCCCACCCGGAAATCACGTGGGCCCCACCCGGAAATCACGTGGGCCCCACGGGGAAATCACGTGGGCCCCACCTGGAAATCACGTGGGCCCCACCCGGAAATCACGTGGGCCCCACCCGGAAATCACGTGGGCCCCACCCGGAATTCACGTGGGCCCCACCCGGAAATCACGTGGGCCCCCAGGGGAAATCACGTGGGCCCCACCCGGAAATCACGTGGGCCCCACCCGGAAATCACGTGGGCCCCACCCGGAAATCACGTGGGCCCCACCCGGAAATCACGTGGGCCCCACCCGGAAATCACGTGGGCCCCACCCGGAAATCACGTGGGCCCCACCCGGAAATCACGTGGGCCCCACCCGGAAATCACGTGGGCCCCACCCGGAAATCACGTGGGCCCCACCCGGAAATCACGTGGGCCCCACCCGGAAATCACGTGGGCCCCACCCGGAAATCACGTGGGCCCCACACGGAAATCACGTGGGCCCCACCCGGAAATCACGTGGGCCCCACCCTGAAATCACGTGGGCCCCACCCGGAAATCACGTGGGCCCCACCCGGAAATCACGTGGGCCCCACCCGGAAATCACGTGGGCCCCACCCGGAAATCACGTGGGCCCCACCCGGAAATCACGTGGGCCCCACCCGGAAATCACGTGGGCCCCACCCGGAAATCACGTGGGCCCCCAGGGGAAATCACGTGGGCCCCACAAGGAAATCACGTGGGCCCCACCCGGAAATCACGTGGGCCCCACCCGGAAATCACGTGGGCCCCACCCGGAAATCACGTGGGCCCCACCCGGAAATCACGTGGGCCCCACCCGGAAATCACGTGGGCCCCACCCGGAAATCACGTGGGCCCCACGGGGAAATCACGTGGGCCCCACCCGGAAATCACGTGGGCCCCACCCGGAAATCACGTGGGCCCCACCCGGAAATCACGTGGGCCCCACCCGGAAATCACGTGGGCCCCACCCGGAAATCACGTGGGCCCCACCCGGAAATCACGTGGGCCCCACCCGGAAATCACGTGGGCCCCACCCGGAAATCACGTGGGCCCCCAGGGGAAATCACGTGGGCCCCACAAGGAAATCACGTGGGCCCCACCCGGAAATCACGTGGGCCCCACCCGGAAATCACGTGGGCCCCACCCGGAAATCACGTGGGCCCCACGGGGAAATCACGTGGGCCCCACCCGGAAATCACGTGGGCCCCACCCGGAAATCACGTGGGCCCCACCCGGAAATCACGTGGGCCCCACCCGGAAATCACGTGGGCCCCACCCGGAAATCACGTGGGCCCCACCCGGAAATCACGTGGGCCCCACCCGGAAATCACTTGGGCCCCACCCGGAAATCACGTGGGCCCCACGGGGAAATCACGTGGGCCCCACCCGGAAATCACGTGGGCCCCACCCGGAAATCACGTGGGCCCCACCCGGAAATCACGTGGGCCCCACCCGGAAATCACGTGGGCCCCACCCGGAAATCACGTGGGCCCCACGGGGAAATCAGGTGGGCCCCACCCGGAAATCACGTGGGCACCACGGGGAAATCACGTGGGCCCCACCCGGAAATCACGTGGGCCCCACGGGGAAATCACGTGGGCCCCACCCGGAAATCACGTGGGCCCCACCCGGAAATCACGTGGGCCCCACCGGGAAATCACGTGGGGCCCACCCGGAAATCACGTGGGCCCCACCCGGAAATCACGTGGGCCCCACGGGGAAATCACGTGGGCCCCACCCGGAAATCACGTGGGCACCACCCGGAAATCACGTGGGCCCCACACGGAAATCACGTGGGCCCCACCCGGAAATCACGTGGGCCCCACACGGAAATCACGTGGGCCCCACCCGGAAATCACGTGGGCCCCACCCGGAAATCACGTGGGCCCCACCCGGAAATCACGTGGGCCCCACCCGGAAATCACGTGGGCCCCACGGGGAAATCACGTGGGCCCCACCCGGAAATCACGTGGGCCCCACCCGGAAATCACGTGGGCCCCACCCGGAAATCACGTGGGCCCCACCCGGAAATCACGTGGGCCCCACCCGGAAATCACGTGGGCCCCACCCGGAAATCACGTGGGCCCCACCCGGAAATCACGTGGGCCCCACCCGGAAATCACGTGGGCCCCACCCGGAAATCACGTGGGCCCCACCCGGAAATCACGTGGGCACCATGGGGAAATCACGTGGGCCCCACCCGGAAATCACGTGGCCCCCACCCGGAAATCACGTGGGCCCCACCCGGAAATCACGTGGGGCCCACCCGGAAATCACGTGGGCCCCACCCGGAAATCACGTGGGCCCCACGGGGAAAACACGTGGGCCCCACCCGGAAATCACGTGGGCCCCACCCGGAAATCACGTGGGCCCCACCCGGAAATCACGTGGGCCCCACCCGGAAATCACGTGGGCCCCACCCGGAAATCACGTGAGCCCCACCCGGAAATCACGTGGGCCCCACGGGGAAATCACGTGGGCCCCACCCGGAAATCACGTGGGCCCCACCCGGAAATCACGTGGGCCCCACGGGGAAATCACGTGGGCCCCACCCGGAAATCACGTGGGCCCCACCCGGAAATCACGTGGGCCCCACCCGGAAATCACGTGGGCCCCACCCGGAAATCACGTGGGCCCCACCCGGAAATCACGTGGGCCCCACCCGGAAATCACGTGGGCCCCACCCGGAAATCACGTGGGCCCCCAGGGGAAATCACGTGGGCCCCACCCGGAAATCACGTGGGCCCCACCCGGAAATCACGTGGGCCCCACCCGGAAATCACGTGGGCCCGACGGGGAAATCACGTGGGCCCCACCCGGAAATCACGTGGGCCCCACCCGGAAATCACGTGGGCCCCACCCGGAAATCACGTGGGCCCCACCCGGAAATCACGTGGGCCCCACCCGGAAATCACGTGGGCCCCACCCGGAAATCACGTGGGCCCCACCCGGAAATCACGTGGGCCCCACCCGGAAATCACGTGGGCCCCACCCGGAAATCACGTGGGCCCCCAGGGGAAATCACTTGGGCCCCACCCGGAAATCACGTGGGCCCCACCCGGAAATCACGTGGGCCCCACCCGGAAATCACGTGGGCCCCACGGGGAAATCACGTGGGCCCCACCCGGAAATCACGTGGGCCCCACGGGGAAATCACGTGGGTCCCACCCGGAAATCACGTGGGCCCCACCCGGAAATCACGTGGGCCCCACCCGGAAATCACGTGGGCCCCACCCGGAAATCACGTGGGCCCCACCCGGAAATCACGTGGGCCCCACTGGGAAATCACGTGGGCCCCACCCGGAAATCACGTGGGCCCCACCCGGAAATCACGTGGGCCCCACCCGGAAATCACGTGGGCCCCACCCGGAAATCACGTGGGCCCCACCCGGAAATCACGTGGGCCCCACCCGGAAATCACGTGGGCCCCACCCGGAAATCACGTGGGCCCCACCCGGAAATCACGTGGGCCCCCAGGGGAAATCACGTGGGCCCCACCCGGAAATCACGTGGGCCCCACCCGGAAATCACGTGGGCCCCACCCGGAAATCACGTGGGCCCCACGGGGAAATCACGTGGGCCCCACCCGGAAATCACGTGGGCCCCACCCGGAAATCACGTGGGCCCCCAGGGGAAATCACGTGGGCCCCACCCGGAAATCACGTGGGCCCCACCCGGAAATCACGTGGGCCCCACCCGGAAATCATGTGGGCCCCACCCGGAAATCACGTGGGCCCCACCCGGAAATCACGTGGGCCCCACCCGGAAATCACGTGGGCCCCACCCGGAAATCACGTGGGCCCCACCCGGAAATCACGTGGGCCCCACCCGGAAATCACGTGGGCCCCACCCGGAAATCACGTGGGCCCCACCCGGAAATCACGTGGGCCCCACCCGGAAATCACGTGGGCCCCACCCGGAAATCACGTGGGCCCCACCCGGAAATCACGTGGGCCCCACCCGGAAATCACGTGGGCCCCACCCGGAAATCACGTGGGCCCCACCCGGAAATCACGTGGGGCCCACCCGGAAATCACGTGGGCCCCACGGGGAAATCACGTGGGCCCCACCCGGAAATCACGTGGGCCCCACCCGGAAATCACGTGGGCCCCACCCGGAAATCACGTGGGCTCCACCCGGAAATCACGTGGGCCCCACCCGGAAATCACGTGGGCCCCACCCGGAAATCACGTGGGCCCCACCCGGAAATCACGTGGGCCCCACCCGGAAATCACGTGGGCCCTACCCGGAAATCACGTGGGCCCCCAGGGGAAATCACGTGGGCCCCACCCGGAAATCACGTGGGCCCCACCCGGAAATCACGTGGGCCCCACCCGGAAATCACGTGGGCCCCACCCGGAAATCACGTGGGCCCCACCCGGAAATCACGTGGGCCCCACCCGGAAATCACGTGAGCCCCACCCGGAAATCACGTGGGCCCCACGGGGAAATCACGTGGGCCCCACCCGGAAATCACGTGGGCCCCACCCGGAAATCACGTGGGCCCCACGGGGAAATCACGTGGGCCCCACCCGGAAATCACGTGGGCCCCACCCGGAAATCACGTGGGCCCCACCCGGAAATCACGTGGGCCCCACCCGGAAATCACGTGGGCCCCACCCGGAAATCACGTGGGCCCCACCCGGAAATCACGTGGGCCCCACCCGGAAATCACGTGGGCCCCACCCGGAAATCACGTGGGCCCCACCCGGAAATCACGTGGGCCCCACCCGGAAATCACGTGGGCACCACGGGGAAATCACGTGGGCCCCACCCGGAAATCACGTGGGCACCACGGGGAAATCACGTGGGCCCCACCCGGAAATCACGTGGGCCCCACCCGGAAATCACGTGGGCCCCACCGGGAAATCACGTGGGGCCCACCCGGAAATCACGTGGGCCCCACCCGGAAATCACGTGGGCCCCACGGGGAAATCACGTGGCCCCACCCGGAAATCACGTGGGCACCACCCGGAAATCACGTGGGCCCCACACGGAAATCACGTGGGCCCCACCCGGAAATCACGTGGGCCCCACACGGAAATCACGTGGGCCCCACCCGGAAATCACGTGGGCCCCACCCGGAAATCACGTGGGCCCCACCCGGAAATCACGTGGGCCCCACCCGGAAATCACGTGGGCCCCACGGGGAAATCACGTGGGCCCCACCCGGAAATCACGTGGGCCCCACCCGGAAATCACGTGGGCCCCACCCGGAAGTCACGTGGGCCCCACCCGGAAATCACGTGGGCCCCACCCGGAAATCACGTGGGCCCCACCCGGAAATCACGTGGGCCCCACCCGGAAATCACGTGGGCACCACCCGGAAATCACGTGGGCCCCACCCGGAAATCACGTGGGCCCCACCCGGAAATCACGTGGGCACCACGGGGAAATCACGTGGGCCCCACCCGGAAATCACGTGGGCCCCACCCGGAAATCACGTGGGCCCCACCCGGAAATCACGTGGGGCCCACCCGGAAATCACGTGGGCCCCACCCGGAAATCACGTGGGCCCCACGGGGAAAACACGTGGGCCCCACCCGGAAATCACGTGGGCCCCACACGGAAATCACGTAGGCCCCACACGGAAATCACGTGGGCCCCACCCGGAAATCACGTGGGCCCCACCCGGAAATCACGTGGGACCCACCCGGAAATCACGTGGGCCCCACCCGGAAATCACGTGGGCCCCACGGGGAAATCACGTGGGCCCCACCCGGAAATCACGTGGGCCCCACCCGGAAATCACGTGGGCCCCACCCGGAAATCACGTGGGACCCCAGGGGAAATCACGTGGGCCCCACCCGGAAATCACGTGAGCCCCACCCGGAAATCACGTGGGCCCCACGGGGAAATCACGTGGGCCCCACCCGGAAATCACGTGGGCCCCACCCGGAAATCACGTGGGCCCCACGGGGAAATCACGTGGGCCCCACCCGGAAATCACGTGGGCCCCACCCGGAAATCACGTGGGCCCCACCCGGAAATCACGTGGGCCCCACCCGGAAATCACGTGGGCCCCACCCGGAAATCACGTGGGCCCCACCCGGAAATCACGTGGGCCCCACCCGGAAATCACGTGGGCCCCACCCGGAAATCACGTGGGCCCCACCCGGAAATCACGTGGGCCCCACCCGGAAATCACGTGGGCACCACGGGGAAATCACGTGGGCCCCACCCGGAAATCACGTGGGCACCACGGGGAAATCACGTGGGCCCCACCCGGAAATCACGTGGGCCCCACCCGGAAATCACGTGGGCCCCACCGGGAAATCACGTGGGGCCCACCCGGAAATCACGTGGGCCCCACCCGGAAATCACGTGGGCCCCACGGGGAAATCACGTGGGCCCCACCCGGAAATCACGTGGGCACCACCCGGAAATCACGTGGGCCCCACACGGAAATCACGTGGGCCCCACCCGGAAATCACGTGGGCCCCACACGGAAATCACGTGGGCCCCACCCGGAAATCACGTGGGCCCCACCCGGAAATCACGTGGGCCCCACCCGGAAATCACGTGGGCCCCACCCGGAAATCACGTGGGCCCCACGGGGAAATCACGTGGGCCCCACCCGGAAATCACGTGGGCCCCACCCGGAAATCACGTGGGCCCCACCCGGAAGTCACGTGGGCCCCACCCGGAAATCACGTGGGCCCCACCCGGAAATCACGTGGGCCCCACCCGGAAATCACGTGGGCCCCACCCGGAAATCACGTGGGCACCACCCGGAAATCACGTGGGCCCCACCCGGAAATCACGTGGGCCCCACCCGGAAATCACGTGGGCACCACGGGGAAATCACGTGGGCCCCACCCGGAAATCACGTGGGCCCCACCCGGAAATCACGTGGGCCCCACCCGGAAATCACGTGGGGCCCACCCGGAAATCACGTGGGCCCCACCCGGAAATCACGTGGGCCCCACGGGGAAAACACGTGGGCCCCACCCGGAAATCACGTGGGCCCCACACGGAAATCACGTAGGCCCCACACGGAAATCACGTGGGCCCCACCCGGAAATCACGTGGGCCCCACCCGGAAATCACGTGGGACCCACCCGGAAATCACGTGGGCCCCACCCGGAAATCACGTGGGCCCCACGGGGAAATCACGTGGGCCCCACCCGGAAATCACGTGGGCCCCACCCGGAAATCACGTGGGCCCCACCCGGAAATCACGTGGGACCCCAGGGGAAATCACGTGGGCCCCACCCGGAAATCACGTGGGCCCCACCCGGAAATCACGTGGGCCCCACCCGGAAATCAGGTGGGCCCCACCCGGAAATCACGTGGGCCCCACCCGGAAATCACGTGGGCCCCACCCGGAAATCACGTGGGCCCCACCCGGAAATCACGTGGGCCCCACCCGGAAATCACGTGGGCCCCACCCGGAAATCACGTGGGCCCCACCCGGAAATCACGTGGGCCCCACCCGGAAATCACGTGGGCCCCACCCGGAAATCACGTGGGCCCCACCCGGAAATCACGTGGGCCCCACCCGGAAATCACGTGGGCCCCCAGGGGAAATCACGTGGGCCCCACAAGGAAATCACGTGGGCCCCACCCGGAAATCACGTGGGCCCCACCCGGAAATCACGTGGGCCCCACCCGGAAATCACGTGGGCCCCACGGGGAAATCACGTGGGCCCCACCCGGAAATCACGTGGGCCCCACCCGGAAATCACGTGGGCCCCACCCGGAAATCACGTGGGCCCCACCCGGAAATCACGTGGGCCCCACCCGGAAATCACGTGGGCCCCACCCGGAAATCACGTGGGCCCCACCCGGAAATCACGTGGGCCCCACCCGGAAATCACGTGGGCCCCACGGGGAAATCACGTGGGCCCCACCCGGAAATCACGTGGGCCCCACCCGGAAATCACGTGGGCCCCACACGGAAATCACGTGGGCCCCACCCGGAAATCACGTGGGCCCCACCCGGAAATCACGTGGGCCACACCCGGAAATCACGTGGGCCCCACCCGGAAATCACGTGGGCCCCACACGGAAATCACGTGGGCCCCACCCGGAAATCACGTGGGCCCCACCCGGAAATCACGTGGGCCCCACGGGGAAATCAGGTGGGCCCCACCCGGAAATCACGTGGGCACCACGGGGAAATCACGTGGGCCCCACCCGGAAATCACGTGGGCACCACGGGGAAATCACGTGGGCCCCACCCGGAAATCACGTGGGCCCCACCCGGAAATCACGTGGGCCCCACCCGGAAATCACGTGGGGCCCACCCGGAAATCACGTGGGCCCCACCCGGAAATCACGTGGGCCCCACGGGGAAATCACGTGGGCCCCACCCGGAAATCACGTGGGCACCACCCGGAAATCACGTGGGCCCCACACGGAAATCACGTGGGCCCCACCCGGAAATCACGTGGGCCCCACACGGAAATCACGTGGGCCCCACCCGGAAATCACGTGGGCCCCACTCGGAAATCACGTGGGCCCCACCCGGAAATCACGTGGGCCCCACCCGGAAATCACGTGGGCCCCACGGGGAAATCACGTGGGCCCCACCCGGAAATCACGTGGGCCCCACCCGGAAATCACGTGGGCCCCACCCGGAAGTCACGTGGGCCCCACCCGGAAATCACGTGGGCCCCACCCGGAAATCACGTGGGCCCCACCCGGAAATCACGTGGGCCCCACCCGGAAATCACGTGGGACCCACCCGGAAATCACGTGGGCCCCACCCGGAAATCACGTGGGCCCCACCCGGAAATCACGTGGGCACCACGGGGAAATCACGTGGGCCCCACCCGGAAATCACGTGGGCCCCACCCGGAAATCACGTGGGCCCCACCCGGAAATCACGTGGGGCCCACCCGGAAATCACGTGGGCCCCACCCGGAAATCACGTGGGCCCCACGGGGAAAACACGTGGGCCCCACCCGGAAATCACGTGGGCCCCACCCGGAAATCACGTAGGCCCCACACGGAAATCACGTGGGCCCCACCCGGAAATCACGTGGGCCCCACCCGGAAATCACGTGGGACCCACCCGGAAATCACGTGGGCCCCACCCGGAAATCACGTGGGCCCCACGGGGAAATCACGTGGGCCCCACCCGGAAATCACGTGGGCCCCACCCGGAAATCACGTGGGCCCCACCCGGAAATCACGTGGGACCCCAGGGGAAATCACGTGGGCCCCACCCGGAAATCACGTGGGCCCCACCCGGAAATCACGTGGGCCCCACCCTGAAATCACGTGGGCCCCACCCGGAAATCACGTGGGCCCCACCCTGAAATCACGTGGGCCCCACCCGGAAATCACGTGGGCCCCACCCGGAAATCACGTGGGCCCCACCCGGAAATCACGTGGGCCCCACCCGGAAATCACGTGGGCCCCACCCGGAAATCACGTGGGCCCCACCCGGAAATCACGTGGGGCCCACCCGGAAATCACGTGGGCCCCACCCGGAAATCACGTGGGCCCCACGGGGAAATCACGTGGGCCCCACCCGGAAATCACGTGGCCCCACCCGGAAATCACGTGGGCCCCACCCTGAAATCACGTGGGCCCCACCCGGAAATCACGTGGGCCCCACCCGGAAATCACGTGGGCCCCACCCGGAAATCACGTGGGCCCCACCCGGAAATCACGTGGGCCCCACTCGGAAATCACGTGGGCCCCACCCGGAAATCACGTGGGCCCCCAGGGGAAATCACGTGGGCCCCACCCGGAAATCACGTGGGCCCCACCCGGAAATCACGTGGGACCCCAGGGGAAATCACGTGGGCCCCACCCGGAAATCACGTGGGCCCCACCCGGAAATCACGTGGGCCCCACCCGGAAATCACGTGGGCCCCACCCGGAAATCACGTGGGCCCCACCCGGAAATCACGTGGGCCCCACCCGGAAATCACGTGGGCCCCACCCGGAAATCACGAGTGCCCCACCCGGAAATCACGTGGGCCCCACCCGGAAATCACGTGGGCCCCACCCGGAAAGCACGTGGGGCCCACCCGGAAATCACGTGGGCCCCACCCGGAAATCACGTTGGCCCCACCCGGAAATCACGTGGGCCCCACCCGGAAATCACGTGGGCCCCACCCGGAAATCACGTGGGCCCCACCCTGAAATCACGTGGGCCCCACCCGGAAATCACGTGGGCCCCACCCGGAAATCACGTGGGCCCCACCCGGAAATCAGGTGGGCCCCACCCGGAAATCACGTGGGCCCCACTCGGAAATCACGTGGGCCCCACCCGGAAATCACGTGGGCCCCCAGGGGAAATCACGTGGGCCCCACCCGGAAATCACGTGGGCCCCACCCGGAAATCACGTGGGCCCCACCCGGAAATCACTGGGCCCCACCCGGAAATCACGTGGGCCCCACCCTGAAATCACGTGGGCCCCACCCGGAAATCACGTGGGCCCCACCCTGAAATCACGTGGGCCCCACCCGGAAATCACGTGGGCCCCACCCGGAAATCACGTGGGCCCCACCCGGAAATCACGTGGGCCCCACCCGGAAATCACGTGGGCCCCACTCGGAAATCACGTGGGCCCCACCCGGAAATCACGTGGGCCCCCAGGGGAAATCACGTGGGCCCCACCCGGAAATCACGTGGGCCCCACCCGGAAATCACGTGGGCCCCACCCGGAAATCACGTGGGCCCCACCCGGAAATCACGTGGGCCCCACCCGGAAATCACGTGGGCCCCACCCGGAAATCACGTGGGCCCCACGGGGAAATCACGTGGGTCCCACCCGGAAATCACGTGGGCCCACCCGGAAATCACGTGGGCCCCACGGGGAAATCACGTGGGCCCCACCCGGAAATCACGTGGGCCCCACCCGGAAATCACGTGGGCCCCACCCGGAAATCACGTGGGCCCCACCCGGAAATCACGTGGGCCCCACCCGGAAATCACTTGGGCCCCACCCGGAAATCACGTGGGCCCCACCCGGAAATCACGTGGGCCCCACCCGGAAATCACGTGGGCCCCACCCGGAAATCACGTGGGCCCCCAGGGGAAATCACGTGGGCCCCACCCGGAAATCACGTGGGCCCCACCCGGAAATCACGTGGGCCCCACGGGGAAATCACGTGGGCCCCACCCGGAAATCACGTGGGCCCCCAGGGGAAATCACTTGGGCCCCACCCGGAAATCACGTGGGCCCCACCCGGAAATCACGTGGGCCCCACCCGGAAATCACGTGGGCCCCACGGGGAAATCACGTGGGCCCCACCCGGAAATCACGTGGGCCCCACCCGGAAATCACGTGGGCCCCACGGGGAAATCACGTGGGCCCCACCCGGAAATCACGTGGGCCCCACCCGGATATCACGTGGGCCCCACCCGGAAATCACGTGGGCCCCACCCGGAAATCACGTGGGCCCCACGGGGAAATCACGTGGGTCCCACCCGGAAATCACGTGGGCCCCACCCGTAAATCACGTGGGCCCCACCCGGAAATCACGTGGGCCCCACCCGGAAATCACGTGGGCCCCACCCGGAAATCACGTGGGCCCCACCCGGAAATCACGTGGGCCCCACGGGGAAATCACGTGGGCCCCACCTGGAAATCACGTGGGCCCCACCCGGAAATCACGTGGGCCCCACCCGGAAATCACGTGGGCCCCACCCGGAAATCACGTGGGCCCCACCCGGAAATCACGTGGGCCCCCAGGGGAAATCACGTGGGCCCCACCCGGAAATCACGTGGGCCCCACCCGGAAATCACGTGGGCCCCACCCGGAAATCACGTGGGCCCCACCCGGAAATCACGTGGGCCCCACCCGGAAATCACGTGGGCCCCACCCGGAAATCACGTGGGCCCCACCCGGAAATCACGTGGGCCCCACGGGGAAATCACGTGGGCCCCACCCGGAAATCACGTGGGCCCCACCCGGAAATCACGTGGACCCCACCCGGAAATCACGTGGGCCCCACCCGGAAATCACGTGGGGCCCACCCGGAAATCACGTGGGCACCACGGGGAAATCACGTGGGCCCCACCCGGAAATCACGTGGGCCCCACCCGGAAATCACGTGGGCCCCACCCGGAAATCACGTGGGCCCCACCCGGAAATCACGTGGGCCCCACCCTGAAATCACGTGGTCCCCACCCGGAAATCACGTGGGCCCCACCCGGAAATCACGTGGGCCCCACCCGGAAATCACGTGGGCCCCACCCGGAAATCACGTGGGCCCCACCCGGAAATCACGTGGGCCCCACCCGGAAATCACGTGGGCCCCACCCGGAAATCACGTGGGCCCCACCCGGAAATCACGTGGGCCCCATCCGGAAATCACGTGGGCCCCACGGGGAAATCACGTGGGCCCCACCCGGAAATCACGTGGGGCCCACCCGGAAATCACGTGGGCCCCACGGGGAAATCACGTGGGCCCCACCCGGAAATCACGTGGGCCCCACCCGGAAATCACGTGGGCCCCACCCGGAAATCACGTGGGCCCCACCCGGAAATCACGTGGGCCCCACCCGGAAATCACGTGGGCCCCACCCGGAAATCACGTGGGCCCCATCCGGAAATCACGTGGGCCCCACGGGGAAATCACGTGGACCCCACCCGGAAATCACGTGGGGCCCACCCGGAAATCACGTGGGCCCCACGGGGAAATCACGTGGGCCCCACCCGGAAATCACGTGGGCCCCACCCGGAAATCACGTGGGCCCCACCCGGAAATCACGTGGGCCCCACCCGGAAATCACGTGGGCCCCACGGGGAAATCACGTGGGCCCCACCCGGAAATCACGTGGGCCCCACCCGGAAATCACGTGGGCCCCACCCGGAAATCACGTGGGCCCCACCCGGAAATCACGTGGGCCCCACCCGGAAATCACGTGGGCCCCACCCGGAAATCACGTGGGCCCCACCCGGAAATCACGTGGGCCCCACCCGGAAATCACGTGGGCCCCCAGGGGAAATCACGTGGGCCCCACAAGAAAATCACGTGGGCCCCACCCGGAAATCACGTGGGCCCCACCCGGAAATCACGTGGGCCCCACCCGGAAATCACGTGGGCCCCACGGGGAAATCACGTGGGCCCCACGGGGAAATCACGTGGGCCACACCCGGAAATCACGTGGGCCCCACCCGGAAATCACGTGGGCCCCACCCGGAAATCACGTGGGCCCCACCCGGAAATCACGTGGGCCCCACGGGGAAATCACGTGGGCCCCACGGGGAAATCACGTGGGCCCCACCCGGAAATCACGTGGGCCCCACCCGGAAATCACGTGGGCCCCACCCGGAAATCACGTGGGCCCCACCCGGAAATCACGTGGGCCCCACCCGGAAATCACGTGGGCCCCACCCGGAAATCACGTGGGCCCCACCCGGAAATCACGTGGGCCCCACCCGGAAATCACGTGGGCCCCACCCGGAAATCACGTGGGCCCCACCCGGAAATCACGTGGGCCCCACCCGGAAATCACGTGGGGCCCACCCGGAAATCACGTGGGCCCCACGGGGAAATCACGTGGGCCCCACCCGGAAATCACGTGGGCCCCACCCGGAAATCACGTGGGCCCCACCCGGAAATCACGTGGGCCCCACCCGGAAATCACGTGGGCCCCACCCGGAAATCACGTGGGCCCCACCCGGAAATCACGTGGGCCCCACCCGGAAATCACGTGGGCCCTACCCGGAAATCACGTGGGCCCCCAGGGGAAATCACGTGGGCCCCACCCGGAAATCACGTGGGCCCCACCCGGAAATCACGTGGGCCCCACCCGGAAATCACGTGGGCCCTACCCGGAAATCACGTGGGCCCCCAGGGGAAATCACGTGGGCCCCACCCGGAAATCACGTGGGCCCCACCCGGAAATCACGTGGGCCCCACCCGGAAATCACGTGGGCCCCACCCGGAAATCACGTGGGCCCCACCCGGAAATCACGTGGGCCCCACCAGGAAATCACGTGGGCCCCACCCGGAAATCACGTGAGCCCCACCCGGAAATCACGTGGGCCCCACGGGGAAATCACGTGGGCCCCACCCGGAAATCACGTGGGCCCCACCCGGAAATCACGTGGGCCCCACGGGGAAATCACGTGGGCCCCACCCGGAAATCACGTGGGCCCCACACGGAAATCACGTGGGCCCCACCCGGAAATCACGTGGGCCCCACCCGGAAATCACGTGGGCCCCACCCGGAAATCACGTGGGCCCCACCCGGAAATCACGTGGGCCCCACCCGGAAATCACGTGGGCCCCCAGGGGAAATCACGTGGGCTCCACCCGGAAATCACGTGGGCCCCACCCGGAAATCACGTGGGCCCCACCCGGAAATCACGTGGGCCCGACGGGGAAATCACGTGGGCCCCACCCGGAAATCACGTGGGCCCCACCCGGAAATCACGTGGGCCCCACCCGGAAATCACGTGGGCCCCACCCGGAAATCACGTGGGCCCCACCCGGAAATCACGTGGGCCCCACCCGGAAATCACGTGGGCCCCACCCGGAAATCACGTGGGCCCCACCCGGAAATCACGTGGGCCCCACCCGGAAATCACGTGGGCCCCACCCGGAAATCACGTGGGCCCCACCCGGAAATCACGTGGGCCCCCAGGGGAAATCACTTGGGCCCCACCCGGAAATCACGTGGGCCCCACCCGGAAATCACGTGGGCCCCACCCGGAAATCACGTGGGCCCCACGGGGAAATCACGTGGGCCCCACCCGGAAATCACGTGGGCCCCACGGGGAAATCACGTGGGTCCCACCCGGAAATCACGTGGGCCCCACCCGGAAATCACGTGGGCCCCACCCGGAAATCACGTGGGCCCCACCCGGAAATCACGTGGGCCCCACCCGGAAATCACGTGGGCCCCACGGGGAAATCACGTGGGCCCCACCCGGAAATCACGTGGGCCCCACCCGGAAATCACGTGGGCCCCACCCGGAAATCACGTGGGCCCCACCCGGAAATCACGTGGGCCCCACCCGGAAATCACGTGGGCCCCACCCGGAAATCACGTGGGCCCCCAGGGGAAATCACGTGGGCCCCACCCGGAAATCACGTGGGCCCCACCCGGAAATCACGTGGGCCCCACCCGGAAATCACGTGGGCCCCACGGGGAAATCACGTGGGCCCCACCCGGAAATCACGTGGTCCCCACCCGGAAATCACGTGGGCCCCCAGGGGAAATCACGTGGGCCCCACCCGGAAATCACGTGGGCCCCACCCGGAAATCACGTGGGCCCCACCCGGAAATCACGTGGGCCCCACCCGGAAATCACGTGGGCCCCACCCGGAAATCACGTGGGCCCCACCCGGAAATCACGTGGGCCCCACCCGGAAATCACGTGGGCCCCACCCGGAAATCACGTGGGCCCCACCCGGAAATCACGTGGGCCCCACCCGGAAATCACGTGGGCCCCACCCGGAAATCACGTGGGCCCCACCCGGAAATCACGTGGGCCCCACCCGGAAATCACGTGGGCCCCACCCGGAAATCACGTGGGCCCCACCCGGAAATCACGTGGGCCCCACCCGGAAATCACGTGGGCCCCACCCGGAAATCACGTGGGCCCCACCCGGAAATCACGTGGGGCCCACCCGGAAATCACGTGGGCCCCACGGGGAAATCACGTGGGCCCCACCCGGAAATCACGTGGGCCCCACCCGGAAATCACGTGGGCCCCACCCGGAAATCACGTGGGCCCCACCCGGAAATCACGTGGGCCCCACCCGGAAATCACGTGGGCCCCACCCGGAAATCACGTGGGCCCCACCCGGAAATCACGTGGGCCCCACCCGGAAATCACGTGGGCCCTACCCGGAAATCACGTGGGCCCCCAGGGGAAATCACGTGGGCCCCACCCGGAAATCACGTGGGCCCCACCCGGAAATCACGTGGGCCCCACCCGGAAATCACGTGGGCCCCACCCGGAAATCACGTGGGCCCCACCCGGAAATCACGTGGGCCCCACCCGGAAATCACGTGGGCCCCACCCGGAAATCACGTGAGCCCCACCCGGAAATCACGTGGGCCCCACGGGGAAATCACGTGGGCCCCACCCGGAAATCACGTGGGCCCCACCCGGAAATCACGTGGGCCCCACGGGGAAATCACGTGGGCCCCACCCGGAAATCACGTGGGCCCCACCCGGAAATCACGTGGGCCCCACCCGGAAATCACGTGGGCCCCACCCGGAAATCACGTGGGCCCCACCCGGAAATCACGTGGGCCCCACCCGGAAATCACGTGGGCCCCACCCGGAAATCACGTGGGCCCCACCCGGAAATCACGTGGGCCCCACCCGGAAATCACGTGGGCCCCACCCGGAAATCACGTGGGCCCCACCCGGAAATCACGTGGGCCCCACACGGAAATCACGTGGGCCCCACCCGGAAATCACGTGGGCCCCACGGGGAAATCACGTGGGCCCCACGCGGAAATCACGTGGGCCCCACGGGGAAATCACGTGGGCCCCACCCGGAAATCACGTGGGCCCCACCCGGAAATCACGTGGGCCCCACCCGGAAATCACGTGGGCCCCACCCGGAAATCACGTGGGCCCCCAGGGGAAATCACGTGGGCTCCACCCGGAAATCACGTGGGCCCCACCCGGAAATCACGTGGGCCCCACCCGGAAATCACGTGGGCCCGACGGGGAAATCACGTGGGCCCCACCCGGAAATCACGTGGGCCCCACCCGGAAATCACGTGGGCCCCACCCGGAAATCACGTGGGCCCCACCCGGAAATCACGTGGGCCCCACCCGGAAATCACGTGGGCCCCACCCGGAAATCACGTGGGCCCCACCCGGAAATCACGTGGGCCCCACCCGGAAATCACGTGGGCCCCACCCGGAAATCACGTGGGCCCCACCCGGAAATCACGTGGGCCCCCAGGGGAAATCACTTGGGCCCCACCCGGAAATCACGTGGGCCCCACCCGGAAATCACGTGGGCCCCACCCGGAAATCACGTGGGCCCCACGGGGAAATCACGTGGGCCCCACCCGGAAATCACGTGGGCCCCACGGGGAAATCACGTGGGTCCCACCCGGAAATCACGTGGGCCCCACCCGGAAATCACGTGGGCCCCACCCGGAAATCACGTGGGCCCCACCCGGAAATCACGTGGGCCCCACCCGGAAATCACGTGGGCCCCACGGGGAAATCACGTGGGCCCCACCCGGAAATCACGTGGGCCCCACCCGGAAATCACGTGGGCCCCACCCGGAAATCACGTGGGCCCCACCCGGAAATCACGTGGGCCCCACCCGGAAATCACGTGGGCCCCACCCGGAAATCACGTGGGCCCCACCCGGAAATCACGTGGGCCCCACCCGGAAATCACGTGGGCCCCACCCGGAAATCACGTGGGCCCCCAGGGGAAATCACGTGGGCCCCACCCGGAAATCACGTGGGCCCCACCCGGAAATCACGTGGGCCCCACCCGGAAATCACGTGGGCCCCACGGGGAAATCACGTGGGCCCCACCCGGAAATCACGTGGGCCCCACCCGGAAATCACGTGGGCCCCCAGGGGAAATCACGTGGGCCCCACCCGGAAATCACGTGGGCCCCACCCGGAAATCACGTGGGCCCCACCCGGAAATCACGTGGGCCCCACCCGGAAATCACGTGGGCCCCACCCGGAAATCACGTGGGCCCCACCCGGAAATCACGTGGGCCCCACCCGGAAATCACGTGGGCCCCACCCGGAAATCACGTGGGCCCCACCCGGAAATCACGTGGGCCCCACCCGGAAATCACGTGGGCCCCACCCGGAAATCACGTGGGCCCCACCCGGAAATCACGTGGGCCCCACCCGGAAATCACGTGGGCCCCACCCGGAAATCACGTGGGCCCCACCCGGAAATCACGTGGGCCCCACCCGGAAATCACGTGGGGCCCACCAGGAAATCACGTGGGCCCCACGGGGAAATCACGTGGGCCCCACCCGGAAATCACGTGGGCCCCACCCGGAAATCACGTGGGCCCCACCCGGAAATCACGTGGGCCCCACCCGGAAATCACGTGGGCCCCACCCGGAAATCACGTGGGCCCCACCCGGAAATCTCGTGGGCCCCACCCGGAAATCACGTGGGCCCCACCCGGAAATCACGTGGGCCCTACCCGGAAATCACGTGGGCCCCCAGGGGAAATCACGTGGGCCCCACCCGGAAATCACGTGGGCCCCACCCGGAAATCACGTGGGCCCCACCCGGAAATCACGTGGGCCCCACCCGGAAATCACGTGGGCCCCACCCGGAAATCACGTGGGCCCCACCCGGAAATCACGTGGGCCCCACCCGGAAATCACGTGGGCCCCACCCGGAAATCACGTGGGCCCCACGGGGAAATCACGTGGGCCCCACCCGGAAATCACGTGGGCCCCACCCGGAAATCACGTGGGCCCCACCCGGAAATCACGTGGGCCCCACCCGGAAATCACGTGGGCCCCACCCGGAAATCACGTGGGCCCCACCCGGAAATCACGTGGGCCCCACCCGGAAATCACGTGGGCCCCACCCGGAAATCACGTGGGCCCCACCCGGAAATCACGTGGGCCCCACCCGGAAATCACGTGGGCCCCACACGGAAATCACGTGGGCCCCACACGGAAATCACGTGGGCCCCACCCGGAAATCACGTGGGCCCCACGGGGAAATCACGTGGGCCCCACGCGGAAATCACGTGGGCCCCACGGGGAAATCACGTGGGCCCCACCCGGAAATCACGTGGGCCCCACGGGGAAATCACGTGGGCCCCACCCGGAAATCACGTGGGCCCCACCCGGAAATCACGTGGGCCCCACCCGGAAATCACGTGGGCCCCACCCGGAAATCACGTGGGCCCCACCCGGAAATCACGTGGGCCCCACCCGGAAATCACGTGGGTCCCACCCGGAAATCACGTGGGCCCCACCCGGAAATCACGTGGGCCCCACCCGGAAATCACGTGGGCCCAACCCGGAAATCACGTGGGCCCCACCTGGAAATCACGTGGGCCCCACCCGGAAATCACGTGGGCCCCCAGGGGAAATCACGTGGGCCCCACCCTGAAATCACGTGGGCCCCACCCGGAAATCACGTGGGCCCCACCCGGAAATAACGTGGGCCCCACCCGGAAATCACGTGGGCCCCACCCAGAAATCACGTGGGCCCCACCCGGAAATCACGTGGGCCCCACCCGGAAATCAAGTGGGCCCCACCCGGAAATCACGTGGGCCCCACCCGGAAATCACGTGGGCCCCCAGGGGAAATCATGTGGGCCCCACCCGGAAATCACGTGGGCCCCACCCGGAAATCACTTGGGCCCCACCCGGAAATCACGTGGGCCCCACCCGGAAATCACGTGGGCCCCATCCGGAAATCACGTGGGCCCCACGGGGAAATCACGTGGGCCCCACCCGGAAATCACGTGGGGCCCACCCGGAAATCACGTGGGCCCCACCCGGAAATCACGTGGGCCCCACCCGGAAATCACGTGGGCCCCACCCGGAAATCACGTGGGCCCCCAGGGGAAATCACGTGGGCCCCACCCGGAAATCACGTGGGCCCCACCCGGAAATCACGTGGGCCCCCAGGGGAAATCACGTGGGCCCCACCCGGATATCACGTGGGCCCCACCCGGAAATCACGTGGGCCCCACCCGGAAATAACGTGGGCCCCACGGGGAAATCACGTGGGCCCCACCCGGAAATCACGTGGGCCCCACCCGGAAATCACGTGGGCCCCCAGGGGAAATCACGTGGGCCCCACCCGGAAATCACGTGGGCCCCACCCGGAAATCACGTGGGCCCCACCCGGAAATCACGTGGGCCCCACCCGGAAATCAAGTGGGCCCCACCCGGAAATCACGTGGGCCCCACCCGGAAATCACGTGGGCCCCACCCGGAAATCACGTGGGCCCCACCCGGAAATCACGTGGGCCCCACCCGGAAATCACGTGGGCCCCACCCGGAAATCACGTGGGCCCCACCCTGAAATCACGTGGGCCCCACCCGGAAATCACGTGGGCCCCACCCGGAAATCACGTGGGCCCCACCCGGAAATCACGTGGGCCCCACCCGGAAATCACGTGGGCCCCACCCGGAAATCACGTGGGCCCCACCCGGAAATCACGTGGGCCCCACCCGGAAATCACGTGGGCCCCCAGGTGAAATCACGTGGGCCCCACAAGGAAATCACGTGGGCCCCACCCTGAAATCACGTGGGCCCCACCCGGAAATCACGTGGGCCCCACCCGGAAATCACGTGGGCCCCACCCGGAAATCACGTGTGCCCCACGGGGAAATCACGTGGGCCCCACCCGGAAATCACGTGGGCCCCACCCGGAAATCACGTGGGCCCCACCCGGAAATCACGTGGGCCCCACCCGGAAATCACGTGGGCCCCACCCGGAAATCACGTGGGCCCCACCCGGAAATCACGTGGGCCCCACCCGGAAATCACGTGGCCCCCACGGGGAAATCACGTGGGCCCCACCCGGAAATCACGTGGGCCCCACCCGGAAATCACGTGGGCCCCACCAGGAAATCACGTGGGCCCCACCCGGAAATCACGTGGGCCCCACGGGGAAATCACGTGGGCCCCACGGGGAAATCACGTGGGCCCCACCCGGAAATCACGTGGGCCCCACCCGGAAATCACGTGAGCCCCACCCGGAAATCACATGGGCCCCACCCGGAAATCACGTGGGCCCCACCCGGAAATCACGAGGGCCCCACCCGGAAATCACGTGGGCCCCCAGGGGAAATCACGTGGGCCCCACCCGGAAATCACGTGGGCCCCACCCGGAAATCACGTGGGCCCCACCCGGAAATCACGTGGGCCCCACCCGGAAATCACGTGGGCCCCACCCGGAAATCACGTGGGCCCCACCCGGAAATCACGTGGGCCCCACCCGGAAATCACGTGGGCCCCACCCGGAAATCACGTGGGCCCCACCCGGAAATCACGTGGGCCCCACGGGGAAATCACGTGGGCCCCACGGGGAAATCACGTGGGCCCCACCCGGAAATCACGTGGGCCCCACCCGGAAATCACGTGGGCCCCACCCGGAAATCACGTGGGCCCCACCCGGAAATCACGAGGGCCCCACCCGGAAATTACGTGGGCCCCACCCGGAAATCACGTGGGCCCTACACGGAAATCACGTGGGCCCCCAGAGGAAATCACGTGGGCCCCACCCGGAAATCACGTGGGCCCCACCCGGAAATCACGTGGGCCCCACCCGGAAATCACGTGGGCCCCACCCGGAAATCACGTGGGCCCCACCCGGAAATCACGTGGGCCCCACGGGGAAATCACGTGGGCCCCACCCGGAAATCACGTGGGCCCCACCCGGAAATCACGTGGGCCCCACCCGGAAATCACGTGGGCCCCACCCGGAAATCACGTGGGCCCCACCCGGAAATCACGTGGGCCCCACCCGGAAATCACGTGGGCCCCACCCGGAAATCACGTGGGCCCCACCCGGAAATCACGTGGGCCCCACCCGGAAATCACGTGGGGCCCACCCGGAAATCACGTGGGCCCCCAGGGGAAATCACGTGGGCCCCACAAGGAAATCACGTGGGCCCCACCCGGAAATCACGTGGGCCCCACCCGGAAATCACGTGGGCCCCACCCGGAAATCACGTGGGCCCCACGGGGAAATCACGTGGGCCCCACCCGGAAATCACGTGGGCCCCACCCGGAAATCACGTGGGCCCCACCCGGAAATCACGTGGGCCCCACCCGGAAATCACGTGGGCCCCACCCGGAAATCACGTGGGCCCCACCCGGAAATCACGTGGGCCCCACCCGGAAATCACGTGGGCCCCACCCGGAAATCACGTGGGCCCCACCCGGAAATCACGTGGGCCCCACCCGGAAATCACGTGGGCCCCACCCGGAAATCACGTGGGCCCCACGGGGAAATCACGTGGGCCCCACCCGGAAATCACGTGGGCCCCACCCGGAAATCACGTGGGCCCCACCCGGAAATCACGTGGGCCCCACCCGGAAATCACGTGGGCCCCACCCGGAAATCACGTGGGCCCCACCCGGAAATCACGTGGGCCCCACCCGGAAATCACGTGGGCCCCACCCGGAAATCACGTGGGCCCCACCCGGAAATCACGTGGGCCCCAAGGGGAAATCACGTGGGCCCCACCCGGAAATCACGTGGGCCCCACCCGGAAATCACGTGGGCCCCACCCGGAAATCACGTGGGCCCCACCCGGAAATCACGTGGGCCCCACCCGGAAATCACGTGGGCCCCACCCGGAAATCACGTGGGCCCCACCCGGAAATCACGTGGGCCCCACGGGGAAATCACGCGGGCCCCACCCGGAAATCACGTGGGCACCACGGGGAAATCACGTGGGCCCCACCCGGAAATCACGTGGGCACCACGGGGAAATCACGTGGGCCCCACCCGGAAATCACGTGGGCCCCACCCGGAAATCACGTGGGCCCCACCCGGAAATCACGTGGGGCCCACCCGGAAATCACGTGGGCCCCACCCGGAAATCACGTGGGCCCCACGGGGAAATCACGTGGGCCCCACCCGGAAATCACGTGGGCACCACCCGGAAATCACGTGGGCCCCACACGGAAATCACGTGGGCCCCACCCGGAAATCACGTGGGCCCCACACGGAAATCACGTGGGCCCCACCCGGAAATCACGTGGGCCCCTCCCGGAAATCACGTGGGCCCCACCCGGAAATCACGTGGGCCCCACCCGGAAATCACGTGGGCCCCACGGGGAAATCACGTGGGCCCCACCCGGAAATCACGTGGGCCCCACCCGGAAATCACGTGGGCCCCACCCGGAAGTCACGTGGGCCCCACCCGGAAATCACGTGGGCCCCACCCGGAAATCACGTGGGCCCCACCCGGAAATCACGTGGGCCCCACCCGGAAATCACGTGGGCCCCACCCGGAAATCACGTGGGCCCCACCCGGAAATCACGTGGGCCCAACCGGAAATCACGTGGGCCCCCAGGTGAAATCACGTGGGCCCCACAAGGAAATCACGTGGGCCCCACCCTGAAATCACGTGGGCCCCACCCGGAAATCACGTGGGCCCCACCCGGAAATCACGTGGGCCCCACCCGGAAATCACGTGTGCCCCACGGGGAAATCACGTGGGCCCCACCCGGAAATCACGTGGGCCCCACCCGGAAATCACGTGGGCCCCACCCGGAAATCACGTGGGCCCCACCCGGAAATCACGTGGGCCCCACCCGGAAATCACGTGGGCCCCACCCGGAAATCACGTGGCCCCCACGGGGAAATCACGTGGGCCCCACCCGGAAATCACGTGGGCCCCACCCGGAAATCACGTGGGCCCCACCCGGAAATCACGTGGGCCCCACCCGGAAATCACGTGGGCCCCACGGGGAAATCACGTGGGCCCCACGGGGAAATCACGTGGGCCCCACCCGGAAATCACGTGGGCCCCACCCGGAAATCACGTGAGCCCCACCCGGAAATCACATGGGCCCCACCCGGAAATCACGTGGGCCCCACCCGGAAATCACGTGGGCCCCACCCGGAAATCACGTGGGCCCCCAGGGGAAATCACGTGGGCCCCACCCGGAAATCACGTGGGCCCCACCCGGAAATCACGTGGGCCCCACCCGGAAATCACGTGGGCCCCACCCGGAAATCACGTGGGCCCCACCCGGAAATCACGTGGGCCCCACCCGGAAATCACGTGGGCCCCACCCGGAAATCACGTGGGCCCCACCCGGAAATCACGTGGGCCCCACCCGGAAATCACGAGGGCCCCACCCGGAAATTACGTGGGCCCCACCCGGAAATCACGTGGGCCCTACCCGGAAATCACGTGGGCCCCCAGAGGAAATCACGTGGGCCCCACCCGGAAATCACGTGGGCCCCCAGGGGAAATCACGTGGGCCCCACCCGGAAATCACGTGGGCCCCACCCGGAAATCACGTGGGCCCCACCCGGAAATCACGTGGGCCCCACGGGGAAATCACGTGGGCCCCACCCGGAAATCACGTGGGCCCCACCCGGAAATCACGTGGGCCCCACCCGGAAATCACGTGGGCCCCACCCGGAAATCACGTGGGCCCCACCCGGAAATCACGTGGGCCCCACCCGGAAATCACGTGGGCCCCACCCGGAAATCACGTGGGCCCCACCCGGAAATCACGTGGGCCCCACCCGGAAATCACGTGGGCCCCACCCGGAAATCACGTGGGCCCCACCCGGAAATCACGTGGGGCCCACCCGGAAATCACGTGGGCCCCACGGGGAAATCACGTGGGCCCCACCCGGAAATCACGTGGGCCCCACCCGGAAATCACGTGGGCCCCACACGGAAATCACGTGGGCCCCACCCGGAAATCACGTGGGCCCCACCCTGAAATCACGTGGGCCCCACCCGGAAATCACGTGGGCCCCACCCGGAAATCACGTGGGCCCCACCCGGAAATCACGTGGGCCCCACCCGGAAATCACGTGGGCCCCACCCGGAAATCACGTGGGCCCCACCCGGAAATAACGTGGGCCCCACCCGGAAATCACGTGGGCCCCCAGGGGAAATCACGTGGGCCCCACAAGGAAATCACGTGGGCCCCACCCGGAAATCACGTGGGCCCCACCCGGAAATCACGTGGGCCCCAACCGGAAATCACGTGGGCCCCACGGGGAAATCACGTGGGCCCCACCCGGAAATCACGTGGGCCCCACCCGGAAATCACGTGGGCCCCACCCGGAAATCACGTGGGCCCCACCCGGAAATCACGTGGGCCCCAACCGGAAATCACGTGGGCCCCACCCGGAAATCACGTGGGCCCCACCCGGAAATCACGTGGGCCCCACCCGGAAATCACGTGGGCCCCACCCGGAAATCACGTGGGCCCCAAGGGGAAATCACGTGGGCCCCACCCGGAAATCACGTGGGCCCCACCCGGAAATCACGTGGGCCCCACCCGGAAATCACGTGGGCCACACCCGGAAATCACGTGGGCCCCACCCGGAAATCACGTGGGCCCCACCCGGAAATCACGTGGGCCCCACCCGGAAATCACGTGGGCCCCACGGGGAAATCACGCGGGCCCCACCCGGAAATCACGTGGGCACCACGGGGAAATCACGTGGGCCCCACCCGGAAATCACGTGGGCACCACGGGGAAATCACGTGGGCCCCACCCGGAAATCACGTGGGCCCCACCCGGAAATCACGTGGGCCCCACCCGGAAATCACGTGGGGCCCACCCGGAAATCACGTGGGCCCCACCCGGAAATCACGTGGGCCCCACGGGGAAATCACGTGGGCCCCACCCGGAAATCACGTGGGCACCACCCGGAAATCACGTGGGCCCCACACGGAAATCACGTGGGCCCCACCCGGAAATCACGTGGGCCCCACACGGAAATCACGTGGGCCCCACCCGGAAATCACGTGGGCCCCTCCCGGAAATCACGTGGGCCCCACCCGGAAATCACGTGGGCCCCACCCGGAAATCACGTGGGCCCCACGGGGAAATCACGTGGGCCCCACCCGGAAATCACGTGGGCCCCACCCGGAAATCACGTGGGCCCCACCCGGAAGTCACGTGGGCCCCACCCGGAAATCACGTGGGCCCCACCCGGAAATCACGTGGGCCCCACCCGGAAATCACGTGGGCCCCACCCGGAAATCACGTGGGCCCCACCCGGAAATCACGTGGGCCCCACCCGGAAATCACGTGGGCCCCACCCGGAAATCACGTGGGCCCCCAGGTGAAATCACGTGGGCCCCACAAGGAAATCACGTGGGCCCCACCCTGAAATCACGTGGGCCCCACCCGGAAATCACGTGGGCCCCACCCGGAAATCACGTGGGCCCCACCCGGAAATCACGTGTGCCCCACGGGGAAATCACGTGGGCCCCACCCGGAAATCACGTGGGCCCCACCCGGAAATCACGTGGGCCCCACCCGGAAATCACGTGGCCCCCACGGGGAAATCACGTGGGCCCCACCCGGAAATCACGTGGGCCCCACCCGGAAATCACGTGGGCCCCACCCGGAAATCACGTGGGCCCCACCCGGAAATCACGTGGGCCCCACGGGGAAATCACGTGGGCCCCACGGGGAAATCACGTGGGCCCCACCCGGAAATCACGTGGGCCCCACCCGGAAATCACGTGAGCCCCACCCGGAAATCACATGGGCCCCACCCGGAAATCACGTGGGCCCCACCCGGAAATCACGTGGGCCCCACCCGGAAATCACGTGGGCCCCCAGGGGAAATCACGTGGGCCCCACCCGGAAATCACGTGGGCCCCACCCGGAAATCACGTGGGCCCCACCCGGAAATCACGTGGGCCCCACCCGGAAATCACGTGGGCCCCACCCGGAAATCACGTGGGCCCCACCCGGAAATCACGTGGGCCCCACCCGGAAATCACGTGGGCCCCACCCGGAAATCACGTGGGCCCCACCCGGAAATCACGTGGGCCCCACCCGGAAATCACGTGGGCCCCACCCGGAAATCACGTGGGCCCCACCCGGAAATCACGTGGGCCCCACCCGGAAATCACGTGGGCCCCACCCGGAAATCACGAGGGCCCCACCCGGAAATTACGTGGGCCCCACCCGGAAATCACGTGGGCCCTACCCGGAAATCACGTGGGCCCCCAGAGGAAATCACGTGGGCCCCACCCGGAAATCACGTGGGCCCCCAGGGGAAATCACGTGGGCCCCACCCGGAAATCACGTGGGCCCCACCCGGAAATCACGTGGGCCCCACCGGAAATCACGTGGGCCCCCAGGTGAAATCACGTGGGCCCCACAAGGAAATCACGTGGGCCCCACCCTGAAATCACGTGGGCCCCACCCGGAAATCACGTGGGCCCCACCCGGAAATCACGTGGGCCCCACCCGGAAATCACGTGTGCCCCACGGGGAAATCACGTGGGCCCCACCCGGAAATCACGTGGGCCCCACCCGGAAATCACGTGGGCCCCACCCGGAAATCACGTGGGCCCCACCCGGAAATCACGTGGGCCCCACCCGGAAATCACGTGGGCCCCACCCGGAAATCACGTGGCCCCCACGGGGAAATCACGTGGGCCCCACCCGGAAATCACGTGGGCCCCACCCGGAAATCACGTGGGCCCCACCCGGAAATCACGTGGGCCCCACGGGGAAATCACGTGGGCCCCACGGGGAAATCACGTGGGCCCCACCCGGAAATCACGTGGGCCCCACCCGGAAATCACGTGAGCCCCACCCGGAAATCACATGGGCCCCACCCGGAAATCACGTGGGCCCCACCCGGAAATCACGTGGGCCCCACCCGGAAATCACGTGGGCCCCCAGGGGAAATCACGTGGGCCCCACCCGGAAATCACGTGGGCCCCACCCGGAAATCACGTGGGCCCCACCCGGAAATCACGTGGGCCCCACCCGGAAATCACGTGGGCCCCACCCGGAAATCACGTGGGCCCCACCCGGAAATCACGTGGGCCCCACCCGGAAATCACGTGGGCCCCACCCGGAAATCACGTGGGCCCCACCCGGAAATCACGTGGGCCCCACCCGGAAATCACGAGGGCCCCACCCGGAAATTACGTGGGCCCCACCCGGAAATCACGTGGGCCCTACCCGGAAATCACGTGGGCCCCCAGAGGAAATCACGTGGGCCCCACCCGGAAATCACGTGGGCCCCCAGGGGAAATCACGTGGGCCCCACCCGGAAATCACGTGGGCCCCACCCGGAAATCACGTGGGCCCCACCCGGAAATCACGTGGGCCCCACGGGGAAATCACGTGGGCCCCACCCGGAAATCACGTGGGCCCCACCCGGAAATCACGTGGGCCCCACCCGGAAATCACGTGGGCCCCACCCGGAAATCACGTGGGCCGCACCCGGAAATCACGTGGGCCCCACCCGGAAATCACGTGGGCCCCACCCGGAAATCACGTGGGCCCCACCCGGAAATCACGTGGGCCCCACCCGGAAATCACGTGGGCCCCACCCGGAAATCACGTGGGCCCCACCCGGAAATCACGTGGGGCCCACCCGGAAATCACGTGGGCCCCACGGGGAAATCACGTGGGCCCCACCCGGAAATCACGTGGGCCCCACCCGGAAATCACGTGGGCCCCACACGGAAATCACGTGGGCCCCACCCGGAAATCACGTGGGCCCCACCCTGAAATCACGTGGGCCCCACCCGGAAATCACGTGGGCCCCACCCGGAAATCACGTGGGCCCCACCCGGAAATCACGTGGGCCCCACCCGGAAATCACGTGGGCCCCACCCGGAAATCACGTGGGCCCCACCCGGAAATAACGTGGGCCCCACCCGGAAATCACGTGGGCCCCCAGGGGAAATCACGTGGGCCCCACAAGGAAATCACGTGGGCCCCACCCGGAAATCACGTGGGCCCCACCCGGAAATCACGTGGGCCCCAACCGGAAATCACGTGGGCCCCACGGGGAAATCACGTGGGCCCCACCCGGAAATCACGTGGGCCCCACCCGGAAATCACGTGGGCCCCACCCGGAAATCACGTGGGCCCCACCCGGAAATCACGTGGGCCCCAACCGGAAATCACGTGGGCCCCACCCGGAAATCACGTGGGCCCCACCCGGAAATCACGTGGGCCCCACCCGGAAATCACGTGGGCCCCACCCGGAAATCACGTGGGCCCCAAGGGGAAATCACGTGGGCCCCACCCGGAAATCACGTGGGCCCCACCCGGAAATCACGTGGGCCCCACCCGGAAATCACGTGGGCCCCACCCGGAAATCACGTGGGCCCCACCCGGAAATCACGTGGGCCCCACCCGGAAATCACGTGGGCCCCACCCGGAAATCACGTGGGCCCCACGGGGAAATCACGCGGGCCCCACCCGGAAATCACGTGGGCACCACGGGGAAATCACGTGGGCCCCACCCGGAAATCACGTGGGCACCACGGGGAAATCACGTGGGCCCCACCCGGAAATCACGTGGGCCCCACCCGGAAATCACGTGGGCCCCACCCGGAAATCACGTGGGGCCCACCCGGAAATCACGTGGGCCCCACCCGGAAATCACGTGGGCCCCACGGGGAAATCACGTGGGCCCCACCCGGAAATCACGTGGGCACCACCCGGAAATCACGTGGGCCCCACACGGAAATCACGTGGGCCCCACCCGGAAATCACGTGGGCCCCACACGGAAATCACGTGGGCCCCACCCGGAAATCACGTGGGCCCCTCCCGGAAATCACGTGGGCCCCACCCGGAAATCACGTGGGCCCCACCCGGAAATCACGTGGGCCCCACGGGGAAATCACGTGGGCCCCACCCGGAAATCACGTGGGCCCCACCCGGAAATCACGTGGGCCCCACCCGGAAGTCACGTGGGCCCCACCCGGAAATCACGTGGGCCCCACCCGGAAATCACGTGGGCCCCACCCGGAAATCACGTGGGCCCCACCCGGAAATCACGTGGGCCCCACCCGGAAATCACGTGGGCCCCACCCGGAAATCACGTGGGCCCCACCCGGAAATCACGTGGGCCCCCAGGTGAAATCACGTGGGCCCCACAAGGAAATCACGTGGGCCCCACCCTGAAATCACGTGGGCCCCACCCGGAAATCACGTGGGCCCCACCCGGAAATCACGTGGGCCCCACCCGGAAATCACGTGTGCCCCACGGGGAAATCACGTGGGCCCCACCCGGAAATCACGTGGGCCCCACCCGGAAATCACGTGGGCCCCACCCGGAAATCACGTGGCCCCCACGGGGAAATCACGTGGGCCCCACCCGGAAATCACGTGGGCCCCACCCGGAAATCACGTGGGCCCCACCCGGAAATCACGTGGGCCCCACCCGGAAATCACGTGGGCCCCACGGGGAAATCACGTGGGCCCCACGGGGAAATCACGTGGGCCCCACCCGGAAATCACGTGGGCCCCACCCGGAAATCACGTGAGCCCCACCCGGAAATCACATGGGCCCCACCCGGAAATCACGTGGGCCCCACCCGGAAATCACGTGGGCCCCACCCGGAAATCACGTGGGCCCCCAGGGGAAATCACGTGGGCCCCACCCGGAAATCACGTGGGCCCCACCCGGAAATCACGTGGGCCCCACCCGGAAATCACGTGGGCCCCACCCGGAAATCACGTGGGCCCCACCCGGAAATCACGTGGGCCCCACCCGGAAATCACGTGGGCCCCACCCGGAAATCACGTGGGCCCCACCCGGAAATCACGTGGGCCCCACCCGGAAATCACGTGGGCCCCACGGGGAAATCACGTGGGCCCCACCCGGAAATCACGTGGGCCCCACCCGGAAATCACGTGGGCCCCACCCGGAAATCACGTGGGCCCCACCCGGAAATCACGTGGGCCCCACCCGGAAATCACGAGGGCCCCACCCGGAAATTACGTGGGCCCCACCCGGAAATCACGTGGGCCCTACCCGGAAATCACGTGGGCCCCCAGAGGAAATCACGTGGGCCCCACCCGGAAATCACGTGGGCCCCCAGGGGAAATCACGTGGGCCCCACCCGGAAATCACGTGGTCCCCACCCGGAAATCACGTGGGCCCCACCCGGAAATCACGTGGGCCCCACGGGGAAATCACGTGGGCCCCACCCGGAAATCACGTGGGCCCCACCCGGAAATCACGTGGGCCCCACCCGGAAATCACGTGGGCCCCACCCGGAAATCACGTGGGCCCCACCCGGAAATCACGTGGGCCCCACCCGGAAATCACGTGGGCCCCACCCGGAAATCACGTGGGCCCCACCCGGAAATCACGTGGGCCCCACCCGGAAATCACGTGGGCCCCACCCGGAAATCACGTGGGGCCCACCCGGAAATCACGTGGGCCCCACGGGGAAATCACGTGGGCCCCACCCGGAAATCACGTGGGCCCCACCCGGAAATCACGTGGGCCCCACACGGAAATCACGTGGGCCCCACCCGGAAATCACGTGGGCCCCACCCTGAAATCACGTGGGCCCCACCCGGAAATCACGTGGGCCCCACCCGGAAATCACGTGGGCCCCACCCGGAAATCACGTGGGCCCCACACGGAAATCACGTGGGCCCCACCCGGAAATCACGTGGGCCCCACCCTGAAATCACGTGGGCCCCACCCGGAAATCACGTGGGCCCCACCCGGAAATCACGTGGGCCCCACCCGGAAATCACGTGGGCCCCACCCGGAAATCACGTGGGCCCCACCCGGAAATCACGTGGGCCCCACCCGGAAATAACGTGGGCCCCACCCGGAAATCACGTGGGCCCCCAGGGGAAATCACGTGGGCCCCACAAGGAAATCACGTGGGCCCCACCCGGAAATCACGTGGGCCCCACCCGGAAATCACGTGGGCCCCACCCGGAAATCACGTGGGCCCCACGGGGAAATCACGTGGGCCCCACCCGGAAATCACGTGGGCCCCACCCGGAAATCACGTGGGCCCCACCCGGAAATCACGTGGGCCCCACCCGGAAATCACGTGGGCCCCACCCGGAAATCACGTGGGCCCCACCCGGAAATCACGTGGGCCCCACCCGGAAATCACGTGGGCCCCACCCGGAAATCACGTGGGCCCCACCCGGAAATCACGTGGGCCCCACCCGGAAATCACGTGGGCCCCACCCGGAAATCACGTGGGCCCCACCCGGAAATCACGTGGGCCCCACCCGGAAATCACGCGGGCCCCACCCGGAAATCACGTGGGCACCACGGGGAAATCACGTGGGCCCCACCCGGAAATCACGTGGGCACCACGGGGAAATCACGTGGGCCCCACCCGGAAATCACGTGGGCCCCACCCGGAAATCACGTGGGCCCCACCCGGAAATCACGTGGGCCCCACCCGGAAATCACGTGGGCCCCACCCGGAAATCACGTGGGCCCCACCCGGAAATCACGTGGGCCCCACCCGGAAATCACGTGGGCCCCACCCGGAAATCACGTGGGCCCCACCCGGAAATCACGTGGGCCCCACCCGGAAATCACGTGGGCCCCACCCGGAAATCACGTGGGCCCCACCCGGAAATCACGTGGGCCCCACCCGGAAATCACGTGGGCCCCACGGGGAAATCACGCGGGCCCCACCCGGAAATCACGTGGGCACCACGGGGAAATCACGTGGGCCCCACCCGGAAATCACGTGGGCACCACGGGGAAATCACGTGGGCCCCACCCGGAAATCACGTGGGCCCCACCCGGAAATCACGTGGGCCCCACCCGGAAATCACGTGGGGCCCACCCGGAAATCACGTGGGCCCCACCCGGAAATCACGTGGGCCCCACGGGGAAATCACGTGGGCCCCACCCGGAAATCACGTGGGCACCACCCGGAAATCACGTGGGCCCCACACGGAAATCACGTGGGCCCCACCCGGAAATCACGTGGGCCCCACACGGAAATCACGTGGGCCCCACCCGGAAATCACGTGGGCCCCTCCCGGAAATCACGTGGGCCCCACCCGGAAATCACGTGGGCCCCACCCGGAAATCACGTGGGCCCCACGGGGAAATCACGTGGGCCCCACCCGGAAATCACGTGGGCCCCACCCGGAAATCACGTGGGCCCCACCCGGAAGTCACGTGGGCCCCACCCGGAAATCACGTGGGCCCCACCCGGAAATCACGTGGGCCCCACCCGGAAATCACGTGGGCCCCACCCGGAAATCACGTGGGCCCCACCCGGAAATCACGTGGGCCCCACCCGGAAATCACGTGGGCACCACGGGGAAATCACGTGGGCCCCACCCGGAAATCACGTGGGCCCCACCCGGAAATCACGTGGGCCCCACCCGGAAATCACGTGGGGCCCACCCGGAAATCACGTGGGCCCCACCCGGAAATCACGTGGGACCCACGGGGAAATCACGTGGGCCCCACCCGGAAATCACGTGGGCCCCACCCGGAAATCACGTAGGCCCCACACAGAAATCACGTGGGCCCCACCCGGAAATCACGTGGGCCCCACCCGGAAATCACGTGGGACCCACCCGGAAATCACGTGGGCCCCACCCGGAAATCACGTGGGCCCCACGGGGAAATCACGTGGGCCCCACCCGGAAATCACGTGGGCCCCACCCGGAAATCACGTGGGCCCCACCCGGAAATCACGTGGGACCCCAGGGGAAATCACGTGGGCCCCACCCGGAAATCACGTGGGCCCCACCCGGAAATCACGTGGGCCCCACCCGGAAATCACGTGGGCCCCACCCGGAAATCACGTGGGCCCCACCCGGAAATCACGTGGGCCCCCAGGGGAAATCACGTGGGCCCCACCCGGAAATCACGTGGGCCCCACCCGGAAATCACGTGGGCCCCACCCGGAAATCACGTGGGCCCCACCCGGAAATCACGTGGGCCCCACCCGGAAATCACGTGGGCCCCACCCGGAAATAACGTGGGCCCCACCCGGAAATCACGTGGGCCCCCAGGGGAAATCACGTGGGCCCCACAAGGAAATCACGTGGGCCCCACCCGGAAATCACGTGGGCCCCACCCGGAAATCACGTGGGCCCCACCCGGAAATCACGTGGGCCCCACCCGGAAATCACGTGGGCCCCACCCGGAAATCACGTGGGCCCCAAGGGGAAATCACGTGGGCCCCACCCGGAAATCACGTGGGCCCCACCCGGAAATCACGTGGGCCCCACCCGGAAATCACGTGGGCCCCACCCGGAAATCACGTGGGCCCCACCCGGAAATCACGTGGGCCCCACCCGGAAATCACGTGGGCCCCACCCGGAAATCACGTGGGCCCCACCCGGAAATCACGTGGGCCCCACCCGGAAATCACGTGGGCCCCACCCGGAAATCACGTGGGCCCCACCCGGAAATCACGTGGGCCCCACCCGGAAATCACGTGGGCCCCACCCGGAAATCACGTGGGCCCCACCCGGAAATCACGTGGGCCCCACCCGGAAATCACGTGGGCCCCACCCGGAAATCACGTGGGCCCCCAGGGGAAATCACGTGGGCCCCACCCGGAAATCACGTGGGCCCCACCCGGAAATCACGTGGGCCCCACCCGGAAATCACGTGGGCCCCACCCGGAAATCACGTGGGCCCCACCCGGAAATCACGTGGGCCCCACCCGGAAATCACGTGGGCCCCACCCGGAAATCACGTGGGCCCCACCCGGAAATCACGTGGGCCCCACCCTGAAATCACGTGGGCCCCACCCGGAAATCACGTGGGCCCCCCCGGAAATCACGTGGGCCCCACCCGGAAATCACGTGGGCCCCACCCGGAAATCACGTGGGCCCCACCCGGAAATCACGTGGGCCCCACGGGGAAATCACGTGGGCCCCACCCGGAAATCACGTGGGGCCCACCCGGAAATCACGTGGGCCCCACGGGGAAGTCACGTGGGCCCCACCCGGAAATCACGTGGGCCCCACCCGGAAATCACGTGGGCCCCACCCGGAAATCACGTGGGCCCCACCCGGAAATCACGTGGGCCCCACCCGGAAATCACGTGGGCCCCACCCGGAAATCACGTGGGCCCCACCCGGAAATCACGTGGGCCCCACCCGGAAATCACGTGGGCCCCACCCGGAAATCACGTGGGCCCCACCCTGAAATCACGTGGGCCCCACCCGGAAATCACGTGGGCCCCCCCGGAAATCACGTGGGCCCCACCCGGAAATCACGTGGGCCCCACCCGGAAATCACGTGGGCCCCACCCGGAAATCACGTGGGCCCCACGGGGAAATCACGTGGGCCCCACCCGGAAATCACGTGGGGCCCACCCGGAAATCACGTGGGCCCCACGGGGAAGTCACGTGGGCCCCACCCGGAAATCACGTGGGCCCCACCCGGAAATCACGTGGGCCCCACCCGGAAATCACGTGGGCCCCACCCGGAAATCACGTGGGCCCCACCCGGAAATCACGTGGGCCCCACCCGGAAATCACGTGGGCCCCACCCGGAAATCACGTGGGCCCCACCCGGAAATCACGTGGGCCCCACCCGGAAATCACGTGGGCCCCCAGGGGAAATCACGTGGGCCCCTCCCGGAAATCACGTGGGCCCCCAGGGGAAATCACGTGGGACCCACCCGGATATCACGTGGGCCCCACCCGGAAATCACGTGGGCCCCACCCGGAAATCACGTGGGCCCCACGAGGAAATCACGTGGGTCCCACCCGGAAATCACGTGGGCCCAACCCGGAAATCACGTGGGCCCCACCCGGAAATCACGTGGGCCCCACCCGGAAATCACGTGGGCCCCACCCGGAAATCACGTGGGCCCCACCCGGAAATCACGTGGGCCCCATGGGGAAATCACGTGGGCCCCACCTGGAAATCACGTGGGCCCCACCCGGAAATCACGTGGGCCCCACCCGGAAATCACGTGGGCCCCACCCCGAAATCACGTGGGCCCCACCCGGAAATCACGTGGGCCCCACCCGGAAATCACGTGGGCCCCACCCGGAAATCACGTGGGCCCCACCCGGAAATCACGTGGGCCCCACGGGGAAATCACGTGGGCCCCACCCGGAAATCACGTGGGCCCCACCCGGAAATCACGTGGGCCCCACCCGGAAATCACGTGGGCCCCACCCGGAAATCACGTGGGCCCCACCCGGAAATCACGTGGGGCCCACCCGGAAATCACGTGGGCCCCACCGGGAAATCACGTGGGCCCCACGGGGAAATCACGTGGGCCCCACCCGGAAATCACGTGGGCCCCACCCGGAAATCACGTGGGCCCCACCCGGAAATCACGTGGGCCCCACCCGGAAATCACGTGGGCCCGACGGGGAAATCACGTGGGCCCCACCCGGAAATCACGTGGGCCCCACCCGGAAATCACGTGGGCCCCACCCGGAAATCACGTGGGCCCCACCCGGAAATCACGTGGGCCCCACCCGGAAATCACGTGGGCCCCACCCGGAAATCACGTGGGCCCCACCCGGAAATCACGTGGGCCCCACCCGGAAATCACGTGGGCCCCACCCGGAAATCACGTGGGCCCCACCCGGAAATCACGTGGGCCCCACCCGGAAATCACGTGGGCCCCCAGGGGAAATCACGTGGGCCCCACAAGGAAATCACGTGGGCCCCACCCGGAAATCACGTGGGCCCCACCCGGAAATCACGTGGGCCCCACCCGGAAATCACGTGGGCCCCACCCGGAAATCACGTGGGCCCCACCCGGAAATCATGTGGGCCCGACCCGGAAATCACGTGGGCCCCACCCGGAAATCACGTGGGCCCCACCCGGAAATCACGTGGGCCCCACCCGGAAATCACGTGGGCCCCACCCGGAAATCACGTGGGCCCCACCCGGAAATCACGTGGGCCCCACCCGGAAATCACGTGGGCCCCACCCGGAAATCACGTGGGCCCCCCCGGAAATCACGTGGGCCCCACCCGGAAATCACGTGGGCCCCACGGGGAAATCACGTGGGCCCCACCCGGAAATCACGTGGGGCCCACCCGGAAATCACGTGGGCCCCACGGGGAAGTCACGTGGGCCCCACCCGGAAATCACGTGGGCCCCACCCGGAAATCACGTGGGCCCCACCCGGAAATCACGTGGGCCCCACCCGGAAATCACGTGGACCCCACCCGGAAATCACGTGGGCCCCACCCGGAAATCACGTGGGCCCCACCCGGAAATCACGTGGGCCCCACCCGGAAATCACGTGGGCCCCACCCGGAAATCACGTGGGCCCCCAGGGGAAATCACGTGGGCCCCTCCCGGAAATCACGTGGGCCCCCAGGGGAAATCACGTGGGCCCCACCCGGATATCACGTGGGCCCCACCCGGAAATCACGTGGGCCCCACCCGGAAATCACGTGGGCCCCACGAGGAAATCACGTGGGTCCCACCCGGAAATCACGTGGGCCCAACCCGGAAATCACGTGGGCCCCACCCGGAAATCACGTGGGCCCCACCCGGAAATCACGTGGGCCCCACCCGGAAATCACGTGGGCCCCACCCGGAAATCACGTGGGCCCCACCCGGAAATCACGTGGGCCCCCAGGGGAAATCACGTGGGCCCCACCCGGAAATCACGTGGGCCCCACCCGGAAATCACGTGGGCCCCACCCGGAAATCACGTGGGCCCCACCCGGAAATCACGTGGGCCCCCAGGGGAAATCACGTGGGCCCCACCCGGAAATCACGTGGGCCCCACCCGGAAATCACGTGGGCCCCACCCGGAAATCACGTGGGCCCCACCCGGAAATCACGTGGGCCCCACCCGGAAATCACGTGGGCCCCACCCGGAAATCACGTGGGCCCCACCCGGAAATCACGTGGGCCCCACCCGGAAATCACGTGGGCCCCACCCGGAAATCACGTGGGCCCCCAGGGGAAATCACGTGGGCCCCACCCGGAAATCACGTGGGCCCCACCCGGAAATCACGTGGGCCCCACCCGGAAATCACGTGGGCCCCACCCGGAAATCACGTGGGCCCCACCCGGAAATCACGTGGGCCCCACCCGGAAATCACGTGGGCCCCACCCGGAAATCACGTGGGCCCCCCCGGAAATCACGTGGGCCCCACCCGGAAATCACGTGGGCCCCACCCGGAAATCACGTGGGCCCCACCCGGAAATCACGTGGGCCCCACGGGGAAATCACGTGGGCCCCACCCGGAAATCACGTGGGGCCCACCCGGAAATCACGTGGGCCCCACGAGGAAATCACGTGGGCCCCACCCGGAAATCACGTGGGCCCCACCCGGAAATCACGTGGGCCCCCCCGGAAATCACGTGGGCCCCACCCGGAAATCACGTGGGCCCCACCCGGAAATCACGTGGGACCCACCCGGAAATCACGTGGGCCCCACCCGGAAATCACGTGGGCCCCACCCGGAAATCACGTGGGCCCCACCCGGAAATCACGTGGGCCCCCAGGGGAAATCACGTGGGCCCCACCCGGAAATCACGTGGGCCCCACCCGGAAATCACGTGGGCCCCACCCGGAAATCACGTGGGCCCCACCCGGAAATCACGTGGGCCCCACCCGGAAATCACGTGGGCCCCACCCGGAAATCACGTGGGCCCCACCCGGAAATCACGTGGGGCCCACCCGGAAATCACGTGGGCCCCACCCGGAAATCACGTGGGCCCCACCCGGAAATCACGTGGGCCCCACCCGGAAATCACGTGGGCCCCACACGGAAATCACGTGGGCCCCACCCGGAAATCACGTGGGCCCCACCCTGAAATCACGTGGGCCCCACCCGGAAATCACGTGGGCCCCACCCGGAAATCACGTGGGCCCCACCCGGAAATCACGTGGGCCCCACCCGGAAATCACGTGGGCCCCACCCGGAAATCACGTGGGCCCCACCCGGAAATCACGTGGGCCCCCAGGGGAAATCACGTGGGCCCCACAAGGAAATCACGTGGGCCCCACCCGGAAATCACGTGGGCCCCACCCGGAAATCACGTGGGCCCCACGGGGAAATCACGTGGGCCCCACCCGGAAATCACGTGGGCCCCACCCGGAAATCACGTGGGCCCCACCCGGAAATCACGTGGGCCCCACCCGGAAATCACGTGGGCCCCACCCGGAAATCACGTGGGCCCCACCCGGAAATCACGTGGGCCCCACCCGGAAATCACGTGGGCCCCACCCGGAAATCACGTGGGCCCCACCCGGAAATCACGTGGGCCCCACCCGGAAATCACGTGGGCCCCCAGGGGAAATCACGTGGGCCCCACAAGGAAATCACGTGGGCCCCACCCGGAAATCACGTGGGCCCCACCCGGAAATCACGTGGGCCCCACCCGGAAATCACGTGGGCCCCACGGGGAAATCACGTGGGCCCCACCCGGAAATCACGTGGGCCCCACCCGGAAATCACGTGGGCCCCACCCGGAAATCACGTGGGCCCCACCCGGAAATCACGTGGGCCCCACCCGGAAATCACGTGGGCCCCACCCGGAAATCACGTGGGCCCCACCCGGAAATCACGTGGGCCCCACCCGGAAATCACGTGGGCCCCACGGGGAAATCACGTGGGCCCCACCCGGAAATCACGTGGGCCCCACCCGGAAATCACGTGGGCCCCACACGGAAATCACGTGGGCCCCACCCGGAAATCACGTGGGCCCCACCCGGAAATCACGTGGGCCCCACCCGGAAATCACGTGGGCCCCACCCGGAAATCACGTGGGCCCCACCCGGAAATCACGTGGGCCCCACGGGGAAATCAGGTGGGCCCCACCCGGAAATCACGTGGGCACCACGGGGAAATCACGTGGGCCCCACCCGGAAATCACGTGGGCACCACGGGGAAATCACGTGGGCCCCACCCGGAAATCACGTGGGCCCCACCCGGAAATCACGTGGGCCCCACCGGGAAATCACGTGGGGCCCACCCGGAAATCACGTGGGCCCCACCCGGAAATCACGTGGGCCCCACGGGGAAATCACGTGGGCCCCACCCGGAAATCACGTGGGCACCACTCGGAAATCACGTGGGCCCCACACGGAAATCACGTGGGCCCCACCCGGAAATCACGTGGGCCCCACACGGAAATCACGTGGGCCCCACCCGGAAATCACGTGGGCCCCACTCGGAAATCACGTGGGCCCCACCCGGAAATCACGTGGGCCCCACCCGGAAATCACGTGGGCCCCACGGGGAAATCACGTGGGCCCCACCCGGAAATCACGTGGGCCCCACCCGGAAATCACGTGGGCCCCACCCGGAAGTCACGTGGGCCCCACCCGGAAATCACGTGGGCCCCACCCGGAAATCACGTGGGCCCCACCCGGAAATCACGTGGGCCCCACCCGGAAATCACGTGGGCCCCACCCGGAAATCACGTGGGCCCCACCCGGAAATCACGTGGGCCCCACCTGGAAATCACGTGGGCACCACGGGGAAATCACGTGGGCCCCACCCGGAAATCACGTGGGCCCCACCCGGAAATCACGTGGGCCCCACCCGGAAATCACGTGGGGCCCACCCGGAAATCACGTGGGCCCCACCCGGAAATCACGTGGGCCCCACGGGGAAAACACGTGGGCCCCACCCGGAAATCACGTGGGCCCCACCCGGAAATCACGTAGGCCCCACACGGAAATCACGTGGGCCCCACCCGGAAATCACGTGGGCCCCACCCGGAAATCACGTGGGACCCACCCGGAAATCACGTGGGCCCCACCCGTAAATCACGTGGGCCCCACGGGGAAATCACGTGGGCCCCACCCGGAAATCACGTGGGCCCCACCCGGAAATCACGTGGGCCCCACCCGGAAATCACGTGGGACCCCAGGGGAAATCACGTGGGCCCCACCCGGAAATCACGTGGGCCCCACCCGGAAATCACGTGGGCCCCACCCGGAAATCACGTGGGCCCCACCCGGAAATCACGTGGGCCCCACCCGGAAATCACGTGGGCCCCACCCGGAAATCACGTGGGCCCCACCCGGAAATCACGTGGGCCCCACCCGGAAATCACGTGGGCCCCACCCGGAAATCACGTGGGCCCCACCCGGAAATCACGTGGGGCCCACCCGGAAATCACGTGGGCCCCACCCGGAAATCACGTGGGCCCCACGGGGAAATCACGTGGGCCCCACCCGGAAATCACGTGGCCCCACCCGGAAATCACGTGGGCCCCACCCTGAAATCACATGGGCCCCACCCGGAAATCACGTGGGCCCCACCCGGAAATCACGTGGGCCCCACCCGGAAATCACGTGGGCCCCACCCGGAAATCACGTGGGCCCCCAGGGGAAATCACGTGGGCCCCACCCGGAAATCACGTGGGCCCCACCCGGAAATCACGTGGGACCCCAGGGGAAATCACGTGGGCCCCACCCGGAAATCACGTGGGCCCCACCCGGAAATCACGTGGGCCCCACCCGGAAATCACGTGGGCCCCACCCGGAAATCACGTGGGCCCCACCCGGAAATCACGTGGGCCCCACCCGGAAATCACGTGGGCCCCACCCGGAAATCACGTGGGCCCCACCCGGAAATCACGTGGGCCCCACCCGGAAATCACGTGGGCCCCACCCGGAAATCACGTGGGCCCCACCCGGAAATCACGTGGGCCCCACTCGGAAATCACGTGGGCCCCACCCGGAAATCACGTGGGCCCCCAGGGGAAATCACGTGGGCCCCACCCGGAAATCACGTGGGCCCCACCCGGAAATCACGTGGGCCCCACCCGGAAATGACGTGGGCCCCACCCGGAAATCACGTGGGCCCCACCCTGAAATCACGTGGGCCCCACCCGGAAATCACGTGGGCCCCACCCTGAAATCACGTGGGCCCCACCCGGAAATCACGTGGGCCCCACCCGGAAATCACGTGGGCCAGACCCGGAAATCACGTGGGCCCCACCCGGAAATCACGTGGGCCCCACTCGGAAATCACGTGGGCCCCACCCGGAAATCACGTGGGCCCCCAGGGGAAATCACGTGGGCCCCACCCGGAAATCACGTGGGGCCCACCCGGAAATCACGTGGGCCCCACCCGGAAATCACGTGGGCCCCACCCGGAAATCACGTGGGCCCCACCCGGAAATCACGTGGGCCCCACCCGGAAATCACGTGGGCCCCACGGGGAAATCACGTGGGCCCCACCCGGAAATCACGTGGGGCCCACCCGGAAATCACGTGGGCCCCACGGGGAAATCACGTGGGCCCCACGGGGAAATCACGTGGGCCCCACCCGGAAATCACGTGGGCCCCACCCGGAAATCACGTGGGCCCCACCCGGAAATCACGTGGGCCCCACCCGGAAATCACGTGGGCCCCACCCGGAAATCACGTGGGCCCCACCCGGAAATCACGTGGGCCCCACCCGGAAATCACGTGGGCCCTACCCGGAAATCACGTGGGCCCCCAGGGGAAATCACGTGGGCCCCACCCGGAAATCACGTGGGCCCCCAGGGGAAATCACGTGGGCCCCACCCGGAAATCACGTGGGCCCCACCCGGAAATCACGTGGGCCCCACGGGGAAATCACGTGGGTCCCACCCGGAAATCACGTGGGCCCCACCCGGAAATCACGTGGGCCCCACCCGGAAATCACGTGGGCCCCACCCGGAAATCACGTGGGCCCCACCCGGAAATCACGTGGGCCCCACCCGGAAATCACGTGGGCCCCACGGGGAAATCACGTGGGCCCCACGGGGAAATCACGTGGGCCCCACCCGGAAATCACGTGGGCCCCACCCGGAAATCACGTGGGCCCCACCCGGAAATCACGTGGGCCCCACCCGGAAATCACGTGGGCCCCACCCGGAAATCACGTGGGCCCCACCCGGAAATCACGTGGGCCCCACCCGGAAATCACGTGGGCCCCACCCGGAAATCACGTGGGCCCCACCCGGAAATCACGTGGGCCCCACCCGGAAATCACGTGGGCCCCACCCGGAAATCACGTGGGGCCCACCCGGAAATCACGTGGGCCCCACGGGGAAATCACGTGGGCCCCACCCGGAAATCACGTGGGCCCCACCCGGAAATCACGTGGGCCCCACCCGGAAATCACGTGGGCCCCACCCGGAAATCACGTGGGCCCCACCCGGAAATCACGTGGGCCCCACCCGGAAATCACGTGGGCCCTACCCGGAAATCACGTGGGCCCCCAGGGGAAATCACGTGGGCCCCACCCGGAAATCACGTGGGCCCCACCCGGAAATCACGTGGGCCCCACCCGGAAATCACGTGGGCCCTACCCGGAAATCACGTGGGCCCCCAGGGGAAATCACGTGGGCCCCACCCGGAAATCACGTGGGCCCCACCCGGAAATCACGTGGGCCCCACCCGGAAATCACGTGGGCCCCACCCGGAAATCACGTGGGCCCCACCCGGAAATCACGTGGGCCCCACCCGGAAATCACGTGGGCCCCACCCGGAAATCACGTGGGCCCCACCCGGAAATCACGTGGGCCCCACGGGGAAATCACGTGGGCCCCACCCGGAAATCACGTGGGCCCCACCCGGAAATCACGTGGGCCCCACGGGGAAATCACGTGGGCCCCACCCGGAAATCACGTGGGCCCCACCCGGAAATCACGTGGGCCCCACCCGGAAATCACGTGGGCCCCACCCGGAAATCACGTGGGCCCCACCCGGAAATCACGTGGGCCCCACCCGGAAATCACGTGGGCCCCACCCGGAAATCACGTGGGCCCCCAGGGGAAATCACGTGGGCTCCACCCGGAAATCACGTGGGCCCCACCCGGAAATCACGTGGGCCCCACCCGGAAATCACGTGGGCCCGACGGGGAAATCACGTGGGCCCCACCCGGAAATCACGTGGGCCCCACCCGGAAATCACGTGGGCCCCACCCGGAAATCACGTGGGCCCCACCCGGAAATCACGTGGGCCCCACCCGGAAATCACGTGGGCCCCACCCGGAAATCACGTGGGCCCCACCCGGAAATCACGTGGGCCCCACCCGGAAATCACGTGGGCCCCACCAGGAAATCACGTGGGCCCCACCCGGAAATCACGTGGGCCCCACCCGGAAATCACGTGGGCCCCCAGGGGAAATCACTTGGGCCCCACCCGGAAATCACGTGGGCCCCACCCGGAAATCACGTGGGCCCCACCCGGAAATCACGTGGGCCCCACGGGGAAATCACGTGGGCCCCACCCGGAAATCACGTGGGCCCCACGGGGAAATCACGTGGGTCCCACCCGGAAATCACGTGGGCCCCACCCGGAAATCACGTGGGCCCCACCCGGAAATCACGTGGGCCCCACCCGGAAATCACGTGGGCCCCACCCGGAAATCACGTGGGCCCCACGGGGAAATCACGTGGGCCCCACCCGGAAATCACGTGGGCCCCACCCGGAAATCACGTGGGCCCCACCCGGAAATCACGTGGGCCCCACCCGGAAATCACGTGGGCCCCACCCGGAAATCACGTGGGCCCCACCCGGAAATCACGTGGGCCCCACCCGGAAATCACGTGGGCCCCACCCGGAAATCACGTGGGCCCCACCCGGAAATCACGTGGGCCCCCAGGGGAAATCACGTGGGCCCCACCCGGAAATCACGTGGGCCCCACCCGGAAATCACGTGGGCCCCACCCGGAAATCACGTGGGCCCCACGGGGAAATCACGTGGGCCCCACCCGGAAATCACGTGGGCCCCACCCGGAAATCACGTGGGCCCCCAGGGGAAATCACGTGGGCCCCACCCGGAAATCACGTGGGCCCCACCCGGAAATCACGTGGGCCCCACCCGGAAATCACGTGGGCCCCACCCGGAAATCACGTGGGCCCCACCCGGAAATCACGTGGGCCCCACCCGGAAATCACGTGGGCCCCACCCGGAAATCACGTGGGCCCCACCCGGAAATCACGTGGGCCCCACCCGGAAATCACGTGGGCCCCACCCGGAAATCACGTGGGCCCCACCCGGAAATCACGTGGGCCCCACCCGGAAATCACGTGGGCCCCACCCGGAAATCACGTGGGCCCCACCCGGAAATCACGTGGGCCCCACCCGGAAATCACGTGGGCCCCACCCGGAAATCACGTGGGCCCCACCCGGAAATCACGTGGGCCCCACCCGGAAATCACGTGGGGCCCACCCGGAAATCACGTGGGCCCCACGGGGAAATCACGTGGGCCCCACGGGGAAATCACGTGGGCCCCACCCGGAAATCACGTGGGCCCCACCCGGAAATCACGTGGGCCCCACCCGGAAATCACGTGGGCCCCACCCGGAAATCACGTGGGCCCCACCCGGAAATCACGTGGGCCCCACCCCGAAATCACGTGGGCCCCACCCGGAAATCACGTGGGCCCTACCCGGAAATCTCGTGGGCCCCCAGGGGAAATCACGTGGGCCCCACCCGGAAATCACGTGGGCCCCACCCGGAAATCACGTGGGCCCCACCCGGAAATCACGTGGGCCCCACCCGGAAATCACGTGGGCCCCACCCGGAAATCACGTGGGCCCCACCCGGAAATCACGTGGGCCCCACCCGGAAATCACGTGAGCCCCACCCGGAAATCACGTGGGCCCCACGGGGAAATCACGTGGGCCCCACCCGGAAATCACGTGGGCCCCACCCGGAAATCACGTGGGCCCCACGGGGAAATCACGTGGGCCCCACCCGGAAATCACGTGGGCCCCACCCGGAAATCACGTGGGCCCCACCCGGAAATCACGTGGGCCCCACCCGGAAATCACGTGGGCCCCACCCGGAAATCACGTGGGCCCCACCCGGAAATCACGTGGGCCCCACCCGGAAATCACGTGGGCCCCACCCGGAAATCACGTGGGCCCCACCCGGAAATCACGTGGGCCCCACCCGGAAATCACGTGGGCCCCACCCGGAAATCACGTGGGCCCCACCCGGAAATCACGTGGGCCCCACCCGGAAATCACGTGGGCCCCACGGGGAAATCACGTGGGCCCCACGCGGAAATCACGTGGGCCCCACGGGGAAATCACGTGGGCCCCACCCGGAAATCACGTGGGCCCCACGGGGAAATCACGTGGGCCCCACCCGGAAATCACGTGGGCCCCACCCGGAAATCACGTGGGCCCCACCCGGAAATCACGTGGGCCCCACCCGGAAATCACGTGGGCCCCACGGGGAAATCACGTGGGCCCCACCCGGAAATCACGTGGGTCCCACCCGGAAATCACGTGGGCCCCACCCGGAAATCACGTGGGCCCCACCCGGAAATCACGTGGGCCCAACCCGGAAATCACGTGGGCCCCACCTGGAAATCACGTGGGCCCCACCCGGAAATCACGTGGGCCCCCAGGGGAAATCACGTGGGCCCCACCCTGAAATCACGTGGGCCCCACCCGGAAATCACGTGGGCCCCACCCGGAAATAACGTGGGCCCCACCCGGAAATCACGTGGGCCCCACCCAGAAATCACGTGGGCCCCACCCGGAAATCACGTGGGCCCCACCCGGAAATCAAGTGGGCCCCACCCGGAAATCACGTGGGCCCCACCCGGAAATCACGTGGGCCCCCAGGGGAAATCATGTGGGCCCCACCCGGAAATCACGTGGGCCCCACCCGGAAATCACGTGGGCCCCACCCGGAAATCACTTGGGCCCCACCCGGAAATCACGTGGGCCCCACCCGGAAATCACGTGGGCCCCATCCGGAAATCACGTGGGCCCCACGGGGAAATCACGTGGGCCCCACCCGGAAATCACGTGGGGCCCACCCGGAAATCACGTGGGCCCCACCCGGAAATCACGTGGGCCCCACCCGGAAATCACGTGGGCCCCACCCGGAAATCACGTGGGCCCCCAGGGGAAATCACGTGGGCCCCACCCGGAAATCACGTGGGCCCCACCCGGAAATCACGTGGGCCCCCAGGGGAAATCACGTGGGCCCCACCCGGATATCACGTGGGCCCCACCCGGAAATCACGTGGGCCCCACCCGGAAATAACGTGGGCCCCACGGGGAAATCACGTGGGCCCCACCCGGAAATCACGTGGGCCCCACCCGGAAATCACGTGGGCCCCCAGGGGAAATCACGTGGGCCCCACCCGGAAATCACGTGGGCCCCACCCGGAAATCACGTGGGCCCCACCCGGAAATCACGTGGGCCCCACCCGGAAATCACGTGGGCCCCACCCGGAAATCACGTGGGCCCCACCCGGAAATCACGTGGGCCCCACCCGGAAATCACGTGGGCCCCACCCGGAAATCACGTGGGCCCCACCCTGAAATCACGTGGGCCCCACCCTGAAATCACGTGGGCCCCACCCGGAAATCACGTGGGCCCCACCCGGAAATCACGAGGGCCCCACCCGGAAATCACGTGGGCCCCACCCGGAAATCACGTGGGCCCCACCCGGAAATCACGTGGGCCCCACCCGGAAATCACGTGGGCCCCCAGGTGAAATCACGTGGGCCCCACAAGGAAATCACGTGGGCCCCACCCTGAAATCACGTGGGCCCCACCCGGAAATCACGTGGGCCCCACCCGGAAATCACGTGGGCCCCACCCGGAAATCACGTGTGCCCCACGGGGAAATCACGTGGGCCCCACCCGGAAATCACGTGGGCCCCACCCGGAAATCACGTGGGCCCCACCCGGAAATCACGTGGGCCCCACCCGGAAATCACGTGGGCCCCACCCGGAAATCACGTGGGCCCCACCCGGAAATCACGTGGCCCCCACGGGGAAATCACGTGGTCCCCACCCGGAAATCACGTGGGCCCCACCCGGAAATCACGTGGGCCCCACCAGGAAATCACGTGGGCCCCACCCGGAAATCACGTGGGCCCCACGGGGAAATCACGTGGGCCCCACGGGGAAATCACGTGGGCCCCACCCGGAAATCACGTGGGCCCCACCCGGAAATCACGTGAGCCCCACCCGGAAATCACATGGGCCCCACCCGGAAATCACGTGGGCCCCACCCGGAAATCACGAGGGCCCCACCCGGAAATCACGTGGGCCCCCAGGGGAAATCACGTGGGCCCCACCCGGAAATCACGTGGGCCCCACCCGGAAATCACGTGGGCCCCACCCGGAAATCACGTGGGCCCCACGGGGAAATCACGTGGGCCCCACCCGGAAATCACGTGGGCCCCACCCGGAAATCACGTGGGCCCCACCCGGAAATCACGTGGGCCCCACCCGGAAATCACGTGGGCCCCACCCGGAAATCACGTGGGCCCCACCCGGAAATCACGTGGGCCCCACGGGGAAATCACGTGGGCCCCACGGGGAAATCACGTGGGCCCCACCCGGAAATCACGTGGGCCCCACCCGGAAATCACGTGGGCCCCACCCGGAAATCACGTGGGCCCCACCCGGAAATCACGAGGGCCCCACCCGGAAATCACGTGGGCCCCACCCGGAAATCACGTGGGCCCTACCCGGAAATCACGTGGGCCCCCAGAGGAAATCACGTGGGCCCCACCCGGAAATCACGTGGGCCCCACCCGGAAATCACGTGGGCCCCACCCGGAAATCACGTGGGCCCCACCCGGAAATCACGTGGGCCCCACCCGGAAATCACGTGGGCCCCACGGGGAAATCACGTGGGCCCCACCCGGAAATCACGTGGGCCCCACCCGGAAATCACGTGGGCCCCACCCGGAAATCACGTGGGCCCCACCCGGAAATCACGTGGGCCCCACCCGGAAATCACGTGGGCCCCACCCGGAAATCACGTGGGCCCCACCCGGAAATCACGTGGGCCCCACCCGGAAATCACGTGGGCCCCACCCGGAAATCACGTGGGCCCCACCCGGAAATCACGTGGGCCCCACCCGGAAATCACGTGGGGCCCACCCGGAAATCACGTGGGCCCCACGGGGAAATCACGTGGGCCCCACCCGGAAATCACGTGGGCCCCACCCGGAAATCACGTGGGCCCCACACGGAAATCACGTGGGCCCCACCCGGAAATCACGTGGGCCCCACCCTGAAATCACGTGGGCCCCACCCGGAAATCACGTGGGCCCCACCCGGAAATCACGTGGGCCCCACCCGGAAATCACGTGGGCCCCACCCGGAAATCACGTGGGCCCCACCCGGAAATCACGTGGGCCCCACCCGGAAATCACGTGGGCCCCACCCGGAAATAACGTGGGCCCCACCCGGAAATCACGTGGGCCCCCAGGGGAAATCACGTGGGCCCCACAAGGAAATCACGTGGGCCCCACCCGGAAATCACGTGGGCCCCACCCGGAAATCACGTGGGCCCCACCCGGAAATCACGTGGGCCCCACGGGGAAATCATGTGGGCCCCACCCGGAAATCACGTGGGCCCCACCCGGAAATCACGTGGGCCCCACCCGGAAATCACGTGGGCCCCACCCGGAAATCACGTGGGCCCCACCCGGAAATCACGTGGGCCCCACCCGGAAATCACGTGGGCCCCACCCGGAAATCACGTGGGCCCCACCCGGAAATCACGTGGGCCCCACCCGGAAATCACGTGGGCCCCAAGGGGAAATCACGTGGGCCCCACCCGGAAATCACGTGGGCCCCACCCGGAAATCACGTGGGCCCCACCCGGAAATCACGTGGGCCCCACCCGGAAATCACGTGGGCCCCACCCGGAAATCACGTGGGCCCCACCCGGAAATCACGTGGGCCCCACCCGGAAATCACGTGGGCCCCACGGGGAAATCACGCGGGCCCCACCCGGAAATCACGTGGGCACCACGGGGAAATCACGTGGGCCCCACCCGGAAATCACTTGGGCACCACGGGGAAATCACGTGGGCCCCACCCGGAAATCACGTGGGCCCCACCCGGAAATCACGTGGGCCCCACCCGGAAATCACGTGGGCCCCACCCGGAAATCACGTGGGCCCCACGGGGAAATCACGTGGGCCCCACCCGGAAATCACGTGGGCACCACCCGGAAATCACGTGGGCCCCACACGGAAATCACGTGGGCCCCACCCGGAAATCACGTGGGCCCCACACGGAAATCACGTGGGCCCCACCCGGAAATCACGTGGGCCCCTCCCGGAAATCACGTGGGCCCCACCCGGAAATCACGTGGGCCCCACCCGGAAATCACGTGGGCCCCACGGGGAAATCACGTGGGCCCCACCCGGAAATCACGTGGGCCCCACCCGGAAATCACGTGGGCCCCACCCGGAAGTCACGTGGGCCCCACCCGGAAATCACGTGGGCCCCACCCGGAAATCACGTGGGCCCCACCCGGAAATCACGTGGGCCCCACCCGGAAATCACGTGGGCCCCACCCGGAAATCACGTGGGCCCCACCCGGAAATCACGTGGGCCCCACCGGAAATCACGTGGGCCCCCAGGTGAAATCACGTGGGCCCCACAAGGAAATCACGTGGGCCCCACCCTGAAATCACGTGGGCCCCACCCGGAAATCACGTGGGCCCCACCCGGAAATCACGTGGGCCCCACCCGGAAATCACGTGTGCCCCACGGGGAAATCACGTGGGCCCCACCCGGAAATCACGTGGGCCCCACCCGGAAATCACGTGGGCCCCACCCGGAAATCACGTGGGCCCCACCCGGAAATCACGTGGGCCCCACCCGGAAATCACGTGGGCCCCACCCGGAAATCACGTGGCCCCCACGGGGAAATCACGTGGGCCCCACCCGGAAATCACGTGGGCCCCACCCGGAAATCACGTGGGCCCCACCCGGAAATCACGTGGGCCCCACCCGGAAATCACGTGGGCCCCACGGGGAAATCACGTGGGCCCCACGGGGAAATCACGTGGGCCCCACCCGGAAATCACGTGGGCCCCACCCGGAAATCACGTGAGCCCCACCCGGAAATCACATGGGCCCCACCCGGAAATCACGTGGGCCCCACCCGGAAATCACGTGGGCCCCACCCGGAAATCACGTGGGCCCCCAGGGGAAATCACGTGGGCCCCACCCGGAAATCACGTGGGCCCCACCCGGAAATCACGTGGGCCCCACCCGGAAATCACGTGGGCCCCACCCGGAAATCACGTGGGCCCCACCCGGAAATCACGTGGGCCCCACCCGGAAATCACGTGGGCCCCACCCGGAAATCACGTGGGCCCCACCCGGAAATCACGTGGGCCCCACCCGGAACTCACGTGGGCCCCACCCTGAAATCACGAGGGCCCCACCCGGAAATTACGTGGGCCCCACCCGGAAATCACGTGGGCCCTACCCGGAAATCACGTGGGCCCCCAGAGGAAATCACGTGGGCCCCACCCGGAAATCACGTGGGCCCCCAGGGGAAATCACGTGGGCCCCACCCGGAAATCACGTGGGCCCCACCCGGAAATCACGTGGGCCCCACCCGGAAATCACGTGGGCCCCACGGGGAAATCACGTGGGCCCCACCCGGAAATCACGTGGGCCCCACCCGGAAATCACGTGGGCCCCACCCGGAAATCACGTGGGCCCCACCCGGAAATAACGTGGGCCCCACCCGGAAATCACGTGGGCCCCCAGGAGAAATCACGTGGGCCCCACAAGGAAATCACGTGGGCCCCACCCGGAAATCACGTGGGCCCCACCCGGAAATCACGTGGGCCCCACCCGGAAATCACGTGGGCCCCACGGGGAAATCACGTGGGCCCCACCCGGAAATCACGTGGGCCCCACCCGGAAATCACGTGGGCCCCACCCGGAAATCACGTGGGCCCCACCCGGAAATCACGTGGGCCCCAACCGGAAATCACGTGGGCCCCACCCGGAAATCACGTGGGCCCCACCCGGAAATCACGTGGGCCCCACCCGGAAATCACGTGGGCCCCACCCGGAAATCACGTGGGCCCCAAGGGGAAATCACGTGGGCCCCACCCGGAAATCACGTGGGCCCCACCCGGAAATCACGTGGGCCCCACCCGGAAATCACGTGGGCCCCACCCGGAAATCACGTGGGCCCCACCCGGAAATCACGTGGGCCCCACCCGGAAATCACGTGGGCCCCACCCGGAAATCACGTGGGCCCCACGGGGAAATCACGCGGGCCCCACCCGGAAATCACGTGGGCACCACGGGGAAATCACGTGGGCCCCACCCGGAAATCACGTGGGCACCACGGGGAAATCACGTGGGCCCCACCCGGAAATCACGTGGGCCCCACCCGGAAATCACGTGGGCCCCACCCGGAAATCACGTGGGGCCCACCCGGAAATCACGTGGGCCCCACCCGGAAATCACGTGGGCCCCACGGGGAAATCACGTGGGCCCCACCCGGAAATCACGTGGGCACCACCCGGAAATCACGTGGGCCCCACACGGAAATCACGTGGGCCCCACCCGGAAATCACGTGGGCCCCACACGGAAATCACGTGGGCCCCACCCGGAAATCACGTGGGCCCCACACAGAAATCACGTGGGCCCCACCCGGAAATCACGTGGGCCCCTCCCGGAAATCACGTGGGCCCCACCCGGAAATCACGTGGGCCCCACCCGGAAATCACGTGGGCCCCACGGGGAAATCACGTGGGCCCCACGGGGAAATCACGTGGGCCCCACCCGGAAATCACGTGGGCCCCACCCGGAAGTCACGTGGGCCCCACCCGGAAATCACGTGGGCCCCACCCGGAAATCACGTGGGCCCCACCCGGAAATCACGTGGGCCCCACCCGGAAATCACGTGGGCCCCACCCGGAAATCACGTGGGCCCCACCCGGAAATCACGTGGGCCCCACCCGGAAATCACGTGGGCCCCCAGGTGAAATCACGTGGGCCCCACAAGGAAATCACGTGGGCCCCACCCTGAAATCACGTGGGCCCCACCCGGAAATCACGTGGGCCCCACCCGGAAATCACGTGGGCCCCACCCGGAAATCACGTGTGCCCCACGGGGAAATCACGTGGGCCCCACCCGGAAATCACGTGGGCCCCACCCGGAAATCACGTGGGCCCCACCCGGAAATCACGTGGGCCCCACCCGGAAATCACGTGGGCCCCACCCGGAAATCACGTGGGCCCCACCCGGAAATCACGTGGCCCCCACGGGGAAATCACGTGGGCCCCACCCGGAAATCACGTGGGCCCCACCCGGAAATCACGTGGGCCCCACGGGGAAATCACGTGGGCCCCACGGGGAAATCACGTGGGCCCCACCCGGAAATCACGTGGGCCCCACCCGGAAATCACGTGAGCCCCACCCGGAAATCACATGGGCCCCACCCGGAAATCACGTGGGCCCCACCCGGAAATCACGTGGGCCCCACCCGGAAATCACGTGGGCCCCCAGGGGAAATCACGTGGGCCCCACCCGGAAATCACGTGGGCCCCACCCGGAAATCACGTGGGCCCCACCCGGAAATCACGTGGGCCCCACCCGGAAATCACGTGGGCCCCACCCGGAAATCACGTGGGCCCCACCCGGAAATCACGTGGGCCCCACCCGGAAATCACGTGGGCCCCACCCGGAAATCACGTGGGCCCCACGGGGAAATCACGTGGGCCCCACCCGGAAATCACGTGGGCCCCACCCGGAAATCACGTGGGCCCCACCCGGAAATCACGTGGGCCCCACCCGGAAATCACGAGGGCCCCACCCGGAAATTACGTGGGCCCCACCCGGAAATCACGTGGGCCCTACCCGGAAATCACGTGGGCCCCCAGAGGAAATCACGTGGGCCCCACCCGGAAATCACGTGGGCCCCCAGGGGAAATCACGTGGGCCCCACCCGGAAATCACGTGGGCCCCACCCGGAAATCACGTGGGCCCCACCCGGAAATCACGTGGGCCCCACGGGGAAATCACGTGGGCCCCACCCGGAAATCACGTGGGCCCCACCCGGAAATCACGTGGGCCCCACCCGGAAATCACGTGGGCCCCACCCGGAAATCACGTGGGCTCCACCCGGAAATCACGTGGGCCCCACCCGGAAATCACGTGGGCCCCACCCGGAAATCACGTGGGCCCCACCCGGAAATCACGTGGGCCCCACCCGGAAATCACGTGGGCCCCACCCGGAAATCACGTGGGGCCCACCCGGAAATCACGTGGGCCCCACGGGGAAATCACGTGGGCCCCACCCGGAAATCACGTGGGCCCCACCCGGAAATCACGTGGGCCCCACACGGAAATCACGTGGGCCCCACCCGGAAATCACGTGGGCCCCACCCGGAAATCACGTGGGCCCCACCCGGAAATCACGTGGGCCCCACCCGGAAATCACGTGGGCCCCACCCGGAAATCACGTGGGCCCCACCCGGAAATCACGTGGGCCCCACCCGGAAATCACGTGGGCCCCACCCGGAAATCACGTGGGCCCCACCCGGAAATCACGTGGGCCCCAAGGGGAAATCACGTGGGCCCCACCCGGAAATCACGTGGGCCCCACCCGGAAATCACGTGGGCCCCACCCGGAAATCACGTGGGCCCCACCCGGAAATCACGTGGGCCCCACCCGGAAATCACGTGGGCCCCACGGGGAAATCACGCGGGCCCCACCCGGAAATCACGTGGGCACCACGGGGAAATCACGTGGGCCCCACCCGGAAATCACGTGGGCACCACGGGGAAATCACGTGGGCCCCACCCGGAAATCACGTGGGCCCCACCCGGAAATCACGTGGGCCCCACCCGGAAATCACGTGGGGCCCACCCGGAAATCACGTGGGCCCCACCCGGAAATCACGTGGGCCCCACCCGGAAATCACGTGGGCCCCACCCGGAAGTCACGTGGGCCCCACCCGGAAATCACGTGGGCCCCACCCGGAAATCACGTGGGCCCCACCCGGAAATCACGTGGGCCCCACCCGGAAATCACGTGGGCCCCACCCGGAAATCACGTGGGCCCCACCCGGAAATCACGTGGGCACCACGGGGAAATCACGTGGGCCCCACCCGGAAATCACGTGGGCCCCACCCGGAAATCACGTGGGCCCCACCCGGAAATCACGTGGGGCCCACCCGGAAATCACGTGGGCCCCACCCGGAAATCACGTGGGACCCACGGGGAAATCACGTGGGCCCCACCCGGAAATCACGTGGGCCCCACCCGGAAATCACGTAGGCCCCACACAGAAATCACGTGGGCCCCACCCGGAAATCACGTGGGCCCCACCCGGAAATCACGTGGGACCCACCCGGAAATCACGTGGGCCCCACCCGGAAATCACGTGGGCCCCACGGGGAAATCACGTGGGCCCCACCCGGAAATCACGTGGGCCCCACCCGGAAATCACGTGGGCCCCACCCGGAAATCACGTGGGACCCCAGGGGAAATCACGTGGGCCCCACCCGGAAATCACGTGGGCCCCACCCGGAAATCACGTGGGCCCCACCCGGAAATCACGTGGGCCCCACCCGGAAATCACGTGGGCCCCACCCGGAAATCACGTGGGCCCCCAGGGGAAATCACGTGGGCCCCACCCGGAAATCACGTGGGCCCCACCCGGAAATCACGTGGGCCCCACCCGGAAATCACGTGGGCCCCACCCGGAAATCACGTGGGCCCCACCCGGAAATCACGTGGGCCCCACCCGGAAATAACGTGGGCCCCACCCGGAAATCACGTGGGCCCCCAGGGGAAATCACGTGGGCCCCACAAGGAAATCACGTGGGCCCCACCCGGAAATCACGTGGGCCCCACCCGGAAATCACGTGGGCCCCACCCGGAAATCACGTGGGCCCCACCCGGAAATCACGTGGGCCCCACCCGGAAATCACGTGGGCCCCAAGGGGAAATCACATGGGCCCCACCCGGAAATCACGTGGGCCCCACCCGGAAATCACGTGGGCCCCACCCGGAAATCACGTGGGCCCCACCCGGAAATCACGTGGGCCCCACCCGGAAATCACGTGGGCCCCACCCGGAAATCACGTGGGCCCCACCCGGAAATCACGTGGGCCCCACCCGGAAATCACGTGGGCCCCACCCGGAAATCACGTGGGCCCCACCCGGAAATCACGTGGGCCCCACCCGGAAATCACGTGGGCCCCACCCGGAAATCACGTGGGCCCCACCCGGAAATCACGTGGGCCCCCAGGGGAAATCACGTGGGCCCCACCCGGAAATCACGTGGGCCCCACCCGGAAATCACGTGGGCCCCACCCGGAAATCACGTGGGCCCCACCCGGAAATCACGTGGGCCCCACCCGGAAATCACGTGGGCCCCACACGGAAATCACGTGGGCCCCACCCGGAAATCACGTGGGCCCCACCCGGAAATCACGTGGGCCCCACCCGGAAATCACGTGGGCCCCACCCGGAAATCACGTGGGCCCCACCCGGAAATCACGTGGGCCCCACCCGGAAATCACGTGGGCCCCACCCGGAAATCACGTGGGCCCCACCCGGAAATCACGTGGGCCCCCCCGGAAATCACGTGGGCCCCACCCGGAAATCACGTGGGCCCCACCCGGAAATCACGTGGGCCCCACCCGGAAATCACGTGGGCCCCACGGGGAAATCACATGGGCCCCACCCGGAAATCACGTGGGGCCCACCCGGAAATCACGTGGGCCCCACGGGGAAGTCACGTGGGCCCCACCCGGAAATCACGTGGGCCCCACCCGGAAATCACGTGGGCCCCACCCGGAAATCACGTGGGCCCCACCCGGAAATCACGTGGGCCCCACCCGGAAATCACGTGGGCCCCACTCGGAAATCACGTGGGCCCCACCCGGAAATCACGTGGGCCCCACCCGGAAATCACGTGGGCCCCACCCGGAAATCACCTGGGCCCCCAGGGGAAATCACGTGGGCCCCTCCCGGAAATCACGTGGGCCCCCAGGGGAAATCACGTGGGCCCCACCCGGATATCACGTGGGCCCCACCCGGAAATCACGTGGGCCCCACCCGGAAATCACGTGGGCCCCACGAGGAAATCACGTGGGTCCCACCCGGAAATCACGTGGGCCCAACCCGGAAATCACGTGGGCCCCACCCGGAAATCACGTGGGCCCCACCCGGAAATCACGTGGGCCCCACCCGGAAATCACGTGGGCCCCACCCGGAAATCACGTGGGCCCCATGGGGAAATCACGTGGGCCCCACCTGGAAATCACGTGGGCCCCACCCGGAAATCACGTGGGCCCCACCCGGAAATCACGTGGGCCCCACCCCGAAATCACGTGGGCCCCACCCGGAAATCACGTGGGCCCCACCCGGAAATCACGTGGGCCCCACCCGGAAATCACGTGGGCCCCACCCGGAAATCACGTGGGCCCCACCCGGAAATCACGTGGGCCCCCAGGGGAAATCACGTGGGCCCCACCCGGAAATCACGTGGGCCCCACCCGGAAATCACGTGGGCCCCACCCGGAAATCACGTGGGCCCCACGGGGAAATCACGTGGGCCCCACCCGGAAATCACGTGGGCCCCACCCGGAAATCACGTGGGCCCCACCCGGAAATCACGTGGGCCCCACCCGGAAATCACGTGGGCCCCACCCGGAAATCACGTGGGGCCCACCCGGAAATCACGTGGGCCCCACCGGGAAATCACGTGGGCCCCACGGGGAAATCACGTGGGCCCCACCCGGAAATCACGTGGGCCCCACCCGGAAATCACGTGGGCCCCACCCGGAAATCACGTGGGCCCCACCCGGAAATCACGTGGGCCCCACCCGGAAATCACGTGGGCCCGACGGGGAAATCACGTGGGCCCCACCCGGAAATCACGTGGGCCCCACCCGGAAATCACGTGGGCCCCACCCGGAAATCACGAGGGCCCCACCCGGAAATTACGTGGGCCCCACCCGGAAATCACGTGGGCCCTACCCGGAAATCACGTGGGCCCCCAGAGGAAATCACGTGGGCCCCACCCGGAAATCACGTGGGCCCCCAGGGGAAATCACGTGGGCCCCACCCGGAAATCACGTGGGCCCCACCCGGAAATCACGTGGGCCCCACCCGGAAATCACGTGGGCCCCACGGGGAAATCACGTGGGCCCCACCCGGAAATCACGTGGGCCCCACCCGGAAATCACGTGGGCCCCACCCGGAAATCACGTGGGCCCCACCCGGAAATCACGTGGGCTCCACCCGGAAATCACGTGGGCCCCACCCGGAAATCACGTGGGCCCCACCCGGAAATCACGTGGGCCCCACCCGGAAATCACGTGGGCCCCACCCGGAAATCACGTGGGCCCCACCCGGAAATCACGTGGGGCCCACCCGGAAATCACGTGGGCCCCACGGGGAAATCACGTGGGCCCCACCCGGAAATCACGTGGGCCCCACCCGGAAATCACGTGGGCCCCACACGGAAATCACGTGGGCCCCACCCGGAAATCACGTGGGCCCCACCCGGAAATCACGTGGGCCCCACCCGGAAATCACGTGGGCCCCACCCGGAAATCACGTGGGCCCCACCCGGAAATCACGTGGGCCCCACCCGGAAATCACGTGGGCCCCACCCGGAAATCACGTGGGCCCCACCCGGAAATCACGTGGGCCCCACCCGGAAATCACGTGGGCCCCAAGGGGAAATCACGTGGGCCCCACCCGGAAATCACGTGGGCCCCACCCGGAAATCACGTGGGCCCCACCCGGAAATCACGTGGGCCCCACCCGGAAATCACGTGGGCCCCACCCGGAAATCACGTGGGCCCCACGGGGAAATCACGCGGGCCCCACCCGGAAATCACGTGGGCACCACGGGGAAATCACGTGGGCCCCACCCGGAAATCACGTGGGCACCACGGGGAAATCACGTGGGCCCCACCCGGAAATCACGTGGGCCCCACCCGGAAATCACGTGGGCCCCACCCGGAAATCACGTGGGGCCCACCCGGAAATCACGTGGGCCCCACCCGGAAATCACGTGGGCCCCACCCGGAAATCACGTGGGCCCCACCCGGAAGTCACGTGGGCCCCACCCGGAAATCACGTGGGCCCCACCCGGAAATCACGTGGGCCCCACCCGGAAATCACGTGGGCCCCACCCGGAAATCACGTGGGCCCCACCCGGAAATCACGTGGGCCCCACCCGGAAATCACGTGGGCACCACGGGGAAATCACGTGGGCCCCACCCGGAAATCACGTGGGCCCCACCCGGAAATCACGTGGGCCCCACCCGGAAATCACGTGGGGCCCACCCGGAAATCACGTGGGCCCCACCCGGAAATCACGTGGGACCCACGGGGAAATCACGTGGGCCCCACCCGGAAATCACGTGGGCCCCACCCGGAAATCACGTAGGCCCCACACAGAAATCACGTGGGCCCCACCCGGAAATCACGTGGGCCCCACCCGGAAATCACGTGGGACCCACCCGGAAATCACGTGGGCCCCACCCGGAAATCACGTGGGCCCCACGGGGAAATCACGTGGGCCCCACCCGGAAATCACGTGGGCCCCACCCGGAAATCACGTGGGCCCCACCCGGAAATCACGTGGGACCCCAGGGGAAATCACGTGGGCCCCACCCGGAAATCACGTGGGCCCCACCCGGAAATCACGTGGGCCCCACCCGGAAATCACGTGGGCCCCACCCGGAAATCACGTGGGCCCCACCCGGAAATCACGTGGGCCCCCAGGGGAAATCACGTGGGCCCCACCCGGAAATCACGTGGGCCCCACCCGGAAATCACGTGGGCCCCACCCGGAAATCACGTGGGCCCCACCCGGAAATCACGTGGGCCCCACCCGGAAATCACGTGGGCCCCACCCGGAAATAACGTGGGCCCCACCCGGAAATCACGTGGGCCCCCAGGGGAAATCACGTGGGCCCCACAAGGAAATCACGTGGGCCCCACCCGGAAATCACGTGGGCCCCACCCGGAAATCACGTGGGCCCCACCCGGAAATCACGTGGGCCCCACCCGGAAATCACGTGGGCCCCACCCGGAAATCACGTGGGCCCCAAGGGGAAATCACATGGGCCCCACCCGGAAATCACGTGGGCCCCACCCGGAAATCACGTGGGCCCCACCCGGAAATCACGTGGGCCCCACCCGGAAATCACGTGGGCCCCACCCGGAAATCACGTGGGCCCCACCCGGAAATCACGTGGGCCCCACCCGGAAATCACGTGGGCCCCACCCGGAAATCACGTGGGCCCCACCCGGAAATCACGTGGGCCCCACCCGGAAATCACGTGGGCCCCACCCGGAAATCACGTGGGCCCCACCCGGAAATCACGTGGGCCCCACCCGGAAATCACGTGGGCCCCACCCGGAAATCACGTGGGCCCCCAGGGGAAATCACGTGGGCCCCACCCGGAAATCACGTGGGCCCCACCCGGAAATCACGTGGGCCCCACCCGGAAATCACGTGGGCCCCACCCGGAAATCACGTGGGCCCCACCCGGAAATCACGTGGGCCCCACCCGGAAATCACGTGGGCCCCACCCGGAAATCACGTGGGCCCCACCCGGAAATCACGTGGGCCCCACCCGGAAATCACGTGGGCCCCACCCGGAAATCACGTGGGCCCCACCCGGAAATCACGTGGGCCCCACCCGGAAATCACGTGGGCCCCACCCGGAAATCACGTGGGCCCCACCCGGAAATCACGTGGGCCCCCCCGGAAATCACGTGGGCCCCACCCGGAAATCACGTGGGCCCCACCCGGAAATCACGTGGGCCCCACCCGGAAATCACGTGGGCCCCACGGGGAAATCACATGGGCCCCACCCGGAAATCACGTGGGGCCCACCCGGAAATCACGTGGGCCCCACGGGGAAGTCACGTGGGCCCCACCCGGAAATCACGTGGGCCCCACCCGGAAATCACGTGGGCCCCACCCGGAAATCACGTGGGCCCCACCCGGAAATCACGTGGGCCCCACCCGGAAATCACGTGGGCCCCACTCGGAAATCACGTGGGCCCCACCCGGAAATCACGTGGGCCCCACCCGGAAATCACGTGGGCCCCACCCGGAAATCACCTGGGCCCCCAGGGGAAATCACGTGGGCCCCTCCCGGAAATCACGTGGGCCCCCAGGGGAAATCACGTGGGCCCCACCCGGATATCACGTGGGCCCCACCCGGAAATCACGTGGGCCCCACCCGGAAATCACGTGGGCCCCACGAGGAAATCACGTGGGTCCCACCCGGAAATCACGTGGGCCCAACCCGGAAATCACGTGGGCCCCACCCGGAAATCACGTGGGCCCCACCCGGAAATCACGTGGGCCCCACCCGGAAATCACGTGGGCCCCACCCGGAAATCACGTGGGCCCCATGGGGAAATCACGTGGGCCCCACCTGGAAATCACGTGGGCCCCACCCGGAAATCACGTGGGCCCCACCCGGAAATCACGTGGGCCCCACCCCGAAATCACGTGGGCCCCACCCGGAAATCACGTGGGCCCCACCCGGAAATCACGTGGGCCCCACCCGGAAATCACGTGGGCCCCACCCGGAAATCACGTGGGCCCCACCCGGAAATCACGTGGGCCCCCAGGGGAAATCACGTGGGCCCCACCCGGAAATCACGTGGGCCCCACCCGGAAATCACGTGGGCCCCACCCGGAAATCACGTGGGCCCCACGGGGAAATCACGTGGGCCCCACCCGGAAATCACGTGGGCCCCACCCGGAAATCACGTGGGCCCCACCCGGAAATCACGTGGGCCCCACCCGGAAATCACGTGGGCCCCACCCGGAAATCACGTGGGGCCCACCCGGAAATCACGTGGGCCCCACCGGGAAATCACGTGGGCCCCACGGGGAAATCACGTGGGCCCCACCCGGAAATCACGTGGGCCCCACCCGGAAATCACGTGGGCCCCACCCGGAAATCACGTGGGCCCCACCCGGAAATCACGTGGGCCCCACCCGGAAATCACGTGGGCCCGACGGGGAAATCACGTGGGCCCCACCCGGAAATCACGTGGGCCCCACCCGGAAATCACGTGGGCCCCACCCGGAAATCACGTGGGCCCCACCCGGAAATCACGTGGGCCCCACCCGGAAATCACGTGGGCCCCACCCGGAAATCACGTGGGCCCCACCCGGAAATCACGTGGGCCCCACCCGGAAATCACGTGGGCCCCACCCGGAAATCACGTGGGCCCCACCCGGAAATCACGTGGGCCCCACCCGGAAATCACGTGGGCCCCACCCGGAAATCACGTGGGCCCCCAGGGGAAATCACGTGGGCCCCACAAGGAAATCACGTGGGCCCCACCCGGAAATCACGTGGGCCCCACCCGGAAATCACGTGGGCCCCACCCGGAAATCACGTGGGCCCCACCCGGAAATCACGTGGGCCCCACCCGGAAATCACGTGGGCCCCACCCGGAAATCACGTGGGCCCCACCCGGAAATCACGTGGGCCCCACCCGGAAATCACGTGGGCCCCACCCGGAAATCACGTGGGCCCCACCCGGAAATCACGTGGGCCCCACCCGGAAATCACGTGGGCCCCACCCGGAAATCACGTGGGCCCCACCCGGAAATCACGTGGGCCCCCCCGGAAATCACGTGGGCCCCACCCGGAAATCACGTGGGCCCCACCCGGAAATCACGTGGGCCCCACCCGGAAATCACGTGGGCCCCACGGGGAAATCACGTGGGCCCCACCCGGAAATCACGTGGGGCCCACCCGGAAATCACGTGGGCCCCACGGGGAAGTCACGTGGGCCCCACCCGGAAATCACGTGGGCCCCACCCGGAAATCACGTGGGCCCCACCCGGAAATCACGTGGGCCCCACCCGGAAATCACGTGGGCCCCACCCGGAAATCACGTGGGCCCCACCCGGAAATCACGTGGGCCCCACCCGGAAATCACGTGGGCCCCCAGGGGAAATCACGTGGGCCCCTCCCGGAAATCACGTGGGCCCCCAGGGGAAATCACGTGGGCCCCACCCGGATATCACGTGGGCCCCACCCGGAAATCACGTGGGCCCCACCCGGAAATCACGTGGGCCCCACGAGGAAATCACGTGGGTCCCACCCGGAAATCACGTGGGCCCAACCCGGAAATCACGTGGGCCCCACCCGGAAATCACGTGGGCCCCACCCGGAAATCACGTGGGCCCCACCCGGAAATCACGTGGGCCCCACCCGGAAATCACGTGGGCCCCACCCGGAAATCACGTGGGCCCCCAGGGGAAATCACGTGGGCCCCACCCGGAAATCACGTGGGCCCCACCCGGAAATCACGTGGGCCCCACCCGGAAATCACGTGGGCCCCACCCGGAAATCACGTGGGCCCCCAGGGGAAATCACGTGGGCCCCACCCGGAAATCACGTGGGCCCCACCCGGAAATCACGTGGGCCCCACCCGGAAATCACGTGGGCCCCACCCGGAAATCACGTGGGCCCCACCCGGAAATCACGTGGGCCCCACCCGGAAATCACGTGGGCCCCACCCGGAAATCACGTGGGCCCCACCCGGAAATCACGTGGGCCCCACCCGGAAATCACGTGGGCCCCCAGGGGAAATCACGTGGGCCCCACCCGGAAATCACGTGGGCCCCACCCGGAAATCACGTGGGCCCCACCCGGAAATCACGTGGGCCCCACCCGGAAATCACGTGGGCCCCACCCGGAAATCACGTGGGCCCCACCCGGAAATCACGTGGGCCCCCCCGGAAATCACGTGGGCCCCACCCGGAAATCACGTGGGCCCCACCCGGAAATCACGTGGGCCCCACCCGGAAATCACGTGGGCCCCACGGGGAAATCACGTGGGCCCCACCCGGAAATCACGTGGGGCCCACCCGGAAATCACGTGGGCCCCACGAGGAAATCACGTGGGCCCCACCCGGAAATCACGTGGGCCCCACCCGGAAATCACGTGGGCCCCCCCGGAAATCACGTGGGCCCCACCCGGAAATCACGTGGGCCCCACCCGGAAATCACGTGGGACCCACCCGGAAATCACGTGGGCCCCACCCGGAAATCACGTGGGCCCCACCCGGAAATCACGTGGGCCCCACCCGGAAATCACGTGGGCCCCCAGGGGAAATCACGTGGGCCCCACCCGGAAATCACGTGGGCCCCACCCGGAAATCACGTGGGCCCCACCCGGAAATCACGTGGGCCCCACCCGGAAATCACGTGGGCCCCACCCGGAAATCACGTGGGCCCCACCCGGAAATCACGTGGGCCCCACCCGGAAATCACGTGGGCCCCACCCGGAAATCACGTGGGGCCCACCCGGAAATCACGTGGGCCCCACCCGGAAATCACGTGGGCCCCACCCGGAAATCACGTGGGCCCCACCCGGAAATCACGTGGGCCCCACACGGAAATCACGTGGGCCCCACCCGGAAATCACGTGGGCCCCACCCTGAAATCACGTGGGCCCCACCCGGAAATCACGTGGGCCCCACCCGGAAATCACGTGGGCCCCACCCGGAAATCACGTGGGCCCCACCCGGAAATCACGTGGGCCCCACCCGGAAATCACGTGGGCCCCACCCGGAAATCACGTGGGCCCCCAGGGGAAATCACGTGGGCCCCACAAGGAAATCACGTGGGCCCCACCCGGAAATCACGTGGGCCCCACCCGGAAATCACGTGGGCCCCACGGGGAAATCACGTGGGCCCCACCCGGAAATCACGTGGGCCCCACCCGGAAATCACGTGGGCCCCACCCGGAAATCACGTGGGCCCCACCCGGAAATCACGTGGGCCCCACCCGGAAATCACGTGGGCCCCACCCTGAAATCACGTGGGCCCCACCCGGAAATCACGTGGGCCCCACCCGGAAATCACGTGGGCCCCACCCGGAAATCACGTGGGCCCCACCCGGAAATCACGTGGGCCCCACCCGGAAATCACGTGGGCCCCCAGGGGAAATCACGTGGGCCCCACAAGGAAATCACGTGGGCCCCACCCGGAAATCACGTGGGCCCCACCCGGAAATCACGTGGGCCCCACCCTGAAATCACGTGGGCCCCACGGGGAAATCACGTGGGCCCCACCCGGAAATCACGTGGGCCCCACCCGGAAATCACGTGGGCCCCACCCGGAAATCACGTGGGCCCCACCCGGAAATCACGTGGGCCCCACCCGGAAATCACGTGGGCCCCACCCGGAAATCACGTGGGCCCCACCCGGAAATCACGTGGGCCCCACCCGGAAATCACGTGGGCCCCACGGGGAAATCACGTGGGCCCCACCCGGAAATCACGTGGGCCCCACCCGGAAATCACGTGGGCCCCACACGGAAATCACGTGGGCCCCACCCGGAAATCACGTGGGCCCCACCCGGAAATCACGTGGGCCCCACCCGGAAATCACGTGGGCCCCACCCGGAAATCACGTGGGCCCCACCCGGAAATCACGTGGGCCCCACGGGGAAATCAGGTGGGCCCCACCCGGAAATCACGTGGGCACCACGGGGAAATCACGTGGGCCCCACCCGGAAATCACGTGGGCACCACGGGGAAATCACGTGGGCCCCACCCGGAAATCACGTGGGCCCCACCCGGAAATCACGTGGGCCCTACCGGGAAATCACGTGGGGCCCACCCGGAAATCACGTGGGCCCCACCCGGAAATCACGTGGGCCCCACGGGGAAATCACGTGGGCCCCACCCGGAAATCACGTGGGCACCACTCGGAAATCACGTGGGCCCCACACGGAAATCACGTGGGCCCCACCCGGAAATCACGTGGGCCCCACACGGAAATCACGTGGGCCCCACCCGGAAATCACGTGGGCCCCACTCGGAAATCACGTGGGCCCCACCCGGAAATCACGTGGGCCCCACCCGGAAATCACGTGGGCCCCACGGGGAAATCACGTGGGCCCCAACCGGAAATCACGTGGGCCCCACCCGGAAATCACGTGGGCCCCACCCGGAAGTCACGTGGGCCCCACCCGGAAATCACGTGGGCCCCACCCGGAAATCACGTGGGCCCCACCCGGAAATCACGTGGGCCCCACCCGGAAATCACGTGGGCCCCACCCGGAAATCACGTGGGCCCCACCCGGAAATCACGTGGGCCCCACCTGGAAATCACGTGGGCACCACGGGGAAATCACGTGGGCCCCACCCGGAAATCACGTGGGCCCCACCCGGAAATCACGTGGGCCCCACCCGGAAATCACGTGGGGCCCACCCGGAAATCACGTGGGCCCCACCCGGAAATCACGTGGGCCCCACGGGGAAAACACGTGGGCCCCACCCGGAAATCACGTGGGCCCCACCCGGAAATCACGTAGGCCCCACACGGAAATCACGTGGGCCCCACCCGGAAATCACGTGGGCCCCACCCGGAAATCACGTGGGACCCACCCGGAAATCACGTGGGCCCCACCCGTAAATCACGTGGGCCCCACGGGGAAATCACGTGGGCCCCACCCGGAAATCACGTGGGCCCCACCCGGAAATCACGTGGGCCCCACCCGGAAATCACGTGGGACCCCAGGGGAAATCACGTGGGCCCCACCCGGAAATCACGTGGGCCCCACCCGGAAATCACGTGGGCCCCACCCGGAAATCACGTGGGCCCCACCCGGAAATCACGTGGGCCCCACCCGGAAATCACGTGGGCCCCACCCGGAAATCACGTGGGCCCCACCCGGAAATCACGTGGGCCCCACCCGGAAATCACGTGGGCCCCACCCGGAAATCACGTGGGCCCCACCCGGAAATCACGTGGGCCCCACCCGGAAATCACGTGGGGCCCACCCGGAAATCACGTGGGCCCCACCCGGAAATCACGTGGGCCCCACGGGGAAATCACGTGGGCCCCACCCGGAAATCACGTGGCCCCACCCGGAAATCACGTGGGCCCCACCCTGAAATCACGTGGGCCCCACCCGGAAATCACGTGGGCCCCACCCGGAAATCACGTGGGCCCCACCCGGAAATCACGTGGGCCCCACCCGGAAATCACGTGGGCCCCACTCGGAAATCACGTGGGCCCCACCCGGAAATCACGTGGGCCCCCAGGGGAAATCACGTGGGCCCCACCCGGAAATCACGTGGGCCCCACCCGGAAATCACGTGGGACCCCAGGGGAAATCACGTGGGCCCCACCCGGAAATCACGTGGGCCCCACCCGGAAATCACGTGGGCCCCACCCGGAAATCACGTGGGCCCCACCCGGAAATCACGTGGGCCCCACCCGGAAATCACGTGGGCCCCACCCGGAAATCACGTGGGCCCCACCCGGAAATCACGTGGGCCCCACCCGGAAATCACGTGGGCCCCACCCGGAAATCACGTGGGCCCCACCCGGAAATCACGTGGGCCCCACTCGGAAATCACGTGGGCCCCACCCGGAAATCACGTGGGCCCCCAGGGGAAATCACGTGGGCCCCACCCGGAAATCACGTGGGCCCCACCCGGAAATCACGTGGGCCCCACCCGGAAATCACGTGGGCCCCACCTGGAAATCACGTGGGCACCACGGGGAAATCACGTGGGCCCCACCCGGAAATCACGTGGGCCCCACCCGGAAATCACGTGGGCCCCACCCGGAAATCACGTGGGGCCCACCCGGAAATCACGTGGGCCCCACCCGGAAATCACGTGGGCCCCACGGGGAAAACACGTGGGCCCCACCCGGAAATCACGTGGGCCCCACCCGGAAATCACGTAGGCCCCACACGGAAATCACGTGGGCCCCACCCGGAAATCACGTGGGCCCCACCCGGAAATCACGTGGGACCCACCCGGAAATCACGTGGGCCCCACCCGTAAATCACGTGGGCCCCACGGGGAAATCACGTGGGCCCCACCCGGAAATCACGTGGGCCCCACCCGGAAATCACGTGGGCCCCACCCGGAAATCACGTGGGACCCCAGGGGAAATCACGTGGGCCCCACCCGGAAATCACGTGGGCCCCACCCGGAAATCACGTGGGCCCCACCCGGAAATCACGTGGGCCCCACCCGGAAATCACGTGGGCCCCACCCGGAAATCACGTGGGCCCCACCCGGAAATCACGTGGGCCCCACCCGGAAATCACGTGGGCCCCACCCGGAAATCACGTGGGCCCCACCCGGAAATCACGTGGGCCCCACCCGGAAATCACGTGGGCCCCACCCGGAAATCACGTGGGGCCCACCCGGAAATCACGTGGGCCCCACCCGGAAATCACGTGGGCCCCACGGGGAAATCACGTGGGCCCCACCCGGAAATCACGTGGCCCCACCCGGAAATCACGTGGGCCCCACCCTGAAATCACGTGGGCCCCACCCGGAAATCACGTGGGCCCCACCCGGAAATCACGTGGGCCCCACCCGGAAATCACGTGGGCCCCACCCGGAAATCACGTGGGCCCCACTCGGAAATCACGTGGGCCCCACCCGGAAATCACGTGGGCCCCCAGGGGAAATCACGTGGGCCCCACCCGGAAATCACGTGGGCCCCACCCGGAAATCACGTGGGACCCCAGGGGAAATCACGTGGGCCCCACCCGGAAATCACGTGGGCCCCACCCGGAAATCACGTGGGCCCCACCCGGAAATCACGTGGGCCCCACCCGGAAATCACGTGGGCCCCACCCGGAAATCACGTGGGCCCCACCCGGAAATCACGTGGGCCCCACCCGGAAATCACGTGGGCCCCACCCGGAAATCACGTGGGCCCCACCCGGAAATCACGTGGGCCCCACCCGGAAATCACGTGGGCCCCACTCGGAAATCACGTGGGCCCCACCCGGAAATCACGTGGGCCCCCAGGGGAAATCACGTGGGCCCCACCCGGAAATCACGTGGGCCCCACCCGGAAATCACGTGGGCCCCACCCGGAAATCACGTGGGCCCCACCCGGAAATCACGTGGGCCCCACCCTGAAATCACGTGGGCCCCACCCGGAAATCACGTGGGCCCCACCCTGAAATCACGTGGGCCCCACCCGGAAATCACGTGGGCCCCACCCGGAAATCACGTGGGCCCCACCCGGAAATCACGTGGGCCCCACCCGGAAATCACGTGGGCCCCACTCGGAAATCACGTGGGCCCCACCCGGAAATCACGTGGGCCCCCAGGGGAAATCACGTGGGCCCCACCCGGAAATCACGTGGGGCCCACCCGGAAATCACGTGGGCCCCACCCGGAAATCACGTGGGCCCCACCCGGAAATCACGTGGGCCCCACCCGGAAATCACGTGGGCCCCACCCGGAAATCACGTGGGCCCCACGGGGAAATCACGTGGGCCCCACCCGGAAATCACGTGGGGCCCACCCGGAAATCACGTGGGCCCCACGGGGAAATCACGTGGGCCCCACGGGGAAATCACGTGGGCCCCACCCGGAAATCACGTGGGCCCCACCCGGAAATCACGTGGGCCCCACCCGGAAATCACGTGGGCCCCACCCGGAAATCACGTGGGCCCCACCCGGAAATCACGTGGGCCCCACCCGGAAATCACGTGGGCCCCACCCGGAAATCACGTGGGCCCTACCCGGAAATCACGTGGGCCCCCAGGGGAAATCACGTGGGCCCCACCCGGAAATCACGTGGGCCCCCAGGGGAAATCACGTGGGCCCCACCCGGATATCACGTGGGCCCCACCCGGAAATCACGTGGGCCCCACCCGGAAATCACGTGGGCCCCACGGGGAAATCACGTGGGTCCCACCCGGAAATCACGTGGGCCCCACCCGGAAATCACGTGGGCCCCACCCGGAAATCACGTGGGCCCCACCCGGAAATCACGTGGGCCCCACCCGGAAATCACGTGGGCCCCACCCGGAAATCACGTGGGCCCCACGGGGAAATCACGTGGGCCCCACCCGGAAATCACGTGGGCCCCACCCGGAAATCACGTGGGCCCCACCCGGAAGTCACGTGGGCCCCACCCGGAAATCACGTGGGCCCCACCCGGAAATCACGTGGGCCCCACCCGGAAATCACGTGGGCCCCACCCGGAAATCACGTGGGCCCCACCCGGAAATCACGTGGGCCCCACCCGGAAATCACGTGGGCCCCCAGGGGAAATCACGTGGGCCCCACCCGGAAATCACGTGGGCCCCACCCGGAAATCACGTGGGCCCCACCCGGAAATCACGTGGGCCCCACGGGGAAATCACGTGGGCCCCACGGGGAAATCACGTGGGCCCCACCCGGAAATCACGTGGGCCCCACCCGGAAATCACGTGGGCCCCACCCGGAAATCACGTGGGGCCCACCCGGAAATCACGTGGGCCCCACGGGGAAATCACGTGGGCCCCACCCGGAAATCACGTGGGCCCCACCCGGAAATCACGTGGGCCCCACCCGGAAATCACGTGGGCCCCAACCGGAAATCACGTGGGCCCCACCCGGAAATCACGTGGGCCCGACGGGGAAATCACGTGGGCCCCACCCGGAAATCACGTGGGCCCCACCCGGAAATCACGTGGGCCCCACCCGGAAATCACGTGGGCCCCACCCGGAAATCACGTGGGCCCCACCCGGAAATCACGTGGGCCCCACCCGGAAATCACGTGGGCCCCACCCGGAAATCACGTGGGCCCCACCCGGAAATCACGTGGGCCCCACCCGGAAATCACGTGGGCCCCACCCGGAAATCACGTGGGCCCCACCCGGAAATCACGTGGGCCCCCAGGGGAAATCACTTGGGCCCCACCCGGAAATCACGTGGGCCCCACCCGGAAATCACGTGGGCCCCACCCGGAAATCACGTGGGCCCCACGGGGAAATCACGTGGGCCCCACCCGGAAATCACGTGGGCCCCACCCGGAAATCACGTGGGCCCCACGGGGAAATCACGTGGGCCCCACCCGGAAATCACGTGGGCCCCACCCGGATATCACGTGGGCCCCACCCGGAAATCACGTGGGCCCCACCCGGAAATCACGTGGGCCCCACGGGGAAATCACGTGGGTCCCACCCGGAAATCACGTGGGCCCCACCCGTAAATCACGTGGGCCCCACCCGGAAATCACGTGGGCCCCACCCGGAAATCACGTGGGCCCCACCCGGAAATCACGTGGGCCCCACCCGGAAATCACGTGGGCCCCACGGGGAAATCACGTGGGCCCCACCTGGAAATCACGTGGGCCCCACCCGGAAATCACGTGGGCCCCACCCGGAAATCACGTGGGCCCCACCCGGAATTCACGTGGGCCCCACCCGGAAATCACGTGGGCCCCCAGGGGAAATCACGTGGGCCCCACCCGGAAATCACGTGGGCCCCACCCGGAAATCACGTGGGCCCCACCCGGAAATCACGTGGGCCCCACCCGGAAATCACGTGGGCCCCACCCGGAAATCACGTGGGCCCCACCCGGAAATCACGTGGGCCCCACCCGGAAATCACGTGGGCCCCACCCGGAAATCACGTGGGCCCCACCCGGAAATCACGTGGGCCCCACCCGGAAATCACGTGGGCCCCACCCGGAAATCACGTGGGCCCCACACGGAAATCACGTGGGCCCCACCCGGAAATCACGTGGGCCCCACCCTGAAATCACGTGGGCCCCACCCGGAAATCACGTGGGCCCCACCCGGAAATCACGTGGGCCCTACCCGGAAATCACGTGGGCCCCACCCGGAAATCACGTGGGCCCCACCCGGAAATCACGTGGGCCCCACCCGGAAATCACGTGGGCCCCACCCGGAAATCACGTGGGCCCCCAGGGGAAATCACGTGGGCCCCACAAGGAAATCACGTGGGCCCCACCCGGAAATCACGTGGGCCCCACCCGGAAATCACGTGGGCCCCACCCGGAAATCACGTGGGCCCCACCCGGAAATCACGTGGGCCCCACCCGGAAATCACGTGGGCCCCACCCGGAAATCACGTGGGCCCCACCCGGAAATCACGTGGGCCCCACCCGGAAATCACGTGGGCCCCACCCGGAAATCACGTGGGCCCCACCCGGAAATCACGTGGGCCCCACCCGGAAATCACGTGGGCCCCACCCGGAAATCACGTGGGCCCCACCCGGAAATCACGTGGGCCCCACCCGGAAATCACGTGGGCCCCACCCGGAAATCACGTGGGCCCCCAGGGGAAATCACGTGGGCCCCACAAGGAAATCACGTGGGCCCCACCCGGAAATCACGTGGGCCCCACCCGGAAATAACGTGGGCCCCACCCGGAAATCACGTGGGCCCCACGGGGAAATCACGTGGGCCCCACCCGGAAATCACGTGGGCCCCACCCGGAAATCACGTGGGCCCCACCCGGAAATCACGTGGGCCCCACCCGGAAATCACGTGGGCCCCACCCGGAAATCACGTGGGCCCCACCCGGAAATCACGTGGGCCCCACCCGGAAATCACTTGGGCCCCACCCGGAAATCACGTGGGCCCCACGGGGAAATCACGTGGGCCCCACCCGGAAATCACGTGGGCCCCACCCGGAAATCACGTGGGCCCCACCCGGAAATCACGTGGGCCCCACCCGGAAATCACGTGGGCCCCACCCGGAAATCACGTGGGCCCCACGGGGAAATCAGGTGGGCCCCACCCGGAAATCACGTGGGCACCACGGGGAAATCACGTGGGCCCCACCCGGAAATCACGTGGGCCCCACGGGGAAATCACGTGGGCCCCACCCGGAAATCACGTGGGCCCCACCCGGAAATCACGTGGGCCCCACCGGGAAATCACGTGGGGCCCACCCGGAAATCACGTGGGCCCCACCCGGAAATCACGTGGGCCCCACGGGGAAATCACGTGGGCCCCACCCGGAAATCACGTGGGCACCACCCGGAAATCACGTGGGCCCCACACGGAAATCACGTGGGCCCCACCCGGAAATCACGTGGGCCCCACACGGAAATCACGTGGGCCCCACCCGGAAATCACGTGGGCCCCACCCGGAAATCACGTGGGCCCCACCCGGAAATCACGTGGGCCCCACCCGGAAATCACGTGGGCCCCACGGGGAAATCACGTGGGCCCCACCCGGAAATCACGTGGGCCCCACCCGGAAATCACGTGGGCCCCACCCGGAAGTCACGTGGGCCCCACCCGGAAATCACGTGGGCCCCACCCGGAAATCACGTGGGCCCCACCCGGAAATCACGTGGGCCCCACCCGGAAATCACGTGGGCCCCACCCGGAAATCACGTGGGCCCCACCCGGAAATCACGTGGGCCCCACCCGGAAATCACGTGGGCCCCACCCGGAAATCACGTGGGCACCATGGGGAAATCACGTGGGCCCCACCCGGAAATCACGTGGGCCCCACCCGGAAATCACGTGGGCCCCACCCGGAAATCACGTGGGGCCCACCCGGAAATCACGTGGGCCCCACCCGGAAATCACGTGGGCCCCACGGGGAAAACACGTGGGCCCCACCCGGAAATCACGTGGGCCCCACCCGGAAATCACGTGGGCCCCACCCGGAAATCACGTGGGCCCCACCCGGAAATCACGTGGGCCCCACCCGGAAATCACGTGAGCCCCACCCGGAAATCACGTGGGCCCCACGGGGAAATCACGTGGGCCCCACCCGGAAATCACGTGGGCCCCACCCGGAAATCACGTGGGCCCCACGGGGAAATCACGTGGGCCCCACCCGGAAATCACGTGGGCCCCACCCGGAAATCACGTGGGCCCCACCCGGAAATCACGTGGGCCCCACCCGGAAATCACGTGGGCCCCACCCGGAAATCACGTGGGCCCCACCCGGAAATCACGTGGGCCCCACCCGGAAATCACGTGGGCCCCCAGGGGAAATCACGTGGACCCCACCCGGAAATCACGTGGGCCCCACCCGGAAATCACGTGGGCCCCACCCGGAAATCACGTGGGCCCGACGGGGAAATCACGTGGGCCCCACCCGGAAATCACGTGGGCCCCACCCGGAAATCACGTGGGCCCCACCCGGAAATCACGTGGGCCCCACCCGGAAATCACGTGGGCCCCACCCGGAAATCACGTGGGCCCCACCCGGAAATCACGTGGGCCCCACCCGGAAATCACGTGGGCCCCACCCGGAAATCACGTGGGCCCCACCCGGAAATCACGTGGGCCCCACCCGGAAATCACGTGGGCCCCCAGGGGAAATCACTTGGGCCCCACCCGGAAATCACGTGGGCCCCACCCGGAAATCACGTGGGCCCCACCCGGAAATCACGTGGGCCCCACGGGGAAATCACGTGGGCCCCACCCGGAAATCACGTGGGCCCCACGGGGAAATCACGTGGGTCCCACCCGGAAATCACGTGGGCCCCACCCGGAAATGACGTGGGCCCCACCCGGAAATCACGTGGGCCCCACCCGGAAATCACGTGGGCCCCACCCGGAAATCACGTGGGCCCCACGGGGAAATCACGTGGGCCCCACCCGGAAATCACGTGGGCCCCACCCGGAAATCACGTGGGCCCCACCCGGAAATCACGTGGGCCCCACCCGGAAATCACGTGGGCCCCACCCGGAAATCACGTGGGCCCCACCCGGAAATCACGTGGGCCCCACCCGGAAATCACGTGGGCCCCACCCGGAAATCACGTGGGCCCCACCCGGAAATCACGTGGGCCCCCAGGGGAAATCACGTGGGCCCCACCCGGAAATCACGTGGGCCCCACCCGGAAATCACGTGGGCCCCACCCGGAAATCACGTGGGCCCCACGGGGAAATCACGTGGGCCCCACCCGGAAATCACGTGGGCCCCACCCGGAAATCACGTGGGCCCCCAGGGGAAATCACGTGGGCCCCACCCGGAAATCACGTGGGCCCCACCCGGAAATCACGTGGGCCCCACCCGGAAATCACGTGGGCCCCACGGGGAAATCACGTGGGCCCCACCCGGAAATCACGTGGGCCCCACCCGGAAATCACGTGGGCCCCACCCGGAAATCACGTGGGCCCCACCCGGAAATCACGTGGGCCCCACCCGGAAATCACGTGGGCCCCACCCGGAAATCACGTGGGCCCCACCCGGAAATCACGTGGGCCCCACCCGGAAATCACGTGGGCCCCACCCGGAAATCACGTGGGCCCCACCCGGAAATCACGTGGGCCCCACCCGGAAATCACGTGGGCCCCACCCGGAAATCACGTGGGCCCCACCCGGAAATCACGTGGGGCCCACCCGGAAATCACGTGGGCCCCACGGGGAAATCACGTGGGCCCCACCCGGAAATCACGTGGGCCCCACCCGGAAATCACGTGGGCCCCACCCGGAAATCACGAGGGCCCCACCCGGAAATCACGTGGGCCCCACCCGGAAATCACGTGGGCCCCACCCGGAAATCACGTGGGCCCCACCCGGAAATCACGTGGGCCCCACCCGGAAATCACGTGGGCCCTACCCGGAAATCACGTGGGCCCCCAGGGGAAATCACGTGGGCCCCACCCGGAAATCACGTGGGCCCCACCCGGAAATCACGTGGGCCCCACCCGGAAAACACGTGGGCCCCACCCGGAAATCACGTGGGCCCCACCCGGAAATCACGTGGGCCCCACCCGGAAATCACGTGGGCCCCACCCGGAAATCACGTGAGCCCCACCCGGAAATCACGTGGGCCCCACGGGGAAATCACGTGGGCCCCACCCGGAAATCACGTGGGCCCCACGGGGAAATCACGTGGGCCCCACGGGGAAATCACGTGGGCCCCACCCGGAAATCACGTGGGCCCCACCCGGAAATCACGTGGGCCCCACCCGGAAATCACGTGGGCCCCACCCGGAAATCACGTGGGCCCCACCCGGAAATCACGTGGGCCCCACCCGGAAATCACGTGGGCCCCACCCGGAAATCACGTGGGCCCCACCCGGAAATCACGTGGGCACCACGGGGAAATCACGTGGGCCCCACCCGGAAATCACGTGGGCACCACGGGGAAATCACGTGGGCCCCACCCGGAAATCACGTGGGCCCCACCCGGAAATCACGTGGGCCCCACCGGGAAATCACGTGGGGCCCACCCGGAAATCACGTGGGCCCCACCCGGAAATCACGTGGGCCCCACGGGGAAATCACGTGGGCCCCACCCGGAAATCACGTGGGCACCACCCGGAAATCACGTGGGCCCCACACGGAAATCACGTGGGCCCCACCCGGAAATCACGTGGGCCCCACACGGAAATCACGTGGGCCCCACCCGGAAATCACGTGGGCCCCACCCGGAAATCACGTGGGCCCCACCCGGAAATCACGTGGGCCCCACCCGGAAATCACGTGGGCCCCACGGGGAAATCACGTGGGCCCCACCCGGAAATCACGTGGGCCCCACCCGGAAATCACGTGGGCCCCACCCGGAAGTCACGTGGGCCCCACCCGGAAATCACGTGGGCCCCACCCGGAAATCACGTGGGCCCCACCCGGAAATCACGTGGGCCCCACCCGGAAATCACGTGGGCACCACCCGGAAATCACGTGGGCCCCACCCGGAAATCACGTGGGCCCCACCCGGAAATCACGTGGGCACCACGGGGAAATCACGTGGGCCCCACCCGGAAATCACGTGGGCCCCACCCGGAAATCACGTGGGCCCCACCCGGAAATCACGTGGGGCCCACCCGGAAATCACGTGGGCCCCACCCGGAAATCACGTGGGCCCCACGGGGAAAACACGTGGGCCCCACCCGGAAATCACGTGGGCCCCACACGGAAATCACGTAGGCCCCACACGGAAATCACGTGGGCCCCACCCGGAAATCACGTGGGCCCCACCCGGAAATCACGTGGGACCCACCCGGAAATCACGTGGGCCCCACCCGGAAATCACGTGGGCCCCACGGGGAAATCACGTGGGCCCCACCCGGAAATCACGTGGGCCCCACCCGGAAATCACGTGGGCCCCACCCGGAAATCACGTGGGACCCCAGGGGAAATCACGTGGGCCCCACCCGGAAATCACGTGGGCCCCACCCGGAAATCACGTGGGCCCCACCCGGAAATCAGGTGGGCCCCACCCGGAAATCACGTGGGCCCCACCCGGAAATCACGTGGGCCCCACCCGGAAATCACGTGGGCCCCACCCGGAAATCACGTGGGCCCCACCCGGAAATCACGTGGGCCCCACCCGGAAATCACGTGGGCCCCACCCGGAAATCACGTGGGCCCCACCCGGAAATCACGTGGGCCCCACCCGGAAATCACGTGGGCCCCACCCGGAAATCACGTGGGCCCCACCCGGAAATCACGTGGGCCCCCAGGGGAAATCACGTGGGCCCCACAAGGAAATCACGTGGGCCCCACCCGGAAATCACGTGGGCCCCACCCGGAAATCACGTGGGCCCCACCCGGAAATCACGTGGGCCCCACGGGGAAATCACGTGGGCCCCACCCGGAAATCACGTGGGCCCCACCCGGAAATCACGTGGGCCCCACCCGGAAATCACGTGGGCCCCACCCGGAAATCACGTGGGCCCCACCCGGAAATCACGTGGGCCCCACCCGGAAATCACGTGGGCCCCACCCGGAAATCACGTGGGCCCCACCCGGAAATCACGTGGGCCCCACGGGGAAATCACGTGGGCCCCACCCGGAAATCACGTGGGCCCCACCCGGAAATCACGTGGGCCCCACACGGAAATCACGTGGGCCCCACCCGGAAATCACGTGGGCCCCACCCGGAAATCACGTGGGCCCCACCCGGAAATCACGTGGGCCCCACCCGGAAATCACGTGGGCCCCACACGGAAATCACGTGGGCCCCACCCGGAAATCACGTGGGCCCCACCCGGAAATCACGTGGGCCCCACGGGGAAATCAGGTGGGCCCCACCCGGAAATCACGTGGGCACCACGGGGAAATCACGTGGGCCCCACCCGGAAATCACGTGGGCACCACGGGGAAATCACGTGGGCCCCACCCGGAAATCACGTGGGCCCCACCCGGAAATCACGTGGGCCCCACCCGGAAATCACGTGGGGCCCACCCGGAAATCACGTGGGCCCCACCCGGAAATCACGTGGGCCCCACGGGGAAATCACGTGGGCCCCACCCGGAAATCACGTGGGCACCACCCGGAAATCACGTGGGCCCCACACGGAAATCACGTGGGCCCCACCCGGAAATCACGTGGGCCCCACACGGAAATCACGTGGGCCCCACCCGGAAATCACGTGGGCCCCACTCGGAAATCACGTGGGCCCCACCCGGAAATCACGTGGGCCCCACCCGGAAATCACGTGGGCCCCACGGGGAAATCACGTGGGCCCCACCCGGAAATCACGTGGGCCCCACCCGGAAATCACGTGGGCCCCACCCGGAAGTCACGTGGGCCCCACCCGGAAATCACGTGGGCCCCACCCGGAAATCACGTGGGCCCCACCCGGAAATCACGTGGGCCCCACCCGGAAATCACGTGGGACCCACCCGGAAATCACGTGGGCCCCACCCGGAAATCACGTGGGCCCCACCCGGAAATCACGTGGGCACCACGGGGAAATCACGTGGGCCCCACCCGGAAATCACGTGGGCCCCACCCGGAAATCACGTGGGCCCCACCCGGAAATCACGTGGGGCCCACCCGGAAATCACGTGGGCCCCACCCGGAAATCACGTGGGCCCCACGGGGAAAACACGTGGGCCCCACCCGGAAATCACGTGGGCCCCACCCGGAAATCACGTAGGCCCCACACGGAAATCACGTGGGCCCCACCCGGAAATCACGTGGGCCCCACCCGGAAATCACGTGGGCACCACGGGGAAATCACGTGGGCCCCACCCGGAAATCACGTGGGCACCACGGGGAAATCACGTGGGCCCCACCCGGAAATCACGTGGGCACCACGGGGAAATCACGTGGGCCCCACCCGGAAATCACGTGGGCCCCACCCGGAAATCACGTGGGCCCCACCGGGAAATCACGTGGGGCCCACCCGGAAATCACGTGGGCCCCACCCGGAAATCACGTGGGCCCCACGGGGAAATCACGTGGGCCCCACCCGGAAATCACGTGGGCACCACCCGGAAATCACGTGGGCCCCACACGGAAATCACGTGGGCCCCACCCGGAAATCACGTGGGCCCCACACGGAAATCACGTGGGCCCCACCCGGAAATCACGTGGGCCCCACCCGGAAATCACGTGGGCCCCACCCGGAAATCACGTGGGCCCCACCCGGAAATCACGTGGGCCCCACGGGGAAATCACGTGGGCCCCACCCGGAAATCACGTGGGCCCCACCCGGAAATCACGTGGGCCCCACCCGGAAGTCACGTGGGCCCCACCCGGAAATCACGTGGGCCCCACCCGGAAATCACGTGGGCCCCACCCGGAAATCACGTGGGCCCCACCCGGAAATCACGTGGGCACCACCCGGAAATCACGTGGGCCCCACCCGGAAATCACGTGGGCCCCACCCGGAAATCACGTGGGCACCACGGGGAAATCACGTGGGCCCCACCCGGAAATCACGTGGGCCCCACCCGGAAATCACGTGGGCCCCACCCGGAAATCACGTGGGGCCCACCCGGAAATCACGTGGGCCCCACCCGGAAATCACGTGGGCCCCACGGGGAAAACACGTGGGCCCCACCCGGAAATCACGTGGGCCCCACACGGAAATCACGTAGGCCCCACACGGAAATCACGTGGGCCCCACCCGGAAATCACGTGGGCCCCACCCGGAAATCACGTGGGACCCACCCGGAAATCACGTGGGCCCCACCCGGAAATCACGTGGGCCCCACGGGGAAATCACGTGGGCCCCACCCGGAAATCACGTGGGCCCCACCCGGAAATCACGTGGGCCCCACCCGGAAATCACGTGGGACCCCAGGGGAAATCACGTGGGCCCCACCCGGAAATCACGTGGGCCCCACCCGGAAATCACGTGGGCCCCACCCGGAAATCAGGTGGGCCCCACCCGGAAATCACGTGGGCCCCACCCGGAAATCACGTGGGCCCCACCCGGAAATCACGTGGGCCCCACCCGGAAATCACGTGGGCCCCACCCGGAAATCACGTGGGCCCCACCCGGAAATCACGTGGGCCCCACCCGGAAATCACGTGGGCCCCACCCGGAAATCACGTGGGCCCCACCCGGAAATCACGTGGGCCCCACCCGGAAATCACGTGGGCCCCACCCGGAAATCACGTGGGCCCCCAGGGGAAATCACGTGGGCCCCACAAGGAAATCACGTGGGCCCCACCCGGAAATCACATGGGCCCCACCCGGAAATCACGTGGGCCCCACCCGGAAATCACGTGGGCCCCACGGGGAAATCACGTGGGCCCCACCCGGAAATCACGTGGGCCCCACCCGGAAATCACGTGGGCCCCACCCGGAAATCACGTGGGCCCCACCCGGAAATCACGTGGGCCCCACCCGGAAATCACGTGGGCCCCACCCGGAAATCACGTGGGCCCCACCCGGAAATCACGTGGGCCCCACCCGGAAATCACGTGGGCCCCACGGGGAAATCACGTGGGCCCCACCCGGAAATCACGTGGGCCCCACCCGGAAATCACGTGGGCCCCACACGGAAATCACGTGGGCCCCACCCGGAAATCACGTGGGCACCACCCGGAAATCACGTGGGCCCCACCCGGAAATCACGTGGGCCCCACCCGGAAATCACGTGGGCCCCACACGGAAATCACGTGGGCCCCACCCGGAAATCACGTGGGCCCCACCCGGAAATCACGTGGGCCCCACGGGGAAATCAGGTGGGCCCCACCCGGAAATCACGTGGGCACCACGGGGAAATCACGTGGGCCCCACCCGGAAATCACGTGGGCACCACGGGGAAATCACGTGGGCCCCACCCGGAAATCACGTGGGCCCCACCCGGAAATCACGTGGGCCCCACCCGGAAATCACGTGGGGCCCACCCGGAAATCACGTGGGCCCCACCCGGAAATCACGTGGGCCCCACGGGGAAATCACGTGGGCCCCACCCGGAAATCACGTGGGCACCACCCGGAAATCACGTGGGCCCCACACGGAAATCACGTGGGCCCCACCCGGAAATCACGTGGGCCCCACACGGAAATCACGTGGGCCCCACCCGGAAATCACGTGGGCCCCACTCGGAAATCACGTGGGCCCCACCCGGAAATCACGTGGGCCCCACCCGGAAATCACGTGGGCCCCACCCGGAAATCACGTGGGCCCCACCCGGAAATCACGTGGGCCCCACCCGGAAATCACGTGGGCCCCACCCGGAAGTCACGTGGGCCCCACCCGGAAATCACGTGGGCCCCACCCGGAAATCACGTGGGCCCCACCCGGAAATCACGTGGGCCCCACCCGGAAATCACGTGGGACCCACCCGGAAATCACGTGGGCCCCACCCGGAAATCACGTGGGCCCCACGGGGAAATCACGTGGGCCCCACCCGGAAATCACGTGGGCCCCACCCGGAAATCACGTGGGCCCCACGGGGAAAACACGTGGGCCCCACCCGGAAATCACGTGGGCCCCACCCGGAAATCACGTAGGCCCCACACGGAAATCACGTGGGCCCCACCCGGAAATCACGTGGGCCCCACCCGGAAATCACGTGGGACCCACCCGGAAATCACGTGGGCCCCACCCGGAAATCACGTGGGCCCCACGGGGAAATCACGTGGGCCCCACCCGGAAATCACGTGGGCCCCACCCGGAAATCACGTGGGCCCCACCCGGAAATCACGTGGGACCCCAGGGGAAATCACGTGGGCCCCACCCGGAAATCACGTGGGCCCCACCCGGAAATCACGTGGGCCCCACCCTGAAATCACGTGGGCCCCACCCGGAAATCACGTGGGCCCCACCCTGAAATCACGTGGGCCCCACCCGGAAATCACGTGGGCCCCACCCGGAAATCACGTGGGCCCCACCCGGAAATCACGTGGGCCCCACCCGGAAATCACGTGGGCCCCACCCGGAAATCACGTGGGCCCCACCCGGAAATCACGTGGGGCCCACCCGGAAATCACGTGGGCCCCACCCGGAAATCACGTGGGCCCCACGGGGAAATCACGTGGGCCCCACCCGGAAATCACGTGGCCCCACCCGGAAATCACGTGGGCCCCACCCTGAAATCACGTGGGCCCCACCCGGAAATCACGTGGGCCCCACCCGGAAATCACGTGGGCCCCACCCGGAAATCACGTGGGCCCCACCCGGAAATCACGTGGGCCCCACTCGGAAATCACGTGGGCCCCACCCGGAAATCACGTGGGCCCCCAGGGGAAATCACGTGGGCCCCACCCGGAAATCACGTGGGCCCCACCCGGAAATCACGTGGGACCCCAGGGGAAATCACGTGGGCCCCACCCGGAAATCACGTGGGCCCCACCCGGAAATCACGTGGGCCCCACCCGGAAATCACGTGGGCCCCACCCGGAAATCACGTGGGCCCCACCCGGAAATCACGTGGGCCCCACCCGGAAATCACGTGGGCCCCACCCGGAAATCACGTGGGCCCCACCCGGAAATCACGTGGGCCCCACCCGGAAATCACGTGGGCCCCACCCGGAAATCACGTGGGCCCCACCCGGAAAGCACGTGGGGCCCACCCGGAAATCACGTGGGCCCCACCCGGAAATCACGTTGGCCCCACCCGGAAATCACGTGGGCCCCACCCGGAAATCACGTGGGCCCCACCCGGAAATCACGTGGGCCCCACCCTGAAATCACGTGGGCCCCACCCGGAAATCACGTGGGCCCCACCCGGAAATCACGTGGGCCCCACCCGGAAATCAGGTGGGCCCCACCCGGAAATCACGTGGGCCCCACTCGGAAATCACGTGGGCCCCACCCGGAAATCACGTGGGCCCCCAGGGGAAATCACGTGGGCCCCACCCGGAAATCACGTGGGCCCGACGGGGAAATCACGTGGGCCCCACCCGGAAATCACGTGGGCCCCCAGGGGAAATCACTTGGGCCCCACCCGGAAATCACGTGGGCCCCACCCGGAAATCACGTGGGCCCCACCCGGAAATCACGTGGGCCCCACGGGGAAATCACGTGGGCCCCACCCGGAAATCACGTGGGCCCCACCCGGAAATCACGTGGGCCCCACGGGGAAATCACGTGGGCCCCACCCGGAAATCACGTGGGCCCCACCCGGATATCACGTGGGCCCCACCCGGAAATCACGTGGGCCCCACCCGGAAATCACGTGGGCCCCACGGGGAAATCACGTGGGTCCCACCCGGAAATCACGTGGGCCCCACCCGTAAATCACGTGGGCCCCACCCGGAAATCACGTGGGCCCCACCCGGAAATCACGTGGGCCCCACCCGGAAATCACGTGGGCCCCACCCGGAAATCACGTGGGCCCCACGGGGAAATCACGTGGGCCCCACCTGGAAATCACGTGGGCCCCACCCGGAAATCACGTGGGACCCACCCGGAAATCACGTGGGCCCCACCCGGAAATCACGTGGGCCCCACCCGGAAATCACGTGGGCCCCCAGGGGAAATCACGTGGGCCCCACCCGGAAATCACGTGGGCCCCACCCGGAAATCACGTGGGCCCCACCCGGAAATCACGTGGGCCCCACCCGGAAATCACGTGGGCCCCACCCGGAAATCACGTGGGCCCCACCCGGAAATCACGTGGGCCCCACCCGGAAATCACGTGGGCCCCACGGGGAAATCACGTGGGCCCCACCCGGAAATCACGTGGGCCCCACCCGGAAATCACGTGGACCCCACCCGGAAATCACGTGGGCCCCACCCGGAAATCACGTGGGGCCCACCCGGAAATCACGTGGGCCCCACGGGGAAATCACGTGGGCCCCACCCGGAAATCACGTGGGCCCCACCCGGAAATCACGTGGGCCCCACCCGGAAATCACGTGGGCCCCACCCGGAAATCACGTGGGCCCCACCCTGAAATCACGTGGTCCCCACCCGGAAATCACGTGGGCCCCACCCGGAAATCACGTGGGCCCCACCCGGAAATCACGTGGGCCCCACCCGGAAATCACGTGGGCCCCACCCGGAAATCACGTGGGCCCCACCCGGAAATCACGTGGGCCCCACCCGGAAATCACGTGGGCCCCACCCGGAAATCACGTGGGCCCCATCCGGAAATCACGTGGGCCCCACGGGGAAATCACGTGGGCCCCACCCGGAAATCACGTGGGGCCCACCCGGAAATCACGTGGGCCCCACGGGGAAATCACGTGGGCCCCACCCGGAAATCACGTGGGCCCCACCCGGAAATCACGTGGGCCCCACCCGGAAATCACGTGGGCCCCACCCGGAAATCACGTGGGCCCCACCCGGAAATCACGTGGGCCCCACCCGGAAATCACGTGGGCCCCATCCGGAAATCACGTGGGCCCCACGGGGAAATCACGTGGGCCCACCCGGAAATTACGTGGGGCCCACCCGGAAATCACGTGGGGCCCCACGGGGAAATCACGTGGGCCCCACCCGGAAATCACGTGGGCCCCACCCGGAAATCACGTGGGCCCCACCCGGAAATCACGTGGGCCCCACCCGGAAATCACGTGGGCCCCACCCGGAAATCACGTGGGCCCCACCCGGAAATCACGTGGGCCCCACCCGGAAATCACGTGGGCCCCACCCGGAAATCACGTGGGCCCCACGGGGAAATCACGTGGGCCCCACCCGGAAATCACGTGGGCCCCACCCGGAAATCACGTGGGCCCCACCCGGAAATCACGTGGGCCCCACCCGGAAATCACGTGGGCCCCACCCGGAAATCACGTGGGCCCCACCCGGAAATCACGTGGGCCCCACCCGGCAATCACGTGGGCCCCACCCGGAAATCACGTGGGCCCCCAGGGGAAATCACGTGGGCCCCACAAGAAAATCACGTGGGCCCCACCCGGAAATCACGTGGGCCCCACCCGGAAATCACGTGGGCCCCACCCGGAAATCACGTGGGCCCCACGGGGAAATCACGTGGGCCCCACGGGGAAATCACGTGGGCCACACCCGGAAATCACGTGGGCCCCACCCGGAAATCACGTGGGCCCCACCCGGAAATCACGTGGGCCCCACCCGGAAATCACGTGGGCCCCACGGGGAAATCACGTGGGCCCCACGGGGAATCACGTGGGCCCCACCCGGAAATCACGTGGGCCCCACCCGGAAATCACGTGGGCCCCACCCGGAAATCACGTGGGCCCCACCCGGAAATCACGTGGGCCCCACCCGGAAATCACGTGGGCCCCACCCGGAAATCACGTGGGCCCCACCCGGAAATCACGTGGGCCCCACCCGGAAATCACGTGGGCCCCACCCGGAAATCACGTGGGCCCCACACCGGAAATCACGTGGGCCCCACCCGGAAATCACGTGGGCCCCACCCGGAAATCACGTGGGGCCCCACCCGGAAATCACGTGGGCCCCACGGGGAAATCACGTGGGCCCCACCCGGAAATCACGTGGGCCCCACCCGGAAATCACGTGGGCCCCACCCGGAAATCACGTGGGCCCACCCGGAAATCACGTGGGCCCCACCCGGAAATCACGTGGGCCCCACCCGGAAATCACGTGGGCCCCACCCGGAAATCACGTGGGCCCTACCCGGAAATCACGTGGGCCCCCAGGGGAAATCACGTGGGCCCCACCCGGAAATCACGTGGGCCCCACCCGGAAATCACGTGGGCCCCACCCGGAAATCACGTGGGCCCTACCCGGAAATCACGTGGGCCCCCAGGGGAAATCACGTGGGCCCCACCCGGAAATCACGTGGGCCCCACCCGGAAATCACGTGGGCCCCACCCGGAAATCACGTGGGCCCCACCCGGAAATCACGTGGGCCCCACCCGGAAATCACGTGGGCCCCACCCGGAAATCACGTGGGCCCCACCCGGAAATCACGTGAGCCCCACCCGGAAATCACGTGGGCCCCACCCGGAAATCACGTGGGCCCCACCCGGAAATCACGTGGGCCCCACCCGGAAATCACGTGGGCCCCACGGGGAAATCACGTGGGCCCCACCCGGAAATCACGTGGGCCCCACCCGGAAATCACGTGGGCCCCACCCGGAAATCACGTGGGCCCCACCCGGAAATCACGTGGGCCCCACCCGGAAATCACGTGGGCCCCACCCGGAAATCACGTGGGCCCCCAGGGGAAATCACGTGGGCTCCACCCGGAAATCACGTGGGCCCCACCCGGAAATCACGTGGGCCCCACCCGGAAATCACGTGGGCCCGACGGGGAAATCACGTGGGCCCCACCCGGAAATCACGTGGGCCCCACCCGGAAATCACGTGGGCCCCACCCGGAAATCACGTGGGCCCCACCCGGAAATCACGTGGGCCCCACCCGGAAATCACGTGGGCCCCACCCGGAAATCACGTGGGCCCCACCCGGAAATCACGTGGGCCCCACCCGGAAATCACGTGGGCCCCACCCGGAAATCACGTGGGCCCCACCCGGAAATCACGTGGGCCCCACCCGGAAATCACGTGGGCCCCCAGGGGAAATCACTTGGGCCCCACCCGGAAATCACGTGGGCCCCACCCGGAAATCACGTGGGCCCCACCCGGAAATCACGTGGGGCCCACGGGGAAATCACGTGGGCCCCACCCGGAAATCACGTGGGCCCCACGGGGAAATCACGTGGGTCCCACCCGGAAATCACGTGGGCCCCACCCGGAAATCACGTGGGCCCCACCCGGAAATCACGTGGGCCCCACCCGGAAATCACGTGGGCCCCACCCGGAAATCACGTGGGCCCCACGGGGAAATCACGTGGGCCCCACCCGGAAATCACGTGGGCCCCACCCGGAAATCACGTGGGCCCCACCCGGAAATCACGTGGGCCCCACCCGGAAATCACGTGGGCCCCACCCGGAAATCACGTGGGCCCCACCCGGAAATCACGTGGGCCCCACCCGGAAATCACGTGGGCCCCACCCGGAAATCACGTGGGCCCCACCCGGAAATCACGTGGGCCCCCAGGGGAAATCACGTGGGCCCCACCCGGAAATCACGTGGGCCCCACCCGGAAATCACGTGGGCCCCACCCGGAAATCACGTGGGCCCCACGGGGAAATCACGTGGGCCCCACCCGGAAATCACGTGGGCCCCACCCGGAAATCACGTGGGCCCCCAGGGGAAATCACGTGGGCCCCACCCGGAAATCACGTGGGCCCCACCCGGAAATCACGTGGGCCCCACCCGGAAATCACGTGGGCCCCACCCGGAAATCACGTGGGCCCCACCCGGAAATCACGTGGGCCCCACCCGGAAATCACGTGGGCCCCACCCGGAAATCACGTGGGCCCCACCCGGAAATCACGTGGGCCCCACCCGGAAATCACGTGGGCCCCACCCGGAAATCACGTGGGCCCCACCCGGAAATCACGTGGGCCCCACCCGGAAATCACGTGGGCCCCACCCGGAAATCACGTGGGCCCCACCCGGAAATCACGTGGGCCCCACCCGGAAATCACGTGGGGCCCACCCGGAAATCACGTGGGCCCCACGGGGAAATCACGTGGGCCCCACCCGGAAATCACGTGGGCCCCACCCGGAAATCACGTGGGCCCCACCCGGAAATCACGTGGGCCCCACCCGGAAATCACGTGGGCCCCACCCGGAAATCACGTGGGCCCCACCCGGAAATCACGTGGGCCCCACCCGGAAATCACGTGGGCCCCACCCGGAAATCACGTGGGCCCTACCCGGAAATCACGTGGGCCCCCAGGGGAAATCACGTGGGCCCCACCCGGAAATCACGTGGGCCCCACCCGGAAATCACGTGGGCCCCACCCGGAAATCACGTGGGCCCCACCCGGAAATCACGTGGGCCCCACCCGGAAATCACGTGGGCCCCACCCGGAAATCACGTGGGCCCCACCCGGAAATCACGTGAGCCCCACCCGGAAATCACGTGGGCCCCACGGGGAAATCACGTGGGCCCCACCCGGAAATCACGTGGGCCCCACCTGGAAATCACGTGGGCCCCACGGGGAAATCACGTGGGCCCCACCCGGAAATCACGTGGGCCCCACCCGGAAATCACGTGGGCCCCACCCGGAAATCACGTGGGCCCCACCCGGAAATCACGTGGGCCCCACCCGGAAATCACGTGGGCCCCACCCGGAAATCACGTGGGCCCCACCCGGAAATCACGTGGGCCCCACCCGGAAATCACGTGGGCCCCACCCGGAAATCACGTGGGCCCCACACGGAAATCACGTGGGCCCCACACGGAAATCACGTGGGCCCCACCCGGAAATCACGTGGGCCCCACGGGGAAATCACGTGGGCCCCACGCGGAAATCACGTGGGCCCCACGGGGAAATCACGTGGGCCCCACCCGGAAATCATGTGGGCCCCACGGGGAAATCACGTGGGCCCCACCCGGAAATCACGTGGGCCCCACCCGGAAATCACGTGGGCCCCACCCGGAAATCACGTGGGCCCCACCCGGAAATCACGTGGGCCCCACGGGGAAATCACGTGGGCCCCACCCGGAAATCACGTGGGTCCCACCCGGAAATCACGTGGGCCCCACCCGGAAATCACGTGGGCCCCACCCGGAAATCACGTGGGCCCAACCCGGAAATCACGTGGGCCCCACCTGGAAATCACGTGGGCCCCACCCGGAAATCACGTGGGCCCCCAGGGGAAATCACGTGGGCCCCACCCTGAAATCACGTGGGCCCCACCCGGAAATCACGTGGGCCCCACCCGGAAATAACGTGGGCCCCACCCGGAAATCACGTGGGCCCCACCCAGAAATCACGTGGGCCCCACCCGGAAATCACGTGGGCCCCACCCGGAAATCAAGTGGGCCCCACCCAGAAATCACGTGGGCCCCACCCGGAAATCACGTGGGCCCCCAGGGGAAATCATGTGGGCCCCACCCGGAAATCACGTGGGCCCCACCCGGAAATCACGTGGGCCCCACCCGGAAATCACTTGGGCCCCACCCGGAAATCACGTGGGCCCCACCCGGAAATCACGTGGGCCCCATCCGGAAATCACGTGGGCCCCACGGGGAAATCACGTGGGCCCCACCCGGAAATCACGTGGGGCCCACCCGGAAATCACGTGGGCCCCACCCGGAAATCACGTGGGCCCCACCCGGAAATCACGTGGGCCCCACCCGGAAATCACGTGGGCCCCCAGGGGAAATCACGTGGGCCCCACCCGGAAATCACGTGGGCCCCACCCGGAAATCACGTGGGCCCCCAGGGGAAATCACGTGGGCCCCACCCGGATATCACGTGGGCCCCACCCGGAAATCACGTGGGCCCCACCCGGAAATAACGTGGGCCCCACGGGGAAATCACGTGGGCCCCACCCGGAAATCACGTGGGCCCCACCCGGAAATCACGTGGGCCCCCAGGGGAAATCACGTGGGCCCCACCCGGAAATCACGTGGGCCCCACCCGGAAATCACGTGGGCCCCACCCGGAAATCACGTGGGCCCCACCCGGAAATCACGTGGGCCCCACCCGGAAATCACGTGGGCCCCACCCGGAAATCACGTGGGCCCCACCCGGAAATCACGTGGGCCCCACCCGGAAATCACGTGGGCCCCACCCGGAAATCACGTGGGCCCCACCCTGAAATCACGTGGGCCCCACCCTGAAATCACGTGGGCCCCACCCGGAAATCACGTGGGCCCCACCCGGAAATCACGTGGGCCCCACCCGGAAATCACGTGGGCCCCACCCGGAAATCACGTGGGCCCCACCCGGAAATCACGTGGGCCCCACCCGGAAATCACGTGGGCCCCACCCGGAAATCACGTGGGCCCCCAGGTGAAATCACGTGGGCCCCACAAGGAAATCACGTGGGCCCCACCCTGAAATCACGTGGGCCCCACCCGGAAATCACGTGGGCCCCACCCGGAAATCACGTGGGCCCCACCCGGAAATCACGTGTGCCCCACGGGGAAATCACGTGGGCCCCACCCGGAAATCACGTGGGCCCCACCCGGAAATCACGTGGGCCCCACCCGGAAATCACGTGGGCCCCACCCGGAAATCACGTGGGCCCCACCCGGAAATCACGTGGCCCCCACGGGGAAATCACGTGGGCCCCACCCGGAAATCACGTGGGCCCCACCCGGAAATCACGTGGGCCCCACCAGGAAATCACGTGGGCCCCACCCGGAAATCACGTGGGCCCCACGGGGAAATCACGTGGGCCCCACGGGGAAATCACGTGGGCCCCACCCGGAAATCACGTGGGCCCCACCCGGAAATCACGTGAGCCCCACCCGGAAATCACGTGGGCCCCACCCGGAAATCACGTGGGCCCCACCCGGAAATCACGAGGGCCCCACCCGGAAATCACGTGGGCCCCCAGGGGAAATCACGTGGGCCCCACCCGGAAATCACGTGGGCCCCACCCGGAAATCACGTGGGCCCCACCCGGAAATCACGTGGGCCCCACCCGGAAATCACGTGGGCCCTACCCGGAAATCACGTGGGCCCCCAGAGGAAATCACGTGGGCCCCACCCGGAAATCACGTGGGCCCCACCCGGAAATCACGTGGGCCCCACCCGGAAATCACGTGGGCCCCACCCGGAAATCACGTGGGCCCCACCCGGAAATCACGTGGGCCCCACCCGGAAATCACGTGGGCCCCACGGGGAAATCACGTGGGCCCCACCCGGAAATCACGTGGGCCCCACCCGGAAATCACGTGGGCCCCACCCGGAAATCACGTGGGCCCCACCCGGAAATCACGTGGGCCCCACCCGGAAATCACGTGGGCCCCACCCGGAAATCACGTGGGCCCCACCCGGAAATCACGTGGGCCCCACCCGGAAATCACGTGGGCCCCACCCGGAAATCACGTGGGCCCCACCCGGAAATCACGTGGGCCCCACCCGGAAATCACGTGGGGCCCACCCGGAAATCACGTGGGCCCCACGGGGAAATCACGTGGGCCCCACCCGGAAATCACGTGGGCCCCACCCGGAAATCACGTGGGCCCCACACGGAAATCACGTGGGCCCCACCCGGAAATCACGTGGGCCCCACCCTGAAATCACGTGGGCCCCACCCGGAAATCACGTGGGCCCCACCCGGAAATCACGTGGGCCCCACCCGGAAATCACGTGGGCCCCACCCGGAAATCACGTGGGCCCCACCCGGAAATCACGTGGGCCCCACCCGGAAATCACGTGGGCCCCACCCGGAAATCACGTGGGCCCCACCCGGAAATAACGTGGGCCCCACCCGGAAATCACGTGGGCCCCCAGGGGAAATCACGTGGGCCCCACAAGGAAATCACGTGGGCCCCACCCGGAAATCACATGGGCCCCACCCGGAAATCACGTGGGCCCCACCCGGAAATCACGTGGGCCCCACGGGGAAATCACGTGGGCCCCACCCGGAAATCACGTTGGCCCCACCCGGAAATCACGTGGGCCCCACCCGGAAATCACGTGGGCCCCACCCGGAAATCACGTGGGCCCCACCCGGAAATCACGTGGGCCCCACCCGGAAATCACGTGGGCCCCACCCGGAAATCACGTGGGCCCCACCCGGAAATCACGTGGGCCCCACCCGGAAATCACGTGGGCCCCACCCGGAAATCACGTGGGCCCCACCCGGAAATCACGTGGGCCCCACCCGGAAATCACGTGGGCCCCACGGGGAAATCACGCGGGCCCCACCCGGAAATCACGTGGGCACCACGGGGAAATCACGTGGGCCCCACCCGGAAATCACGTGGGCACCACGGGGAAATCACGTGGGCCCCACCCGGAAATCACGTGGGCCCCACCCGGAAATCACGTGGGCCCCACCCGGAAATCACGTGGGGCCCACCCGGAAATCACGTGGGCCCCACCCGGAAATCACGTGGGCCCCACGGGGAAATCACGTGGGCCCCACCCGGAAATCACGTGGGCACCACCCGGAAATCACGTGGGCCCCACACGGAAATCACGTGGGCCCCACCCGGAAATCACGTGGGCCCCACACGGAAATCACGTGGGCCCCACCCGGAAATCACGTGGGCCCCTCCCGGAAATCACGTGGGCCCCACCCGGAAATCACGTGGGCCCCACCCGGAAATCACGTGGGCCCCACGGGGAAATCACGTGGGCCCCACCCGGAAATCACGTGGGCCCCACCCGGAAATCACGTGGGCCCCACCCGGAAGTCACGTGGGCCCCACCCGGAAATCACGTGGGCCCCACCCGGAAATCACGTGGGCCCCACCCGGAAATCACGTGGGCCCCACCCGGAAATCACGTGGGCCCCACCCGGAAATCACGTGGGCCCCACCCGGAAATCACGTGGGCCCCACCGGAAATCACGTGGGCCCCCAGGTGAAATCACGTGGGCCCCACAAGGAAATCACGTGGGCCCCACCCTGAAATCACGTGGGCCCCACCCGGAAATCACGTGGGCCCCACCCGGAAATCACGTGGGCCCCACCCGGAAATCACGTGTGCCCCACGGGGAAATCACGTGGGCCCCACCCGGAAATCACGTGGGCCCCACCCGGAAATCACGTGGGCCCCACCCGGAAATCACGTGGGCCCCACCCGGAAATCACGTGGGCCCCACCCGGAAATCACGTGGGCCCCACCCGGAAATCACGTGGCCCCCACGGGGAAATCACGTGGGCCCCACCCGGAAATCACGTGGGCCCCACCCGGAAATCACGTGGGCCCCACCCGGAAATCACGTGGGCCCCACCCGGAAATCACGTGGGCCCCACGGGGAAATCACGTGGGCCCCACGGGGAAATCACGTGGGCCCCACCCGGAAATCACGTGGGCCCTACCCGGAAATCACGTGAGCCCCACCCGGAAATCACATGGGCCCCACCCGGAAATCACGTGGGCCCCACCCGGAAATCACGTGGGCCCCACCCGGAAATCACGTGGGCCCCCAGGGGAAATCACGTGGGCCCCACCCGGAAATCACGTGGGCCCCACCCGGAAATCACGTGGGCCCCACCCGGAAATCACGTGGGCCCCACCCGGAAATCACGTGGGCCCCACACGGAAATCACGTGGGCCCCACCCGGAAATCACGTGGGCCCCACCCTGAAATCACGTGGGCCCCACCCGGAAATCACGTGGGCCCCACCCGGAAATCACGTGGGCCCCACCCGGAAATCACGTGGGCCCCACCCGGAAATCACGTGGGCCCCACCCGGAAATCACGTGGGCCCCACCCGGAAATAACGTGGGCCCCACCCGGAAATCACGTGGGCCCCCAGGGGAAATCACGTGGGCCCCACAAGGAAATCACGTGGGCCCCACCCGGAAATCACGTGGGCCCCACCCGGAAATCACGTGGGCCCCACCCGGAAATCACGTGGGCCCCACGGGGAAATCACGTGGGCCCCACCCGGAAATCACGTGGGCCCCACCCGGAAATCACGTGGGCCCCACCCGGAAATCACGTGGGCCCCACCCGGAAATCACGTGGGCCCCAACCGGAAATCACGTGGGCCCCACCCGGAAATCACGTGGGCCCCACCCGGAAATCACGTGGGCCCCACCCGGAAATCACGTGGGCCCCACCCGGAAATCACGTGGGCCCCAAGGGGAAATCACGTGGGCCCCACCCGGAAATCACGTGGGCCCCACCCGGAAATCACGTGGGCCCCACCCGGAAATCACGTGGGCCCCACCCGGAAATCACGTGGGCCCCACCCGGAAATCACGTGGGCCCCACCCGGAAATCACGTGGGCCCCACCCGGAAATCACGTGGGCCCCACGGGGAAATCACGCGGGCCCCACCCGGAAATCACGTGGGCACCACGGGGAAATCACGTGGGCCCCACCCGGAAATCACGTGGGCACCACGGGGAAATCACGTGGGCCCCACCCGGAAATCACGTGGGCCCCACCCGGAAATCACGTGGGCCCCACCCGGAAATCACGTGGGGCCCACCCGGAAATCACGTGGGCCCCACCCGGAAATCACGTGGGCCCCACGGGGAAATCACGTGGGCCCCACCCGGAAATCACGTGGGCACCACCCGGAAATCACGTGGGCCCCACACGGAAATCACGTGGGCCCCACCCGGAAATCACGTGGGCCCCACACGGAAATCACGTGGGCCCCACCCGGAAATCACGTGGGCCCCTCCCGGAAATCACGTGGGCCCCACCCGGAAATCACGTGGGCCCCACCCGGAAATCACGTGGGCCCCACGGGGAAATCACGTGGGCCCCACCCGGAAATCACGTGGGCCCCACCCGGAAATCACGTGGGCCCCACCCGGAAGTCACGTGGGCCCCACCCGGAAATCACGTGGGCCCCACCCGGAAATCACGTGGGCCCCACCCGGAAATCACGTGGGCCCCACCCGGAAATCACGTGGGCCCCACCCGGAAATCACGTGGGCCCCACCCGGAAATCACGTGGGCCCCACCCGGAAATCACGTGGGCCCCCAGGTGAAATCACGTGGGCCCCACAAGGAAATCACGTGGGCCCCACCCTGAAATCACGTGGGCCCCACCCGGAAATCACGTGGGCCCCACCCGGAAATCACGTGGGCCCCACCCGGAAATCACGTGTGCCCCACGGGGAAATCACGTGGGCCCCACCCGGAAATCACGTGGGCCCCACCCGGAAATCACGTGGGCCCCACCCGGAAATCACGTGGGCCCCACCCGGAAATCACGTGGGCCCCACCCGGAAATCACGTGGGCCCCACCCGGAAATCACGTGGCCCCCACGGGGAAATCACGTGGGCCCCACCCGGAAATCACGTGGGCCCCACCCGGAAATCACGTGGGCCCCACCCGGAAATCACGTGGGCCCCACCCGGAAATCACGTGGGCCCCACGGGGAAATCACGTGGGCCCCACGGGGAAATCACGTGGGCCCCACCCGGAAATCACGTGGGCCCCACCCGGAAATCACGTGAGCCCCACCCGGAAATCACATGGGCCCCACCCGGAAATCACGTGGGCCCCACCCGGAAATCACGTGGGCCCCACCCGGAAATCACGTGGGCCCCCAGGGGAAATCACGTGGGCCCCACCCGGAAATCACGTGGGCCCCACCCGGAAATCACGTGGGCCCCACCCGGAAATCACGTGGGCCCCACCCGGAAATCACGTGGGCCCCACCCGGAAATCACGTGGGCCCCACCCGGAAATCACGTGGGCCCCACCCGGAAATCACGTGGGCCCCACCCGGAAATCACGTGGGCCCCACCCGGAAATCACGTGGGCCCCACGGGGAAATCACGTGGGCCCCACCCGGAAATCACGTGGGCCCCACCCGGAAATCACGTGGGCCCCACCCGGAAATCACGTGGGCCCCACCCGGAAATCACGTGGGCCCCACCCGGAAATCACGAGGGCCCCACCCGGAAATTACGTGGGCCCCACCCGGAAATCACGTGGGCCCTACCCGGAAATCACGTGGGCCCCCAGAGGAAATCACGTGGGCCCCACCCGGAAATCACGTGGGCCCCCAGGGGAAATCACGTGGGCCCCACCCGGAAATCACGTGGGCCCCACCCGGAAATCACGTGGGCCCCACCCGGAAATCACGTGGGCCCCACGGGGAAATCACGTGGGCCCCACCCGGAAATCACGTGGGCCCCACCCGGAAATCACGTGGGCCCCACCCGGAAATCACGTGGGCCCCACCCGGAAATCACGTGGGCCCCACCCGGAAATCACGTGGGCCCCACCCGGAAATCACGTGGGCCCCACCCGGAAATCACGTGGGCCCCACCCGGAAATCACGTGGGCCCCACCCGGAAATCACGTGGGCCCCACCCGGAAATCACGTGGGCCCCACCCGGAAATCACGTGGGGCCCACCCGGAAATCACGTGGGCCCCACGGGGAAATCACGTGGGCCCCACCCGGAAATCACGTGGGCCCCACCCGGAAATCACGTGGGCCCCACACGGAAATCACGTGGGCCCCACCCGGAAATCACGTGGGCCCCACCCTGAAATCACGTGGGCCCCACCCGGAAATCACGTGGGCCCCACCCGGAAATCACGTGGGCCCCACCCGGAAATCACGTGGGCCCCACCCGGAAATCACGTGGGCCCCACCCGGAAATCACGTGGGCCCCACCCGGAAATAACGTGGGCCCCACCCGGAAATCACGTGGGCCCCCAGGGGAAATCACGTGGGCCCCACAAGGAAATCACGTGGGCCCCACCCGGAAATCACGTGGGCCCCACCCGGAAATCACGTGGGCCCCACCCGGAAATCACGTGGGCCCCACGGGGAAATCACGTGGGCCCCACCCGGAAATCACGTGGGCCCCACCCGGAAATCACGTGGGCCCCACCCGGAAATCACGTGGGCCCCACCCGGAAATCACGTGGGCCCCACCCGGAAATCACGTGGGCCCCACCCGGAAATCACGTGGGCCCCACCCGGAAATCACGTGGGCCCCACCCGGAAATCACGTGGGCCCCACCCGGAAATCACGTGGGCCCCACCCGGAAATCACGTGGGCCCCACCCGGAAATCACGTGGGCCCCAAGGGGAAATCACGTGGGCCCCACCCGGAAATCACGTGGGCCCCACCCGGAAATCACGTGGGCCCCACCCGGAAATCACGTGGGCCCCACCCGGAAATCACGTGGGCCCCACCCGGAAATCACGTGGGCCCCACGGGGAAATCACGCGGGCCCCACCCGGAAATCACGTGGGCACCACGGGGAAATCACGTGGGCCCCACCCGGAAATCACGTGGGCACCACGGGGAAATCACGTGGGCCCCACCCGGAAATCACGTGGGGCCCCACCCGGAAATCACGTGGGCCCCACCCGGAAATCACGTGGGGCCCACCCGGAAATCACGTGGGCCCCACCCGGAAATCACGTGGGCCCCACGGGGAAATCACGTGGGCCCCACCCGGAAATCACGTGGGCACCACCCGGAAATCACGTGGGCCCCACACGGAAATTCACGTGGGCCCCACCCGGAAATCACGTGGGCCCCACACGGAAATCACGTGGGCCCCACGGGGAAATCACGTGGGCCCCACCCGGAAATCACGTGGCCCCACCCGGAAATCACGTGGGCCCCACCCTGAAATCACGTGGGCCCCACCCGGAAATCACGTGGGCCCCACCCGGAAATCACGTGGGCCCCACCCGGAAATCACGTGGGCCCCACCCGGAAATCACGTGGGCCCCACTCGGAAATCACGTGGGCCCCACCCGGAAATCACGTGGGCCCCCAGGGGAAATCACGTGGGCCCCACCCGGAAATCACGTGGGCCCCACCCGGAAATCACGTGGGACCCCAGGGGAAATCACGTGGGCCCCACCCGGAAATCACGTGGGCCCCACCCGGAAATCACGTGGGCCCCACCCGGAAATCACGTGGGCCCCACCCGGAAATCACGTGGGCCCCACCCGGAAATCACGTGGGCCCCACGGGGAAATCACGTGGGCCCCACCCGGAAATCACGTGGGCCCCACCCGGAAATCACGTGGGCCCCACCCGGAAATCACGTGGGCCCCACCCGGAAATCACGTGGGCCCCACCCGGAAAGCACGTGGGGCCCACCCGGAAATCACGTGGGCCCCACCCGGAAATCACGTTGGCCCCACCCGGAAATCACGTGGGCCCCACCCGGAAATCACGTGGGCCCCACCCGGAAATCACGTGGGCCCCACCCTGAAATCACGTGGGCCCCACCCGGAAATCACGTGGGCCCCACCCGGAAATCACGTGGGCCCCACCCGGAAATCAGGTGGGCCCCACCCGGAAATCACGTGGGCCCCACTCGGAAATCACGTGGGCCCCACCCGGAAATCACGTGGGCCCCCAGGGGAAATCACGTGGGCCCCACCCGGAAATCACGTGGGCCCCACCCGGAAATCACGTGGGCCCCACCCGGAAATCACTGGGCCCCACCCGGAAATCACGTGGGCCCCACCCTGAAATCACGTGGGCCCCACCCGGAAATCACGTGGGCCCCACCCTGAAATCACGTGGGCCCCACCCGGAAATCACGTGGGCCCCACCCGGAAATCACGTGGGCCCCACCCGGAAATCACGTGGGCCCCACCCGGAAATCACGTGGGCCCCACTCGGAAATCACGTGGGCCCCACCCGGAAATCACGTGGGCCCCCAGGGGAAATCACGTGGGCCCCACCCGGAAATCACGTGGGCCCCACCCGGAAATCACGTGGGCCCCACCCGGAAATCACGTGGGCCCCACCCGGAAATCACGTGGGCCCCACCCGGAAATCACGTGGGCCCCACCCGGAAATCACGTGGGCCCCACGGGGAAATCACGTGGGCCCCACCCGGAAATCACGTGGGGCCCACCCGGAAATCACGTGGGCCCCACGGGGAAATCACGTGGGCCCCACCCGGAAATCACGTGGGCCCCACCCGGAAATCACGTGGGCCCCACCCGGAAATCACGTGGGCCCCACCCGGAAATCACGTGGGCCCCACCCGGAAATCACGTGGGCCCCACCCGGAAATCACGTGGGCCCCACCCGGAAATCACGTGGGCCCCACCCGGAAATCACGTGGGCCCCCAGGGGAAATCACGTGGGCCCCACCCGGAAATCACGTGGGCCCCACCCGGAAATCACGTGGGCCCCACCCGGAAATCACGTGGGCCCCACCCGGAAATCACGTGGGCCCCACCCGGAAATCACGTGGGCCCCACCCGGAAATCACGTGGGCCCCACCCGGAAATCACGTGGGCCCCACCCGGAAATCACGTGGGCCCCACGGGGAAATCACGTGGGCCCCACCCGGAAATCACGTGGGCCCCACCCGGAAATCACGTGGGCCCCACGGGGAAATCACGTGGGCCCCACCCGGAAATCACGTGGGCCCCACCCGGATATCACGTGGGCCCCACCCGGAAATCACGTGGGCCCCACCCGGAAATCACGTGGGCCCCACGGGGAAATCACGTGGGTCCCACCCGGAAATCACGTGGGCCCCACCCGTAAATCACGTGGGCCCCACCCGTAAATCACGTGGGCCCCACCCGGAAATCACGTGGGCCCCACCCGGAAATCACGTGGGCCCCACCCGGAAATCACGTGGGCCCCACGGGGAAATCACGTGGGCCCCACCTGGAAATCACGTGGGCCCCACCCGGAAATCACGTGGGCCCCACCCGGAAATCACGTGGGCCCCACCCGGAAATCACGTGGGCCCCACCCGGAAATCACGTGGGCCCCCAGGGGAAATCACGTGGGCCCCACCCGGAAATCACGTGGGCCCCACCCGGAAATCACGTGGGCCCCACCCGGAAATCACGTGGGCCCCACCCGGAAATCACGTGGGCCCCACCCGGAAATCACGTGGGCCCCACCCGGAAATCACGTGGGCCCCACCCGGAAATCACGTGGGCCCCACCCGGAAATCACGTGGGCCCCACCCGGAAATCACGTGGGCCCCACCCGGAAATCACGTGGGCCCCACCCGGAAATCACGTGGGCCCCACCCGGAAATCACGTGGACCCCACCCGGAAATCACGTGGGCCCCACCCGGAAATCACGTGGGGCCCACCCGGAAATCACGTGGGCCCCACGGGGAAATCACGTGGGCCCCACCCGGAAATCACGTGGGCCCCACCCGGAAATCACGTGGGCCCCACCCGGAAATCACGTGGGCCCCACCCGGAAATCACGTGGGCCCCACCCTGAAATCACGTGGTCCCCACCCGGAAATCACGTGGGCCCCACCCGGAAATCACGTGGGCCCCACCCGGAAATCACGTGGGCCCCACCCGGAAATCACGTGGGCCCCACCCGGAAATCACGTGGTCCCCACCCGGAAATCACGTGGGCCCCACCCGGAAATCACGTGGGCCCCACCCGGAAATCACGTGGGCCCCATCCGGAAATCACGTGGGCCCCACGGGGAAATCACGTGGGCCCCACCCGGAAATCACGTGGGGCCCACCCGGAAATCACGTGGGCCCCACGGGGAAATCACGTGGGCCCCACCCGGAAATCACGTGGGCCCCACCCGGAAATCACGTGGGCCCCACCCGGAAATCACGTGGGCCCCACCCGGAAATCACGTGGGCCCCACCCGGAAATCACGTGGGCCCCACCCGGAAATCACGTGGGCCCCATCCGGAAATCACGTGGGCCCCACGGGGAAATCACGTGGGCCCCACCCGGAAATCACGTGGGGCCCACCCGGAAATCACGTGGGCCCCACGGGGAAATCACGTGGGCCCCACCCGGAAATCACGTGGGCCCCACCCGGAAATCACGTGGGCCCCACCCGGAAATCACGTGGGCCCCACCCGGAAATCACGTGGGCCCCACCCGGAAATCACGTGGGCCCCACCCGGAAATCACGTGGGCCCCACCCGGAAATCACGTGGGCCCCACCCGGAAATCACGTGGGCCCCACGGGGAAATCACGTGGGCCCCACCCGGAAATCACGTGGGCCCCACCCGGAAATCACGTGGGCCCCACCCGGAAATCACGTGGGCCCCACCCGGAAATCACGTGGGCCCCACCCGGAAATCACGTGGGCCCCACCCGGAAATCACGTGGGCCCCACCCGGAAATCACGTGGGCCCCACCCGGAAATCACGTGGGCCCCCAGGGGAAATCACGTGGGCCCCACAAGAAAATCACGTGGGCCCCACCCGGAAATCACGTGGGCCCCACCCGGAAATCACGTGGGCCCCACCCGGAAATCACGTGGGCCCCACGGGGAAATCACGTGGGCCCCACGGGGAAATCACGTGGGCCACACCCGGAAATCACGTGGGCCCCACCCGGAAATCACGTGGGCCCCACCCGGAAATCACGTGGGCCCCACCCGGAAATCACGTGGGCCCCACGGGGAAATCACGTGGGCCCCACGGGGAAATCACGTGGGCCCCACCCGGAAATCACGTGGGCCCCACCCGGAAATCACGTGGGCCCCACCCGGAAATCACGTGGGCCCCACCCGGAAATCACGTGGGCCCCACCCGGAAATCACGTGGGCCCCACCCGGAAATCACGTGGGCCCCACCCGGAAATCACGTGGGCCCCACCCGGAAATCACGTGGGCCCCACCCGGAAATCACGTGGGCCCCACCCGGAAATCACGTGGGGCCCACCCGGAAATCACGTGGGCCCCACGGGGAAATCACGTGGGCCCCACCCGGAAATCACGTGGGCCCCACCCGGAAATCACGTGGGCCCCACCCGGAAATCACGTGGGCCCCACCCGGAAATCACGTGGGCCCCACCCGGAAATCACGTGGGCCCCACCCGGAAATCACGTGGGCCCCACCCGGAAATCACGTGGGCCCTACCCGGAAATCACGTGGGCCCCCAGGGGAAATCACGTGGGCCCCACCCGGAAATCACGTGGGCCCCACCCGGAAATCACGTGGGCCCCACCCGGAAATCACGTGGGCCCTACCCGGAAATCACGTGGGCCCCCAGGGGAAATCACGTGGGCCCCACCCGGAAATCACGTGGGCCCCACCCGGAAATCACGTGGGCCCCACCCGGAAATCACGTGGGCCCCACCCGGAAATCACGTGGGCCCCACCCGGAAATCACGTGGGCCCCACCCGGAAATCACGTGGGCCCCACCCGGAAATCACGTGAGCCCCACCCGGAAATCACGTGGGCCCCACGGGGAAATCACGTGGGCCCCACCCGGAAATCACGTGGGCCCCACCCGGAAATCACGTGGGCCCCACGGGGAAATCACGTGGGCCCCACCCGGAAATCACGTGGGCCCCACCCGGAAATCACTTGGGCCCCACCCGGAAATCACGTGGGCCCCACCCGGAAATCACGTGGGCCCCACCCGGAAATCACGTGGGCCCCACCCGGAAATCACGTGGGCCCCACCCGGAAATCACGTGGGCCCCCAGGGGAAATCACGTGGGCTCCACCCGGAAATCACGTGGGCCCCACCCGGAAATCACGTGGGCCCCACCCGGAAATCACGTGGGCCCGACGGGGAAATCACGTGGGCCCCACCCGGAAATCACGTGGGCCCCACCCGGAAATCACGTGGGCCCCACCCGGAAATCACGTGGGCCCCACCCGGAAATCACGTGGGCCCCACCCGGAAATCACGTGGGCCCCACCCGGAAATCACGTGGGCCCCACCCGGAAATCACGTGGGCCCCACCCGGAAATCACGTGGGCCCCACCCGGAAATCACGTGGGCCCCACCCGGAAATCACGTGGGCCCCACCCGGAAATCACGTGGGCCCCAAGGGGAAATCACTTGGGCCCCACCCGGAAATCACGTGGGCCCCACCCGGAAATCACGTGGGCCCCACCCGGAAATCACGTGGGCCCCACGGGGAAATCACGTGGGCCCCACCCGGAAATCACGTGGGCCCCACGGGGAAATCACGTGGGTCCCACCCGGAAATCACGTGGGCCCCACCCGGAAATCACGTGGGCCCCACCCGGAAATCACGTGGGCCCCACCCGGAAATCACGTGGGCCCCACCCGGAAATCACGTGGGCCCCACGGGGAAATCACGTGGGCCCCACCCGGAAATCACGTGGGCCCCACCCGGAAATCACGTGGGCCCCACCCGGAAATCACGTGGGCCCCACCCGGAAATCACGTGGGCCCCACCCGGAAATCACGTGGGCCCCACCCGGAAATCACGTGGGCCCCACCCGGAAATCACGTGGGCCCCACCCGGAAATCACGTGGGCCCCACCCGGAAATCACGTGGGCCCCCAGGGGAAATCACGTGGGCCCCACCCGGAAATCACGTGGGCCCCACCCGGAAATCACGTGGGCCCCACCCGGAAATCACGTGGGCCCCACGGGGAAATCACGTGGGCCCCACCCGGAAATCACGTGGGCCCCACCCGGAAATCACGTGGGCCCCCAGGGGAAATCACGTGGGCCCCACCCGGAAATCACGTGGGCCCCACCCGGAAATCACGTGGGCCCCACCCGGAAATCACGTGGGCCCCACCCGGAAATCACGTGGGCCCCACCCGGAAATCACGTGGGCCCCACCCGGAAATCACGTGGGCCCCACCCGGAAATCACGTGGGCCCCACCCGGAAATCACGTGGGCCCCACCCGGAAATCACGTGGGCCCCACCCGGAAATCACGTGGGCCCCACCCGGAAATCACGTGGGCCCCACCCGGAAATCACGTGGGCCCCACCCGGAAATCACGTGGGCCCCACCCGGAAATCACGTGGGACCCACCCAGAAATCACGTGGGCCCCACCCGGAAATCACGTGGGCCCCACCCGGAAATCACGTGGGCCCCACCCGGAAATCACGTGGGGCCCACCCGGAAATCACGTGGGCCCCACGGGGAAATCACGTGGGCCCCACCCGGAAATCACGTGGGCCCCACCCGGAAATCACGTGGGCCCCACCCGGAAATCACGTGGGCCCCACCCGGAAATCACGTGGGCCCCACCCGGAAATCACGTGGGCCCCACCCGGAAATCACGTGGGCCCCACCCGGAAATCACGTGGGCCCCACCCGGAAATATCGTGGGCCCTACCCGGAAATCACGTGGGCCCCCAGGGGAAATCACGTGGGCCCCACCCGGAAATCACGTGGGCCCCACCCGGAAATCACGTGGGCCCCACCCGGAAATCACGTGGGCCCCACCCGGAAATCACGTGGGCCCCACCCGGAAATCACGTGGGCCCCACCCGGAAATCACGTGGGCCCCACCCGGAAATCACGTGGGCCCCACCCGGAAATCACGTGGGCCCCACCCGGAAATCACGTGGGCCCCACCCGGAAATCACGTGGGCCCCACCCGGAAATCACGTGGGCCCCACCCGGAAATCACGTGGGCCCCACCCGGAAATCACGTGGGCCCCACCCGGAAATCACGTGGGCCCCACCCGGAAATCACGTGGGCCCCACACGGAAATCACGTGGGCCCCACCCGGAAATCACGTGGGCCCCACGCGGAAATCACGTGGGCCCCACGCGGAAATCACGTGGGCCCCACGGGGAAATCACGTGGGCCCCACCCGGAAATCACGTGGGCCCCACGGGAAATCACGTGGGCCCCACCCGGAAATCACGTGGGCCCCACCCGGAAATCACGTGGGCCCCACCCGGAAATCACGTGGGCCCCACCCGGAAATCACGTGGGCCCCACGGGGAAATCACGTGGGCCCCACCCGGAAATCACGTGGGTCCCACCCGGAAATCACGTGGGCCCCACCCGGAAATCACGTGGGCCCCACCCGGAAATCACGTGGGCCCAACCCGGAAATCACGTGGGCCCCACCTGGAAATCACGTGGGCCCCACCCGGAAATCACGTGGGCCCCCAGGGGAAATCACGTGGGCCCCACCCTGAAATCACGTGGGCCCCACCCGGAAATCACGTGGGCCCCACCCGGAAATAACGTGGGCCCCACCCGGAAATCACGTGGGCCCCACCCAGAAATCACGTGGGCCCCACCCGGAAATCACGTGGGCCCCACCCGGAAATCAAGTGGGCCCCACCCGGAAATCACGTGGGCCCCACCCGGAAATCACGTGGGCCCCCAGGGGAAATCATGTGGGCCCCACCCGGAAATCACGTGGGCCCCACCCGGAAATCACGTGGGCCCCACCCGGAAATCACTTGGGCCCCACCCGGAAATCACGTGGGCCCCACCCGGAAATCACGTGGGCCCCATCCAGAAATCACGTGGGCCCCACGGGGAAATCACGTGGGCCCCACCCGGAAATCACGTGGGGCCCACCCGGAAATCACGTGGGCCCCACCCGGAAATCACGTGGGCCCCACCCGGAAATCACGTGGGCCCCACCCGGAAATCACGTGGGCCCCCAGGGGAAATCACGTGGGCCCCACCCGGAAATCACGTGGGCCCCACCCGGAAATCACGTGGGCCCCCAGGGGAAATCACGTGGGCCCCACCCGGATATCACGTGGGCCCCACCCGGAAATCACGTGGGCCCCACGGGGAAATCACGTGGGCCCCACCCGGAAATCACGTGGGCCCCACGGGGAAATCACGTGGGCCCCACCCGGAAATCACGTGGGCCCCACCCGGAAATCACGTGGGCCCCACCCGGAAATCACGTGGGCCCCACCCGGAAATCACGTGGGCCCCACGGGGAAATCACGTGGGCCCCACCCGGAAATCACGTGGGTCCCCACCCGGAAATCACGTGGGCCCCACCCCGGAATCACGTGGGCCCCACCCGGAAATCACGTGGGCCCAACCCGGAAATCACGTGGGCCCCACCTGGAAATCACGTGGGCCCCACCCGGAAATCACGTGGGCCCCCAGGGGAAATCACGTGGGCCCCACCCTGAAATCACGTGGGCCCCACCCGGAAATCACGTGGGCCCCACCCGGAAATAACGTGGGCCCCACCCGGAAATCACGTGGGCCCCACCCAGAAATCACGTGGGCCCCACCCGGAAATCACGTGTGCCCCACCCGGAAATCAAGTGGGCCCCACCCGGAAATCACGTGGGCCCCACCCGGAAATCACGTGGGCCCCCAGGGGAAATCATGTGGGCCCCACCCGGAAATCACGTGGGCCCCACCCGGAAATCACGTGGGCCCCACCCGGAAATCACTTGGGCCCCACCCGGAAATCACGTGGGCCCCACCCGGAAATCACGTGGGCCCCATCCGGAAATCACGTGGGCCCCACGGGGAAATCACGTGGGCCCCACCCGGAAATCACGTGGGGCCCACCCGGAAATCACGTGGGCCCCACCCGGAAATCACGTGGGCCCCACCCGGAAATCACGTGGGCCCCACCCGGAAATCACGTGGGCCCCACCCTGAAATCACGTGGGCCCCACCCGGAAATCACGTGGGCCCCACCCGGAAATCACGTGGGCCCCCAGGGGAAATCACGTGGGCCCCACCCGGATATCACGTGGGCCCCACCCGGAAATCACGTGGGCCCCACCCGGAAATAACGTGGGCCCCACGGGGAAATCACGTGGGCCCCACCCGGAAATCACGTGGGCCCCACCCGGAAATCACGTGGGCCCCCAGGGGAAATCACGTGGGCCCCACCCGGAAATCACGTGGGCCCCACCCGGAAATCACGTGGGCCCCACCCGGAAATCACGTGGGCCCCACCCGGAAATCAAGTGGGCCCCACCCGGAAATCACGTGGGCCCCACCCGGAAATCACGTGGGCCCCACCCGGAAATCACGTGGGCCCCACCCGGAAATCACGTGGGCCCCACCCGGAAATCACGTGGGCCCCACCCGGAAATCACGTGGGCCCCACCCGGAAATCACGTGGGCCCCACCCGGAAATCACGTGGGCCCCACCCGGAAATCACGTGGGCCCCACCCGGAAATCACGTGGGCCCCACCCGGAAATCACGTGGGCCCCACCCGGAAATCACGTGGGCCCCACCCGGAAATCACGTGGGCCCCCAGGTGAAATCACGTGGGCCCCACAAGGAAATCACGTGGGCCCCACCCTGAAATCACGTGGGCCCCACCCGGAAATCACGTGGGCCCCACCCGGAAATCACGTGGGCCCCACCCGGAAATCACGTGTGCCCCACGGGGAAATCACGTGGGCCCCACCCGGAAATCACGTGGGCCCCACCCGGAAATCACGTGGGCCCCACCCGGAAATCACGTGGGCCCCACCCGGAAATCACGTGGGCCCCACCCGGAAATCACGTGGGCCCCACCCGGAAATCACGTGGCCCCCACGGGGAAATCACGTGGGCCCCACCCGGAAATCACGTGGGCCCCACCCGGAAATCACGTGGGCCCCACCAGGAAATCACGTGGGCCCCACCCGGAAATCACGTGGGCCCCACGGGGAAATCACGTGGGCCCCACGGGGAAATCACGTGGGCCCCACCCGGAAATCACGTGGGCCCCACCCGGAAATCACGTGGGCCCCACCCGGAAATCACGTGGGCCCCACCCGGAAATCACGTGGGCCCCACCCGGAAATCACGTGGGCCCCACCCGGAAATCACGTGGGCCCCACCCGGAAATCACGTGGGCCCCACCCGGAAATCACGTGGGCCCCACCCGGAAATCACGTGGGCCCCACCCGGAAATCACGTGGGCCCCACCCTGAAATCACGTGGGCCCCACCCGGAAATCACGTGGGCCCCACCCGGAAATCACGTGGGCCCCACCCGGAAATCACGTGGGCCCCACCCGGAAATCACGTGGGCCCCACTCGGAAATCACGTGGGCCCCACCCGGAAATCACGTGGGCCCCCAGGGGAAATCACGTGGGCCCCACCCGGAAATCACGTGGGCCCCACCCGGAAATCACGTGGGACCCCAGGGGAAATCACGTGGGCCCCACCCGGAAATCACGTGGGCCCCACCCGGAAATCACGTGGGCCCCACCCGGAAATCACGTGGGCCCCACCCGGAAATCACGTGGGCCCCACCCGGAAATCACGTGGGCCCCACCCGGAAATCACGTGGGCCCCACCCGGAAATCACGTGGGCCCCACCCGGAAATCACGTGGGCCCCACCCGGAAATCACGTGGGCCCCACCCGGAAATCACGTGGGCCCCACCCGGAAAGCACGTGGGGCCCACCCGGAAATCACGTGGGCCCCACCCGGAAATCACGTTGGCCCCACCCGGAAATCACGTGGGCCCCACCCGGAAATCACGTGGGCCCCACCCGGAAATCACGTGGGCCCCACCCTGAAATCACGTGGGCCCCACCCGGAAATCACGTGGGCCCCACCCGGAAATCACGTGGGCCCCACCCGGAAATCAGGTGGGCCCCACCCGGAAATCACGTGGGCCCCACTCGGAAATCACGTGGGCCCCACCCGGAAATCACGTGGGCCCCCAGGGGAAATCACGTGGGCCCCACCCGGAAATCACGTGGGCCCCACCCGGAAATCACGTGGGCCCCACCCGGAAATCACTGGGCCCCACCCGGAAATCACGTGGGCCCCACCCTGAAATCACGTGGGCCCCACCCGGAAATCACGTGGGCCCCACCCTGAAATCACGTGGGCCCCACCCGGAAATCACGTGGGCCCCACCCGGAAATCACGTGGGCCCCACCCGGAAATCACGTGGGCCCCACCCGGAAATCACGTGGGCCCCACTCGGAAATCACGTGGGCCCCACCCGGAAATCACGTGGGCCCCCAGGGGAAATCACGTGGGCCCCACCCGGAAATCACGTGGGCCCCACCCGGAAATCACGTGGGCCCCACCCGGAAATCACGTGGGCCCCACCCGGAAATCACGTGGGCCCCACCCGGAAATCACGTGGGCCCCACCCGGAAATCACGTGGGCCCCACGGGGAAATCACGTGGGCCCCACCCGGAAATCACGTGGGGCCCACCCGGAAATCACGTGGGCCCCACGGGGAAATCACGTGGGCCCCACCCGGAAATCACGTGGGCCCCACCCGGAAATCACGTGGGCCCCACCCGGAAATCACGTGGGCCCCACCCGGAAATCACGTGGGCCCCACCCGGAAATCACGTGGGCCCCACCCGGAAATCACGTGGGCCCCACCCGGAAATCACGTGGGCCCCACCCGGAAATCACGTGGGCCCCCAGGGGAAATCACGTGGGCCCCACCCGGAAATCACGTGGGCCCCACCCGGAAATCACGTGGGCCCGACGGGGAAATCACGTGGGCCCCACCCGGAAATCACGTGGGCCCCCAGGGGAAATCACTTGGGCCCCACCCGGAAATCACGTGGGCCCCACCCGGAAATCACGTGGGCCCCACGGGGAAATCACGTGGGCCCCACGGGGAAATCACGTGGGCCCCACCCGGAAATCACGTGGGCCCCACCCGGAAATCACGTGGGCCCCACGGGGAAATCACGTGGCCCCCACCCGGAAATCACGTGGGCCCCACCCGGATATCACGTGGGCCCCACCCGGAAATCACGTGGGCCCCACCCGGAAATCACGTGGGCCCCACGGGGAAATCACGTGGGTCCCACCCGGAAATCACGTGGGCCCCACCCGTAAATCACGTGGGCCCCACCCGGAAATCACGTGGGCCCCACCCGGAAATCACGTGGGCCCCACCCGGAAATCACGTGGGCCCCACCCGGAAATCACGTGGGCCCCACGGGGAAATCACGTGGGCCCCACCTGGAAATCACGTGGGCCCCACCCGGAAATCACGTGGGCCCCACCCGGAAATCACGTGGGCCCCACCCGGAAATCACGTGGGCCCCACCCGGAAATCACGTGGGCCCCCAGGGGAAATCACGTGGGCCCCACCCGGAAATCACGTGGGCCCCACCCGGAAATCACGTGGGCCCCACCCGGAAATCACGTGGGCCCCACCCGGAAATCACGTGGGCCCCACCCGGAAATCACGTGGGCCCCACCCGGAAATCACGTGGGCCCCACCCGGAAATCACGTGGGCCCCACCCGGAAATCACGTGGGCCCCACCCGGAAATCACGTGGGCCCCACCCGGAAATCACGTGGGCCCCACCCGGAAATCACGTGGGCCCCACCCGGAAATCACGTGGACCCCACCCGGAAATCACGTGGGCCCCACCCGGAAATCACGTGGGGCCCACCCGGAAATCACGTGGGCCCCACGGGGAAATCACGTGGGCCCCACCCGGAAATCACGTGGGCCCCACCCGGAAATCACGTGGGCCCCACCCGGAAATCACGTGGGCCCCACCCGGAAATCACGTGGGCCCCACCCTGAAATCACGTGGTCCCCACCCGGAAATCACGTGGGCCCCACCCGGAAATCACGTGGGCCCCACCCGGAAATCACGTGGGCCCCACCCGGAAATCACGTGGGCCCCACCCGGAAATCACGTGGTCCCCACCCGGAAATCACGTGGGCCCCACCCGGAAATCACGTGGGCCCCACCCGGAAATCACGTGGGCCCCATCCGGAAATCACGTGGGCCCCACGGGGAAATCACGTGGGCCCCACCCGGAAATCACGTGGGGCCCACCCGGAAATCACGTGGGCCCCACGGGGAAATCACGTGGGCCCCACCCGGAAATCACGTGGGCCCCACCCGGAAATCACGTGGGCCCCACCCGGAAATCACGTGGGCCCCACCCGGAAATCACGTGGGCCCCACCCGGAAATCACGTGGGCCCCACCCGGAAATCACGTGGGCCCCACCCGGAAATCACGTGGGCCCCACCCGGAAATCACGTGGGCCCCACCCGGAAATCACGTGGGCCCCACCCGGAAATCACGTGGGCCCTACCCGGAAATCACGTGGGCCCCCAGGGGAAATCACGTGGGCCCCACCCGGAAATCACGTGGGCCCCACCCGGAAATCACGTGGGCCCCACCCGGAAATCACGTGGGCCCCACCCGGAAATCACGTGGGCCCCACCCGGAAATCACGTGGGCCCCACCCGGAAATCACGTGGGCCCCACCCGGAAATCACGTGAGCCCCACCCGGAAATCACGTGGGCCCCACGGGGAAATCACGTGGGCCCCACCCGGAAATTACGTGGGCCCCACCTGGAAATCACGTGGGCCCCACGGGGAAATCACGTGGGCCCCACCCGGACATCACGTGGGCCGCACCCGGAAATCACGTGGGCCCCACCCGGAAATCACGTGGGCCCCACCCGGAAATCACGTGGGCCCCACCCGGAAATCACGTGGGCCCCACCCGGAAATCACGTGGGCCCCACCCGGAAATCACGTGGGCCCCACCCGGAAATCACGTGGGCCCCACCCGGAAATCACGTGGGCCCCACACGGAAATCACGTGGGCCCCACACGGAAATCACGTGGGCCCCACCCGGAAATCACGTGGGCCCCACGGGGAAATCACGTGGGCCCCACGCGGAAATCACGTGGGCCCCACGGGGAAATCACGTGGGCCCCACCCGGAAATCATGTGGGCCCCACGGGGAAATCACGTGGGCCCCACCCGGAAATCACGTGGGCCCCACCCGGAAATCACGTGGGCCCCACCCGGAAATCACGTGGGCCCCACCCGGAAATCACGTGGGCCCCACGGGGAAATCACGTGGGCCCCACCCGGAAATCACGTGGGTCCCACCCGGAAATCACGTGGGCCCCACCCGGAAATCACGTGGGCCCCACCCGGAAATCACGTGGGCCCAACCCGGAAATCACGTGGGCCCCACCTGGAAATCACGTGGGCCCCACCCGGAAATCACGTGGGCCCCCAGGGGAAATCACGTGGGCCCCACCCTGAAATCACGTGGGCCCCACCCGGAAATCACGTGGGCCCCACCCGGAAATAACGTGGGCCCCACCCGGAAATCACGTGGGCCCCACCCAGAAATCACGTGGGCCCCACCCGGAAATCACGTGGGCCCCACCCGGAAATCAAGTGGGCCCCACCCAGAAATCACGTGGGCCCCACCCGGAAATCACGTGGGCCCCCAGGGGAAATCATGTGGGCCCCACCCGGAAATCACGTGGGCCCCACCCGGAAATCACGTGGGCCCCACCCGGAAATCACGTGGGCCCCACGGGGAAATCACGTGGGCCCCACCCGGAAATCACGTGGGCCCCACCCGGAAATCACGTGGGCCCCACCCGGAAGTCACGTGGGCCCCACCCGGAAATCACGTGGGCCCCACCCGGAAATCACGTGGGCCCCACCCGGAAATCACGTGGGCCCCACCCGGAAATCACGTGGGCACCACCCGGAAATCACGTGGGCCCCACCCGGAAATCACGTGGGCCCCACCCGGAAATCACGTGGGCACCACGGGGAAATCACGTGGGCCCCACCCGGAAATCACGTGGGCCCCACCCGGAAATCACGTGGGCCCCACCCGGAAATCACGTGGGGCCCACCCGGAAATCACGTGGGCCCCACCCGGAAATCACGTGGGCCCCACGGGGAAAACACGTGGGCCCCACCCGGAAATCACGTGGGCCCCACACGGAAATCACGTAGGCCCCACACGGAAATCACGTGGGCCCCACCCGGAAATCACGTGGGCCCCACCCGGAAATCACGTGGGACCCACCCGGAAATCACGTGGGCCCCACCCGGAAATCACGTGGGCCCCACGGGGAAATCACGTGGGCCCCACCCGGAAATCACGTGGGCCCCACCCGGAAATCACGTGGGCCCCACCCGGAAATCACGTGGGACCCCAGGGGAAATCACGTGGGCCCCACCCGGAAATCACGTGGGCCCCACCCGGAAATCACGTGGGCCCCACCCGGAAATCAGGTGGGCCCCACCCGGAAATCACGTGGGCCCCACCCGGAAATCACGTGGGCCCCACCCGGAAATCACGTGGGCCCCACCCGGAAATCACGTGGGCCCCACCCGGAAATCACGTGGGCCCCACCCGGAAATCACGTGGGCCCCACCCGGAAATCACGTGGGCCCCACCCGGAAATCACGTGGGCCCCACCCGGAAATCACGTGGGCCCCACCCGGAAATCACGTGGGCCCCACCCGGAAATCACGTGGGCCCCCAGGGGAAATCACGTGGGCCCCACAAGGAAATCACGTGGGCCCCACCCGGAAATCACGTGGGCCCCACCCGGAAATCACGTGGGCCCCACCCGGAAATCACGTGGGCCCCACGGGGAAATCACGTGGGCCCCACCCGGAAATCACGTGGGCCCCACCCGGAAATCACGTGGGCCCCACCCGGAAATCACGTGGGCCCCACCCGGAAATCACGTGGGCCCCACCCGGAAATCACGTGGGCCCCACCCGGAAATCACGTGGGCCCCACCCGGAAATCACGTGGGCCCCACCCGGAAATCACGTGGGCCCCACGGGGAAATCACGTGGGCCCCACCCGGAAATCACGTGGGCCCCACCCGGAAATCACGTGGGCCCCACACGGAAATCACGTGGGCCCCACCCGGAAATCACGTGGGCCCCACCCGGAAATCACGTGGGCCCCACCCGGAAATCACGTGGGCCCCACCCGGAAATCACGTGGGCCCCACACGGAAATCACGTGGGCCCCACCCGGAAATCACGTGGGCCCCACCCGGAAATCACGTGGGCCCCACGGGGAAATCAGGTGGGCCCCACCCGGAAATCACGTGGGCACCACGGGGAAATCACGTGGGCCCCACCCGGAAATCACGTGGGCACCACGGGGAAATCACGTGGGCCCCACCCGGAAATCACGTGGGCCCCACCCGGAAATCACGTGGGCCCCACCCGGAAATCACGTGGGGCCCACCCGGAAATCACGTGGGCCCCACCCGGAAATCACGTGGGCCCCACGGGGAAATCACGTGGGCCCCACCCGGAAATCACGTGGGCACCACCCGGAAATCACGTGGGCCCCACACGGAAATCACGTGGGCCCCACCCGGAAATCACGTGGGCCCCACACGGAAATCACGTGGGCCCCACCCGGAAATCACGTGGGCCCCACTCGGAAATCACGTGGGCCCCACCCGGAAATCACGTGGGCCCCACCCGGAAATCACGTGGGCCCCACGGGGAAATCACGTGGGCCCCACCCGGAAATCACGTGGGCCCCACCCGGAAATCACGTGGGCCCCACCCGGAAGTCACGTGGGCCCCACCCGGAAATCACGTGGGCCCCACCCGGAAATCACGTGGGCCCCACCCGGAAATCACGTGGGCCCCACCCGGAAATCACGTGGGACCCACCCGGAAATCACGTGGGCCCCACCCGGAAATCACGTGGGCCCCACCCGGAAATCACGTGGGCACCACGGGGAAATCACGTGGGCCCCACCCGGAAATCACGTGGGCCCCACCCGGAAATCACGTGGGCCCCACCCGGAAATCACGTGGGGCCCACCCGGAAATCACGTGGGCCCCACCCGGAAATCACGTGGGCCCCACGGGGAAAACACGTGGGCCCCACCCGGAAATCACGTGGGCCCCACCCGGAAATCACGTAGGCCCCACACGGAAATCACGTGGGCCCCACCCGGAAATCACGTGGGCCCCACCCGGAAATCACGTGGGCACCACGGGGAAATCACGTGGGCCCCACCCGGAAATCACGTGGGCACCACGGGGAAATCACGTGGCCCCACCCGGAAATCACGTGGGCACCACGGGGAAATCACGTGGGCCCCACCCGGAAATCACGTGGGCCCCACCCGGAAATCACGTGGGCCCCACCGGGAAATCACGTGGGGCCCACCCGGAAATCACGTGGGCCCCACCCGGAAATCACGTGGGCCCCACGGGGAAATCACGTGGGCCCCACCCGGAAATCACGTGGGCACCACCCGGAAATCACGTGGGCCCCACACGGAAATCACGTGGGCCCCACCCGGAAATCACGTGGGCCCCACACGGAAATCACGTGGGCCCCACCCGGAAATCACGTGGGCCCCACCCGGAAATCACGTGGGCCCCACCCGGAAATCACGTGGGCCCCACCCGGAAATCACGTGGGCCCCACGGGGAAATCACGTGGGCCCCACCCGGAAATCACGTGGGCCCCACCCGGAAATCACGTGGGCCCCACCCGGAAGTCACGTGGGCCCCACCCGGAAATCACGTGGGCCCCACCCGGAAATCACGTGGGCCCCACCCGGAAATCACGTGGGCCCCACCCGGAAATCACGTGGGCACCACCCGGAAATCACGTGGGCCCCACCCGGAAATCACGTGGGCCCCACCCGGAAATCACGTGGGCACCACGGGGAAATCACGTGGGCCCCACCCGGAAATCACGTGGGCCCCACCCGGAAATCACGTGGGCCCCACCCGGAAATCACGTGGGGCCCACCCGGAAATCACGTGGGCCCCACCCGGAAATCACGTGGGCCCCACGGGGAAAACACGTGGGCCCCACCCGGAAATCACGTGGGCCCCACACGGAAATCACGTAGGCCCCACACGGAAATCACGTGGGCCCCACCCGGAAATCACGTGGGCCCCACCCGGAAATCACGTGGGACCCACCCGGAAATCACGTGGGCCCCACCCGGAAATCACGTGGGCCCCACGGGGAAATCACGTGGGCCCCACCCGGAAATCACGTGGGCCCCACCCGGAAATCACGTGGGCCCCACCCGGAAATCACGTGGGACCCCAGGGGAAATCACGTGGGCCCCACCCGGAAATCACGTGGGCCCCACCCGGAAATCACGTGGGCCCCACCCGGAAATCAGGTGGGCCCCACCCGGAAATCACGTGGGCCCCACCCGGAAATCACGTGGGCCCCACCCGGAAATCACGTGGGCCCCACCCGGAAATCACGTGGGCCCCACCCGGAAATCACGTGGGCCCCACCCGGAAATCACGTGGGCCCCACCCGGAAATCACGTGGGCCCCACCCGGAAATCACGTGGGCCCCACCCGGAAATCACGTGGGCCCCACCCGGAAATCACGTGGGCCCCACCCGGAAATCACGTGGGCCCCCAGGGGAAATCACGTGGGCCCCACAAGGAAATCACGTGGGCCCCACCCGGAAATCACATGGGCCCCACCCGGAAATCACGTGGGCCCCACCCGGAAATCACGTGGGCCCCACGGGGAAATCACGTGGGCCCCACCCGGAAATCACGTGGGCCCCACCCGGAAATCACGTGGGCCCCACCCGGAAATCACGTGGGCCCCACCCGGAAATCACGTGGGCCCCACCCGGAAATCACGTGGGCCCCACCCGGAAATCACGTGGGCCCCACCCGGAAATCACGTGGGCCCCACCCGGAAATCACGTGGGCCCCACGGGGAAATCACGTGGGCCCCACCCGGAAATCACGTGGGCCCCACCCGGAAATCACGTGGGCCCCACACGGAAATCACGTGGGCCCCACCCGGAAATCACGTGGGCACCACCCGGAAATCACGTGGGCCCCACCCGGAAATCACGTGGGCCCCACCCGGAAATCACGTGGGCCCCACACGGAAATCACGTGGGCCCCACCCGGAAATCACGTGGGCCCCACCCGGAAATCACGTGGGCCCCACGGGGAAATCAGGTGGGCCCCACCCGGAAATCACGTGGGCACCACGGGGAAATCACGTGGGCCCCACCCGGAAATCACGTGGGCACCACGGGGAAATCACGTGGGCCCCACCCGGAAATCACGTGGGCCCCACCCGGAAATCACGTGGGCCCCACCCGGAAATCACGTGGGGCCCACCCGGAAATCACGTGGGCCCCACCCGGAAATCACGTGGGCCCCACGGGGAAATCACGTGGGCCCCACCCGGAAATCACGTGGGCACCACCCGGAAATCACGTGGGCCCCACACGGAAATCACGTGGGCCCCACCCGGAAATCACGTGGGCCCCACACGGAAATCACGTGGGCCCCACCCGGAAATCACGTGGGCCCCACTCGGAAATCACGTGGGCCCCACCCGGAAATCACGTGGGCCCCACCCGGAAATCACGTGGGCCCCACCCGGAAATCACGTGGGCCCCACCCGGAAATCACGTGGGCCCCACCCGGAAATCACGTGGGCCCCACCCGGAAGTCACGTGGGCCCCACCCGGAAATCACGTGGGCCCCACCCGGAAATCACGTGGGCCCCACCCGGAAATCACGTGGGCCCCACCCGGAAATCACGTGGGACCCACCCGGAAATCACGTGGGCCCCACCCGGAAATCACGTGGGCCCCACGGGGAAATCACGTGGGCCCCACCCGGAAATCACGTGGGCCCCACCCGGAAATCACGTGGGCCCCACGGGGAAAACACGTGGGCCCCACCCGGAAATCACGTGGGCCCCACCCGGAAATCACGTAGGCCCCACACGGAAATCACGTGGGCCCCACCCGGAAATCACGTGGGCCCCACCCGGAAATCACGTGGGACCCACCCGGAAATCACGTGGGCCCCACCCGGAAATCACGTGGGCCCCACGGGGAAATCACGTGGGCCCCACCCGGAAATCACGTGGGCCCCACCCGGAAATCACGTGGGCCCCACCCGGAAATCACGTGGGACCCCAGGGGAAATCACGTGGGCCCCACCCGGAAATCACGTGGGCCCCACCCGGAAATCACGTGGGCCCCACCCTGAAATCACGTGGGCCCCACCCGGAAATCACGTGGGCCCCACCCTGAAATCACGTGGGCCCCACCCGGAAATCACGTGGGCCCCACCCGGAAATCACGTGGGCCCCACCCGGAAATCACGTGGGCCCCACCCGGAAATCACGTGGGCCCCACCCGGAAATCACGTGGGCCCCACCCGGAAATCACGTGGGGCCCACCCGGAAATCACGTGGGCCCCACCCGGAAATCACGTGGGCCCCACGGGGAAATCACGTGGGCCCCACCCGGAAATCACGTGGCCCCACCCGGAAATCACGTGGGCCCCACCCTGAAATCACGTGGGCCCCACCCGGAAATCACGTGGGCCCCACCCGGAAATCACGTGGGCCCCACCCGGAAATCACGTGGGCCCCACCCGGAAATCACGTGGGCCCCACTCGGAAATCACGTGGGCCCCACCCGGAAATCACGTGGGCCCCCAGGGGAAATCACGTGGGCCCCACCCGGAAATCACGTGGGCCCCACCCGGAAATCACGTGGGACCCCAGGGGAAATCACGTGGGCCCCACCCGGAAATCACGTGGGCCCCACCCGGAAATCACGTGGGCCCCACCCGGAAATCACGTGGGCCCCACCCGGAAATCACGTGGGCCCCACCCGGAAATCACGTGGGCCCCACCCGGAAATCACGTGGGCCCCACCCGGAAATCACGTGGGCCCCACCCGGAAATCACGTGGGCCCCACCCGGAAATCACGTGGGCCCCACCCGGAAATCACGTGGGCCCCACCCGGAAAGCACGTGGGGCCCACCCGGAAATCACGTGGGCCCCACCCGGAAATCACGTTGGCCCCACCCGGAAATCACGTGGGCCCCACCCGGAAATCACGTGGGCCCCACCCGGAAATCACGTGGGCCCCACCCTGAAATCACGTGGGCCCCACCCGGAAATCACGTGGGCCCCACCCGGAAATCACGTGGGCCCCACCCGGAAATCAGGTGGGCCCCACCCGGAAATCACGTGGGCCCCACTCGGAAATCACGTGGGCCCCACCCGGAAATCACGTGGGCCCCCAGGGGAAATCACGTGGGCCCCACCCGGAAATCACGTGGGCCCCACCCGGAAATCACGTGGGCCCCACCCGGAAATCACTGGGCCCCACCCGGAAATCACGTGGGCCCCACCCTGAAATCACGTGGGCCCCACCCGGAAATCACGTGGGCCCCACCCTGAAATCACGTGGGCCCCACCCGGAAATCACGTGGGCCCCACCCGGAAATCACGTGGGCCCCACCCGGAAATCACGTGGGCCCCACCCGGAAATCACGTGGGCCCCACTCGGAAATCACGTGGGCCCCACCCGGAAATCACGTGGGCCCCCAGGGGAAATCACGTGGGCCCCACCCGGAAATCACGTGGGCCCCACCCGGAAATCACGTGGGCCCCACCCGGAAATCACGTGGGCCCCACCCGGAAATCACGTGGGCCCCACCCGGAAATCACGTGGGCCCCACCCGGAAATCACGTGGGCCCCACGGGGAAATCACGTGGGTCCCACCCGGAAATCACGTGGGGCCCACCCGGAAATCACGTGGGCCCCACGGGGAAATCACGTGGGCCCCACCCGGAAATCACGTGGGCCCCACCCGGAAATCACGTGGGCCCCACCCGGAAATCACGTGGGCCCCACCCGGAAATCACGTGGGCCCCACCCGGAAATCACTTGGGCCCCACCCGGAAATCACGTGGGCCCCACCCGGAAATCACGTGGGCCCCACCCGGAAATCACGTGGGCCCCACCCGGAAATCACGTGGGCCCCCAGGGGAAATCACGTGGGCCCCACCCGGAAATCACGTGGGCCCCACCCGGAAATCACGTGGGCCCGACGGGGAAATCACGTGGGCCCCACCCGGAAATCACGTGGGCCCCCAGGGGAAATCACTTGGGCCCCACCCGGAAATCACGTGGGCCCCACCCGGAAATCACGTGGGCCCCACCCGGAAATCACGTGGGCCCCACGGGGAAATCACGTGGGCCCCACCCGGAAATCACGTGGGCCCCACCCGGAAATCACGTGGGCCCCACGGGGAAATCACGTGGGCCCCACCCGGAAATCACGTGGGCCCCACCCGGATATCACGTGGGCCCCACCCGGAAATCACGTGGGCCCCACCCGGAAATCACGTGGGCCCCACGGGGAAATCACGTGGGTCCCACCCGGAAATCACGTGGGCCCCACCCGTAAATCACGTGGGCCCCACCCGGAAATCACGTGGGCCCCACCCGGAAATCACGTGGGCCCCACCCGGAAATCACGTGGGCCCCACCCGGAAATCACGTGGGCCCCACGGGGAAATCACGTGGGCCCCACCCGGAAATCACGTGGGCCCCACCCGGAAATCACGTGGGCCCCACCCGGAAATCACGTGGGCCCCACCCGGAAATCACGTGGGCCCCACCCGGAAATCACGTGGGCCCCCAGGGGAAATCACGTGGGCCCCACCCGGAAATCACGTGGGCCCCACCCGGAAATCACGTGGGCCCCACCCGGAAATCACGTGGGCCCCACCCGGAAATCACGTGGGCCCCACCCGGAAATCACGTGGGCCCCACCCGGAAATCACGTGGGCCCCACCCGGAAATCACGTGGGCCCCACGGGGAAATCACGTGGGCCCCACCCGGAAATCACGTGGGCCCCACCCGGAAATCACGTGGACCCCACCCGGAAATCACGTGGGCCCCACCCGGAAATCACGTGGGGCCCACCCGGAAATCACGTGGGCCCCACGGGGAAATCACGTGGGCCCCACCCGGAAATCACGTGGGCCCCACCCGGAAATCACGTGGGCCCCACCCGGAAATCACGTGGGCCCCACCCGGAAATCACGTGGGCCCCACCCTGAAATCACGTGGTCCCCACCCGGAAATCACGTGGGCCCCACCCGGAAATCACGTGGGCCCCACCCGGAAATCACGTGGGCCCCACCCGGAAATCACGTGGGCCCCACCCGGAAATCACGTGGGCCCCACCCGGAAATCACGTGGGCCCCACCCGGAAATCACGTGGGCCCCACCCGGAAATCACGTGGGCCCCATCCGGAAATCACGTGGGCCCCACGGGGAAATCACGTGGGCCCCACCCGGAAATCACGTGGGGCCCACCCGGAAATCACGTGGGCCCCACGGGGAAATCACGTGGGCCCCACCCGGAAATCACGTGGGCCCCACCCGGAAATCACGTGGGCCCCACCCGGAAATCACGTGGGCCCCACCCGGAAATCACGTGGGCCCCACCCGGAAATCACGTGGGCCCCACCCGGAAATCACGTGGGCCCCATCCGGAAATCACGTGGGCCCCACGGGGAAATCACGTGGGCCCCACCCGGAAATTACGTGGGGCCCACCCGGAAATCACGTGGGCCCCACGGGGAAATCACGTGGGCCCCACCCGGAAATCACGTGGGCCCCACCCGGAAATCACGTGGGCCCCACCCGGAAATCACGTGGGCCCCACCCGGAAATCACGTGGGCCCCACCCGGAAATCACGTGGGCCCCACCCGGAAATCACGTGGGCCCCACCCGGAAATCACGTGGGCCCCACCCGGAAATCACGTGGGCCCCACGGGGAAATCACGTGGGCCCCACCCGGAAATCACGTGGGCCCCACCCGGAAATCACGTGGGCCCCACCCGGAAATCACGTGGGCCCCACCCGGAAATCACGTGGGCCCCACCCGGAAATCACGTGGGCCCCACCCGGAAATCACGTGGGCCCCACCCGGCAATCACGTGGGCCCCACCCGGAAATCACGTGGGCCCCCAGGGGAAATCACGTGGGCCCCACAAGAAAATCACGTGGGCCCCACCCGGAAATCACGTGGGCCCCACCCGGAAATCACGTGGGCCCCACCCGGAAATCACGTGGGCCCCACGGGGAAATCACGTGGGCCCCACGGGGAAATCACGTGGGCCACACCCGGAAATCACGTGGGCCCCACCCGGAAATCACGTGGGCCCCACCCGGAAATCACGTGGGCCCCACCCGGAAATCACGTGGGCCCCACGGGGAAATCACGTGGGCCCCACGGGGAAATCACGTGGGCCCCACCCGGAAATCACGTGGGCCCCACCCGGAAATCACGTGGGCCCCACCCGGAAATCACGTGGGCCCCACCCGGAAATCACGTGGGCCCCACCCGGAAATCACGTGGGCCCCACCCGGAAATCACGTGGGCCCCACCCGGAAATCACGTGGGCCCCACCCGGAAATCACGTGGGCCCCACCCGGAAATCACGTGGGCCCCACCCGGAAATCACGTGGGCCCCACCCGGAAATCACGTGGGCCCCACCCGGAAATCACGTGGGGCCCACCCGGAAATCACGTGGGCCCCACGGGGAAATCACGTGGGCCCCACCCGGAAATCACGTGGGCCCCACCCGGAAATCACGTGGGCCCCACCCGGAAATCACGTGGGCCCCACCCGGAAATCACGTGGGCCCCACCCGGAAATCACGTGGGCCCCACCCGGAAATCACGTGGGCCCCACCCGGAAATCACGTGGGCCCTACCCGGAAATCACGTGGGCCCCCAGGGGAAATCACGTGGGCCCCACCCGGAAATCACGTGGGCCCCACCCGGAAATCACGTGGGCCCCACCCGGAAATCACGTGGGCCCTACCCGGAAATCACGTGGGCCCCCAGGGGAAATCACGTGGGCCCCACCCGGAAATCACGTGGGCCCCACCCGGAAATCACGTGGGCCCCACCCGGAAATCACGTGGGCCCCACCCGGAAATCACGTGGGCCCCACCCGGAAATCACGTGGGCCCCACCCGGAAATCACGTGGGCCCCACCCGGAAATCACGTGAGCCCCACCCGGAAATCACGTGGGCCCCACGGGGAAATCACGTGGGCCCCACCCGGAAATCACGTGGGCCCCACCCGGAAATCACGTGGGCCCCACGGGGAAATCACGTGGGCCCCACCCGGAAATCACGTGGGCCCCACCCGGAAATCACGTGGGCCCCACCCGGAAATCACGTGGGCCCCACCCGGAAATCACGTGGGCCCCACCCGGAAATCACGTGGGCCCCACCCGGAAATCACGTGGGCCCCACCCGGAAATCACGTGGGCCCCCAGGGGAAATCACGTGGGCTCCACCCGGAAATCACGTGGGCCCCACCCGGAAATCACGTGGGCCCCACCCGGAAATCACGTGGGCCCGACGGGGAAATCACGTGGGCCCCACCCGGAAATCACGTGGGCCCCACCCGGAAATCACGTGGGCCCCACCCGGAAATCACGTGGGCCCCACCCGGAAATCACGTGGGCCCCACCCGGAAATCACGTGGGCCCCACCCGGAAATCACGTGGGCCCCACCCGGAAATCACGTGGGCCCCACCCGGAAATCACGTGGGCCCCACCCGGAAATCACGTGGGCCCCACCCGGAAATCACGTGGGCCCCACCCGGAAATCACGTGGGCCCCCAGGGGAAATCACTTGGGCCCCACCCGGAAATCACGTGGGCCCCACCCGGAAATCACGTGGGCCCCACCCGGAAATCACGTGGGGCCCACGGGGAAATCACGTGGGCCCCACCCGGAAATCACGTGGGCCCCACGGGGAAATCACGTGGGTCCCACCCGGAAATCACGTGGGCCCCACCCGGAAATCACGTGGGCCCCACCCGGAAATCACGTGGGCCCCACCCGGAAATCACGTGGGCCCCACCCGGAAATCACGTGGGCCCCACGGGGAAATCACGTGGGCCCCACCCGGAAATCACGTGGGCCCCACCCGGAAATCACGTGGGCCCCACCCGGAAATCACGTGGGCCCCACCCGGAAATCACGTGGGCCCCACCCGGAAATCACGTGGGCCCCACCCGGAAATCACGTGGGCCCCACCCGGAAATCACGTGGGCCCCACCCGGAAATCACGTGGGCCCCACCCGGAAATCACGTGGGCCCCCAGGGGAAATCACGTGGGCCCCACCCGGAAATCACGTGGGCCCCACCCGGAAATCACGTGGGCCCCACCCTGAAATCACGTGGGCCCCACGGGGAAATCACGTGGGCCCCACCCGGAAATCACGTGGGCCCCACCCGGAAATCACGTGGGCCCCCAGGGGAAATCACGTGGGCCCCACCCGGAAATCACGTGGGCCCCACCCGGAAATCACGTGGGCCCCACCCGGAAATCACGTGGGCCCCACCCGGAAATCACGTGGGCCCCACCCGGAAATCACGTGGGCCCCACCCGGAAATCACGTGGGCCCCACCCGGAAATCACGTGGGCCCCACCCGGAAATCACGTGGGCCCCACCCGGAAATCACGTGGGCCCCACCCGGAAATCACGTGGGCCCCACCCGGAAATCACGTGGGCCCCACCCGGAAATCACGTGGGCCCCACCCGGAAATCACGTGGGCCCCACCCGGAAATCACGTGGGCCCCACCCGGAAATCACGTGGGCCCCACCCGGAAATCACGTGGGCCCCACCCGGAAATCACGTGGGGCCCACCCGGAAATCACGTGGGCCCCACGGGGAAATCACGTGGGCCCCACCCGGAAATCACGTGGGCCCCACCCGGAAATCACGTGGGCCCCACCCGGAAATCACGTGGGCCCCACCCGGAAATCACGTGGGCCCCACCCGGAAATCACGTGGGCCCCACCCGGAAATCACGTGGGCCCCACCCGGAAATCACGTGGGCCCCACCCGGAAATCACGTGGGCCCTACCCGGAAATCACGTGGGCCCCCAGGGGAAATCACGTGGGCCCCACCCGGAAATCACGTGGGCCCCACCCGGAAATCACGTGGGCCCCACCCGGAAATCACGTGGGCCCCACCCGGAAATCACGTGGGCCCCACCCGGAAATCACGTGGGCCCCACCCGGAAATCACGTGGGCCCCACCCGGAAATCACGTGAGCCCCACCCGGAAATCACGTGGGCCCCACGGGGAAATCACGTGGGCCCCACCCGGAAATCACGTGGGCCCCACCTGGAAATCACGTGGGCCCCACGGGGAAATCACGTGGGCCCCACCCGGAAATCACGTGGGCCCCACCCGGAAATCACGTGGGCCCCACCCGGAAATCACGTGGGCCCCACCCGGAAATCACGTGGGCCCCACCCGGAAATCACGTGGGCCCCACCCGGAAATCACGTGGGCCCCACCCGGAAATCACGTGGGCCCCACCCGGAAATCACGTGGGCCCCACCCGGAAATCACGTGGGCCCCACACGGAAATCACGTGGGCCCCACACGGAAATCACGTGGGCCCCACCCGGAAATCACGTGGGCCCCACGGGGAAATCACGTGGGCCCCACGCGGAAATCACGTGGGCCCCACGGGGAAATCACGTGGGCCCCACCCGGAAATCATGTGGGCCCCACGGGGAAATCACGTGGGCCCCACCCGGAAATCACGTGGGCCCCACCCGGAAATCACGTGGGCCCCACCCGGAAATCACGTGGGCCCCACCCGGAAATCACGTGGGCCCCACGGGGAAATCACGTGGGCCCCACCCGGAAATCACGTGGGTCCCACCCGGAAATCACGTGGGCCCCACCCGGAAATCACGTGGGCCCCACCCGGAAATCACGTGGGCCCAACCCGGAAATCACGTGGGCCCCACCTGGAAATCACGTGGGCCCCACCCGGAAATCACGTGGGCCCCCAGGGGAAATCACGTGGGCCCCACCCTGAAATCACGTGGGCCCCACCCGGAAATCACGTGGGCCCCACCCGGAAATAACGTGGGCCCCACCCGGAAATCACGTGGGCCCCACCCAGAAATCACGTGGGCCCCACCCGGAAATCACGTGGGCCCCACCCGGAAATCAAGTGGGCCCCACCCAGAAATCACGTGGGCCCCACCCGGAAATCACGTGGGCCCCCAGGGGAAATCATGTGGGCCCCACCCGGAAATCACGTGGGCCCCACCCGGAAATCACGTGGGCCCCACCCGGAAATCACTTGGGCCCCACCCGGAAATCACGTGGGCCCCACCCGGAAATCACGTGGGCCCCATCCGGAAATCACGTGGGCCCCACGGGGAAATCACGTGGGCCCCACCCGGAAATCACGTGGGGCCCACCCGGAAATCACGTGGGCCCCACCCGGAAATCACGTGGGCCCCACCCGGAAATCACGTGGGCCCCACCCGGAAATCACGTGGGCCCCCAGGGGAAATCACGTGGGCCCCACCCGGAAATCACGTGGGCCCCACCCGGAAATCACGTGGGCCCCCAGGGGAAATCACGTGGGCCCCACCCGGATATCACGTGGGCCCCACCCGGAAATCACGTGGGCCCCACCCGGAAATAACGTGGGCCCCACGGGGAAATCACGTGGGCCCCACCCGGAAATCACGTGGGCCCCACCCGGAAATCACGTGGGCCCCCAGGGGAAATCACGTGGGCCCCACCCGGAAATCACGTGGGCCCCACCCGGAAATCACGTGGGCCCCACCCGGAAATCACGTGGGCCCCACCCGGAAATCACGTGGGCCCCACCCGGAAATCACGTGGGCCCCACCCGGAAATCACGTGGGCCCCACCCGGAAATCACGTGGGCCCCACCCGGAAATCACGTGGGCCCCACCCGGAAATCACGTGGGCCCCACCCTGAAATCACGTGGGCCCCACCCTGAAATCACGTGGGCCCCACCCGGAAATCACGTGGGCCCCACCCGGAAATCACGTGGGCCCCACCCGGAAATCACGTGGGCCCCACCCGGAAATCACGTGGGCCCCACCCGGAAATCACGTGGGCCCCACCCGGAAATCACGTGGGCCCCACCCGGAAATCACGTGGGCCCCCAGGTGAAATCACGTGGGCCCCACAAGGAAATCACGTGGGCCCCACCCTGAAATCACGTGGGCCCCACCCGGAAATCACGTGGGCCCCACCCGGAAATCACGTGGGCCCCACCCGGAAATCACGTGTGCCCCACGGGGAAATCACGTGGGCCCCACCCGGAAATCACGTGGGCCCCACCCGGAAATCACGTGGGCCCCACCCGGAAATCACGTGGGCCCCACCCGGAAATCACGTGGGCCCCACCCGGAAATCACGTGGGCCCCACCCGGAAATCACGTGGCCCCCACGGGGAAATCACGTGGGCCCCACCCGGAAATCACGTGGGCCCCACCCGGAAATCACGTGGGCCCCACCAGGAAATCACGTGGGCCCCACCCGGAAATCACGTGGGCCCCACGGGGAAATCACGTGGGCCCCACGGGGAAATCACGTGGGCCCCACCCGGAAATCACGTGGGCCCCACCCGGAAATCACGTGAGCCCCACCCGGAAATCACGTGGGCCCCACCCGGAAATCACGTGGGCCCCACCCGGAAATCACGAGGGCCCCACCCGGAAATCACGTGGGCCCCCAGGGGAAATCACGTGGGCCCCACCCGGAAATCACGTGGGCCCCACCCGGAAATCACGTGGGCCCCACCCGGAAATCACGTGGGCCCCACCCGGAAATCACGTGGGCCCTACCCGGAAATCACGTGGGCCCCCAGGGAAATCACGTGGGCCCCACCCGGAAATCACGTGGGCCCCACCCGGAAATCACGTGGGCCCCACCCGGAAATCACGTGGGCCCCACCCGGAAATCACGTGGGCCCCACCCGGAAATCACGTGGGCCCCACCCGGAAATCACGTGGGCCCCACGGGAAATCACGTGGGCCCCACCCGGAAATCACGTGGGCCCCACCCGGAAATCACGTGGGCCCCACCCGGAAATCACGTGGGCCCCACCCGGAAATCACGTGGGCCCCACCCGGAAATCACGTGGGCCCCACCCGGAAATCACGTGGGCCCCACCCGGAAATCACGTGGGCCCCACCCGGAAATCACGTGGGCCCCACCCGGAAATCACGTGGGCCCCACCCGGAAATCACGTGGGCCCCACCCGGAAATCACGTGGGGCCCACCCGGAAATCACGTGGGCCCCACGGGGAAATCACGTGGGCCCCACCCGGAAATCACGTGGGCCCCACCCGGAAATCACGTGGGCCCCACACGGAAATCACGTGGGCCCCACCCGGAAATCACGTGGGCCCCACCCTGAAATCACGTGGGCCCCACCCGGAAATCACGTGGGCCCCACCCGGAAATCACGTGGGCCCCACCCGGAAATCACGTGGGCCCCACCCGGAAATCACGTGGGCCCCACCCGGAAATCACGTGGGCCCCACCCGGAAATCACGTGGGCCCCACCCGGAAATCACGTGGGCCCCACCCGGAAATAACGTGGGCCCCACCCGGAAATCACGTGGGCCCCCAGGGGAAATCACGTGGGCCCCACAAGGAAATCACGTGGGCCCCACCCGGAAATCACGTGGGCCCCACCCGGAAATCACGTGGGCCCCACCCGGAAATCACGTGGGCCCCACGGGGAAATCACGTGGGCCCCACCCGGAAATCACGTTGGCCCCACCCGGAAATCACGTGGGCCCCACCCGGAAATCACGTGGGCCCCACCCGGAAATCACGTGGGCCCCACCCGGAAATCACGTGGGCCCCACCCGGAAATCACGTGGGCCCCACCCGGAAATCACGTGGGCCCCACCCGGAAATCACGTGGGCCCCACCCGGAAATCACGTGGGCCCCACCCGGAAATCACGTGGGCCCCACCCGGAAATCACGTGGGCCCCACCCGGAAATCACGTGGGCCCCACGGGGAAATCACGCGGGCCCCACCCGGAAATCACGTGGGCACCACGGGGAAATCACGTGGGCCCCACCCGGAAATCACGTGGGCACCACGGGGAAATCACGTGGGCCCCACCCGGAAATCACGTGGGCCCCACCCGGAAATCACGTGGGCCCCACCCGGAAATCACGTGGGGCCCCACCCGGAAATCACGTGGGCCCCACCCGGAAATCACGTGGGCCCCACGGGGAAATCACGTGGGCCCCACCCGGAAATCACGTGGGCACCACCCGGAAATCACGTGGGCCCCACACGGAAATCACGTGGGCCCCACCCGGAAATCACGTGGGCCCCACACGGAAATCACGTGGGCCCCACCCGGAAATCACGTGGGCCCCTCCCGGAAATCACGTGGGCCCCACCCGGAAATCACGTGGGCCCCACCCGGAAATCACGTGGGCCCCACGGGAAATCACGTGGGCCCCACCCGGAAATCACGTGGGCCCCACCCGGAAATCACGTGGGCCCCACCCGGAAGTCACGTGGGCCCCACCCGGAAATCACGTGGGCCCCACCCGGAAATCACGTGGGCCCCACCCGGAAATCACGTGGGCCCCACCCGGAAATCACGTGGGCCCCACCCGGAAATCACGTGGGCCCCACCCGGAAATCACGTGGGCCCCACCGGAAATCACGTGGGCCCCCAGGTGAAATCACGTGGGCCCCACCGGAAATCACGTGGGCCCCACCCTGAAATCACGTGGGCCCCACCCGGAAATCACGTGGGCCCCACCCGGAAATCACGTGGGCCCCACCCGGAAATCACGTGTGCCCCACGGGGAAATCACGTGGGCCCCACCCGGAAATCACGTGGGCCCCACCCGGAAATCACGTGGGCCCCACCCGGAAATCACGTGGGCCCCACCCGGAAATCACGTGGGCCCCACCCGGAAATCACGTGGGCCCCACCCGGAAATCACGTGGCCCCACGGGGAAATCACGTGGGCCCCACCCGGAAATCACGTGGGCCCCACCCGGAAATCACGTGGGCCCCACCCGGAAATCACGTGGGCCCCACCCGGAAATCACGTGGGCCCCACGGGGAAATCACGTGGGCCCCACGGGGAAATCACGTGGGCCCCACCCGGAAATCACGTGGGCCTACCCGGAAATCACGTGAGCCCCACCCGGAAATCACATGGGCCCCACCCGGAAATCACGTGGGCCCCACCCGGAAATCACGTGGGCCCCACCCGGAAATCACGTGGGCCCCCAGGGGAAATCACGTGGGCCCCACCCGGAAATCACGTGGGCCCCACCCGGAAATCACGTGGGCCCCACCCGGAATCACGTGGGCCCCACCCGGAAATCACGTGGGCCCCACACGGAAATCACGTGGGCCCCACCCGGAAATCACGTGGGCCCCACCCTGAAATCACGTGGGCCCCACCCGGAAATCACGTGGGCCCCACCCGGAAATCACGTGGGCCCCACCCGGAAATCACGTGGGCCCCACCCGGAAATCACGTGGGCCCCACCCGGAAATCACGTGGGCCCCACCCGGAAATAACGTGGGCCCCACCCGGAAATCACGTGGGCCCCCAGGGGAAATCACGTGGGCCCCACAAGGAAATCACGTGGGCCCCACCCGGAAATCACGTGGGCCCCACCCGGAAATCACGTGGGCCCCACCCGGAAATCACGTGGGCCCCACGGGGAAATCACGTGGGCCCCACCCGGAAATCACGTGGGCCCCACCCGGAAATCACGTGGGCCCCACCCGGAAATCACGTGGGCCCCACCCGGAAATCACGTGGGCCCCAACCGGAAATCACGTGGGCCCCACCCGGAAATCACGTGGGCCCCACCCGGAAATCACGTGGGCCCACCCGGAAATCACGTGGGCCCCACCCGGAAATCACGTGGGCCCCAAGGGGAAATCACGTGGGCCCCACCCGGAAATCACGTGGGCCCCACCCGGAAATCACGTGGGCCCCACCCGGAAATCACGTGGGGCCCCACCCGGAAATCACGTGGGCCCCACCCGGAAATCACGTGGGCCCCACCCGGAAATCACGTGGGCCCCACCCGGAAATCACGTGGGCCCCACGGGGAAATCACGCGGGCCCCACCCGGAAATCACGTGGGCACCACGGGGAAATCACGTGGGCCCCACCCGGAAATCACGTGGGCACCACGGGGAAATCACGTGGGCCCCACCCGGAAATCACGTGGGCCCCACCCGGAAATCACGTGGGCCCCACCCGGAAATCACGTGGGGCCCACCCGGAAATCACGTGGGCCCCACCCGGAAATCACGTGGGCCCCACGGGGAAATCACGTGGGCCCCACCCGGAAATCACGTGGGCACCACCCGGAAATCACGTGGGCCCCACACGGAAATCACGTGGGCCCCACCCGGAAATCACGTGGGCCCCACACGGAAATCACGTGGGCCCCACCCGGAAATCACGTGGGCCCCTCCCGGAAATCACGTGGGCCCCACCCGGAAATCACGTGGGCCCCACCCGGAAATCACGTGGGCCCCACGGGGAAATCACGTGGGCCCCACCCGGAAATCACGTGGGCCCCACCCGGAAATCACGTGGGCCCCACCCGGAAGTCACGTGGGCCCCACCCGGAAATCACGTGGGCCCCACCCGGAAATCACGTGGGCCCACCCGGAAATCACGTGGGCCCCACCCGGAAATCACGTGGGCCCCACCCGGAAATCACGTGGGCCCCACCCGGAAATCACGTGGGCCCCACCCGGAAATCACGTGGGCCCCCAGGTGAAATCACGTGGGCCCCACAAGGAAATCACGTGGGCCCCACCCTGAAATCACGTGGGCCCCACCCGGAAATCACGTGGGCCCCACCCGGAAATCACGTGGGCCCCACCCGGAAATCACGTGTGCCCCACGGGGAAATCACGTGGGCCCCACCCGGAAATCACGTGGGCCCCACCCGGAAATCACGTGGGCCCCACCCGGAAATCACGTGGGCCCCACCCGGAAATCACGTGGGCCCCACCCGGAAATCACGTGGGCCCCACCCGGAAATCACGTGGCCCCCACGGGGAAATCACGTGGGCCCCACCCGGAAATCACGTGGGCCCCACCCGGAAATCACGTGGGCCCCACCCGGAAATCACGTGGGCCCCACCCGGAAATCACGTGGGCCCCACGGGGAAATCACGTGGGCCCCACGGGGAAATCACGTGGGCCCCACCCGGAAATCACGTGGGCCCCACCCGGAAATCACGTGAGCCCCACCCGGAAATCACATGGGCCCCACCCGGAAATCACGTGGGCCCCACCCGGAAATCACGTGGGCCCCACCCGGAAATCACGTGGGCCCCCAGGGGAAATCACGTGGGCCCCACCCGGAAATCACGTGGGCCCCACCCGGAAATCACGTGGGCCCCACCCGGAAATCACGTGGGCCCCACCCGGAAATCACGTGGGCCCCACCCGGAAATCACGTGGGCCCCACCCGGAAATCACGTGGGCCCCACCCGGAAATCACGTGGGCCCCACCCGGAAATCACGTGGGCCCCACCCGGAAATCACGTGGGCCCCACGGGGAAATCACGTGGGCCCCACCCGGAAATCACGTGGGCCCCACCCGGAAATCACGTGGGCCCCACCCGGAAATCACGTGGGCCCCACCCGGAAATCACGTGGGCCCCACCCGGAAATCACGAGGGCCCCACCCGGAAATTACGTGGGCCCCACCCGGAAATCACGTGGGCCCTACCCGGAAATCACGTGGGCCCCCAGAGGAAATCACGTGGGCCCCACCCGGAAATCACGTGGGCCCCCAGGGGAAATCACGTGGGCCCCACCCGGAAATCACGTGGGCCCCACCCGGAAATCACGTGGGCCCCACCCGGAAATCACGTGGGCCCCACGGGGAAATCACGTGGGCCCCACCCGGAAATCACGTGGGCCCCACCCGGAAATCACGTGGGCCCCACCCGGAAATCACGTGGGCCCCACCCGGAAATCACGTGGGCCCCACCCGGAAATCACGTGGGCCCCACCCGGAAATCACGTGGGCCCCACCCGGAAATCACGTGGGCCCCACCCGGAAATCACGTGGGCCCCACCCGGAAATCACGTGGGCCCCACCCGGAAATCACGTGGGCCCCACCCGGAAATCACGTGGGGCCCACCCGGAAATCACGTGGGCCCCACGGGGAAATCACGTGGGCCCCACCCGGAAATCACGTGGGCCCACCCGGAAATCACGTGGGCCCCACACGGAAATCACGTGGGCCCCACCCGGAAATCACGTGGGCCCCACCCTGAAATCACGTGGGCCCCACCCGGAAATCACGTGGGCCCCACCCGGAAATCACGTGGGCCCCACCCGGAAATCACGTGGGCCCCACCCGGAAATCACGTGGGCCCCACCCGGAAATCACGTGGGCCCCACCCGGAAATAACGTGGGCCCCACCCGGAAATCACGTGGGCCCCCAGGGGAAATCACGTGGGCCCCACAAGGAAATCACGTGGGCCCCACCCGGAAATCACGTGGGCCCCACCCGGAAATCACGTGGGCCCCACCCGGAAATCACGTGGGCCCCACGGGGAAATCACGTGGGCCCCACCCGGAAATCACGTGGGCCCCACCCGGAAATCACGTGGGCCCCACCCGGAAATCACGTGGGCCCCACCCGGAAATCACGTGGGCCCCACCCGGAAATCACGTGGGCCCCACCCGGAAATCACGTGGGCCCCACCCGGAAATCACGTGGGCCCCACCCGGAAATCACGTGGGCCCCACCCGGAAATCACGTGGGCCCCACCCGGAAATCACGTGGGCCCCACCCGGAAATCACGTGGGCCCCAAGGGGAAATCACGTGGGCCCCACCCGGAAATCACGTGGGCCCCACCCGGAAATCACGTGGGCCCCACCCGGAAATCACGTGGGCCCCACCCGGAAATCACGTGGGCCCCACCCGGAAATCACGTGGGCCCCACGGGGAAATCACGCGGGCCCCACCCGGAAATCACGTGGGCACCACGGGGAAATCACGTGGGCCCCACCCGGAAATCACGTGGGCACCACGGGGAAATCACGTGGGCCCCACCCGGAAATCACGTGGGCCCCACCCGGAAATCACGTGGGCCCCACCCGGAAATCACGTGGGGCCCACCCGGAAATCACGTGGGCCCCACCCGGAAATCACGTGGGCCCCACGGGGAAATCACGTGGGCCCCACCCGGAAATCACGTGGGCACCACCCGGAAATCACGTGGGCCCCACCCGGAAATCACGTGGGCCCCACCCGGAAATCACGTGGGCCCCACCCGGAAAGCACGTGGGGCCCACCCGGAAATCACGTGGGCCCCACCCGGAAATCACGTTGGCCCCACCCGGAAATCACGTGGGCCCCACCCGGAAATCACGTGGGCCCCACCCGGAAATCACGTGGGCCCCACCCTGAAATCACGTGGGCCCCACCCGGAAATCACGTGGGCCCCACCCGGAAATCACGTGGGCCCCACCCGGAAATCAGGTGGGCCCCACCCGGAAATCACGTGGGCCCCACTCGGAAATCACGTGGGCCCCACCCGGAAATCACGTGGGCCCCCAGGGGAAATCACGTGGGCCCCACCCGGAAATCACGTGGGCCCCACCCGGAAATCACGTGGGCCCCACCCGGAAATCACTGGGCCCCACCCGGAAATCACGTGGGCCCCACCCTGAAATCACGTGGGCCCCACCCGGAAATCACGTGGGCCCCACCCTGAAATCACGTGGGCCCCACCCGGAAATCACGTGGGCCCCACCCGGAAATCACGTGGGCCCCACCCGGAAATCACGTGGGCCCCACCCGGAAATCACGTGGGCCCCACTCGGAAATCACGTGGGCCCCACCCGGAAATCACGTGGGCCCCCAGGGGAAATCACGTGGGCCCCACCCGGAAATCACGTGGGCCCCACCCGGAAATCACGTGGGCCCCACCCGGAAATCACGTGGGCCCCACCCGGAAATCACGTGGGCCCCACCCGGAAATCACGTGGGCCCCACCCGGAAATCACGTGGGCCCCACGGGGAAATCACGTGGGCCCCACCCGGAAATCACGTGGGGCCCACCCGGAAATCACGTGGGCCCCACGGGGAAATCACGTGGGCCCCACCCGGAAATCACGTGGGCCCCACCCGGAAATCACGTGGGCCCCACCCGGAAATCACGTGGGCCCCACCCGGAAATCACGTGGGCCCCACCCGGAAATCACGTGGGCCCCACCCGGAAATCACGTGGGCCCCACCCGGAAATCACGTGGGCCCCACCCGGAAATCACGTGGGCCCCCAGGGGAAATCACGTGGGCCCCACCCGGAAATCACGTGGGCCCCACCCGGAAATCACGTGGGCCCGACGGGGAAATCACGTGGGCCCCACCCGGAAATCACGTGGGCCCCCAGGGGAAATCACTTGGGCCCCACCCGGAAATCACGTGGGCCCCACCCGGAAATCACGTGGGCCCCACCCGGAAATCACGTGGGCCCCACGGGGAAATCACGTGGGCCCCACCCGGAAATCACGTGGGCCCCACCCGGAAATCACGTGGGCCCCACGGGGAAATCACGTGGGCCCCACCCGGAAATCACGTGGGCCCCACCCGGATATCACGTGGGCCCCACCCGGAAATCACGTGGGCCCCACCCGGAAATCACGTGGGCCCCACGGGGAAATCACGTGGGTCCCACCCGGAAATCACGTGGGCCCCACCCGTAAATCACGTGGGCCCCACCCGTAAATCACGTGGGCCCCACCCGGAAATCACGTGGGCCCCACCCGGAAATCACGTGGGCCCCACCCGGAAATCACGTGGGCCCCACGGGGAAATCACGTGGGCCCCACCTGGAAATCACGTGGGCCCCACCCGGAAATCACGTGGGCCCCACCCGGAAATCACGTGGGCCCCACCCGGAAATCACGTGGGCCCCACCCGGAAATCACGTGGGCCCCCAGGGGAAATCACGTGGGCCCCACCCGGAAATCACGTGGGCCCCACCCGGAAATCACGTGGGCCCCACCCGGAAATCACGTGGGCCCCACCCGGAAATCACGTGGGCCCCACCCGGAAATCACGTGGGCCCCACCCGGAAATCACGTGGGCCCCACCCGGAAATCACGTGGGCCCCACCCGGAAATCACGTGGGCCCCACCCGGAAATCACGTGGGCCCCACCCGGAAATCACGTGGGCCCCACCCGGAAATCACGTGGGCCCCACCCGGAAATCACGTGGACCCCACCCGGAAATCACGTGGGCCCCACCCGGAAATCACGTGGGGCCCACCCGGAAATCACGTGGGCCCCACGGGGAAATCACGTGGGCCCCACCCGGAAATCACGTGGGCCCCACCCGGAAATCACGTGGGCCCCACCCGGAAATCACGTGGGCCCCACCCGGAAATCACGTGGGCCCCACCCTGAAATCACGTGGTCCCCACCCGGAAATCACGTGGGCCCCACCCGGAAATCACGTGGGCCCCACCCGGAAATCACGTGGGCCCCACCCGGAAATCACGTGGGCCCCACCCGGAAATCACGTGGTCCCCACCCGGAAATCACGTGGGCCCCACCCGGAAATCACGTGGGCCCCACCCGGAAATCACGTGGGCCCCATCCGGAAATCACGTGGGCCCCACGGGGAAATCACGTGGGCCCCACCCGGAAATCACGTGGGGCCCACCCGGAAATCACGTGGGCCCCACGGGGAAATCACGTGGGCCCCACCCGGAAATCACGTGGGCCCCACCCGGAAATCACGTGGGCCCCACCCGGAAATCACGTGGGCCCCACCCGGAAATCACGTGGGCCCCACCCGGAAATCACGTGGGCCCCACCCGGAAATCACGTGGGCCCCATCCGGAAATCACGTGGGCCCCACGGGGAAATCACGTGGGCCCCACCCGGAAATCACGTGGGGCCCACCCGGAAATCACGTGGGCCCCACGGGGAAATCACGTGGGCCCCACCCGGAAATCACGTGGGCCCCACCCGGAAATCACGTGGGCCCCACCCGGAAATCACGTGGGCCCCACCCGGAAATCACGTGGGCCCCACCCGGAAATCACGTGGGCCCCACCCGGAAATCACGTGGGCCCCACCCGGAAATCACGTGGGCCCCACCCGGAAATCACGTGGGCCCCACGGGGAAATCACGTGGGCCCCACCCGGAAATCACGTGGGCCCCACCCGGAAATCACGTGGGCCCCACCCGGAAATCACGTGGGCCCCACCCGGAAATCACGTGGGCCCCACCCGGAAATCACGTGGGCCCCACCCGGAAATCACGTGGGCCCCACCCGGAAATCACGTGGGCCCCACCCGGAAATCACGTGGGCCCCCAGGGGAAATCACGTGGGCCCCACAAGAAAATCACGTGGGCCCCACCCGGAAATCACGTGGGCCCCACCCGGAAATCACGTGGGCCCCACCCGGAAATCACGTGGGCCCCACGGGGAAATCACGTGGGCCCCACGGGGAAATCACGTGGGCCACACCCGGAAATCACGTGGGCCCCACCCGGAAATCACGTGGGCCCCACCCGGAAATCACGTGGGCCCCACCCGGAAATCACGTGGGCCCCACGGGGAAATCACGTGGGCCCCACGGGGAAATCACGTGGGCCCCACCCGGAAATCACGTGGGCCCCACCCGGAAATCACGTGGGCCCCACCCGGAAATCACGTGGGCCCCACCCGGAAATCACGTGGGCCCCACCCGGAAATCACGTGGGCCCCACCCGGAAATCACGTGGGCCCCACCCGGAAATCACGTGGGCCCCACCCGGAAATCACGTGGGCCCCACCCGGAAATCACGTGGGGCCCACCCGGAAATCACGTGGGCCCCACGGGGAAATCACGTGGGCCCCACCCGGAAATCACGTGGGCCCCACCCGGAAATCACGTGGGCCCCACCCGGAAATCACGTGGGCCCCACCCGGAAATCACGTGGGCCCCACCCGGAAATCACGTGGGCCCCACCCGGAAATCACGTGGGCCCCACCCGGAAATCACGTGGGCCCTACCCGGAAATCACGTGGGCCCCCAGGGGAAATCACGTGGGCCCCACCCGGAAATCACGTGGGCCCCACCCGGAAATCACGTGGGCCCCACCCGGAAATCACGTGGGCCCTACCCGGAAATCACGTGGGCCCCCAGGGGAAATCACGTGGGCCCCACCCGGAAATCACGTGGGCCCCACCCGGAAATCACGTGGGCCCCACCCGGAAATCACGTGGGCCCCACCCGGAAATCACGTGGGCCCCACCCGGAAATCACGTGGGCCCCACCCGGAAATCACGTGGGCCCCACCCGGAAATCACGTGAGCCCCACCCGGAAATCACGTGGGCCCCACGGGGAAATCACGTGGGCCCCACCCGGAAATCACGTGGGCCCCACCCGGAAATCACGTGGGCCCCACGGGGAAATCACGTGGGCCCCACCCGGAAATCACGTGGGCCCCACCCGGAAATCACTTGGGCCCCACCCGGAAATCACGTGGGCCCCACCCGGAAATCACGTGGGCCCCACCCGGAAATCACGTGGGCCCCACCCGGAAATCACGTGGGCCCCACCCGGAAATCACGTGGGCCCCCAGGGGAAATCACGTGGGCTCCACCCGGAAATCACGTGGGCCCCACCCGGAAATCACGTGGGCCCCACCCGGAAATCACGTGGGCCCGACGGGGAAATCACGTGGGCCCCACCCGGAAATCACGTGGGCCCCACCCGGAAATCACGTGGGCCCCACCCGGAAATCACGTGGGCCCCACCCGGAAATCACGTGGGCCCCACCCGGAAATCACGTGGGCCCCACCCGGAAATCACGTGGGCCCCACCCGGAAATCACGTGGGCCCCACCCGGAAATCACGTGGGCCCCACCCGGAAATCACGTGGGCCCCACCCGGAAATCACGTGGGCCCCACCCGGAAATCACGTGGGCCCCAAGGGGATACACTTGGGCCCCACCCGGAAATCACGTGGGCCCCACCCGGAAATCACGTGGGCCCCACCCGGAAATCACGTGGGCCCCACGGGGAAATCACGTGGGCCCCACCCGGAAATCACGTGGGCCCCACGGGGAAATCACGTGGGTCCCACCCGGAAATCACGTGGGCCCCACCCGGAAATCACGTGGGCCCCACCCGGAAATCACGTGGGCCCCACCCGGAAATCACGTGGGCCCCACCCGGAAATCACGTGGGCCCCACCCGGAAATCACGTGGGCCCCACCCGGAAATCACGTGGGCCCCACCCGGAAATCACGTGGGCCCCACCCGGAAATCACGTGGGCCCCACCCGGAAATCACGTGGGCCCCACCCGGAAATCACGTGGGCCCCACCCGGAAATCACGTGGGCCCCACCCGGAAATCACGTGGGCCCCACCCGGAAATCACGTGGGCCCCACCCGGAAATCACGTGGGCCCCCAGGGGAAATCACGTGGGCCCCACCCGGAAATCACGTGGGCCCCACCCGGAAATCACGTGGGCCCCACCCGGAAATCACGTGGGCCCCACGGGGAAATCACGTGGGCCCCACCCGGAAATCACGTGGGCCCCACCCGGAAATCACGTGGGCCCCCAGGGGAAATCACGTGGGCCCCACCCGGAAATCACGTGGGCCCCACCCGGAAATCACGTGGGCCCCACCCGGAAATCACGTGGGCCCCACCCGGAAATCACGTGGGCCCCACCCGGAAATCACGTGGGCCCCACCCGGAAATCACGTGGGCCCCACCCGGAAATCACGTGGGCCCCACCCGGAAATCACGTGGGCCCCACCCGGAAATCACGTGGGCCCCACCCGGAAATCACGTGGGCCCCACCCGGAAATCACGTGGGCCCCACCCGGAAATCACGTGGGCCCCACCCGGAAATCACGTGGGCCCCACCCGGAAATCACGTGGGACCCACCCGGAAATCACGTGGGCCCCACCCGGAAATCACGTGGGCCCCACCCGGAAATCACGTGGGCCCCACCCGGAAATCACGTGGGGCCCACCCGGAAATCACGTGGGCCCCACGGGGAAATCACGTGGGCCCCACCCGGAAATCACGTGGGCCCCACCCGGAAATCACGTGGGCCCCACCCGGAAATCACGTGGGCCCCACCCGGAAATCACGTGGGCCCCACCCGGAAATCACGTGGGCCCCACCCGGAAATCACGTGGGCCCCACCCGGAAATCACGTGGGCCCCACCCGGAAATATCGTGGGCCCTACCCGGAAATCACGTGGGCCCCCAGGGGAAATCACGTGGGCCCCACCCGGAAATCACGTGGGCCCCACCCGGAAATCACGTGGGCCCCACCCGGAAATCACGTGGGCCCCACCCGGAAATCACGTGGGCCCCACCCGGAAATCACGTGGGCCCCACCCGGAAATCACGTGGGCCCCACCCGGAAATCACGTGGGCCCCACCCGGAAATCACGTGGGCCCCACCCGGAAATCACGTGGGCCCCACCCGGAAATCACGTGGGCCCCACCCGGAAATCACGTGGGCCCCACCCGGAAATCACGTGGGCCCCACCCGGAAATCACGTGGGCCCCACCCGGAAATCACGTGGGCCCCACCCGGAAATCACGTGGGCCCCACCCGGAAATCACGTGGGCCCCACACGGAAATCACGTGGGCCCCACCCGGAAATCACGTGGGCCCCACGCGGAAATCACGTGGGCCCCACGCGGAAATCACGTGGGCCCCACGGGGAAATCACGTGGGCCCCACCCGGAAATCACGTGGGCCCCACGGGGAAATCACGTGGGCCCCACCCGGAAATCACGTGGGCCCCACCCGGAAATCACGTGGGCCCCACCCGGAAATCACGTGGGCCCCACCCGGAAATCACGTGGGCCCCACGGGGAAATCACGTGGGCCCCACCCGGAAATCACGTGGGTCCCACCCGGAAATCACGTGGGCCCCACCCGGAAATCACGTGGGCCCCACCCGGAAATCACGTGGGCCCAACCCGGAAATCACGTGGGCCCCACCTGGAAATCACGTGGGCCCCACCCGGAAATCACGTGGGCCCCCAGGGGAAATCACGTGGGCCCCACCCTGAAATCACGTGGGCCCCACCCGGAAATCACGTGGGCCCCACCCGGAAATAACGTGGGCCCCACCCGGAAATCACGTGGGCCCCACCCAGAAATCACGTGGGCCCCACCCGGAAATCACGTGGGCCCCACCCGGAAATCAAGTGGGCCCCACCCGGAAATCACGTGGGCCCCACCCGGAAATCACGTGGGCCCCCAGGGGAAATCATGTGGGCCCCACCCGGAAATCACGTGGGCCCCACCCGGAAATCACGTGGGCCCCACCCGGAAATCACTTGGGCCCCACCCGGAAATCACGTGGGCCCCACCCGGAAATCACGTGGGCCCCATCCGGAAATCACGTGGGCCCCACGGGGAAATCACGTGGGCCCCACCCGGAAATCACGTGGGGCCCACCCGGAAATCACGTGGGCCCCACCCGGAAATCACGTGGGCCCCACCCGGAAATCACGTGGGCCCCACCCGGAAATCACGTGGGCCCCCAGGGGAAATCACGTGGGCCCCACCCGGAAATCACGTGGGCCCCACCCGGAAATCACGTGGGCCCCCAGGGGAAATCACGTGGGCCCCACCCGGATATCACGTGGGCCCCACCCGGAAATCACGTGGGCCCCACGGGGAAATCACGTGGGCCCCACCCGGAAATCACGTGGGCCCCACGGGGAAATCACGTGGGCCCCACCCGGAAATCACGTGGGCCCCACCCGGAAATCACGTGGGCCCCACCCGGAAATCACGTGGGCCCCACCCGGAAATCACGTGGGCCCCACGGGGAAATCACGTGGGCCCCACCCGGAAATCACGTGGGTCCCACCCGGAAATCACGTGGGCCCCACCCGGAAATCACGTGGGCCCCACCCGGAAATCACGTGGGCCCAACCCGGAAATCACGTGGGCCCCACCTGGAAATCACGTGGGCCCCACCCGGAAATCACGTGGGCCCCCAGGGGAAATCACGTGGGCCCCACCCTGAAATCACGTGGGCCCCACCCGGAAATCACGTGGGCCCCACCCGGAAATAACGTGGGCCCCACCCGGAAATCACGTGGGCCCCACCCAGAAATCACGTGGGCCCCACCCGGAAATCACGTGTGCCCCACCCGGAAATCAAGTGGGCCCCACCCGGAAATCACGTGGGCCCCACCCGGAAATCACGTGGGCCCCCAGGGGAAATCACGTGGGCCCCACCCGGAAATCACGTGGGCCCCACCCGGAAATCACGTGGGCCCCACCCGGAAATAACTTGGGCCCCACCCGGAAATAACGTGGGCCCCACCCGGAAATCACGTGGGCCCCATCCGGAAATCACGTGGGCCCCACGGGGAAATCACGTGGGCCCCACCCGGAAATCACGTGGGGCCCACCCGGAAATCACGTGGGCCCCACCCGGAAATCACGTGGGCCCCACCCGGAAATCACGTGGGCCCCACCCGGAAATCACGTGGGCCCCCAGGGGAAATCACGTGGGCCCCACCCGGAAATCACGTGGGCCCCACCCGGAAATCACGTGGGCCCCCAGGGGAAATCACGTGGGCCCCACCCGGATATCACGTGGGCCCCACCCGGAAATCACGTGGGCCCCACCCGGAAATAACGTGGGCCCCACGGGGAAATCACGTGGGCCCCACCCGGAAATCACGTGGGCCCCACCCGGAAATCACGTGGGCCCCCAGGGGAAATCACGTGGGCCCCACCCGGAAATCACGTGGGCCCCACCCGGAAATCACGTGGGCCCCACCCGGAAATCACGTGGGCCCCACCCGGAAATCAAGTGGGCCCCACCCGGAAATCACGTGGGCCCCACCCGGAAATCACGTGGGCCCCACCCGGAAATCACGTGGGCCCCACCCGGAAATCACGTGGGCCCCACCCGGAAATCACGTGGGCCCCACCCGGAAATCACGTGGGCCCCACCCGGAAATCACGTGGGCCCCACCCTGAAATCACGTGGGCCCCACCCGGAAATCACGTGGGCCCCACCCGGAAATCACGTGGGCCCCACCCGGAAATCACGTGGGCCCCACCCGGAAATCACGTGGGCCCCACCCGGAAATCACGTGGGCCCCACCCGGAAATCACGTGGGCCCCACCCGGAAATCACGTGGGCCCCCAGGTGAAATCACGTGGGCCCCACAAGGAAATCACGTGGGCCCCACCCTGAAATCACGTGGGCCCCACCCGGAAATCACGTGGGCCCCACCCGGAAATCACGTGGGCCCCACCCGGAAATCACGTGTGCCCCACGGGGAAATCACGTGGGCCCCACCCGGAAATCACGTGGGCCCCACCCGGAAATCACGTGGGCCCCACCCGGAAATCACGTGGGCCCCACCCGGAAATCACGTGGGCCCCACCCGGAAATCACGTGGGCCCCACCCGGAAATCACGTGGCCCCCACGGGGAAATCACGTGGGCCCCACCCGGAAATCACGTGGGCCCCACCCGGAAATCACGTGGGCCCCACCAGGAAATCACGTGGGCCCCACCCGGAAATCACGTGGGCCCCACGGGGAAATCACGTGGGCCCCACGGGGAAATCACGTGGGCCCCACCCGGAAATCACGTGGGCCCCACCCGGAAATCACGTGGGCCCCACCCGGAAATCACGTGGGCCCCACCCGGAAATCACGTGGGCCCCACCCGGAAATCACGTGGGCCCCACCCGGAAATCACGTGGGCCCCACCCGGAAATCACGTGGGCCCCACCCGGAAATCACGTGGGCCCCACCCGGAAATCACGTGGGCCCCACCCGGAAATCACGTGGGCCCCACCCTGAAATCACGTGGGCCCCACCCGGAAATCACGTGGGCCCCACCCGGAAATCACGTGGGCCCCACCCGGAAATCACGTGGGCCCCACCCGGAAATCACGTGGGCCCCACTCGGAAATCACGTGGGCCCCACCCGGAAATCACGTGGGCCCCCAGGGGAAATCACGTGGGCCCCACCCGGAAATCACGTGGGCCCCACCCGGAAATCACGTGGGACCCCAGGGGAAATCACGTGGGCCCCACCCGGAAATCACGTGGGCCCCACCCGGAAATCACGTGGGCCCCACCCGGAAATCACGTGGGCCCCACCCGGAAATCACGTGGGCCCCACCCGGAAATCACGTGGGCCCCACCCGGAAATCACGTGGGCCCCACCCGGAAATCACGTGGGCCCCACCCGGAAATCACGTGGGCCCCACCCGGAAAGCACGTGGGGCCCACCCGGAAATCACGTGGGCCCCACCCGGAAATCACGTTGGCCCCACCCGGAAATCACGTGGGCCCCACCCGGAAATCACGTGGGCCCCACCCGGAAATCACGTGGGCCCCACCCTGAAATCACGTGGGCCCCACCCGGAAATCACGTGGGCCCCACCCGGAAATCACGTGGGCCCCACCCGGAAATCAGGTGGGCCCCACCCGGAAATCACGTGGGCCCCACTCGGAAATCACGTGGGCCCCACCCGGAAATCACGTGGGCCCCCAGGGGAAATCACGTGGGCCCCACCCGGAAATCACGTGGGCCCCACCCGGAAATCACGTGGGCCCCACCCGGAAATCACTGGGCCCCACCCGGAAATCACGTGGGCCCCACCCTGAAATCACGTGGGCCCCACCCGGAAATCACGTGGGCCCCACCCTGAAATCACGTGGGCCCCACCCGGAAATCACGTGGGCCCCACCCGGAAATCACGTGGGCCCCACCCGGAAATCACGTGGGCCCCACCCGGAAATCACGTGGGCCCCACTCGGAAATCACGTGGGCCCCACCCGGAAATCACGTGGGCCCCCAGGGGAAATCACGTGGGCCCCACCCGGAAATCACGTGGGCCCCACCCGGAAATCACGTGGGCCCCACCCGGAAATCACGTGGGCCCCACCCGGAAATCACGTGGGCCCCACCCGGAAATCACGTGGGCCCCACCCGGAAATCACGTGGGCCCCACGGGGAAATCACGTGGGCCCCACCCGGAAATCACGTGGGGCCCACCCGGAAATCACGTGGGCCCCACGGGGAAATCACGTGGGCCCCACCCGGAAATCACGTGGGCCCCACCCGGAAATCACGTGGGCCCCACCCGGAAATCACGTGGGCCCCACCCGGAAATCACGTGGGCCCCACCCGGAAATCACGTGGGCCCCACCCGGAAATCACGTGGGCCCCACCCGGAAATCACGTGGGCCCCACCCGGAAATCACGTGGGCCCCCAGGGGAAATCACGTGGGCCCCACCCGGAAATCACGTGGGCCCCACCCGGAAATCACGTGGGCCCGACGGGGAAATCACGTGGGCCCCACCCGGAAATCACGTGGGCCCCCAGGGGAAATCACTTGGGCCCCACCCGGAAATCACGTGGGCCCCACCCGGAAATCACGTGGGCCCCACCCGGAAATCACGTGGGCCCCACGGGGAAATCACGTGGGCCCCACCCGGAAATCACGTGGGCCCCACCCGGAAATCACGTGGGCCCCACGGGGAAATCACGTGGGCCCCACCCGGAAATCACGTGGGCCCCACCCGGATATCACGTGGGCCCCACCCGGAAATCACGTGGGCCCCACCCGGAAATCACGTGGGCCCCACGGGGAAATCACGTGGGTCCCACCCGGAAATCACGTGGGCCCCACCCGTAAATCACGTGGGCCCCACCCGGAAATCACGTGGGCCCCACCCGGAAATCACGTGGGCCCCACCCGGAAATCACGTGGGCCCCACCCGGAAATCACGTGGGCCCCACGGGGAAATCACGTGGGCCCCACCTGGAAATCACGTGGGCCCCACCCGGAAATCACGTGGGCCCCACCCGGAAATCACGTGGGCCCCACCCGGAAATCACGTGGGCCCCACCCGGAAATCACGTGGGCCCCCAGGGGAAATCACGTGGGCCCCACCCGGAAATCACGTGGGCCCCACCCGGAAATCACGTGGGCCCCCAGGGGAAATCACGTGGGCCCCACCCGGAAATCACGTGGGCCCCACCCGGAAATCACGTGGGCCCCACCCGGAAATCACGTGGGCCCCACCCGGAAATCACGTGGGCCCCACCCGGAAATCACGTGGGCCCCACCCGGAAATCACGTGGGCCCCACCCGGAAATCACGTGGGCCCCACCCGGAAATCACGTGGGCCCCACCCGGAAATCACGTGGACCCCACCCGGAAATCACGTGGGCCCCACCCGGAAATCACGTGGGGCCCACCCGGAAATCACGTGGGCCCCACGGGGAAATCACGTGGGCCCCACCCGGAAATCACGTGGGCCCCACCCGGAAATCACGTGGGCCCCACCCGGAAATCACGTGGGCCCCACCCGGAAATCACGTGGGCCCCACCCTGAAATCACGTGGTCCCCACCCGGAAATCACGTGGGCCCCACCCGGAAATCACGTGGGCCCCACCCGGAAATCACGTGGGCCCCACCCGGAAATCACGTGGGCCCCACCCGGAAATCACGTGGTCCCCACCCGGAAATCACGTGGGCCCCACCCGGAAATCACGTGGGCCCCACCCGGAAATCACGTGGGCCCCATCCGGAAATCACGTGGGCCCCACGGGGAAATCACGTGGGCCCCACCCGGAAATCACGTGGGGCCCACCCGGAAATCACGTGGGCCCCACGGGGAAATCACGTGGGCCCCACCCGGAAATCACGTGGGCCCCACCCGGAAATCACGTGGGCCCCACCCGGAAATCACGTGGGCCCCACCCGGAAATCACGTGGGCCCCACCCGGAAATCACGTGGGCCCCACCCGGAAATCACGTGGGCCCCATCCGGAAATCACGTGGGCCCCACGGGGAAATCACGTGGGCCCCACCCGGAAATCACGTGGGGCCCACCCGGAAATCACGTGGGCCCCACGGGGAAATCACGTGGGCCCCACCCGGAAATCACGTGGGCCCCACCCGGAAATCACGTGGGCCCCACCCGGAAATCACGTGGGCCCCACCCGGAAATCACGTGGGCCCCACCCGGAAATCACGTGGGCCCCACCCGGAAATCACGTGGGCCCCACCCGGAAATCACGTGGGCCCCACCCGGAAATCACGTGGGCCCCACGGGGAAATCACGTGGGCCCCACCCGGAAATCACGTGGGCCCCACCCGGAAATCACGTGGGCCCCACCCGGAAATCACGTGGGCCCCACCCGGAAATCACGTGGGCCCCACCCGGAAATCACGTGGGCCCCACCCGGAAATCACGTGGGCCCCACCCGGAAATCACGTGGGCCCCACCCGGAAATCACGTGGGCCCCCAGGGGAAATCACGTGGGCCCCACAAGAAAATCACGTGGGCCCCACCCGGAAATCACGTGGGCCCCACCCGGAAATCACGTGGGCCCCACCCGGAAATCACGTGGGCCCCACGGGGAAATCACGTGGGCCCCACGGGGAAATCACGTGGGCCACACCCGGAAATCACGTGGGCCCCACCCGGAAATCACGTGGGCCCCACCCGGAAATCACGTGGGCCCCACCCGGAAATCACGTGGGCCCCACGGGGAAATCACGTGGGCCCCACGGGGAAATCACGTGGGCCCCACCCGGAAATCACGTGGGCCCCACCCGGAAATCACGTGGGCCCCACCCGGAAATCACGTGGGCCCCACCCGGAAATCACGTGGGCCCCACCCGGAAATCACGTGGGCCCCACCCGGAAATCACGTGGGCCCCACCCGGAAATCACGTGGGCCCCACCCGGAAATCACGTGGGCCCCACCCGGAAATCACGTGGGCCCCACCCGGAAATCACGTGGGGCCCACCCGGAAATCACGTGGGCCCCACGGGGAAATCACGTGGGCCCCACCCGGAAATCACGTGGGCCCCACCCGGAAATCACGTGGGCCCCACCCGGAAATCACGTGGGCCCCACCCGGAAATCACGTGGGCCCCACCCGGAAATCACGTGGGCCCCACCCGGAAATCACGTGGGCCCCACCCGGAAATCACGTGGGCCCTACCCGGAAATCACGTGGGCCCCCAGGGGAAATCACGTGGGCCCCACCCGGAAATCACGTGGGCCCCACCCGGAAATCACGTGGGCCCCACCCGGAAATCACGTGGGCCCTACCCGGAAATCACGTGGGCCCCCAGGGGAAATCACGTGGGCCCCACCCGGAAATCACGTGGGCCCCACCCGGAAATCACGTGGGCCCCACCCGGAAATCACGTGGGCCCCACCCGGAAATCACGTGGGCCCCACCCGGAAATCACGTGGGCCCCACCCGGAAATCACGTGGGCCCCACCCGGAAATCACGTGGGCCCCACCCGGAAATCACGTGGGCCCCACGGGGAAATCACGTGGGCCCCACCCGGAAATCACGTGGGCCCCACCCGGAAATCACGTGGGCCCCACGGGGAAATCACGTGGGCCCCACCCGGAAATCACGTGGGCCCCACCCGGAAATCACTTGGGCCCCACCCGGAAATCACGTGGGCCCCACCCGGAAATCACGTGGGCCCCACCCGGAAATCACGTGGGCCCCACCCGGAAATCACGTGGGCCCCACCCGGAAATCACGTGGGCCCCCAGGGGAAATCACGTGGGCTCCACCCGGAAATCACGTGGGCCCCACCCGGAAATCACGTGGGCCCCACCCGGAAATCACGTGGGCCCGACGGGGAAATCACGTGGGCCCCACCCGGAAATCACGTGGGCCCCACCCGGAAATCACGTGGGCCCCACCCGGAAATCACGTGGGCCCCACCCGGAAATCACGTGGGCCCCACCCGGAAATCACGTGGGCCCCACCCGGAAATCACGTGGGCCCCACCCGGAAATCACGTGGGCCCCACCCGGAAATCACGTGGGCCCCACCCGGAAATCACGTGGGCCCCACCCGGAAATCACGTGGGCCCCACCCGGAAATCACGTGGGCCCCAAGGGGAAATCACTTGGGCCCCACCCGGAAATCACGTGGGCCCCACCCGGAAATCACGTGGGCCCCACCCGGAAATCACGTGGGCCCCACGGGGAAATCACGTGGGCCCCACCCGGAAATCACGTGGGCCCCACGGGGAAATCACGTGGGTCCCACCCGGAAATCACGTGGGCCCCACCCGGAAATCACGTGGGCCCCACCCGGAAATCACGTGGGCCCCACCCGGAAATCACGTGGGCCCCACCCGGAAATCACGTGGGCCCCACGGGGAAATCACGTGGGCCCCACCCGGAAATCACGTGGGCCCCACCCGGAAATCACGTGGGCCCCACCCGGAAATCACGTGGGCCCCACCCGGAAATCACGTGGGCCCCACCCGGAAATCACGTGGGCCCCACCCGGAAATCACGTGGGCCCCACCCGGAAATCACGTGGGCCCCACCCGGAAATCACGTGGGCCCTACCCGGAAATCACGTGGGCCCCCAGAGGAAATCACGTGGGCCCCACCCGGAAATCACGTGGGCCCCACCCGGAAATCACGTGGGCCCCACCCGGAAATCACGTGGGCCCCACCCGGAAATCACGTGGGCCCCACCCGGAAATCACGTGGGCCCCACGGGGAAATCACGTTTGCCCCACCCGGAAATCACGTGGGCCCCACCCGGAAATCACGTGGGCCCCACCCGGAAATCACGTGGGCCCCACCCGGAAATCACGTGGGCCCCACCCGGAAATCACGTGGGCCCCACCCGGAAATCACGTGGGCCCCACCCGGAAATCACGTGGGCCCCACCCGGAAATCACGTGGGCCCCACCCGGAAATCACGTGGGCCCCACCCGGAAATCACGTGGGCCCCACCCGGAAATCACGTGGGGCCCACCCGGAAATCACGTGGGCCCCACGGGGAAATCACGTGGGCCCCACCCGGAAATCACGTGGGCCCCACCCGGAAATCACGTGGGCCCCACACGGAAATCACGTGGGCCCCACCCGGAAATCACGTGGGCCCCACCCTGAAATCACGTGGGCCCCACCCGGAAATCACGTGGGCCCCACCCGGAAATCACGTGGGCCCCACCCGGAAATCACGTGGGCCCCACCCGGAAATCACGTGGGCCCCACCCGGAAATCACGTGGGCCCCACCCGGAAATATCGTGGGCCCCACCCGGAAATCACGTGGGCCCCCAGGGGAAATCACGTGGGCCCCACAAGGAAATCACGTGGGCCCCACCCGGAAATCACGTGGGCCCCACCCGGAAATCACGTGGGCCCCACCCGGAAATCACGTGGGCCCCACGGGGAAATCACGTGGGCCCCACCCGGAAATCACGTGGGCCCCACCCGGAAATCACGTGGGCCCCACCCGGAAATCACGTGGGCCCCACCCGGAAATCACGTGGGCCCCACCCGGAAATCACGTGGGCCCCACCCGGAAATCACGTGGGCCCCACCCGGAAATCACGTGGGCCCCACCCGGAAATCACGTGGGCCCCAAGGGGAAATCACGTGGGCCCCACCCGGAAATCACGTGGGCCCCACCCGGAAATCACGTGGGCCCCACCCGGAAATCACGTGGGCCCCACCCGGAAATCACGTGGGCCCCACCCGGAAATCACGTGGGCCCCACCCGGAAATCACGTGGGCCCCACGGGGAAATCACGCGGGCCCCACCCGGAAATCACGTGGGCACCACGGGGAAATCACGTGGGCCCCACCCGGAAATCACGTGGGCACCACGGGGAAATCACGTGGGCCCCACCCGGAAATCACGTGGGCCCCACCCGGAAATCACGTGGGCCCCACCCGGAAATCACGTGGGGCCCACCCGGAAATCACGTGGGCCCCACCCGGAAATCACGTGGGCCCCACGGGGAAATCACGTGGGCCCCACCCGGAAATCACGTGGGCACCACCCGGAAATCACGTGGGCCCCACACGGAAATCACGTGGGCCCCACCCGGAAATCACGTGGGCCCCACACGGAAATTACGTGGGCCCCACCCGGAAATCACGTGGGCCCCTCCCGGAAATCACGTGGGCCCCACCCGGAAATCACGTGGGCCCCACCCGGAAATCACGTGGGCCCCACGGGGAAATCACGTGGGCCCCACCCGGAAATCACGTGGGCCCCACCCGGAAATCACGTGGGCCCCACCCGGAAGTCACGTGGGCCCCACCCGGAAATCACGTGGGCCCCACCCGGAAATCACGTGGGCCCCACCCGGAAATCACGTGGGCCCCACCCGGAAATCACGTGGGCCCCACCCGGAAATCACGTGGGCCCCACCCGGAAATCACGTGGGCCCCACCGGAAATCACGTGGGCCCCCAGGTGAAATCACGTGGGCCCCACAAGGAAATCACGTGGGCCCCACCCTGAAATCACGTGGGCCCCACCCGGAAATCACGTGGGCCCCACCCGGAAATCACGTGGGCCCCACCCGGAAGTCACGTGTGCCCCACGGGGAAATCACGTGGGCCCCACCCGGAAATCACGTGGGCCCCACCCGGAAATCACGTGGGCCCCACCCGGAAATCACGTGGGCCCCACCCGGAAATCACGTGGGCCCCACCCAGAAATCACGTGGGCCTCACCCGGAAATCACGTGGCCCCCACGGGGAAATCACGTGGGCCCCACCCGGAAATCACGTGGGCCCCACCCGGAAATCACGTGGGCCCCACCCGGAAATCACGTGGGCCCCACCCGGAAATCACGTGGGCCCCACGGGGAAATCACGTGGGCCCCACGGGGAAATCACGTGGGCCCCACCCGGAAATCACGTGGGCCCCACCCGGAAATCACGTGAGCCCCACCCGGAAATCACATGGGCCCCACCCGGAAATCACGTGGGCCCCACCCGGAAATCACGTGGGCCCCACCCGGAAATCACGTGGGCCCCCAGGGGAAATCACGTGGGCCCCACCCGGAAATCACGTGGGCCCCACCCGGAAATCACGTGGGCCCCACCCGGAAATCACGTGGGCCCCACCCGGAAATCACGTGGGCCCCACCCGGAAATCACGTGGGCCCCACCCGGAAATCACGTGGGCCCCACCCGGAAATCACGTGGGCCCCACCCGGAAATCACGTGGGCCCCACCCGGAAATCACGAGGGCCCCACCCGGAAATTACGTGGGCCCCACCCGGAAATCACGTGGGCCCTACCCGGAAATCACGTGGGCCCCCAGAGGAAATCACGTGGGCCCCACCCGGAAATCACGTGGGCCCCCAGGGGAAATCACGTGGGCCCCACCCGGAAATCACGTGGGCCCCACCCGGAAATCACGTGGGCCCCACCCGGAAATCACGTGGGCCCCACGGGGAAATCACGTGGGCCCCACCCGGAAATCACGTGGGCCCCACCCGGAAATCACGTGGGCCCCACCCGGAAATCACGTGGGCCCCACCCGGAAATCACGTGGGCCCCACCCGGAAATCACGTGGGCCCCACCCGGAAATCACGTGGGCCCCACCCGGAAATCACGTGGGCCCCACCCGGAAATCACGTGGGCCCCACCCGGAAATCACGTGGGCCCCACCCGGAAATCACGTGGGCCCCACCCGGAAATCACGTGGGGCCCACCCGGAAATCACGTGGGCCCCACGGGGAAATCACGTGGGCCCCACCCGGAAATCACGTGGGCCCCACCCGGAAATCACGTGGGCCCCACCCGGAAATCACGTGGGCCCCACCCGGAAATCACGTGGGCCCCACCCTGAAATCACGTGGGCCCCACCCGGAAATCACGTGGGCCCCACCCGGAAATCACGTGGGCCCCACCCGGAAATCACGTGGGCCCCACCCGGAAATCACGTGGGCCCCACCCGGAAATCACGTGGGCCCCACCCGGAAATAACGTGGGCCCCACCCGGAAATCACGTGGGCCCCCAGGGGAAATCACGTGGGCCCCACAAGGAAATCACGTGGGCCCCACCCGGAAATCACGTGGGCCCCACCCGGAAATCACGTGGGCCCCAACCGGAAATCACGTGGTCCCCACGGGGAAATCACGTGGGCCCCACCCGGAAATCACGTGGGCCCCACCCGGAAATCACGTGGGCCCCACCCGGAAATCACGTGGGCCCCACCCGGAAATCACGTGGGCCCCAACCGGAAATCACGTGGGCCCCACCCGGAAATCACGTGGGCCCCACCCGGAAATCACGTGGGCCCCACCCGGAAATCACGTGGGCCCCACCCGGAAATCACGTGGGCCCCAAGGGGAAATCACGTGGGCCCCACCCGGAAATCACGTGGGCCCCACCCGGAAATCACGTGGGCCCCACCCGGAAATCACGTGGGCCCCACCCGGAAATCACGTGGGCCCCACCCGGAAATCACGTGGGCCCCACCCGGAAATCACGTGGGCCCCACCCGGAAATCACGTGGGCCCCACGGGGAAATCACGCGGGCCCCACCCGGAAATCACGTGGGCACCACGGGGAAATCACGTGGGCCCCACCCGGAAATCACGTGGGCACCACGGGGAAATCACGTGGGCCCCACCCGGAAATCACGTGGGCCCCACCCGGAAATCACGTGGGCCCCACCCGGAAATCACGTGGGGCCCACCCGGAAATCACGTGGGCCCCACCCGGAAATCACGTGGGCCCCACGGGGAAATCACGTGGGCCCCACCCGGAAATCACGTGGGCACCACCCGGAAATCACGTGGGCCCCACACGGAAATCACGTGGGCCCCACCCGGAAATCACGTGGGCCCCACACGGAAATCACGTGGGCCCCACCCGGAAATCACGTGGGCCCCTCCCGGAAATCACGTGGGCCCCACCCGGAAATCACGTGGGCCCCACCCGGAAATCACGTGGGCCCCACGGGGAAATCACGTGGGCCCCACCTGGAAATCACGTGGGCCCCACCCGGAAATCACGTGGGCCCCACCCGGAAGTCACGTGGGCCCCACCCGGAAATCACGTGGGCCCCACCCGGAAATCACGTGGGCCCCACCCGGAAATCACGTGGGCCCCACCCGGAAATCACGTGGGCCCCACCCGGAAATCACGTGGGCCCCACCCGGAAATCACGTGGGCCCCACCCGGAAATCACGTGGGCCCCCAGGTGAAATCACGTGGGCCCCACAAGGAAATCACGTGGGCCCCACCCTGAAATCACGTGGGCCCCACCCGGAAATCACGTGGGCCCCACCCGGAAATCACGTGGGCCCCACCCGGAAATCACGTGTGCCCCACGGGGAAATCACGTGGGCCCCACCCGGAAATCACGTGGGCCCCACCCGGAAATCACGTGGGCCCCACCCGGAAATCACGTGGCCCCCACGGGGAAATCACGTGGGCCCCACCCGGAAATCACGTGGGCCCCACCCGGAAATCACGTGGGCCCCACCCGGAAATCACGTGGGCCCCACCCGGAAATCACGTGGGCCCCACGGGGAAATCACGTGGGCCCCACGGGGAAATCACGTGGGCCCCACCCGGAAATCACGTGGGCCCCACCCGGAAATCACGTGAGCCCCACCCGGAAATCACGTGGGCCCCACCCGGAAATCACGTGGGCCCCACCCGGAAATCACGTGGGCCCCACCCGGAAATCACGTGGGCCCCCAGGGGAAATCACGTGGGCCCCACCCGGAAATCACGTGGGCCCCACCCGGAAATCACGTGGGCCCCACCCGGAAATCACGTGGGCCCCACCCGGAAATCACGTGGGCCCCACCCGGAAATCACGTGGGCCCCACCCGGAAATCACGTGGGCCCCACCCGGAAATCACGTGGGCCCCACCCGGAAATCACGTGGGCCCCACGGGGAAATCACGTGGGCCCCACCCGGAAATCACGTGGGCCCCACCCGGAAATCACGTGGGCCCCACCCGGAAATCACGTGGGCCCCACCCGGAAATCACGTGGGCCCCACCCGGAAATCACGAGGGCCCCACCCGGAAATTACGTGGGCCCCACCCGGAAATCACGTGGGCCCTACCCGGAAATCACGTGGGCCCCCAGAGGAAATCACGTGGGCCCCACCCGGAAATCACGTGGGCCCCCAGGGGAAATCACGTGGGCCCCACCCGGAAATCACGTGGGCCCCACCCGGAAATCACGTGGGCCCCACCGGAAATCACGTGGGCCCCCAGGTGAAATCACGTGGGCCCCACAAGGAAATCACGTGGGCCCCACCCTGAAATCACGTGGGCCCCACCCGGAAATCACGTGGGCCCCACCCGGAAATCACGTGGGCCCCACCCGGAAATCACGTGTGCCCCAAGGGGAAATCACGTGGGCCCCACCCGGAAATCACGTGGGCCCCACCCGGAAATCACGTGGGCCCCACCCGGAAATCACGTGGGCCCCACCCGGAAATCACGTGGGCCCCACCCGGAAATCACGTGGGCCCCACCCGGAAATCACGTGGCCCCCACGGGGAAATCACGTGGGCCCCACCCGGAAATCACGTGGGCCCCACCCGGAAATCACGTGGGCCCCACCCGGAAATCACGTGGGCCCCACCCGGAAATCACGTGGGCCCCACGGGGAAATCACGTGGGCCCCACGGGGAAATCACGTGGGCCCCACCCGGAAATCACGTGGGCCCCACCCGGAAATCACGTGAGCCCCACCCGGAAATCACATGGGCCCCACCCGGAAATCACGTGGGCCCCACCCGGAAATCACGTGGGCCCCACCCGGAAATCACGTGGGCCCCCAGGGGAAATCACGTGGGCCCCACCCGGAAATCACGTGGGCCCCACCCGGAAATCACGTGGGCCCCACGGGGAAATCACGTGGGCCCCACGGGGAAATCACGTGGGCCCCACCCGGAAATCACGTGGGCCCCACCTGGAAATCACGTGGGCCCCACCCGGAAATCACGTGGGCCCCACCCGGAAATCACGTGGGCCCCACCCGGAAATCACGTGGGCCCCACCCGGAAATCACGTGGGCCCCACCCGGAAATCACGTGGGCCCCACCCGGAAATCACGTGGGCCCCACCCGGAAATCACGTGGGCCCCACCCGGAAATCACGTGGGGCCCACCCGGAAATCACGTGGGCCCCACGGGGAAATCACGTGGGCCCCACCCGGAAATCACGTGGGCCCCACCCGGAAATCACGTGGGCCCCACACGGAAATCACGTGGGCCCCACCCGGAAATCACGTGGGCCCCACCCTGAAATCACGTGGGCCCCACCCGGAAATCACGTGGGCCCCACCCGGAAATCACGTGGGCCCCACCCGGAAATCACGTGGGCCCCACCCGGAAATCACGTGGGCCCCACCCGGAAATCACGTGGGCCCCACCCGGAAATAACGTGGGCCCCACCCGGAAATCACGTGGGCCCCCAGGGGAAATCACGTGGGCCCCACAAGGAAATCACGTGGGCCCCACCCGGAAATCACGTGGGCCCCACCCGGAAATCACGTGGGCCCCAACCGGAAATCACGTGGGCCCCACGGGGAAATCACGTGGGCCCCACCCGGAAATCACGTGGGCCCCACCCGGAAATCACGTGGGCCCCACCCGGAAATCACGTGGGCCCCACCCGGAAATCACGTGGGCCCCAACCGGAAATCACGTGGGCCCCACCCGGAAATCACGTGGGCCCCACCCGGAAATCACGTGGGCCCCACCCGGAAATCACGTGGGCCCCACCCGGAAATCACGTGGGCCCCAAGGGGAAATCACGTGGGCCCCACCCGGAAATCACGTGGGCCCCACCCGGAAATCACGTGGGCCCCACCCGGAAATCACGTGGGCCCCACCCGGAAATCACGTGGGCCCCACCCGGAAATCACGTGGGCCCCACCCGGAAATCACGTGGGCCCCACCCGGAAATCACGTGGGCCCCACGGGGAAATCACGCGGGCCCCACCCGGAAATCACGTGGGCACCACGGGGAAATCACGTGGGCCCCACCCGGAAATCACGTGGGCACCACGGGGAAATCACGTGGGCCCCACCCGGAAATCACGTGGGCCCCACCCGGAAATCACGTGGGCCCCACCCGGAAATCACGTGGGGCCCACCCGGAAATCACGTGGGCCCCACCCGGAAATCACGTGGGCCCCACGGGGAAATCACGTGGGCCCCACCCGGAAATCACGTGGGCACCACCCGGAAATCACGTGGGCCCCACACGGAAATCACGTGGGCCCCACCCGGAAATCACGTGGGCCCCACACGGAAATCACGTGGGCCCCACCCGGAAATCACGTGGGCCCCTCCCGGAAATCACGTGGGCCCCACCCGGAAATCACGTGGGCCCCACCCGGAAATCACGTGGGCCCCACGGGGAAATCACGTGGGCCCCACCCGGAAATCACGTGGGCCCCACCCGGAAATCACGTGGGCCCCACCCGGAAGTCACGTGGGCCCCACCCGGAAATCACGTGGGCCCCACCCGGAAATCACGTGGGCCCCACCCGGAAATCACGTGGGCCCCACCCGGAAATCACGTGGGCCCCACCCGGAAATCACGTGGGCCCCACCCGGAAATCACGTGGGCCCCACCCGGAAATCACGTGGGCCCCCAGGTGAAATCACGTGGGCCCCACAAGGAAATCACGTGGGCCCCACCCTGAAATCACGTGGGCCCCACCCGGAAATCACGTGGGCCCCACCCGGAAATCACGTGTGCCCCACGGGGAAATCACGTGTGCCCCACGGGGAAATCACGTGGGCCCCACCCGGAAATCACGTGGGCCCCACCCGGAAATCACGTGGGCCCCACCCGGAAATCACGTGGCCCCCACGGGGAAATCACGTGGGCCCCACCCGGAAATCACGTGGGCCCCACCCGGAAATCACGTGGGCCCCACCCGGAAATCACGTGGGCCCCACGGGGAAATCACGTGGGCCCCACGGGGAAATCACGTGGGCCCCACGGGGAAATCACGTGGGCCCCACCCGGAAATCACGTGGGCCCCACCCGGAAATCACGTGAGCCCCACCCGGAAATCACATGGGCCCCACCCGGAAATCACGTGGGCCCCACCCGGAAATCACGTGGGCCCCACCCGGAAATCACGTGGGCCCCCAGGGGAAATCACGTGGGCCCCACCCGGAAATCACGTGGGCCCCACCCGGAAATCACGTGGGCCCCACCCGGAAATCACGTGGGCCCCACCCGGAAATCACGTGGGCCCCACCCGGAAATCACGTGGGCCCCACCCGGAAATCACGTGGGCCCCACCCGGAAATCACGTGGGCCCCACCCGGAAATCACGTGGGCCCCACCCGGAAATCACGTGGGCCCCACGGGGAAATCACGTGGGCCCCACCCGGAAATCACGTGGGCCCCACCCGGAAATCACGTGGGCCCCACCCGGAAATCACGTGGGCCCCACCCGGAAATCACGTGGGCCCCACCCGGAAATCACGAGGGCCCCACCCGGAAATTACGTGGGCCCCACCCGGAAATCACGTGGGCCCTACCCGGAAATCACGTGGGCCCCCAGAGGAAATCACGTGGGCCCCACCCGGAAATCACGTGGGCCCCCAGGGGAAATCACGTGGGCCCCACCCGGAAATCACGTGGGCCCCACCCGGAAATCACGTGGGCCCCACCCGGAAATCACGTGGGCCCCACGGGGAAATCACGTGGGCCCCACCCGGAAATCACGTGGGCCCCACCCGGAAATCACGTGGGCCCCACCCGGAAATCACGTGGGCCCCACCCGGAAATCACGTGGGCCCCACCCGGAAATCACGTGGGCCCCACCCGGAAATCACGTGGGCCCCACCCGGAAATCACGTGGGCCCCACCCGGAAATCACGTGGGCCCCACCCGGAAATCACGTGGGCCCCACCCGGAAATCACGTGGGCCCCACCCGGAAATCACGTGGGGCCCACCCGGAAATCACGTGGGCCCCACGGGGAAATCACGTGGGCCCCACCCGGAAATCACGTGGGCCCCACCCGGAAATCACGTGGGCCCCACACGGAAATCACGTGGGCCCCACCCGGAAATCACGTGGGCCCCACCCTGAAATCACGTGGGCCCCACCCGGAAATCACGTGGGCCCCACCCGGAAATCACGTGGGCCCCACCCGGAAATCACGTGGGCCCCACCCGGAAATCACGTGGGCCCCACCCGGAAATCACGTGGGCCCCACCCGGAAATAACGTGGGCCCCACCCGGAAATCACGTGGGCCCCCAGGGGAAATCACGTGGGCCCCACAAGGAAATCACGTGGGCCCCACCCGGAAATCACGTGGGCCCCACCCGGAAATCACGTGGGCCCCACCCGGAAATCACGTGGGCCCCACGGGGAAATCACGTGGGCCCCACCCGGAAATCACGTGGGCCCCACCCGGAAATCACGTGGGCCCCACCCGGAAATCACGTGGGCCCCACCCGGAAATCACGTGGGCCCCACCCGGAAATCACGTGGGCCCCACCCGGAAATCACGTGGGCCCCACCCGGAAATCACGTGGGCCCCACCCGGAAATCACGTGGGCCCCACCCGGAAATCACGTGGGCCCCACCCGGAAATCACGTGGGCCCCACCCGGAAATCACGTGGGCCCCAAGGGGAAATCACGTGGGCCCCACCCGGAAATCACGTGGGCCCCACCCGGAAATCACGTGGGCCCCACCCGGAAATCACGTGGGCCCCACCCGGAAATCACGTGGGCCCCACCCGGAAATCACGTGGGCCCCACGGGGAAATCACGCGGGCCCCACCCGGAAATCACGTGGGCACCACGGGGAAATCACGTGGGCCCCACCCGGAAATCACGTGGGCACCACGGGGAAATCACGTGGGCCCCACCCGGAAATCACGTGGGCCCCACCCGGAAATCACGTGGGCCCCACCCGGAAATCACGTGGGGCCCACCCGGAAATCACGTGGGCCCCACCCGGAAATCACGTGGGCCCCACGGGGAAATCACGTGGGCCCCACCCGGAAATCACGTGGGCCCCACCCGGAAATCACGTGGGCCCCACGGGGAAATCACGTGGGCCCCACCCGGAAATCACGTGGGCCCCACCCGGAAATCACGTGGGCCCCACCCGGAAATCACGTGGGCCCCACCCGGAAATCACGTGGGCCCCACCCGGAAATCACGTGGGCCCCACCCGGAAATCACGTGGGCCCCACCCGGAAATCACGTGGGCCCCACCCGGAAATCACGTGGGCCCCACCCGGAAATCACGTGGGCCCCACCCGGAAATCACGTGGGGCCCACCCGGAAATCACGTGGGCCCCACGGGGAAATCACGTGGGCCCCACCCGGAAATCACGTGGGCCCCACCCGGAAATCACGTGGGCCCCACACGGAAATCACGTGGGCCCCACCCGGAAATCACGTGGGCCCCACCCTGAAATCACGTGGGCCCCACCCGGAAATCACGTGGGCCCCACCCGGAAATCACGTGGGCCCCACCCGGAAATCACGTGGGCCCCACCCGGAAATCACGTGGGCCCCACCCGGAAATCACGTGGGCCCCACCCGGAAATAACGTGGGCCCCACCCGGAAATCACGTGGGCCCCCAGGGGAAATCACGTGGGCCCCACAAGGAAATCACGTGGGCCCCACCCGGAAATCACGTGGGCCCCACCCGGAAATCACGTGGGCCCCACCCGGAAATCACGTGGGCCCCACGGGGAAATCACGTGGGCCCCACCCGGAAATCACGTGGGCCCCACCCGGAAATCACGTGGGCCCCACCCGGAAATCACGTGGGCCCCACCCGGAAATCACGTGGGCCCCACCCGGAAATCACGTGGGCCCCACCCGGAAATCACGTGGGCCCCACCCGGAAATCACGTGGGCCCCACCCGGAAATCACGTGGGCCCCACCCGGAAATCACGTGGGCCCCACCCGGAAATCACGTGGGCCCCAAGGGGAAATCACGTGGGCCCCACCCGGAAATCACGTGGGCCCCACCCGGAAATCACGTGGGCCCCACCCGGAAATCACGTGGGCCCCACCCGGAAATCACGTGGGCCCCACCCGGAAATCACGTGGGCCCCACGGGGAAATCACGCGGGCCCCACCCGGAAATCACGTGGGCACCACGGGGAAATCACGTGGGCCCCACCCGGAAATCACGTGGGCACCACGGGGAAATCACGTGGGCCCCACCCGGAAATCACGTGGGCCCCACCCGGAAATCACGTGGGCCCCACCCGGAAATCACGTGGGGCCCACCCGGAAATCACGTGGGCCCCACCCGGAAATCACGTGGGCCCCACGGGGAAATCACGTGGGCCCCACCCGGAAATCACGTGGGCACCACCCGGAAATCACGTGGGCCCCACACGGAAATCACGTGGGCCCCACCCGGAAATCACGTGGGCCCCACACGGAAATCACGTGGGCCCCACCCGGAAATCACGTGGGCCCCTCCCGGAAATCACGTGGGCCCCACCCGGAAATCACGTGGGCCCCACCCGGAAATCACGTGGGCCCCACGGGGAAATCACGTGGGCCCCACCCGGAAATCACGTGGGCCCCACCCGGAAATCACGTGGGCCCCACCCGGAAGTCACGTGGGCCCCACCCGGAAATCACGTGGGCCCCACCCGGAAATCACGTGGGCCCCACCCGGAAATCACGTGGGCCCCACCCGGAAATCACGTGGGCCCCACCCGGAAATCACGTGGGCCCCACCCGGAAATCACGTGGGCACCACGGGGAAATCACGTGGGCCCCACCCGGAAATCACGTGGGCCCCACCCGGAAATCACGTGGGCCCCACCCGGAAATCACGTGGGGCCCACCCGGAAATCACGTGGGCCCCACCCGGAAATCACGTGGGACCCACGGGGAAATCACGTGGGCCCCACCCGGAAATCACGTGGGCCCCACCCGGAAATCACGTAGGCCCCACACAGAAATCACGTGGGCCCCACCCGGAAATCACGTGGGCCCCACCCGGAAATCACGTGGGACCCACCCGGAAATCACGTGGGCCCCACCCGGAAATCACGTGGGCCCCACGGGGAAATCACGTGGGCCCCACCCGGAAATCACGTGGGCCCCACCCGGAAATCACGTGGGCCCCACCCGGAAATCACGTGGGACCCCAGGGGAAATCACGTGGGCCCCACCCGGAAATCACGTGGGCCCCACCCGGAAATCACGTGGGCCCCACCCGGAAATCACGTGGGCCCCACCCGGAAATCACGTGGGCCCCACCCGGAAATCACGTGGGCCCCCAGGGGAAATCACGTGGGCCCCACCCGGAAATCACGTGGGCCCCACCCGGAAATCACGTGGGCCCCACCCGGAAATCACGTGGGCCCCACCCGGAAATCACGTGGGCCCCACCCGGAAATCACGTGGGCCCCACCCGGAAATAACGTGGGCCCCACCCGGAAATCACGTGGGCCCCCAGGGGAAATCACGTGGGCCCCACAAGGAAATCACGTGGGCCCCACCCGGAAATCACGTGGGCCCCACCCGGAAATCACGTGGGCCCCACCCGGAAATCACGTGGGCCCCACCCGGAAATCACGTGGGCCCCACACGGAAATCACGTGGGCCCCAAGGGGAAATCACATGGGCCCCACCCGGAAATCACGTGGGCCCCACCCGGAAATCACGTGGGCCCCACCCGGAAATCACGTGGGCCCCACCCGGAAATCACGTGGGCCCCACCCGGAAATCACGTGGGCCCCACCCGGAAATCACGTGGGCCCCACCCGGAAATCACGTGGGCCCCACCCGGAAATCACGTGGGCCCCACCCGGAAATCACGTGGGCCCCACCCGGAAATCACGTGGGCCCCACCCGGAAATCACGTGGGCCCCACCCGGAAATCACGTGGGCCCCACCCGGAAATCACGTGGGCCCCACCCGGAAATCACGTGGGCCCCACCCGGAAATCACGTGGTCCCCACCCGGAAATCACGTGGGCCCCCAGGGGAAATCACGTGGGCCCCACCCGGAAATCACGTGGGCCCCACCCGGAAATCACGTGGGCCCCACCCGGAAATCACGTGGGCCCCACCCGGAAATCACGTGGGCCCCACCCGGAAATCACGTGGGCCCCACCCGGAAATCACGTGGGCCCCACCCGGAAATCACGTGGGCCCCACCCGGAAATCACGTGGGCCCCACCCGGAAATCACGTGGGCCCCACCCGGAAATCACGTGGGCCCCACCCGGAAATCACGTGGGCCCCCCCGGAAATCACGTGGGCCCCACCCGGAAATCACGTGGGCCCCACCCGGAAATCACGTGGGCCCCACCCGGAAATCACGTGGGCCCCACGGGGAAATCACGTGGGCCCCACCCGGAAATCACGTGGGGCCCACCCGGAAATCACGTGGGCCCCACGGGGAAGTCACGTGGGCCCCACCCGGAAATCACGTGGGCCCCACCCGGAAATCACGTGGGCCCCACCCGGAAATCACGTGGGCCCCACCCGGAAATCACGTGGGCCCCACCCGGAAATCACGTGGGCCCCACCCGGAAATCACGTGGGCCCCACCCGGAAATCACGTGGGCCCCACCCGGAAATCACGTGGGCCCCCAGGGGAAATCACGTGGGCCCCTCCCGGAAATCACGTGGGCCCCCAGGGGAAATCACGTGGGCCCCACCCGGATATCACGTGGGCCCCACCCGGAAATCACGTGGGCCCCACCCGGAAATCACGTGGGCCCCACGAGGAAATCACGTGGGTCCCACCCGGAAATCACGTGGGCCCAACCCGGAAATCACGTGGGCCCCACCCGGAAATCACGTGGGCCCCACCCGGAAATCACGTGGGCCCCACCCGGAAATCACGTGGGCCCCACCCGGAAATCACGTGGGCCCCATGGGGAAATCACGTGGGCCCCACCTGGAAATCACGTGGGCCCCACCCGGAAATCACGTGGGCCCCACCCGGAAATCACGTGGGCCCCACCCCGAAATCACGTGGGCCCCACCCGGAAATCACGTGGGCCCCACCCGGAAATCACGTGGGCCCCACCCGGAAATCACGTGGGCCCCACCCGGAAATCACGTGGGCCCCACCCGGAAATCACGTGGGCCCCCAGGGGAAATCACGTGGGCCCCACCCGGAAATCACGTGGGCCCCACCCGGAAATCACGTGGGCCCCACCCGGAAATCACGTGGGCCCCACGGGGAAATCACGTGGGCCCCACCCGGAAATCACGTGGGCCCCACCCGGAAATCACGTGGGCCCCACCCGGAAATCACGTGGGCCCCACCCGGAAATCACGTGGGCCCCACCCGGAAATCACGTGGGGCCCACCCGGAAATCACGTGGGCCCCACCGGGAAATCACGTGGGCCCCACGGGGAAATCACGTGGGCCCCACCCGGAAATCACGTGGGCCCCACCCGGAAATCACGTGGGCCCCACCCGGAAATCACGTGGGCCCCACCCGGAAATCACGTGGGCCCGACGGGGAAATCACGTGGGCCCCACCCGGAAATCACGTGGGCCCCACCCGGAAATCACGTGGGCCCCACCCGGAAATCACGTGGGCCCCACCCGGAAATCACGTGGGCCCCACCCGGAAATCACGTGGGCCCCACCCGGAAATCACGTGGGCCCCACCCGGAAATCACGTGGGCCCCACCCGGAAATCACGTGGGCCCCACCCGGAAATCACGTGGGCCCCACCCGGAAATCACGTGGGCCCCACCCGGAAATCACGTGGGCCCCCAGGGGAAATCACGTGGGCCCCACAAGGAAATCACGTGGGCCCCACCCGGAAATCACGTGGGCCCCACCCGGAAATCACGTGGGCCCCACCCGGAAATCACGTGGGCCCCACCCGGAAATCACGTGGGCCCCACCCGGAAATCACGTGGGCCCCACCCGGAAATCACGTGGGCCCCACCCGGAAATCACGTGGGCCCCACCCGGAAATCACGTGGGCCCCACCCGGAAATCACGTGGGCCCCACCCGGAAATCACGTGGGCCCCACCCGGAAATCACGTGGGCCCCACCCGGAAATCACGTGGGCCCCCCCGGAAATCACGTGGGCCCCACCCGGAAATCACGTGGGCCCCACCCGGAAATCACGTGGGCCCCACCCGGAAATCACGTGGGCCCCACGGGGAAATCACGTGGGCCCCACCCGGAAATCACGTGGGGCCCACCCGGAAATCACGTGGGCCCCACGGGGAAGTCACGTGGGCCCCACCCGGAAATCACGTGGGCCCCACCCGGAAATCACGTGGGCCCCACCCGGAAATCACGTGGGCCCCACCCGGAAATCACGTGGGCCCCACCCGGAAATCACGTGGGCCCCACCCGGAAATCACGTGGGCCCCACCCGGAAATCACGTGGGCCCCACCCGGAAATCACGTGGGCCCCACCCGGAAATCACGTGGGCCCCCAGGGGAAATCACGTGGGCCCCTCCCGGAAATCACGTGGGCCCCCAGGGGAAATCACGTGGGCCCCACCCGGATATCACGTGGGCCCCACCCGGAAATCACGTGGGCCCCACCCGGAAATCACGTGGGCCCCACGAGGAAATCACGTGGGTCCCACCCGGAAATCACGTGGGCCCAACCCGGAAATCACGTGGGCCCCACCCGGAAATCACGTGGGCCCCACCCGGAAATCACGTGGGCCCCACCCGGAAATCACGTGGGCCCCACCCGGAAATCACGTGGGCCCCACCCGGAAATCACGTGGGCCCCCAGGGGAAATCACGTGGGCCCCACCCGGAAATCACGTGGGCCCCACCCGGAAATCACGTGGGCCCCACCCGGAAATCACGTGGGCCCCACCCGGAAATCACGTGGGCCCCCAGGGGAAATCACGTGGGCCCCACCCGGAAATCACGTGGGCCCCACCCGGAAATCACGTGGGCCCCACCCGGAAATCACGTGGGCCCCACCCGGAAATCACGTGGGCCCCACCCGGAAATCACGTGGGCCCCACCCGGAAATCACGTGGGCCCCACCCGGAAATCACGTGGGCCCCACCCGGAAATCACGTGGGCCCCACCCGGAAATCACGTGGGCCCCCAGGGAAAATCACGTGGGCCCCACCCGGAAATCACGTGGGCCCCACCCGGAAATCACGTGGGCCCCACCCGGAAATCACGTGGGCCCCACCCGGAAATCACGTGGGCCCCACCCGGAAATCACGTGGGCCCCACCCGGAAATCACGTGGGCCCCACCCGGAAATCACGTGGGCCCCCCCGGAAATCACGTGGGCCCCACCCGGAAATCACGTGGGCCCCACCCGGAAATCACGTGGGCCCCACCCGGAAATCACGTGGGCCCCACGGGGAAATCACGTGGGCCCCACCCGGAAATCACGTGGGGCCCACCCGGAAATCACGTGGGCACCACGAGGAAATCACGTGGGCCCCACCCGGAAATCACGTGGGCCCCACCCGGAAATCACGTGGGCCCCCCCGGAAATCACGTGGGCCCCACCCGGAAATCACGTGGGCCCCACCCGGAAATCACGTGGGACCCACCCGGAAATCACGTGGGCCCCACCCGGAAATCACGTGGGCCCCACCCGGAAATCACGTGGGCCCCACCCGGAAATCACGTGGGCCCCACCCGGAAATCACGTGGGCCCCCAGGGGAAATCACGTGGGCCCCACCCGGAAATCACGTGGGCCCCACCCGGAAATCACGTGGGCCCCACCCGGAAATCACGTGGGCCCCACCCGGAAATCACGTGGGCCCCACCCGGAAATCACGTGGGCCCCACCCGGAAATCACGTGGGCCCCACCCGGAAATCACGTGGGCCCCACCCGGAAATCACGTGGGGCCCACCCGGAAATCACGTGGGCCCCACCCGGAAATCACGTGGGCCCCACCCGGAAATCACGTGGGCCCCACCCGGAAATCACGTGGGCCCCACACGGAAATCACGTGGGCCCCACCCGGAAATCACGTGGGCCCCACCCTGAAATCACGTGGGCCCCACCCGGAAATCACGTGGGCCCCACCCGGAAATCACGTGGGCCCCACCCGGAAATCACGTGGGCCCCACCCGGAAATCACGTGGGCCCCACCCGGAAATCACGTGGGCCCCACCCGGAAATCACGTGGGCCCCCAGGGGAAATCACGTGGGCCCCACAAGGAAATCACGTGGGCCCCACCCGGAAATCACGTGGGCCCCACCCGGAAATCACGTGGGCCCCACGGGGAAATCACGTGGGCCCCACCCGGAAATCACGTGGGCCCCACCCGGAAATCACGTGGGCCCCACCCGGAAATCACGTGGGCCCCACCCGGAAATCACGTGGGCCCCACCCGGAAATCACGTGGGCCCCACCCTGAAATCACGTGGGCCCCACCCGGAAATCACGTGGGCCCCACCCGGAAATCACGTGGGCCCCACCCGGAAATCACGTGGGCCCCACCCGGAAATCACGTGGGCCCCACCCGGAAATCACGTGGGCCCCCAGGGGAAATCACGTGGGCCCCACAAGGAAATCACGTGGGCCCCACCCGGAAATCACGTGGGCCCCACCCGGAAATCACGTGGGCCCCACCCGGAAATCACGTGGGCCCCACGGGGAAATCACGTGGGCCCCACCCGGAAATCACGTGGGCCCCACCCGGAAATCACGTGGGCCCCACCCGGAAATCACGTGGGCCCCACCCGGAAATCACGTGGGCCCCACGGGGAAATCACGTGGGCCCCACCCGGAAATCACGTGGGCCCCACCCGGAAATCACGTGGGCCCCACACGGAAATCACGTGGGCCCCACCCGGAAATCACGTGGGCCCCACCCGGAAATCACGTGGGCCCCACCCGGAAATCACGTGGGCCCCACCCGGAAATCACGTGGGCCCCACCCGGAAATCACGTGGGCCCCACGGGGAAATCAGGTGGGCCCCACCCGGAAATCACGTGGGCACCACGGGGAAATCACGTGGGCCCCACCCGGAAATCACGTGGGCACCACGGGGAAATCACGTGGGCCCCACCCGGAAATCACGTGGGCCCCACCCGGAAATCACGTGGGCCCCACCGCGAAAACACGTGGGGCCCACCCGGAAATCACGTGGGCCCCACCCGGAAATCACGTGGGCCCCACGGGGAAATCACGTGGGCCCCACCCGGAAATCACGTGGGCACCACTCGGAAATCACGTGGGCCCCACACGGAAATCACGTGGGCCCCACCCGGAAATCACGTGGGCCCCACACGGAAATCACGTGGGCCCCACCCGGAAATCACGTGGGCCCCACTCGGAAATCACGTGGGCCCCACCCGGAAATCACGTGGGCCCCACCCGGAAATCACGTGGGCCCCACGGGGAAATCACGTGGGCCCCACCCGGAAATCACGTGGGCCCCACCCGGAAATCACGTGGGCCCCACCCGGAAGTCACGTGGGCCCCACCCGGAAATCACGTGGGCCCCACCCGGAAATCACGTGGGCCCCACCCGGAAATCACGTGGGCCCCACCCGGAAATCACGTGGGCCCCACCCGGAAATCACGTGGGCCCCACCCGGAAATCACGTGGGCCAGACCTGGAAATCACGTGGGCACCACGGGGAAATCACGTGGGCCCCACCCGGAAATCACGTGGGCCCCACCCGGAAATCACGTGGGCCCCACCCGGAAATCACGTGGGGCCCACCCGGAAATCACGTGGGCCCCACCCGGAAATCACGTGGGCCCCACGGGGAAAACACGTGGGCCCCACCCGGAAATCACGTGGGCCCCACCCGGAAATCACGTAGGCCCCACACGGAAATCACGTGGGCCCCACCCGGAAATCACGTGGGCCCCACCCGGAAATCACGTGGGACCCACCCGGAAATCACGTGGGCCCCACCCGTAAATCACGTGGGCCCCACGGGGAAATCACGTGGGCCCCACCCGGAAATCACGTGGGCCCCACCCGGAAATCACGTGGGCCCCACCCGGAAATCACGTGGGACCCCAGGGGAAATCACGTGGGCCCCACCCGGAAATCACGTGGGACCCCAGGGGAAATCACGTGGGCCCCACCCGGAAATCACGTGGGCCCCACCCGGAAATCACGTGGGCCCCACCCGGAAATCACGTGGGCCCCACCCGGAAATCACGTGGGCCCCACCCGGAAATCACGTGGGCCCCACCCGGAAATCACGTGGGCCCCACCCGGAAATCACGTGGGCCCCACCCGGAAATCACGTGGGGCCCACCCGGAAATCACGTGGGCCCCACCCGGAAATCACGTGGGCCCCACGGGGAAATCACGTGGGCCCCACCCGGAAATCACGTGGCCCCACCCGGAAATCACGTGGGCCCCACCCTGAAATCACGTGGGCCCCACCCGGAAATCACGTGGGCCCCACCCGGAAATCACGTGGGCCCCACCCGGAAATCACGTGGGCCCCACGCGGAAATCACGTGGGCCCCACTCGGAAATCACGTGGGCCCCACCCGGAAATCACGTGGGCCCCCAGGGGAAATCACGTGGGCCCCACCCGGAAATCACGTGGGCCCCACCCGGAAATCACGTGGGACCCCAGGGGAAATCACGTGGGCCCCACCCGGAAATCACGTGGGCCCCACCCGGAAATCACGTGGGCCCCACCCGGAAATCACGTGGGCCCCACCCGGAAATCACGTGGGCCCCACCCGGAAATCACGTGGGCCCCACCCGGAAATCACGTGGGCCCCACCCGGAAATCACGTGGGCCCCACCCGGAAATCACGTGGGCCCCACCCGGAAATCACGTGGGCCCCACCCGGAAATCACGTGGGCCCCACCCGGAAATCACGTGGGCCCCACCCGGAAATCACGTGGGCCCCACTCGGAAATCACGTGGGCCCCACCCGGAAATCACGTGGGCCCCCAGGGGAAATCACGTGGGCCCCACCCGGAAATCACGTGGGCCCCACCCGGAAATCACGTGGGCCCCACCCGGAAATCACGTGGGCCCCACCCGGAAATCACGTGGGCCCCACCCTGAAATCACGTGGGCCCCACCCGGAAATCACGTGGGCCCCACCCTGAAATCACGTGGGCCCCACCCGGAAATCACGTGGGCCCCACCCGGAAATCACGTGGGCCCCACCCGGAAATCACGTGGGCCCCACCCGGAAATCACGTGGGCCCCACTCGGAAATCACGTGGGCCCCACCCGGAAATCACGTGGGCCCCCAGGGGAAATCACGTGGGCCCCACCCGGAAATCACGTGGGGCCCACCCGGAAATCACGTGGGCCCCACCCGGAAATCACGTGGGCCCCACCCGGAAATCACGTGGGCCCCACCCGGAAATCACGTGGGCCCCACCCGGAAATCACGTGGGCCCCACGGGGAAATCACGTGGGCCCCACCCGGAAATCACGTGGGGCCCACCCGGAAATCACGTGGGCCCCACGGGGAAATCACGTGGGCCCCACGGGGAAATCACGTGGGCCCCACCCGGAAATCACGTGGGCCCCACCCGGAAATCACGTGGGCCCCACCCGGAAATCACGTGGGCCCCACCCGGAAATCACGTGGGCCCCACCCGGAAATCACGTGGGCCCCACCCGGAAATCACGTGGGCCCCACCCGGAAATCACGTGGGCCCTACCCGGAAATCACGTGGGCCCCCAGGGGAAATCACGTGGGCCCCACCCGGAAATCACGTGGGCCCCCAGGGGAAATCACGTGGGCCCCACCCGGATATCACGTGGGCCCCACCCGGAAATCACGTGGGCCCCACCCGGAAATCACGTGGGCCCCACGGGGAAATCACGTGGGTCCCACCCGGAAATCACGTGGGCCCCACCCGGAAATCACGTGGGCCCCACCCGGAAATCACGTGGGCCCCACCCGGAAATCACGTGGGCCCCACCCGGAAATCACGTGGGCCCCACCCGGAAATCACGTGGGCCCCACGGGGAAATCACGTGGGCCCCACCCGGAAATCACGTGGGCCCCACCCGGAAATCACGTGGGCCCCACCCGGAAGTCACGTGGGCCCCACCCGGAAATCACGTGGGCCCCACCCGGAAATCACGTGGGCCCCACCCGGAAATCACGTGGGCCCCACCCGGAAATCACGTGGGCCCCACCCGGAAATCACGTGGGCCCCACCCGGAAATCACGTGGGCCCCCAGGGGAAATCACGTGGGCCCCACCCGGAAATCACGTGGGCCCCACCCGGAAATCACGTGGGCCCCACCCGGAAATCACGTGGGCCCCACGGGGAAATCACGTGGGCCCCACGGGGAAATCACGTGGGCCCCACCCGGAAATCACGTGGGCCCCACCCGGAAATCACGTGGGCCCCACCCGGAAATCACGTGGGGCCCACCCGGAAATCACGTGGGCCCCACGGGGAAATCACGTGGGCCCCACCCGGAAATCACGTGGGCCCCACCCGGAAATCACGTGGGCCCCACCCGGAAATCACGTGGGCCCCAACCGGAAATCACGTGGGCCCCACCCAGAAATCACGTGGGCCCGACGGGGAAATCACGTGGGCCCCACCCGGAAATCACGTGGGCCCCACCCGGAAATCACGTGGGCCCCACCCGGAAATCACGTGGGCCCCACCCGGAAATCACGTGGGCCCCACCCGGAAATCACGTGGGCCCCACCCGGAAATCACGTGGGCCCCACCCGGAAATCACGTGGGCCCCACCCGGAAATCACGTGGGCCCCACCCGGAAATCACGTGGGCCCCACCCGGAAATCACGTGGGCCCCCAGGGGAAATCACTTGGGCCCCACCCGGAAATCACGTGGGCCCCACCCGGAAATCACGTGGGCCCCACCCGGAAATCACGTGGGCCCCACGGGGAAATCACGTGGGCCCCACCCGGAAATCACGTGGGCCCCACCCGGAAATCACGTGGGCCCCACGGGGAAATCACGTGGGCCCCACCCGGAAATCACGTGGGCCCCACCCGGATATCACGTGGGCCCCACCCGGAAATCACGTGGGCCCCACCCGGAAATCACGTGGGCCCCACGGGGAAATCACGTGGGTCCCACCCGGAAATCACGTGGGCCCCACCCGTAAATCACGTGGGCCCCACCCGGAAATCACGTGGGCCCCACCCGGAAATCACGTGGGCCCCACCCGGAAATCACGTGGGCCCCACCCGGAAATCACGTGGGCCCCACGGGGAAATCACGTGGGCCCCACCCGGAAATCACGTGGGCCCCACCCGGAAATCACGTGGGCCCCACCCGGAAATCACGTGGGCCCCACCCGGAATTCACGTGGGCCCCACCCGGAAATCACGTGGGCCCCCAGGGGAAATCACGTGGGCCCCACCCGGAAATCACGTGGGCCCCACCCGGAAATCACGTGGGCCCCACCCGGAAATCACGTGGGCCCCACCCGGAAATCACGTGGGCCCCACCCGGAAATCACGTGGGCCCCACCCGGAAATCACGTGGGCCCCACCCGGAAATCACGTGGGCCCCACCCGGAAATCACGTGGGCCCCACCCGGAAATCACGTGGGCCCCACCCGGAAATCACGTGGGCCCCACCCGGAAATCACGTGGGCCCCACACGGAAATCACGTGGGCCCCACCCGGAAATCACGTGGGCCCCACCCTGAAATCACGTGGGCCCCACCCGGAAATCACGTGGGCCCCACCCGGAAATCACGTGGGCCCTACCCGGAAATCACGTGGGCCCCACCCGGAAATCACGTGGGCCCCACCCGGAAATCACGTGGGCCCCACCCGGAAATCACGTGGGCCCCACCCGGAAATCACGTGGGCCCCCAGGGGAAATCACGTGGGCCCCACAAGTAAATCACGTGGGCCCCACCCGGAAATCACGTGGGCCCCACCCGGAAATCACGTGGGCCCCACCCGGAAATCACGTGGGCCCCACCCGGAAATCACGTGGGCCCCACCCGGAAATCACGTGGGCCCCACCCGGAAATCACGTGGGCCCCACCCGGAAATCACGTGGGCCCCACCCGGAAATCACGTGGGCCCCACCCGGAAATCACGTGGGCCCCACCCGGAAATCACGTGGGCCCCACCCGGAAATCACGTGGGCCCCACCCGGAAATCACGTGGGCCCCACCCGGAAATCACGTGGGCCCCACCCGGAAATCACGTGGGCCCCACCCGGAAATCACGTGGGCCCCACCCGGAAATCACGTGGGCCCCACCCGGAAATCACGTGGGCCCCACCCGGAAATCACGTGGGCCCCACCCGGAAATCACGTGGGCCCCACGGGGAAATCACGTGGGCCCCACCCGGAAATCACGTGGGCCCCACCCGGAAATCACGTGGGCCCCACCCGGAAATCACGTGGGCCCCACCCGGAAATCACGTGGGCCCCACCCGGAAATCACGTGGGCCCCACCCGGAAATCACGTGGGCCCCACCCGGAAATCACTTGGGCCCCACCCGGAAATCACGTGGGCCCCACGGGGAAATCACGTGGGCCCCACCCGGAAATCACGTGGGCCCCACCCGGAAATCACGTGGGCCCCACCCGGAAATCACGTGGGCCCCACCCGGAAATCACGTGGGCCCCACCCGGAAATCACGTGGGCCCCACGGGGAAATCAGGTGGGCCCCACCCGGAAATCACGTGGGCACCACGGGGAAATCACGTGGGCCCCACCCGGAAATCACGTGGGCCCCACGGGGAAATCACGTGGGCCCCACCCGGAAATCACGTGGGCCCCACCCGGAAATCACGTGGGCCCCACCGGGAAATCACGTGGGGCCCACCCGGAAATCACGTGGGCCCCACCCGGAAATCACGTGGGCCCCACGGGGAAATCACGTGGGCCCCACCCGGAAATCACGTGGGCACCACCCGGAAATCACGTGGGCCCCACACGGAAATCACGTGGGCCCCACCCGGAAATCACGTGGGCCCCACACGGAAATCACGTGGGCCCCACCCGGAAATCACGTGGGCCCCACCCGGAAATCACGTGGGCCCCACCCGGAAATCACGTGGGCCCCACCCGGAAATCACGTGGGCCCCACGGGGAAATCACGTGGGCCCCACCCGGAAATCACGTGGGCCCCACCCGGAAATCACGTGGGCCCCACCCGGAAGTCACGTGGGCCCCACCCGGAAATCACGTGGGCCCCACCCGGAAATCACGTGGGCCCCACCCGGAAATCACGTGGGCCCCACCCGGAAATCACGTGGGCCCCACCCGGAAATCACGTGGGCCCCACCCGGAAATCACGTGGGCCCCACCCGGAAATCACGTGGGCACCATGGGGAAATCACGTGGGCCCCACCCGGAAATCACGTGGGCCCCACCCGGAAATCACGTGGGCCCCACCCGGAAATCACGTGGGGCCCACCCGGAAATCACGTGGGCCCCACCCGGAAATCACGTGGGCCCCACGGGGAAAATACGTGGGCCCCACCCGGAAATCACGTGGGCCCCACCCGGAAATCACGTGGGCCCCACCCGGAAATCACGTGGGCCCCACCCGGAAATCACGTGGGCCCCACCCGGAAATCACGTGAGCCCCACCCGGAAATCACGTGGGCCCCACGGGGAAATCACGTGGGCCCCACCCGGAAATCACGTGGGCCCCACCCGGAAATCACGTGGGCCCCACGGGGAAATCACGTGGGCCCCACCCGGAAATCACGTGGGCCCCACCCGGAAATCACGTGGGCCCCACCCGGAAATCACGTGGGCCCCACCCGGAAATCACGTGGGCCCCACCCGGAAATCACGTGGGCCCCACCCGGTAATCACGTGGGCCCCACCCGGAAATCACGTGGGCCCCCAGGGGAAATCACGTGGGCCCCACCCGGAAATCACGTGGGCCCCACCCGGAAATCACGTGGGCCCCACCCGGAAATCACGTGGGCCCGACGGGGAAATCACGTGGGCCCCACCCGGAAATCACGTGGGCCCCACCCGGAAATCACGTGGGCCCCACCCGGAAATCACGTGGGCCCCACCCGGAAATCACGTGGGCCCCACCCGGAAATCACGTGGGCCCCACCCGGAAATCACGTGGGCCCCACCCGGAAATCACGTGGGCCCCACCCGGAAATCACGTGGGCCCCACCCGGAAATCACGTGGGCCCCACCCGGAAATCACGTGGGCCCCCAGGGGAAATCACTTGGGCCCCACCCGGAAATCACGTGGGCCCCACCCGGAAATCACGTGGGCCCCACCCGGAAATCACGTGGGCCCCACGGGGAAATCACGTGGGCCCCACCCGGAAATCACGTGGGCCCCACGGGGAAATCACGTGGGTCCCACCCGGAAATCACGTGGGCCCCACCCGGAAATCACGTGGGCCCCACCCGGAAATCACGTGGGCCCCACCCGGAAATCACGTGGGCCCCACCCGGAAATCACGTGGGCCCCACGGGGAAATCACGTGGGCCCCACCCGGAAATCACGTGGGCCCCACCCGGAAATCACGTGGGCCCCACCCGGAAATCACGTGGGCCCCACCCGGAAATCACGTGGGCCCCACCCGGAAATCACGTGGGCCCCACCCGGAAATCACGTGGGCCCCACCCGGAAATCACGTGGGCCCCACCCGGAAATCACGTGGGCCCCACCCGGAAATCACGTGGGCCCCCAGGGGAAATCACGTGGGCCCCACCCGGAAATCACGTGGGCCCCACCCGGAAATCACGTGGGCCCCACCCGGAAATCACGTGGGCCCCACGGGGAAATCACGTGGGCCCCACCCGGAAATCACGTGGGCCCCACCCGGAAATCACGTGGGCCCCCAGGGGAAATCACGTGGGCCCCACCCGGAAATCACGTGGGCCCCACCCGGAAATCACGTGGGCCCCACCCGGAAATCACGTGGGCCCCACGGGGAAATCACGTGGGCCCCACCCGGAAATCACGTGGGCCCCACCCGGAAATCACGTGGGCCCCACCCGGAAATCACGTGGGCCCCACCCGGAAATCACGTGGGCCCCACCCGGAAATCACGTGGGCCCCACCCGGAAATCACGTGGGCCCCACCCGGAAATCACGTGGGCCCCACCCGGAAATCACGTGGGCCCCACCCGGAAATCACGTGGGCCCCACCCGGAAATCACGTGGGCCCCACCCGGAAATCACGTGGGCCCCACCCGGAAATCACGTGGGCCCCACCCGGAAATCACGTGGGCCCCACCCGGAAATCACGTGGGCCCCACCCGGAAATCACGTGGGCCCCACCCAGAAATCACGTGGGGCCCACCCGGAAATCACGTGGGCCCCACGGGGAAATCACGTGGGCCCCACCCGGAAATCACGTGGGCCCCACCCGGAAATCACGTGGGCCCCACCCGGAAATCACGTGGGCCCCACCCGGAAATCACGTGGGCCCCACCCGGAAATCACGTGGGCCCCACCCGGAAATCACGTGGGCCCCACCCGGAAATCACGTGGGCCCCACCCGGAAATCACGTGGGCCCTACCCGGAAATCACGTGGGCCCCCAGGGGAAATCACGTGGGCCCCACCCGGAAATCACGTGGGCCCCACCCGGAAATCACGTGGGCCCCACCCGGAAATCACGTGGGCCCCACCCGGAAATCACGTGGGCCCCACCCGGAAATCACGTGGGCCCCACCCGGAAATCACGTGGGCCCCACCCGGAAATCACGTGAGCCCCACCCGGAAATCACGTGGGCCCCACGGGGAAATCACGTGGGCCCCACCCGGAAATCACGTGGGCCCCACCCGGAAATCACGTGGGCCCCACGGGGAAATCACGTGGGCCCCACCCGGAAATCACGTGGGCCCCACCCGGAAATCACGTGGGCCCCACCCGGAAATCACGTGGGCCCCACCCGGAAATCACGTGGGCCCCACCCGGAAATCACGTGGGCCCCACCCGGAAATCACGTGGGCCCCACCCGGAAATCACGTGGGCCCCACCCGGAAATCACGTGGGCCCCACCCGGAAATCACGTGGGCCCCACACGGAAATCACGTGGGCCCCACACGGAAATCACGTGGGCCCCACCCGGAAATCACGTGGGCCCCACGGGGAAATCACGTGGGCCCCACGCAGAAATCACGTGGGCCCCACGGGGAAATCACGTGGGCCCCACCCGGAAATCACGTGGGCCCCACGGGGAAATCACGTGGGCCCCACCCGGAAATCACGTGGGCCCCACCCGGAAATCACGTGGGCCCCACCCGGAAATCACGTGGGCCCCACCCGGAAATCACGTGGGCCCCACGGGGAAATCACGTGGGCCCTACCCGGAAATCACGTGGGTCCCACCCGGAAATCACGTGGGCCCCACCCGGAAATCACGTGGGCCCCACCCGGAAATCACGTGGGCCCAACCCGGAAATCACGTGGGCCCCACCTGGAAATCACGTGGGCCCCACCCGGAAATCACGTGGGCCCCCAGGGGAAATCACGTGGGCCCCACCCTGAAATCACGTGGGCCCCACCCGGAAATCACGTGGGCCCCACCCGGAAATAACGTGGGCCCCACCCGGAAATCACGTGGGCCCCACCCGGAAATCACGTGGGCCCCACCGGGAAATCACGTGGGCCCCACCCGGAAATCAAGTGGGCCCCACCCGGAAATCACGTGGGCCCCACCCGGAAATCACGTGGGCCCCCAGGGGAAATCATGTGGGCCCCACCCGGAAATCACGTGGGCCCCACCCGGAAATCACGTGGGCCCCACCCGGAAATCACTTGGGCCCCACCCGGAAATCACGTGGGCCCCACCCGGAAATCACGTGGGCCCCATCCGGAAATCACGTGGGCCCCACGGGGAAATCACGTGGGCCCCACCCGGAAATCACGTGGGGCCCACCCGGAAATCACGTGGGCCCCACCCGGAAATCACGTGGGCCCCACCCGGAAATCACGTGGGCCCCACCCGGAAATCACGTGGGCCCCCAGGGGAAATCACGTGGGCCCCACCCGGAAATCACGTGGGCCCCACCCGGAAATCACGTGGGCCCCCAGGGGAAATCACGTGGGCCCCACCCGGATATCACGTGGGCCCCACCCGGAAATCACGTGGGCCCCACCCGGAAATAACGTGGGCCCCACGGGGAAATCACGTGGGCCCCACCCGGAAATCACGTGGGCCCCACCCGGAAATCACGTGGGCCCCCAGGGGAAATCACGTGGGCCCCACCCGGAAATCACGTGGGCCCCACCCGGAAATCACGTGGGCCCCACCCGGAAATCACGTGGGCCCCACCCGGAAATCACGTGGGCCCCACCCGGAAATCACGTGGGCCCCACCCGGAAATCACGTGGGCCCCACCCGGAAATCACGTGGGCCCCACCCGGAAATCACGTGGGCCCCACCCGGAAATCACGTGGGCCCCACGGGGAAATCACGTGGGCCCCACCCGGAAATCACGTGGGCCCCACCCGGAAATCACGTGGGCCCCACCCGGAAATCACGTGGGCCCCACCCGGAAATCACGTGGGCCCCACCCTGAAATCACGTGGGCCCCACCCGGAAATCACGTGGGCCCCACCCGGAAATCACGTGGGCCCCACCCGGAAATCACGTGGGCCCCACCCGGAAATCACGTGGGCCCACCCGGAAATCACGTGGGCCCCACCCGGAAATCACGTGGGCCCCACCCGGAAATCACGTGGGCCCCCAGGTGAAATCACGTGGGCCCCACAAGGAAATCACGTGGGCCCCACCCTGAAATCACGTGGGCCCCACCCGGAAATCACGTGGGCACCACCCGGAAATCACGTGGGCCCCACCCGGAAATCACGTGTGCCCCACGGGGAAATCACGTGGGCCCCACCCGGAAATCACGTGGGCCCCACCCGGAAATCACGTGGGCCCCACCCGGAAATCACGTGGGCCCCACCCGGAAATCACGTGGGCCCCACCCGGAAATCACGTGGGCCCCACCCGGAAATCACGTGGCCCCCACGGGGAAATCACGTGGGCCCCACCCGGAAATCACGTGGGCCCCACCCGGAAATCACGTGGGCCCCACCCGGAAATCACGTGGGCCCCACCCGGAAATCACGTGGGCCCCACGGGGAAATCACGTGGGCCCCACGGGGAAATCACGTGGGCCCCACCCGGAAATCACGTGGGCCCCACCCGGAAATCACGTGAGCCCCACCCGGAAATCACATGGGCCCCACCCGGAAATCACGTGGGCCCCACCCGGAAATCACGTGGGCCCCACCCGGAAATCACGTGGGCCCCCAGGGGAAATCACGTGGGCCCCACCCGGAAATCACGTGGGCCCCACCCGGAAATCACGTGGGCCCCACCCGGAAATCACGTGGGCCCCACCCGGAAATCACGTGGGCCCCACCCGGAAATCACGTGGGCCCCACCCGGAAATCACGTGGGCCCCACCCGGAAATCACGTGGGCCCCACCCGGAAATCACGTGGGCCCCACCCGGAAATCACGTGGGCCCCACCCGGAAATCACGTGGGCCCCACCCGGAAATCACGTGGGCCCCACGGGGAAATCACGTGGGCCCCACCCGGAAATCACGTGGGCCCCACCCGGAAATCACGTGGGCCCCACCCGGACATCACGTGCGCCCCACCCGGAAATCACGTGGGCCCCACCCGGAAATCACGAGGGCCGCACCCGGAAATTACGTGGGCCCCACCCGGAAATCACGTGGGCCCTACCCGGAAATCACGTGGGCCCCCAGAGGAAATCACGTGGGCCCCACCCGGAAATCACGTGGGCCCCACCCGGAAATCACGTGGGCCCCACCCGGAAATCACGTGGGCCCCACCCGGAAATCACGTGGGCCCCACCCGGAAATCACGTGGGCCCCACCCGGAAATCACGTGGGCCCCACGGGGAAATCACGTGGGCCCCACCCGGAAATCACGTGGGCCCCACCCGGAAATCACGTGGGCCCCACCCGGAAATCACGTGGGCCCCACCCGGAAATCACGTGGGCCCCACCCGGAAATCACGTGGGCCCCACCCGGAAATCACGTGGGCCCCACCCGGAAATCACGTGGGCCCCACCCGGAAATCACGTGGGCCCCACCCGGAAATCACGTGGGCCCCACCCGGAAATCACGTGGGGCCCACCCGGAAATCACGTGGGCCCCACGGGGAAATCACGTGGGCCCCACCCGGAAATCACGTGGGCCCCACCCGGAAATCACGTGGGCCCCACACGGAAATCACGTGGGCCCCACCCGGAAATCACGTGGGCCCCCAGGGGAAATCACGTGGGCCCCACAAGGAAATCACGTGGGCCCCACCCGGAAATCACGTGGGCCCCACCCGGAAATCACGTGGGCCCCACCCGGAAATCACGTGGGCCCCACGGGGAAATCACGTGGGCCCCACCCGGAAATCACGTGGGCCCCACCCGGAAATCACGTGGGCCCCACCCGGAAATCACGTGGGCCCCACCCGGAAATCACGTGGGCCCCACCCGGAAATCACGTGGGCCCCACCCGGAAATCACGTGGGCCCCACCCGGAAATCACGTGGGCCCCACCCGGAAATCACGTGGGCCCCAAGGGGAAATCACGTGGGCCCCACCCGGAAATCACGTGGGCCCCACCCGGAAATCACGTGGGCCCCACCCGGAAATCACGTGGGCCCCACCCGGAAATCACGTGGGCCCCACCCGGAAATCACGTGGGCCCCACCCGGAAATCACGTGGGCCCCACCCGGAAATCACGTGGGCCCCACGGGGAAATCACGCGGGCCCCACCCGGAAATCACGTGGGCACCACGGGGAAATCACGTGGGCCCCACCCGGAAATCACGTGGGCACCACGGGGAAATCACGTGGGCCCCACCCGGAAATCACGTGGGCCCCACCCGGAAATCACGTGGGCCCCACCCGGAAATCACGTGGGGCCCACCCGGAAATCACGTGGGCCCCACCCGGAAATCACGTGGGCCCCACGGGGAAATCACGTGGGCCCCACCCGGAAATCACGTGGGCACCACCCGGAAATCACGTGGGCCCCACACGGAAATCACGTGGGCCCCACCCGGAAATCACGTGGGCCCCACACGGAAATCACGTGGGCCCCACCCGGAAATCACGTGGGCCCCTCCCGGAAATCACGTGGGCCCCACCCGGAAATCACGTGGGCCCCACCCGGAAATCACGTGGGCCCCACGGGGAAATCACGTGGGCCCCACCCGGAAATCACGTGGGCCCCACCCGGAAATCACGTGGGCCCCACCCGGAAGTCACGTGGGCCCCACCCGGAAATCACGTGGGCCCCACCCGGAAATCACGTGGGCCCCACCCGGAAATCACGTGGGCCCCACCCGGAAATCACGTGGGCCCCACCCGGAAATCACGTGGGCCCCACCCGGAAATCACGTGGGCCCCACCCGGAAATCACGTGGGCCCCCAGGTGAAATCACGTGGGCCCCACAAGGAAATCACGTGGGCCCCACCCTGAAATCACGTGGGCCCCACCCGGAAATCACGTGGGCCCCACCCGGAAATCACGTGGGCCCCACCCGGAAATCACGTGTGCCCCACGGGGAAATCACGTGGGCCCCACCCGGAAATCACGTGGGCCCCACCCGGAAATCACGTGGGCCCCACCCGGAAATCACGTGGGCCCCACCCGGAAATCACGTGGGCCCCACCCGGAAATCACGTGGGCCCCACCCGGAAATCACGTGGCCCCCACGGGGAAATCACGTGGGCCCCACCCGGAAATCACGTGGGCCCCACCCGGAAATCACGTGGGCCCCACCCGGAAATCACGTGGGCCCCACCCGGAAATCACGTGGGCCCCACGGGGAAATCACGTGGGCCCCACGGGGAAATCACGTGGGCCCCACCCGGAAATCACGTGGGCCCCACCCGGAAATCACGTGAGCCCCACCCGGAAATCACATGGGCCCCACCCGGAAATCACGTGGGCCCCACCCGGAAATCACGTGGGCCCCACCCGGAAATCACGTGGGCCCCCAGGGGAAATCACGTGGGCCCCACCCGGAAATCACGTGGGCCCCACCCGGAAATCACGTGGGCCCCACCCGGAAATCACGTGGGCCCCACCCGGAAATCACGTGGGCCCCACCCGGAAATCACGTGGGCCCCACCCGGAAATCACGTGGGCCCCACCCGGAAATCACGTGGGCCCCACCCGGAAATAACGTGGGCCCCACCCGGAAATCACGTGGGCCCCCAGGGGAAATCACGTGGGCCCCACCCGGAAATCACGTGGGCCCCACCCGGAAATCACGTGGGCCCCACCCGGAAATCACGTGGGCCCCACCCGGAAATCACGTGGGCCCCACCCGGAAATCACGTGGGCCCCACCCGGAAATCACGTGGGCCCCACCCGGAAATCACGTGGGCCCCACCCGGAAATCACGTGGGCCCCACGGGGAAATCACGTGGGCCCCACCCGGAAATCACGTGGGCCCCACCCGGAAATCACGTGGGCCCCACCCGGACATCACGTCGGCCCCACCCGGAAATCACGTGGGCCCCACCCGGAAATCACGAGGGCCCCACCCGGAAATTACGTGGGCCCCACCCGGAAATCACGTGGGCCCTACCCGGAAATCACGTGGGCCCCCAGAGGAAATCACGTGGGCCCCACCCGGAAATCACGTGGGCCCCACCCGGAAATCACGTGGGCCCCACCCGGAAATCACGTGGGCCCCACCCGGAAATCACGTGGGCCCCACCCGGAAATCACGTGGGCCCCACCCGGAAATCACGTGGGCCCCACGGGGAAATCACGTGGGCCCCACCCGGAAATCACGTGGGCCCCACCCGGAAATCACGTGGGCCCCACCCGGAAATCACGTGGGCCCCACCCGGAAATCACGTGGGCCCCACCCGGAAATCACGTGGGCCCCACCCGGAAATCACGTGGGCCCCACCCGGAAATCACGTGGGCCCCACCCGGAAATCACGTGGGCCCCCAGGGGAAATCACGTGGGCCCCACAAGGAAATCACGTGGGCCCCACCCGGAAATCACGTGGGCCCCACCCGGAAATCACGTGGGCCCCACCCGGAAATCACGTGGGCCCCACGGGGAAATCACGTGGGCCCCACCCGGAAATCACGTGGGCCCCACCCGGAAATCACGTGGGCCCCACCCGGAAATCACGTGGGCCCCACCCGGAAATCACGTGGGCCCCACCCGGAAATCACGTGGGCCCCACCCGGAAATCACGTGGGCCCCACCCGGAAATCACGTGGGCCCCACCCGGAAATCACGTGGGCCCCAAGGGGAAATCACGTGGGCCCCACCCGGAAATCACGTGGGCCCCACCCGGAAATCACGTGGGCCCCACCCGGAAATCACGTGGGCCCCACCCGGAAATCACGTGGGCCCCACCCGGAAATCACGTGGGCCCCACCCGGAAATCACGTGGGCCCCACCCGGAAATCACGTGGGCCCCACGGGGAAATCACGCGGGCCCCACCCGGAAATCACGTGGGCACCACGGGGAAATCACGTGGGCCCCACCCGGAAATCACGTGGGCACCACGGGGAAATCACGTGGGCCCCACCCGGAAATCACGTGGGCCCCACCCGGAAATCACGTGGGCCCCACCCGGAAATCACGTGGGGCCCACCCGGAAATCACGTGGGCCCCACCCGGAAATCACGTGGGCCCCACGGGGAAATCACGTGGGCCCCACCCGGAAATCACGTGGGCACCACCCGGAAATCACGTGGGCCCCACACGGAAATCACGTGGGCCCCACCCGAAAATCACGTGGGCCCCACACGGAAATCACGTGGGCCCCACCCGGAAATCACGTGGGCCCCTCCCGGAAATCACGTGGGCCCCACCCGGAAATCACGTGGGCCCCACCCGGAAATCACGTGGGCCCCACGGGGAAATCACGTGGGCCCCACCCGGAAATCACGTGGGCCCCACCCGGAAATCACGTGGGCCCCACCCGGAAGTCACGTGGGCCCCACCCGGAAATCACGTGGGCCCCACCCGGAAATCACGTGGGCCCCACCCGGAAATCACGTGGGCCCCACCCGGAAATCACGTGGGCCCCACCCGGAAATCACGTGGGCCCCACCCGGAAATCACGTGGGCCCCACCCGGAAATCACGTGGGCCCCCAGGTGAAATCACGTGGGCCCCACAAGGAAATCACGTGGGCCCCACCCTGAAATCACGTGGGCCCCACCCGGAAATCACGTGGGCCCCACCCGGAAATCACGTGGGCCCCACCCGGAAATCACGTGTGCCCCACGGGGAAATCACGTGGGCCCCACCCGGAAATCACGTGGGCCCCACCCGGAAATCACGTGGGCCCCACCCGGAAATCACGTGGGCCCCACCCGGAAATCACGTGGGCCCCACCCGGAAATCACGTGGGCCCCACCCGGAAATCACGTGGCCCCCACGGGGAAATCACGTGGGCCCCACCCCGAAATCACGTGGGCCCCACCCGGAAATCACGTGGGCCCCACCCGGAAATCACGTGGGCCCCACCCGGAAATCACGTGGGCCCCACGGGGAAATCACGTGGGCCCCACGGGGAAATCACGTGGGCCCCACCCGGAAATCACGTGGGCCCCACCCGGAAATCACGTGAGCCCCACCCGGAAATCACATGGGCCCCACCCGGAAATCACGTGGGCCCCACCCGGAAATCACGTGGGCCCCACCCGGAAATCACGTGGGCCCCCAGGGGAAATCACGTGGGCCCCACCCGGAAATCACGTGGGCCCCACCCGGAAATCACGTGGGCCCCACCCGGAAATCACGTGGGCCCCACCCGGAAATCACGTGGGCCCCACCCGGAAATCACGTGGGCCCCACCCGGAAATCACGTGGGCCCCACCCGGAAATCACGTGGGCCCCACCCGGAAATAACGTGGGCCCCACCCGGAAATCACGTGGGCCCCCAGGGGAAATCACGTGGGCCCCACCCGGAAATCACGTGGGCCCCACCCGGAAATCACGTGGGCCCCACCCGGAAATCACGTGGGCCCCACCCGGAAATCACGTGGGCCCCAACCGGAAATCACGTGGGCCCCACCCGGAAATCACGTGGGCCCCCATGGGAAATCACGTGGGCCCCACAAGGAAATCACGTGGGCCCCACCCGGAAATCACGTGGGCCCCACCCGGAAATCACGTGGGCCCCACCCGGAAATCACGTGGGCCCCACGGGGAAATCACGTGGGCCCCACCCGGAAATCACGTGGGCCCCACCCGGAAATCACGTGGGCCCCACCCGGAAATCACGTGGGCCCCACCCGGAAATCACGTGGGCCCCAACCGGAAATCACGTGGGCCCCACCCGGAAATCACGTGGGCCCCACCCGGAAATCACGTGGGCCCCACCCGGAAATCACGTGGGCCCCACCCGGAAATCACGTGGGCCCCAAGGGGAAATCACGTGGGCCCCACCCGGAAATCACGTGGGCCCCACCCGGAAATCACGTGGGCCCCACCCGGAAATCACGTGGGCCCCACCCGGAAATCACGTGGGCCCCACCCGGAAATCACGTGGGCCCCACCCGGAAATCACGTGGGCCCCACCCGGAAATCACGTGGGCCCCACGGGGAAATCACGCGGGCCCCACCCGGAAATCACGTGGGCACCACGGGGAAATCACGTAGGCCCCACCCGGAAATCACGTGGGCACCACGGGGAAATCACGTGGGCCCCACCCGGAAATCACGTGGGCCCCACCCGGAAATCACGTGGGCCCCACCCGGAAATCACGTGGGGCCCACCCGGAAATCACGTGGGCCCCACCCGGAAATCACGTGGGCCCCACGGGGAAATCACGTGGGCCCCACCCGGAAATCACGTGGGCACCACCCGGAAATCACGTGGGCCCCACACGGAAATCACGTGGGCCCCACCCGGAAATCACGTGGGCCCCACACGGAAATCACGTGGGCCCCACCCGGAAATCACGTGGGCCCCTCCCGGAAATCACGTGGGCCCCACCCGGAAATCACGTGGGCCCCACCCGGAAATCACGTGGGCCCCACGGGGAAATCACGTGGGCCCCACCCGGAAATCACGTGGGCCCCACCCGGAAATCACGTGGGCCCCACCCGGAAGTCACGTGGGCCCCACCCGGAAATCACGTGGGCCCCACCCGGAAATCACGTGGGCCCCACCCGGAAATCACGTGGGCCCCACCCGGAAATCACGTGGGCCCCACCCGGAAATCACGTGGGCCCCACCCGGAAATCACGTGGGCCCCCAGGTGAAATCACGTGGGCCCCACAAGGAAATCACGTGGGCCCCACCCTGAAATCACGTGGGCCCCACCCGGAAATCACATGGGCCCCACCCGGAAATCACGTGGGCCCCACCCGGAAATCACGTGTGCCCCACGGGGAAATCACGTGGGCCCCACCCGGAAATCACGTGGGACCCACCCGGAAATCACGTGGGCCCCACCCGGAAATCACGTGGGCCCCACCCGGAAATCACGTGGGCCCCACCCGGAAATCACGTGGGCCCCACCGGAAATCACGTGGCCCCCACGGGGAAATCACGTGGGCCCCACGGGGAAATCACGTGGGCCCCACCCGGAAATCACGTGGGCCCCACCCGGAAATCACGTGGGCCCCACCCGGAAATCACGTGGGCCCCACGGGGAAATCACGTGGGCCCCACGGGGAAATCACGTGGGCCCCACCCGGAAATCACGTGGGCCCCACCCGGAAATCACGTGAGCCCCACCCGGAAATCACATGGGCCCCACCCGGAAATCACGTGGGCCCCACCCGGAAATCACGTGGGCCCCACCCGGAAATCACGTGGGCCCCCAGGGGAAATCACGTGGGCCCCACCCGGAAATCACGTGGGCCCCACCCGGAAATCACGTGGGCCCCACCCGGAAATCACGTGGGCCCCACCCGGAAATCACGTGGGCCCCACCCGGAAATCACGTGGGCCCCACCCGGAAATCACGTGGGCCCCACCCGGAAATCACGTGGGCCCCACCCGGAAATCACGTGGGCCCCACCCGGAAATCACGTGGGCCCCACCCGGAAATCACGTGGGCCCCACCCTGAAATCACGTGGGCCCCACCCGGAAATCACGTGGGCCCCACCCGGAAATCACGTGGGCCCCACCCGGAAATCACGTGGGCCCCACCCGGAAATCACGTGGGCCCCACCCGGAAATCACGTGGGCCCCACCCGGAAATCACGTGGGCCCCACCCGGAAATCACGTGGGCCCCACCCGGAAATCACGTGGGCCCCACCCGGAAATCACGTGGGCCCCACGGGGAAATCACGCGGGCCCCACCCGGAAATCACGTGGGCACCACGGGGAAATCACGTAGGCCCCACCCGGAAATCACGTGGGCACCACGGGGAAATCACGTGGGCCCCACCCGGAAATCACGTGGGCCCCACCCGGAAATCACGTGGGCCCCACCCGGAAATCACGTGGGGCCCACCCGGAAATCACGTGGGCCCCACCCGGAAATCACGTGGGCCCCACGGGGAAATCACGTGGGCCCCACCCGGAAATCACGTGGGCACCACCCGGAAATCACGTGGGCCCCACACGGAAATCACGTGGGCCCCACCCGGAAATCACGTGGGCCCCACACGGAAATCACGTGGGCCCCACCCGGAAATCACGTGGGCCCCTCCCGGAAATCACGTGGGCCCCACCCGGAAATCACGTGGGCCCCACCCGGAAATCACGTGGGCCCCACGGGGAAATCACGTGGGCCCCACCCGGAAATCACGTGGGCCCCACCCGGAAATCACGTGGGCCCCACCCGGAAGTCACGTGGGCCCCAACCGGAAATCACGTGGGCCCCACCCGGAAATCACGTGGGCCCCACCCGGAAATCACGTGGGCCCCACCCGGAAATCACGTGGGCCCCACCCGGAAATCACGTGGGCCCCACCCGGAAATCACGTGGGCCCCCAAGTGAAATCACGTGGGCCCCACAAGGAAATCACGTGGGCCCCACCCTGAAATCACGTGGGCCCCACCCGGAAATCACGTGGGCCCCACCCGGAAATCACGTGGGCCCCACCCGGAAATCACGTGTGCCCCACGGGGAAATCACGTGGGCCCCACCCGGAAATCACGTGGGACCCACCCGGAAATCACGTGGGCCCCACCCGGAAATCACGTGGGCCCCACCCGGAAATCACGTGGGCCCCACCCGGAAATCACGTGGGCCCCACCGGAAATCACGTGGCCCCCACGGGGAAATCACGTGGGCCCCACCCGGAAATCACGTGGGCCCCACCCGGAAATCACGTGGGCCCCACCCGGAAATCACGTGGGCCCCACCCGGAAATCACGTGGGCCCCACGGGGAAATCACGTGGGCCCCACGGGGAAATCACGTGGGCCCCACCCGGAAATCACGTGGGCCCCACCCGGAAATCACGTGAGCCCCACCCGGAAATCACATGGGCCCCACCCGGAAATCACGTGGGCCCCACCCGGAAATCACGTGGGCCCCACCCGGAAATCACGTGGGCCCCCAGGGGAAATCACGTGGGCCCCACCCGGAAATCACGTGGGCCCCACCCGGAAATCACGTGGGCCCCACCCGGAAATCACGTGGGCCCCACCCGGAAATCACGTGGGCCCCACCCGGAAATCACGTGGGCCCCACCCGGAAATCACGTGGGCCCCACCCGGAAATCACGTGGGCCCCACCCGGAAATCACGTGGGCCCCACCCGGAAATCACGTGGGCCCCACCCGGAAATCACGTGGGCCCCACCCTGAAATCACGTGGGCCCCACCCGGAAATCACGTGGGCCCCACCCGGAAATCACGTGGGCCCCACCCGGAAATCACGTGGGCCCCACCCGGAAATCACGTGGGCCCCACCCGGAAATCACGAGGGCCCCACCCGGAAATTACGTGGGCCCCACCCGGAAATCACGTGGGCCCTACCCGGAAATCACGTGGGCCCCCAGAGGAAATCACGTGGGCCCCACCCGGAAATCACGTGGGCCCCCAGGGGAAATCACGTGGGCCCCACCCGGAAATCACGTGGGCCCCACCCGGAAATCACGTGGGCCCCACCCGGAAATCACGTGGGCCCCACGGGGAAATCACGTGGGCCCCACCCGGAAATCACGTGGGCCCCACCCGGAAATCACGTGGGCCCCACCCGGAAATCACGTGGGCCCCACCCGGAAATCACGTGGGCCCCACCCGGAAATCACGTGGGCCCCACCCGGAAATCACGTGGGCCCCACCCGGAAATCACGTGGGCCCCACCCGGAAATCACGTGGGCCCCACCCGGAAATCACGTGGGCCCCACCCGGAAATCACGTGGGGCCCACCCGGAAATCACGTGGGCCCCACGGGGAAATCACGTGGGCCCCACCCGGAAATCACGTGGGCCCCACCCGGAAATCACGTGGGCCCCACCCGGAAATCACGTGGGCCCCACCCGGAAATCACGTGGGCCCCACCCTGAAATCACGTGGGCCCCACCCGGAAATCACGTGGGCCCCACCCGGAAATCACGTGGGCCCCACCCGGAAATCACGTGGGCCCCACCCGGAAATCACGTGGGCCCCACCCGGAAATCACGTGGGCCCCACCCGGAAATAACGTGGGCCCCACCCGGAAATCACGTGGGCCCCCAGGGGAAATCACGTGGGCCCCACAAGGAAATCACGTGGGCCCCACCCGGAAATCACGTGGGCCCCACCCGGAAATCACGTGGGCCCCACCCGGAAATCACGTGGGCCCCACGGGGAAATCTCGTGGGCCCCACCCGGAAATCACGTGGGCCCCACCCGGAAATCACGTGGGCCCCACCCGGAAATCACGTGGGCCCCACCCGGAAATCACGTGGGCCCCAACCGGAAATCACGTGGGCCCCACCCGGAAATCACGTGGGCCCCACCCGGAAATCACGTGGGCCCCACCCGGAAATCACGTGGGCCCCACCCGGAAATCACGTGGGCCCCAAGGGGAAATCACGTGGGCCCCACCCGGAAATCACGTGGGCCCCACCCGGAAATCACGTGGGCCCCACCCGGAAATCACGTGGGCCCCACCCGGAAATCACGTGGGCCCCACCCGGAAATCACGTGGGCCCCACCCGGAAATCACGTGGGCCCCACCCGGAAATCACGTGGGCCCCACGGGGAAATCACGCGGGCCCCACCCGGAAATCACGTGGGCACCACGGGGAAATCACGTGGGCCCCACCCGGAAATCACGTGGGCACCACGGGGAAATCACGTGGGCCCCACCCGGAAATCACGTGGGCCCCACCCGGAAATCACGTGGGCCCCACCCGGAAATCACGTGGGGCCCACCCGGAAATCACGTGGGCCCCACCCGGAAATCACGTGGGCCCCACGGGGAAATCACGTGGGCCCCACCCGGAAATCACGTGGGCACCACCCGGAAATCACGTGGGCCCCACACGGAAATCACGTGGGCCCCACCCGGAAATCACGTGGGCCCCACACGGAAATCACGTGGGCCCCACCCGGAAATCACGTGGGCCCCTCCCGGAAATCACGTGGGCCCCACCCGGAAATCACGTGGGCCCCACCCGGAAATCACGTGGGCCCCACGGGGAAATCACGTGGGCCCCACCCGGAAATCACGTGGGCCCCACCCGGAAATCACGTGGGCCCCACCCGGAAGTCACGTGGGCCCCACCCGGAAATCACGTGGGCCCCACCCGGAAATCACGTGGGCCCCACCCGGAAATCACGTGGGCCCCACCCGGAAATCACGTGGGCCCCACCCGGAAATCACGTGGGCCCCACCCTGAAATCACGTGGGCCCCACCCGGAAATCACGTGGGCACCACGGGGAAATCACGTGGGCCCCACCCGGAAATCACGTGGGCCCCACCCGGAAATCACGTGGGCCCCACCCGGAAATCACGTGGGGCCCACCCGGAAATCACGTGGGCCCCACCCGGAAATCACGTGGGACCCACGGGGAAATCACGTGGGCCCCACCCGGAAATCACGTGGGCCCCACCCGGAAATCACGTAGGCCCCACACAGAAATCACGTGGGCCCCACCCGGAAATCACGTGGGCCCCACCCGGAAATCACGTGGGACCCACCCGGAAATCACGTGGGCCCCACCCGGAAATCACGTGGGCCCCACGGGGAAATCACGTGGGCCCCACCCGGAAATCACGTGGGCCCCACCCGGAAATCACGTGGGCCCCACCCGGAAATCACGTGGGACCCCAGGGGAAATCACGTGGGCCCCACCCGGAAATCACGTGGGCCCCACCCGGAAATCACGTGGGCCCCACCCGGAAATCACGTGGGCCCCACCCGGAAATCACGTGGGCCCCACCCGGAAATCACGTGGGCCCCCAGGGGAAATCACGTGGGCCCCACCCGGAAATCACGTGGGCCCCACCCGGAAATCACGTGGGCCCCACCCGGAAATCACGTGGGCCCCACCCGGAAATCACGTGGGCCCCACCCGGAAATCACGTGGGCCCCACCCGGAAATAACGTGGGCCCCACCCGGAAATCACGTGGGCCCCCAGGGGAAATCACGTGGGCCCCACAAGGAAATCACGTGGGCCCCACCCGGAAATCACGTGGGCCCCACCCGGAAATCACGTGGGCCCCACCCGGAAATCACGTGGGCCCCACCCGGAAATCACGTGGGCCCCACCCGGAAATCACGTGGGCCCCACCCGGAAATCACGTGGGCCCCACCCGGAAATCACGTGGGCCCCACCCGGAAATCACGTGGGCCCCACCCGGAAATCACGTGGGCCCCACCCGGAAATCACGTGGGCCCCACCCGGAAATCACGTGGGCCCCAAGGGGAAATCACATGGGCCCCACCCGGAAATCACGTGGGCCCCACCCGGAAATCACATGGGCCCCACCCGGAAATCACGTGGGCCCCACCCGGAAATCACGTGGGCCCCACCCGGAAATCACGTGGGCCCCACCCGGAAATCACGTGGGCCCCACCCGGAAATCACGTGGGCCCCACCCGGAAATCACGTGGGCCCCACCCGGAAATCACGTGGGCCCCACCCGGAAATCACGTGGGCCCCACCCGGAAATCACGTGGGCCCCCAGGGGAAATCACGTGGGCCCCACCCGGAAATCACGTGGGCCCCACCCGGAAATCACGTGGGCCCCACCCGGAAATCACGTGGGCCCCACCCGGAAATCACGTGGGCCCCACCCGGAAATCACGTGGGCCCCACCCGGAAATCACGTGGGCCCCACCCGGAAATCACGTGGGCCCCACCCGGAAATCACGTGGGCCCCACCCGGAAATCACGTGGGCCCCACCGGAAATCACGTGGCCCCCACGGGGAAATCACGTGGGCCCCACCCGGAAATCACGTGGGCCCCACCCGGAAATCACGTGGGCCCCACCCGGAAATCACGTGGGCCCCACCCGGAAATCACGTGGGCCCCACGGGGAAATCACGTGGGCCCCACGGGGAAATCACGTGGGCCCCACCCGGAAATCACGTGGGCCCCACCCGGAAATCACGTGAGCCCCACCCGGAAATCACATGGGCCCCACCCGGAAATCACGTGGGCCCCACCCGGAAATCACGTGGGCCCCACCCGGAAATCACGTGGGCCCCCAGGGGAAATCACGTGGGCCCCACCCGGAAATCACGTGGGCCCCACCCGGAAATCACGTGGGCCCCACCCGGAAATCACGTGGGCCCCACCCGGAAATCACGTGGGCCCCACCCGGAAATCACGTGGGCCCCACCCGGAAATCACGTGGGCCCCACCCGGAAATCACGTGGGCCGCACCCGGAAATCACGTGGGCCCCACCCGGAAATCACGTGGGCCCCACCCGGAAATCACGTGGGCCCCACCCGGAAATCACGAGGGCCCCACCCGGAAATTACGTGGGCCCCACCCGGAAATCACGTGGGCCCTACCCGGAAATCACGTGGGCCCCCAGAGGAAATCACGTGGGCCCCACCCGGAAATCACGTGGGCCCCCAGGGGAAATCACGTGGGCCCCACCCAGAAATCACGTGGGCCCCACCCGGAAATCACGTGGGCCCCACCCGGAAATCACGTGGGCCCCACGGGGAAATCACGTGGGCCCCACCCGGAAATCACGTGGGCCCCACCCGGAAATCACGTGGGCCCCACCCGGAAATCACGTGGGCCCCACCCGGAAATCACGTGGGCCCCACCCGGAAATCACGTGGGCCCCACCCGGATCACGTGGGCCCCACCCGGAAATCACGTGGGCCCCACCCGGAAATCACGTGGGCCCCACCCGGAAATCACGTGGGCCCCACCCGGAAATCACGTGGGCCCCACCCGGAAATCACGTGGGGCCCACCCGGAAATCACGTGGGCCCCACGGGGAAATCACGTGGGCCCCACCCGGAAATCACGTGGGCCCCACCCGGAAATCACGTGGGCCCCACACGGAAATCACGTGGGCCCCACCCGGAAATCACGTGGGCCCCACCCTGAAATCACGTGGGCCCCACCCGGAAATCACGTGGGCCCCACCCGGAAATCACGTGGGCCCCACCCGGAAATCACGTGGGCCCCACCCGGAAATCACGTGGGCCCCACCCGGAAATCACGTGGGCCCCACCCGGAAATAACGTGGGCCCCACCCGGAAATCACGTGGGCCCCCAGGGGAAATCACGTGGGCCCCACAAGGAAATCACGTGGGCCCCACCCGGAAATCACGTGGGCCCCACCCGGAAATCACGTGGGCCCCACCCGGAAATCACGTGGGCCCCACGGGGAAATCACGTGGGCCCCACCCGGAAATCACGTGGGCCCCACCCGGAAATCACGTGGGCCCCACCCGGAAATCACGTGGGCCCCACCCGGAAATCACGTGGGCCCCAACCGGAAATCACGTGGGCCCCACCCGGAAATCACGTGGGCCCCACCCGGAAATCACGTGGGCCCCACCCGGAAATCACGTGGGCCCCACCCGGAAATCACGTGGGCCCCAAGGGGAAATCACGTGGGCCCCACCCGGAAATCACGTGGGCCCCACCCGGAAATCACGTGGGCCCCACCCGGAAATCACGTGGGCCCCACCCGGAAATCACGTGGGCCCCACCCGGAAATCACGTGGGCCCCACCCGGAAATCACGTGGGCCCCACCCGGAAATCACGTGGGCCCCACGGGGAAATCACGCGGGCCCCACCCGGAAATCACGTGTGCACCACGGGGAAATCACGTGGGCCCCACCCGGAAATCACGTGGGCACCACGGGGAAATCACGTGGGCCCCACCCGGAAATCACGTGGGCCCCACCCGGAAATCACGTGGGCCCCACCCGGAAATCACGTGGGGCCCACCCGGAAATCACGTGGGCCCCACCCGGAAATCACGTGGGCCCCACGGGGAAATCACGTGGGCCCCACCCGGAAATCACGTGGGCACCACCCGGAAATCACGTGGGCCCCACACGGAAATCACGTGGGCCCCACCCGGAAATCACGTGGGCCCCACACGGAAATCACGTGGGCCCCACCCGGAAATCACGTGGGCCCCTCCCGGAAATCACGTGGGCCCCACCCGGAAATCACGTGGGCCCCACCCGGAAATCACGTGGGCCCCACGGGGAAATCACGTGGGCCCCACCCGGAAATCACGTGGGCCCCACCCGGAAATCACGTGGGCCCCACCCGGAAGTCACGTGGGCCCCACCCGGAAATCACGTGGGCCCCACCCGGAAATCACGTGGGCCCCACCCGGAAATCACGTGGGCCCCACCCGGAAATCACGTGGGCCCCACAAGGAAATCACGTGGGCCCCACCCGGAAATCACGTGGGCCCCACCCGGAAATCACGTGGGCACCACGGGGAAATCACGTGGGCCCCACCCGGAAATCACGTGGGCCCCACCCGGAAATCACGTGGGCCCCACCCGGAAATCACGTGGGGCCCACCCGGAAATCACGTGGGCCCCACCCGGAAATCACGTGGGACCCACGGGGAAATCACGTGGGCCCCACCCGGAAATCACGTGGGCCCCACCCGGAAATCACGTAGGCCCCACACAGAAATCACGTGGGCCCCACCCGGAAATCACGTGGGCCCCACCCGGAAATCACGTGGGACCCACCCGGAAATCACGTGGGCCCCACCCGGAAATCACGTGGGCCCCACGGGGAAATCACGTGGGCCCCACCCGGAAATCACGTGGGCCCCACCCGGAAATCACGTGGGCCCCACCCGGAAATCACGTGGGACCCCAGGGGAAATCACGTGGGCCCCACCCGGAAATCACGTGGGCCCCACCCGGAAATCACGTGGGCCCCACCCGGAAATCACGTGGGCCCCACCCGGAAATCACGTGGGCCCCACCCGGAAATCACGTGGGCCCCCAGGGGAAATCACGTGGGCCCCACCCGGAAATCACGTGGGCCCCACCCGGAAATCACGTGGGCCCCACCCGGAAATCACGTGGGCCCCACCCGGAAATCACGTGGGCCCCACCCGGAAATCACGTGGGCCCCACCCGGAAATAACGTGGGCCCCACCCGGAAATCACGTGGGCCCCCAGGGGAAATCACGTGGGCCCCACAAGGAAATCACGTGGGCCCCACCCGGAAATCACGTGGGCCCCACCCGGAAATCACGTGGGCCCCACCCGGAAATCACGTGGGCCCCACCCGGAAATCACGTGGGCCCCACCCGGAAATCACCTGGGCCCCACCCGGAAATCACGTGGGCCCCACCCGGAAATCACGTGGGCCCCACCCGGAAATCACGTGGGCCCCACCCGGAAATCACGTGGGCCCCACCCGGAAATCACGTGGGCCCCACCCGGAAATCACGTGGGCCCCACCCGGAAATCACGTGGGCCCCAAGGGGAAATCACATGGGCCCCACCCGGAAATCACGTGGGCCCCACCCGGAAATCACATGGGCCCCACCCGGAAATCACGTGGGCCCCACCCGGAAATCACGTGGGCCCCACCCGGAAATCACGTGGGCCCCACCCGGAAATCACGTGGGCCCCACCCGGAAATCACGTGGGCCCCACCCGGAAATCACGTGGGCCCCACCCGGAAATCACGTGGGCCCCACCCGGAAATCACGTGGGCCCCACCCGGAAATCACGTGGGCCCCCAGGGGAAATCACGTGGGCCCCACCCGGAAATCACGTGGGCCCCACCCGGAAATCACGTGGGCCCCACCCGGAAATCACGTGGGCCCCACCCGGAAATCACGTGGGCCCCACCCGGAAATCACGTGGGCCCCACCCGGAAATCACGTGGGCCCCACCCGGAAATCACGTGGGCCCCACCCGGAAATCACGTGGGCCCCACCCGGAAATCACGTGGGCCCCACCCGGAAATCACGTGGGCCCCACCCGGAAATCACGTGGGCCCCACCCGGAAATCACGTGGGCCCCACCCGGAAATCACGTGGGCCCCACCCGGAAATCACGTGGGCCCCACCCGGAAATCACGTGGGGCCCACCCGGAAATCACGTGGGCCCCACGGGGAAATCACGTGGGCCCCACCCGGAAATCACGTGGGCCCCACCCGGAAATCACGTGGGCCCCACACGGAAATCACGTGGGCCCCACCCGGAAATCACGTGGGCCCCACCCTGAAATCACGTGGGCCCCACCCGGAAATCACGTGGGCCCCACCCGGAAATCACGTGGGCCCCACCCGGAAATCACGTGGGCCCCACCCGGAAATCACGTGGGCCCCACCCGGAAATCACGTGGGCCCCACCCGGAAATCACGTGGGCCCCACCCGGAAATCACGTGGGCCCCCAGGGGAAATCACGTGGGCCCCACAAGGAAATCACGTGGGCCCCACCCGGAAATCACGTGGGCCCCACCCGGAAATCACGTGGGCCCCACGGGGAAATCACGTGGGCCCCACCCGGAAATCACGTGGGCCCCACCCGGAAATCACGTGGGCCCCACCCGGAAATCACGTGGGCCCCACCCGGAAATCACGTGGGCCCCACCCGGAAATCACGTGGGCCCCACCCTGAAATCACGTGGGCCCCACCCGGAAATCACGTGGGCCCCACCCGGAAATCACGTGGGCCCCACCCGGAAATCACGTGGGCCCCACCGGAAATCACGTGGGCCCCACCCGGAAATCACGTGGGCCCCCAGGGGAAATCACGTGGGCCCCACAAGGAAATCACGTGGGCCCCACCCGGAAATCACGTGGGCCCCACCCGGAAATCACGTGGGCCCCACCCGGAAATCACGTGGGCCCCACGGGGAAATCACGTGGGCCCCACCCGGAAATCACGTGGGCCCCACCCGGAAATCACGTGGGCCCCACCCGGAAATCACGTGGGCCCCACCCGGAAATCACGTGGGCCCCACCCGGAAATCACGTGGGCCCCACCCGGAAATCACGTGGGCCCCACCCGGAAATCACGTGGGCCCCACCCGGAAATCACGTGGGCCCCACGGGGAAATCACGTGGGCCCCACCCGGAAATCACGTGGGCCCCACCCGGAAATCACGTGGGCCCCACACGGAAATCACGTGGGCCCCACCCGGAAATCACGTGGGCCCCACGGGGAAATCACGTGGGCCCCACCCGGAAATCACGTGGGCCCCACCCGGAAATCACGTGGGCCCCACCCGGAAATCACGTGGGCCCCACGGGGAAATCAGGTGGGCCCCACCCGGAAATCACGTGGGCACCACGGGGAAATCACGTGGGCCCCACCCGGAAATCACGTGGGCACCACGGGGAAATCACGTGGGCCCCACCCGGAAATCACGTGGGCCCCACGCGGAAATCACGTCGGCCCCACCGGGAAATCACGTGGGGCCCACCCGGAAATCACGTGGGCCCCACCCGGAAATCACGTGGGCCCCACGGGGAAATCACGTGGGCCCCACCCGGAAATCACGTGGGCACCACTCGGAAATCACGTGGGCCCCACACGGAAATCACGTGGGCCCCACCCGGAAATCACGTGGGCCCCACACGGAAATCACGTGGGCCCCACCCGGAAATCACGTGGGCCCCACTCGGAAATCACGTGGGCCCCACCCGGAAATCACGTGGGCCCCACCCGGAAATCACGTGGGCCCCACGGGGAAATCACGTGGGCCCCACCCGGAAATCACGTGGGCAGCACCCGGAAATCACGTGGGCCCCACCCGGAAATCACGTGGGCCCCACCCGGAAATCACGTGGGCCCCACCCGGAAATCACGAGGGCCCCACCCGGAAATTACGTGGGCCCCACCCGGAAATCACGTGGGCCCTACCCGGAAATCACGTGGGCCCCCAGAGGAAATCACGTGGGCCCCACCCGGAAATCACGTGGGCCCCCAGGGGAAATCACGTGGGCCCCACCCGGAAATCACGTGGGCCCCACCCGGAAATCACGTGGGCCCCACCCGGAAATCACGTGGGCCCCACGGGGAAATCACGTGGGCCCCACCCGGAAATCACGTGGGCCCCACCCGGAAATCACGTGGGCCCCACCCGGAAATCACGTGGGCCCCACCCGGAAATCACGTGGGCCCCACCCGGAAATCACGTGGGCCCCACCCGGAAATCACGTGGGCCCCACCCGGAAATCACGTGGGCCCCACCCGGAAATCACGTGGGCCCCACCCGGAAATCACGTGGGCCCCACCCGGAAATCACGTGGGCCCCACCCGGAAATCACGTGGGGCCCACCCGGAAATCACGTGGGCCCCACGGGGAAATCACGTGGGCCCCACCCGGAAATCACGTGGGCCCCACCCGGAAATCACGTGGGCCCCACACGGAAATCACGTGGGCCCCACCCGGAAATCACGTGGGCCCCACCCTGAAATCACGTGGGCCCCACCCGGAAATCACGTGGGCCCCACCCGGAAATCACGTGGGCCCCACCCGGAAATCACGTGGGCCCCACCCGGAAATCACGTGGGCCCCACCCGGAAATCACGTGGGCCCCACCCGGAAATAACGTGGGCCCCACCCGGAAATCACGTGGGCCCCCAGGGGAAATCACGTGGGCCCCACAAGGAAATCACGTGGGCCCCACCCGGAAATCACGTGGGCCCCACCCGGAAATCACGTGGGCCCCACCCGGAAATCACGTGGGCCCCACGGGGAAATCACGTGGGCCCCACCCGGAAATCACGTGGGCCCCACCCAGAAATCACGTGGGCCCCACCCGGAAATCACGTGGGCCCCACCCGGAAATCACGTGGGCCCCAACCGGAAATCACGTGGGCCCCACCCGGAAATCACGTGGGCCCCACCCGGAAATCACGTGGGCCCCACCCGGAAATCACGTGGGCCCCACCCGGAAATCACGTGGGCCCCAAGGGGAAATCACGTGGGCCCCACCCGGAAATCACGTGGGCCCCACCCGGAAATCACGTGGGCCCCACCCGGAAATCACGTGGGCCCCACCCGGAAATCACGTGGGCCCCACCCGGAAATCACGTGGGCCCCACCCGGAAATCACGTGGGCCCCACCCGGAAATCACGTGGGCCCCACGGGGAAATCACGCGGGCCCCACCCGGAAATCACGTGTGCACCACGGGGAAATCACGTGGGCCCCACCCGGAAATCACGTGGGCACCACGGGGAAATCACGTGGGCCCCACCCGGAAATCACGTGGGCCCCACCCGGAAATCACGTGGGCCCCACCCGGAAATCACGTGGGGCCCACCCGGAAATCACGTGGGCCCCACCCGGAAATCACGTGGGCCCCACGGGGAAATCACGTGGGCCCCACCCGGAAATCACGTGGGCACCACCCGGAAATCACGTGGGCCCCACACGGAAATCACGTGGGCCCCACCCGGAAATCACGTGGGCCCCACACGGAAATCACGTGGGCCCCACCCGGAAATCACGTGGGCCCCTCCCGGAAATCACGTGGGCCCCACCCGGAAATCACGTGGGCCCCACCCGGAAATCACGTGGGCCCCACGGGGAAATCACGTGGGCCCCACCCGGAAATCACGTGGGCCCCACCCGGAAATCACGTGGGCCCCACCCGGAAGTCACGTGGGCCCCACCCGGAAATCACGTGGGCCCCACCCGGAAATCACGTGGGCCCCACCCGGAAATCACGTGGGCCCCACCCGGAAATCACGTGGGCCCCACCCGGAAATCACGTGGGCCCCACCCGGAAATCACGTGGGCCCCACCCGGAAATCACGTGGGCACCACGGGGAAATCACGTGGGCCCCACCCGGAAATCACGTGGGCCCCACCCGGAAATCACGTGGGCCCCACCCGGAAATCACGTGGGGCCCACCCGGAAATCACGTGGGCCCCACCCGGAAATCACGTGGGACCCACGGGGAAATCACGTGGGCCCCACCCGGAAATCACGTGGGCCCCACCCGGAAATCACGTAGGCCCCACACAGAAATCACGTGGGCCCCACCCGGAAATCACGTGGGCCCCACCCGGAAATCACGTGGGACCCACCCGGAAATCACGTGGGCCCCACCCGGAAATCACGTGGGCCCCACGGGGAAATCACGTGGGCCCCACCCGGAAATCACGTGGGCCCCACCCGGAAATCACGTGGGCCCCACCCGGAAATCACGTGGGACCCCAGGGGAAATCACGTGGGCCCCACCCGGAAATCACGTGGGCCCCACCCGGAAATCACGTGGGCCCCACCCGGAAATCACGTGGGCCCCACCCGGAAATCACGTGGGCCCCACCCGGAAATCACGTGGGCCCCCAGGGGAAATCACGTGGGCCCCACCCGGAAATCACGTGGGCCCCACCCGGAAATCACGTGGGCCCCACCCGGAAATCACGTGGGCCAAACCCGGAAATCACGTGGGCCCCACCCGGAAATCACGTGGGCCCCACCCGGAAATAACGTGGGCCCCACCCGGAAATCACGTGGGCCCCCAGGGGAAATCACGTGGGCCCCACAAGGAAATCACGTGGGCCCCACCCGGAAATCACGTGGGCCCCACCCGGAAATCACGTGGGCCCCACCCGGAAATCACGTGGGCCCCACCCGGAAATCACGTGGGCCCCACCCGGAAATCACCTGGGCCCCACCCGGAAATCACGTGGGCCCCACCCGGAAATCACGTGGGCCCCACCCGGAAATCACGTGGGCCCCACCCGGAAATCACGTGGGCCCCACCCGGAAATCACGTGGGCCCCACCCGGAAATCACGTGGGCCCCACCCGGAAATCACGTGGGCCCCAAGGGGAAATCACATGGGCCCCACCCGGAAATCACGTGGGCCCCACCCGGAAATCACATGGGCCCCACCCGGAAATCACGTGGGCCCCACCCGGAAATCACGTGGGCCCCACCCGGAAATCACGTGGGCCCCACCCGGAAATCACGTGGGCCCCACCCGGAAATCACGTGGGCCCCACCCGGAAATCACGTGGGCCCCACCCGGAAATCACGTGGGCCCCACCCGGAAATCACGTGGGCCCCACCCGGAAATCACGTGGGCCCCCAGGGGAAATCACGTGGGCCCCACCCGGAAATCACGTGGGCCCCACCCGGAAATCACGTGGGCCCCACCCGGAAATCACGTGGGCCCCACCCGGAAATCACGTGGGCCCCACCCGGAAATCACGTGGGCCCCACCCGGAAATCACGTGGGCCCCACCCGGAAATCACGTGGGCCCCACCCGGAAATCACGTGGGCCCCACCCGGAAATCACGTGGGCCCCACCCGGAAATCACGTGGGCCCCACCCGGAAATCACGTGGGCCCCACCCGGAAATCACGTGGGCCCCACCCGGAAATCACGTGGGCCCCACCCGGAAATCACGTGGGCCCCACCCGGAAATCACGTGGGGCCCACCCGGAAATCACGTGGGCCCCACGGGGAAATCACGTGGGCCCCACCCGGAAATCACGTGGGCCCCACCCGGAAATCACGTGGGCCCCACACGGAAATCACGTGGGCCCCACCCGGAAATCACGTGGGCCCCACCCTGAAATCACGTGGGCCCCACCCGGAAATCACGTGGGCCCCACCCGGAAATCACGTGGGCCCCACCCGGAAATCACGTGGGCCCCACCCGGAAATCACGTGGGCCCCACCCGGAAATCACGTGGGCCCCACCCGGAAATCACGTGGGCCCCACCCGGAAATCACGTGGGCCCCCAGGGGAAATCACGTGGGCCCCACAAGGAAATCACGTGGGCCCCACCCGGAAATCACGTGGGCCCCACCCGGAAATCACGTGGGCCCCACGGGGAAATCACGTGGGCCCCACCCGGAAATCACGTGGGCCCCACCCGGAAATCACGTGGGCCCCACCCGGAAATCACGTGGGCCCCACCCGGAAATCACGTGGGCCCCACCCGGAAATCACGTGGGCCCCACCCTGAAATCACGTGGGCCCCACCCGGAAATCACGTGGGCCCCACCCGGAAATCACGTGGGCCCCACCCGGAAATCACGTGGGCCCCACCGGAAATCACGTGGGCCCCACCCGGAAATCACGTGGGCCCCCAGGGGAAATCACGTGGGCCCCACAAGGAAATCACGTGGGCCCCACCCGGAAATCACGTGGGCCCCACCCGGAAATCACGTGGGCCCCACCCGGAAATCACGTGGGCCCCACGGGGAAATCACGTGGGCCCCACCCGGAAATCACGTGGGCCCCACCCGGAAATCACGTGGGCCCCACCCGGAAATCACGTGGGCCCCACCCGGAAATCACGTGGGCCCCACCCAGAAATCACGTGGGCCCCACCCGGAAATCACGTGGGCCCCACCCGGAAATCACGTGGGCCCCACCCGGAAATCACGTGGGCCCCACGGGGAAATCACGTGGGCCCCACCCGGAAATCACGTGGGCCCCACCCGGAAATCACGTGGGCCCCACACGGAAATCACGTGGGCCCCACCCGGAAATCACGTGGGCCCCACGGGGAAATCACGTGGGCCCCACCCGGAAATCACGTGGGCCCCACCCGGAAATCACGTGGGCCCCACCCGGAAATCACGTGGGCCCCACGGGGAAATCAGGTGGGCCCCACCCGGAAATCACGTGGGCACCACGGGGAAATCACGTGGGCCCCACCCGGAAATCACGTGGGCACCACGGGGAAATCACGTGGGCCCCACCCGGAAATCACGTGGGCCCCACGCGGAAATCACGTGGGCCCCACCGGGAAATCACGTGGGGCCCACCCGGAAATCACGTGGGCCCCACCCGGAAATCACGTGGGCCCCACGGGGAAATCACGTGGGCCCCACCCGGAAATCACGTGGGCACCACTCGGAAATCACGTGGGCCCCACACGGAAATCACGTGGGCCCCACCCGGAAATCACGTGGGCCCCACACGGAAATCACGTGGGCCCCACCCGGAAATCACGTGGGCCCCACTCGGAAATCACGTGGGCCCCACCCGGAAATCACGTGGGCCCCACCCGGAAATCACGTGGGCCCCACGGGGAAATCACGTGGGCCCCACCCGGAAATCACGTGGGCCCCACCCGGAAATCACGTGGGCCCCACCCGGAAGTCACGTGGGCCCCACCCGGAAATCACGTGGGCCCCACCCGGAAATCACGTGGGCCCCACCCGGAAATCACGTGGGCCCCACCCGGAAATCACGTGGGCCCCACCCGGAAATCACGTGGGCCCCACCCGGAAATCACGTCGGCACCACGGGGAAATCACGTGGGCCCCACCCGGAAATCACGTGGGCCCCACCCGGAAATCACGTGGGCCCCACCCGGAAATCACGTGGGGCCCACCCGGAAATCACGTGGGCCCCACCCGGAAATCACGTGGGCCCCACGGGGAAAACACGTGGGCCCCACCCGGAAATCACGTGGGCCCCACCCGGAAATCACGTAGGCCCCACACGGAAATCACGTGGGCCCCACCCGGAAATCACGTGGGCCCCACCCGGAAATCACGTGGGACCCACCCGGAAATCACGTGGGCCCCACCCGTAAATCACGTGGGCCCCACGGGGAATTCACGTGGGCCCCACCCGGAAATCACGTGGGCCCCACCCGGAAATCACGTGGGCCCCACCCGGAAATCACGTGGGACCCCAGGGGAAATCACGTGGGCCCCACCCGGAAATCACGTGGGCCCCACCCGGAAATCACGTGGGCCCCACCCGGAAATCACGTGGGCCCCACCCGGAAATCACGTGGGCCCCACCCGGAAATCACGTGGGCCCCACCCGGAAATCACGTGGGCCCCACCCGGAAATCACGTGGGCCCCACACGGAAATCACGTGGGCCCCACCCGGAAATCACGTGGGCCCCACCCGGAAATCACGTGGGCCCCACCCGGAAATCACGTGGGCCCCACCCGGAAATCACGTGGGGCCCACCCGGAAATCACGTGGGCCCCACCCGGAAATCACGTGGGCCCCACGGGGAAATCACGTGGGCCCCACCCGGAAATCACGTGGCCCCACCCGGAAATCACGTGGGCCCCACCCTGAAATCACGTGGGCCCCACCCGGAAATCACGTGGGCCCCACCCGGAAATCACGTGGGCCCCACCCGGAAATCACGTGGGCCCCACCCGGAAATCACGTGGGCCCCACTCGGAAATCACGTGGGCCCCACCCGGAAATCACGTGGGCCCCCAGGGGAAATCACGTGGGCCCCACCCGGAAATCACGTGGGCCCCACCCGGAAATCACGTGGGACCCCAGGGGAAATCACGTGGGCCCCACCCGGAAATCACGTGGGCCCCACCCGGAAATCACGTGGGCCCCACCCGGAAATCACGTGGGCCCCACGGGGAAATCACGTGGGCCCCACCCGGAAATCACGTGGGCCCCACCCGGAAATCACGTGGGCCCCACTCGGAAATCACGTGGGCCCCACCCGGAAATCACGTGGGCCCCCAGGGGAAATCACGTGGGCCCCACCCGGAAATCACGTGGGCCCCACCCGGAAATCACGTGGGCCCCACCCGGAAATCACGTGGGCCCCACCCGGAAATCACGTGGGCCCCACGCGGAAATCACGTGGGCCCCACCGGGAAATCACGTGGGGCCCACCCGGAAATCACGTGGGCCCCACCCGGAAATCACGTGGGCCCCACGGGGAAATCACGTGGGCCCCACCCGGAAATCACGTGGGCACCACTCGGAAATCACGTGGGCCCCACACGGAAATCACGTGGGCCCCACCCGGAAATCACGTGGGCCCCACACGGAAATCACGTGGGCCCCACCCGGAAATCACGTGGGCCCCACTCGGAAATCACGTGGGCCCCACCCGGAAATCACGTGGGCCCCACCCGGAAATCACGTGGGCCCCACGGGGAAATCACGTGGGCCCCACCCGGAAATCACGTGGGCCCCACCCGGAAATCACGTGGGCCCCACCCGGAAGTCACGTGGGCCCCACCCGGAAATCACGTGGGCCCCACCCGGAAATCACGTGGGCCCCACCCGGAAATCACGTGGGCCCCACCCGGAAATCACGTGGGCCCCACCCGGAAATCACGTGGGCCCCACCCGGAAATCACGTCGGCACCACGGGGAAATCACGTGGGCCCCACCCGGAAATCACGTGGGCCCCACCCGGAAATCACGTGGGCCCCACCCGGAAATCACGTGGGGCCCACCCGGAAATCACGTGGGCCCCACCCGGAAATCACGTGGGCCCCACGGGGAAAACACGTGGGCCCCACCCGGAAATCACGTGGGCCCCACCCGGAAATCACGTAGGCCCCACACGGAAATCACGTGGGCCCCACCCGGAAATCACGTGGGCCCCACCCGGAAATCACGTGGGACCCACCCGGAAATCACGTGGGCCCCACCCGTAAATCACGTGGGCCCCACGGGGAAATCACGTGGGCCCCACCCGGAAATCACGTGGGCCCCACCCGGAAATCACGTGGGCCCCACCCGGAAATCACGTGGGACCCCAGGGGAAATCACGTGGGCCCCACCCGGAAATCACGTGGGCCCCACCCGGAAATCACGTGGGCCCCACCCGGAAATCACGTGGGCCCCACCCGGAAATCACGTGGGCCCCACCCGGAAATCACGTGGGCCCCACCCGGAAATCACGTGGGCCCCACCCGGAAATCACGTGGGCCCCACACGGAAATCACGTGGGCCCCACGCGGAAATCACGTGGGCCCCACCCGGAAATCACGTGGGCCCCACCCGGAAATCACGTGGGCCCCACCCGGAAATCACGTGGGGCCCACCCGGAAATCACGTGGGCCCCACCCGGAAATCACGTGGGCCCCACGGGGAAATCACGTGGGCCCCACCCGGAAATCACGTGGCCCCACCCGGAAATCACGTGGGCCCCACCCTGAAATCACGTGGGCCCCACCCGGAAATCACGTGGGCCCCACCCGGAAATCACGTGGGCCCCACCCGGAAATCACGTGGGCCCCACCCGGAAATCACGTGGGCCCCACTCGGAAATCACGTGGGCCCCACCCGGAAATCACGTGGGCCCCCAGGGGAAATCACGTGGGCCCCACCCGGAAATCACGTGGGCCCCACCCGGAAATCACGTGGGACCCCAGGGGAAATCACGTGGGCCCCACCCGGAAATCACGTGGGCCCCACCCGGAAATCACGTGGGCCCCACCCGGAAATCACGTGGGCCCCACCCGGAAATCACGTGGGCCCCACCCGGAAATCACGTGGGCCCCACCCGGAAATCACGTGGGCCCCACCCGGAAATCACGTGGGCCCCACCCGGAAATCACGTGGGCCCCACCCGGAAATCACGTGGGCCCCACTCGGAAATCACGTGGGCCCCACCCGGAAATCACGTGGGCCCCCAGGGGAAATCACGTGGGCCCCACCCGGAAATCACGAGGGCCCCACCCGGAAATCACGTGGGCCCCACCCGGAAATCACGTGGGCCCCACCCTGAAATCACGTGGGCCCCACCCGGAAATCACGTGGGCCCCACCCTGAAATCACGTGGGCCCCACCCGGAAATCACGTGGGCCCCACCCGGAAATCACGTGGGCCCCATCCGGAAATCACGTGGGCCCCACCCGGAAATCACGTGGGCCCCACTCGGAAATCACGTGGGCCCCACCCGGAAATCACGTGGGCCCCCAGGGGAAATCACGTGGGCCCCACCCGGAAATCACGTGGGCCCCACCCGGAAATCACGTGGGCCCCACGCGGAAATCACGTGGGCCCCACCCGGAAATCACGTGGGCCCCACCCGGAAATCACGTGGGCCCCACGGGGAAATCACGTGGGCCCCACCCGGAAATCACGTGGGGCCCACCCGGAAATCACGTGGGCCCCACGGGGAAATCACGTGGGCCCCACCCGGAAATCACGTGGGCCCCACCCGGAAATCACGTGGGCCCCACCCGGAAATCACGTGGTCCCCACCCGGAAATCACGTGGGCCCCACCCGGAAATCACGTGGGCCCCACCCGGAAATCACGTGGGCCCCACCCGGAAATCACGTGGGCCCCACCCGGAAATCACGTGGGCCCTACCCGGAAATCACGTGGGCCCCCAGGGGAAATCACGTGGGCCCCACCCGGAAATCACGTGGGCCCCCAGGGGAAATCACGTGGGCCCCACCCGGATATCACGTGGGCCCCACCCGGAAATCACGTGGGCCCCACCCGGAAATCACGTGGGCCCCACGGGGAAATCACGTGGGTCCCACCCGGAAATCACGTGGGCCCCACCCGGAAATCACGTGGGCCCCACCCGGAAATCACGTGGGCCCCACCCGGAAATCACGTGGGCCCCACCCGGAAATCACGTGGGCCCCACCCGGAAATCACGTGGGCCCCACGGGGAAATCACGTGGGCCCCACCTGGAAATCACGTGGGCCCCACCCGGAAATCACGTGGGCCCCACCCGGAAATCACGTGGGCCCCACCCGGAAATCACGTGGGCCCCACCCGGAAATCACGTGGGCCCCACCCGGAAATCACGTGGGCCCCACCCGGAAATCACGTGGGCCCCACCCGGAAATCACGTGGGCCCCCAGGGGAAATCACGTGGGCCCCCAGGGGAAATCACGTGGGCCCCACCCGGAAATCACGTGGGCCCCACCCGGAAATCACGTGGGCCCCACGGGGAAATCACGTGGGCCCCACGGGGAAATCACGTGGGCCCCACCCGGAAATCACGTGGGCCCCACCCGGAAATCACGTGGGCCCCACCCGGAAATCACGTGGGGCCCACCCGGAAATCACGTGGGCCCCACGGGGAAATCACGTGGGCCCCACCCGGAAATCACGTGGGCCCCACCCGGAAATCACGTGGGCCCCACCCGGAAATCACGTGGGCCCCACCCGGAAATCACGTGGGCCCGACGGGGAAATCACGTGGGCCCCACCCGGAAATCACGTGGGCCCCACCCGGAAATCACGTGGGCCCCACCCGGAAATCACGTGGGCCCCACCCGGAAATCACGTGGGCCCCACCCGGAAATCACGTGGGCCCCACCCGGAAATCACGTGGGCCCCACCCGGAAATCACGTGGGCCCCACCCGGAAATCACGTGGGCCCCACCCGGAAATCACGTGGGCCCCACCCGGAAATCACGTGGGCCCCACCCGGAAATCACGTGGGCCCCCAGGGGAAATCACTTGCGCCCCACCCGGAAATCACGTGGGCCCCACCCGGAAATCACGTGGGCCCCACCCGGAAATCACGTGGGCCCCACGGGGAAATCACGTGGGCCCCACCCGGAAATTACGTGGGCCCCACCCGGAAATCACGTGGGCCCCACGGGGAAATCACGTGGGCCCCACCCGGAAATCACGTGGGCCCCACCCGGATATCACGTGGGCCCCACCCGGAAATCACGTGGGCCCCACCCGGAAATCACGTGGGCCCCACGGGGAAATCACGTGGGTCCCACCCGGAAATCACGTGGGCCCCACCCGTAAATCACGTGGGCCCCACCCGGAAATCACATGGGCCCCACCCGGAAATCACGTGGGCCCCACCCGGAAATCACGTGGGCCCCACCCGGAAATCACGTGGGCCCCACGGGGAAATCACGTGGGCCCCACCTGGAAATCACGTGGGCCCCACCCGGAAATCACGTGGGCCCCACCCGGAAATCACGTGGGCCCCACCCGGAAATCACGTGGGCCCCACCCGGAAATCACGTGGGCCCCCAGGGGAAATCACGTGGGCCCCACCCGGAAATCACGTGGGCCCCACCCGGAAATCACGTGGGCCCCACCCGGAAATCACGTGGGCCCCACCCGGAAATCACGTGGGCCCCACCCGGAAATCACGTGGGCCCCACCCTGAAATCACGTGGGCCCCACCCGGAAATCACTTGGGCCCCACCCGGAAATCACGTGGGCCCCACCCGGAAATCACGTGGGCCCCACCGGAAATCACGTGGGCCCCACCCGGAAATCACGTGGGCCCCCAGGGGAAATCACGTGGGCCCCACAAGGAAATCACGTGGGCCCCACCCGGAAATCACGTGGGCCCCACCCGGAAATCACGTGGGCCCCACCCGGAAATCACGTGGGCCCCACGGGGAAATCACGTGGGCCCCACCCGGAAATCACGTGGGCCCCACCCGGAAATCACGTGGGCCCCACCCGGAAATCACGTGGGCCCCACCCGGAAATCACGTGGGCCCCACCCGGAAATCACGTGGGCCCCACCCGGAAATCACGTGGGCCCCACCCGGAAATCACGTGGGCCCCACCCGGAAATCACGTGGGCCCCACGGGGAAATCACGTGGGCCCCACCCGGAAATCACGTGGGCCCCACCCGGAAATCACGTGGGCCCCACACGGAAATCACGTGGGCCCCACCCGGAAATCACGTGGGCCCCACGGGGAAATCACGTGGGCCCCACCCGGAAATCACGTGGGCCCCACCCGGAAATCACGTGGGCCCCACCCGGAAATCACGTGGGCCCCACGGGGAAATCAGGTGGGCCCCACCCGGAAATCACGTGGGCACCACGGGGAAATCACGTGGGCCCCACCCGGAAATCACGTGGGCACCACGGGGAAATCACGTGGGCCCCACCCGGAAATCACGTGGGCCCCACGCGGAAATCACGTGGGCCCCACCGGGAAATCACGTGGGGCCCACCCGGAAATCACGTGGGCCCCACCCGGAAATCACGTGGGCCCCACGGGGAAATCACGTGGGCCCCACCCGGAAATCACGTGGGCACCACTCGGAAATCACGTGGGCCCCACACGGAAATCACGTGGGCCCCACCCGGAAATCACGTGGGCCCCACCCGGAAATCACGTGGGCCCCACCCGGAAATCACGTGGGCCCCACCCGGAAATCACGTGGGCCCCACACGGAAATCACGTGGGCCCCACCCGGAAATCACGTGGGCCCCACCCGGAAATCACGTGGGCCCCACCCGGAAATCACGTGGGCCCCACCCGGAAATCACGTGGGGCCCACCCGGAAATCACGTGGGCCCCACCCGGAAATCACGTGGGCCCCACGGGGAAATCACGTGGGCCCCACCCGGAAATCACGTGGCCCCACCCGGAAATCACGTGGGCCCCACCCTGAAATCACGTGGGCCCCACCCGGAAATCACGTGGGCCCCACCCGGAAATCACGTGGGCCCCACCCGGAAATCACGTGGGCCCCACCCGGAAATCACGTGGGCCCCACTCGGAAATCACGTGGGCCCCACCCGGAAATCACGTGGGCCCCCAGGGGAAATCACGTGGGCCCCACCCGGAAATCACGTGGGCCCCACCCGGAAATCACGTGGGACCCCAGGGGAAATCACGTGGGCCCCACCCGGAAATCACGTGGGCCCCACCCGGAAATCACGTGGGCCCCACCCGGAAATCACGTGGGCCCCACCCGGAAATCACGTGGGCCCCACCCGGAAATCACGTGGGCCCCACCCGGAAATCACGTGGGCCCCACCCGGAAATCACGTGGGCCCCACCCGGAAATCACGTGGGCCCCACCCGGAAATCACGTGGGCCCCACTCGGAAATCACGTGGGCCCCACCCGGAAATCACGTGGGTCCCCAGGGGAAATCACGTGGGCCCCACCCGGAAATCACGAGGGCCCCACCCGGAAATCACGTGGGCCCCACCCGGAAATCACGTGGGCCCCACCCTGAAATCACGTGGGCCCCACCCGGAAATCACGTGGGCCCCACCCTGAAATCACGTGGGCCCCACCCGGAAATCACGTGGGCCCCACCCGGAAATCACGTGGGCCCCACCCGGAAATCACGTGGGCCCCACTCGGAAATCACGTGGGCCCCACCCGGAAATCACGTGGGCCCCCAGGGGAAATCACGTGGGCCCCACCCGGAAATCACGTGGGCCCCACCCGGAAATCACGTGGGCCCCACGCGGAAATCACGTGGGCCCCACCCGGAAATCACGTGGGCCCCACCAGGAAATCACGTGGGCCCCACGGGGAAATCACGTGGGCCCCACCCGGAAATCACGTGGGGCCCACCCGGAAATCACGTGGGCCCCACGGGGAAATCACGTGGGCCCCACCCGGAAATCACGTGGGCCCCACCCGGAAATCACGTGGGCCCCACCCGGAAATCACGTGGGCCCCACCCGGAAATCACGTGGGCCCCACCCGGAAATCACGTGGGCCCCACCCGGAAATCACGTTGGCCCCACCCGGAAATCACGTGGGCCCCACCCGGAAATCACGTGGGCCCTACCCGGAAATCACGTGGGCCCCCAGGGGAAATCACGTGGGCCCCACCCGGAAATCACGTGGGCCCCCAGGGGAAATCACGTGGGCCCCACCCGGATATCACGTGGGCCCCACCCGGAAATCACGTGGGCCCCACCCGGAAATCACGTGGGCCCCACGGGGAAATCACGTGGGTCCCACCCGGAAATCACGTGGGCCCCACCCGGAAATCACGTGGGCCCCACCCGGAAATCACGTGGGCCCCACCCGGAAATCACGTGGGCCCCACCCGGAAATCACGTGGGCCCCACCCGGAAATCACGTGGGCCCCACGGGGAAATCACGTGGGCCCCACCCGGAAATCACGTGGGCCCCACCCGGAAATCACGTGGGCCCCACCCGGAAATCACGTGGGCCCCACCCGTAAATCACGTGGGCCCCACCCGGAAATCACGTGGGCCCCACCCGGAAATCACGTGGGCCCCACCCGGAAATCACGTGGGCCCCACCCGGAAATCACGTGGGCCCCACCCGGAAATCACGTGGGCCCCCAGGGGAAATCACGTGGGCCCCCAGGGGAAATCACGTGGGCCCCACCCGGAAATCACGTGGGCCCCACCCGGAAATCACGTGGGCCCCACGGGGAAATCACGTGGGCCCCACGGGGAAATCACGTGGGCCCCACCCGGAAATCACGTGGGCCCCACCCGGAAATCACGTGGGCCCCACCCGGAAATCACGTGGGGCCCACCCGGAAATCACGTGGGCCCCACGGGGAAATCACGTGGGCCCCACCCGGAAATCACGTGGGCCCCACCCGGAAATCACGTGGGCCCCACCCGGAAATCACGTGGGCCCCACCCGGAAATCACGTGGGCCCGACGGGGAAATCACGTGGGCCCCACCCGGAAATCACGTGGGCCCCACCCGGAAATCACGTGGGCCCCACCCGGAAATCACGTGGGCCCCACCCGGAAATCACGTGGGCCCCCAGGGGAAATCACGTGGGCCCCACCCGGAAATCACGTGGGCCCCACCCGGAAATCACGTGGGCCCCACCCGGAAATCACGTGGGCCCCACCCGGAAATCACGTGGGCCCCACCCGGAAATCACGTGGGCCCCACCCGGAAATCACGTGGGCCCCACCCGGAAATCACGTGGGCCCCACCCGGAAATCACGTGGGCCCCACGGGGAAATCACGTGGGCCCCACCCGGAAATCACGTGGGCCCCACCCGGAAATCACGTGGGCCCCACACGGAAATCACGTGGGCCCCACCCGGAAATCACGTGGGCCCCACCCTGAAATCACGTGGGCCCCACCCGGAAATCACGTGGGCCCCACCCGGAAATCACGTGGGCCCTACCCGGAAATCACGTGGGCCCCACCCGGAAATCACGTGGGCCCCACCCGGAAATCACGTGGGCCCCACCCGGAAATCACGTGGGCCCCACCCGGAAATCACGTGGGCCCCCAGGGGAAATCACGTGGGCCCCACAAGGAAATCACGTGGGCCCCACCCGGAAATCACGTGGGCCCCACCCGGAAATCACGTGGGCCCCACCCGGAAATCACGTGGGCCCCACCCGGAAATCACGTGGGCCCCACCCGGAAATCACGTGGGCCCCACCCGGAAATCACGTGGGCCCCACCCGGAAATCACGTGGGCCCCACCCGGAAATCACGTGGGCCCCACCCGGAAATCACGTGGGCCCCACCCGGAAATCACGTGGGCCCCACCCGGAAATCACGTGGGCCCCACCCGGAAATCACGTGGGCCCCACCCGGAAATCACGTGGGCCCCACCCGGAAATCACGTGGGCCCCCAGGGGAAATCACGTGGGCCCCACAAGGAAATCACGTGGGCCCCACCCGGAAATCACGTGGGCCCCACCCGGAAATCACGTGGGCCCCACCCGGAAATCACGTGGGCCCCACGGGGAAATCACGTGGGCCCCACGGGGAAATCACGTGGGCCCCACCCGGAAATCACGTGGGCCCCACCCGGAAATCACGTGGGCCCCACCCGGAAATCACGTGGGCCCCACCCGGAAATCACGTGGGCCCCACCCGGAAATCACGTGGGCCCCACCCGGAAATCACGTGGGCCCCACCCGGAAATCACGTGGGCCCCACGGGGAAATCACGTGGGCCCCACCCGGAAATCACGTGGGCCCCACCCGGAAATCACGTGGGCCCCACCCGGAAATCACGTGGGCCCCACCCGGAAATCACGTGGGCCCCACCCGGAAATCACGTGGGCCCCACGGGGAAATCAGGTGGGCCCCACCCGGAAATCACGTGGGCACCACGGGGAAATCACGTGGGCCCCACCCGGAAATCACGTGGGCACCACGGGGAAATCACGTGGGCCCCACCCGGAAATCACGTGGGCCCCACCCGGAAATCACGTGGGCCCCACCGGGAAATCACGTGGGGCCCACCCGGAAATCACGTGGGCCCCACCCGGAAATCACGTGGGCCCCACGGGGAAATCACGTGGGCCCCACCCGGAAATCACGTGGGCACCACCCGGAAATCACGTGGGCCCCACACGGAAATCACGTGGGCCCCACCCGGAAATCACGTGGGCCCCACACGGAAATCACGTGGGCCCCACCCGGAAATCACGTGGGCCCCACCCGGAAATCACGTGGGCCGCACCCGGAAATCCCGTGGGCCCCACCCGGAAATCACGTGGGCCCCACGGGGAAATCACGTGGGCCCCACCCGGAAATCACGTGGGCCCCACCCGGAAATCACGTGGGCCCCACCCGGAAGTCACGTGGGCCCCACCCGGAAATCACGTGGGCCCCACCCGGAAATCACGTGGGCCCCACCCGGAAATCACGTGGGCCCCACCCGGAAATCACGTGGGCCCCACCCGGAAATCACGTGGGCCCCACCCGGAAATCACGTGGGCCCCACCCGGAAATCACGTGGGCACCACGGGGAAATCACGTGGGCCCCACCCGGAAATCACGTGGGCCCCACCCGGAAATCACGTGGGCCCCACCCGGAAATCACGTGGGGCCCACCCGGAAATCACGTGGGCCCCACCCGGAAATCACGTGGGCCCCACGGGGAAAACACATGGGCCCCACCCGGAAATCACGTGGGCCCCACACGGAAATCACGTAGGCCCCACACGGAAATCACGTGGGCCCCACCCGGAAATCACGTGGGCCCCACCCGGAAATCACGTGGGACCCACCCGGAAATCACGTGGGCCCCACCCGGAAATCACGTGGGCCCCACGGGGAAATCACGTGGGCCCCACCCGGAAATCACGTGGGCCCCACCCGGAAATCACGTGGGCCCCACCCGGAAATCACGTGGGACCCCAGGGGAAATCACGTGGGCCCCACCCGGAAATCACGTGGGCCCCACCCGGAAATCACGTGGGCCCCACCCGGAAATCAGGTGGGCCCCACCCGGAAATCACGTGGGCCCCACCCGGAAATCACGTGGGCCCCACCCGGAAATCACGTGGGCCCCACCCGGAAATCACGTGGGCCCCACCCGGAAATCACGTGGGCCCCACCCGGAAATCACGTGGGCCCCACCCGGAAATCACGTGGGCCCCACCCGGAAATCACGTGGGCCCCACCCGGAAATCACGTGGGGCCCACCCGGAAATCACGTGGGCCCCACCCGGAAATCACGTGGGCCCCACGGGGAAATCACGTGGGCCCCACCCGGAAATCACGTGGGCCCCACCCGGAAAGCACGTGGGCCCCACGGGGAAATCACGTGGGCCCCACCCGGAAATCACGTGGGCCCCACCCGGAAATCACGTGGGCCCCACCCGGAAATCACGTGGGCCCCACCCTGAAATCACGTGGGCCCCACCCGGAAATCACGTGTGCCCCACCCCGAAATCACGTGGGCCCCACCCGGAAATCACGTGGGCCCCACCCGGAAATCACGTGGGCCCCACTCGGAAAACACGTGGGCCCCACCCGGAAATCACGTGGGCCCCCAGGGGAAATCACGTGGGCCCCACCCGGAAATCACGTGGGCCCCACCCGGAAATCACGTGGGCCCCACCCGGAAATCGCGTGGGCCCCACCCGGAAATCACGTGGGCCCCACCCGGAAATCACGTGGGCCCCACCCGGAAATCACGTGGGCCCCACGGGGAAATCACGTGGGCCCCACCCGGAAATCACGTGGGGCCCACCCGGAAATCACGTGGGCCCCACGGGGAAATCACGTGGGCCCCACCCGGAAATCACGTGGGGCCCACCCGGAAATCACGTGGGCCCCACGGGGAAATCACGTGGGCCCCACCCGGAAATCACGTGGGCCCCACCCGGAAATCACGTGGGCCCCACCCGGAAATCACGTGGGCCCCACCCGGAAATCACGTGGGCCCCACCCGGAAATCACGTGGGCCCCACCCGGAAATCACGTGGGCCCTACCCGGAAATCACGTGGGCCCCCAGGGGAAATCACGTGGGCCCCACCCGGAAATCACGTGGGCCCCCAGGGGAAATCACGTGGGCCCCACCCGGATATCACGTGGGCCCCACCCGGAAATCACGTGGGCCCCACCCGGAAATCACGTGGGCCCCACGGGGAAATCACGTGGGTCCCACCCGGAAATCAAGTGGGCCCCACCCGGAAATCACGTGGGCCCCACCCGGAAATCACGTGGGCCCCACCCGGAAATCACGTGGGCCCCACCCGGAAATCACGTGGGCCCCACCCGGAAATCACGTGGGCCCCACGGGGAAATCACGTGGGCCCCACCTGGAAATCACGTGGGCCCCACCCGGAAATCACGTGGGCCCCACCCGGAAATCACGTGGGCCCCACCCGGAAATCACGTGGGCCCCACCCGGAAATCACGTGGGCCCCACCCGGAAATCACGTGGGCCCCACCCGGAAATCACGTGGGCCCCACCCGGAAATCACGTGGGCCCCACCCGGAAATCACGTGGGCCCCACCCGGAAATCACGTGGGCCCCACCCGGAAATCACGTGGGCCCCACCCGGAAATCACGTGGGCCCCACCCGGAAATCACGTGGGCCCCACCCGGAAATCACGTGGGCCCCACCCGGAAAGCACGTGGGGCCCACCCGGAAATCACGTGGGCCCCACCCTGAAATCACGTGGGCCCCACCCGGAAATCACGTGGGCCCCACCCGGAAATCACGTGGGCCCCACCCGGAAATCACGTGGGCCCCACCCTGAAATAACGTGGGCCCCACCCGGAAATCACGTGGGCCCCACCCGGAAATCACGTGGGCCCCACCCGGAAATCACGTGGGCCCCACCCGGAAATCACGTGGGCCCCACCCGGAAATCACGTGGGCCCCCAGGGGAAATCACGTGGGCCCCACCCGGAAATCACGTGGGCCCCACCCGGAAATCACGTGGGCCCCACCCGGAAATCACGTGGGCCCCACACGGAAATCACGTGGGCCCCACCCGGAAATCACGTGGGCCCCACCCGGAAATCACGTGGGCCCCACGGGGAAATCACGTGGGCCCCACCCGGAAATCACGTGGGCCCCACGGGGAAATCACGTGGGCCCCACCCGGAAATCACGTGGGCCCCACCCAGAAATCACGTGGGCCCTACCCGGAAATCACGTGGGCCCCCAGGGGAAATCACGTGGCCCCACCCGGAAATCACGTGGGCCCCCGGGGGAAATCACGTGGGCCCCACCCGGATATCACGTGGGCCCCACCCGGAAATCACGTGGGCCCCCAGGGGAAATCACGTGGGCCCCACCCGGAAATCACGTGGGCCCCACCCGGAAATCACGTGGGCCCCACCCTGAAATCACGTGGGCCCCACCCGGAAATCACGCGGGCCCCACGGGGAAATCACGTGGGCCCCCAGGGGAAATCACGTGGGCCCCACCCGGAAATCACGTGGGCCCCACCCGGAAATCACGTGGGCCCCACCCGGAAATCACGTGGGCCCCACCCGGAAATCACGTGGGCCCCATGGGGAAATCACGTGGGTCCCACCCGGAAATCACGTGGGCCCCACCCGTAAATCACGTGGGCCCCACCCGGAAATCACGTGGGCCCCACCCGGAAATCACGTGGGCCCCACCCGGAAATCACGTGGGCCCCACCCGGAAATCACGTGGGACCCACGGGGAAATCACGTGGGCCCCACCTGGAAATCACGTGGGCCCCACCCGGAAATCACGTGGGCCCCACCCGGAAATCACGTGGGCCCCACCCGGAAATCACGTGGGCCCCACCCGGAAATCACGTGGGCCCCCAGGGGAAATCACGTGGGCCCCACCCGGAAATCACGTGGGCCCCACCCGGAAATCACGTGGGCCCCACCCGGAAATCACGTGGGCCCCACCCGGAAATCACGCGGGCCCCACGGGGAAATCACGTGGGCCCCACCCGGAAATCACGTGGGCCCCACCCGGAAATCACGTGGGCCCCACCCTGAAATCACGTGGGCCCCACCCGGAAATCACGTGGGCCCCACCCGGAAATCACGTGGGCCCCCAGGGGAAATCACGTGGGCCCCACCCGGAAATCACGTGGGCCCCACCCGGAAATCACGTGGGCCCCACCCGGAAATCACGTGGGCCCGACGGGGAAATCACGTGGGCCCCACCCGGAAATCACGTGGGCCCCACCCGGAAATCACGTGGGCCCCACCCGGAAATCACGTGGGCCCCACCCGGAAATCACGTGGGCCCACCCGGAAATCACGTGGGCCCCACCCGGAAATCACGTGGGCCCCACCCGGAAATCACGTGGGCCCCACCCGGAAATCACGTGGGCCCCACCCGGAAATCACGTGGGCCCCCAGGGGAAATCACGTGGGCCCCACCCGGAAATCACGTGGGCCCCACGGGGAAATCACGTGGGCCCCACCCGGAAATCACGTGGGCCCCACGGGGAAATCACGTGGGCCCCACCCGGAAATCACGTGGGCCCCACCCGGAAATCACGTGGGCCCCACCCGGAAATCACGTGGGCCCCACCCGGAAATCACGTGGGCCCCACCCGGAAATCACGTGGGCCCCACGGGGAAATCACGTGGGCCCCACCCGGAAATCACGTGGGCCCCACCCGGAAATCACGTGAGCCCCACCCGGAAATCACGTGGGCCCCACGGGGAAATCACGAGGGCCCCACCCGGAAATTACGTGGGCCCCACCCGGAAATCACGTGGGCCCCACCCGGAAATCACGTGGGCCCCACCCGGAAATCACGTGGGCCCCCAGGGGAAATCACGTGGGCCCCACCCGGAAATCACGTGGGCCCCACCCGGAAATCACGTGGGCCCCACCCGGAAATAACGTGGGCCCCACGGGGAAATCACGTGGGCCCCACCCGGAAATCACGTGGGCCCCACCCGGAAATCACGTGGGCCCCCAGGGGAAATCACGTGGGCCCCACCCGGAAATCACGTGGGCCCCACCCGGAAATCACGTGGGCCCCACCCTGAAATCACGTGGGCCCCACCCGGAAATCACGCGGGCCCCACGGGGAAATCACGTGGGCCCCACCCGGAAATCACGTGGGCCCCACCCTGAAATCACGTGGGCCCCACCCGGAAATCACGTGGGCCCCACCCGGAAATCACGTGGGCCCCCAGGGGAAATCACGTGGGCCCCACCCAGAAATCACGTGGGCCCCACCCGGAAATCACGTGGGCCCCCAGGGGAAATCACGTGGGCCCCACCCAGAAATCACGTGGGCCCCACCCGGAAATCACGTGGGCCCCCAGGGGAAATCACGTGGGCCCCACCCGGAAATCACGTGGGCCCCACCCGGAAATCACGTGGGCCCCCAGGGGAAATCACGTGGGCCCCACCCAGAAATCACGTGGGCCCCACCCGGAAATCACGTGGGCCCCACCCGGAAATCACGTGGGCCCCACCCGGAAATCACGTGGGCCCCACCCGGAAATCACGTGGGCCCCACCCGGAAATCACGTGGGCCCCACCCGGAAATCACGTGGGCCCCACCCGAAAATCACGTGGGCCCAACCCGGAAATCACGTGGGCCCCACCCGGAAATCACGTGGGCCCCACCCGGAAATCACGTGGGCCCCACGGGGAAATCACGTGGGCCCCACCCGGAAATCACGTGGGCCCCACGGGGAAATCACGTGGGCCCCACCCGGAAATCACGTGGGCCCCACGGGGAAATCACGTGGGCCCCACCCGGAAATCACGTGGGCCCCACCCGGAAATCACGTGGGCCCCACCCGGAAATCACGTGGGCCCCACGGGGAAATCACGTGGGCCCCACCCGGAAATCACGTGGGCCCCACCCGGAAATCACGTGGGCCCCACCCGGAAATCACGTGGGCCCCACCCGGAAATCACGTGGGCCCCACCCGGAAATCACGTGGGCCCCCAGGGGAAATCACGTGGGCCCCACCCGGAAATCACGTGGGCCCCACCCGGAAATCACGTGGGCCCCACCCGGAAATAACGTGGGCCCCACGGGGAAATCACGTGGGCCCCACCCGGAAATCACGTGGGCCCCACCCGGAAATCACGTGGGCCCCCAGGGGAAATCACGTGGGCCCCACCCGGAAATCACGTGGGCCCCACCCGGAAATCACGTGGGCCCCACCCTGAAATCACGTGGGCCCCACCCGGAAATCACGCGGGCCCCACGGGGAAATCACGTGGGCCCCACCCGGAAATCACGTGGGCCCCACCCGGAAATCACGTGGGCCCCACCCGGAAATCACGTGGGCCCCACCCGGAAATCACGTGGGCCCCACCCGGAAATCACGTGGGCCCCCAGGGGAAATCACGTGGGCCCCACCCGGAAATCACGTGGGCCCCACCCGGAAATCACGTGGGCCCCACCCGGAAATCACGTGGGCCCGACGGGGAAATCACGTGGGCCCCACCCGGAAATCACGTGGGCCCCACCCGGAAATCACGTGGGCCCCACCCGGAAATCACGTGGGCCCCACCCGGAAATCACGTGGGCCCCACCCGGAAATCACGTGGGCCCCACCCGGAAATCACGTGGGCCCCACCCGGAAATCACGTGGGCCCCACCCGGAAATCACGTGGGCCCCACCCGGAAATCACGTGGGCCCCACCCGGAAATCACGTGGGCCCCACGGGGAAATCACGTGGGCCCCACCCGGAAATCACGTGGGGCCCACCCGGAAATCACGTGGGCCCCACGGGGTAATCACGTGGGCCCCACCCGGAAATCACGTGGGCCCCACCCGGAAATCACGTGGGCCCCACCCGGAAATCACGTGGGCCCCACCCGGAAATCACGTGGGCCCCACCCGGAAATCACGTGGGCCCCCAGGGGAAATCACGTGGGCCCCACCCGGATATCACGTGGGCCCCACCCGGAAATCACGTGGGCCCCACCCGGAAATCACGTGGGCCCCACGGGGAAATCACGTGGGCCCCACCCGGAAATCACGTGGGCCCCACCCGGAAATCACGTGGGCTCCCAGGGGAAATCACGTGGGCCCCACCCGGAAATCACGTGGGCCCCACCCGGAAATCACGTGGGCCCCACCCTGAAATCACGTGGGCCCCACCCTGAAATCACGCGGGCCCCACGGGGAAATCACGTGGGCCCCACCCGGAAATCACGTGGGCCACACCCGGAAATCACGTGGGCCCCACCCGGAAATCACGTGGGCCCCACCCGGAAATCACGTGGGCCCCACCCGGAAATCACGTGGGCCCCCAGGGGAAATCACGTGGGCCCCACCCGGAAATCACGTGGGCCCCACCCGGAAATCACGTGGGCCCCACCCGGAAATCACGTGGGCCCGACGGGGAAATCACGTGGGCCCCACCCGGAAATCACGTGGGCCCCACCCGGAAATCACGTGGGCCCCACCCGGAAATCACGTGGGCCCCACCCGGAAATCACGTGGGCCCCACCCGGAAATCACGTGGGCCCCACCCGGAAATCACGTGGGCCCCACCCGGAAATCACGTGGGCCCCACCCGGAAATCACGTGGGCCCCACCCGGAAATCACGTGGGCCCCCAGGGGAAATCACGTGGGCCCCACCCGGAAATCACGTGGGCCCCACCCGGAAATCACGTGGGCCCCACCCGGAAATCACGTGGGCCCCAGGGGGAAATCACGTGGGCCCCACCCGGAAATCACGTGGGCCCCACCCGGAAATCACGTGGGCCCCACCCGGAAATCACGTGGGCCCCACCCGGAAATCACGTGGGCCCCACCCGGAAATCACGTGGGCCCCACCCGGAAATCACGTGGGCCCCACCCGGAAATCACGTGGGCCCCCAGGGGAAATCACGTGGGCCCCACCCGGAAATCACGTGGGCCCCACCCGGAAATCACGTGGGCCCCACCCGGAAATCACGTGGGCCCGACGGGGAAATCACGTGGGCCCCACCCGGAAATCACGTGGGCCCCACCCGGAAATCACGTGGGCCCCACCCGGAAATCACGTGGGCCCCACCCGGAAATCACGTGGGCCCCACACGGAAATCACGTGGGCCCCACCCGGAAATCACGTGGGCCCCACCCGGAAATCACGTGGGCCCCACCCGGAAATCACGTGGGCCCCACCCGGAAATCACGTGGGCCCCACCCGGAAATCACGTGGGCCCCACGGGGAAATCACGTGGGCCCCACCCGGAAATCACGTGGGGCCCACCCGGAAATCACGTGGGCCCCACGGGGAAATCACGTGGGCCCCACCCGGAAATCACGTGGGCCCCACCCGGAAATCACGTGGGTCCCACCCGGAAATCACGTGGGCCCCACCCGGAAATCACGTGGGCTCCCAGGGGAAATCACGTGGGCCCCACCCGGATATCACGTGGGCCCCACCCGGAAATCACGTGGGCCCCACCCGGAAATCACGTGGGCCCCACCCGGAAATCACGTGGGCCCCACCCGGAAATCACGTGGGCCCCACCCGGAAATCACGTGGGCTCCCAGGGGAAATCACGTGGGCCCCACCCGGAAATCACGTGGGCCCCACCCGGAAATCACGTGGGCCCCACCCTGAAATCACGTGGGCCCCACCCTGAAATCACGTGGGCCCCACGGGAAAATCACGTGGGCCCCACCCGGAAATCACGTGGGCCACACCCGGAAATCACGTGGGCCCCACCCGGAAATCACGTGGGCCCCACCCGGAAATCACGTGGGCCCCACCCGGAAATCACGTGGGCCCCCAGGGGAAATCACGTGGGCCCCACCCGGAAATCACGTGGGCCCCACCCGGAAATCACGTGGGCCCCACCCGGAAATCACGTGGGCCCGACGGGGAAATCACGTGGGCCCCACCCGGAAATCACGTGGGCCCCACCCGGAAATCACGTGGGCCCCACCCGGAAATCACGTGGGCCCCACCCGGAAATCACGTGGGCCCCACCCGGAAATCACGTGGGCCCCACCCGGAAATCACGTGGGCCCCACCCGGAAATCACGTGGGCCCCACCCGGAAATCACGTGGGCCCCCAGGGGAAATCACGTGGGCCCCACCCGGAAATCACGTGGGCCCCACCCGGAAATCACGTGGGCCCCACCCGGAAATCACGTGGGCCCCACGGGGAAATCACGTGGGCCCCACCCGGAAATCACGTTGGCCCCACACGGAAATCACGTGGGCCCCACCCGGAAATCACGTGGGCCCCACACGGAAATCACGTGGGCCCCACCCGGAAATCACGTGGGCCCCACGGGGAAATCACGTGGGCCCCACCCGGAAATCACGTGGGCCCCACCCGGAAATCACGTGGGCCCCACCCGGAAATCACGTGGGCCCCACGGGGAAATCACGTGGGCCCCACCCGGAAATCACGTGGGCCCCACGGGGAAATCACGTGGGCCCCACCCGGAAATCACGTGGGCCCCACCCGGAAATCACGTGGGCCCCACACGGAAATCACGTGGGCCCCACCCGGAAATCACGTAGGCCCCACACGGAAATCACGTGGGCCCCACCCGGAAATCACGTGGGCCCCACCCGGAAATCACGTGGGACCCACCCGGAAATCACGTGGGCCCCACCCGGAAATCACGTGGGCCCCACGGTGAAATCACGTGGGCCCCACCCGGAAATCACGTGGGCCCCACCCGGAAATCACGTGGGCCCCACCCGGAAATCACGTGGGACCCCAGGGGAAATCACGTGGGCCCCACCCGGAAATCACGTGGGCCCCACCCGGAAATCACGTGGGCCCCACCCGGAAATCACGTGGGCCCCACCCGGAAATCACGTGGGCCCCACCCGGAAATCACGTGGGCCCCACCCGGAAATCACGTGGGCCCGACGGGGAAATCACGTGGGCCCCACCCGGAAATCACGTGGGCCCCACCCGGAAATCACGTGGGCCCCACCCGGAAATCACGTGGGCCCCACCCGGAAATCACGTGGGCCCCACACGGAAATCACGTGGGCCCCACCCGGAAATCACGTGGGCCCCACCCGGAAATCACGTGGGCCCCACCCGGAAATCACGTGGGCCCCACCCGGAAATCACGTGGGCCCCACCCGGAAATCACGTGGGCCCCACGGGGAAATCACGTGGGCCCCACCCGGAAATCACGTGGGGCCCACCCGGAAATCACGTGGGCCCCACGGGGAAATCACGTGGGCCCCACCCGGAAATCACGTGGGCCCCACCCGGAAATCACGTGGGTCCCACCCGGAAATCACGTGGGCCCCACCCGGAAATCACGTGGGCTCCCAGGGGAAATCACGTGGGCCCCACCCGGATATCACGTGGGCCCCACCCGGAAATCACGTGGGCCCCACCCGGAAATCACGTGGGCCCCACCCGGAAATCACGTGGGCCCCACCCGGAAATCACGTGGGCCCCACCCGGAAATCACGTGGGCTCCCAGGGGAAATCACGTGGGCCCCACCCGGAAATCACGTGGGCCCCACCCGGAAATCACGTGGGCCCCACCCTGAAATCACGTGGGCCCCACCCTGAAATCACGTGGGCCCCACGGGAAAATCACGTGGGCCCCACCCGGAAATCACGTGGGCCACACCCGGAAATCACGTGGGCCCCACCCGGAAATCACGTGGGCCCCACCCGGAAATCACGTGGGCCCCACCCGGAAATCACGTGGGCCCCCAGGGGAAATCACGTGGGCCCCACCCGGAAATCACGTGGGCCCCACCCGGAAATCACGTGGGCCCCACCCGGAAATCACGTGGGCCCGACGGGGAAATCACGTGGGCCCCACCCGGAAATCACGTGGGCCCCACCCGGAAATCACGTGGGCCCCACCCGGAAATCACGTGGGCCCCACCCGGAAATCACGTGGGCCCCACCCGGAAATCACGTGGGCCCCACCCGGAAATCACGTGGGCCCCACCCGGAAATCACGTGGGCCCCACCCGGAAATCACGTGGGCCCCCAGGGGAAATCACGTGGGCCCCACCCGGAAATCACGTGGGCCCCACCCGGAAATCACGTGGGCCCCACCCGGAAATCACGTGGGCCCCACGGGGAAATCACGTGGGCCCCACCCGGAAATCACGTTGGCCCCACACGGAAATCACGTGGGCCCCACCCGGAAATCACGTGGGCCCCACACGGAAATCACGTGGGCCCCACCCGGAAATCACGTGGGCCCCCAGGGGAAATCACGTGGGCCCCACCCGGAAATCACGTGGGCCCCACCCGGAAATCACGTGGGCCCCACCCGGAAATCACGTGGGCCCCACGGGGAAATCACGTGGGCCCCACCCGGAAATCACGTGGGCCCCACGGGGAAATCACGTGGGCCCCACCCGGAAATCACGTGGGCCCCACCCGGAAATCACGTGGGCCCCACACGGAAATCACGTGGGCCCCACCCGGAAATCACGTAGGCCCCACACGGAAATCACGTGGGCCCCACCCGGAAATCACGTGGGCCCCACCCGGAAATCACGTGGGACCCACCCGGAAATCACGTGGGCCCCACCCGGAAATCACGTGGGCCCCACGGTGAAATCACGTGGGCCCCACCCGGAAATCACGTGGGCCCCACCCGGAAATCACGTGGGCCCCACCCGGAAATCACGTGGGACCCCAGGGGAAATCACGTGGGCCCCACCCGGAAATCACGTGGGCCCCACCCGGAAATCACGTGGGCCCCACCCGGAAATCACGTGGGCCCCACCCGGAAATCACGTGGGCCCCACCCGGAAATCACGTGGGCCCCACCCGGAAATCACGTGGGCCCCACCCGGAAATCACGTGGGCCCCACCCGGAAATCACGTGGGCCCCACCCGGAAATCACGTGGGCCCCACCCGGAAATCACGTGGGCCCCACCCGGAAATCACGTGGGGCCCACCCGGAAATCACGTGGGGCCCACCCGGAAATCACGTGGGCCCCACGGGGAAATCACGTGGGCCCCACCCGGAAATCACGTGGGCCCCACCCGGAAATCACGTGGGCCCCACCCGGAAATCACGTGGGCCCCACCCGGAAATCACGTGGGCCCCACCCGGAAATCACGTGGGCCCCACCCGGAAATCACGTGGGCCCCACCCGGAAATCACGTGGGCCCCACCCGGAAATCACGTGGGCCCCACCCGGAAATCACGTGGGTCCCACCCGGAAATCACGTGGGCCCCACCCGGAAATCACGTGGGCCCCCAGGGGAAATCACGTGGGCCCCACCCGGAAATCACGTGGGCCCCACCCGGAAATCACGTGGGCCCCACCCGGAAATCTCGTGGGCCCCACCCGGAAATCACGTGGGCCCCACCCGTAAATCACGTGGGCCCCACGGGGAAATCACGTGGGCCCCACCCGGAAATCACGTGGGGCCCACCCGGAAATCACGTGGGCCCCACGGGGAAATCACGTGGGCCCCACCCGGAAATCACGTGGGCCCCACCCGGAAATCACGTGGGCCCCACCCGGAAATCACGTGCGCCCCACCCGGAAATCACGTGGGCCCCACCCGGAAATCACGTGGGCCCCACGGGGAAATCACGTGGGCCCCACCCGGAAATCACGTGTGCCCCACCCGGAAATCACGTGGGCCCCACCCGGAAATCACGTGGGCCCCACGGGGAAATCACGTGGGCCCCACCCGGAAATCACGTGGGCCCCACCCGGAAATCACGTGGGCCCCACCCGGAAATCACGTGGGCCCCACCCGGAAATCACGTGGGCCCCACCCGGAAATCACGTGGGCCCCACCCGGAAATCACGTGGGCCCCACGGGGAAATCACGTGGGCCCCACCCGGAAATCACGTGGGCCCCACCCGGAAATCACGTGGGCCCCCAGGGGAAATCACTTGGGCCCCACCCGGAAATCACGTGGGCCCCACGGGGAAATCACGTGGGCCCCACCCGGAAATGACGTGGGCCCCACCCGGAAATCACGTGGGCCCCACCCGGAAATCACGTGGGGCCCACCCGGAAATCACGTGGGCCCCACCCGGAAATCACGTGGGCCCCACGGGGAAATCACGTGGGCCCCACCCGGAAATCACGTGGGGCCCACCCGGAAATCACGTGGGCCCCACGGGGAAATCACGTGGGCCCCACCCGGAAATCACGTGGGCCCCACCCGGAAATCACGTGGGCCCCACCCGGAAATCACGTGGGCCCCACCCGGAAATCACGTGGGCCCCACCCGGAAATCACGTGGGCCCCCAGGGGAAATCACGTGGGCCCCACCCGGATATCACGTGGGCCCCACCCGGAAATCACGTGGGCCCCACCCGGAAATCACGTGGGCCCCACGGGGAAATCACGTGGGCCCCACCCGGAAATCACGTGGGCCCCACCCGGAAATCACGTGGGCTCCCAGGGGAAATCACGTGGGCCCCACCCGGAAATCACGTGGGCCCCACCCGGAAATCACGTGGGCCCCACCCTGAAATCACGTGGGCCCCACCCTGAAATCACGTGGGCCCCACGGGGAAATCACGTGGGCCCCACCCGGAAATCACGTGGGCCACACCCGGAAATCACGTGGGCCCCACCCGGAAATCACGTGGGCCCCACCCGGAAATCACGTGGGCCCCACCCGGAAATCACGTGGGCCCCCAGGGGAAATCACGTGGGCCCCACCCGGAAATCACGTGGGCCCCACCCGGAAATCACGTGGGCCCCACCCGGAAATCACGTGGGCCCGACGGGGAAATCACGTGGGCCCCACCCGGAAATCACGTGGGCCCCACCCGGAAATCACGTGGGCCCCACCCGGAAATCACGTGGGCCCCACCCGGAAATCACGTGGGCCCCACCCGGAAATCACGTGGGCCCCACCCGGAAATCACGTGGGCCCCACCCGGAAATCACGTGGGCCCCACCCGGAAATCACGTGGGCCCCCAGGGGAAATCACGTGGGCCCCACCCGGAAATCACGTGGGCCCCACCCGGAAATCACGTGGGCCCCACCCGGAAATCACGTGGGCCCCACGGGGAAATCACGTGGGCCCCACCCGGAAATCACGTGGGCCCCACCCGGAAATCACGTGGGCCCCACCCGGAAATCACGTGGGCCCCACCCGGAAATCACGTGGGCCCCACCCGGAAATCACGTGGGCCCCACCCGGAAATCACGTGGGCCCCCAGGGGAAATCACGTGGGCCCCACCCGGAAATCACGTGGGCCCCACCCGGAAATCACGTGGGCCCCACCCGGAAATCACGTGGGCCCGACGGGGAAATCACGTGGGCCCCACCCGGAAATCACGTGGGCCCCACCCGGAAATCACGTGGGCCCCACCCGGAAATCACGTGGGCCCCACCCGGAAATCACGTGGGCCCCACCCGGAAATCACGTGGGCCCCACCCGGAAATCACGTGGGCCCCACCCGGAAATCACGTGGGCCCCACCCGGAAATCACGTGGGCCCCACCCGGAAATCACGTGGGCCCCACCCGGAAATCACGTGGGCCCCACCCGGAAATCACGTGGGCCCCACCCGGAAATCACGTGGGCCCCACCCGGAAATCACGTGGGCCCCACCCGGAAATCACGTGGGCCCCACCCGGAAATCACGTGGGGCCCACCCGGAAATCACGTGGGCCCCACGGGGAAATCACGTGGGCCCCACCCGGAAATCACGTGGGCCCCACCCGGAAATCACGTGGGCCCCACACGGAAATCACGTGGGCCCCACCCGGAAATCACGTGGGCCCCACCCTGAAATCACGTGGGCCCCACCCGGAAATCACGTGGGCCCCACCCGGAAATCACGTGGGCCCCACCCGGAAATCACGTGGGCCCCACCCGGAAATCACGTGGGCCCCACCCGGAAATCACGTGGGCCCGACGGGGAAATCACGTGGGCCCCACCCGGAAATCACGTGGGCCCCACCCGGAAATCACGTGGGCCCCACCCGGAAATCACGTGGGCCCCACCCGGAAATCACGTGGGCCCCACCCGGAAATCACGTGGGCCCCACCCGGAAATCACGTTGGCCCCACCCGGAAATCACGTGGGCCCCACCCGGAAATCACGTGGGCCCCCAGGGGAAATCACGTGGGCCCCACCCGGAAATCACGTGGGCCCCACCCGGAAATCACGTGGGCCCCACCCGGAAATCACGTGGGCCCCACGGGGAAATCACGTGGGCCCCACCCGGAAATCACGTGGGCCCCACCCGGAAATCACGTGGGCCCCCAGGGGAAATCACGTGGGCCCCACCCGGAAATCACGTGGGCCCCACCCGGAAATCACGTGGGCCCCACCCGGAAATCACGTGGGCCCCACCCGGAAATCACGTGGGCCCCACGGTGAAATCACGTGGGCCCCACCCGGAAATCACGTGGGCCCCACGGGGAAATCACGTGGGCCCCACCCGGAAATCACGTGGGCCCCACCCGGAAATCACGTGGGCCCCCAGGGGAAATCACGTGGTCCCCACCCGGAAATCACGTGGGCCCCACCCGGAAATCACTTGGGCCCCACCCGGAAATCACGTGGGCCCCACGGGGAAATCACGTGGGCCCCACCCGGAAATCACGTGGGCCCCACCCGGAAATCACGTGGGCCCTACCCGGAAATCACGTGGGCCCCACGGGGAAATCACGTGGGCCCCACGGGGAAATCACGTGGGCCCCACCCGGAAATCACGTGGGCCCCACCCGGAAATCACGTGGGTCCCACCCGGAAATCACGTGGGCCCCACCCGGAAATCACGTGGGCCCCACCCGGAAATCACGTGGGCCCCACCCGGAAATCACGTGGGCCCCACCCGGAAATCACGTGGGCCCCACCCGGAAATCACGTGGGCCCCACGGGGAAATCACGTGGGGCCCACCCGGAAATCACGTGGGCCCCACGGGGAAATCACGTGGGCCCCACCCGGAAATCACGTGGGCCCCACCCGGAAATCACGTGGGCCCCACCCGGAAATCACGTGGGCCCCACCCGGAAATCACGTGGGCCCCACCCGGAAATCACGTGGGCCCCCAGGGGAAATCACGTGGGCCCCACCCTGATATCACGTGGGCCCCACCCGGAAATCACGTGGGCCCCACCCGGAAATCACGTGGGCCCCACGGGGAAATCACGTGGGCCCCACCCGGAAATCACGTGGGCCCCACCCGGAAATCACGTGGGCCCCCAGGGGAAATCACGTGGGCCCCACCCGGAAATCACGTGGGCCCCACCCGGAAATCACGTGGGCCCCACCCGGAAATCACGTGGGCCCCACCCTGAAATCACGTGGGCCCCACCTGGAAATCACGTGGGCCCCACCCGGAAATCACGTGGGCCCCACCCGGAAATCACGTGGGCCCCACCCGGAAATCACGTGGGCCCCACCCGGAAATCACGTGGGCCCCCAGGGGAAATCACGTGGGCCCCACCCGGAAATCACGTGGGCCCCACCCGGAAATCACGTGGGCTCCACCCGGAAATCACGTGGGCCCCACCCGGAAATCACGTGGGCCCCACCCGGAAATCACGTGGGCCCCACCCGGAAATCACGTGGGCCCCACGGGGAAATCACGTGGGCCCCACCCGGAAATCACGTGGGCCCCACCCGGAAATCACGTGGGCCCCACCCGGAAATCACGTGGGGCCCACCCGGAAATCACGTGGGCCCCACCCGGAAATCACGTGGGCCCCACCCGGAAATCACGTGGGCCCCACCCGGAAATCACGTGGGCCCCACCCGGAAATCACGTGGGCCCCCAGGGGAAATCACGTGGGCCCCACCCGGAAATCACGTGTGCCCCCAGGGGAAATCACGTGGACCCCACCTGGATATCACGTGGGCCCCACCCGGAAATCACGTGGGCCCCACCCGAAATCACGTGGGCCCCACCCGGAAATCACGTGGGCCCCACCCGGAAATCACGTGGGCCCCACCCGGAAATCACGTGGGCACCACGGGGAAATCACGTGGGCCCCACCCGGAAATCACGTGGTCCCCACCCGGAAATCACGTGGGCCCCACCCGGAAATCACGTGGGGCCCACCCGGAAATCACGTGGGCCCCACCCGGAAATCACGTGGGCCCCACGGGGAAATCACGTGGGCCCCACCCGGAAATCACGTGGGCCCCACCCGGAAATCACGTTGGCCCCACACGGAAATCACGTGGGCCCCACCCGGAAATCACGTGGGCCCCACCCGGAAATCACGTGGGCCCCACCCGGAAATCACGTGGGCCCCACGGGGAAATCACGTGGGCCCCACCGGGAAATCACGTGGGCCCCACCCGGAAATCACGTGGGCCCCACCCGGAAATCACGTGGGCCCCACGGGGAAATCACGTGGGCCCCACCCGGAAATCACGTGGGCCCCACGGGGAAATCACGTGGGCCCCACCCGGAAATCACGTGGGCCCCACCCGGAAATCACGTGGGCCCCACACGGAAATCACGTGGGCCCCACCCGGAAATCACGTAGGCCCCACACGGAAATCACGTGGGCCCCACCCGGAAATCACGTGGGCCCCACCCGGAAATCACGTGGGACCCACCCGGAAATCACGTGGGCCCCACCCGGAAATCACGTGGGCCCCACGGGGAAATCACGTGGGCCCCACCCGGAAATCACGTGGGCCCCACCCGGAAATCACGTGGGCCCCACCCGGAAATCACGTGGGAACCCAGGGGAAATCACGTGGGCCCCACCCGGAAATCACGTGGGCCCCACCCGGAAATCACGTGGGCCCCACCCGGAAATCACGTGGGACCCACCCGGAAATCACGTGGGCCCCACCCGGAAATCACGTGGGCCCCACCCGGAAATCACGTGGGCCCCACCCGGAAATCACGTGGGCCCCACCCGGAAATCACGTGGGCCCCACACGGAAATCACGTGGGCCCCACCCGGAAATCACGTGGGCCCCACCCGGAAATCACGTGGGCCCCACCCGGAAATCACGTGGGGCCCACCCGGAAATCACGTGGGGCCCACCCGGAAATCACGTGGGCCCCACGGGGAAATCACGTGGGCCCCACCCGGAAATCACGTGGGCCCCACCCGGAAATCACGTGGGCCCCACCCGGAAATCACGTGGGCCCCACCCGGAAATCACGTGGGCCCCACCCGGAAATCACGTGGGCCCCACCCGGAAATCACGTGGGCCCCACCCGGAAATCACGTGGGCCCCACCCGGAAATCACGTGGGCCCCACCCGGAAATCACGTGGGCCCCACCCGGAAATCACGTGGGTCCCACCCGGAAATCACGTGGGCCCCACCCGGAAATCACGTGGGCCCCCAGGGGAAATCACGTGGGCCCCACCCGGAAATCACGTGGGCCCCACCCGGAAATCACGTGGGCCCCACCCGGAAATCTCGTGGGCCCCACCCGGAAATCACGTGGGCCCCACCCGTAAATCACGTGGGCCCCACGGGGAAATCACGTGGGCCCCACCCGGAAATCACGTGGGGCCCACCCGGAAATCACGTGGGCCCCACCCGGAAATCACGTGGGCCCCACCCGGAAATCACGTGGGCCCCACCCGGAAATCACGTGGGCCCCACGGGGAAATCACGTGGGCCCCACCCGGAAATCACGTGGGCCCCACCCGGAAATCACGTGGGCCCCACCCGGAAATCACGTGGGCCCCACCCGGAAATCACGTGGGCCCCACCCGGAAATCACGTGGGCCCCACCCGGAAATCACGTGGGCCCCACCCGGAAATCACGTGGGCCCCACCCGGAAATCACGTGGGCCCCACCCGGAAATCACGTGGGCCCCACGGGGAAATCACGTGGGCCCCACCCGGAAATCACGTGGGCCCCACCCGGAAATCACGTGGGCCCCCAGGGGAAATCACTTGGGCCCCACCCGGAAATCACGTGGGCCCCACGGGGAAATCACGTGGGCCCCACCCGGAAATCACGTGGGCCCCACCCGGAAATCACGTGGGCCCCACCCGGAAATCACGTGGGGCCCACCCGGAAATCACGTGGGCCCCACCCGGAAATCACGTGGGCCCCACGGGGAAATCACGTGGGCCCCACCCGGAAATCACGTGGGCCCCACCCGGAAATCACGTGGGCGCCACACGGAAATCACGTGGGCCCCACCCGGAAATCACGTAGGCCCCACACGGAAATCACGTGGGCCCCACCCGGAAATCACGTGGGCCCCACCCGGAAATCACGTGGGACCCACCCGGAAATCACGTGGGCCCCACCCGGAAATCACGTGGGCCCCACGGGGAAATCACGTGGGCCCCACCCGGAAATCACGTGGGCCCCACCCGGAAATCACGTGGGCCCCACCCGGAAATCACGTGGGACCCCAGGGGAAATCACGTGGGCCCCACCCGGAAATCACGTGGGCCCCACCCGGAAATCACGTGGGCCCCACCCGGAAATCACGTGGGCCCCACCCGGAAATCACGTGGGCCCCACCCGGAAATCACGTGGGCCCCACCCGGAAATCACGTGGGCCCCACCCGGAAATCACGTGGGCCCCACCCGGAAATCACGTGGGCCCCACCCGGAAATCACGTGGGCCCCACCCGGAAATCACGTGGGGCCGACCCGGAAATCACGTGGGGCCCACCCGGAAATCACGTGGGCCCCACGGGGAAATCACGTGGGCCCCACCCGGAAATCACGTGGGCCCCACCCGGAAATCACGTGGGCCCCACCCGGAAATCACGTGGGCCCCACCCGGAAATCACGTGGGCCCCCAGGGGAAATCACTTGGGCCCCACCCGGAAATCACGTGGGCCCCACCCGGAAATCACGTGGGCCCCACTCGGAAATCACGTGGGCCCCACGGGGAAATCACGTGGGCCCCACCCGGAAATCACGTGGGCCCCACCCGGAAATCACGTGGGCCCCACCCGGAAATCACGTGGGCACCACGGGGAAATCACGTGGGCCCCACCCGGAAATCACGTGGGCCCCACCCGGAAATCACGTGGGCCCCACCCGGAAATCACGTGGGGCCCACCCGGAAATCACGTGGGCCCCACCCGGAAATCACGTGGGCCCCACGGGGAAAACACGTGGGCCCCACCCGGAAATCACGTGGGCCCCACACGGAAATCACGTAGGCCCCACACGGAAATCACGTGGGCCCCACCCGGAAATCACGTGGGCCCCACCCGGAAATCACGTGGGACCCACCCGGAAATCACGTGGGCCCCACCCGGAAATCACGTGGGCCCCACCCGGAAATCACGTGGGCCCCACCCGGAAATCACGTGGGCCCCACCCGGAAATCACGTGGGCCCCACCCGGAAATCACGTGGGACCCCAGGGGAAATCACGTGGGCCCCACCCGGAAATCACGTGGGCCCCACCCGGAAATCACGTGGGCCCCACCCGGAAATCAGGTGGGCCCCACCCGGAAATCACGTGGGCCCCACCCGGAAATCACGTGGGCCCCACCCGGAAATCACGTGGGCCCCACCCGGAAATCACGTGGGCCCCACCCGGAAATCACGTGGGCCCCACCCGGAAATCACGTGGGCCCCACCCGGAAATCACGTGGGCCCCACCCGGAAATCACGTGGGCCCCACCCGGAAATCACGTGGGCCCCACCCGGAAATCACGTGGGCCCCACCCGGAAATCACGTGGGCCCCCAGGGGAAATCACGTGGGCCCCACAAGGAAATCACGTGGGCCCCACCCGGAAATCACGTGGGCCCCACCCGGAAATCACGTGGGCCCCACCCGGAAATCACGTGGGCCCCACGGGGAAATCACGTGGGCCCCACCCGGAAATCACGTGGGCCCCACCCGGAAATCACGTGGGCCCCACCCGGAAATCACGTGGGCCCCACCCGGAAATCACGTGGGCCCCACCCGGAAATCACGTGGGCCCCACCCGGAAATCACGTGGGCCCCACCCGGAAATCACGTGGGCCCCACCCGGAAATCACGTGGGCCCCACGGGGAAATCACGTGGGCCCCACCCGGAAATCACGTGGGCCCCACCCGGAAATCACGTGGGCCCCACACGGAAATCACGTGGGCCCCACCCGGAAATCACGTGGGCCCCACCCGGAAATCACGTGGGCCCCACCCGGAAATCACGTGGGCCCCACCCGGAAATCACGTGGGCCCCACACGGAAATCACGTGGGCCCCACCCGGAAATCACGTGGGCCCCACCCGGAAATCACGTGGGCCCCACGGGGAAATCAGGTGGGCCCCACCCGGAAATCACGTGGGCACCACGGGGAAATCACGTGGGCCCCACCCGGAAATCACGTGGGCACCACGGGGAAATCACGTGGGCCCCACCCGGAAATCACGTGGGCCCCACCCGGAAATCACGTGGGCCCCACCCGGAAATCACGTGGGGCCCACCCGGAAATCACGTGGGCCCCACCCGGAAATCACGTGGGCCCCACGGGGAAATCACGTGGGCCCCACCCGGAAATCACGTGGGCACCACCCGGAAATCACGTGGGCCCCACACGGAAATCACGTGGGCCCCACCCGGAAATCGCGTGGGCCCCACACGGAAATCACGTGGGCCCCACCCGGAAATCACGTGGGCCCCACTCGGAAATCACGTGGGCCCCACCCGGAAATCACGTGGGCCCCACCCGGAAATCACGTGGGCCCCACGGGGAAATCACGTGGGCCCCACCCGGAAATCACGTGGGCCCCACCCGGAAATCACGTGTGCCCCACCCGGAAGTCACGTGGGCCCCACCCGGAAATCACGTGGGCCCCACCCGGAAATCACGTGGGCCCCACCCGGAAATCACGTGGGCCCCACCCGGAAATCATGTGGGACCCACCCGGAAATCACGTGGGCCCCACCCGGAAATCACGTGGGCCCCACCCGGAAATCACGTGGGCACCACGGGGAAATCACGTGGGCCCCACCCGGAAATCACGTGGGCCCCACCCGGAAATCACGTGGGCCCCACCCGGAAATCACGTGGGGCCCACCCGGAAATCACGTGGGCCCCACCCGGAAATCACGTGGGCCCCACGGGGAAAACACGTGGGCCCCACCCGGAAATCACGTGGGCCCCACCCGGAAATCACGTAGGCCCCACACGGAAATCACGTGGGCCCCACCCGGAAATCACGTGGGCCCCACCCGGAAATCACGTGGGACCCACCCGGACATCACGTGGGCCCCACCCGGAAATCACGTGGGCCCCACGGGGAAATCACGTGGGCCCCACCCGGAAATCACGTGGGCCCCACCCGGAAATCACGTGGGCCCCACCCGGAAATCACGTGGGACCCCAGGGGAAATCACGTGGGCCCCACCCGGAAATCACGTGGGCCCCACCCGGAAATCACGTGGGCCCCACCCTGAAATCACGTGGGCCCCACCCGGAAATCACGTGGGCCCCACCCTGAAATCACGTGGGCCCCACCCGGAAATCACGTGGGCCCCACCCGGAAATCACGTGGGCCCCACCCGGAAATCACGTGGGCCCCACCCGGAAATCACGTGGGCCCCACCCGGAAATCACGTGGGCCCCACCCGGAAATCACGTGGGCCCCACCCGGAAATCACGTGGGGCCCACCCGGAAATCACGTGGGCCCCACCCGGAAATCACGTGGGCCCCACGGGGAAATCACGTGGGCCCCACCCGGAAATCACGTGGCCCCACCCGGAAATCACGTGGGCCCCACCCTGAAATCACGTGGGCCCCACCCGGAAATCACGTGGGCCCCACCCGGAAATCACGTGGGCCCCACCCGGAAATCACGTGGGCCCCACCCGGAAATCACGTGGGCCCCACTCGGAAATCACGTGGGCCCCACCCGGAAATCACGTGGGCCCCCAGGGGAAATCACGTGGGCCCCACCCGGAAATCACGTGGGCCCCACCCGGAAATCACGTGGGACCCCAGGGGAAATCACGTGGGCCCCACCCGGAAATCACGTGGGCCCCACCCGGAAATCACGTGGGCCCCACCCGGAAATCACGTGGGCCCCACCCGGAAATCACGTGGGCCCCACCCGGAAATCACGTGGGCCCCACCCGGAAATCACGTGGGCCCCACCCGGAAATCACGTGGGCCCCACCCGGACATCACGTGGGCCCCACCCGGAAATCACGTGGGCCCCACCCGGAAATCACGTGGGCCCCACCCGGAAAGCACGTGGGGCCCACCCGGAAATCACGTGGGCCCCACCCGGAAATCACGTTGGCCCCACCCGGAAATCACGTGGGCCCCACCCGGAAATCCCGTGGGCCCCACCCGGAAATCACGTGGGCCCCACCCTGAAATCACGTGGGCCCCACCCGGAAATCACGTGGGCCCCACCCGGAAATCACGTGGGCCCCACCCGGAAATCAGGTGGGCCCCACCCGGAAATCACGTGGGCCCCACTCGGAAATCACGTGGGCCCCACCCGGAAATCACGTGGGCCCCCAGGGGAAATCACGTGGGCCCCACCCGGAAATCACGTGGGCCCCACCCGGAAATCACGTGGGCCCCACCCGGAAATCACTGGGCCCCACCCGGAAATCACGTGGGCCCCACCCTGAAATCACGTGGGCCCCACCCGGAAATCACGTGGGCCCCACCCGGAAATCACGTGGGCCCCACCCGGAAATCACGTGGGCCCCACCCGGAAATCACGTGGGCCCCACCCGGAAATCACGTGGGCCCCACCCGGAAATCACGTGGGCCCCACTCGGAAATCACGTGGGCCCCACCCGGAAATCACGTGGGCCCCCAGGGGAAATCACGTGGGCCCCACCCGGAAATCACGTGGGCCCCACCCGGAAATCACGTGGGCCCCACCCGGAAATCACGTGGGCCCCACCCGGAAATCACGTGGGCCCCACCCGGAAATCACGTGGGCCCCACCCGGAAATCACGTGGGCCCCACGGGGAAATCACGTGGGTCCCACCCGGAAATCACGTGGGGCCCACCCGGAAATCACGTGGGCCCCACGGGGAAATCACGTGGGCCCCACCCGGAAATCACGTGGGCCCCACCCGGAAATCACGTGGGCCCCACCCGGAAATCACGTGGGCCCCACCCGGAAATCACGTGGGCCCCACCCGGAAATCACTTGGGCCCCACCCGGAAATCACGTGGGCCCCACCCGGAAATCACGTGGGCCCCACCCGGAAATCACGTGGGCCCCACCCGGAAATCACGTGGGCCCCCAGGGGAAATCACGTGGGCCCCACCCGGAAATCACGTGGGCCCCACCCGGAAATCACGTGGGCCCGACGGGGAAATCACGTGGGCCCCACCCGGAAATCACGTGGGCCCCCAGGGGAAATCACTTGGGCCCCACCCGGAAATCACGTGGGCCCCACCCGGAAATCACGTGGGCCCCACCCGGAAATCACGTGGGCCCCACGGGGAAATCACGTGGGCCCCACCCGGAAATCACGTGGGCCCCACCCGGAAATCACGTGGGCCCCACGGGGAAATCACGTGGGCCCCACCCGGAAATCACGTGGGCCCCACCCGGATATCACGTGGGCCCCACCCGGAAATCACGTGGGCCCCACCCGGAAATCACGTGGGCCCCACGGGGAAATCACGTGGGTCCCACCCGGAAATCACGTGGGCCCCACCCGTAAATCACGTGGGCCCCACCCGGAAATCACGTGGGCCCCACCCGGAAATCACGTGGGCCCCACCCGGAAATCACGTGGGCCCCACCCGGAAATCACGTGGGCCCCACGGGGAAATCACGTGGGCCCCACCTAGAAATCACGTGGGCCCCACCCGGAAATCACGTGGGCCCCACCCGGAAATCACGTGGGCCCCACCCGGAAATCACGTGGGCCCCACCCGGAAATCACGTGGGCCCCCAGGGGAAATCACGTGGGCCCCACCCGGAAATCACGTGGGCCCCACCCGGAAATCACGTGGGCCCCACCCGGAAATCACGTGGGCCCCACCCGGAAATCACGTGGGCCCCACCCGGAAATCACGTGGGCCCCACCCGGAAATCACGTGGGCCCCACCCGGAAATCACGTGGGCCCCACGGGGAAATCACGTGGGCCCCACCCGGAAATCACGTGGGCCCCACCCGGAAATCACGTGGACCCCACCCGGAAATCACGTGGGCCCCACCCGGAAATCACGTGGGGCCCACCCGGAAATCACGTGGGCCCCACGGGGAAATCACGTGGGCCCCACCCGGAAATCACGTGGGCCCCACCCGGAAATCACGTGGGCCCCACCCGGAAATCACGTGGGCCCCACCCGGAAATCACGTGGGCCCCACCCTGAAATCACGTGGTCCCCACCCGGAAATCACGTGGGCCCCACCCGGAAATCACGTGGGCCCCACCCGGAAATCACGTGGGCCCCACCCGGAAATCACGTGGGCCCCACCCGGAAATCACGTGGGCCCCACCCGGAAATCACGTGGGCCCCACCCGGAAATCACGTGGGCCCCACCCGGAAATCACGTGGGCCCCATCCGGAAATCACGTGGGCCCCACGGGGAAATCACGTGGGCCCCACCCGGAAATCACGTGGGGCCCACCCGGAAATCACGTGGGCCCCACGGGGAAATCACGTGGGCCCCACCCGGAAATCACGTGGGCCCCACCCGGAAATCACGTGGGCCCCACCCGGAAATCACGTGGGCCCCACCCGGAAATCACGTGGGCCCCACCCGGAAATCACGTGGGCCCCACCCGGAAATCACGTGGGCCCCATCCGGAAATCACGTGGGCCCCACGGGGAAATCACGTGGGCCCCACCCGGAAATCACGTGGGGCCCACCCGGAAATCACGTGGGCCCCACGGGGAAATCACGTGGGCCCCACCCGGAAATCACGTGGGCCCCACCCGGAAATCACGTGGGCCCCACCCGGAAATCACGTGGGCCCCACCCGGAAATCACGTGGGCCCCACCCGGAAATCACGTGGGCCCCACCCGGAAATCACGTGGGCCCCACCCGGAAATCACGTGGGCCCCACCCGGAAATCACGTGGGCCCCACGGGGAAATCACGTGGGCCCCACGGGGAAATCACGTGGGCCCCACCCGGAAATCACGTGGGCCCCACCCGGAAATCACGTGGGCCCCACCCGGAAATCACGTGGGCCCCACCCGGAAATCACGTGGGCCCCACCCGGAAATCACGTGGGCCCCACCCGGAAATCACGTGGGCCCCACCCGGAAATCACGTGGGCCCCACCCGGAAATCACGTGGGCCCCACCCGGAAATCACGTGGGCCCCACCCGGAAATCACGTGGGCCCCACCCGGAAATCAAGTGGGGCCCACCCGGAAATCACGTGGGCCCCACGGGGAAATCACGTGGGCCCCACCCGGAAATCACGTGGGCCCCACCCGGAAATCACGTGGGCCCCACCCGGAAATCACGTGGGCCCCACCCGGAAATCACGTGGGCCCCACCCGGAAATCACGTGGGCCCCACCCGGAAATCACGTGGGCCCCACCCGGAAATCACGTGGGCCCTACCCGGAAATCACGTGGGCCCCCAGGGGAAATCACGTGGGCCCCACCCGGAAATCACGTGGGCCCCACCCGGAAATCACGTGGGCCCCACCCGGAAATCACGTGGGCCCTACCCGGAAATCACGTGGGCCCCCAGGGGAAATCACGTGGGCCCCACCCGGAAATCACGTGGGCCCCACCCGGAAATCACGTGGGCCCCACCCGGAAATCACGTGGGCCCCACCCGGAAATCACGTGGGCCCCACCCGGAAATCACGTGGGCCCCACCCGGAAATCACGTGGGCCCCACCCGGAAATCACGTGAGCCCCACCCGGAAATCACGTGGGCCCCACGGGGAAATCACGTGGGCCCCACCCGGAAATCACGTGGGCCCCACCCGGAAATCACGTGGGCCCCACGGGGAAATCACGTGGGCCCCACCCGGAAATCACGTGGGCCCCACCCGGAAATCACGTGGGCCCCACCCGGAAATCACGTGGGCCCCACCCGGAAATCACGTGGGCCCCACCCGGAAATCACGTGGGCCCCACCCGGAAATCACGTGGGCCCCACCCGGAAATCACGTGGGCCCCCAGGGGAAATCACGTGGGCTCCACCCGGAAATCACGTGGGCCCCACCCGGAAATCACGTGGGCCCCACCCGGAAATCACGTGGGCCCGACGGGGAAATCACGTGGGCCCCACCCGGAAATCACGTGGGCCCCACCCGGAAATCACGTGGGCCCCACCCGGAAATCACGTGGGCCCCACCCGGAAATCACGTGGGCCCCACCCGGAAATCACGTGGGCCCCACCCGGAAATCACGTGGGCCCCACCCGGAAATCACGTGGGCCCCACCCGGAAATCACGTGGGCCCCACCCGGAAATCACGTGGGCCCCACCCGGAAATCACGTGGGCCCCACCCGGAAATCACGTGGGCCCCCAGGGGAAATCACTTGGGCCCCACCCGGAAATCACGTGGGCCCCACCCGGAAATCACGTGGGCCCCACCCGGAAATCACGTGGGCCCCACGGGGAAATCACGTGGGCCCCACCCGGAAATCACGTGGGCCCCACGGGGAAATCACGTGGGTCCCACCCGGAAATCACGTGGGCCCCACCCGGAAATCACGTGGGCCCCACCCGGAAATCACGTGGGCCCCACCCGGAAATCACGTGGGCCCCACCCGGAAATCACGTGGGCCCCACGGGGAAATCACGTGGGCCCCACCCGGAAATCACGTGGGCCCCACCCGGAAATCACGTGGGCCCCACCCGGAAATCACGTGGGCCCCACCCGGAAATCACGTGGGCCCCACCCGGAAATCACGTGGGCCCCACCCGGAAATCACGTGGGCCCCACCCGGAAATCACGTGGGCCCCACCCGGAAATCACGTGGGCCCCACCCGGAAATCACGTGGGCCCCCAGGGGAAATCACGTGGGCCCCACCCGGAAATCACGTGGGCCCCACCCGGAAATCACGTGGGCCCCACCCGGAAATCACGTGGGCCCCACGGGGAAATCACGTGGGCCCCACCCGGAAATCACGTGGGCCCCACCCGGAAATCACGTGGGCCCCCAGGGGAAATCACGTGGGCCCCACCCGGAAATCACGTGGGCCCCACCCGGAAATCACGTGGGCCCCACCCGGAAATCACGTGGGCCCCACCCGGAAATCACGTGGGACCCACCCGGAAATCACGTGGGCCCCACCCGGAAATCACGTGGGCCCCACCCGGAAATCACGTGGGCCCCACCCGGAAATCACGTGGGCCCCACCCGGAAATCACGTGGGCCCCACCCGGAAATCACGTGGGCCCCACCCGGAAATCACGTGGGCCCCACCCGGAAATCACGTGGGCCCCACCCGGAAATCACGTGGGCCCCACCCGGAAATCACGTGGGCCCCACCCGGAAATCACGTGGGCCCCACCCGGAAATCACGTGGGCCCCACCCGGAAATCACGTGGGCCCCACCCGGAAATCACGTGGGCCCCACCCGGAAATCACGTGGGGCCCACCCGGAAATCACGTGGGCCCCACGGGGAAATCACGTGGGCCCCACCCGGAAATCACGTGGGCCCCACCCGGAAATCACGTGGGCCCCACCCGGAAATCACGTGGGCCCCACCCGGAAATCACGTGGGCCCCACCCGGAAATCACGTGGGCCCCACCCGGAAATCACGTGGGCCCCACCCGGAAATCACGTGGGCCCCACCCGGAAATCACGTGGGCCCTACCCGGAAATCACGTGGGCCCCCAGGGGAAATCACGTGGGCCCCACCCGGAAATCACGTGGGCCCCACCCGGAAATCACGTGGGCCCCACCCGGAAATCACGTGGGCCCCACCCGGAAATCACGTGGGCCCCACCCGGAAATCACGTGGGCCCCACCCGGAAATCACGTGGGCCCCACCCGGAAATCACGTGAGCCCCACCCGGAAATCACGTGGGCCCCACGGGGAAATCACGTGGGCCCCACCCGGAAATCACGTGGGCCCCACCCGGAAATCACGTGGGCCCCACGGGGAAATCACGTGGGCCCCACCCGGAAATCACGTGGGCCCCACCCGGAAATCACGTGGGCCCCACCCGGAAATCACGTGGGCCCCACCCGGAAATCACGTGGGCCCCACCCGGAGATCACGTGGGCCCCCAGGTGAAATCACGTGGGCCCCACAAGGAAATCACGTGGGCCCCACCCTGAAATCACGTGGGCCCCACCCGGAAATCACGTGGGCCCCACCCGGAAATCACGTGGGCCCCACCCGGAAATCACGTGTGCCCCACGGGGAAATCACGTGGGCCCCACCCGGAAATCACGTGGGCCCCACCCGGAAATCACGTGGGCCCCACCCGGAAATCACGTGGGCCCCACCCGGAAATCACGTGGGCCCCCCCGGAAATCACGTGGGCCCCACCCGGAAATCACGTGGCCCCCACGGGGAAATCACGTGGGCCCCACCCGGAAATCACGTGGGCCCCACCCGGAAATCACGTGGGCCCCACCAGGAAATCACGTGGGCCCCACCCGGAAATCACGTGGGCCCCACGGGGAAATCACGTGGGCCCCACGGGGAAATCACGTGGGCCCCACCCGGAAATCACGTGGGCCCCACCCGGAAATCACGTGAGCCCCACCCGGAAATCACATGGGCCCCACCCGGAAATCACGTGGGCCCCACCCGGAAATCACGAGGGCCCCACCCGGAAATCACGTGGGCCCCCAGGGGAAATCACGTGGGCCCCACCCGGAAATCACGTGGGCCCCACCCGGAAATCACGTGGGCCCCACCCGGAAATCACGTGGGCCCCACCCGGAAATCACGTGGGCCCCACCCGGAAATCACGTGGGCCCCACCCGGAAATCACGTGGGCCCCACCCGGAAATCACGTGGGCCCCACCCGGAAATCACGTGGGCCCCACCCGGAAATCACGTGGGCCCCACCCGGAAATCACGTGGGCCCCACCCGGAAATCACGTGGGCCCCACGGGGAAATCACGTGGGCCCCACGGGGAAATCACGTGGGCCCCACCCGGAAATCACGTGGGCCCCACCCGGAAATCACGTGGGCCCCACCCGGAAATCACGTGGGCCCCACCCGGAAATCACGAGGGCCCCACCCGGAAATTACGTGGGCCCCACCCGGAAATCACGTGGGCCCTACCCGGAAATCACGTGGGCCCCCAGAGGAAATCACGTGGGCCCCACCCGGAAATCACGTGGGCCCCACCCGGAAATCACGTGGGCCCCACCCGGAAATCACGTGGGCCCCACCCGGAAATCACGTGGGCCCCACCCGGAAATCACGTGGGCCCCACGGGGAAATCACGTGGGCCCCACCCGGAAATCACATGGGCCCCACCCGGAAATCACGTGGGCCCCACCCGGAAATCACGTGGGCCCCACCCGGAAATCACGTGGGCCCCACCCGGAAATCACGTGGGCCCCACCCGGAAATCACGTGGGCCCCACCCGGAAATCACGTGGGCCCCACCCGGAAATCACGTGGGCCCCACCCGGAAATCACGTGGGCCCCACCCGGAAATCACGTGGGGCCCACCCGGAAATCACGTGGGCCCCACGGGGAAATCACGTGGGCCCCACCCGGAAATCACGTGGGCCCCACCCGGAAATCACGTGGGCCCCACACGGAAATCACGTGGGCCCCACCCGGAAATCACGTGGGCCCCACCCTGAAATCACGTGGGCCCCACCCGGAAATCACGTGGGCCCCACCCGGAAATCACGTGGGCCCCACCCGGAAATCACGTGGGCCCCACCCGGAAATCACGTGGGCCCCACCCGGAAATCACGTGGGCCCCACCCGGAAATCACGTGGGCCCCACCCGGAAATAACGTGGGCCCCACCCGGAAATCACGTGGGCCCCCAGGGGAAATCACGTGGGCCCCACAAGGAAATCACGTGGGCCCCACCCGGAAATCACGTGGGCCCCACCCGGAAATCACGTGGGCCCCACCCGGAAATCACGTGGGCCCCACGGGGAAATCACGTGGGCCCCACCCGGAAATCACGTGGGCCCCACCCGGAAATCACGTGGGCCCCACCCGGAAATCACGTGGGCCCCACCCGGAAATCACGTGGGCCCCACCCGGAAATCACGTGGGCCCCACCCGGAAATCACGTGGGCCCCACCCGGAAATCACGTGGGCCCCACCCGGAAATCACGTGGGCCCCACCCGGAAATCACGTGGGCCCCAAGGGGAAATCACGTGGGCCCCACCCGGAAATCACGTGGGCCCCACCCGGAAATCACGTGGGCCCCACCCGGAAATCACGTGGGCCCCACCCGGAAATCACGTGGGCCCCACCCGGAAATCACGTGGGCCCCACCCGGAAATCACGTGGGCCCCACCCGGAAATCACGTGGGCCCCACGGGGAAATCACGCGGGCCCCACCCGGAAATCACGTGGGCACCACGGGGAAATCACGTGGGCCCCACCCGGAAATCACGTGGGCACCACGGGGAAATCACGTGGGCCCCACCCGGAAATCACGTGGGCCCCACCCGGAAATCACGTGGGCCCCACCCGGAAATCACGTGGGGCCCACCCGGAAATCACGTGGGCCCCACCCGGAAATCACGTGGGCCCCACGGGGAAATCACGTGGGCCCCACCCGGAAATCACGTGGGCACCACCCGGAAATCACGTGGGCCCCACACGGAAATCACGTGGGCCCCACCCGGAAATCACGTGGGCCCCACACGGAAATCACGTGGGCCCCACCCGGAAATCACGTGGGCCCCTCCCGGAAATCACGTGGGCCCCACCCGGAAATCACGTGGGCCCCACCCGGAAATCACGTGGGCCCCACGGGGAAATCACGTGGGCCCCACCCGGAAATCACGTGGGCCCCACCCGGAAATCACGTGGGCCCCACCCGGAAGTCACGTGGGCCCCACCCGGAAATCACGTGGGCCCCACCCGGAAATCACGTGGGCCCCACCCGGAAATCACGTGGGCCCCACCCGGAAATCACGTGGGCCCCACCCGGAAATCACGTGGGCCCCACCCGGAAATCACGTGGGCCCCACCGGAAATCACGTGGGCCCCCAGGTGAAATCACGTGGGCCCCACAAGGAAATCACGTGGGCCCCACCCTGAAATCACGTGGGCCCCACCCGGAAATCACTTGGGCCCCACCCGGAAATCACGTGGGCCCCACCCGGAAATCACGTGTGCCCCACGGGGAAATCACGTGGGCCCCACCCGGAAATCACGTGGGCCCCACCCGGAAATCACGTGGGCCCCACCCGGAAATCACGTGGGCCCCACCCGGAAATCACGTGGGCCCCACCCGGAAATCACGTGGGCCCCACCCGGAAATCACGTGGCCCCCACGGGGAAATCACGTGGGCCCCACCCGGAAATCACGTGGGCCCCACCCGGAAATCACGTGGGCCCCACCCGGAAATCACGTGGGCCCCACCCGGAAATCACGTGGGCCCCACGGGGAAATCACGTGGGCCCCACGGGGAAATCACGTGGGCCCCACCCGGAAATCACGTGGGCCCCACCCGGAAATCACGTGAGCCCCACCCGGAAATCACATGGGCCCCACCCGGAAATCACGTGGGCCCCACCCGGAAATCACGTGGGCCCCACCCGGAAATCACGTGGGCCCCCAGGGGAAATCACGTGGGCCCCACCCGGAAATCACGTGGGCCCCACCCGGAAATCACGTGGGCCCCACCCGGAAATCACGTGGGCCCCACCCGGAAATCACGTGGGCCCCACCCGGAAATCACGTGGGCCCCACCCGGAAATCACGTGGGCCCCACCCGGAAATCACGTGGGCCCCACCCGGAAATCACGTGGGCCCCACCCGGAAATCACGTGGGCCCCACCCGGAAATCACGTGGGCCCCACCCGGAAATCACGTGGGCCCCACCCGGAAATCACGTGGGCCCCACCCGGAAATCACGAGGGCCCCACCCGGAAATTACGTGGGCCCCACCCGGAAATCACGTGGGCCCTACCCGGAAATCACGTGGGCCCCCAGAGGAAATCACGTGGGCCCCACCCGGAAATCACGTGGGCCCCCAGGGGAAATCACGTGGGCCCCACCCGGAAATCACGTGGGCCCCACACGGAAATCACGTGGGCCCCACCCGGAAATCACGTGGGCCCCACGGGGAAATCACGTGGGCCCCACCCGGAAATCACGTGGGCCCCACCCGGAAATCACGTGGGCCCCACCCGGAAATCACGTGGGCCCCACCCGGAAATCACGTGGGCCCCACCCGGAAATCACGTGGGCCCCACCCGGAAATCACGTGGGCCCCACCCGGAAATCACGTGGGCCCCACCCGGAAATCACGTGGGCCCCACCCGGAAATCACGTGGGCCCCACCCGGAAATCACGTGGGCCCCACCCGGAAATCACGTGGGGCCCACCCGGAAATCACGTGGGCCCCACGGGGAAATCACGTGGGCCCCACCCGGAAATCACGTGGGCCCCACCCGGAAATCACGTGGGCCCCACACGGAAATCACGTGGGCCCCACCCGGAAATCACGTGGGCCCCACCCTGAAATCACGTGGGCCCCACCCGGAAATCACGTGGGCCCCACCCGGAAATCACGTGGGCCCCACCCGGAAATCACGTGGGCCCCACCCGGAAATCACGTGGGCCCCACCCGGAAATCACGTGGGCCCCACCCGGAAATAACGTGGGCCCCACCCGGAAATCACGTGGGCCCCCAGGGGAAATCACGTGGGCCCCACAAGGAAATCACGTGGGCCCCACCCGGAAATCACGTGGGCCCCACCCGGAAATCACGTGGGCCCCACCCGGAAATCACGTGGGCCCCACGGGGAAATCACGTGGGCCCCACCCGGAAATCACGTGGGCCCCACCCGGAAATCACGTGGGCCCCACCCGGAAATCACGTGGGCCCCACCCGGAAATCACGTGGGCCCCACCCGGAAATCACGTGGGCCCCACCCGGAAATCACGTGGGCCCCACCCGGAAATCACGTGGGCCCCACCCGGAAATCACGTGGGCCCCAAGGGGAAATCACGTGGGCCCCACCCGGAAATCACGTGGGCCCCACCCGGAAATCACGTGGGCCCCACCCGGAAATCACGTGGGCCCCACCCGGAAATCACGTGTGCCCCACCCGGAAATCACGTGGGCCCCACCCGGAAATCACGTGGGCCCCACCCGGAAATCACGTGGGCCCCACGGGGAAATCACGCGGGCCCCACCCGGAAATCACGTGGGCACCACGGGGAAATCACGTGGGCCCCACCCGGAAATCACGTGGGCACCACGGGGAAATCACGTGGGCCCCACCCGGAAATCACGTGGGCCCCACCCGGAAATCACGTGGGCCCCACCCGGAAATCACGTGGGGCCCACCCGGAAATCACGTGGGCCCCACCCGGAAATCACGTGGGCCCCACGGGGAAATCACGTGGGCCCCACCCGGAAATCACGTGGGCACCACCCGGAAATCACGTGGGCCCCACCCGGAAATCACGTGGGCCCCACCCCGAAATCACGTGGGCCCCACACGGAAATCACGTGGGCCCCACCCGGAAATCACGTGGGCCCCTCCCGGAAATCACGTGGGCCCCACCCGGAAATCACGTGGGCCCCACCCGGAAATCACGTGGGCCCCACGGGGAAATCACGTGGGCCCCACCCGGAAATCACGTGGGCCCCACCCGGAAATCACGTGGGCCCCACCCGGAAGTCACGTGGGCCCCACCCGGAAATCACGTGGGCCCCACCCGGAAGTCACGTGGGCCCCACCCGGAAATCACGTGGGCCCCACCCGGAAATCACGTGGGCCCCACCCGGAAATCACGTGGGCCCCACCCGGAAATCACGTGGGCCCCACCCGGAAATCACGTGGGCCCCCAGGTGAAATCACGTGGGCCCCACAAGGAAATCACGTGGGCCCCACCCTGAAATCACGTGGGCCCCACCCGGAAATCACGTGGGCCCCACCCGGAAATCACGTGGGCCCCACCCGGAAATCACGTGTGCCCCACGGGGAAATCACTTGGGCCCCACCCGGAAATCACGTGGGCCCCACCCGGAAATCACGTGGGCCCCACCCGGAAATCACGTGGGCCCCACCCGGAAATCACGTGGGCCCCACCCGGAAATCACGTGGGCCCCACCCGGAAATCACGTGGCCCCCACGGGGAAATCACGTGGGCCCCACCCGGAAATCACGTGGGCCCCACCCGGAAATCACGTGGGCCCCACCCGGAAATCACGTGGGCCCCACCCGGAAATCACGTGGGCCCCACGGGGAAATCACGTGGGCCCCACGGGGAAATCACGTGGGCCCCACCCGGAAATCACGTGGGCCCCACCCGGAAATCACGTGAGCCCCACCCGGAAATCACATGGGCCCCACCCGGAAATCACGTGGGCCCCACCCGGAAATCACGTGGGCCCCACCCGGAAATCACGTGGGCCCCCAGGGGAAATCACGTGGGCCCCACCCGGAAATCACGTGGGCCCCACCCGGAAATCACGTGGGCCCCACCCGGAAATCACGTGGGCCCCACCCGGAAATCACGTGGGCCCCACCCGGAAATCACGTGGGCCCCACCCGGAAATCACGTGGGCCCCACCCGGAAATCACGTGGGCCCCACCCGGAAATCACGTGGGCCCCACCCGGAAATCACGTGGGCCCCACGGGGAAATCACGTGGGCCCCACCCGGAAATCACGTGGGCCCCACCCGGAAATCACGTGGGCCCCACCCGGAAATCACGTGGGCCCCACCCGGAAATCACGTGGGCCCCACCCGGAAATCACGAGGGCCCCACCCGGAAATTACGTGGGCCCCACCCGGAAATCACGTGGGCCCTACCCGGAAATCACGTGGGCCCCCAGAGGAAATCACGTGGGCCCCACCCGGAAATCACGTGGGCCCCCAGGGGAAATCACGTGGGCCCCACCCGGAAATCACGTGGGCCCCACCCGGAAATCACGTGGGCCCCACCCGGAAATCACGTGGGCCCCACGGGGAAATCACGTGGGCCCCACCCGGAAATCACGTGGGCCCCACCCGGAAATCACGTGGGCCCCACCCGGAAATCACGTGGGCCCCACCCGGAAATCACGTGGGCCCCACCCGGAAATCACGTGGGCCCCACCCGGAAATCACGTGGGCCCCACCCGGAAATCACGTGGGCCCCACCCGGAAATCACGTGGGCCCCACCCGGAAATCACGTGGGCCCCACCCGGAAATCACGTGGGGCCCACCCGGAAATCACGTGGGCCCCACGGGGAAATCACGTGGGCCCCACCCGGAAATCACGTGGGCCCCACCCGGAAATCACATGGGCCCCACACGGAAATCACGTGGGCCCCACCCGGAAATCACGTGGGCCCCACCCTGAAATCACTTGGGCCCCACCCGGAAATCACGTGGGCCCCACCCGGAAATCACGTGGGCCCCACCCGGAAATCACGTGGGCCCCACCCGGAAATCACGTGGGCCCCACCCGGAAATCACGTGGGCCCCACCCGGAAATAACGTGGGCCCCACCCGGAAATCACGTGGGCCCCCAGGGGAAATCACGTGGGCCCCACAAGGAAATCACGTGGGCCCCACCCGGAAATCACGTGGGCCACACCCGGAAATCACGTGGGCCCCACCCGGAAATCACGTGGGCCCCACGGGGAAATCACGTGGGCCCCACCCGGAAATCACGTGGGCCCCACCCGGAAATCACGTGGGCCCCACCCGGAAATCACGTGGGCCCCACCCGGAAATCACGTGGGCCCCACCCGGAAATCACGTGGGCCCCACCCGGAAATCACGTGGGCCCCACCCGGAAATCACGTGGGCCCCACCCGGAAATCACGTGGGCCCCACCCGGAAATCACGTGGGCCCCACCCGGAAATCACGTGGGCCCCACCCGGAAATCACGTGGGCCCCAAGGGGAAATCACGTGGGCCCCACCCGGAAATCACGTGGGCCCCACCCGGAAATCACGTGGGCCCCACCCGGAAATCACGTGGGCCCCACCCGGAAATCACGTGGGCCCCACCCGGAAATCACGTGGGCCCCACGGGGAAATCACGCGGGCCCCACCCGGAAATCACGTGGGCACCACGGGGAAATCACGTGGGCCCCACCCGGAAATCACGTGGGCACCACGGGGAAATCACGTGGGCCCCACCCGGAAATCACGTGGGCCCCACCCGGAAATCACGTGGGCCCCACCCGGAAATCACGTGGGGCCCACCCGGAAATCACGTGGGCCCCACCCGGAAATCACGTGGGCCCCACGGGGAAATCACGTGGGCCCCACCCGGAAATCACGTGGGCACCACCCGGAAATCACGTGGGCCCCACACGGAAATCACGTGGGCCCCACCCGGAAATCACGTGGGCCCCACACGGAAATCACGTGGGCCCCACGGGGAAATCACGTGGGCCCCACCCGGAAATCACGTGGCCCCACCCGGAAATCACGTGGGCCCCACCCTGAAATCACGTGGGCCCCACCCGGAAATCACGTGGGCCCCACCCGGAAATCACGTGGGCCCCACCCGGAAATCACGTGGGCCCCACCCGGAAATCACGTGGGCCCCACTCGGAAATCACGTGGGCCCCACCCGGAAATCACGTGGGCCCCCAGGGGAAATCACGTGGGCCCCACCCGGAAATCACGTGGGCCCCACCCGGAAATCACGTGGGACCCCAGGGGAAATCACGTGGGCCCCACCCGGAAATCACGTGGGCCCCACCCGGAAATCACGTGGGCCCCACCCGGAAATCACGTGGGCCCCACCCGGAAATCACGTGGGCCCCACCCGGAAATCACGTGGGCCCCACCCGGAAATCACGTGGGCCCCACCCGGAAATCACGTGGGCCCCACCCGGAAATCACGTGGGCCCCACCCGGAAATCACGTGGGCCCCACCCGGAAAGCACGTGGGGCCCACCCGGAAATCACGTGGGCCCCACCCGGAAATCACGTTGGCCCCACCCGGAAATCACGTGGGCCCCACCCGGAAATCACGTGGGCCCCACCCGGAAATCACGTGGGCCCCACCCTGAAATCACGTGGGCCCCACCCGGAAATCACGTGGGCCCCACCCAGAAATCACGTGGGCCCCACCCGGAAATCAGGTGGGCCCCACCCGGAAATCACGTGGGCCCCACTCGGAAATCACGTGGGCCCCACCCGGAAATCACGTGGGCCCCCAGGGGAAATCACGTGGGCCCCACCCGGAAATCACGTGGGCCCCACCCGGAAATCACGTGGGCCCCACCCGGAAATCACTGGGCCCCACCCGGAAATCACGTGGGCCCCACCCTGAAATCACGTGGGCCCCACCCGGAAATCACGTGGGCCCCACCCTGAAATCACGTGGGCCCCACCCGGAAATCACGTGGGCCCCACCCGGAAATCACGTGGGCCCCACCCGGAAATCACGTGGGCCCCACCCGGAAATCACGTGGGCCCCACTCGGAAATCACGTGGGCCCCACCCGGAAATCACGTGGGCCCCCAGGGGAAATCACGTGGGCCCCACCCGGAAATCACGTGGGCCCCACCCGGAAATCACGTGGGCCCCACCCGGAAATCACGTGGGCCCCACCCGGAAATCACGTGGGCCCCACCCGGAAATCACGTGGGCCCCACCCGGAAATCACGTGGGCCCCACGGGGAAATCACGTGGGCCCCACCCGGAAATCACGTGGGGCCCACCCGGAAATCACGTGGGCCCCACGGGGAAATCACGTGGGCCCCACCCGGAAATCACGTGGGCCCCACCCGGAAATCACGTGGGCCCCACCCGGAAATCACGTGGGCCCCACCCGGAAATCACGTGGGCCCCACCCGGAAATCACTTGGGCCCCACCCGGAAATCACGTGGGCCCCACCCGGAAATCACGTGGGCCCCACCCGGAAATCACGTGGGCCCCACCCGGAAATCACGTGGGCCCCCAGGGGAAATCACGTGGGCCCCACCCGGAAATCACGTGGGCCCCACCCGGAAATCACGTGGGCCCGACGGGGAAATCACGTGGGCCCCACCCGGAAATCACGTGGGCCCCCAGGGGAAATCACTTGGGCCCCACCCGGAAATCACGTGGGCCCCACCCGGAAATCACGTGGGCCCCACCCGGAAATCACGTGGGCCCCACGGGGAAATCACGTGGGCCCCACCCGGAAATCACGTGGGCCCCACCCGGAAATCACGTGGGCCCCACGGGGAAATCACGTGGGCCCCACCCGGAAATCACGTGGGCCCCACCCGGATATCACGTGGGCCCCACCCGGAAATCACGTGGGCCCCACCCGGAAATCACGTGGGCCCCACGGGGAAATCACGTGGGTCCCACCCGGAAATCACGTGGGCCCCACCCGTAAATCACGTGGGCCCCACCCGGAAATCACGTGGGCCCCACCCGGAAATCACGTGGGCCCCACCCGGAAATCACGTGGGCCCCACCCGGAAATCACGTGGGCCCCACGGGGAAATCACGTGGGCCCCACCTGGAAATCACGTGGGCCCCACCCGGAAATCACGTGGGCCCCACCCGGAAATCACGTGGGCCCCACCCGGAAATCACGTGGGCCCCACCCGGAAATCACGTGGGCCCCCAGGGGAAATCACGTGGGCCCCACCCGGAAATCACGTGGGCCCCACCCGGAAATCACGTGGGCCCCACCCGGAAATCACGTGGGCCCCACCCGGAAATCACGTGGGCCCCACCCGGAAATCACGTGGGCCCCACCCGGAAATCACGTGGGCCCCACCCGGAAATCACGTGGGCCCCACCCGGAAATCACGTGGGCCCCACCCGGAAATCACGTGGGCCCCACCCGGAAATCACGTGGGCCCCACCCGGAAATCACGTGGGCCCCACCCGGAAATCACGTGGACCCCACCCGGAAATCACGTGGGCCCCACCCGGAAATCACGTGGGGCCCACCCGGAAATCACGTGGGCCCCACCCGGAAATCACGTGGGCCCCACCCGGAAATCACGTGGGCCCCACCCGGAAATCACGTGGGCCCCACCCGGAAATCACGTGGGCCCCACCCGGAAATCACGTGGGCCCCACCCTGAAATCACGTGGTCCCCACCCGGAAATCACGTGGGCCCCACCCGGAAATCACGTGGGCCCCACCCGGAAATCACGTGGGCCCCACCCGGAAATCACGTGGGCCCCACCCGGAAATCACGTGGGCCCCACCCGGAAATCACGTGGGCCCCACCCGGAAATCACGTGGGCCCCACCCGGAAATCACGTGGGCCCCATCCGGAAATCACGTGGGCCCCACGGGGAAATCACGTGGGCCCCACCCGGAAATCACGTGGGCCCACCCGGAAATCACGTGGGCCCCACGGGGAAATCACGTGGGCCCCACCCGGAAATCACGTGGGCCCCACCCGGAAATCACGTGGGCCCCACCCGGAAATCACGTGGGCCCCACCCGGAAATCACGTGGGCCCCACCCGGAAATCACGTGGGCCCCACCCGGAAATCACGTGGGCCCCATCCGGAAATCACGTGGGCCCCACGGGGAAATCACGTGGGCCCCACCCGGAAATCACGTGGGCCCACCCGGAAATCACGTGGGCCCCACCCGGAAATCACGTGGGCCCCACCCGGAAATCACGTGGGCCCCACCCGGAAATCACGTGGGCCCCACCCGGAAATCACGTGGGCCCCACCCGGAAATCACGTGGGCCCCACCCGGAAATCACGTGGGCCCCACCCGGAAATCACGTGGGCCCCACCCGGAAATCACGTGGGCCCCACGGGGAAATCACGTGGGCCCCACCCGGAAATCACGTGGGCCCCACCCGGAAATCACGTGGGCCCCACCCGGAAATCACGTGGGCCCCACCCGGAAATCACGTGGGCCCCACCCGGAAATCACGTGGGCCCCACCCGGAAATCACGTGGGCCCCACCCGGAAATCACGTGGGCCCCACCCGGAAATCACGTGGGCCCCCAGGGGAAATCACGTGGGCCCCACAAGAAAATCACGTGGGCCCCACCCGGAAATCACGTGGGCCCCACCCGGAAATCACGTGGGCCCCACCCGGAAATCACGTGGGCCCCACGGGGAAATCACGTGGGCCCCACGGGGAAATCACGTGGGCCACACCCGGAAATCACGTGGGCCCCACCCGGAAATCACGTGGGCCCCCACCCGGAAATCACGTGGGCCCCACCCGGAAATCACGTGGGCCCCACGGGGAAATCACGTGGGCCCCACGGGGAAATCACGTGGGCCCCACCCGGAAATCACGTGGGCCCCACCCGGAAATCACGTGGGCCCCACCCGGAAATCACGTGGGCCCCACCCGGAAATCACGTGGGCCCCACCCGGAAATCACGTGGGCCCCACCCGGAAATCACGTGGGCCCCACCCGGAAATCACGTGGGCCCCACCCGGAAATCACGTGGCCCCACCCGGAAATCACGTGGGCCCCACCCGGAAATCACGTGGGCCCCACCCGGAAATCACGTGGGGCCCACCCGGAAATCACGTGGGCCCCACGGGGAAATCACGTGGGCCCCACCCGGAAATCACGTGGGCCCCACCCGGAAATCACGTGGGCCCCACCCGGAAATCACGTGGGCCCCACCCGGAAATCACGTGGGCCCCACCCGGAAATCACGTGGGCCCCACCCGGAAATCACGTGGGCCCCACCCGGAAATCACGTGGGCCCTACCCGGAAATCACGTGGGCCCCCAGGGGAAATCACGTGGGCCCCAACCCGGAAATCACGTGGGCCCCACCCGGAAATCACGTGGGCCCCACCCGGAAATCACGTGGGCCCTACCCGGAAATCACGTGGGCCCCCAGGGGAAATCACGTGGGCCCCACCCGAAAATCACGTGGGCCCCACCCGGAAATCACGTGGGCCCCACCCGGAAATCACGTGGGCCCCACCCGGATATCACGTGGGCCCCACCCGGAAATCACGTGGGCCCCACCCGGAAATCACGTGGGCCCCACCCGGAAATCACGTGAGCCCCACCCGGAAATCACGTGGGCCCCACGGGGAAATCACGTGGGCCCCACCCGGAAATCACGTGGGCCCCACCCGGAAATCACGTGGGCCCCACGGGGAAATCACGTGGGCCCCACCCGGAAATCACGTGGGCCCCACCCGGAAATCACGTGGGCCCCACCCGGAAATCACGTGGGCCCCACCCGGAAATCACGTGGGCCCCACCCGGAAATCACGTGGGCCCCACCCGGAAATCACGTGGGCCCCCAGGGGAAATCACGTGGGCTCCACCCGGAAATCACGTGGGCCCCACCCGGAAATCACGTGGGCCCCACCCGGAAATCACGTGGGCCCGACGGGGAAATCACGTGGGCCCCACCCGGAAATCACGTGGGCCCCACCCGGAAATCACGTGGGCCCCACCCGGATATCACGTGGGCCCCACCCGGAAATCACGTGGGCCCCACCCGGAAATCACGTGGGCCCCACCCGGAAATCACGTGGGCCCCACCCGGAAATCACGTGGGCCCCACCCGGAAATCACGTGGGCCCCACCCGGAAATCACGTGGGCCCCACCCGGAAATCACGTGGGCCCCCAGGGGAAATCACTTGGGCCCCACCCGGAAATCACGTGGGCCCCACCCGGAAATCACGTGGGCCCCACCCGGAAATCACGTGGGCCCCACGGGGAAATCACGTGGGCCCCACCCGGAAATCACGTGGGCCCCACGGGGAAATCACGTGGGCCCCACCCGGAAATCACGTGGGCCCCACCCGGAAATCACGTGGGCCCCACCCGGAAATCACGTGGGCCCCACGGGGAAATCACGTGGGCCCCACCCGGAAATCACGTGGGCCCCACCCGGAAATCACGTGGGCCCCACCCGGAAATCACGTGGGCCCCACCCGGAAATCACGTGGTCCCCACCCGGAAATCACGTGGGCCCCACCCGGAAATCACGTGGGCCCCACCCGGAAATCACGTGGGCCCCACCCGGAAATCACGTGGGCCCCACCCGGAAATCACGTGGGCCCCCAGGGGAAATCACGTGGGCCCCACCCGGAAATCACGTGGGCCCCACCCGGAAATCACGTGGGCCCCACCCGGAAATCACGTGGGCCCCATGGGGAAATCACGTGGGCCCCACCCGGAAATCACGTGGGCCCCACCCGGAAATCACGTGGGCCCCCAGGGGAAATCACGTGGGCCCCACCCGGAAATCACGTGGGCCCCACCCGGAAATCACGTGGGCCCCACCCGGAAATCACGTGGGCCCCACCCGGAAATCACGTGGGCCCCACCCGGAAATCACGTGGGCCCCACCCGGAAATCACGTGGGCCCCACCCGGAAATCACGTGGGCCCCACCCGGAAATCACGTGGGCCCCACCCGGAAATCACGTGGGCCCCACCCGGAAATCACGTGGGCCCCACCCGGAAATCACGTGGGCCCCACCCGGAAATCACGTGGGCCCCACCCGGAAATCACGTGGGCCCCACCCGGAAATCACGTGGGCCCCACCCGGAAATCACGTGGGCCCCACCCGGAAATCACGTGGGCCCCACCCGGAAATCACGTGGGCCCCACCCGGAAATCACGTGGGGCCCACCCGGAAATCACGTGGGCCCCACGGGGAAATCACGTGGGCCCCACCCGGAAATCACGTGGGCCCCACCCGGAAATCACGTGGGCCCCACCCGGAAATCACGTGGGCCCCACCCGGAAATCACGTGGGCCCCACCCGGAAATCACGTGGGCCCCACCCGGAAATCACGTGGGCCCCACCCGGAAATCACGTGGGCCCCACCCGGAAATCACGTGGGCCCTACCCGGAAATCACGTGGGCCCCCAAGGGAAATCACGTGGGCCCCACCCGGAAATCACGTGGGCCCCACCCGGAAATCACGTGGGCCCCACCCGGAAATCACGTGGGCCCCACCCGGAAATCACGTGGGCCCCACCCGGAAATCACGTGGGCCCCACCCGGAAATCACGTGGGCCCCACCCGGAAATCACGTGGGCCCCACCCGGAAATCACGTGGGCCCCACGGGGAAATCACGTGGGCCCCACCCGGAAATCACGTGGGCCCCACCCGGAAATCACGTGGGCCCCACCCGGAAATCACGTGGGCCCCACCCGGAAATCACGTGGGCCCCACCCGGAAATCACGTGGGCCCCACCCGGAAATCACGTGGGCCCCACCCGGAAATCACGTGGGCCCCACCCGGAAATCACGTGGGGCCCACCCGGAAATCACGTGGGCCCCACGGGGAAATCACGTGGGCCCCACCCGGAAATCACGTGGGCCCCACCCGGAAATCACGTGGGCCCCACACGGAAATCACGTGGGCCCCACCCGGAAATCACGTGGGCCCCACCCTGAAATCACGTGGGCCCCACCCGGAAATCACGTGGGCCCCACCCGGAAATCACGTGGGCCCCACCCGGAAATCACGTGGGCCCCACCCGGAAATCACGTGGGCCCCACCCGGAAATCACGTGGGCCCCACCCGGAAATAACGTGGGCCCCACCCGGAAATCACGTGGGCCCCCAGGGGAAATCACGTGGGCCCCACAAGGAAATCACGTGGGCCCCACCCGGAAATCACGTGGGCCCCACCCGGAAATCACGTGGGCCCCACCCGGAAATCACGTGGGCCCCACCCGGAAATCACGTGGGCCCCAAGGGGAAATCACGTGGGCCCCACCCGGAAATCACGTGGGCCCCACCCGGAAATCACGTGGGCCCCACCCGGAAATCACGTGGGCCCCACCCGGAAATCACGTGGGCCCCACCCGGAAATCACGTGGGCCCCACGGGGAAATCACGCGGGCCCCACCCGGAAATCACGTGGGCACCACGGGGAAATCACGTGGGCCCCACCCGGAAATCACGTGGGCACCACGGGGAAATCACGTGGGCCCCACCCGGAAATCACGTGGGCCCCACCCGGAAATCACGTGGGCCCCACCCGGAAATCACGTGGGGCCCACCCGGAAATCACGTGGGCCCCACCCGGAAATCACGTGGGCCCCACGGGGAAATCACGTGGGCCCCACCCGGAAATCACGTGGGCACCACCCGGAAATCACGTGGGCCCCACACGGAAATCACGTGGGCCCCACCCGGAAATCACGTGGGCCCCACACGGAAATCACGTGGGCCCCACCCGGAAATCACGTGGGCCCCTCCCGGAAATCACGTGGGCCCCACCCGGAAATCACGTGGGCCCCACCCGGAAATCACGTGGGCCCCACGGGGAAATCACGTGGGCCCCACCCGGAAATCACGTGGGCCCCACCCGGAAATCACGTGGGCCCCACCCGGAAGTCACGTGGGCCCCACCCGGAAATCACGTGGGCCCCACCCGGAAATCACGTGGGCCCCACCCGGAAATCACGTGGGCCCCACCCGGAAATCACGTGGGCCCCACCCGGAAATCACGTGGGCCCCACCCGGAAATCACGTGGGACCCCAGGGGAAATCACGTGGGCCCCACCCGGAAATCACGTGGGCCCCACCCGGAAATCACGTGGGCCCCACCCGGAAATCACGTGGGCCCCACCCGGAAATCACGTGGGCCCCACCCGGAAATCACGTGGGCCCCACCCGGAAATCACGTGGGCCCCACCCGGAAATCACGTGGGCCCCAAGGGGAAATCACGTGGGCCCCACCCGGAAATCACGTGGGCCCCACCCGGAAATCACGTGGGCCCCACCCGGAAATCACGTGGGCCCCACCCGGAAATCACGTGGGCCCCACCCGGAAATCACGTGGGCCCCACGGGGAAATCACGCGGGCCCCACCCGGAAATCACGTGGGCACCACGGGGAAATCACGTGGGCCCCACCCGGAAATCACGTGGGCACCACGGGGAAATCACGTGGGCCCCACCCGGAAATCACGTGGGCCCCACCCGGAAATCACGTGGGCCCCACCCGGAAATCACGTGGGGCCCACCCGGAAATCACGTGGGCCCCACCCGGAAATCACGTGGGCCCCACGGGGAAATCACGTGGGCCCCACCCGGAAATCACGTGGGCACCACCCGGAAATCACGTGGGCCCCACACGGAAATCACGTGGGCCCCACCCGGAAATCACGTGGGCCCCACACGGAAATCACGTGGGCCCCACGGGGAAATCACGTGGGCCCCACCCGGAAATCACGTGGCCCCACCCGGAAATCACGTGGGCCCCACCCTGAAATCACGTGGGCCCCACCCGGAAATCACGTGGGCCCCACCCGGAAATCACGTGGGCCCCACCCGGAAATCACGTGGGCCCCACCCGGAAATCACGTGGGCCCCACTCGGAAATCACGTGGGACCCACCCGGAAATCACGTGGGCCCCCAGGGGAAATCACGTGGGCCCCACCCGGAAATCACGTGGGCCCCACCCGGAAATCACGTGGGACCCCAGGGGAAATCACGTGGGCCCCACCCGGAAATCACGTGGGCCCCACCCGGAAATCACGTGGGCCCCACCCGGAAATCACGTGGGCCCCACCCGGAAATCACGTGGGCCCCACCCGGAAATCACGTGGGCCCCACCCGGAAATCACGTGGGCCCCACCCGGAAATCACGTGGGCCCCACCCGGAAATCACGTGGGCCCCACCCGGAAATCACGTGGGCCCCACCCGGAAATCACGTGGGCCCCACCCGGAAAGCACGTGGGGCCCACCCGGAAATCACGTGGGCCCCACCCGGAAATCACGTTGGCCCCACCCGGAAATCACGTGGGCCCCACCCGGAAATCACGTGGGCCCCACCCGGAAATCACGTGGGCCCCACCCTGAAATCACGTGGGCCCCACCCGGAAATCACGTGGGCCCCACCCGGAAATCACGTGGGCCCCACCCGGAAATCAGGTGGGCCCCACCCGGAAATCACGTGGGCCCCACTCGGAAATCACGTGGGCCCCACCCGGAAATCACGTGGGCCCCCAGGGGAAATCACGTGGGCCCCACCCGGAAATCACGTGGGCCCCACCCGGAAATCACGTGGGCCCCACCCGGAAATCACTGGGCCCCACCCGGAAATCACGTGGGCCCCACCCTGAAATCACGTGGGCCCCACCCGGAAATCACGTGGGCCCCACCCTGAAATCACGTGGGCCCCACCCGGAAATCACGTGGGCCCCACCCGGAAATCACGTGGGCCCCACCCGGAAATCACGTGGGCCCCACCCGGAAATCACGTGGGCCCCACTCGGAAATCACGTGGGCCCCACCCGGAAATCACGTGGGCCCCCAGGGGAAATCACGTGGGCCCCACCCGGAAATCACGTGGGCCCCACCCGGAAATCACGTGGGCCCCACCCGGAAATCACGTGGGCCCCACCCGGAAATCACGTGGGCCCCACCCGGAAATCACGTGGGCCCCACCCGGAAATCACGTGGGCCCCACGGGGAAATCACGTGGGCCCCACCCGGAAATCACGTGGGGCCCACCCGGAAATCACGTGGGCCCCACGGGGAAATCACGTGGGCCCCACCCGGAAATCACGTGGGCCCCACCCGGAAATCACGTGGGCCCCACCCGGAAATCACGTGGGCCCCACCCGGAAATCACGTGGGCCCCACCCGGAAATCACTTGGGCCCCACCCGGAAATCACGTGGGCCCCACCCGGAAATCACGTGGGCCCCACCCGGAAATCACGTGGGCCCCACCCGGAAATCACGTGGGCCCCCAGGGGAAATCACGTGGGCCCCACCCGGAAATCACGTGGGCCCCACCCGGAAATCACGTGGGCCCGACGGGGAAATCACGTGGGCCCCACCCGGAAATCACGTGGGCCCCCAGGGGAAATCACTTGGGCCCCACCCGGAAATCACGTGGGCCCCACCCGGAAATCACGTGGGCCCCACCCGGAAATCACGTGGGCCCCACGGGGAAATCACGTGGGCCCCACCCGGAAATCACGTGGGCCCCACCCGGAAATCACGTGGGCCCCACGGGGAAATCACGTGGGCCCCACCCGGAAATCACGTGGGCCCCACCCGGAAATCACGTGGGCCCCACCCGGAAATCACGTGGGCCCTACCCGGAAATCACGTGGGCCCCCAGGGGAAATCACGTGGGCCCCACCCGGAAATCACGTGGGCCCCACCCGGAAATCACGTGGGCCCCACCCGGAAATCACGTGGGCCCTACCCGGAAATCACGTGGGCCCCCAGGGGAAATCACGTGGGCCCCACCCGGAAATCACGTGGGCCCCACCCGGAAATCACGTGGGCCCCACCCGGAAATCACGTGGGCCCCACCCGGATATCACGTGGGCCCCACCCGGAAATCACGTGGGCCCCACCCGGAAATCACGTGGGCCCCACCCGGAAATCACGTGAGCCCCACCCGGAAATCACGTGGGCCCCACGGGGAAATCACGTGGGCCCCACCCGGAAATCACGTGGGCCCCACCCGGAAATCACGTGGGCCCCACGGGGAAATCACGTGGGCCCCACCCGGAAATCACGTGGGCCCCACCCGGAAATCACGTGGGCCCCACCCGGAAATCACGTGGGCCCCACCCGGAAATCACGTGGGCCCCACCCGGAAATCACGTGGGCCCCACCCGGAAATCACGTGGGCCCCACCCGGAAATCACGTGGGCCCCCAGGGGAAATCACGTGGGCTCCACCCGGAAATCACGTGGGCCCCACCCGGAAATCACGTGGGCCCCACCCGGAAATCACGTGGGCCCGACGGGGAAATCACGTGGGCCCCACCCGGAAATCACGTGGGCCCCACCCGGAAATCACGTGGGCCCCACCCGGAAATCACGTGGGCCCCACCCGGAAATCACGTGGGCCCCACCCGGAAATCACGTGGGCCCCACCCGGAAATCACGTGGGCCCCACCCGGAAATCACGTGGGCCCCACCCGGAAATCACGTGGGCCCCACCCGGAAATCACGTGGGCCCCACCCGGAAATCACGTGGGCCCCCAGGGGAAATCACTTGGGCCCCACCCGGAAATCACGTGGGCCCCACCCGGAAATCACGTGGGCCCCACCCGGAAATCACGTGGGCCCCACGGGGAAATCACGTGGGCCCCACCCGGAAATCACGTGGGCCCCACGGGGAAATCACGTGGGCCCCACCCGGAAATCACGTGGGCCCCACGGGGAAATCACGTGGGCCCCACCCGGAAATCACGTGGGCCCCACCCGGAAATCACGTGGGCCCCACCCGGAAATCACGTGGGCCCCACGGGGAAATCACGTGGGCCCCACCCGGAAATCACGTGGGCCCCACCCGGAAATCACGTGGGCCCCACCCGGAAATCACGTGGGCCCCACCCGGAAATCACGTGGGCCCCACCCGGAAATCACGTGGGCCCCACCCGGAAATCACGTGGGCCCCACCCGGAAATCACGTGGGCCCCACCCGGAAATCACGTGGGCCCCACCCGGAAATCACGTGGGCCCCCAGGGGAAATCACGTGGGCCCCACCCGGAAATCACGTGGGCCCCACCCGGAAATCACGTGGGCCCCACCCGGAAATCACGTGGGCCCCATGGGGAAATCACGTGGGCCCCACCCGGAAATCACGTGGGCCCCACCCGGAAATCACGTGGGCCCCCAGGGGAAATCACGTGGGCCCCACCCGGAAATCACGTGGGCCCCACCCGGAAATCACGTGGGCCCCACCCGGAAATCACGTGGGCCCCACCCGGAAATCACGTGGGCCCCACCCGGAAATCACGTGGGCCCCACCCGGAAATCACGTGGGCCCCACCCGGAAATCACGTGGGCCCCACCCGGAAATCACGTGGGCCCCACCCGGAAATCACGTGGGCCCCACCCGGAAATCACGTGGGCCCCACCCGGAAATCACGTGGGCCCCACCCGGAAATCACGTGGGCCCCACCCGGAAATCACGTGGGCCCCACCCGGAAATCACGTGGGCCCCACCCGGAAATCACGTGGGCCCCACCCGGAAATCACGTGGGGCCCACCCGGAAATCACGTGGGGCCCACCCGGAAATCACGTGGGCCCCACCCGGAAATCACGTGGGCCCCACCCGGAAATCACGTGGGCCCCACCCGGAAATCACGTGGGCCCCACCCGGAAATCACGTGGGCCCCACGGGGAAATCACGTGGGCCCCACCCGGAAATCACGTGGGGCCCACCCGGAAATCACGTGGGCCCCACGGGGAAATCACGTGGGCCCCACCCGGAAATCACGTGGGCCCCACCCGGAAATCACGTGGGCCCCACCCGGAAATCACGTGGGCCCCACCCGGAAATCACGTGGGCCCCACCCGGAAATCACTTGGGCCCCACCCGGAAATCACGTGGGCCCCACCCGGAAATCACGTGGGCCCCACCCGGAAATCACGTGGGCCCCACCCGGAAATCACGTGGGCCCCCAGGGGAAATCACGTGGGCCCCACCCGGAAATCACGTGGGCCCCACCCGGAAATCACGTGGGCCCGACGGGGAAATCACGTGGGCCCCACCCGGAAATCACGTGGGCCCCCAGGGGAAATCACTTGGGCCCCACCCGGAAATCACGTGGGCCCCACCCGGAAATCACGTGGGCCCCACCCGGAAATCACGTGGGCCCCACGGGGAAATCACGTGGGCCCCACCCGGAAATCACGTGGGCCCCACCCGGAAATCACGTGGGCCCCACGGGGAAATCACGTGGGCCCCACCCGGAAATCACGTGGGCCCCACCCGGAAATCACGTGGGCCCCACCCGGAAATCACGTGGGCCCTACCCGGAAATCACGTGGGCCCCCAGGGGAAATCACGTGGGCCCCACCCGGAAATCACGTGGGCCCCACCCGGAAATCACGTGGGCCCCACCCGGAAATCACGTGGGCCCTACCCGGAAATCACGTGGGCCCCCAGGGGAAATCACGTGGGCCCCACCCGGAAATCACGTGGGCCCCACCCGGAAATCACGTGGGCCCCACCCGGAAATCACGTGGGCCCCACCCGGATATCACGTGGGCCCCACCCGGAAATCACGTGGGCCCCACCCGGAAATCACGTGGGCCCCACCCGGAAATCACGTGAGCCCCACCCGGAAATCACGTGGGCCCCACGGGGAAATCACGTGGGCCCCACCCGGAAATCACGTGGGCCCCACCCGGAAATCACGTGGGCCCCACGGGGAAATCACGTGGGCCCCACCCGGAAATCACGTGGGCCCCACCCGGAAATCACGTGGGCCCCACCCGGAAATCACGTGGGCCCCACCCGGAAATCACGTGGGCCCCACCCGGAAATCACGTGGGCCCCACCCGGAAATCACGTGGGCCCCACCCGGAAATCACGTGGGCCCCCAGGGGAAATCACGTGGGCTCCACCCGGAAATCACGTGGGCCCCACCCGGAAATCACGTGGGCCCCACCCGGAAATCACGTGGGCCCGACGGGGAAATCACGTGGGCCCCACCCGGAAATCACGTGGGCCCCACCCGGAAATCACGTGGGCCCCACCCGGAAATCACGTGGGCCCCACCCGGAAATCACGTGGGCCCCACCCGGAAATCACGTGGGCCCCACCCGGAAATCACGTGGGCCCCACCCGGAAATCACGTGGGCCCCACCCGGAAATCACGTGGGCCCCACCCGGAAATCACGTGGGCCCCACCCGGAAATCACGTGGGCCCCCAGGGGAAATCACTTGGGCCCCACCCGGAAATCACGTGGGCCCCACCCGGAAATCACGTGGGCCCCACCCGGAAATCACGTGGGCCCCACGGGGAAATCACGTGGGCCCCACCCGGAAATCACGTGGGCCCCACGGGGAAATCACGTGGGCCCCACCCGGAAATCACGTGGGCCCCACGGGGAAATCACGTGGGCCCCACCCGGAAATCACGTGGGCCCCACCCGGAAATCACGTGGGCCCCACCCGGAAATCACGTGGGCCCCACGGGGAAATCACGTGGGCCCCACCCGGAAATCACGTGGGCCCCACCCGGAAATCACGTGGGCCCCACCCGGAAATCACGTGGGCCCCACCCGGAAATCACGTGGGCCCCACCCGGAAATCACGTGGGCCCCACCCGGAAATCACGTGGGCCCCACCCGGAAATCACGTGGGCCCCACCCGGAAATCACGTGGGCCCCACCCGGAAATCACGTGGGCCCCCAGGGGAAATCACGTGGGCCCCACCCGGAAATCACGTGGGCCCCACCCGGAAATCACGTGGGCCCCACCCGGAAATCACGTGGGCCCCATGGGGAAATCACGTGGGCCCCACCCGGAAATCACGTGGGCCCCACCCGGAAATCACGTGGGCCCCCAGGGGAAATCACGTGGGCCCCACCCGGAAATCACGTGGGCCCCACCCGGAAATCACGTGGGCCCCACCCGGAAATCACGTGGGCCCCACCCGGAAATCACGTGGGCCCCACCCGGAAATCACGTGGGCCCCACCCGGAAATCACGTGGGCCCCACCCGGAAATCACGTGGGCCCCACCCGGAAATCACGTGGGCCCCACCCGGAAATCACGTGGGCCCCACCCGGAAATCACGTGGGCCCCACCCGGAAATCACGTGGGCCCCACCCGGAAATCACGTGGGCCCCACCCGGAAATCACGTGGGCCCCACCCGGAAATCACGTGGGCCCCACCCGGAAATCACGTGGGCCCCACCCGGAAATCACGTGGGCCCCACCCGGAAATCACGTGGGCCCCACCCGGAAATCACGTGGGCCCCACCCGGAAATCACGTGGGGCCCACCCGGAAATCACGTGGGCCCCACGGGGAAATCACGTGGGCCCCACCCGGAAATCACGTGGGCCCCACCCGGAAATCACGTGGGCCCCACCCGGAAATCACGTGGGCCCCACCCGGAAATCACGTGGGCCCCACCCGGAAATCACGTGGGCCCCACCCGGAAATCACGTGGGCCCCACCCGGAAATCACGTGGGCCCCACCCGGAAATCACGTGGGCCCTACCCGGAAATCACGTGGGCCCCCAAGGGAAATCACGTGGGCCCCACCCGGAAATCACGTGGGCCCCACCCGGAAATCACGTGGGCCCCACCCGGAAATCACGTGGGCCCCACCCGGAAATCACGTGGGCCCCACCCGGAAATCACGTGGGCCCCACCCGGAAATCACGTGGGCCCCACCCGGAAATCACGTGGGCCCCACCCGGAAATCACGTGGGCCCCACGGGGAAATCACGTGGGCCCCACCCGGAAATCACGTGGGCCCCACCCGGAAATCACGTGGGCCCCACCCGGAAATCACGTGGGCCCCACCCGGAAATCACGTGGGCCCCACCCGGAAATCACGTGGGCCCCACCCGGAAATCACGTGGGCCCCACCCGGAAATCACGTGGGCCCCACCCGGAAATCACGTGGGGCCCACCCGGAAATCACGTGGGCCCCACGGGGAAATCACGTGGGCCCCACCCGGAAATCACGTGGGCCCCACCCGGAAATCACGTGGGCCCCACACGGAAATCACGTGGGCCCCACCCGGAAATCACGTGGGCCCCACCCTGAAATCACGTGGGCCCCACCCGGAAATCACGTGGGCCCCACCCGGAAATCACGTGGGCCCCACCCGGAAATCACGTGGGCCCCACCCGGAAATCAAGTGGGCCCCACCCGGAAATCACGTGGGCCCCACCCGGAAATAACGTGGGCCCCACCCGGAAATCACGTGGGCCCCCAGGGGAAATCACGTGGGCCCCACAAGGAAATCACGTGGGCCCCACCCGGAAATCACGTGGGCCCCACCCGGAAATCACGTGGGCCCCACCCGGAAATCACGTGGGCCCCACGGGGAAATCACGTGGGCCCCACCCGGAAATCACGTGGGCCCCACCCGGAAATCACGTGGGCCCCACCCGGAAATCACGTGGGCCCCACCCGGAAATCACGTGGGCCCCACCCGGAAATCACGTGGGCCCCACCCGGAAATCACGTGGGCCCCACCCGGAAATCACGTGGGCCCCACCCGGAAATCACGTGGGCCCCACCCGGAAATCACGTGGGCCCCACCCGGAAATCACGTGGGCCCCACCCGGAAATCACGTGGGCCCCAAGGGGAAATCACGTGGGCCCCACCCGGAAATCACGTGGGCCCCACCCGGAAATCACGTGGGCCCCACCCGGAAATCACGTGGGCCCCACCCGGAAATCACGTGGGCCCCACCCGGAAATCACGTGGGCCCCACGGGGAAATCACGCGGGCCCCACCCGGAAATCACGTGGGCACCACGGGGAAATCACGTGGGCCCCACCCGGAAATCACGTGGGCACCACGGGGAAATCACGTGGGCCCCACCCGGAAATCACGTGGGCCCCACCCGGAAATCACGTGGGCCCCACCCGGAAATCACGTGGGGCCCACCCGGAAATCACGTGGGCCCCACCCGGAAATCACGTGGGCCCCACGGGGAAATCACGTGGGCCCCACCCGGAAATCACGTGGGCACCACCCGGAAATCACGTGGGCCCCACACGGAAATCACGTGGGCCCCACCCGGAAATCACGTGGGCCCCACACGGAAATCACGTGGGCCCCACCCGGAAATCACGTGGGCCCCTCCCGGAAATCACGTGGGCCCCACCCGGAAATCACGTGGGCCCCACCCGGAAATCACGTGGGCCCCACGGGGAAATCACGTGGGCCCCACCCGGAAATCACGTGGGCCCCACCCGGAAATCACGTGGGCCCCACCCGGAAGTCACGTGGGCCCCACCCGGAAATCACGTGGGCCCCACCCGGAAATCACGTGGGCCCCACCCGGAAATCACGTGGGCCCCACCCGGAAATCACGTGGGCCCCACCCGGAAATCACGTGGGCCCCACCCGGAAATCACGTGGGCCCCACCCGGAAATCACGTGGGCACCACCCGGAAATCACGTGGGCCCCACCCGGAAATCACGTGGGCCCCACCCGGAAATCACGTTGGCCCCACCCGGAAATCACGTGGGCCCCACCCGGAAATCACGTGGGCCCCACCCGGAAATCACGTGGGCCCCACCCGGAAATCACGTGGGCCCCAAGGGGAAATCACGTGGGCCCCACCCGGAAATCACGTGGGCCCCACCCGGAAATCACGTGGGCCCCACCCGGAAATCACGTGGGCCCCACCCGGAAATCACGTGGGCCCCACCCGGAAATCACGTGGGCCCCACGGGGAAATCACGCGGGCCCCACCCGGAAATCACGTGGGCACCACGGGGAAATCACGTGGGCCCCACCCGGAAATCACGTGGGCACCACGGGGAAATCACGTGGGCCCCACCCGGAAATCACGTGGGCCCCACCCGGAAATCACGTGGGCCCCACCCGGAAATCACGTGGGGCCCACCCGGAAATCACGTGGGCCCCACCCGGAAATCACGTGGGCCCCACGGGGAAATCACGTGGGCCCCACCCGGAAATCACGTGGGCACCACCCGGAAATCACGTGGGCCCCACACGGAAATCACGTGGGCCCCACCCGGAAATCACGTGGGCCCCACACGGAAATCACGTGGGCCCCACGGGGAAATCACGTGGGCCCCACCCGGAAATCACGTGGCCCCACCCGGAAATCACGTGGGCCCCACCCTGAAATCACGTGGGCCCCACCCGGAAATCACGTGGGCCCCACCCGGAAATCACGTGGGCCCCACCCGGAAATCACGTGGGCCCCACCCGGAAATCACGTGGGCCCCACTCGGAAATCACGTGGGCCCCACCCGGAAATCACGTGGGCCCCCAGGGGAAATCACGTGGGCCCCACCCGGAAATCACGTGGGCCCCACCCGGAAATCATGTGGGACCCCAGGGGAAATCACGTGGGCCCCACCCGGAAATCACGTGGGCCCCACCCGGAAATCACGTGGGCCCCACCCGGAAATCACGTGGGCCCCACCCGGAAATCACGTGGGCCCCACCCGGAAATCACGTGGGCCCCACCCGGAAATCACGTGGGCCCCACCCGGAAATCACGTGGGCCCCACCCGGAAATCACGTGGGCCCCACCCGGAAATCACGTGGGCCCCACCCGGAAATCACGTGGGCCCCACCCGGAAAGCACGTGGGGCCCACCCGGAAATCACGTGGGCCCCACCCGGAAATCACGTTGGCCCCACCCGGAAATCACGTGGGCCCCACCCGGAAATCACGTGGGCCCCACCCGGAAATCACGTGGGCCCCACCCTGAAATCACGTGGGCCCCACCCGGAAATCACGTGGGCCCCACCCGGAAATCACGTGGGCCCCACCCGGAAATCAGGTGGGCCCCACCCGGAAATCACGTGGGCCCCACTCGGAAATCACGTGGGCCCCACCCGGAAATCACGTGGGCCCCCAGGGGAAATCACGTGGGCCCCACCCGGAAATCACGTGGGCCCCACCCGGAAATCACGTGGGCCCCACCCGGAAATCACTGGGCCCCACCCGGAAATCACGTGGGCCCCACCCTGAAATCACGTGGGCCCCACCCGGAAATCACGTGGGCCCCACCCTGAAATCACGTGGGCCCCACCCGGAAATCACGTGGGCCCCACCCGGAAATCACGTGGGCCCCACCCGGAAATCACGTGGGCCCCACCCGGAAATCACGTGGGCCCCACTCGGAAATCACGTGGGCCCCACCCGGAAATCACGTGGGCCCCCAGGGGAAATCACGTGGGCCCCACCCGGAAATCACGTGGGCCCCACCCGGAAATCACGTGGGCCCCACCCGGAAATCACGTGGGCCCCACCCGGAAATCACGTGGGCCCCACCCGGAAATCACGTGGGCCCCACCCGGAAATCACGTGGGCCCCACGGGGAAATCACGTGGGCCCCACCCGGAAATCACGTGGGGCCCACCCGGAAATCACGTGGGCCCCACGGGGAAATCACGTGGGCCCCACCCGGAAATCACGTGGGCCCCACCCGGAAATCACGTGGGCCCCACCCGGAAATCACGTGGGCCCCACCCGGAAATCACGTGGGCCCCACCCGGAAATCACTTGGGCCCCACCCGGAAATCACGTGGGCCCCACCCGGAAATCACGTGGGCCCCACCCGGAAATCACGTGGGCCCCACCCGGAAATCACGTGGGCCCCCAGGGGAAATCACGTGGGCCCCACCCGGAAATCACGTGGGCCCCACCCGGAAATCACGTGGGCCCGACGGGGAAATCACGTGGGCCCCACCCGGAAATCACGTGGGCCCCCAGGGGAAATCACTTGGGCCCCACCCGGAAATCACGTGGGCCCCACCCGGAAATCACGTGGGCCCCACCCGGAAATCACGTGGGCCCCACGGGGAAATCACGTGGGCCCCACCCGGAAATCACGTGGGCCCCACCCGGAAATCACGTGGGCCCCACGGGGAAATCACGTGGGCCCCACCCGGAAATCACGTGGGCCCCACCCGGATATCACGTGGGCCCCACCCGGAAATCACGTGGGCCCCACCCGGAAATCACGTGGGCCCCACGGGGAAATCACGTGGGTCCCACCCGGAAATCACGTGGGCCCCACCCGTAAATCACGTGGGCCCCACCCGGAAATCACGTGGGCCCCACCCGGAAATCACGTGGGCCCCACCCGGAAATCACGTGGGCCCCACCCGGAAATCACGTGGGCCCCACGGGGAAATCACGTGGGCCCCACCCGGAAATCACGTGGGCCCCACCCGGAAATCACGTGGGCCCCACCCGGAAATCACGTGGGCCCCACCCGGAAATCACGTGGGCCCCACCCGGAAATCACGTGGGCCCCCAGGGGAAATCACGTGGGCCCCACCCGGAAATCACGTGGGCCCCACCCGGAAATCACGTGGGCCCCACCCGGAAATCACGTGGGCCCCACCCGGAAATCACGTGGGCCCCACCCGGAAATCACGTGGGCCCCACCCGGAAATCACGTGGGCCCCACCCGGAAATCACGTGGGCCCCACCCGGAAATCACGTGGGCCCCACCCGGAAATCACGTGGGCCCCACCCGGAAATCACGTGGGCCCCACCCGGAAATCACGTGGACCCCACCCGGAAATCACGTGGGCCCCACCCGGAAATCACGTGGAGCCCACCCGGAAATCACGTGGGCCCCACGGGGAAATCACGTGGGCCCCACCCGGAAATCACGTGGGCCCCACCCGGAAATCACGTGGGCCCCACCCGGAAATCACGTGGGCCCCACCCGGAAATCACGTGGGCCCCACCCGGAAATCACGTGGGCCCCACCCGGAAATCACGTGGGCCCCACCCGGAAATCACGTGGGCCCCACCCGGAAATCACGTGGGCCCCACCCGGAAATCACGTGGGCCCCACCCGGAAATCACGTGGGCCCCACCCGGAAATCACGTGGGCCCCACCCGGAAATCACGTGGGCCCCATCCGGAAATCACGTGGGCCCCACGGGGAAATCACGTGGGCCCCACCCGGAAATCACGTGGGGCCCACCCGGAAATCACGTGGGCCCCACGGGGAAATCACGTGGGCCCCACCCGGAAATCACGTGGGCCCCACCCGGAAATCACGTGGGCCCCACCCGGAAATCACGTGGGCCCCACCCGGAAATCACGTGGGCCCCACCCGGAAATCACGTGGGCCCCACCCGGAAATCACGTGGGCCCCATCCGGAAATCACGTGGGCCCCACGGGGAAATCACGTGGGCCCCACCCGGAAATCACGTGGGGCCCACCCGGAAATCACGTGGGCTCCACGGGGAAATCACGTGGGCCCCACCCGGAAATCACGTGGGCCCCACCCGGAAATCACGTGGGCCCCACCCGGAAATCACGTGGGCCCCACCCGGAAATCACGTGGGCCCCACCCGGAAATCACGTGGGCCCCACCCGGAAATCACGTGGGCCCCACCCGGAAATCACGTGGGCCCCACCCGGAAATCACGTGGGCCCCACGGGGAAATCACGTGGGCCCCACCCGGAAATCACGTGGGCCCCACCCGGAAATCACGTGGGCCCCACCCGGAAATCACGTGGGCCCCACCCGGAAATCACGTGGGCCCCACCCGGAAATCACGTGGGCCCCACCCGGAAATCACGTGGGCCCCACCCGGAAATCACGTGGGCCCCACCCGGAAATCACGTGGGCCCCCAGGGGAAATCACGTGGGCCCCACAAGAAAATCACGTGGGCCCCACCCGGAAATCACGTGGGCCCCACCCGGAAATCACGTGGGCCCCACCCGGAAATCACGTGGGCCCCACGGGGAAATCACGTGGGCCCCACGGGGAAATCACGTGGGCCACACCCGGAAATCACGTGGGCCCCACCCGGAAATCACGTGGGCCCCACCCGGAAATCACGTGGGCCCCACCCGGAAATCACGTGGGCCCCACGGGGAAATCACGTGGGCCCCACGGGGAAATCACGTGGGCCCCACCCGGAAATCACGTGGGCCCCACCCGGAAATCACGTGGGCCCCACCCGGAAATCACGTGGGCCCCACCCGGAAATCACGTGGGCCCCACCCGGAAATCACGTGGGCCCCACCCGGAAATCACGTGGGCCCCACCCGGAAATCACGTGGGCCCCACCCGGAAATCACGTGGGCCCCACCCGGAAATCACGTGGGCCCCACCCGGAAATCACGTGGGGCCCACCCGGAAATCACGTGGGCCCCACGGGGAAATCACGTGGGCCCCACCCGGAAATCACGTGGGCCCCACCCGGAAATCACGTGGGCCCCACCCGGAAATCACGTGGGCCCCACCCGGAAATCACGTGGGCCCCACCCGGAAATCACGTGGGCCCCACCCGGAAATCACGTGGGCCCCACCCGGAAATCACGTGGGCCCTACCCGGAAATCACGTGGGCCCCCAGGGGAAATCACGTGGGCCCCACCCGGAAATCACGTGGGCCCCACCCGGAAATCACGTGGGCCCCACCCGGAAATCACGTGGGCCCTACCCGGAAATCACGTGGGCCCCCAGGGGAAATCACGTGGGCCCCACCCGGAAATCACGTGGGCCCCACCCGGAAATCACGTGGGCCCCACCCGGAAATCACGTGGGCCCCACCCGGATATCACGTGGGCCCCACCCGGAAATCACGTGGGCCCCACCCGGAAATCACGTGGGCCCCACCCGGAAATCACGTGAGCCCCACCCGGAAATCACGTGGGCCCCACGGGGAAATCACGTGGGCCCCACCCGGAAATCACGTGGGCCCCACCCGGAAATCACGTGGGCCCCACGGGGAAATCACGTGGGCCCCACCCGGAAATCACGTGGGCCCCACCCGGAAATCACGTGGGCCCCACCCGGAAATCACGTGGGCCCCACCCGGAAATCACGTGGGCCCCACCCGGAAATCACGTGGGCCCCACCCGGAAATCACGTGGGCCCCACCCGGAAATCACGTGGGCCCCCAGGGGAAATCACGTGGGCTCCACCCGGAAATCACGTGGGCCCCACCCGGAAATCACGTGGGCCCCACCCGGAAATCACGTGGGCCCGACGGGGAAATCACGTGGGCCCCACCCGGAAATCACGTGGGCCCCACCCGGAAATCACGTGGGCCCCACCCGGAAATCACGTGGGCCCCACCCGGAAATCACGTGGGCCCCACCCGGAAATCACGTGGGCCCCACCCGGAAATCACGTGGGCCCCACCCGGAAATCACGTGGGCCCCACCCGGAAATCACGTGGGCCCCACCCGGAAATCACGTGGGCCCCACCCGGAAATCACGTGGGCCCCACCCGGAAATCACGTGGGCCCCCAGGGGAAATCACTTGGGCCCCACCCGGAAATCACGTGGGCCCCACCCGGAAATCACGTGGGCCCCACCCGGAAATCACGTGGGCCCCACGGGGAAATCACGTGGGCCCCACCCGGAAATCACGTGGGCCCCACGGGGAAATCACGTGGGCCCCACCCGGAAATCACGTGGGCCCCACGGGGAAATCACGTGGGCCCCACCCGGAAATCACGTGGGCCCCACCCGGAAATCACGTGGGCCCCACCCGGAAATCACGTGGGCCCCACCCGGAAATCACGTGGGCCCCACCCGGAAATCACGTGGGCCCCACCCGGAAATCACGTGGGCCCCACCCGGAAATCACGTGGGCCCCACCCGGAAATCACGTGGGCCCCACACCGGAAATCACGTGGGCCCCACCCGGAAATCACGTGGGCCCCACCCGGAAATCACGTGGGCCCCACCCGGAAATCACGTGGGCCCCCAGGGGAAATCACGTGGGCCCCACCCGGAAATCACGTGGGCCCCACCCGGAAATCACGTGGGCCCCACCCGGAAATCACGTGGGCCCCACCCGGAAATCACGTGGGCCCCACCCGGAAATCACGTGGGCCCCACCCGGAAATCACGTGGGCCCCCAGGGGAAATCACGTGGGCCCCACCCGGAAATCACGTGGGCCCCACCCGGAAATCACGTGGGCCCCACCCGGAAATCACGTGGGCCCCCAGGGGAAATCACGTGGGCTCCACCCGGAAATCACGTGGGCCCCACCCGGAAATCACGTGGGCCCCACCCGGAAATCACGTGGGCCCCACCCGGAAATCACGTGGGCCCCACCCGGAAATCACGTGGGCCCCACCCGGAAATCACGTGGGCCCCACCCGGAAATCACGTGGGCCCCACCCGGAAATCACGTGGGCCCCACCCGGAAATCACGTGGGCCCCACCCGGAAATCACGTGGGCCCCACCCGGAAATCACGTGGGCCCCACCCGGAAATCACGTGGGCCCCACCCGGAAATCACGTGGGCCCCACCCGGAAATCACGTGGGCCCCACCCGGAAATCACGTGGGCCCCACCCGGAAATCACGTGGGCCCCACGGGGAAATCACGTGGGCCCCACCCGGAAATCACGTGGGCCCCACCCGGAAATCACGTGGGCCCCACCCGGAAATCACGTGGGCCCCACCCGGAAATCACGTGGGCCCCACCCGGAAATCACGTGGGCCCCACCCGGAAATCACGTGGGCCCCACCCGGAAATCACGTGGGCCCTACCCGGAAATCACGTGGGCCCCCAGGGGAAATCACGTGGGCCCCACCCGGAAATCACGTGGGCCCCACCCGGAAATCACGTGGGCCCCACCCGGAAATCACGTGGGCCCCACCCGGAAATCACGTGGGCCCCACCCGGAAATCACGTGGGCCCCACCCGGAAATCATGTGGGCCCCACCCGGAAATCACGTGGGCCCCACCCGGAAATCACGTGGGCCCCACGGGGAAATCACGTGGGCCCCACCCGGAAATCACGTGGGCCCCACCCGGAAATCACGTGGGCCCCACCCGGAAATCACGTGGGCCCCACCCGGAAATCACGTGGGCCCCACCCGGAAATCACGTGGGCCCCACCCGGAAATCACGTGGGCCCCACCCGGAAATCACGTGGGGCCCACCCGGAAATCACGTGGGCCCCACGGGGAAATCACGTGGGCCCCACCCGGAAATCACGTGTGCCCCACCCGGAAATCACGTGGGCCCCACACGGAAATCACGTGGGCCCCACCCGGAAATCACGTGGGCCCCACCCTGAAATCACGTGGGCCCCACCCGGAAATCACGTGGGCCCCACCCGGAAATCACGTGGGCCCCACCCGGAAATCACGTGGGCCCCACCCGGAAATCACGTGGGCCCCACCCGGAAATCACGTGGGCCCCACCCGGAAATAACGTGGGCCCCACCCGGAAATCACGTGGGCCCCCAGGGGAAATCACGTGGGCCCCACAAGGAAATCACGTGGGCCCCACCCGGAAATCACGTGGGCCCCACCCGGAAATCACGTGGGCCCCACCCGGAAATCACGTGGGCCCCACGGGGAAATCACGTGGGCCCCACCCGGAAATCACGTGGGCCCCACCCGGAAATCACGTGGGCCCCACCCGGAAATCACGTGGGCCCCACCCGGAAATCACGTGGGCCCCACCCGGAAATCACGTGGGCCCCACCCGGAAATCACGTGGGCCCCACCCGGAAATCACGTGGGCCCCACCCGGAAATCACGTGGGCCCCACCCGGAAATCACGTGGGCCCCACCCGGAAATCACGTGGGCCCCACCCGGAAATCACGTGGGCCCCAAGGGGAAATCACGTGGGCCCCACCCGGAAATCACGTGGGCCCCACCCGGAAATCACGTGGGCCCCACCCGGAAATCACGTGGGCCCCACCCGGAAATCACGTGGGCCCCACCCGGAAATCACGTGGGCCCCACGGGGAAATCACGCGGGCCCCACCTGGAAATCACGTGGGCACCACGGGGAAATCACGTGGGCCCCACCCGGAAATCACGTGGGCACCACGGGGAAATCACGTGGGCCCCACCCGGAAATCACGTGGGCCCCACCCGGAAATCACGTGGGCCCCACCCGGAAATCACGTGGGGCCCACCCGGAATCACGTGGGCCCCACCCGGAAATCACGTGGGCCCCACGGGGAAATCACGTGGGCCCCACCCGGAAATCACGTGGGCACCACCCGGAAATCACGTGGGCCCCACTCGGAAATCACGTGGGCCCCACCCGGAAATCACGTGGGCCCCACACGGAAATCACGTGGGCCCCACCCGGAAATCACGTGGGCCCCTCCCGGAAATCACGTGGGCCCCACCCGGAAATCACGTGGGCCCCACCCGGAAATCACGTGGGCCCCACGGGGAAATCACGTGGGCCCCACCCGGAAATCACGTGGGCCCCACCCGGAAATCACGTGGGCCCCACCCGGAAATCACGTGGGCCCCACCCGGAAATCACGTGGGCCCCACCCGGAAATCACGTGGGCCCCCAGGGGAAATCACGTGGGCTCCACCCGGAAATCACGTGGGCCCCACCCGGAAATCACGTGGGCCCACCCGGAAATCACGTGGGCCCGACGGGGAAATCACGTGGGCCCCACCCGGAAATCACGTGGGCCCCACCCGGAAATCACGTGGGCCCCACCCGGAAATCACGTGGGCCCCACCCGGAAATCACGTGGGCCCCACCCGGAAATCACGTGGGCCCCACCCGGAAATCACGTGGGCCCCACCCGGAAATCACGTGGGCCCCACCCGGAAATCACGTGGGCCCCACCCGGAAATCACGTGGGCCCCACCCGGAAATCACGTGGGCCCCACCCGGAAATCACGTGGGCCCCCAGGGGAAATCACTTGGGCCCCACCCGGAAATCACGTGGGCCCCACCCGGAAATCACGTGGGCCCCACCCGGAAATCACGTGGGCCCCACGGGGAAATCACGTGGGCCCCACCCGGAAATCACGTGGGCCCCACGGGGAAATCACGTGGGCCCCACCCGGAAATCACGTGGGCCCCACGGGGAAATCACGTGGGCCCCACCCGGAAATCACGTGGGCCCCACCCGGAAATCACGTGGGCCCCACCCGGAAATCACGTGGGCCCCACCCGGAAATCACGTGGGCCCCACCCGGAAATCACGTGGGCCCCACCCGGAAATCACGTGGGCCCCACCCGGAAATCACGTGGGCCCCACCCGGAAATCACGTGGGCCCCACCCGGAAATCACGTGGGCCCCACCCGGAAATCACGTGGGCCCCACCCGGAAATCACGTGGGCCCCACCCGGAAATCACGTGGGCCCCACCCGGAAATCACGTGGGCCCCCAGGGGAAATCACGTGGGCCCCACCCGGAAATCACGTGGGCCCCACCCGGAAATCACGTGGGCCCCACCCGGAAATCACGTGGGCCCCACCCGGAAATCACGTGGGCCCCACCCGGAAATCACGTGGGCCCCCAGGGGAAATCACGTGGGCCCCACCCGGAAATCACGTGGGCCCCACCCGGAAATCACGTGGGCCCCACCCGGAAATCACGTGGGCCCCACCCGGAAATCACGTGGGCCCCACCCGGAAATCACGTGGGCCCCACCCGGAAATCACGTGGGCCCCACCCGGAAATCACGTGGGCCCCACCCGGAAATCACGTGGGCCCCACCCGGAAATCACGTGGGCCCCACCCGGAAATCACGTGGGCCCCACCCGGAAATCACGTGGGCCCCACCCGGAAATCACGTGGGCCCCACCCGGAAATCACGTGGGCCCCACCCGGAAATCACGTGGGCCCCACCCGGAAATCACGTGGGCCCCACCCGGAAATCACGTGGGCCCCACCCGGAAATCACGTGGGGCCCACCCGGAAATCACGTGGGCCCCACGGGGAAATCACGTGGGCCCCACCCGGAAATCACGTGGGCCCCACCCGGAAATCACGTGGGCCCCACCCGGAAATCACGTGGGCCCCACCCGGAAATCACGTGGGCCCCACCCGGAAATCACGTGGGCCCCACCCGGAAATCACGTGGGCCCCACCCGGAAATCACGTGGGCCCCACCCGGAAATCACGTGGGCCCCACCCGGAAATCACGTGGGCCCCCAGGGGAAATCACGTGGGCCCCACCCGGAAATCACGTGGGCCCCACCCGGAAATCACGTGGGCCCCACCCGGAAATCACGTGGGCCCCACCCGGAAATCACGTGGGCCCCACCCGGAAATCACGTGGGCCCCACCCGGAAATCACGTGGGCCCCACCCGGAAATCACGTGGGCCCCACCCGGAAATCACGTGGGCCCCACGGGGAAATCACGTGGGCCCCACCCGGAAATCACGTGGGCCCCACCCGGAAATCACGTGGGCCCCACCCGGAAATCACGTGGGCCCCACCCGGAAATCACGTGGGCCCCACCCGGAAATCACGTGGGCCCCACCCGGAAATCACGTGGGCCCCACCCGGAAATCACGTGGGCCCCACCCGGAAATCACGTGGGGCCCACCCGGAAATCACGTGGGCCCCACGGGGAAATCACGTGGGCCCCACCCGGAAATCACGTGGGCCCCACCCGGAAATCACGTGGGCCCCACACGGAAATCACGTGGGCCCCACCCGGAAATCACGTGGGCCCCACCCTGAAATCACGTGGGCCCCACCCGGAAATCACGTGGGCCCCACCCGGAAATCACGTGGGCCCCACCCGGAAATCACGTGGGCCCCACCCGGAAATCACGTGGGCCCCACCCGGAAATCACGTGGGCCCCACCCGGAAATAACGTGGGCCCCACCCGGAAATCACGTGGGCCCCCAGGGGAAATCACGTGGGCCCCACAAGGAAATCACGTGGGCCCCACCCGGAAATCACGTGGGCCCCACCCGGAAATCACGTGGGCCCCACCCGGAAATCACGTGGGCCCCACCCGGAAATCACGTGGGCCCCACCCGGAAATCACGTGGGCCCCACCCGGAAATCACGTGGGCCCCACCCGGAAATCACGTGGGCCCCACCCGGAAATCACGTGGGCCCCACCCGGAAATCACGTGGGCCCCACCCGGAAATCACGTGGGCCCCACCCGGAAATCACGTGGGCCCCACCCGGAAATCACGTGGGCCCCACCCGGAAATCACGTGGGCCCCAAGGGGAAATCACGTGGGCCCCACCCGGAAATCACGTGGGCCCCACCCGGAAATCACGTGGGCCCCACCCGGAAATCACGTGGGCCCCACCCGGAAATCACGTGGGCCCCACCCGGAAATCACGTGGGCCCCACGGGGAAATCACGTGGGCCCCACCCGGAAATCACGTGGGCACCACGGGGAAATCACGTGGGCCCCACCCGGAAATCACGTGGGCCCCACCCGGAAATCACGTGGGCCCCACCCGGAAATCACGTGGGGCCCACCCGGAAATCACGTGGGCCCCACCCGGAAATCACGTGGGCCCCACGGGGAAATCACGTGGGCCCCACCCGGAAATCACGTGGGCACCACCCGGAAATCACGTGGGCCCCACTCGGAAATCACGTGGGCCCCACCCGGAAATCACGTGGGCCCCACACGGAAATCACGTGGGCCCCACCCGGAAATCACGTGGGCCCCTCCCGGAAATCACGTGGGCCCCACCCGGAAATCACGTGGGCCCCACCCGGAAATCACGTGGGCCCCACGGGGAAATCACGTGGGCCCCACCCGGAAATCACGTGGGCCCCACCCGGAAATCACGTGGGCCCCACCCGGAAGTCACGTGGGCCCCACCCGGAAATCACGTGGGCCCCACCCGGAAATCACGTGGGCCCCACCCGGAAATCACGTGGGCCCCACCCGGAAATCACGTGGGCCCCACCCGGAAATCACGTGGGCCCCACCCGGAAATCACGTGGGCACCACGGGGAAATCACGTGGGCCCCACCCGGAAATCACGTGGGCCCCACCCGGAAATCACGTGGGCCCCACCCGGAAATCACGTGGGGCCCACCCGGAAATCACGTGGGCCCCACCCGGAAATCACGTGGGACCCACGGGGAAATCACGTGGGCCCCACCCGGAAATCACGTGGGCCCCACCCGGAAATCACGTAGGCCCCACACAGAAATCACGTGGGCCCCACCCGGAAATCACGTGGGCCCCACCCGGAAATCACGTGGGACCCACCCGGAAATCACGTGGGCCCCACCCGGAAATCACGTGGGCCCCACGGGGAAATCACGTGGGCCCCACCCGGAAATCACGTGGGCCCCACCCGGAAATCACGTGGGCCCCACCCGGAAATCACGTGGGACCCCAGGGGAAATCACGTGGGCCCCACCCGGAAATCACGTGGGCCCCACCCGGAAATCACGTGGGCCCCACCCGGAAATCACGTGGGCCCCACCCGGAAATCACGTGGGCCCCACCCGGAAATCACGTGGGCCCCCAGGGGAAATCACGTGGGCCCCACCCGGAAATCACGTGGGCCCCACCCGGAAATCACGTGGGCCCCACCCGGAAATCACGTGGGCCCCACCCGGAAATCACGTGGGCCCCACCCGGAAATCACGTGGGCCCCACCCGGAAATAACGTGGGCCCCACCCGGAAATCACGTGGGCCCCCAGGGGAAATCACGTGGGCCCCACAAGGAAATCACGTGGGCCCCACCCGGAAATCACGTGGGCCCCACCCGGAAATCACGTGGGCCCCACCCGGAAATCACGTGGGCCCCACCCGGAAATCACGTGGGCCCCACCCGGAAATCACGTGGGCCCCAAGGGGAAATCACATGGGCCCCACCCGGAAATCACGTGGGCCCCACCCGGAAATCACGTGGGCCCCACCCGGGAATCACGTGGGCCCCACCCGGAAATCACGTGGGCCCCACCCGGAAATCACGTGGGCCCCACCCGGAAATCACGTGGGCCCCACCCGGAAATCACGTGGGCCCCACCCGGAAATCACGTGGGCCCCACCCGGAAATCACGTGGGCCCCACCCGGAAATCACGTGGGCCCCACCCGGAAATCACGTGGGCCCCACCCGGAAATCACGTGGGCCCCACCCGGAAATCACGTGGGCCCCACCCGGAAATCACGTGGGCCCCACCCGGAAATCACGTGGGCCCCCAGGGGAAATCACGTGGGCCCCACCCGGAAATCACGTGGGCCCCACCCGGAAATCACGTGGGCCCCACCCGGAAATCACGTGGGCCCCACCCGGAAATCACGTGGGCCCCACCCGGAAATCACGTGGGCCCCACCCGGAAATCACGTGGGCCCCACCCGGAAATCACGTGGGCCCCACCCGGAAATCACGTGGGCCCCACCCGGAAATCACGTGGGCCCCACCCGGAAATCACGTGGGCCCCACCCGGAAATCACGTGGGCCCCACCCGGAAATCACGTGGGCCCCCCCGGAAATCACGTGGGCCCCACCCGGAAATCACGTGGGCCCCACCCGGAAATCACGTGGGCCCCACGGGGAAATCACGTGGGCCCCACCCGGAAATCACGTGGGGCCCACCCGGAAATCACGTGGGCCCCACGGGGAAGTCACGTGGGCCCCACCCGGAAATCACGTGGGCCCCACCCGGAAATCACGTGGGCCCCACCCGGAAATCACGTGGGCCCCACCCGGAAATCACGTGGGCCCCACCCGGAAATCACGTGGGCCCCACCCGGAAATCACGTGGGCCCCACCCGGAAATCACGTGGGCCCCACCCGGAAATCACGTGGGCCCCACCCGGAAATCACGTGGGCCCCCAGGGGAAATCACGTGGGCCCCTCCCGGAAATCACGTGGGCCCCCAGGGGAAATCACGTGGGCCCCACCCGGATATCACGTGGGCCCCACCCGGAAATCACGTGGGCCCCACCCGGAAATCACGTGGGCCCCACGAGGAAATCACGTGGGTCCCACCCGGAAATCACGTGGGCCCAACCCGGAAATCACGTGGGCCCCACCCGGAAATCACGTGGGCCCCACCCGGAAATCACGTGGGCCCCACCCGGAAATCACGTGGGCCCCACCCGGAAATCACGTGGGCCCCATGGGGAAATCACGTGGGCCCCACCTGGAAATCACGTGGGCCCCACCCGGAAATCACGTGGGCCCCACCCGGAAATCACGTGGGCCCCACCCCGAAATCACGTGGGCCCCACCCGGAAATCACGTGGGCCCCACCCGGAAATCACGTGGGCCCCACCCGGAAATCACGTGGGCCCCACCCGGAAATCACGTGGGCCCCACCCGGAAATCACGTGGGCCCCCAGGGGAAATCACGTGGGCCCCACCCGGAAATCACGTGGGCCCCACCCGGAAATCACGTGGGCCCCACCCGGAAATCACGTGGGCCCCACGGGGAAATCACGTGGGCCCCACCCGGAAATCACGTGGGCCCCACCCGGAAATCACGTGGGCCCCACCCGGAAATCACGTGGGCCCCACCCGGAAATCACGTGGGCCCCACCCGGAAATCACGTGGGGCCCACCCGGAAATCACGTGGGCCCCACCGGGAAATCACGTGGGCCCCACGGGGAAATCACGTGGGCCCCACCCGGAAATCACGTGGGCCCCACCCGGAAATCACGTGGGCCCCACCCGGAAATCACGTGGGCCCCACCCGGAAATCACGTGGGCCCCACCCGGAAATCACGTGGGCCCGACGGGGAAATCACGTGGGCCCCACCCGGAAATCACGTGGGCCCCACCCGGAAATCACGTGGGCCCCACCCGGAAATCACGTGGGCCCCACCCGGAAATCACGTGGGCCCCACCCGGAAATCACGTGGGCCCCACCCGGAAATCACGTGGGCCCCACCCGGAAATCACGTGGGCCCCACCCGGAAATCACGTGGGCCCCACCCGGAAATCACGTGGGCCCCACCCGGAAATCACGTGGGCCCCACCCGGAAATCACGTGGGCCCCCAGGGGAAATCACGTGGGCCCCACAAGGAAATCACGTGGGCCCCACCCGGAAATCACGTGGGCCCCACCCGGAAATCACGTGGGCCCCACCCGGAAATCACGTGGGCCCCACCCGGAAATCACGTGGGCCCCACCCGGAAATCACGTGGGCCCCACCCGGAAATCACGTGGGCCCCACCCGGAAATCACGTGGGCCCCACCCGGAAATCACGTGGGCCCCACCCGGAAATCACGTGGGCCCCACCCGGAAATCACGTGGGCCCCACCCGGAAATCACGTGGGCCCCACCCGGAAATCACGTGGGCCCCACCCGGAAATCACGTGGGCCCCCCCGGAAATCACGTGGGCCCCACCCGGAAATCACGTGGGCCCCACCCGGAAATCACGTGGGCCCCACCCGGAAATCACGTGGGCCCCACGGGGAAATCACGTGGGCCCCACCCGGAAATCACGTGGGGCCCACCCGGAAATCACGTGGGCCCCACGGGGAAGTCACGTGGGCCCCACCCGGAAATCACGTGGGCCCCACCCGGAAATCACGTGGGCCCCACCCGGAAATCACGTGGGCCCCACCCGGAAATCACGTGGGCCCCACCCGGAAATCACGTGGGCCCCACCCGGAAATCACGTGGGCCCCACCCGGAAATCACGTGGGCCCCACCCGGAAATCACGTGGGCCCCCAGGGGAAATCACGTGGGCCCCTCCCGGAAATCACGTGGGCCCCCAGGGGAAATCACGTGGGCCCCACCCGGATATCACGTGGGCCCCACCCGGAAATCACGTGGGCCCCACCCGGAAATCACGTGGGCCCCACGAGGAAATCACGTGGGTCCCACCCGGAAATCACGTGGGCCCAACCCGGAAATCACGTGGGCCCCACCCGGAAATCATGTGGGCCCCACCCGGAAATCACGTGGGCCCCACCCGGAAATCACGTGGGCCCCACCCGGAAATCACGTGGGCCCCACCCGGAAATCACGTGGGCCCCCAGGGGAAATCACGTGGGCCCCACCCGGAAATCACGTGGGCCCCACCCGGAAATCACGTGGGCCCCACCCGGAAATCACGTGGGCCCCACCCGGAAATCACGTGGGCCCCCAGGGGAAATCACGTGGGCCCCACCCGGAAATCACGTGGGCCCCACCCGGAAATCACGTGGGCCCCACCCGGAAATCACGTGGGCCCCACCCGGAAATCACGTGGGCCCCACCCGGAAATCACGTGGGCCCCACCCGGAAATCACGTGGGCCCCACCCGGAAATCACGTGGGCCCCACCCGGAAATCACGTGGGCCCCACCCGGAAATCACGTGGGCCCCCAGGGGAAATCACGTGGGCCCCACCCGGAAATCACGTGGGCCCCACCCGGAAATCACGTGGGCCCCACCCGGAAATCACGTGGGCCCCACCCGGAAATCACGTGGGCCCCACCCGGAAATCACGTGGGCCCCACCCGGAAATCACGTGGGCCCCACCCGGAAATCACGTGGGCCCCCCCGGAAATCACGTGGGCCCCACCCGGAAATCACGTGGGCCCCACCCGGAAATCACGTGGGCCCCACCCGGAAATCACGTGGGCCCCACGGGGAAATCACGTGGGCCCCACCCGGAAATCACGTGGGGCCCACCCGGAAATCACGTGGGCCCCACGAGGAAATCACGTGGGCCCCACCCGGAAATCACGTGGGCCCCACCCGGAAATCACGTGGGCCCCCCCGGAAATCACGTGGGCCCCACCCGGAAATCACGTGGGCCCCACCCGGAAATCACGTGGGCCCCACCCGGAAATCACGTGGGCCCCACCCGGAAATCACGTGGGCCCCACCCGGAAATCACGTGGGCCCCACCCGGAAATCACGTGGGCCCCACCCGGAAATCACGTGGGCCCCACCCGGAAATCACGTGGGCCCCAACCGGAAATCACGTGGGCCCCCAGGGGAAATCACGTGGGCCCCACAAGGAAATCACGTGGGCCCCACCCGGAAATCACGTGGGCCCCACCCGGAAATCACGTGGGCCCCACCCGGAAATCACGTGGGCCCCACGGGGAAATCACGTGGGCCCCACCCGGAAATCACGTGGGCCCCACCCAGAAATCACGTGGGCCCCACCCGGAAATCACGTGGGCCCCACCCGGAAATCACGTGGGCCCCACCCGGAAATCACGTGGGCCCCACCCGGAAATCACGTGGGCCCCACCCGGAAATCACGTGGGCCCCACGGGGAAATCACGTGGGCCCCACCCGGAAATCACGTGGGCCCCACCCGGAAATCACGTGGGCCCCACACGGAAATCACGTGGGCCCCACCCGGAAATCACGTGGGCCCCACCCGGAAATCACGTGGGCCCCACCCGGAAATCACGTGGGCCCCACCCGGAAATCACGTGGGCCCCACCCGGAAATCACGTGGGCCCCACGGGGAAATCAGGTGGGCCCCACCCGGAAATCACGTGGGCACCACGGGGAAATCACGTGGGCCCCACCCGGAAATCACGTGGGCACCACGGGGAAATCACGTGGGCCCCACCCGGAAATCACGTGGGCCCCACCCGGAAATCACGTGGGCCCCACCGGGAAATCACGTGGGGCCCACCCGGAAATCACGTGGGCCCCACCCGGAAATCACGTGGGCCCCACGGGGAAATCACGTGGGCCCCACCCGGAAATCACGTGGGCACCACTCGGAAATCACGTGGGCCCCACACGGAAATCACGTGGGCCCCACCCGGAAATCACGTGGGCCCCACACGGAAATCACGTGGGCCCCACCCGGAAATCACGTGGGCCCCACTCGGAAATCACGTGGGCCCCACCCGGAAATCACGTGGGCCCCACCCGGAAATCACGTGGGCCCCACGGGGAAATCACGTGGGCCCCACCCGGAAATCACGTGGGCCCCACCCGGAAATCACGTGGGCCCCACCCGGAAGTCACGTGGGCCCCACCCGGAAATCACGTGGGCCCCACCCGGAAATCACGTGGGCCCCACCCGGAAATCACGTGGGCCCCACCCGGAAATCACGTGGGCCCCACCCGGAAATCACGTGGGCCCCACCCGGAAATCACGTGGGCCCCACCTGGAAATCACGTGGGCACCACGGGGAAATCACGTGGGCCCCACCCGGAAATCACGTGGGCCCCACCCGGAAATCACGTGGGCCCCACCCGGAAATCACGTGGGGCCCACCCGGAAATCACGTGGGCCCCACCCGGAAATCACGTGGGCCCCACGGGGAAAACACGTGGGCCCCACCCGGAAATCACGTGGGCCCCACCCGGAAATCACGTAGGCCCCACACGGAAATCACGTGGGCCCCACCCGGAAATCACGTGGGCCCCACCCGGAAATCACGTGGGACCCACCCGGAAATCACGTGGGCCCCACCCGTAAATCACGTGGGCCCCACGGGGAAATCACGTGGGCCCCACCCGGAAATCACGTGGGCCCCACCCGGAAATCACGTGGGCCCCACCCGGAAATCACGTGGGACCCCAGGGGAAATCACGTGGGCCCCACCCGGAAATCACGTGGGCCCCACCCGGAAATCACGTGGGCCCCACCCGGAAATCACGTGGGCCCCACCCGGAAATCACGTGGGCCCCACCCGGAAATCACGTGGGCCCCACCCGGAAATCACGTGGGCCCCACCCGGAAATCACGTGGGCCCCACCCGGAAATCACGTGGGCCCCACCCGGAAATCACGTGGGCCCCACCCGGAAATCACGTGGGCCCCACCCGGAAATCACGTGGGGCCCACCCGGAAATCACGTGGGCCCCACCCGGAAATCACGTGGGCCCCACGGGGAAATCACGTGGGCCCCACCCGGAAATCACGTGGCCCCACCCGGAAATCACGTGGGCCCCACCCTGAAATCACGTGGGCCCCACCCGGAAATCACGTGGGCCCCACCCGGAAATCACGTGGGCCCCACCCGGAAATCACGTGGGCCCCACCCGGAAATCACGTGGGCCCCACTCGGAAATCACGTGGGCCCCACCCGGAAATCACGTGGGCCCCCAGGGGAAATCACGTGGGCCCCACCCGGAAATCACGTGGGCCCCACCCGGAAATCACGTGGGACCCCAGGGGAAATCACGTGGGCCCCACCCGGAAATCACGTGGGCCCCACCCGGAAATCACGTGGGCCCCACCCGGAAATCACGTGGGCCCCACCCGGAAATCACGTGGGCCCCACCCGGAAATCACGTGGGCCCCACCCGGAAATCACGTGGGCCCCACCCGGAAATCACGTGGGCCCCACCCGGAAATCACGTGGGCCCCACCCGGAAATCACGTGGGCCCCACCCGGAAATCACGTGGGCCCCACTCGGAAATCACGTGGGCCCCACCCGGAAATCACGTGGGCCCCCAGGGGAAATCACGTGGGCCCCACCCGGAAATCACGTGGGCCCCACCCGGAAATCACGTGGGCCCCACCCGGAAATCACGTGGGCCCCACCCGGAAATCACGTGGGCCCCACCCTGAAATCACGTGGGCCCCACCCGGAAATCACGTGGGCCCCACCCTGAAATCACGTGGGCCCCACCCGGAAATCACGTGGGCCCCACCCGGAAATCACGTGGGCCCCACCCGGAAATCACGTGGGCCCCACCCGGAAATCACGTGGGCCCCACTCGGAAATCACGTGGGCCCCACCCGGAAATCACGTGGGCCCCCAGGGGAAATCACGTGGGCCCCACCCGGAAATCACGTGGGGCCCACCCGGAAATCACGTGGGCCCCACCCGGAAATCACGTGGGCCCCACCCGGAAATCACGTGGGCCCCACCCGGAAATCACGGGGGCCCCACCCGGAAATCACGTGGGCCCCACGGGGAAATCACGTGGGCCCCACCCGGAAATCACGTGGGGCCCACCCGGAAATCACGTGGGCCCCACGGGGAAATCACGTGGGCCCCACGGGGAAATCACGTGGGCCCCACCCGGAAATCACGTGGGCCCCACCCGGAAATCACGTGGGCCCCACCCGGAAATCACGTGGGCCCCACCCGGAAATCACGTGGGCCCCACCCGGAAATCACGTGGGCCCCACCCGGAAATCACGTGGGCCCTACCCGGAAATCACGTGGGCCCCCAGGGGAAATCACGTGGGCCCCACCCGGAAATCACGTGGGCCCCCAGGGGAAATCACGTGGGCCCCACCCGGATATCACGTGGGCCCCACCCGGAAATCACGTGGGCCCCACCCGGAAATCACGTGGGCCCCACGGGGAAATCACGTGGGTCCCACCCGGAAATCACGTGGGCCCCACCCGGAAATCACGTGGGCCCCACCCGGAAATCACGTGGGCCCCACCCGGAAATCACGTGGGCCCCACCCGGAAATCACGTGGGCCCCACCCGGAAATCACGTGGGCCCCACGGGGAAATCACGTGGGCCCCACCTGGAAGTCACGTGGGCCCCACCCGGAAATCACGTGGGCCCCACCCGGAAGTCACGTGGGCCCCACCCGGAAATCACGTGGGCCCCACCCGGAAATCACGTGGGCCCCACCCGGAAATCACGTGGGCCCCACCCGGAAATCACGTGGGCCCCCAGGGGAAATCACGTGGGCCCCACCCGGAAATCACGTGGGCCCCACCCGGAAATCACGTGGGCCCCACCCGGAAATCACGTGGGCCCCACCCGGAAATCACGTGGGCCCCACCCGGAAATCACGTGGGCCCCACGGGGAAATCACGTGGGCCCCACGGGGAAATCACGTGGGCCCCACCCGGAAATCACGTGGGCCCCACCCGGAAATCACGTGGGCCCCACCCGGAAATCACGTGGGGCCCACCCGGAAATCACGTGGGCCCCACGGGGAAATCACGTGGGCCCCACCCGGAAATCACGTGGGCCCCACCCGGAAATCACGTGGGCCCCACCCGGAAATCACGTGGGCCCCAACCGGAAATCACGTGGGCCCCACCCGGAAATCACGTGGGCCCGACGGGGAAATCACGTGGGCCCCACCCGGAAATCACGTGGGCCCCACCCGGAAATCACGTGGGCCCCACCCGGAAATCACGTGGGCCCCACCCGGAAATCACGTGGGCCCCACCCGGAAATCACGTGGGCCCCACCCGGAAATCACGTGGGCCCCACCCGGAAATCACGTGGGCCCCACCCGGAAATCACGTGGGCCCCACCCGGAAATCACGTGGGCCCCACCCGGAAATCACGTGGGCCCCACCCGGAAATCACGTGGGCCCCCAGGGGAAATCACTTGGGCCCCACCCGGAAATCACGTGGGCCCCACCCGGAAATCACGTGGGCCCCACCCGGAAATCACGTGGGCCCCACGGGGAAATCACGTGGGCCCCACCCGGAAATCACGTGGGCCCCACCCGGAAATCACGTGGGCCCCACCCGGAAATCACGTGGGCCCCACCCGGAAATCACGTGGGCCCCACCCGGATATCACGTGGGCCCCACCCGGAAATCACGTGGGCCCCACCCGGAAATCACGTGGGCCCCACCCGGAAATCACGTGGGCCCCACCCGGAAATCACGTGGGCCCCACGGGGAAATCACGTGGGTCCCACCCGGAAATCACGTGGGCCCCACCCGTAAATCACGTGGGCCCCACCCGGAAATCACGTGGGCCCCACCCGGAAATCACGTGGGCCCCACGGGGAAATCACGTGGGCCCCACCTGGAAATCACGTGGGCCCCACCCGGAAATCACGTGGGCCCCACCCGGAAATCACGTGGGCCCCACCCGGAATTCACGTGGGCCCCACCCGGAAATCACGTGGGCCCCCAGGGGAAATCACGTGGGCCCCACCCGGAAATCACGTGGGCCCCACCCGGAAATCACGTGGGCCCCACCCGGAAATCACGTGGGCCCCACCCGGAAATCACGTGGGCCCCACCCGGAAATCACGTGGGCCCCACCCGGAAATCACGTGGGCCCCACCCGGAAATCACGTGGGCCCCACCCGGAAATCACGTGGGCCCCACCCGGAAATCACGTGGGCCCCACCCGGAAATCACGTGGGCCCCACCCGGAAATCACGTGGGCCCCACCCGGAAATCACGTGGGCCCCACACGGAAATCACGTGGGCCCCACCTGGAAATCACGTGGGCACCACGGGGAAATCACGTGGGCCCCACCCGGAAATCACGTGGGCCCCACCCGGAAATCACGTGGGCCCCACCCGGAAATCACGTGGGCCCCACCCGGAAATCACGTGGGCCCCACTCGGAAATCACGTGGGCCCCACCCGGAAATCACGTGGGCCCCCAGGGGAAATCACGTGGGCCCCACCCGGAAATCACGTGGGCCCCACCCGGAAATCACGTGGGACCCCAGGGGAAATCACGTGGGCCCCACCCGGAAATCACGTGGGCCCCACCCGGAAATCACGTGGGCCCCACCCGGAAATCACGTGGGCCCCACCCGGAAATCACGTGGGCCCCACCCGGAAATCACGTGGGCCCCACCCGGAAATCACGTGGGCCCCACCCGGAAATCACGTGGGCCCCACCCGGAAATCACGTGGGCCCCACCCGGAAATCACGTGGGCCCCACCCGGAAATCACGTGGGCCCCCAGGGGAAATCACGTGGGCCCCACCCGGAAATCACGTGGGCCCCCAGGGGAAATCACGTGGGCCCCACCCGGAAATCACTTGGGCCCCACCCGGAAATCACGTGGGCCCCACCCGGAAATCACGTGGGCCCCACCCGGAAATCACGTGGGCCCCACCCGGAAATCACGTGGGCCCCACCCGGAAATCACGTGGGCCCCACCCGGAAATCACGTGGGCCCCACCCGGAAATCACGTGGGCCCCACTCGGAAATCACGTGGGCCCCACCCGGAAATCACGTGGGCCCCCAGGGGAAATCACGTGGGCCCCACCCGGAAATCACGTGGGCCCCACCCGGAAATCACGTGGGACCCCAGGGGAAATCACGTGGGCCCCACCCGGAAATCACGTGGGCCCCACCCGGAAATCACGTGGGCCCCACCCGGAAATCACGTGGGCCCCACCCGGAAATCACGTGGGCCCCACCCGGAAATCACGTGGGCACCACGGGGAAATCACGTGGGCCCCACCCGGAAATCACGTGGGCCCCACCCGGAAATCACGTGGGCCCCACCCGGAAATCACGTGGGCCCCACCCGGAAATCACGTGGGCCCCACTCGGAAATCACGTGGGCCCCACCCGGAAATCACGTGGGCCCCCAGGGGAAATCACGTGGGCCCCACCCGGAAATCACGTGGGCCCCACCCGGAAATCACGTGGGACCCCAGGGGAAATCACGTGGGCCCCACCCGGAAATCACGTGGGCCCCACCCGGAAATCACGTGGGCCCCACCCGGAAATCACGTGGGCCCCACCCGGAAATCACGTGGGCCCCACCCGGAAATCACGTGGGCCCCACCCGGAAATCACGTGGGCCCCACCCGGAAATCACGTGGGCCCCACCCGGAAATCACGTGCGCCCCCAGGGGAAATCACGTGGGCCCCACCCGGAAATCACGTGGGCCCCCAGGGGAAATCACGTGGGCCCCACCCGGAAATCACGTGGGCCCCCAGGGGAAATCACGTGGGCCCCACCCGGAAATCACGTGGGCCCCACCCGGAAATCACGTGGGCCCCACCCGGAAATCACGTGGGCCCCACCCGGAAATCACGTGGGCCCCACCCTGAAATCACGTGGGCCCCACCCGGAAATCACGTGGGCCCCACCCTGAAATCACGTGGGCCCCACCCGGAAATCACGTGGGCCCCACCCGGAAATCACGTGGGCCCCACCCGGAAATCACGTGGGCCCCACCCGGAAATCACGTGGGCCCCACTCGGAAATCACGTGGGCCCCACCCGGAAATCACGTGGGCCCCCAGGGGAAATCACGTGGGCCCCACCCGGAAATCACGTGGGGCCCACCCGGAAATCACGTGGGCCCCACCCGGAAATCACGTGGGCCCCACCCGGAAATCACGTGGGCCCCACCCGGAAATCACGTGGGCCCCACCCGGAAATCACGTGGGCCCCACGGGGAAATCACGTGGACCCCACCCGGAAATCACGTGGGGCCCACCCGGAAATCACGTGGGCCCCACGGGGAAATCACGTGGGCCCCACGGGGAAATCACGTGGGCCCCACCCGGAAATCACGTGGGCCCCACCCGGAAATCACGTGGGCCCCACCCGGAAATCACGTGGGCCCCACCCGGAAATCACGTGGGCCCCACCCGGAAATCACGTGGGCCCCACCCGGAAATCACGTGGGCCCCACCCGGAAATCACGTGGGCCCTACCCGGAAATCACGTGGGCCCCCAGGGGAAATCACGTGGGCCCCACCCGGAAATCACGTGGGCCCCCAGGGGAAATCACGTGGGCCCCACCCGGATATCACGTGGGCCCCACCCGGAAATCACGTGGGCCCCACCCGGAAATCACGTGGGCCCCACGGGGAAATCACGTGGGTCCCACCCGGAAATCACGTGGGCCCCACCCGGAAATCACGTGGGCCCCACCCGGAAATCACGTGGGCCCCACCCGGAAATCACGTGGGCCCCACCCGGAAATCACGTGGGCCCCACCCGGAAATCACGTGGGCCCCACGGGGAAATCACGTGGGCCCCACCTGGAAATCACGTGGGCCCCACCCGGAAATCACGTGGGCCCCACCCGGAAGTCACGTGGGCCCCACCCGGAAATCACGTGGGCCCCACCCGGAAATCACGTGGGCCCCACCCGGAAATCACGTGGGCCCCACCCGGAAATCACGTGGGCCCCACCCGGAAATCACGTGGGCCCCACCCGGAAATCACGTGGGCCCCCAGGGGAAATCACGTGGGCCCCACCCGGAAATCACGTGGGCCCCACCCGGAAATCACGTGGGCCCCACCCGGAAATCACGTGGGCCCCACGGGGAAATCACGTGGGCCCCACGGGGAAATCACGTGGGCCCCACCCGGAAATCACGTGGGCCCCACCCGGAAATCACGTGGGCCCCACCCGGAAATCACGTGGGGCCCACCCGGAAATCACGTGGGCCCCACGGGGAAATCACGTGGGCCCCACCCGGAAATCACGTGGGCCCCACCCGGAAATCACGTGGGCCCCACCCGGAAATCACGTGGGCCCCAACCGGAAATCACGTGGGCCCCACCCGGAAATCACGTGGGCCCGACGGGGAAATCACGTGGGCCCCACCCGGAAATCACGTGGGCCCCACCCGGAAATCACGTGGGCCCCACCCGGAAATCACGTGGGCCCCACCCGGAAATCACGTGGGCCCCACCCGGAAATCACGTGGGCCCCACCCGGAAATCACGTGGGCCCCACCCGGAAATCACGTGGGCCCCACCCGGAAATCACGTGGGCCCCACCCGGAAATCACGTGGGCCCCACCCGGAAATCACGTGGGCCCCACCCGGAAATCACGTGGGCCCCCAGGGGAAATCACTTGGGCCCCACCCGGAAATCACGTGGGCCCCACCCGGAAATCACGTGGGCCCCACCCGGAAATCACGTGGGCCCCACGGGGAAATCACGTGGGCCCCACCCGGAAATCACGTGGGCCCCACCCGGAAATCACGTGGGCCCCACGGGGAAATCACGTGGGCCCCACCCGGAAATCACGTGGGCCCCACCCGGATATCACGTGGGCCCCACCCGGAAATCACGTGGGCCCCACCCGGAAATCACGTGGGCCCCACGGGGAAATCACGTGGGTCCCACCCGGAAATCACGTGGGCCCCACCCGTAAATCACGTGGGCCCCACCCGGAAATCACGTGGGCCCCACCCGGAAATCACGTGGGCCCCACCCGGAAATCACGTGGGCCCCACCCGGAAATCACGTGGGCCCCACGGGGAAATCACGTGGGCCCCACCTGGAAATCACGTGGGCCCCACCCGGAAATCACGTGGGCCCCACCCGGAAATCACGTCGGCCCCACCCGGAATTCACGTGGGCCCCACCCGGAAATCACGTGGGCCCCCAGGGGAAATCACGTGGGCCCCACCCGGAAATCACGTGGGCCCCACCCGGAAATCACGTGGGCCCCACCCGGAAATCACGTGGGCCCCACCCGGAAATCACGTGGGCCCCACCCGGAAATCACGTGGGCCCCACCCGGAAATCACGTGGGCCCCACCCGGAAATCACGTGGGCCCCACCCGGAAATCACGTGGGCCCCACCCGGAAATCACGTGGGCCCCACCCGGAAATCACGTGGGCCCCACCCGGAAATCACGTGGGCCCCACACGGAAATCACGTGGGCCCCACCCGGAAATCACGTGGGCCCCACCCGGAAATCACGTGGGCCCCACCCGGAAATCACGTGGGCCCCACCCGGAAATCACGTGGGCCCTACCCGGAAATCACGTGGGCCCCACCCGGAAATCACGTGGGCCCCACCCGGAAATCACGTGGGCCCCACCCGGAAATCACGTGGGCCCCACCCGGAAATCACGTGGGCCCCCAGGGGAAATCACGTGGGCCCCACAAGGAAATCACGTGGGCCCCACCCGGAAATCACGTGGGCCCCACCCGGAAATCACGTGGGCCCCACCCGGAAATCACGTGGGCCCCACCCGGAAATCACGTGGGCCCCACCCGGAAATCACGTGGGCCCCACCCGGAAATCACGTGGGCCCCACCCGGAAATCACGTGGGCCCCACCCGGAAATCACGTGGGCCCCACCCGGAAATCACGTGGGCCCCACCCGGAAATCACGTGGGCCCCACCCGGAAATCACGTGGGCCCCACCCGGAAATCACGTGGGCCCCACCCGGAAATCACGTGGGCCCCACCCGGAAATCACGTGGGCCCCCAGGGGAAATCACGTGGGCCCCACAAGGAAATCACGTGGGCCCCACCCGGAAATCACGTGGGCCCCACCCGGAAATCACGTGGGCCCCACCCGGAAATCACGTGGGCCCCACGGGGAAATCACGTGGGCCCCACCCGGAAATCACGTGGGCCCCACCCGGAAATCACGTGGGCCCCACCCGGAAATCACGTGGGCCCCACCCGGAAATCACGTGGGCCCCACCCGGAAATCACGTGGGCCCCACCCGGAAATCACGTGGGCCCCACCCGGAAATCACTTGGGCCCCACCCGGAAATCACGTGGGCCCCACGGGGAAATCACGTGGGCCCCACCCGGAAATCACGTGGGCCCCACCCGGAAATCACGTGGGCCCCACCCGGAAATCACGTGGGCCCCACCCGGAAATCACGTGGGCCCCACCCGGAAATCACGTGGGCCCCACGGGGAAATCAGGTGGGCCCCACCCGGAAATCACGTGGGCACCACGGGGAAATCACGTGGGCCCCACCCGGAAATCACGTGGGCCCCACGGGGAAATCACGTGGGCCCCACCCGGAAATCACGTGGGCCCCACCCGGAAATCACGTGGGCCCCACCGGGAAATCACGTGGGGCCCACCCGGAAATCACGTGGGCCCCACCCGGAAATCACGTGGGCCCCACGGGGAAATCACGTGGGCCCCACCCGGAAATCACGTGGGCACCACCCGGAAATCACGTGGGCCCCACACGGAAATCACGTGGGCCCCACCCGGAAATCACGTGGGCCCCACACGGAAATCACGTGGGCCCCACCCGGAAATCACGTGGGCCCCACCCGGAAATCACGTGGGCCCCACCCGGAAATCACGTGGGCCCCACCCGGAAATCACGTGGGCCCCACGGGGAAATCACGTGGGCCCCACCCGGAAATCACGTGGGCCCCACCCGGAAGTCACGTGGGCCCCACCCGGAAGTCACGTGGGCCCCACCCGGAAATCACGTGGGCCCCACCCGGAAATCACGTGGGCCCCACCCGGAAATCACGTGGGCCCCACCCGGAAATCACGTGGGCCCCACCCGGAAATCACGTGGGCCCCACCCGGAAATCACGTGGGCCCCACCCGGAAATCACGTGGGCACCATGGGGAAATCACGTGGGCCCCACCCGGAAATCACGTGGGCCCCACCCGGAAATCACGTGGGCCCCACCCGGAAATCACGTGGGGCCCACCCGGAAATCACGTGGGCCCCACCCGGAAATCACGTGGGCCCCACGGGGAAAACACGTGGGCCCCACCCGGAAATCACGTGGGCCCCACCCGGAAATCACGTGGGCCCCACCCGGAAATCACGTGGGCCCCACCCGGAAATCACGTGGGCCCCACCCGGAAATCACGTGAGCCCCACCCGGAAATCACGTGGGCCCCACGGGGAAATCACGTGGGCCCCACCCGGAAATCACGTGGGCCCCACCCGGAAATCACGTGGGCCCCACGGGGAAATCACGTGGGCCCCACCCGGAAATCACGTGGGCCCCACCCGGAAATCACGTGGGCCCCACCCGGAAATCACGTGGGCCCCACCCGGAAATCACGTGGGCCCCACCCGGAAATCACGTGGGCCCCACCCGGAAATCACGTGGGCCCCACCCGGAAATCACGTGGGCCCCCAGGGGAAATCACGTGGGCCCCACCCGGAAATCACGTGGGCCCCACCCGGAAATCACGTGGGCCCCACCCGGAAATCACGTGGGCCCGACGGGGAAATCACGTGGGCCCCACCCGGAAATCACGTGGGCCCCACCCGGAAATCACGTGGGCCCCACCCGGAAATCACGTGGGCCCCACCCGGAAATCACGTGGGCCCCACCCGGAAATCACGTGGGCCCCACCCGGAAATCACGTGGGCCCCACCCGGAAATCACGTGGGCCCCACCCGGAAATCACGTGGGCCCCACCCGGAAATCACGTGGGCCCCACCCGGAAATCACGTGGGCCCCCAGGGGAAATCACTTGGGCCCCACCCGGAAATCACGTGGGCCCCACCCGGAAATCACGTGGGCCCCACCCGGAAATCACGTGGGCCCCACGGGGAAATCACGTGGGCCCCACCCGGAAATCACGTGGGCCCCACGGGGAAATCACGTGGGTCCCACCCGGAAATCACGTGGGCCCCACCCGGAAATCACGTGGGCCCCACCCGGAAATCACGTGGGCCCCACCCGGAAATCACGTGGGCCCCACCCGGAAATCACGTGGGCCCCACGGGGAAATCACGTGGGCCCCACCCGGAAATCACGTGGGCCCCACCCGGAAATCACGTGGGCCCCACCCGGAAATCACGTGGGCCCCACCCGGAAATCACGTGGGCCCCACCCGGAAATCACGTGGGCCCCACCCGGAAATCACGTGGGCCCCACCCGGAAATCACGTGGGCCCCACCCGGAAATCACGTGGGCCCCACCCGGAAATCACGTGGGCCCCACGGGGAAATCAGGTGGGCCCCACCCGGAAATCACGTGGGCCCCACCCAGAAATCACGTGGGCCCCACCCGGAAATCACGTGGGCCCCACCCGGAAATCACGTGGGCCCCCAGGGGAAATCACTTGGGCCCCACCCGGAAATCACGTGGGCCCCACCCGGAAATCACGTGGGCCCCACCCGGAAATCACGTGGGCCCCACGGGGAAATCACGTGGGCCCCACCCGGAAATCACGTGGGCCCCACGGGGAAATCACGTGGGTCCCACCCGGAAATCACGTGGGCCCCACCCGGAAATCACGTGGGCCCCACCCGGAAATCACGTGGGCCCCACCCGGAAATCACGTGGGCCCCACCCGGAAATCACGTGGGCCCCACGGGGAAATCACGTGGGCCCCACCCGGAAATCACGTGGGCCCCACCCGGAAATCACGTGGGCCCCACCCGGAAATCACGTGGGCCCCACCCGGAAATCACGTGGGCCCCACCCGGAAATCACGTGGGCCCCACCCGGAAATCACGTGGGCCCCACCCGGAAATCACGTGGGCCCCACCCGGAAATCACGTGGGCCCCACCCGGAAATCACGTGGGCCCCCAGGGGAAATCACGTGGGCCCCACCCGGAAATCACGTGGGCCCCACCCGGAAATCACGTGGGCCCCACCCGGAAATCACGTGGGCCCCACGGGGAAATCACGTGGGCCCCACCCGGAAATCACGTGGGCCCCACCCGGAAATCACGTGGGCCCCCAGGGGAAATCACGTGGGCCCCACCCGGAAATCACGTGGGCCCCACCCGGAAATCACGTGGGCCCCACCCGGAAATCACGTGGGCCCCACCCGGAAATCACGTGGGCCCCACCCGGAAATCACGTGGGCCCCACCCGGAAATCACGTGGGCCCCACCCGGAAATCACGTGGGCCCCACCCGGAAATCACGTGGGCCCCACCCGGAAATCACGTGGGCCCCACCCGGAAATCACGTGGGCCCCACCCGGAAATCACGTGGGCCCCACCCGGAAATCACGTGGGCCCCACCCGGAAATCACGTGGGCCCCACCCGGAAATCACGTGGGCCCCACCCGGAAATCACGTGGGCCCCACCCGGAAATCACGTGGGCCCCACCCGGAAATCACGTGGGCCCCACCCGGAAATCACGTGGGCCCCACCCAGAAATCACGTGGGGCCCACCCGGAAATCACGTGGGCCCCACGGGGAAATCACGTGGGCCCCACCCGGAAATCACGTGGGCCCCACCCGGAAATCACGTGGGCCCCACCCGGAAATCACGTGGGCCCCACCCGGAAATCACGTGGGCCCCACCCGGAAATCACGTGGGCCCCACCCGGAAATCACGTGGGCCCCACCCGGAAATCACGTGGGCCCCACCCGGAAATCACGTGGGCCCTACCCGGAAATCACGTGGGCCCCCAGGGGAAATCACGTGGGCCCCACCCGGAAATCACGTGGGCCCCACCCGGAAATCACGTGGGCCCCACCCGGAAATCACGTGGGCCCCACCCGGAAATCACGTGGGCCCCACCCGGAAATCACGTGGGCCCCACCCGGAAATCACGTGAGCCCCACCCGGAAATCACGTGGGCCCCACGGGGAAATCACGTGGGCCCCACGGGGAAATCACGTGGGCCCCACCCGGAAATCACGTGGGCCCCACGGGGAAATCACGTGGGCCCCACCCGGAAATCACGTGGGCCCCACCCGGAAATCACGTGGGCCCCACCCGGAAATCACGTGGGCCCCACCCGGAAATCACGTGGGCCCCACCCGGAAATCACGTGGGCCCCACCCGGAAATCACGTGGGCCCCACCCGGAAATCACGTGGGCCCCACCCGGAAATCACGTGGGCCCCACCCGGAAATCACGTGGGCCCCACACGGAAATCACGTGGGCCCCACACGGAAATCACGTGGGCCCCACCCGGAAATCACGTGGGCCCCACGGGGAAATCACGTGGGCCCCACGCAGAAATCACGTGGGCCCCACGGGGAAATCACGTGGGCCCCACCCGGAAATCACGTGGGCCCCACGGGGAAATCACGTGGGCCCCACCCGGAAATCACGTGGGCCCCACCCGGAAATCACGTGGGCCCCACCCGGAAATCACGTGGGCCCCACCCGGAAATCACGTGGGCCCCACCCGGAAATCACGTGGGCCCCACGGGGAAATCACGTGGGCCCCACCCGGAAATCACGTGGGCCCCACCCGGAAATCACGTGGGCCCCACCCGGAAATCACGTGGGCCCCACCCGGAAATCACGTGGGCCCCACCCGGAAATCACGTGGGCCCCACCCGGAAATCACGTGGGCCCCACCCGGAAATCACTTGGGCCCCACCCGGAAATCACGTGGGCCCCACGGGGAAATCACGTGGGCCCCACCCGGAAATCACGTGGGCCCCACCCGGAAATCACGTGGGCCCCACCCGGAAATCACGTGGGCCCCACCCGGAAATCACGTGGGCCCCACCCGGAAATCACGTGGGCCCCACGGGGAAATCAGGTGGGCCCCACCCGGAAATCACGTGGGCACCACGGGGAAATCACGTGGGCCCCACCCGGAAATCACGTGGGCCCCACGGGGAAATCACGTGGGCCCCACCCGGAAATCACGTGGGCCCCACCCGGAAATCACGTGGGCCCCACCGGGAAATCACGTGGGGCCCACCCGGAAATCACGTGGGCCCCACCCGGAAATCACGTGGGCCCCACGGGGAAATCACGTGGGCCCCACCCGGAAATCACGTGGGCACCACCCGGAAATCACGTGGGCCCCACACGGAAATCACGTGGGCCCCACCCGGAAATCACGTGGGCCCCACACGGAAATCACGTGGGCCCCACCCGGAAATCACGTGGGCCCCACCCGGAAATCACGTGGGCCCCACCCGGAAATCACGTGGGCCCCACCCGGAAATCACGTGGGCCCCACGGGGAAATCACGTGGGCCCCACCCGGAAATCACGTGGGCCCCACCCGGAAATCACGTGGGCCCCACCCGGAAGTCACGTGGGCCCCACCCGGAAATCACGTGGGCCCCACCCGGAAATCACGTGGGCCCCACCCGGAAATCACGTGGGCCCCACCCGGAAATCACGTGGGCCCCACCCGGAAATCACGTGGGCCCCACCCGGAAATCACGTGGGCCCCACCCGGAAATCACGTGGGCACCATGGGGAAATCACGTGGGCCCCACCCGGAAATCACGTGGGCCCCACCCGGAAATCACGTGGGCCCCACCCGGAAATCACGTGGGGCCCACCCGGAAATCACGTGGGCCCCACCCGGAAATCACGTGGGCCCCACGGGGAAAACACGTGGGCCCCACCCGGAAATCACGTGGGCCCCACCCGGAAATCACGTGGGCCCCACCCGGAAATCACGTGGGCCCCACCCGGAAATCACGTGGGCCCCACCCGGAAATCACGTGAGCCCCACCCGGAAATCACGTGGGCCCCACGGGGAAATCACGTGGGCCCCACCCGGAAATCACGTGGGCCCCACCCGGAAATCACGTGGGCCCCACGGGGAAATCACGTGGGCCCCACCCGGAAATCACGTGGGCCCCACCCGGAAATCACGTGGGCCCCACCCGGAAATCACGTGGGCCCCACCCGGAAATCACGTGGGCCCCACCCGGAAATCACGTGGGCCCCACCCGGAAATCACGTGGGCCCCACCCGGAAATCACGTGGGCCCCCAGGGGAAATCACGTGGGCCCCACCCGGAAATCACGTGGGCCCCACCCGGAAATCACGTGGGCCCCACCCGGAAATCACGTGGGCCCGACGGGGAAATCACGTGGGCCCCACCCGGAAATCACGTGGGCCCCACCCGGAAATCACGTGGGCCCCACCCGGAAATCACGTGGGCCCCACCCGGAAATCACGTGGGCCCCACCCGGAAATCACGTGGGCCCCACCCGGAAATCACGTGGGCCCCACCCGGAAATCACGTGGGCCCCACCCGGAAATCACGTGGGCCCCACCCGGAAATCACGTGGGCCCCACCCGGAAATCACGTGGGCCCCCAGGGGAAATCACTTGGGCCCCACCCGGAAATCACGTGGGCCCCACCCGGAAATCACGTGGGCCCCACCCGGAAATCACGTGGGCCCCACGGGGAAATCACGTGGGCCCCACCCGGAAATCACGTGGGCCCCACGGGGAAATCACGTGGGTCCCACCCGGAAATCACGTGGGCCCCACCCGGAAATCACGTGGGCCCCACCCGGAAATCACGTGGGCCCCACCCGGAAATCACGTGGGCCCCACCCGGAAATCACGTGGGCCCCACGGGGAAATCACGTGGGCCCCACCCGGAAATCACGTGGGCCCCACCCGGAAATCACGTGGGCCCCACCCGGAAATCACGTGGGCCCCACCCGGAAATCACGTGGGCCCCACCCGGAAATCACGTGGGCCCCACCCGGAAATCACGTGGGCCCCACCCGGAAATCACGTGGGCCCCACCCGGAAATCACGTGGGCCCCACCCGGAAATCACGTGGGCCCCACGGGGAAATCAGGTGGGCCCCACCCGGAAATCACGTGGGCCCCACCCAGAAATCACGTGGGCCCCACCCGGAAATCACGTGGGCCCCACCCGGAAATCACGTGGGCCCCCAGGGGAAATCACTTGGGCCCCACCCGGAAATCACGTGGGCCCCACCCGGAAATCACGTGGGCCCCACCCGGAAATCACGTGGGCCCCACGGGGAAATCACGTGGGCCCCACCCGGAAATCACGTGGGCCCCACGGGGAAATCACGTGGGTCCCACCCGGAAATCACGTGGGCCCCACCCGGAAATCACGTGGGCCCCACCCGGAAATCACGTGGGCCCCACCCGGAAATCACGTGGGCCCCACCCGGAAATCACGTGGGCCCCACGGGGAAATCACGTGGGCCCCACCCGGAAATCACGTGGGCCCCACCCGGAAATCACGTGGGCCCCACCCGGAAATCACGTGGGCCCCACCCGGAAATCACGTGGGCCCCACCCGGAAATCACGTGGGCCCCACCCGGAAATCACGTGGGCCCCACCCGGAAATCACGTGGGCCCCACCCGGAAATCACGTGGGCCCCACCCGGAAATCACGTGGGCCCCCAGGGGAAATCACGTGGGCCCCACCCGGAAATCACGTGGGCCCCACCCGGAAATCACGTGGGCCCCACCCGGAAATCACGTGGGCCCCACGGGGAAATCACGTGGGCCCCACCCGGAAATCACGTGGGCCCCACCCGGAAATCACGTGGGCCCCCAGGGGAAATCACGTGGGCCCCACCCGGAAATCACGTGGGCCCCACCCGGAAATCACGTGGGCCCCACCCGGAAATCACGTGGGCCCCACCCGGAAATCACGTGGGCCCCACCCGGAAATCACGTGGGCCCCACCCGGAAATCACGTGGGCCCCACCCGGAAATCACGTGGGCCCCACCCGGAAATCACGTGGGCCCCACCCGGAAATCACGTGGGCCCCACCCGGAAATCACGTGGGCCCCACCCGGAAATCACGTGGGCCCCACCCGGAAATCACGTGGGCCCCACCCGGAAATCACGTGGGCCCCACCCGGAAATCACGTGGGCCCCACCCGGAAATCACGTGGGCCCCACCCGGAAATCACGTGGGCCCCACCCGGAAATCACGTGGGCCCCACCCGGAAATCACGTGGGCCCCACCCGGAAATCACGTGGGCCCCACCCGGAAATCACGTGGGCCCCACCCGGAAATCACGTGGGCCCCACCCGGAAATCACGTGGGCCCCACCCGGAAATCACGTGGGCCCCACCCGGAAATCACGTGGGCCCCACCCGGAAATCACGTGGGCCCTACCCGGAAATCACGTGGGCCCCCAGGGGAAATCACGTGGGCCCCACCCGGAAATCACGTGGGCCCCACCCGGAAATCACGTGGGCCCCACCCGGAAATCACGTGGGCCCCACCCGGAAATCACGTGGGCCCCACCCGGAAATCACGTGGGCCCCACCCGGAAATCACGTGAGCCCCACCCGGAAATCACGTGGGCCCCACGGGGAAATCACGTGGGCCCCACGGGGAAATCACGTGGGCCCCACCCGGAAATCACGTGGGCCCCACGGGGAAATCACGTGGGCCCCACCCGGAAATCACGTGGGCCCCACCCGGAAATCACGTGGGCCCCACCCGGAAATCACGTGGGCCCCACCCGGAAATCACGTGGGCCCCACCCGGAAATCACGTGGGCCCCACCCGGAAATCACGTGGGCCCCACCCGGAAATCACGTGGGCCCCACCCGGAAATCACGTGGGCCCCACCCGGAAATCACGTGGGCCCCACACGGAAATCACGTGGGCCCCACACGGAAATCACGTGGGCCCCACCCGGAAATCACGTGGGCCCCACGGGGAAATCACGTGGGCCCCACGCAGAAATCACGTGGGCCCCACGGGGAAATCACGTGGGCCCCACCCGGAAATCACGTGGGCCCCACGGGGAAATCACGTGGGCCCCACCCGGAAATCACGTGGGCCCCACCCGGAAATCACGTGGGCCCCACCCGGAAATCACGTGGGCCCCACCCGGAAATCACGTGGGCCCCACGGGGAAATCACGTGGGCCCTACGCGGAAATCACGTGGGTCCCACCCGGAAATCACGTGGGCCCCACCCGGAAATCACGTGGGCCCCACCCGGAAATCACGTGGGCCCAACCCGGAAATCACGTGGGCCCCACCCGGAAATCACGTGGGCCCCACCCGGAAATCACGTGGGCCCCCAGGGGAAATCACGTGGGCCCCACCCTGAAATCACGTGGGCCCCACCCGGAAATCACGTGGGCCCCACCCGGAAATAACGTGGGCCCCACCCGGAAATCACGTGGGCCCCACCCGGAAATCACGTGGGCCCCACCGGGAAATCACGTGGGCCCCACCCGGAAATCAAGTGGGCCCCACCCGGAAATCACGTGGGCCCCACCCGGAAATCACGTGGGCCCCCAGGGGAAATCATGTGGGCCCCACCCGGAAATCACGTGGGCCCCACCCGGAAATCACGTGGGCCCCACCCGGAAATCACTTGGGCCCCACCCGGAAATCACGTGGGCCCCACCCGGAAATCACGTGGGCCCCATCCGGAAATCACGTGGGCCCCACGGGGAAATCACGTGGGCCCCACCCGGAAATCACGTGGGGCCCACCCGGAAATCACGTGGGCCCCACCCGGAAATCACGTGGGCCCCACCCGGAAATCACGTGGGCCCCACCCGGAAATCACGTGGGCCCCCAGGGGAAATCACGTGGGCCCCACCCGGAAATCACGTGGGCCCCACCCGGAAATCACGTGGGCCCCCAGGGGAAATCACGTGGGCCCCACCCGGATATCACGTGGGCCCCACCCGGAAATCACGTGGGCCCCACCCGGAAATAACGTGGGCCCCACGGGGAAATCACGTGGGCCCCACCCGGAAATCACGTGGGCCCCACCCGGAAATCACGTGGGCCCCCAGGGGAAATCACGTGGGCCCCACCCGGAAATCACGTGGGCCCCACCCGGAAATCACGTGGGCCCCACCCGGAAATCACGTGGGCCCCACCCGGAAATCACGTGGGCCCCACCCGGAAATCACGTGGGCCCCACCCGGAAATCACGTGGGCCCCACCCGGAAATCACGTGGGCCCCACCCGGAAATCACGTGGGCCCCACCCGGAAATCACGTGGGCCCCACGGGGAAATCACGTGGGCCCCACCCGGAAATCACGTGGGCCCCACCCGGAAATCACGTGGGCCCCACCCGGAAATCACGTGGGCCCCACCCGGAAATCACGTGGGCCCCACCCTGAAATCACGTGGGCCCCACCCGGAAATCACGTGGGCCCCACCCGGAAATCACGTGGGCCCCACCCGGAAATCACGTGGGCCCCACCCGGAAATCACGTGGGCCCACCCGGAAATCACGTGGGCCCCACCCGGAAATCACGTGGGCCCCACCCGGAAATCACGTGGGCCCCCAGGTGAAATCACGTGGGCCCCACAAGGAAATCACGTGGGCCCCACCCTGAAATCACGTGGGCCCCACCCGGAAATCACGTGGGCCCCACCCGGAAATCACGTGGGCCCCACCCGGAAATCACGTGTGCCCCACGGGGAAATCACGTGGGCCCCACCCGGAAATCACGTGGGCCCCACCCGGAAATCACGTGGGCCCCACCCGGAAATCACGTGGGCCCCACCCGGAAATCACGTGGGCCCCACCCGGAAATCACGTGGGCCCCACCCGGAAATCACGTGGCCCCCACGGGGAAATCACGTGGGCCCCACCCGGAAATCACGTGGGCCCCACCCGGAAATCACGTGGGCCCCACCCGGAAATCACGTGGGCCCCACCCGGAAATCACGTGGGCCCCACGGGGAAATCACGTGGGCCCCACGGGGAAATCACGTGGGCCCCACCCGGAAATCACGTGGGCCCCACCCGGAAATCACGTGAGCCCCACCCGGAAATCACATGGGCCCCACCCGGAAATCACGTGGGCCCCACCCGGAAATCACGTGGGCCCCACCCGGAAATCACGTGGGCCCCCAGGGGAAATCACGTGGGCCCCACCCGGAAATCACGTGGGCCCCACCCGGAAATCACGTGGGCCCCACCCGGAAATCACGTGGGCCCCACCCGGAAATCACGTGGGCCCCACCCGGAAATCACGTGGGCCCCACCCGGAAATCACGTGGGCCCCACCCGGAAATCACGTGGGCCCCACCCGGAAATCACGTGGGCCCCACCCGGAAATCACGTGGGCCCCACCCGGAAATCACGTGGGCCCCACCCGGAAATCACGTGGGCCCCACGGGGAAATCACGTGGGCCCCACCCGGAAATCACGTGGGCCCCACCCGGAAATCACGTGGGCCCCACCCGGAAATCACGTGGGCCCCACCCGGAAATCACGTGGGCCCCACCCGGAAATCACGAGGGCCCCACCCGGAAATTACGTGGGCCCCACCCGGAAATCACGTGGGCCCTACCCGGAAATCACGTGGGCCCCCAGAGGAAATCACGTGGGCCCCACCCGGAAATCACGTGGGCCCCACCCGGAAATCACGTGGGCCCCACCCGGAAATCACGTGGGCCCCACCCGGAAATCACGTGGGCCCCACCCGGAAATCACGTGGGCCCCACCCGGAAATCACGTGGGCCCCACGGGGAAATCACGTGGGCCCCACCCGGAAATCACGTGGGCCCCACCCGGAAATCACGTGGGCCCCACCCGGAAATCACGTGGGCCCCACCCGGAAATCACGTGGGCCCCACCCGGAAATCACGTGGGCCCCACCCGGAAATCACGTGGGCCCCACCCGGAAATCACGTGGGCCCCACCCGGAAATCACGTGGGCCCCACCCGGAAATCACGTGGGCCCCACCCGGAAATCACGTGGGGCCCACCCGGAAATCACGTGGGCCCCACGGAGAAATCACGTGGGCCCCACCCGGAAATCACGTGGGCCCCACCCGGAAATCACGTGGGCCCCACACGGAAATCACGTGGGCCCCACCCGGAAATCACGTGGGCCCCCAGGGGAAATCACGTGGGCCCCACAAGGAAATCACGTGGGCCCCACCCGGAAATCACGTGGGCCCCACCCGGAAATCACGTGGGCCCCACCCGGAAATCACGTGGGCCCCACGGGGAAATCACGTGGGCCCCACCCGGAAATCACGTGGGCCCCACCCGGAAATCACGTGGGCCCCACCCGGAAATCACGTGGGCCCCACCCGGAAATCACGTGGGCCCCACCCGGAAATCACGTGGGCCCCACCCGGAAATCACGTGGGCCCCACCCGGAAATCACGTGGGCCCCACCCGGAAATCACGTGGGCCCCACCCGGAAATCACGTGGGCCCCAAGGGGAAATCACGTGGGCCCCACCCGGAAATCACGTGGGCCCCACCCGGAAATCACGTGGGCCCCACCCGGAAATCACGTGGGCCCCACCCGGAAATCACGTGGGCCCCACCCGGAAATCACGTGGGCCCCACCCGGAAATCACGTGGGCCCCACCCGGAAATCACGTGGGCCCCACGGGGAAATCACGCGGGCCCCACCCGGAAATCACGTGGGCACCACGGGGAAATCACGTGGGCCCCACCCGGAAATCACGTGGGCACCACGGGGAAATCACGTGGGCCCCACCCGGAAATCACGTGGGCCCCACCCGGAAATCACGTGGGCCCCACCCGGAAATCACGTGGGGCCCACCCGGAAATCACGTGGGCCCCACCCGGAAATCACGTGGGCCCCACGGGGAAATCACGTGGGCCCCACCCGGAAATCACGTGGGCACCACCCGGAAATCACGTGGGCCCCACACGGAAATCACGTGGGCCCCACCCGGAAATCACGTGGGCCCCACACGGAAATCACGTGGGCCCCACCCGGAAATCACGTGGGCCCCTCCCGGAAATCACGTGGGCCCCACCCGGAAATCACGTGGGCCCCACCCGGAAATCACGTGGGCCCCACGGGGAAATCACGTGGGCCCCACCCGGAAATCACGTGGGCCCCACCCGGAAATCACGTGGGCCCCACCCGGAAGTCACGTGGGCCCCACCCGGAAATCACGTGGGCCCCACCCGGAAATCACGTGGGCCCCACCCGGAAATCACGTGGGCCCCACCCGGAAATCACGTGGGCCCCACCCGGAAATCACGTGGGCCCCACCCGGAAATCACGTGGGCCCCACCCGGAAATCACGTGGGCCCCCAGGTGAAATCACGTGGGCCCCACAAGGAAATCACGTGGGCCCCACCCTGAAATCACGTGGGCCCCACCCGGAAATCACGTGGGCCCCACCCGGAAATCACGTGGGCCCCACCCGGAAATCACGTGTGCCCCACGGGGAAATCACGTGGGCCCCACCCGGAAATCACGTGGGCCCCACCCGGAAATCACGTGGGCCCCACCCGGAAATCACGTGGGCCCCACCCGGAAATCACGTGGGCCCCACCCGGAAATCACGTGGGCCCCACCCGGAAATCACGTGGCCCCCACGGGGAAATCACGTGGGCCCCACCCGGAAATCACGTGGGCCCCACCCGGAAATCACGTGGGCCCCACCCGGAAATCACGTGGGCCCCACGGGGAAATCACGTGGGCCCCACGGGGAAATCACGTGGGCCCCACCCGGAAATCACGTGGGCCCCACCCGGAAATCACGTGAGCCCCACCCGGAAATCACATGGGCCCCACCCGGAAATCACGTGGGCCCCACCCGGAAATCACGTGGGCCCCACCCGGAAATCACGTGGGCCCCCAGGGGAAATCACGTGGGCCCCACCCGGAAATCACGTGGGCCCCACCCGGAAATCACGTGGGCCCCACCCGGAAATCACGTGGGCCCCACCCGGAAATCACGTGGGCCCCACCCGGAAATCACGTGGGCCCCACCCGGAAATCACGTGGGCCCCACCCGGAAATCACGTGGGCCCCACCGGAAATCACGTGGCCCCCACGGGGAAATCACGTGGGCCCCACCCGGAAATCACGTGGGCCCCACCCGGAAATCACGTGGGCCCCACCCGGAAATCACGTGGGCCCCACCCGGAAATCACGTGGGCCCCACGGGGAAATCACGTGGGCCCCACGGGGAAATCACGTGGGCCCCACCCGGAAATCACGTGGGCCCCACCCGGAAATCACGTGAGCCCCACCCGGAAATCACGTGGGCCCCACCCGGAAATCACGTGGGCCCCACCCGGAAATCACGTGGGCCCCACCCGGAAATCACGTGGGCCCCCAGGGGAAATCACGTGGGCCCCACCCGGAAATCACGTGGGCCCCACCCGGAAATCACGTGGGCCCCACCCGGAAATCACGTGGGCCCCACCCGGAAATCACGTGGGCCCCACCCGGAAATCACGTGGGCCCCACCCGGAAATCACGTGGGCCCCACCCGGAAATCACGTGGGCCCCACCCGGAAATCACGTGGGCCCCACCCGGAAATCACGTGGGCCCCACCCGGAAATCACGTGGGCCCCACCCGGAAATCACGTGGGCCCCACCCGGAAATCACGTGGGCCCCACCCGGAAATCACGTGGGCCCCACCCGGAAATCACGTGGGCCCCACCCGGAAATCACGTGGGCCCCACCCGGAAATCACGAGGGCCCCACCCGGAAATTACGTGGGCCCCACCCGGAAATCACGTGGGCCCTACCCGGAAATCACGTGGGCCCCCAGGGGAAATCACGTGGGCCCCACCCGGAAATCACGTGGGCCCCCAGGGGAAATCACGTGGGCCCCACCCGGAAATCACGTGGGCCCCACCCGGAAATCACGTGGGCCCCACCCGGAAATCACGTGGGCCCCACGGGGAAATCACGTGGGCCCCACCCGGAAATCACGTGGGCCCCACCCGGAAATCACGTGGGCCCCACCCGGAAATCACGTGGGCCCCACCCGGAAATCACGTGGGCCCCACCCGGAAATCACGTGGGCCCCACCCGGAAATCACGTGGGCCCCACCCGGAAATCACGTGGGCCCCACCCGGAAATCACGTGGGCCCCACCCGGAAATCACGTGGGCCCCACCCGGAAATCACGTGGGCCCCACCCGGAAATCACGTGGGGCCCACCCGGAAATCACGTGGGCCCCACGGGGAAATCACGTGGGCCCCACCCGGAAATCACGTGGGCCCCACCCGGAAATCACGTGGGCCCAACACGGAAATCACGTGGGCCCCACCCGGAAATCACGTGGGCCCCACCCTGAAATCACGTGGGCCCCACCCGGAAATCACATGGGCCCCACCCGGAAATCACGTGGGCCCCACCCGGAAATCACGTGGGCCCCACCCGGAAATCACGTGGGCCCCACCCGGAAATCACGTGGGCCCCACCCGGAAATAACGTGGGCCCCACCCGGAAATCACGTGGGCCCCCAGGGGAAATCACGTGGGCCCCACAAGGAAATCACGTGGGCCCCACCCGGAAATCACGTGGGCCCCACCCGGAAATCACGTGGGCCCCACCCGGAAATCACGTGGGCCCCACGGGGAAATCACGTGGGCCCCACCCGGAAATCACGTGGGCCCCACCCGGAAATCACGTGGGCCCCACCCGGAAATCACGTGGGCCCCACCCGGAAATCACGTGGGCCCCAACCGGAAATCACGTGGGCCCCACCCGGAAATCACGTGGGCCCCACCCGGAAATCACGTGGGCCCCACCCGGAAATCACGTGGGCCCCACCCGGAAATCACGTGGGCCCCAAGGGGAAATCACGTGGGCCCCACCCGGAAATCACGTGGGCCCCACCCGGAAATCACGTGGGCCCCACCCGGAAATCACGTGGGCCCCACCCGGAAATCACGTGGGCCCCACCCGGAAATCACGTGGGCCCCACCCGGAAATCACGTGGGCCCCACCCGGAAATCACGTGGGCCCCACGGGGAAATCACGCGGGCCCCACCCGGAAATCACGTGGGCACCACGGGGAAATCACGTGGGCCCCACCCGGAAATCACGTGGGCACCACGGGGAAATCACGTGGGCCCCACCCGGAAATCACGTGGGCCCCACCCGGAAATCACGTGGGCCCCACCCGGAAATCACGTGGGGCCCACCCGGAAATCACGTGGGCCCCACCCGGAAATCACGTGGGCCCCACGGGGAAATCACGTGGGCCCCACCCGGAAATCACGTGGGCACCACCCGGAAATCACGTGGGCCCCACACGGAAATCACGTGGGCCCCACCCGGAAATCACGTGGGCCCCACACGGAAATCACGTGGGCCCCACCCGGAAATCACGTGGGCCCCTCCCGGAAATCACGTGGGCCCCACCCGGAAATCACGTGGGCCCCACCCGGAAATCACGTGGGCCCCACGGGGAAATCACGTGGGCCCCACCCGGAAATCACGTGGGCCCCACCCGGAAATCACGTGGGCCCCACCCGGAAGTCACGTGGGCCCCACCCGGAAATCACGTGGGCCCCACCCGGAAATCACGTGGGCCCCACCCGGAAATCACGTGGGCCCCACCCGGAAATCACGTGGGCCCCACCCGGAAATCACGTGGGCCCCACCCTGAAATCACGTGGGCCCCACCCGGAAATCACGTGGGCACCACGGGGAAATCACGTGGGCCCCACCCGGAAATCACGTGGGCCCCACCCGGAAATCACGTGGGCCCCACCCGGAAATCACGTGGGGCCCACCCGGAAATCACGTGGGCCCCACCCGGAAATCACGTGGGACCCACGGGGAAATCACGTGGGCCCCACCCGGAAATCACGTGGGCCCCACCCGGAAATCACGTAGGCCCCACACAGAAATCACGTGGGCCCCACCCGGAAATCACGTGGGCCCCACCCGGAAATCACGTGGGACCCACCCGGAAATCACGTGGGCCCCACCCGGAAATCACGTGGGCCCCACGGGGAAATCACGTGGGCCCCACCCGGAAATCACGTGGGCCCCACCCGGAAATCACGTGGGCCCCACCCGGAAATCACGTGGGACCCCAGGGGAAATCACGTGGGCCCCACCCGGAAATCACGTGGGCCCCACCCGGAAATCACGTGGGCCCCACCCGGAAATCACGTGGGCCCCACCCGGAAATCACGTGGGCCCCACCCGGAAATCACGTGGGCCCCCAGGGGAAATCACGTGGGCCCCACCCGGAAATCACGTGGGCCCCACCCGGAAATCACGTGGGCCCCACCCGGAAATCACGTGGGCTCCACCCGGAAATCACGTGGGCCCCACCCGGAAATCACGTGGGCCCCACCCGGAAATAACGTGGGCCCCACCCGGAAATCACGTGTGCCCCCAGGGGAAATCACGTGGGCCCCACAAGGAAATCACGTGGGCCCCACCCGGAAATCACGTGGGCCCCACCCGGAAATCACGTGGGCCCCACCCGGAAATCACGTGGGCCCCACCCGGAAATCACGTGGGCCCCACCCGGAAATCACGTGGGCCCCACCCGGAAATCACGTGGGCCCCACCCGGAAATCACGTGGGCCCCACCCGGAAATCACGTGGGCCCCACCCGGAAATCACGTGGGCCCCACCCGGAAATCACGTGGGCCCCACCCGGAAATCACGTGGGCCCCACCCGGAAATCACGTGGGCCCCAAGGGGAAATCACATGGGCCCCACCCGGAAATCACGTGGGCCCCACCCGGAAATCACATGGGCCCCACCCGGAAATCACGTGGGCCCCACCCGGAAATCACGTGGGCCCCACCCGGAAATCACGTGGGCCCCACCCGGAAATCACGTGGGCCCCACCCGGAAATCACGTGGGCCCCACCCGGAAATCACGTGGGCCCCACCCGGAAATCACGTGGGCCCACCCGGAAATCACGTGGGCCCCACCCGGAAATCACGTGGGCCCCCAGGGGAAATCACGTGGGCCCCACCCGGAAATCACGTGGGCCCCACCCGGAAATCACGTGGGCCCCACCCGGAAATCACGTGGGGCCCACCCGGAAATCACGTGGGCCCCACCCGGAAATCACGTGGGCCCCACGGGGAAAACACGTGGGCCCCACCCGGAAATCACGTGGGCCCCACCCGGAAATCACGTAGGCCCCACACGGAAATCACGTGGGCCCCACCCGGAAATCACGTGGGCCCCACCCGGAAATCACGTGGGACCCACCCGGAAATCACGTGGGCCCCACCCGTAAATCACGTGGGCCCCACGGGGAAATCACGTGGGCCCCACCCGGAAATCACGTGGGCCCCACCCGGAAATCACGTGGGCCCCACCCGGAAATCACGTGGGACCCCAGGGGAAATCACGTGGGCCCCACCCGGAAATCACGTGGGCCCCACCCGGAAATCACGTGGGCCCCACACGGAAATCACGTGGGCCCCACCCGGAAATCACGTGGGCCCCACCCGGAAATCACGTGGGCCCCACCCGGAAATCACGTGGGCCCCACCCGGAAATCACGTGGGGCCCACCCGGAAATCACGTGGGCCCCACCCGGAAATCACGTGGGCCCCACGGGGAAATCACGTGGGCCCCACCCGGAAATCACGTGGCCCCACCCGGAAATCACGTGGGCCCCACCCTGAAATCACGTGGGCCCCACCCGGAAATCACGTGGGCCCCACCCGGAAATCACGTGGGCCCCACCCGGAAATCACGTGGGCCCCACCCGGAAATCACGTGGGCCCCACTCGGAAATCACGTGGGCCCCACCCGGAAATCACGTGGGCCCCCAGGGGAAATCACGTGGGCCCCACCCGGAAATCACGTGGGCCCCACCCGGAAATCACGTGGGACCCCAGGGGAAATCACGTGGGCCCCACCCGGAAATCACGTGGGCCCCACCCGGAAATCACGTGGGCCCCACCCGGAAATCACGTGGGCCCCACCCGGAAATCACGTGGGCCCCACCCGGAAATCACGTGGGCCCCACCCGGAAATCACGTGGGCCCCACCCGGAAATCACGTGGGCCCCACCCGGAAATCACGTGGGCCCCACCCGGAAATCACGTGGGCCCCACCCGGAAATCACGTGGGCCCCACCCGGAAATCACGTGGGCCCCACCCGGAAATCACGTGGGGCCCACCCGGAAATCACGTGGGCCCCACGGGGAAATCACGTGGGCCCCACCCGGAAATCACGTGGGCCCCACCCGGAAATCACGTGGGCCCCACACGGAAATCACGTGGGCCCCACCCGGAAATCACGTGGGCCCCACCCTGAAATCACGTGGGCCCCACCCGGAAATCACGTGGGCCCCACCCGGAAATCACGTGGGCCCCACCCGGAAATCACGTGGGCCCCACCCGGAAATCACGTGGGCCCCACCCGGAAATCACGTGGGCCCCACCCGGAAATAACGTGGGCCCCACCCGGAAATCACGTGGGCCCCCAGGGGAAATCACGTGGGCCCCACAAGGAAATCACGTGGGCCCCACCCGGAAATCACGTGGGCCCCACCCGGAAATCACGTGGGCCCCACCCGGAAATCACGTGGGCCCCACCCGGAAATCACGTGGGCCCCACCCGGAAATCACGTGGGCCCCACCCGGAAATCACGTGGGCCCCACCCGGAAATCACGTGGGCCCCACGGGGAAATCACGCGGGCCCCACCCGGAAATCACGTGTGCACCACGGGGAAATCACGTGGGCCCCACCCGGAAATCACGTGGGCACCACGGGGAAATCACGTGGGCCCCACCCGGAAATCACGTGGGCCCCACCCGGAAATCACGTGGGCCCCACCCGGAAATCACGTGGGGCCCACCCGGAAATCACGTGGGCCCCACCCGGAAATCACGTGGGCCCCACGGGGAAATCACGTGGGCCCCACCCGGAAATCACGTGGGCACCACCCGGAAATCACGTGGGCCCCACACGGAAATCACGTGGGCCCCACCCGGAAATCACGTGGGCCCCACACGGAAATCACGTGGGCCCCACCCGGAAATCACGTGGGCCCCTCCCGGAAATCACGTGGGCCCCACCCGGAAATCACGTGGGCCCCACCCGGAAATCACGTGGGCCCCACGGGGAAATCACGTGGGCCCCACCCGGAAATCACGTGGGCCCCACCCGGAAATCACGTGGGCCCCACCCGGAAGTCACGTGGGCCCCACCCGGAAATCACGTGGGCCCCACCCGGAAATCACGTGGGCCCCACCCGGAAATCACGTGGGCCCCACCCGGAAATCACGTGGGCCCCACCCGGAAATCACGTGGGCCCCACCCGGAAATCACGTGGGCACCACGGGGAAATCACGTGGGCCCCACCCGGAAATCACGTGGGCCCCACCCGGAAATCACGTGGGCCCCACCCGGAAATCACGTGGGGCCCACCCGGAAATCACGTGGGCCCCACCCGGAAATCACGTGGGACCCACGGGGAAATCACGTGGGCCCCACCCGGAAATCACGTGGGCCCCACCCGGAAATCACGTAGGCCCCACACAGAAATCACGTGGGCCCCACCCGGAAATCACGTGGGCCCCACCCGGAAATCACGTGGGACCCACCCGGAAATCACGTGGGCCCCACCCGGAAATCACGTGGGCCCCACGGGGAAATCACGTGGGCCCCACCCGGAAATCACGTGGGCCCCACCCGGAAATCACGTGGGCCCCACCCGGAAATCACGTGGGACCCCAGGGGAAATCACGTGGGCCCCACCCGGAAATCACGTGGGCCCCACCCGGAAATCACGTGGGCCCCACCCGGAAATCACGTGGGCCCCACCCGGAAATCACGTGGGCCCCACCCGGAAATCACGTGGGCCCCCAGGGGAAATCACGTGGGCCCCACCCGGAAATCACGTGGGCCCCACCCGGAAATCACGTGGGCCCCACCCGGAAATCACGTGGGCCCCACCCGGAAATCACGTGGGCCCCACCCGGAAATCACGTGGGCCCCACCCGGAAATAACGTGGGCCCCACCCGGAAATCACGTGGGCCCCCAGGGGAAATCACGTGGGCCCCACAAGGAAATCACGTGGGCCCCACCCGGAAATCACGTGGGCCCCACCCGGAAATCACGTGGGCCCCACCCGGAAATCACGTGGGCCCCACCCGGAAATCACGTGGGCCCCACCCGGAAATCACGTGGGCCCCACCCGGAAATCACGTGGGCCCCACCCGGAAATCACGTGGGCCCCACCCGGAAATCACGTGGGCCCCACCCGGAAATCACGTGGGCCCCACCCGGAAATCACGTGGGCCCCACCCGGAAATCACGTGGGCCCCAAGGGGAAATCACATGGGCCCCACCCGGAAATCACGTGGGCCCCACCCGGAAATCACGTGGGCCCCACCCGGAAATCACGTGGGCCCCACCCGGAAATCACGTGGGCCCCACCCGGAAATCACGTGGGCCCCACCCGGAAATCACGTGGGCCCCACCCGGAAATCACGTGGGCCCCACCCGGAAATCACGTGGGCCCCACCCGGAAATCACGTGGGCCCCAAGGGGAAATCACATGGGCCCCACCTGGAAATCACGTGGGCCCCACCCGGAAATCACGTGGGCCCCACCCGGAAATCACGTGGGCCCCACCCGGAAATCACGTGGGCCCCACCCGGAAATCACGTGGGCCCCACCCGGAAATCACGTGGGCCCCACCCGGAAATCACGTGGGCCCCACCCGGAAATCACGTGGGCCCCACCCGGAAATCACGTGGGCCCCCAGGGGAAATCACGTGGGCCCCACCCGGAAATCACGTGGGCCCCACCCAGAAATCACGTGGGCCCCACCCGGAAATCACGTGGGCCCCACCCGGAAATCACGTGGGCCCCACCCGGAAATCACGTGGGCCCCACCCGGAAATCACGTGGGCCCCACCCGGAAATCACGTGGGCCCCACCCGGAAATCACGTGGGCCCCACCCGGAAATCACGTGGGCCCCACCCGGAAATCACGTGGGCCCCACCCGGAAATCACGTGGGCCCCACCCGGAAATCACGTGGGCCCCACCCGGAAATCACGTGGGCCGCACCCGGAAATCACGTGGGCCCCACCCGGAAATCACGTGGGCCCCACCCGGAAATCACGTGGGGCCCACCCGGAAATCACGTGGGCCCCACGGGGAAATCACGTGGGCCCCACCCGGAAATCACGTGGGCCCCACCCGGAAATCACGTGGGCCCCACACGGAAATCACGTGGGCCCCACCCGGAAATCACGTGGGCCCCACCCTGAAATCACGTGGGCCCCACCCGGAAATCACGTGGGCCCCACCCGGAAATCACGTGGGCCCCACCCGGAAATCACGTGGGCCCCACCCGGAAATCACGTGGGCCCCACCCGGAAATCACGTGGGCCCCACCCGGAAATCACGTGGGCCCCACCCGGAAATCACGTGGGCCCCCAGGGGAAATCACGTGGGCCCCACAAGGAAATCACGTGGGCCCCACCCGGAAATCACGTGGGCCCCACCCGGAAATCACGTGGGCCCCACGGGGAAATCACGTGGGCCCCACCCGGAAATCACGTGGGCCCCACCCGGAAATCACGTGGGCCCCACCCGGAAATCACGTGGGCCCCACCCGGAAATCACGTGGGCCCCACCCGGAAATCACGTGGGCCCCACCCTGAAATCACGTGGGCCCCACCCGGAAATCACGTGGGCCCCACCCGGAAATCACGTGGGCCCCACCCGGAAATCACGTGGGCCCCACCGGAAATCACGTGGGCCCCACCCGGAAATCACGTGGGCCCCCAGGGGAAATCACGTGGGCCCCACAAGGAAATCACGTGGGCCCCACCCGGAAATCACGTGGGCCCCACCCGGAAATCACGTGGGCCCCACCCGGAAATCACGTGGGCCCCACGGGGAAATCACGTGGGCCCCACCCGGAAATCACGTGGGCCCCACCCGGAAATCACGTGGGCCCCACCCGGAAATCACGTGGGCCCCACCCGGAAATCAGGTGGGCCCCACGCGGAAATCACGTGGGCCCCACCCGGAAATCACGTGGGCCCCACCCGGAAATCACGTGGGCCCCACCCGGAAATCACGTGGGCCCCACGGGGAAATCACGTGGGCCCCACCCGGAAATCACGTGGGCCCCACCCGGAAATCACGTGGGCCCCACACGGAAATCACGTGGGCCCCACCCGGAAATCACGTGGGCCCCACGGGGAAATCACGTGGGCCCCACCCGGAAATCACGTGGGCCCCACCCGGAAATCACGTGGGCCCCACCCGGAAATCACGTGGGCCCCACGGGGAAATCAGGTGGGCCCCACCCGGAAATCACGTGGGCACCACGGGGAAATCACGTGGGCCCCACCCGGAAATCACGTGGGCACCACGGGGAAATCACGTGGGCCCCACCCGGAAATCACGTGGGCCCCACGCGGAAATCACGTGGGCCCCACCGGGAAATCACGTGGGGCCCACCCGGAAATCACGTGGGCCCCACCCGGAAATCACGTGGGCCCCACGGGGAAATCACGTGGGCCCCACCCGGAAATCACGTGGGCACCACTCGGAAATCACGTGGGCCCCACACGGAAATCACGTGGGCCCCACCCGGAAATCACGTGGGCCCCACACGGAAATCACGTGGGCCCCACCCGGAAATCACGTGGGCCCCACTCGGAAATCACGTGGGCCCCACCCGGAAATCACGTGGGCCCCACCCGGAAATCACGTGGGCCCCACGGGGAAATCACGTGGGCCCCACCCGGAAATCACGTGGGCCCCACCCGGAAATCACGTGGGCCCCACCCGGAAGTCACGTGGGCCCCACCCGGAAATCACGTGGGCCCCACCCGGAAATCACGTGGGCCCCACCCGGAAATCACGTGGGCCCCACCCGGAAATCACGTGGGCCCCACCCGGAAATCACGTGGGCCCCACCCGGAAATCACGTCGGCACCACGGGGAAATCACGTGGGCCCCACCCGGAAATCACGTGGGCCCCACCCGGAAATCACGTGGGCCCCACCCGGAAATCACGTGGGGCCCACCCGGAAATCACGTGGGCCCCACCCGGAAATCACGTGGGCCCCACGGGGAAAACACGTGGGCCCCACCCGGAAATCACGTGGGCCCCACCCGGAAATCACGTAGGCCCCACACGGAAATCACGTGGGCCCCACCCGGAAATCACGTGGGCCCCACCCGGAAATCACGTGGGACCCACCCGGAAATCACGTGGGCCCCACCCGTAAATCACGTGGGCCCCACGGGGAAATCACGTGGGCCCCACCCGGAAATCACGTGGGCCCCACCCGGAAATCACGTGGGCCCCACCCGGAAATCACGTGGGACCCCAGGGGAAATCACGTGGGCCCCACCCGGAAATCACGTGGGCCCCACCCGGAAATCACGTGGGCCCCACACGGAAATCACGTGGGCCCCACCCGGAAATCACGTGGGCCCCACCCGGAAATCACGTGGGCCCCACCCGGAAATCACGTGGGCCCCACCCGGAAATCACGTGGGGCCCACCCGGAAATCACGTGGGCCCCACCCGGAAATCACGTGGGCCCCACGGGGAAATCACGTGGGCCCCACCCGGAAATCACGTGGCCCCACCCGGAAATCACGTGGGCCCCACCCTGAAATCACGTGGGCCCCACCCGGAAATCACGTGGGCCCCACCCGGAAATCACGTGGGCCCCACCCGGAAATCACGTGGGCCCCACCCGGAAATCACGTGGGCCCCACTCGGAAATCACGTGGGCCCCACCCGGAAATCACGTGGGCCCCCAGGGGAAATCACGTGGGCCCCACCCGGAAATCACGTGGGCCCCACCCGGAAATCACGTGGGACCCCAGGGGAAATCACGTGGGCCCCACCCGGAAATCACGTGGGCCCCACCCGGAAATCACGTGGGCCCCACCCGGAAATCACGTGGGCCCCACCCGGAAATCACGTGGGCCCCACCCGGAAATCACGTGGGCCCCACCCGGAAATCACGTGGGCCCCACCCGGAAATCACGTGGGCCCCACCCGGAAATCACGTGGGCCCCACTCGGAAATCACGTGGGCCCCACCCGGAAATCACGTGGGCCCCCAGGGGAAATCACGTGGGCCCCACCCGGAAATCACGAGGGCCCCACCCGGAAATCACGTGGGCCCCACCCGGAAATCACGTGGGCCCCACCCTGAAATCACGTGGGCCCCACCCGGAAATCACGTGGGCCCCACCCTGAAATCACGTGGGCCCCACCCGGAAATCACGTGGGCCCCACCCGGAAATCACGTGGGCCCCATCCGGAAATCACGTGGGCCCCACCCGGAAATCACGTGGGCCCCACTCGGAAATCACGTGGGCCCCACCCGGAAATCACGTGGACCCCCAGGGGAAATCACGTGGGCCCCACCCGGAAATCACGTGGGCCCCACCCGGAAATCACGTGGGCCCCACGCGGAAATCACGTGGGCCCCACCCGGAAATCACGTGGGCCCCACCCGGAAATCACGTGGGCCCCACGGGGAAATCACGTGGGCCCCACCCGGAAATCACGTGGGGCCCACCCGGAAATCACGTGGGCCCCACGGGGAAATCACGTGGGCCCCACCCGGAAATCACGTGGGCCCCACCCGGAAATCACGTGGGCCCCACCCGGAAATCACGTGGGCCCCACCCGGAAATCACGTGGGCCCCACCCGGAAATCACGTGGGCCCCACCCGGAAATCACGTGGGCCCCACCCGGAAATCACGTGGGCCCCACCCGGAAATCACGTGGGCCCTACCCGGAAATCACGTGGGCCCCCAGGGGAAATCACGTGGGCCCCACCCGGAAATCACGTGGGCCCCCAGGGGAAATCACGTGGGCCCCACCCGGATATCACGTGGGCCCCACCCGGAAATCACGTGGGCCCCACCCGGAAATCACGTGGGCCCCACGGGGAAATCACGTGGGTCCCACCCGGAAATCACGTGGGCCCCACCCGGAAATCACGTGGGCCCCACCCGGAAATCACGTGGGCCCCACCCGGAAATCACGTGGGCCCCACCCGGAAATCACGTGGGCCCCACCCGGAAATCACGTGGGCCCCACGGGGAAATCACGTGGGCCCCACCTGGAAATCACGTGGGCCCCACCCGGAAATCACGTGGGCCCCACCCGGAAATCACGTGGGCCCCACCCGGAAATCACGTGGGCCCCACCCGGAAATCACGTGGGCCCCACCCGGAAATCACGTGGGCCCCACCCGGAAATCACGTGGGCCCCACCCGGAAATCACGTGGGCCCCACCCGGAAATCACGTGGGCCCCCAGGGGAAATCACGTGGGCCCCCAGGGGAAATCACGTGGGCCCCACCCGGAAATCACGTGGGCCCCACCCGGAAATCACGTGGGCCCCACGGGGAAATCACGTGGGCCCCACGGGGAAATCACGTGGGCCCCACCCGGAAATCACGTGGGCCCCACCCGGAAATCACGTGGGCCCCACCCGGAAATCACGTGGGGCCCACCCGGAAATCACGTGGGCCCCACGGGGAAATCACGTGGGCCCCACCCGGAAATCACGTGGGCCCCACCCGGAAATCACGTGGGCCCCACCCGGAAATCACGTGGGCCCCACCCGGAAATCACGTGGGCCCGACGGGGAAATCACGTGGGCCCCACCCGGAAATCACGTGGGCCCCACCCGGAAATCACGTGGGCCCCACCCGGAAATCACGTGGGCCCCACCCGGAAATCACGTGGGCCCCACCCGGAAATCACGTGGGCCCCACCCGGAAATCACGTGGGCCCCACCCGGAAATCACGTGGGCCCCACCCGGAAATCACGTGGGCCCCACCCGGAAATCACGTGGGCCCCACCCGGAAATCACGTGGGCCCCACCCGGAAATCACGTGGGCCCCACCCGGAAATCACGTGGGCCCCCAGGGGAAATCACTTGCGCCCCACCCGGAAATCACGTGGGCCCCACCCGGAAATCACGTGGGCCCCACCCGGAAATCACGTGGGCCCCACGGGGAAATCACGTGGGCCCCACCCGGAAATCACGTGGGCCCCACCCGGAAATCACGTGGGCCCCACGGGGAAATCACGTGGGCCCCACCCGGAAATCACGTGGGCCCCACCCGGATATCACGTGGGCCCCACCCGGAAATCACGTGGGCCCCACCCGGAAATCACGTGGGCCCCACGGGGAAATCACGTGGGTCCCACCCGGAAATCACGTGGGCCCCACCCGTAAATCACGTGGGCCCCACCCGGAAATCACATGGGCCCCACCCGGAAATCACGTGGGCCCCACCCGGAAATCACGTGGGCCCCACCCGGAAATCACGTGGGCCCCACGGGGAAATCACGTGGGCCCCACCTGGAAATCACGTGGGCCCCACCCGGAAATCACGTGGGCCCCACCCGGAAATCACGTGGGCCCCACCCGGAAATCACGTGGGCCCCACCCGGAAATCACGTGGGCCCCCAGGGGAAATCACGTGGGCCCCACCCGGAAATCACGTGGGCCCCACCCGGAAATCACGTGGGCCCCACCCGGAAATCACGTGGGCCCCACCCGGAAATCACGTGGGCCCCACCCGGAAATCACGTGGGCCCCACCCGGAAATCACGTGGGCCCCACCCGGAAATCACGTGGGCCCCACGGGGAAATCACGTGGGCCCCACCCGGAAATCACGTGGGCCCCACCCGGAAATCACGTGGGCCCCACACGGAAATCACGTGGGCCCCACCCGGAAATCACGTGGGCCCCACCCTGAAATCACGTGGGCCCCACCCGGAAATCACGTGGGCCCCACCCGGAAATCACGTGGGCCCTACCCGGAAATCACGTGGGCCCCACCCGGAAATCACGTGGGCCCCACCCGGAAATCACGTGGGCCCCACCCGGAAATCACGTGGGCCCCACCCGGAAATCACGTGGGCCCCCAGGGGAAATCACGTGGGCCCCACAAGGAAATCACGTGGGCCCCACCCGGAAATCACGTGGGCCCCACCCGGAAATCACGTGGGCCCCACCCGGAAATCACGTGGGCCCCACCCGGAAATCACGTGGGCCCCACCCGGAAATCACGTGGGCCCCACCCGGAAATCACGTGGGCCCCACCCGGAAATCACGTGGGCCCCACCCGGAAATCACGTGGGCCCCACCCGGAAATCACGTGGGCCCCACCCGGAAATCACGTGGGCCCCACCCGGAAATCACGTGGGCCCCACCCGGAAATCACGTGGGCCCCACCCGGAAATCACGTGGGCCCCACCCGGAAATCACGTGGGCCCCCAGGGGAAATCACGTGGGCCCCACAAGGAAATCACGTGGGCCCCACCCGGAAATCACGTGGGCCCCACCCGGAAATCACGTGGGCCCCACCCGGAAATCACGTGGGCCCCACGGGGAAATCACGTGGGCCCCACCCGGAAATCACGTGGGCCCCACCCGGAAATCACGTGGGCCCCACCCGGAAATCACGTGGGCCCCACCCGGAAATCACGTGGGCCCCACCCGGAAATCACGTGGGCCCCACCCGGAAATCACGTGGGCCCCACCCGGAAATCACGTGGGCCCCACCCGGAAATCACGTGGGCCCCACGGGGAAATCACGTGGGCCCCACCCGGAAATCACGTGGGCCCCACCCGGAAATCACGTGGGCCCCACCCGGAAATCACGTGGGCCCCACCCGGAAATCACGTGGGCCCCACCCGGAAATCACGTGGGCCCCACGGGGAAATCAGGTGGGCCCCACCCGGAAATCACGTGGGCACCACGGGGAAATCACGTGGGCCCCACCCGGAAATCACGTGGGCACCACGGGGAAATCACGTGGGCCCCACCCGGAAATCACGTGGGCCCCACCCGGAAATCACGTGGGCCCCACCGGGAAATCACGTGGGGCCCACCCGGAAATCACGTGGGCCCCACCCGGAAATCACGTGGGCCCCACGGGGAAATCACGTGGGCCCCACCCGGAAATCACGTGGGCACCACCCGGAAATCACGTGGGCCCCACACGGAAATCACGTGGGCCCCACCCGGAAATCACGTGGGCCCCACACGGAAATCACGTGGGCCCCACCCGGAAATCACGTGGGCCCCACCCGGAAATCACGTGGGCCCCACCCGGAAATCACGTGGGCCCCACCCGGAAATCACGTGGGCCCCACGGGGAAATCACGTGGGCCCCACCCGGAAATCACGTGGGCCCCACCCGGAAATCACGTGGGCCCCACCCGGAAGTCACGTGGGCCCCACCCGGAAATCACGTGGGCCCCACCCGGAAATCACGTGGGCCCCACCCGGAAATCACGTGGGCCCCACCCGGAAATCACGTGGGCCCCACCCGGAAATCACGTGGGCCCCACCCGGAAATCACGTGGGCCCCACCCGGAAATCACGTGGGCACCACGGGGAAATCACGTGGGCCCCACCCGGAAATCACGTGGGCCCCACCCGGAAATCACGTGGGCCCCACCCGGAAATCACGTGGGGCCCACCCGGAAATCACGTGGGCCCCACCCGGAAATCACGTGGGCCCCACGGGGAAAACACATGGGCCCCACCCGGAAATCACGTGGGCCCCACACGGAAATCACGTAGGCCCCACACGGAAATCACGAGGGCCCCACCCGGAAATCACGTGGGCCCCACCCGGAAATCACGTGGGACCCACCCGGAAATCACGTGGGCCCCACCCGGAAATCACGTGGGCCCCACGGGGAAATCACGTGGGCCCCACCCGGAAATCACGTGGGCCCCACCCGGAAATCACGTGGGCCCCACCCGGAAATCACGTGGGACCCCAGGGGAAATCACGTGGGCCCCACCCGGAAATCACGTGGGCCCCACCCGGAAATCACGTGGGCCCCACCCGGAAATCAGGTGGGCCCCACCCGGAAATCACGTGGGCCCCACCCGGAAATCACGTGGGCCCCACCCGGAAATCACGTGGGCCCCACCCGGAAATCACGTGGGCCCCACCCGGAAATCACGTGGGCCCCACCCGGAAATCACGTGGGCCCCACCCGGAAATCACGTGGGCCCCACCCGGAAATCACGTGGGGCCCACCCGGAAATCACGTGGGCCCCACCCGGAAATCACGTGGGCCCCACGGGGAAATCACGTGGGCCCCACCCGGAAATCACGTGGGCCCCACCCGGAAAGCACGTGGGCCCCACCCGGAAATCACGTGGGCCCCACCCGGAAATCACGTGGGCCCCACCCGGAAATCACGTGGGCCCCACCCGGAAATCACGTGGGCCCCACCCTGAAATCACGTGGGCCCCACCCGGAAATCACGTGTGCCCCACCCCGAAATCACGTGGGCCCCACCCGGAAATCACGTGGGCCCCACCCGGAAATCACGTGGGCCCCACTCGGAAAACACGTGGGCCCCACCCGGAAATCACGTGGGCCCCCAGGGGAAATCACGTGGGCCCCACCCGGAAATCACGTGGGCCCCACCCGGAAATCACGTGGGCCCCACCCGGAAATCACGTGGGCCCCACCCGGAAATCACGTGGGCCCCACCCGGAAATCACGTGGGCCCCACCCGGAAATCACGTGGGCCCCACGGGGAAATCACGTGGGCCCCACCCGGAAATCACGTGGGGCCCACCCGGAAATCACGTGGGCCCCACGGGGAAATCACGTGGGCCCCACCCGGAAATCACGTGGGGCCCACCCGGAAATCACGTGGGCCCCACGGGGAAATCACGTGGGCCCCACCCGGAAATCACGTGGGCCCCACCCGGAAATCACGTGGGCCCCACCCGGAAATCACGTGGGCCCCACCCGGAAATCACGTGGGCCCCACCCGGAAATCACGTGGGCCCCACCCGGAAATCACGTGGGCCCTACCCGGAAATCACGTGGGCCCCCAGGGGAAATCACGTGGGCCCCACCCGGAAATCACGTGGGGCCCCAGGGGAAATCACGTGGGCCCCACCCGGATATCACGTGGGCCCCACCCGGAAATCACGTGGGCCCCACCCGGAAATCACGTGGGCCCCACGGGGAAATCACGTGGGTCCCACCCGGAAATCAAGTGGGCCCCACCCGGAAATCACGTGGGCCCCACCCGGAAATCACGTGGGCCCCACCCGGAAATCACGTGGGCCCCACCCGGAAATCACGTGGGCCCCACCCGGAAATCACGTGGGCCCCACGGGGAAATCACGTGGGCCCCACCCGGAAATCACGTGGGCCCCACCCGGAAATCACGTGGGCCCCACCCGGAAATCACGTGGGCCCCACCCGGAAATCACGTGGGCCCCACCCGGAAATCACGTGGGCCCCACCCGGAAATCACGTGGGCCCCACCCGGAAATCACGTGGGCCCCACCCGGAAATCACGTGGGCCCCACCCGGAAATCACGTGGGCCCCACCCGGAAATCACGTGGGCCCCACCCGGAAATCACGTGGGCCCCACCCGGAAATCACGTGGGCCCCACCCGGAAATCACGTGGGCCCCACCCGGAAAGCACGTGGGGCCCACCCGGAAATCACGTGGGCCCCACCCTGAAATCACGTGGGCCCCACCCGGAAATCACGTGGGCCCCACCCGGAAATCACGTGGGCCCCACCCGGAAATCACGTGGGCCCCACCCTGAAATAACGTGGGCCCCACCCGGAAATCACGTGGGCCCCACCCGGAAATCACGTGGGCCCCACCCGGAAATCACGTGGGCCCCACCCGGAAATCACGTGGGCCCCACCCGGAAATCACGTGGGCCCCCAGGGGAAATCACGTGGGCCCCACCCGGAAATCACGTGGGCCCCACCCGGAAATCACGTGGGCCCCACCCGGAAATCACGTGGGCCCCACACGGAAATCACGTGGGCCCCACCCGGAAATCACGTGGGCCCCACCCGGAAATCACGTGGGCCCCACGGGGAAATCACGTGGGCCCCACCCGGAAATCACGTGGGCCCCACGGGGAAATCACGTGGGCCCCACCCGGAAATCACGTGGGCCCCACCCAGAAATCACGTGGGCCCTACCCGGAAATCACGTGGGCCCCCAGGGGAAATCACGTGGCCCCACCCGGAAATCACGTGGGCCCCCGGGGGAAATCACGTGGGCCCCACCCGGATATCACGTGGGCCCCACCCGGAAATCACGTGGGCCCCACCCGGAAATCACGTGGGCCCCACCCGGAAATCACGTGGGCCCCACCCGGAAATCACGTGGGCCCCACCCTGAAATCACGTGGGCCCCACCCGGAAATCACGCGGGCCCCACGGGGAAATCACGTGGGCCCCCAGGGGAAATCACGTGGGCCCCACCCGGAAATCACGTGGGCCCCACCCGGAAATCACGTGGGCCCCACCCGGAAATCACGTGGGCCCCACCCGGAAATCACGTGGGCCCCATGGGGAAATCACGTGGGTCCCACCCGGAAATCACGTGGGCCCCACCCGTAAATCACGTGGGCCCCACCCGGAAATCACGTGGGCCCCACCCGGAAATCACGTGGGCCCCACCCGGAAATCACGTGGGCCCCACCCGGAAATCACGTGGGACCCACGGGGAAATCACGTGGGCCCCACCTGGAAATCACGTGGGCCCCACCCGGAAATCACGTGGGCCCCACCCGGAAATCACGTGGACCCCACCCGGAAATCACGTGGGCCCCACCCGGAAATCACGTGGGCCCCCAGGGGAAATCACGTGGGCCCCACCCGGAAATCACGTGGGCCCCACCCGGAAATCACGTGGGCCCCACCCTGAAATCACGTGGGCCCCACCCGGAAATCACGCGGGCCCCACGGGGAAATCACGTGGGCCCCACCCGGAAATCACGTGGGCCCCACCCGGAAATCACGTGGGCCCCACCCTGAAATCACGTGGGCCCCACCCGGAAATCACGTGGGCCCCACCCGGAAATCACGTGGGCCCCCAGGGGAAATCACGTGGGCCCCACCCGGAAATCACGTGGGCCCCACCCGGAAATCACGTGGGCCCCACCCGGAAATCACGTGGGCCCGACGGGGAAATCACGTGGGCCCCACCCGGAAATCACGTGGGCCCCACCCGGAAATCACGTGGGCCCCACCCGGAAATCACGTGGGCCCCACCCGGAAATCACGTGGGCCCACCCGGAAATCACGTGGGACCCACCCGGAAATCACGTGGGCCCCACCCGGAAATCACGTGGGCCCCACCCGGAAATCACGTGGGCCCCACCCGGAAATCACGTGGGCCCCCAGGGGAAATCACGTGGGCCCCACCCGGAAATCACGTGGGCCCCACGGGGAAATCACGTGGGCCCCACCCGGAAATCACGTGGGCCCCACGGGGAAATCACGTGGGCCCCACCCGGAAATCACGTGGGCCCCACCCGGAAATCACGTGGGCCCCACCCGGAAATCACGTGGGCCCCACCCGGAAATCACGTGGGCCCCACCCGGAAATCACGTGGGCCCCACGGGGAAATCACGTGGGCCCCACCCGGAAATCACGTGGGCCCCACCCGGAAATCACGTGAGCCCCACCCGGAAATCACGTGGGCCCCACCCGGAAATCACGTGGGCCCCACCCGGAAATTACGTGGGCCCCACCCGGAAATCACGTGGGCCCCACCCGGAAATCACGTGGGCCCCACCCGGAAATCACGTGGGCCCCCAGGGGAAATCACGTGGGCCCCACCCGGAAATCACGTGGGCCCCACCCGGAAATCATGTGGGCCCCACCCGGAAATAACGTGGGCCCCACGGGGAAATCACGTGGGCCCCACCCGGAAATCACGTGGGCCCCACCCGGAAATCACGTGGGCCCCCAGGGGAAATCACGTGGGCCCCACCCGGAAATCACGTGGGCCCCACCCGGAAATCACGTGGGCCCCACCCTGAAATCACGTGGGCCCCACCCGGAAATCACGCGGGCCCCACGGGGAAATCACGTGGGCCCCACCCGGAAATCACGTGGGCCCCACCCTGAAATCACGTGGGCCCCACCCGGAAATCACGTGGGCCCCACCCGGAAATCACGTGGGCCCCCAGGGGAAATCACGTGGGCCCCACCCAGAAATCACGTGGGCCCCACCCGGAAATCACGTGGGCCCCCAGGGGAAATCACGTGGGCCCCACCCAGAAATCACGTGGGCCCCACCCGGAAATCACGTGGGCCCCCAGGGGAAATCACGTGGGCCCCACCCGGAAATCACGTGGGCCCCACCCGGAAATCACGTGGGCCCCCAGGGGAAATCACGTGGGCCCCACCCAGAAATCACGTGGGCCCCACCCGGAAATCACGTGGGCCCCACCCGGAAATCACGTGGGCCCCACCCGGAAATCACGTGGGCCCCACCCGGAAATCACGTGGGCCCCACCCGGAAATCACGTGGGCCCCACCCGGAAATCACGTGGGCCCCAACCGAAAATCACGTGGGCCCAACCCGGAAATCACGTGGGCCCCACCCGGAAATCACGTGGGCCCCACCCGGAAATCACGTGGGCCCCACCCGGAAATCACGTGGGCCCCACCCGGAAATCACGTGGGCCCCACGGGGAAATCACGTGGGCCCCACCCGGAAATCACGTGGGCCCCACGGGGAAATCACGTGGGCCCCACCCGGAAATCACGTGGGCCCCACCCGGAAATCACGTGGGCCCCACCCGGAAATCACGTGGGCCCCACGGGGAAATCACGTGGGCCCCACCCGGAAATCACGTGGGCCCCACCCGGAAATCACGTGGGCCCCACCCGGAAATCACGTGGGCCCCACCCGGAAATCACGTGGGCCCCACCCGGAAATCACGTGGGCCCCCAGGGGAAATCACGTGGGCCCCACCCGGAAATCACGTGGGCCCCACCCGGAAATCACGTGGGCCCCACCCGGAAATAACGTGGGCCCCACGGGGAAATCACGTGGGCCCCACCCGGAAATCACGTGGGCCCCACCCGGAAATCACGTGGGCCCCCAGGGGAAATCACGTGGGCCCCACCCGGAAATCACGTGGGCCCCACCCGGAAATCACGTGGGCCCCACCCTGAAATCACGTGGGCCCCACCCGGAAATCATGCGGGCCCCACGGGGAAATCACGTGGGCCCCACCCGGAAATCACGTGGGCCCCACCCGGAAATCACGTGGGCCCCACCCGGAAATCACGTGGGCCCCACCCGGAAATCACGTGGGCCCCACCCGGAAATCACGTGGGCCCCCAGGGGAAATCACGTGGGCCCCACCCGGAAATCACGTGGGCCCCACCCGGAAATCACGTGGGCCCCACCCGTAAATCACGTGGGCCCGACGGGGAAATCACGTGGGCCCCACCCGGAAATCACGTGGGCCCCACCCGGAAATCACGTGGGCCCCACCCGGAAATCACGTGGGCCCCACCCGGAAATCACGTGGGCCCCACCCGGAAATCACGTGGGCCCCACCCGGAAATCACGTGGGCCCCACCCGGAAATCACGTGGGCCCCACCCGGAAATCACGTGGGCCCCACGGGGAAATCACGTGGGCCACACCCGGAAATCACGTGGGGCCCACCCGGAAATCACGTGGGCCCCACGGGGTAATCACGTGGGCCCCACCCGGAAATCACGTGGGCCCCACCCGGAAATCACGTGGGCCCCACCCGGAAATCACGTGGGCCCCACCCGGAAATCACGTGGGCCCCACCCGGAAATCACGTGGGCCCCCAGGGGAAATCACGTGGGCCCCACCCGGATATCACGTGGGCCCCACCCGGAAATCACGTGGGCCCCACCCGGAAATCACGTGGGCCCCACGGGGAAATCACGTGGGCCCCACCCGGAAATCACGTGGGCCCCACCCGCAAATCACGTGGGCTCCCAGGGGAAATCACGTGGGCCCCACCCGGAAATCACGTGGACCCCACCCGGAAATCACGTGGGCCCCACCCTGAAATCACGTGGGCCCCACCCTGAAATCACGCGGGCCCCACGGGGAAATCACGTGGGCCCCACCCGGAAATCACGTGGGCCACACCCGGAAATCACGTGGGCCCCACCCGGAAATCACGTGGGCCCCACCCGGAAATCACGTGGGCCCCACCCGGAAATCACGTGGGCCCCCAGGGGAAATCACGTGGGCCCCACCCGGAAATCACGTGGGCCCCACCCGGAAATCACGTGGGCCCCACCCGGAAATCACGTGGGCCCGACGGGGAAATCACGTGGGCCCCACCCGGAAATCACGTGGGCCCCACCCGGAAATCACGTGGGCCCCACCCGGAAATCACGTGGGCCCCACCCGGAAATCACGTGGGCCCCACCCGGAAATCACGTGGGCCCCACCCGGAAATCACGTGGGCCCCACCCGGAAATCACGTGGGCCCCACCCGGAAATCACGTGGGCCCCACCCGGAAATCACGTGGGCCCCCAGGGGAAATCACGTGGGCCCCACCCGGAAATCACGTGGGCCCCACCCGGAAATCACGTGGGCCCCACCCGGAAATCACGTGGGCCCCAGGGGGAAATCACGTGGGCCCCACCCGGAAATCACGTGGGCCCCACCCGGAAATCACGTGGGCCCCACCCGGAAATCACGTGGGCCCCACCCGGAAATCACGTGGGCCCCACCCGGAAATCACGTGGGCCCCACCCGGAAATCACGTGGGCCCCACCCGGAAATCACGTGGGCCCCCAGGGGAAATCACGTGGGCCCCACCCGGAAATCACGTGGGCCCCACCCGGAAATCACGTGGGCCCCACCCGGAAATCACGTGGGCCCGACGGGGAAATCACGTGGGCCCCACCCGGAAATCACGTGGGCCCCACCCGGAAATCACGTGGGCCCCACCCGGAAATCACGTGGGCCCCACCCGGAAATCACGTGGGCCCCACACGGAAATCACGTGGGCCCCACCCGGAAATCACGTGGGCCCCACCCGGAAATCACGTGGGCCCCACCCGGAAATCACGTGGGCCCCACCCGGAAATCACGTGGGCCCCACCCGGAAATCACGTGGGCCCCACGGGGAAATCACGTGGGCCCCACCCGGAAATCACGTGGGGCCCAGCCGGAAATCACGTGGGCCCCACGGGGAAATCACGTGGGCCCCACCCGGAAATCACGTGGGCCCCACCCGGAAATCACGTGGGCCCCACCCGGAAATCACGTGGGCCCCACCCGGAAATCACGTGGGCTCCCAGGGGAAATCACGTGGGCCCCACCCGGATATCACGTGGGCCCCACCCGGAAATCACGTGGGCCCCACCCGGAAATCACGTGGGCCCCACGGGGAAATCACGTGGGCCCCACCCGGAAATCACGTGGGCCCCACCCGGAAATCACGTGGGCTCCCAGGGGAAATCACGTGGGCCCCACCCGGAAATCACGTGGGCCCCACCCGGAAATCACGTGGGCCCCACCCTGAAATCACGTGGGCCCCACCCTGAAATCACGTGGGCCCCACGGGGAAATCACGTGGGCCCCACCCGGAAATCACGTGGGCCACACCCGGAAATCACGTGGGCCCCACCCGGAAATCACGTGGGCCCCACCCGGAAATCACGTGGGCCCCACCCGGAAATCACGTGGGCCCCCAGGGGAAATCACGTGGGCCCCACCCGGAAATCACGTGGGCCCCACCCGGAAATCACGTGGGCCCCACCCGGAAATCACGTGGGCCCGACGGGGAAATCACGTGGGCCCCACCCGGAAATCACGTGGGCCCCACCCGGAAATCACGTGGGCCCCACCCGGAAATCACGTGGGCCCCACCCGGAAATCACGTGGGCCCCACCCGGAAATCACGTGGGCCCCACCCGGAAATCACGTGGGCCCCACCCGGAAATCACGTGGGCCCCACCCGGAAATCACGTGGGCCCCCAGGGGAAATCACGTGGGCCCCACCCGGAAATCACGTGGGCCCCACCCGGAAATCACGTGGGCCCCACCCGGAAATCACGTGGGCCCCACGGGGAAATCACGTGGGCCCCACCCGGAAATCACGTGGGCCCCACCCGGAAATCACGTGGGCCCCCAGGGGAAATCACGTGGGCCCCACCCGGAAATCACGTGGGCCCCACCCGGAAATCACGTGGGCCCCACCCGGAAATCACTTGGGCCCCACCCGGAAATCACGTGGGCCCCACGGTGAAATCACGTGGGCCCCACCCGGAAATCACGTGGGCCCCACGGGGAAATCACGTGGGCCCCACCCGGAAATCACGTGGGCCCCACCCGGAAATCACGTGGGCCCCCAGGGGAAATCACGTGGTCCCCACCCGGAAATCACGTGGGCCCCACCCGGAAATCACTTGGGCCCCACCCGGAAATCACGTGGGCCCCACGGGGAAATCACGTGGGCCCCACCCGGAAATCACGTGGGCCCCACCCGGAAATCACGTGGGCCCTACCCGGAAATCACGTGGGCCCCACGGGGAAATCACGTGGGCCCCACGGGGAAATCACGTGGGCCCCACCCGGAAATCACGTGGGCCCCACCCGGAAATCACGTGGGTCCCACCCGGAAATCACGTGGGCCCCACCCGGAAATCACGTGGGCCCCACCCGGAAATCACGTGGGCCCCACCCGGAAATCACGTGGGCCCCACCCGGAAATCACGTGGGCCCCACCCGGAAATCACGTGGGCCCCACGGGGAAATCACGTGGGGCCCACCCGGAAATCACGTGGGCCCCACGGGGAAATCACGTGGGCCCCACCCGGAAATCACGTGGGCCCCACCCGGAAATCACGTGGGCCCCACCCGGAAATCACGTGGGCCCCACCCGGAAATCACGTGGGCCCCACCCGGAAATCACGTGGGCCCCCAGGGGAAATCACGTGGGCCCCACCCTGATATCACGTGGGCCCCACCCGGAAATCACGTGGGCCCCACCCGGAAATCACGTGGGCCCCACGGGGAAATCACGTGGGTCCCACCCGGAAATCACGTGGGCCCCACCCGGAAATCACGTGGGCCCCCAGGGGAAATCACGTGGGCCCCACCCGGAAATCACGTGGGCCCCACCCGGAAATCACGTGGGCCCCACCCGGAAATCACGTGGGCCCCACCCTGAAATCACGTGGGCCCCACCTGGAAATCACGTGGGCCCCACCCGGAAATCACGTGGGCCCCACCCGGAAATCACGTGGGCCCCACCCGGAAATCACGTGGGCCCCACCCGGAAATCACGTGGGCCCCCAGGGGAAATCACGTGGGCCCCACCCGGAAATCACGTGGGCCCCACCCGGAAATCACGTGGGCTCCACCCGGAAATCACGTGGGCCCCACCCGGAAATCACGTGGGCCCCACCCGGAAATCACGTGGGCCCCACCCGGAAATCACGTGGGCCCCACGGGGAAATCACGTGGGCCCCACCCGGAAATCACGTGGGCCCCACCCGGAAATCACGTGGGCCCCACCCGGAAATCACGTGGGGCCCACCCGGAAATCACGTGGGCCCCACGGGGAAATCACGTGGGCCCCACCCGGAAATCACGTGGGCCCCACCCGGAAATCACGTGGGCCCCACCCGGAAATCACGTGGGCCCCACCCGGAAATCACGTGGGCCCCACCCGGAAATCACGTGGGCCCCCAGGGGAAATCACGTGGGCCCCACCCGGAAATCACGTGTGCCCCCAGGGGAAATCACGTGGACCCCACCTGGATATCACGTGGGCCCCACCCGGAAATCACGTGGGCCCCACCCGAAATCACGTGGGCCCCACCCGGAAATCACGTGGGCCCCACCCGGAAATCACGTGGGCCCCACCCGGAAATCACGTGGGCACCACGGGGAAATCACGTGGGCCCCACCCGGAAATCACGTGGTCCCCACCCGGAAATCACGTGGGCCCCACCCGGAAATCACGTGGGGCCCACCCGGAAATCACGTGGGCCCCACCCGGAAATCACGTGGGCCCCACGGGGAAATCACGTGGGCCCCACCCGGAAATCACGTGGGCCCCACCCGGAAATCACGTTGGCCCCACACGGAAATCACGTGGGCCCCACCCGGAAATCACGTGGGCCCCACACGGAAATCACGTGGGCCCCACCCGGAAATCACGTGGGCCCCACGGGGAAATCACGTGGGCCCCACCCGGAAATCACGTGGGCCCCACCCGGAAATCACGTGGGCCCCACCCGGAAATCACGTGGGCCCCACGGGGAAATCACGTGGGCCCCACCCGGAAATCACGTGGGCCCCACGGGGAAATCACGTGGGCCCCACCCGGAAATCACGTGGGCCCCACCCGGAAATCACGTGGGCCCCACACGGAAATCACGTGGGCCCCACCCGGAAATCACGTAGGCCCCACACGGAAATCACGTGGGCCCCACCCGGAAATCACGTGGGCCCCACCCGGAAATCACGTGGGACCCACCCGGAAATCACGTGGGCCCCACCCGGAAATCACGTGGGCCCCACGGGGAAATCACGTGGGCCCCACCCGGAAATCACGTGGGCCCCACCCGGAAATCACGTGGGCCCCACCCGGAAATCACGTGGGACCCCAGGGGAAATCACGTGGGACCCACCCGGAAATCACGTGGGCCCCACCCGGAAATCACGTGGGCCCCACCCGGAAATCACGTGGGACCCACCCGGAAATCACGTGGGCCCCACCCGGAAATCACGTGGGCCCCACCCGGAAATCACGTGGGCCCCACCCGGAAATCACGTGGGCCCCACCCGGAAATCACGTGGGCCCCACCCGGAAATCACGTGGGCCCCACCCGGAAATCACGTGGGGCCAACCCGGAAATCACGTGGGGCCCACCCGGAAATCACGTGGGCCCCACGGGGAAATCACGTGGGCCCCACCCGGAAATCACGTGGGCCCCACCCGGAAATCACGTGGGCCCCACCCGGAAATCACGTGGGCCCCACCCGGAAATCACGTGGGCCCCACCCGGAAATCACGTGGGCCCCACCCGGAAATCACGTGGGCCCCACCCGGAAATCACGTGGGCCCCACCCGGAAATCACGTGGGCCCCACCCGGAAATCACGTGGGCCCCACCCGGAAATCACGTGGGCCCCACCCGGAAATCACGTGGGCCCCCAGGGGAAATCACGTGGGCCCCACCCGGAAATCACGTGGGCCCCACCCGGAAATCACGTGGGCCCCACCCGGAAATCTCGTGGGCCCCACCCGGAAATCACGTGGGCCCCACCCGTAAATCACGTGGGCCCCACGGGGAAATCACGTGGGCCCCACCCGGAAATCACGTGGGGCCCACCCGGAAATCACGTGGGCCCCACGGGGAAATCACGTGGGCCCCACCCGGAAATCACGTGGGCCCCACCCGGAAATCACGTGGGCCCCACCCGGAAATCACGTGGGCCCCACCCGGAAATCACGTGGGCCCCACCCGGAAATCACGTGGGCCCCACGGGGAAATCACGTGGGCCCCACCCGGAAATCACGTGTGCCCCACCCGGAAATCACGTGGGCCCCACCCGGAAATCACGTGGGCCCCACCCGGAAATCACGTGGGCCCCACCCGGAAATCACGTGGGCCCCACCCGGAAATCACGTGGGCCCCACCCGGAAATCACGTGGGCCCCACCCGGAAATCACGTGGGCCCCACCCGGAAATCACGTGGGCCCCACCCGGAAATCACGTGGGCCCCACGGGGAAATCACGTGGGCCCCACCCGGAAATCACGTGGGCCCCACCCGGAAATCACGTGGGCCCCCAGGGGAAATCACTTGGGCCCCACCCGGAAATCACGTGGGCCCCACGGGGAAATCACGTGGGCCCCACCCGGAAATCACGTGGGCCCCACCCGGAAATCACGTGGGCCCCACCCGGAAATCACGTGGGGCCCACCCGGAAATCACGTGGGCCCCACCCGGAAATCACGTGGGCCCCACGGGGAAATCACGTGGGCCCGACCCGGAAATCACGTGGGGCCCACCCGGAAATCACGTGGGCCCCACCCGGAAATCACGTGGGCCCCACCCGGAAATCACGTGGGCCCCCAGGGGAAATCACGTGGGCCCCACCCGGATATCACGTGGGCCCCACCCGGAAATCACGTGGGCCCCACCCGGAAATCACGTGGGCCCCACGGGGAAATCACGTGGGCCCCACCCGGAAATCACGTGGGCCCCACCCGGAAATCACGTGGGCTCCCAGGGGAAATCACGTGGGCCCCACCCGGAAATCACGTGGGCCCCACCCGGAAATCACGTGGGCCCCACCCGGAAATCACGTGGGCCCCACCCGGAAATCACGTGGGCCCCACCCGGAAATCACGTGGGCCCCACCCGGAAATCACGTGGGCCCCACCCGGAAATCACGTGGGCCCCACCCGGAAATCACGTGGGCCCCACCCGGAAATCACGTGGGCCCCACCCGGAAATCACGTGGGCCCCCAGGGGAAATCACGTGGGCCCCACCCGGAAATCACGTGGGCCCCACCCGGAAATCACGTGGGCCCCACCCGGAAATCACGTGGGCCCCACGGGGAAATCACGTGGGCCCCACCCGGAAATCACGTGGGCCCCACCCGGAAATCACGTGGGCCCCACCCGGAAATCACGTGGGCCCCACCCGGAAATCACGTGGGCCCCACCCGGAAATCACGTGGGCCCCACCCGGAAATCACGTGGGCCCCCAGGGGAAATCACGTGGGCCCCACCCGGAAATCACGTGGGCCCCACCCGGAAATCACGTGGGCCCCACCCGGAAATCACGTGGGCCCGACGGGGAAATCACGTGGGCCCCACCCGGAAATCACGTGGGCCCCACCCGGAAATCACGTGGGCCCCACCCGGAAATCACGTGGGCCCCACCCGGAAATCACGTGGGCCCCACCCGGAAATCACGTGGGCCCCACCCGGAAATCACGTGGGCCCCACCCGGAAATCACGTGGGCCCCACCCGGAAATCACGTGGGCCCCACCCGGAAATCACGTGGGCCCCACGGGGAAATCACGTGGGCCCCACCCGGAAATCACGTGGGGCCCACCCGGAAATCACGTGGGCCCCACGGGGAAATCACGTGGGTCCCACCCGGAAATCACGTGGGCCCCACCCGGAAATCACGTGGGCCCCACCCGGAAATCACGTGGGCCCTACCCGGAAATCACGTGGGCCCCCAGGGGAAATCACGTGGGCCCCACCCGGAAATCACGTGGGCCCCCAGGGGAAATCACGTGGGCCCCACCCGGATATCACGTGGGCCCCACCCGGAAATCACGTGGGCCCCACCCGGAAATCACGTGGGCCCCACGGGGAAATCACGTGGGTCCCACCCGGAAATCAAGTGGGCCCCACCCGGAAATCACGTGGGCCCCACCCGGAAATCACGTGGGCCCCACCCGGAAATCACGTGGGCCCCACCCGGAAATCACGTGGGCCCCACCCGGAAATCACGTGGGCCCCACGGGGAAATCACGTGGGCCCCACCCGGAAATCACGTGGGCCCCACCCGGAAATCACGTGGGCCCCACCCGGAAATCACGTGGGCCCCACCCGGAAATCACGTGGGCCCCACCCGGAAATCACGTGGGCCCCACCCGGAAATCACGTGGGCCCCACCCGGAAATCACGTGGGCCCCACCCGGAAATCACGTGGGCCCCACCCGGAAATCACGTGGGCCCCACCCGGAAATCACGTGGGCCCCACCCGGAAATCACGTGGGCCCCACCCGGAAATCACGTGGGCCCCACCCGGAAATCACGTGGGCCCCACCCGGAAAGCACGTGGGGCCCACCCGGAAATCACGTGGGCCCCACCCTGAAATCACGTGGGCCCCACCCGGAAATCACGTGGGCCCCACCCGGAAATCACGTGGGCCCCACCCGGAAATCACGTGGGCCCCACCCTGAAATAACGTGGGCCCCACCCGGAAATCACGTGGGCCCCACCCGGAAATCACGTGGGCCCCACCCGGAAATCACGTGGGCCCCACCCGGAAATCACGTGGGCCCCACCCGGAAATCACGTGGGCCCCCAGGGGAAATCACGTGGGCCCCACCCGGAAATCACGTGGGCCCCACCCGGAAATCACGTGGGCCCCACCCGGAAATCACGTGGGCCCCACACGGAAATCACGTGGGCCCCACCCGGAAATCACGTGGGCCCCACCCGGAAATCACGTGGGCCCCACGGGGAAATCACGTGGGCCCCACCCGGAAATCACGTGGGCCCCACGGGGAAATCACGTGGGCCCCACCCGGAAATCACGTGGGCCCCACCCAGAAATCACGTGGGCCCTACCCGGAAATCACGTGGGCCCCCAGGGGAAATCACGTGGCCCCACCCGGAAATCACGTGGGCCCCCGGGGGAAATCACGTGGGCCCCACCCGGATATCACGTGGGCCCCACCCGGAAATCACGTGGGCCCCCAGGGGAAATCACGTGGGCCCCACCCGGAAATCACGTGGGCCCCACCCGGAAATCACGTGGGCCCCACCCTGAAATCACGTGGGCCCCACCCGGAAATCACGCGGGCCCCACGGGGAAATCACGTGGGCCCCCAGGGGAAATCACGTGGGCCCCACCCGGAAATCACGTGGGCCCCACCCGGAAATCACGTGGGCCCCACCCGGAAATCACGTGGGCCCCACCCGGAAATCACGTGGGCCCCATGGGGAAATCACGTGGGTCCCACCCGGAAATCACGTGGGCCCCACCCGTAAATCACGTGGGCCCCACCCGGAAATCACGTGGGCCCCACCCGGAAATCACGTGGGCCCCACCCGGAAATCACGTGGGCCCCACCCGGAAATCACGTGGGACCCACGGGGAAATCACGTGGGCCCCACCTGGAAATCACGTGGGCCCCACCCGGAAATCACGTGGGCCCCACCCGGAAATCACGTGGACCCCACCCGGAAATCACGTGGGCCCCACCCGGAAATCACGTGGGCCCCCAGGGGAAATCACGTGGGCCCCACCCGGAAATCACGTGGGCCCCACCCGGAAATCACGTGGGCCCCACCCTGAAATCACGTGGGCCCCACCCGGAAATCACGCGGGCCCCACGGGGAAATCACGTGGGCCCCACCCGGAAATCACGTGGGCCCCACCCGGAAATCACGTGGGCCCCACCCTGAAATCACGTGGGCCCCACCCGGAAATCACGTGGGCCCCACCCGGAAATCACGTTGGCCCCCAGGGGAAATCACGTGGGCCCCACCCGGAAATCACGTGGGCCCCACCCGGAAATCACGTGGGCCCCACCCGGAAATCACGTGGGCCCGACGGGGAAATCACGTGGGCCCCACCCGGAAATCACGTGGGCCCCACCCGGAAATCACGTGGGCCCCACCCGGAAATCACGTGGGCCCCACCCGGAAATCACGTGGGCCCACCCGGAAATCACGTGGGACCCACCCGGAAATCACGTGGGCCCCACCCGGAAATCACGTGGGCCCCACCCGGAAATCACGTGGGCCCCACCCGGAAATCACGTGGGCCCCCAGGGGAAATCACGTGGGCCCCACCCGGAAATCACGTGGGCCCCACGGGGAAATCACGTGGGCCCCACCCGGAAATCACGTGGGCCCCACGGGGAAATCACGTGGGCCCCACCCGGAAATCACGTGGGCCCCACCCGGAAATCACGTGGGCCCCACCCGGAAATCACGTGGGCCCCACCCGGAAATCACGTGGGCCCCACCCGGAAATCACGTGGGCCCCACGGGGAAATCACGTGGGGCCCACCCGGAAATCACGGGGGCCCCACGGGGAAATCACGTGAGCCCCACCCGGAAATCACGTGGGCCCCACCCGGAAATCACGTGGGCCCCACCCGGAAATTACGTGGGCCCCACCCGGAAATCACGTGGGCCCCACCCGGAAATCACGTGGGCCCCACCCGGAAAGCACGTGGGCCCCACGGGGAAATCACGTGGGCCCCACCCGGAAATCACGTGGGCCCCACCCGGAAATCATGTGGGCCCCACCCGGAAATAACGTGGGCCCCACGGGGAAATCACGTGGGCCCCACCCGGAAATCACGTGGGCCCCACCCGGAAATCACGTGGGCCCCCAGGGGAAATCACGTGGGCCCCACCCGGAAATCACGTGGGCCCCACCCGGAAATCACGTGGGCCCCACCCTGAAATCACGTGGGCCCCACCCGGAAATCACGCGGGCCCCACGGGGAAATCACGTGGGCCCCACCCGGAAATCACGTGGGCCCCACCCTGAAATCACGTGGGCCCCACCCGGAAATCACGTGGGCCCCACCCGGAAATCACGTGGGCCCCCAGGGGAAATCACGTGGGCCCCACCCAGAAATCACGTGGGCCCCACCCGGAAATCACGTGGGCCCCCAGGGGAAATCACGTGGGCCCCACCCAGAAATCACGTGGGCCCCACCCGGAAATCACGTGGGCCCCCAGGGGAAATCACGTGGGCCCCACCCGGAAATCACGTGGGCCCCACCCGGAAATCACGTGGGCCCCCAGGGGAAATCACGTGGGCCCCACCCAGAAATCACGTGGGCCCCACCCGGAAATCACGTGGGCCCCACCCGGAAATCACGTGGGCCCCACCCGGAAATCACGTGGGCCCCACCCGGAAATCACGTGGGCCCCACCCGGAAATCACGTGGGCCCCACCCGGAAATCACGTGGGCCCCAACCGAAAATCACGTGGGCCCAACCCGGAAATCACGTGGGCCCCACCCGGAAATCACGTGGGCCCCACCCGGAAATCACGTGGGCCCCACGGGGAAATCACGTGGGCCCCACCCGGAAATCACGTGGGCCCCACGGGGAAATCACGTGGGCCCCACCCGGAAATCACGTGGGCCCCACGGGGAAATCACGTGGGCCCCACCCGGAAATCACGTGGGCCCCACCCGGAAATCACGTGGGCCCCACCCGGAAATCACGTGGGCCCCACGGGGAAATCACGTGGGCCCCACCCGGAAATCACGTGGGCCCCACCCGGAAATCACGTGGGCCCCACCCGGAAATCACGTGGGCCCCACCCGGAAATCACGTGGGCCCCACCCGGAAATCACGTGGGCCCCCAGGGGAAATCACGTGGGCCCCACCCGGAAATCACGTGGGCCCCACCCGGAAATCACGTGGGCCCCACCCGGAAATAACGTGGGCCCCACGGGGAAATCACGTGGGCCCCACCCGGAAATCACGTGGGCCCCACCCGGAAATCACGTGGGCCCCCAGGGGAAATCACGTGGGCCCCACCCGGAAATCACGTGGGCCCCACCCGGAAATCACGTGGGCCCCACCCGGAAATCACGTGGGCCCCACCCGGAAATCATGCGGGCCCCACGGGGAAATCACGTGGGCCCCACCCGGAAATCACGTGGGCCCCACCCGGAAATCACGTGGGCCCCACCCGGAAATCACGTGGGCCCCACCCGGAAATCACGTGGGCCCCACCCGGAAATCACGTGGGCCCCCAGGGGAAATCACGTGGGCCCCACCCGGAAATCACGTGGGCCCCACCCGGAAATCACGTGGGCCCCACCCGTAAATCACGTGGGCCCGACGGGGAAATCACGTGGGCCCCACCCGGAAATCACGTGGGCCCCACCCGGAAATCACGTGGGCCCCACCCGGAAATCACGTGGGCCCCACCCGGAAATCACGTGGGCCCCACCCGGAAATCACGTGGGCCCCACCCGGAAATCACGTGGGCCCCACCCGGAAATCACGTGGGCCCCACCCGGAAATCACGTGGGCCCCACGGGGAAATCACGTGGGCCCCACCCGGAAATCACGTGGGGCCCACCCGGAAATCACGTGGGCCCCACGGGGTAATCACGTGGGCCCCACCCGGAAATCACGTGGGCCCCACCCGGAAATCACGTGGGCCCCACCCGGAAATCACGTGGGCCCCACCCGGAAATCACGTGGGCCCCACCCGGAAATCACGTGGGCCCCCAGGGGAAATCACGTGGGCCCCACCCGGATATCACGTGGGCCCCACCCGGAAATCACGTGGGCCCCACCCGGAAATCACGTGGGCCCCACGGGGAAATCACGTGGGCCCCACCCGGAAATCACGTGGGCCCCACCCGGAAATCACGTGGGCTCCCAGGGGAAATCACGTGGGCCCCACCCGGAAATCACGTGGGCCCCACCCGGAAATCACGTGGGCCCCACCCTGAAATCACGTGGGCCCCACCCTGAAATCACGCGGGCCCCACGGGGAAATCACGTGGGCCCCACCCGGAAATCACGTGGGCCACACCCGGAAATCACGTGGGCCCCACCCGGAAATCACGTGGGCCCCACCCGGAAATCACGTGGGCCCCACCCGGAAATCACGTGGGCCCCCAGGGGAAATCACGTGGGCCCCACCCGGAAATCACGTGGGCCCCACCCGGAAATCACGTGGGCCCCACCCGGAAATCACGTGGGCCCGACGGGGAAATCACGTGGGCCCCACCCGGAAATCACGTGGGCCCCACCCGGAAATCACGTGGGCCCCACCCGGAAATCACGTGGGCCCCACCCGGAAATCACGTGGGCCCCACCCGGAAATCACGTGGGCCCCACCCGGAAATCACGTGGGCCCCACCCGGAAATCACGTGGGCCCCACCCGGAAATCACGTGGGCCCCACCCGGAAATCACGTGGGCCCCCAGGGGAAATCACGTGGGCCCCACCCGGAAATCACGTGGGCCCCACCCGGAAATCACGTGGGCCCCACCCGGAAATCACGTGGGCCCCAGGGGGAAATCACGTGGGCCCCACCCGGAAATCACGTGGGCCCCACCCGGAAATCACGTGGGCCCCACCCGGAAATCACGTGGGCCCCACCCGGAAATCACGTGGGCCCCACCCGGAAATCACGTGGGCCCCACCCGGAAATCACGTGGGCCCCACCCGGAAATCACGTGGGCCCCCAGGGGAAATCACGTGGGCCCCACCCGGAAATCACGTGGGCCCCACCCGGAAATCACGTGGGCCCCACCCGGAAATCACGTGGGCCCGACGGGGAAATCACGTGGGCCCCACCCGGAAATCACGTGGGCCCCACCCGGAAATCACGTGGGCCCCACCCGGAAATCACGTGGGCCCCACCCGGAAATCACGTGGGCCCCACACGGAAATCACGTGGGCCCCACCCGGAAATCACGTGGGCCCCACCCGGAAATCACGTGGGCCCCACCCGGAAATCACGTGGGCCCCACCCGGAAATCACGTGGGCCCCACCCGGAAATCACGTGGGCCCCACGGGGAAATCACGTGGGCCCCACCCGGAAATCACGTGGGGCCCAGCCGGAAATCACGTGGGCCCCACGGGGAAATCACGTGGGCCCCACCCGGAAATCACGTGGGCCCCACCCGGAAATCACGTGGGCCCCACCCGGAAATCACGTGGGCCCCACCCGGAAATCACGTGGGCTCCCAGGGGAAATCACGTGGGCCCCACCCGGATATCACGTGGGCCCCACCCGGAAATCACGTGGGCCCCACCCGGAAATCACGTGGGCCCCACGGGGAAATCACGTGGGCCCCACCCGGAAATCACGTGGGCCCCACCCGGAAATCACGTGGGCTCCCAGGGGAAATCACGTGGGCCCCACCCGGAAATCACGTGGGCCCCACCCGGAAATCACGTGGGCCCCACCCTGAAATCACGTGGGCCCCACCCTGAAATCACGTGGGCCCCACGGGGAAATCACGTGGGCCCCACCCGGAAATCACGTGGGCCACACCCGGAAATCACGTGGGCCCCACCCGGAAATCACGTGGGCCCCACCCGGAAATCACGTGGGCCCCACCCGGAAATCACGTGGGCCCCCAGGGGAAATCACGTGGGCCCCACCCGGAAATCACGTGGGCCCCACCCGGAAATCACGTGGGCCCCACCCGGAAATCACGTGGGCCCGACGGGGAAATCACGTGGGCCCCACCCGGAAATCACGTGGGCCCCACCCGGAAATCACGTGGGCCCCACCCGGAAATCACGTGGGCCCCACCCGGAAATCACGTGGGCCCCACCCGGAAATCACGTGGGCCCCACCCGGAAATCACGTGGGCCCCACCCGGAAATCACGTGGGCCCCACCCGGAAATCACGTGGGCCCCCAGGGGAAATCACGTGGGCCCCACCCGGAAATCACGTGGGCCCCACCCGGAAATCACGTGGGCCCCACCCGGAAATCACGTGGGCCCCACGGGGAAATCACGTGGGCCCCACCCGGAAATCACGTGGGCCCCACCCGGAAATCACGTGGGCCCCCAGGGGAAATCACGTGGGCCCCACCCGGAAATCACGTGGGCCCCACCCGGAAATCACGTGGGCCCCACCCGGAAATCACTTGGGCCCCACCCGGAAATCACGTGGGCCCCACGGTGAAATCACGTGGGCCCCACCCGGAAATCACGTGGGCCCCACGGGGAAATCACGTGGGCCCCACCCGGAAATCACGTGGGCCCCACCCGGAAATCACGTGGGCCCCCAGGGGAAATCACGTGGTCCCCACCCGGAAATCACGTGGGCCCCACCCGGAAATCACTTGGGCCCCACCCGGAAATCACGTGGGCCCCACGGGGAAATCACGTGGGCCCCACCCGGAAATCACGTGGGCCCCACCCGGAAATCACGTGGGCCCTACCCGGAAATCACGTGGGCCCCACGGGGAAATCACGTGGGCCCCACGGGGAAATCACGTGGGCCCCACCCGGAAATCACGTGGGCCCCACCCGGAAATCACGTGGGTCCCACCCGGAAATCACGTGGGCCCCACCCGGAAATCACGTGGGCCCCACCCGGAAATCACGTGGGCCCCACCCGGAAATCACGTGGGCCCCACCCGGAAATCACGTGGGCCCCACCCGGAAATCACGTGGGCCCCACGGGGAAATCACGTGGGGCCCACCCGGAAATCACGTGGGCCCCACGGGGAAATCACGTGGGCCCCACCCGGAAATCACGTGGGCCCCACCCGGAAATCACGTGGGCCCCACCCGGAAATCACGTGGGCCCCACCCGGAAATCACGTGGGCCCCACCCGGAAATCACGTGGGCCCCCAGGGGAAATCACGTGGGCCCCACCCTGATACCACGTGGGCCCCACCCGGAAATCACGTGGGCCCCACCCGGAAATCACGTGGGCCCCACGGGGAAATCACGTGGGCCCCACCCGGAAATCACGTGGGCCCCACCCGGAAATCACGTGGGCCCCCAGGGGAAATCACGTGGGCCCCACCCGGAAATCACGTGGGCCCCACCCGGAAATCACGTGGGCCCCACCCGGAAATCACGTGGGCCCCACCCTGAAATCACGTGGGCCCCACCTGGAAATCACGTGGGCCCCACCCGGAAATCACGTGGGCCCCACCCGGAAATCACGTGGGCCCCACCCGGAAATCACGTGGGCCCCACCCGGAAATCACGTGGGCCCCCAGGGGAAATCACGTGGGCCCCACCCGGAAATCACGTGGGCCCCACCCGGAAATCACGTGGGCTCCACCCGGAAATCACGTGGGCCCCACCCGGAAATCACGTGGGCCCCACCCGGAAATCACGTGGGCCCCACCCGGAAATCACGTGGGCCCCACGGGGAAATCACGTGGGCCCCACCCGGAAATCACGTGGGCCCCACCCGGAAATCACGTGGGCCCCACCCGGAAATCACGTGGGGCCCACCCGGAAATCACGTGGGCCCCACGGGGAAATCACGTGGGCCCCACCCGGAAATCACGTGGGCCCCACCCGGAAATCACGTGGGCCCCACCCGGAAATCACGTGGGCCCCACCCGGAAATCACGTGGGCCCCACCCGGAAATCACGTGGGCCCCCAGGGGAAATCACGTGGGCCCCACCCGGAAATCACGTGTGCCCCCAGGGGAAATCACGTGGACCCCACCTGGATATCACGTGGGCCCCACCCGGAAATCACGTGGGCCCCACCCGAAATCACGTGGGCCCCACCCGGAAATCACGTGGGCCCCACCCGGAAATCACGTGGGCCCCACCCGGAAATCACGTGGGCACCACGGGGAAATCACGTGGGCCCCACCCGGAAATCACGTGGTCCCCACCCGGAAATCACGTGGGCCCCACCCGGAAATCACGTGGGGCCCACCCGGAAATCACGTGGGCCCCACCCGGAAATCACGTGGGCCCCACGGGGAAATCACGTGGGCCCCACCCGGAAATCACGTGGGCCCCACCCGGAAATCACGTTGGCCCCACACGGAAATCACGTGGGCCCCACCCGGAAATCACGTGGGCCCCACACGGAAATCACGTGGGCCCCACCCGGAAATCACGTGGGCCCCACGGGGAAATCACGTGGGCCCCACCCGGAAATCACGTGGGCCCCACCCGGAAATCACGTGGGCCCCACCCGGAAATCACGTGGGCCCCACGGGGAAATCACGTGGGCCCCACCCGGAAATCACGTGGGCCCCACGGGGAAATCACGTGGGCCCCACCCGGAAATCACGTGGGCCCCACCCGGAAATCACGTGGGCCCCACACGGAAATCACGTGGGCCCCACCCGGAAATCACGTAGGCCCCACACGGAAATCACGTGGGCCCCACCCGGAAATCACGTGGGCCCCACCCGGAAATCACGTGGGACCCACCCGGAAATCACGTGGGCCCCACCCGGAAATCACGTGGGCCCCACGGGGAAATCACGTGGGCCCCACCCGGAAATCACGTGGGCCCCACCCGGAAATCACGTGGGCCCCACCCGGAAATCACGTGGGACCCCAGGGGAAATCACGTGGGACCCACCCGGAAATCACGTGGGCCCCACCCGGAAATCACGTGGGCCCCACCCGGAAATCACGTGGGACCCACCCGGAAATCACGTGGGCCCCACCCGGAAATCACGTGGGCCCCACCCGGAAATCACGTGGGCCCCACCCGGAAATCACGTGGGCCCCACCCGGAAATCACGTGGGCCCCACCCGGAAATCACGTGGGCCCCACCCGGAAATCACGTGGGCCCCACCCGGAAATCACGTGGGGCCAACCCGGAAATCACGTGGGGCCCACCCGGAAATCACGTGGGCCCCACGGGGAAATCACGTGGGCCCCACCCGGAAATCACGTGGGCCCCACCCGGAAATCACGTGGGCCCCACCCGGAAATCACGTGGGCCCCACCCGGAAATCACGTGGGCCCCACCCGGAAATCACGTGGGCCCCACCCGGAAATCACGTGGGCCCCACCCGGAAATCACGTGGGCCCCACCCGGAAATCACGTGGGCCCCACCCGGAAATCACGTGGGCCCCACCCGGAAATCACGTGGGCCCCACCCGGAAATCACGTGGGCCCCCAGGGGAAATCACGTGGGCCCCACCCGGAAATCACGTGGGCCCCACCCGGAAATCACGTGGGCCCCACCCGGAAATCTCGTGGGCCCCACCCGGAAATCACGTGGGCCCCACCCGTAAATCACGTGGGCCCCACGGGGAAATCACGTGGGCCCCACCCGGAAATCACGTGGGGCCCACCCGGAAATCACGTGGGCCCCACGGGGAAATCACGTGGGCCCCACCCGGAAATCACGTGGGCCCCACCCGGAAATCACGTGGGCCCCACCCGGAAATCACGTGGGCCCCACCCGGAAATCACGTGGGCCCCACCCGGAAATCACGTGGGCCCCACGGGGAAATCACGTGGGCCCCACCCGGAAATCACGTGTGCCCCACCCGGAAATCACGTGGGCCCCACCCGGAAATCACGTGGGCCCCACCCGGAAATCACGTGGGCCCCACCCGGAAATCACGTGGGCCCCACCCGGAAATCACGTGGGCCCCACCCGGAAATCACGTGGGCCCCACCCGGAAATCACGTGGGCCCCACCCGGAAATCACGTGGGCCCCACCCGGAAATCACCTGGGCCCCACGGGGAAATCACGTGGGCCCCACCCGGAAATCACGTGGGCCCCACCCGGAAATCACGTGGGCCCCCAGGGGAAATCACTTGGGCCCCACCCGGAAATCACGTGGGCCCCACGGGGAAATCACGTGGGCCCCACCCGGAAATCACGTGGGCCCCACCCGGAAATCACGTGGGCCCCACCCGGAAATCACGTGGGGCCCACCCGGAAATCACGTGGGCCCCACCCGGAAATCACGTGGGCCCCACGGGGAAATCACGTGGGCCCGACCCGGAAATCACGTGGGGCCCACCCGGAAATCACGTGGGCCCCACCCGGAAATCACGTGGGCCCCACCCGGAAATCACGTGGGCCCCCAGGGGAAATCACGTGGGCCCCACCCGGATATCACGTGGGCCCCACCCGGAAATCACGTGGGCCCCACCCGGAAATCACGTGGGCCCCACGGGGAAATCACGTGGGCCCCACCCGGAAATCACGTGGGCCCCACCCGGAAATCACGTGGGCTCCCAGGGGAAATCACGTGGGCCCCACCCGGAAATCACGTGGGCCCCACCCGGAAATCACGTGGGCCCCACCCGGAAATCACGTGGGCCCCACCCGGAAATCACGTGGGCCCCACCCGGAAATCACGTGGGCCCCACCCGGAAATCACGTGGGCCCCACCCGGAAATCACGTGGGCCCCACCCGGAAATCACGTGGGCCCCACCCGGAAATCACGTGGGCCCCACCCGGAAATCACGTGGGCCCCCAGGGGAAATCACGTGGGCCCCACCCGGAAATCACGTGGGCCCCACCCGGAAATCACGTGGGCCCCACCCGGAAATCACGTGGGCCCCACGGGGAAATCACGTGGGCCCCACCCGGAAATCACGTGGGCCCCACCCGGAAATCACGTGGGCCCCACCCGGAAATCACGTGGGCCCCACCCGGAAATCACGTGGGCCCCACCCGGAAATCACGTGGGCCCCACCCGGAAATCACGTGGGCCCCCAGGGGAAATCACGTGGGCCCCACCCGGAAATCACGTGGGCCCCACCCGGAAATCACGTGGGCCCCACCCGGAAATCACGTGGGCCCGACGGGGAAATCACGTGGGCCCCACCCGGAAATCACGTGGGCCCCACCCGGAAATCACGTGGGCCCCACCCGGAAATCACGTGGGCCCCACCCGGAAATCACGTGGGCCCCACCCGGAAATCACGTGGGCCCCACCCGGAAATCACGTGGGCCCCACCCGGAAATCACGTGGGCCCCACCCGGAAATCACGTGAGCCCCACCCGGAAATCACGTGGGCCCCACCCGGAAATCACGTGGGCCCCACGGGGAAATCACGTGGGCCCCACCCGGAAATCACGTGGGGCCCACCCGGAAATCACGTGGGCCCCACGGGGAAATCACGTGGGCCCCACCCGGAAATCACGTGGGCCCCACCCGGAAATCACGTGGGCCCCACCCGGAAATCACGTGGGCCCCACCCGGAAATCACGTGGGCCCCACCCGGAAATCACGTGGGCCCCCAGGGGAAATCACGTGGGCCCCACCCGGATATCACGTGGGCCCCACCCGGAAATCACGTGGGCCCCACCCGGAAATCACGTGGGCCCCACGGGGAAATCACGTGGGCCCCACCCGGAAATCACGTGGGCCCCACCCGGAAATCACGTGGGCTCCCAGGGGAAATCACGTGGGCCCCACCCGGAAATCACGTGGGCCCCACCCGGAAATCACGTGGGCCCCACCCTGAAATCACGTGGGCCCCACCCTGAAATCACGTGGGCCCCACGGGGAAATCACGTGGGCCCCACCCGGAAATCACGTGGGCCACACCCGGAAATCACGTGGGCCCCACCCGGAAATCACGTGGGCCCCACCCGGAAATCACGTGGGCCCCACCCGGAAATCACGTGGGCCCCCAGGGGAAATCACGTGGGCCCCACCCGGAAATCACGTGGGCCCCACCCGGAAATCACGTGGGCCCCACCCGGAAATCACGTGGGCCCGACGGGGAAATCACGTGGGCCCCACCCGGAAATCACGTGGGCCCCACCCGGAAATCACGTGGGCCCCACCCGGAAATCACGTGGGCCCCACCCGGAAATCACGTGGGCCCCACCCGGAAATCACGTGGGCCCCACCCGGAAATCACGTGGGCCCCACCCGGAAATCACGTGGGCCCCACCCGGAAATCACGTGGGCCCCACCCGGAAATCACGTGGGCCCCACCCTGAAATCACGTGGGCCCCACCTGGAAATCACGTGGGCCCCACCCGGAAATCACGTGGGCCCCACCCGGAAATCACGTGGGCCCCACCCGGAAATCACGTGGGCCCCACCCGGAAATCACGTGGGCCCCCAGGGGAAATCACGTGGGCCCCACCCGGAAATCACGTGGGCCCCACCCGGAAATCACGTGGGCCCCACCCGGAAATCACGTGGGCCCCACCCGGAAATCACGTGGGCCCCACCCGGAAATCACGTGGGCCCCACCCGGAAATCACGTGGGCCCCACGGGGAAATCACGTGGGCCCCACCCGGAAATCACGTGGGCCCCACCCGGAAATCACGTGGGCCCCACCCGGAAATCACGTGGGGCCCACCCGGAAATCACGTGGGCCCCACCCGGAAATCACGTGGGCCCCACCCGGAAATCACGTGGGCCCCACCCGGAAATCACGTGGGCCCCACCCGGAAATCACGTGGGCCCCCAGGGGAAATCACGTGGGCCCCACCCGGAAATCACGTGTGCCCCCAGGGGAAATCACGTGGACCCCACCTGGATATCACGTGGGCCCCACCCGGAAATCACGTGGGCCCCACCCGAAATCACGTGGGCCCCACTCGGAAATCACGTGGGCCCCACCCGGAAATCACGTGGGCCCCACCCGGAAATCACGTGGGCACCACGGGGAAATCACGTGGGCCCCACCCGGAAATCACGTGGTCCCCACCCGGAAATCACGTGGGCCCCACGGGGAAATCACGTGGGCCCCACCCGGAAATCACGTGGGCCCCACCCGGAAATCACGTTGGCCCCACACGGAAATCACGTGGGCCCCACCCGGAAATCACGTGGGCCCCACACGGAAATCACGTGGGCCCCACCCGGAAATCACGTGGGCCCCACGGGGAAATCACGTGGGCCCCACCGGGAAATCACGTGGGCCCCACCCGGAAATCACGTGGGCCCCACCCGGAAATCACGTGGGCCCCACGGGGAAATCACGTGGGCCCCACCCGGAAATCACGTGGGCCCCACTGGGAAATCACGTGGGCCCCACCCGGAAATCACGTGGGCCCCACCCGGAAATCACGTGGGCCCCACACGGAAATCACGTGGGCCCCACCCGGAAATCACGTAGGCCCCACACGGAAATCACGTGGGCCCCACCCGGAAATCACGTGGGCCCCACCCGGAAATCACGTGGGACCCACCCGGAAATCACGTGGGCCCCACCCGGAAATCACGTGGGCCCCACGGGGAAATCACGTGGGCCCCACCCGGAAATCACGTGGGCCCCACCCGGAAATCACGTGGGCCCCACCCGGAAATCACGTGGGACCCCAGGGGAAATCACGTGGGCCCCACCCGGAAATCACGTGGGCCCCACCCGGAAATCACGTGGGCCCCACCCGGAAATCACGTGGGACCCACCCGGAAATCACGTGGGCCCCACCCGGAAATCACGTGGGCCCCACCCGGAAATCACGTGGGCCCCACCCGGAAATCACGTGGGCCCCACCCGGAAATCACGTGGGCCCCACCCGGAAATCACGTGGGCCCCACCCGGAAATCACGTGGGCCCCACCCGGAAATCACGTGGGCCCCACCCGGAAATCACGTGGGCCCCACCCGGAAATCACGTGGGCCCCACCCGGAAATCACGTGGGTCCCACCCGGAAATCACGTGGGCCCCACCCGGAAATCACGTGGGCCCCCAGGGGAAATCACGTGGGCCCCACCCGGAAATCACGTGGGCCCCACCCGGAAATCACGTGGGCCCCACCCGGAAATCTCGTGGGCCCCACCCGGAAATCACGTGGGCCCCACCCGTAAATCACGTGGGCCCCACGGGGAAATCACGTGGGCCCCACCCGGAAATCACGTGGGGCCCACCCGGAAATCACGTGGGCCCCACGGGGAAATCACGTGGGCCCCACCCGGAAATCACGTGGGCCCCACCCGGAAATCACGTGGGCCCCACCCGGAAATCACGTGGGCCCCACCCGGAAATCACGTGGGCCCCACCCGGAAATCACGTGGGCCCCACGGGGAAATCACGTGGGCCCCACCCGGAAATCACGTGGGCCCCACCCGGAAATCACGTGGGCCCCACCCGGAAATCACGTGGGCCCCACCCGGAAATCACGTGGGCCCCACCCGGAAATCACGTGGGCCCCACCCGGAAATCACGTGGGCCCCACCCGGAAATCACGTGGGCCCCACCCGGAAATCACGTGGGCCCCACCCGGAAATCACGTGGGCCCCACCCGGAAATCACGTGGGCCCCACGGGGAAATCACGTGGGCCCCACCCGGAAATCACGTGGGCCCCACCCGGAAATCACGTGGGCCCCCAGGGGAAATCACTTGGGCCCCACCCGGAAATCACGTGGGCCCCACGGGGAAATCACGTGGGCCCCACCCGGAAATCACGTGGGCCCCACCCGGAAATCACGTGGGCCCCACCCGGAAATCACGTGGGGCCCACCCGGAAATCACGTGGGCCCCACCCGGAAATCACGTGGGCCCCACGGGGAAATCACGTGGGCCCCACCCGGAAATCACGTGGGCCCCACCCGGAAATCACGTGGGCGCCACACGGAAATCACGTGGGCCCCACCCGGAAATCACGTAGGCCCCACACGGAAATCACGTGGGCCCCACCCGGAAATCACGTGGGCCCCACCCGGAAATCACGTGGGACCCACCCGGAAATCACGTGGGCCCCACCCGGAAATCACGTGGGCCCCACGGGGAAATCACGTGGGCCCCACCCGGAAATCACGTGGACCCCACCCGGAAATCACGTGGGCCCCACCCGGAAATCACGTGGGACCCCAGGGGAAATCACGTGGGCCCCACCCGGAAATCACGTGGGCCCCACCCGGAAATCACGTGGGCCCCACCCGGAAATCACGTGGGCCCCACCCGGAAATCACGTGGGCCCCACCCGGAAATCACGTGGGCCCCACCCGGAAATCACGTGGGCCCCACCCGGAAATCACGTGGGCCCCACCCGGAAATCACGTGGGCCCCACCCGGAAATCACGTGGGCCCCACCCGGAAATCACGTGGGGCCGACCCGGAAATCACGTGGGGCCCACCCGGAAATCACGTGGGCCCCACGGGGAAATCACGTGGGCCCCACCCGGAAATCACGTGGGCCCCACCCGGAAATCACGTGGGCCCCACCCGGAAATCACGTGGGCCCCACCCGGAAATCACGTGGGCCCCCAGGGGAAATCACTTGGGCCCCACCCGGAAATCACGTGGGCCCCACCCGGAAATCACGTGGGCCCCACTCGGAAATCACGTGGGCCCCACGGGGAAATCACGTGGGCCCCACCCGGAAATCACGTGGGCCCCACGGGGAAATCACGTGGGCCCCCAGGGGAAATCACGTTTGCCCCACGGGGAAATCACGTGGGCCCCACGGGGAAATCACGTGGGCCCCACGGGGAAATCACGTGGGCCCCACGGGGAAGTCACGTGGGCCCCCAGGGGAAATCACGTGGGCCCCACGGTGAAATCACCTGGGCCCCACGGGGAAATCAGGTGGGCCCCACGGGGAAATCACGTGGGCCCCCAGGGGAAATCACGTGGGCCCCCAGTGGAAATCATGAGGGCCCCACGGGGAAATCACGTGGGCCCCACGGGGAAATCACGTGGGCCCCCAGGGGAAAACACGTGGGCCCCACGGGGTAATCACGTGGGCCCCCAGGGGACATCACGTGGGCCCCACCCGGATATCACGTGGGCCCCACCCGGAAATCACGTGGGCCCCACCCGGAAATCACGTGGGCCCCACCCGGAAATCACGTGGGCCCCACCCGGAAATCACGTGGGCCCCACCCGGAAATCACGTGGGCACCACGGGGAAATCACGTGGGCCCCACCCGGAAATCACGTGGGCCTCACCCGGAAATCACGTGGGGCCCACCCGGAAATCACGTGGGCCCCACCCGGAAATCACGTGGGCCCCACGGGGAAAACACGTGGGCCCCACCCGGAAATCACGTGGGCCCCACCCGGAAATCACGTGGGCCCCACACGGAAATCACGTGGGCCCCACCCGGAAATCACGTGGGCCCCACACGGAAATCACGTGGGCCCCACCCGGAAATCACGTGGGCCCCACGGGGAAATCACGTGGGCCCCACCCGGAAATCACGTGGGCCCCACCCGGAAATCACGTGGGCCCCACCCGGAAATCACGTGGGCCCCACCCGGAAATCACGTGGGCCCCACCCGGAAATCACGTGGGGCCCACCCGGAAATCACGTGGGCCCCACCCGGAAATCACGTGGGCCCCGCGGGGAAATCACGTGGGCCCCACCCGGAAATCACGTGGGCCCCACCCGGAAATCACGTGGGCCCCACACGGAAATCACGTGGGCCCCACCCGGAAATCACGTAGGCCCCACACGGAAATCACGTGGGCCCCAAACGGAAATCACGTTGGCCCCACCCGGAAATCACGTGGGACCCACCCGGAAATCACGTGGGCCCCACCCGGAAATCACGTGGGCCCCACGGGGAAATCACGTGGGCCCCACCCGGAAATCACGTGGGCCCCACCCGGAAATCACGTGGGCCCCACCCGGAAATCACGTGGGACCCCAGGGGAAATCACGTGGGCCCCACCCGGAAATCACGTGGGCCCCACCCGGAAATCACGTGGGCCCCACCCGGAAATCACGTGGGACCCACCCGGAAATCACGTGGGCCCCACCCGGAAATCACGTGGGCCCCACCCGGAAATCACGTGGGCCCCACCCGGAAATCACGTGGGCCCCACCCGGAAATCACGTGGGCCCCACCCGGAAATCACGTGGGCCCCACCCGGAAATCACGTGGGGCCCACCCGGAAATCACGTGGGGCCCACCCGGAAATCACGTGGGCCCCACGGGGAAATCACGTGGGCCCCACCCGGAAATCACGTGGGCTCCACCCGGAAATCACGTGGGCCCCACCCGGAAATCACGTGGGCCCCACCCTGAAATCACGTGGGCCCCACCCGGAAATCACGTGGGGCCCACCCGGAAATCACGTGGGCCCCACCCGGAAATCACGTGGGCCCCACCCGGAAATCACGTGGGCCCCACCCGGAAATCACGTGTGCCCCACCCGGAAATCACGTGGGCCCCACGGGGAAATCACGTGGGCCCCACCCGGAAATCACGTGGGCCCCACCCGGAAATCACGTGGGCGCCACCCGGAAATCACGTGGGCCCCACCCGGAAATCACGTAGGCCCCACACGGAAATCACGTGGGCCCCACCCGGAAATCACGTGGGCCCCACCCGGAAATCACGTGGGCCCCACCCGGAAATCACGTGGGCCCCACCCGGAAATCACGTGGGCCCCACCCGGAAATCACGTGGGCCCCACCCGGAAATCACGTGGGCCCCACCCGGAAATCACGTGGGTCCCACCCGGAAATCACGTGGGCCCCACCCGGAAATCACGTGGGCCCCCAGGGGAAATCACGTGGGCCCCACCCGGAAATCACGTGGGCCCCACCCGGAAATCACGTGGGCCCCACCCGGAAATCACGTGGGCCCCACCCGGAAATCACGTGGGCCCCACCCGTAAATCACGTGGGCCCCACGGGGAAATCACGTGGGCCCCACCCGGAAATCACGTGGGGCCCACCCGGAAATCACGTGGGCCCCACGGGGAAATCACGTGGGCCCCACCCGGAAATCACGTGGGCCCCACCCGGAAATCACGTGGGGCCGACCCGGAAATCACGTGGGGCCCACCCGGAAATCACGTGGGCCCCACGGGGAAATCACGTGGGCCCCACCCGGAAATCACGTGGGCCCCACCCGGAAATCACGTGGGCCCCACCCGGAAATCACGTGGGCCCCACCCGGAAATCACGTGGGCCCCCAGGGGAAATCACTTGGGCCCCACCCGGAAATCACGTGGGCCCCACCCGGAAATCACGTGGGCCCCACTCGGAAATCACGTGGGTCCCACGGGGAAATCACGTGGGCCCCCCCCGGAAATCACGTGGGCCCCCACGGGGAAATCACGTGGGCCCCCAGGGGAAATCACGTTTGCCCCACGGGGAAATCACGTGGGCCCCACGGGGAAATCACGTGGGCCCCACGGGGAAATCACGTGGGCCCCACGGGGAAGTCACGTGGGCCCCCAGGGGAAATCACGTGGGCCCCACGGTGAAATCACCTGGGCCCCACGGGGAAATCAGGTGGGCCCCACGGGGAAATCACGTGGGCCCCCAGGGGAAATCACGTGGGCCCCCAGTGGAAATCATGAGGGCCCCACGGGGAAATCACGTGGGCCCCACGGGGAAATCACGTGGGCCCCCAGGGGAAAACACGTGGGCCCCACGGGGTAATCACGTGGGCCCCCAGGGGAAATCACGTGGGCCCCACCCGGATATCACGTGGGCCCCACCCGGAAATCACGTGGGCCCCACCCGGAAATCACGTGGGCCCCACCCGGAAATCACGTGGGCCCCACCCGGAAATCACGTGGGCCCCACCCGGAAATCACGTGGGCACCACGGGGAAATCACGTGGGCCCCACCCGGAAATCACGTGGTCCCCACCCGGAAATCACGTGGGCCTCACCCGGAAATCACGTGGGGCCCACCCGGAAATCACGTGGGCCCCACCCGGAAATCACGTGGGCCCCACGGGGAAATCACGTGGGCCCCACCCGGAAATCACGTGGGCCCCACCCGGAAATCACGTGGGCCCCACACGGAAATCACGTGGGCCCCACCCGGAAATCACGTGGGCCCCACACGGAAATCACGTGGGCCCCACCCGGAAATCACGTGGGCCCCACGGGGAAATCACGTGGGCCCCACCCGGAAATCACGTGGGCCCCACCCGGAAATCACGTGGGCCCTACCCGGAAATCACGTGGGCCCCACCCGGAAATCACGTGGGCCCCACCCGGAAATCACGTGGGGCCCACCCGGAAATCACGTGGGCCCCACCCGGAAATCACGTGGGCCCCACGGGGAAATCACGTGGGCCCCACCCGGAAATCACGTGGGCCCCACCCGGAAATCACGTGGGCCCCACACGGAAATCACGTGGGCCCCACCCGGAAATCACGTAGGCCCCACACGGAAATCACGTGGGCCCCAAACGGAAATCACGTTGGCCCCACCCGGAAATCACGTGGGACCCACCCGGAAATCACGTGGGCCCCACCCGGAAATCACGTGGGCCCCACGGGGAAATCACGTGGGCCCCACCCGGAAATCACGTGGGCCCCACCCGGAAATCACGTGGGCCCCACCCGGAAATCACGTGGGACCCCAGGGGAAATCACGTGGGCCCCACCCGGAAATCACGTGGGCCCCACCCGGAAATCACGTGGGCCCCACCCGGAAATCACGTGGGACCCACCCGGAAATCACGTGGGCCCCACCCGGAAATCACGTGGGCCCCACCCGGAAATCACGTGGGCCCCACCCGGAAATCACGTGGGCCCCACCCGGAAATCACGTGGGCCCCACCCGGAAATCACGTGGGCCCCACCCGGAAATCACGTGGGCCCCACCCGGAAATCACGTGGGGCCCACCCGGAAATCACGTGGGGCCCACCCGGAAATCACGTGGGCCCCACGGGGAAATCACGTGGGCCCCACCCGGAAATCACGTGGGCTCCACCCGGAAATCACGTGGGCCCCACCCGGAAATCACGTGGGCCCCACCCTGAAATCACGTGGGCCCCACCCGGAAATCACGTGGGGCCCACCCGGAAATCACGTGGGCCCCACCCGGAAATCACGTGGGCCCCACCCGGAAATCACGTGGGCCCCACCCGGAAATCACGTGGGCCCCACCCGGAAATCACGTGGGCCCCACGGGGAAATCACGTGGGCCCCACCCGGAAATCACGTGGGCCCCACCCGGAAATCACGTGGGCGCCACCCGGAAATCACGTGGGCCCCACCCGGAAATCACGTAGGCCCCACACGGAAATCACGTGGGCCCCACCCGGAAATCACGTGGGCCCCACCCGGAAATCACGTGGGCCCCACCCGGAAATCACGTGGGCCCCACCCGGAAATCACGTGGGCCCCACCCGGAAATCACGTGGGCCCCACCCGGAAATCACGTGGGCCCCACCCGGAAATCACGTGGGCCCCACCCGGAAATCACGTGGGTCCCACCCGGAAATCACGTGGGCCCCACCCGGAAATCACGTGGGCCCCCAGGGGAAATCACGTGGGCCCCACCCGGAAATCACGTGGGCCCCACCCGGAAATCACGTGGGCCCCACCCGGAAATCACGTGGGCCCCACCCGGAAATCACGTGGGCCCCACCCGTAAATCACGTGGGCCCCACGGGGAAATCACGTGGGCCCCACCCGGAAATCACGTGGGGCCCACCCGGAAATCACGTGGGCCCCACGGGGAAATCACGTGGGCCCCACCCGGAAATCACGTGGGCCCCACCCGGAAATCACGTGGGCCCCACCCTGAAATCACGTGGGCCCCACCCGGAAATCACGTGGGCCCCACCCGGAAATCACGTGGGCCCCCAGGGGAAATCACGTGGGCCCCACCCGGAAATCACGTGGGCCCCACCCGGAAATCACGTGGGCCCCACCCGGAAATCACGTGGGCCCGACGGGGAAATCCCGTGGGCCCCACCCGGAAATCACGTGGGCCCCACCCGGAAATCACGTGGGCCCCACCCGGAAATCACGTGGGCCCCACCCGGAAATAACGTGGGCCCCACCCGGAAATCACGTGGGCCCCACCCGGAAATCACGTGGGCCCCACCCGGAAATCACGTGGGCCCCACCCGGAAATCACGTGGGCCCCACCCGGAAATCACGTGGGACCCCAGGGGAAATCACTTGGGCCCCACCCGGAAATCACGTGGGCCCCACCCGGAAATCACGTGGGCCCCACCCGGAAATCACGTGGGCCCCACCCGGAAATCACGTGGGCCCCACGGGGAAATCACGTGGGTCCCACCCGGAAATCACGTGGGCCCCACCCGGAAATCACGTGGGCCCCACCCGGAAATCACGTGGGCCCCACCCGGAAATCACGTGGGCCCCACCCGGAAATCACGTGGGCCCCACGGGGAAATCACGTGGGCCCCACCCGGAAATCACGTGGGCCCCACCCGGAAATCACGTGGGCCCCACCCGGAAATCACGTGGGCCCCACCCGGAAATCACGTGGGCCCCACCCGGAAATCACGTGGGCCCCACCCGGAAATCACGTGGGCCCCACCCGGAAATCACGTGGGCCCCACCCGGAAATCACGTGGGCCCCACCCGGAAATCACGTGGGCCCCACGGGGAAATCACGTGGGTCCCACCCGGAAATCACGTGGGCCCCACCCGGAAATCACGTGGGCCCCACGGGGAAATCACGTGGGCCCCCAGGGGAAATCACGTTTGCCCCACGGGGAAATCACGTGGGCCCCACGGGGAAATCACGTGGGCCCCACGGTGAAATCACCTGGGCCCCACGGGGAAATCAGGTGGGCCCCACGGGGAAATAACGTGGGCCCCCAGGGGAAATCACGTGGGCCCCCAGTGGAAATCATGAGGGCCCCACGGGGAAATCACGTGGGCCCCACGGGGAAATCACGTGGGCCCCCAGGGGAAAACACGTGGGCCCCACGGGGTAATCACGTGGGCCCCCAGGGGAAATCACGTGGGCCCCACCCGGATATCACGTGGGCCCCACCCGGAAATCACGTGGGCCCCACCCGGAAATCACGTGGGCCCCACCCGGAAATCACGTGGGCCCCACCCGGAAATCACGTGGGCCCCACCCGGAAATCACGTGGGCACCACGGGGAAATCACGTGGGCCCCACCCGGAAATCACGTGGTCCCCACCCGGAAATCACGTGGGCCTCACCCGGAAATCACGTGGGGCCCACCCGGAAATCACGTGGGCCCCACCCGGAAATCACGTGGGCCCCACGGGGAAATCACGTGGGCCCCACCCGGAAATCACGTGGGCCCCACCCGGAAATCACGTGGGCCCCACACGGAAATCACGTGGGCCCCACCCGGAAATCACGTGGGCCCCACACGGAAATCACGTGGGCCCCACCCGGAAATCACGTGGGCCCCACGGGGAAATCACGTGGGCCCCACCCGGAAATCACGTGGGCCCCACCCGGAAATCACGTGGGCCCCACCCGGAAATCACGTGGGGCCCACCCGGAAATCACGTGGGCCCCACCCGGAAATCACGTGGGCCCCACGGGGAAATCACGTGGGCCCCACCCGGTAATCACGTGGGCCCCACCCGGAAATCACGTGGGCCCCACACGGAAATCACGTGGGCCCCACCCGGAAATCACGTAGGCCCCACCCGGAAATCACGTGGGCCCCACCCGGAAATCACGTGGGCCCCACACGGAAATCACGTGGGCCCCACCCGGAAATCACGTAGGCCCCACACGGAAATCACGTGGGCCCCAAACGGAAATCACGTTGGCCCCACCCGGAAATCACGTGGGACCCACCCGGAAATCACGTGGGCCCCACCCGGAAATCACGTGGGCCCCACGGGGAAATCACGTGGGCCCCACCCGGAAATCACGTGGGCCCCACCCGGAAATCACGTGGGCCCCACCCGGAAATCACGTGGGACCCCAGGGGAAATCACGTGGGCCCCACCCGGAAATCACGTGGGCCCCACCCGGAAATCACGTGGGCCCCACCCGGAAATCACGTGGGACCCACCCGGAAATCACGTGGGCCCCACCCGGAAATCACGTGGGCCCCACCCGGAAATCACGTGGGCCCCACCCGGAAATCACGTGGGCCCCACCCGGAAATCACGTGGGCCCCACCCGGAAATCACGTGGGCCCCACCCGGAAATCACGTGGGCCCCACCCGGAAATCACGTGGGGCCCACCCGGAAATCACGTGGGGCCCACCCGGAAATCACGTGGGCCCCACGGGGAAATCACGTGGGCCCCACCCGGAAATCACGTGGGCTCCACCCGGAAATCACGTGGGCCCCACCCGGAAATCACGTGGGCCCCACCCTGAAATCACGTGGGCCCCACCCGGAAATCACGTGGGGCCCACCCGGAAATCACGTGGGCCCCACCCGGAAATCACGTGGGCCCCACCCGGAAATCACGTGGGCCCCACCCGGAAATCACGTGGGCCCCACCCGGAAATCACGTGGGCCCCACGGGGAAATCACGTGGGCCCCACCCGGAAATCACGTGGGCCCCACCCGGAAATCACGTGGGCGCCACCCGGAAATCACGTGGGCCCCACCCGGAAATCACGTAGGCCCCACACGGAAATCACGTGGGCCCCACCCGGAAATCACGTGGGCCCCACCCGGAAATCACGTGGGCCCCACCCGGAAATCACGTGGGCCCCACCCGGAAATCACGTGGGCCCCACCCGGAAATCACGTGGGCCCCACCCGGAAATCACGTGGGCCCCACCCGGAAATCACGTGGGCCCCACCCGGAAATCACGTGGGTCCCACCCGGAAATCACGTGGGCCCCACCCGGAAATCACGTGGGCCCCCAGGGGAAATCACGTGGGCCCCACCCGGAAATCACGTGGGCCCCACCCGGAAATCACGTGGGCCCCACCCGGAAATCACGTGGGCCCCACCCGGAAATCACGTGGGCCCCACCCGTAAATCACGTGGGCCCCACGGGGAAATCACGTGGGCCCCACCCGGAAATCACGTGGGGCCCACCCGGAAATCACGTGGGCCCCACGGGGAAATCACGTGGGCCCCACCCGGAAATCACGTGGGCCCCACCCGGAAATCACGTGGGCCCCACCCTGAAATCACGTGGGCCCCACCCGGAAATCACGTGGGCCCCACCCGGAAATCACGTGGGCCCCCAGGGGAAATCACGTGGGCCCCACCCGGAAATCACGTGGGCCCCACCCGGAAATCACGTGGGCCCCACCCGGAAATCACGTGGGCCCGACGGGGAAATCCCGTGGGCCCCACCCGGAAATCACGTGGGCCCCACCCGGAAATCACGTGGGCCCCACCCGGAAATCACGTGGGCCCCACCCGGAAATAACGTGGGCCCCACCCGGAAATCACGTGGGCCCCACCCGGAAATCACGTGGGCCCCACCCGGAAATCACGTGGGCCCCACCCGGAAATCACGTGGGCCCCACCCGGAAATCACGTGGGACCCCAGGGGAAATCACTTGGGCCCCACCCGGAAATCACGTGGGCCCCACCCGGAAATCACGTGGGCCCCACCCGGAAATCACGTGGGCCCCACCCGGAAATCACGTGGGCCCCACGGGGAAATCACGTGGGTCCCACCCGGAAATCACGTGGGCCCCACCCGGAAATCACGTGGGCCCCACCCGGAAATCACGTGGGCCCCACCCGGAAATCACGTGGGCCCCACCCGGAAATCACGTGGGCCCCACGGGGAAATCACGTGGGCCCCACCCGGAAATCACGTGGGCCCCACCCGGAAATCACGTGGGCCCCACCCGGAAATCACGTGGGCCCCACCCGGAAATCACGTGGGCCCCACCCGGAAATCACGTGGGCCCCACCCGGAAATCACGTGGGCCCCACCCGGAAATCACGTGGGCCCCACCCGGAAATCACGTGGGCCCCACCCGGAAATCACGTGGGCCCCACCCGGAAATCACGTGGGCCCCACGGGGAAATCACGTGGGTCCCACCCGGAAATCACGTGGGCCCCACCCGGAAATCACGTGGGCCCCACGGGGAAATCACGTGGGCCCCCAGGGGAAATCACGTTTGCCCCACGGGGAAATCACGTGGGCCCCACGGGGAAATCACGTGGGCCCCACGGTGAAATCACCTGGGCCCCACGGGGAAATCAGGTGGGCCCCACGGGGAAATAACGTGGGCCCCCAGGGGAAATCACGTGGGCCCCCAGTGGAAATCATGAGGGCCCCACGGGGAAATCACGTGGGCCCCACGGGGAAATCACGTGGGCCCCCAGGGGAAAACACGTGGGCCCCACGGGGTAATCACGTGGGCCCCCAGGGGAAATCACGTGGGCCCCACCCGGATATCACGTGGGCCCCACCCGGAAATCACGTGGGCCCCACCCGGAAATCACGTGGGCCCCACCCGGAAATCACGTGGGCCCCACCCGGAAATCACGTGGGCCCCACCCGGAAATCACGTGGGCACCACGGGGAAATCACGTGGGCCCCACCCGGAAATCACGTGGTCCCCACCCGGAAATCACGTGGGCCTCACCCGGAAATCACGTGGGGCCCACCCGGAAATCACGTGGTCCCCACCCGGAAATCACGTGGGCCCCACGGGGAAATCACGTGGGCCCCACCCGGAAATCACGTGGGCCCCACCCGGAAATCACGTGGGCCCCACACGGAAATCACGTGGGCCCCACCCGGAAATCACGTGGGCCCCACACGGAAATCACGTGGGCCCCACCCGGAAATCACGTGGGCCCCACGGGGAAATCACGTGGGCCCCACCCGGAAATCACGTGGGCCCCACCCGGAAATCACGTGGGCCCCACCCGGAAATCACGTGGGGCCCACCCGGAAATCACGTGGGCCCCACCCGGAAATCACGTGGGCCCCACGGGGAAATCACGTGGGCCCCACCCGGTAATCACGTGGGCCCCACCCGGAAATCACGTGGGCCCCACACGGAAATCACGTGGGCCCCACCCGGAAATCACGTAGGCCCCACACGGAAATCACGTGGGCCCCACCCGGAAATCACGTGGGCCCCACCCGGAAATCACGTGGGACCCACCCGGAAATCACGTGGGCCCCACCCGGAAATCACGTGGGCCCCACGGGGAAATCACGTGGGCCCCACCCGGAAATCACGTGGGCCCCACCCGGAAATCACGTGGGCCCCACCCGGAAATCACGTGGGACCCCAGGGGAAATCACGTGGGCCCCACCCGGAAATCACGTGGGCCCCACCCGGAAATCACGTGGGCCCCACCCGGAAATCACGTGGGACCCACCCGGAAATCACGTGGGCCCCACCCGGAAATCACGTGGGCCCCACCCGGAAATCACGTGGGGCCCACCCGGAAATCACGTGGGACCCACCCGGAAATCACGTGGGCCCCACCCGGAAATCACGTGGGCCCCACGGGGAAATCACGTGGGCCCCACCCGGAAATCACGTGGGCCCCACCCGGAAATCACGTGGGCCCCACCCGGAAATCACGTGGGACCCCAGGGGAAATCACGTGGGCCCCACCCGGAAATCACGTGGGCCCCACCCGGAAATCACGTGGGCCCCACCCGGAAATCACGTGGGACCCACCCGGAAATCACGTGGGCCCCACCCGGAAATCACGTGGGCCCCACCCGGAAATCACGTGGGGCCCACCCGGAAATCACGTGGGCCCCACCCGGAAATCACGTGGGGCCCACCCGGAAATCACGTGGGGCCCACCCGGAAATCACGTGGGCCCCACGGGGAAATCACGTGGGCCCCACCCGGAAATCACGTGGGCCCCACCCGGAAATCACGTGGGCCCCACCCGGAAATCACGTGGGCCCCACCCTGAAATCACGTGGGCCCCACCCGGAAATCACGTGGGCCCCACCCGGAAATCACGTGGGCCCCACCCGGAAATCACGTGGGCCCCACCCGGAAATCACGTGGGCCCCACCCGGAAATCACGTGGGCCCCACCCGGAAATCACGTGGGCCCCACCCGGAAATCACGTGGGCCCCAACCGGAAATCACGTGGGCCCCACCCGGAAATCACGTGGGCCCCACCCGGAAATCACGTGGGCCCCACCCGTAAATCACGTGGGCCCCACGGGGAAATCACGTGGGCCCCACCCGGAAATCACGTGGGGCCCACCCGGAAATCACGTGGGCCCCACGGGGAAATCACGTGGGCCCCACCCGGAAATCACGTGGGCCCCACCCGGAAATCACGTGGGCCCCACCCTGAAATCACGTGGGCCCCACCCGGAAATCACGTAGGCCCCACCCGGAAATCACGTGGGCCCCCAGGGGAAATCACGTGGGCCCCACCCGGAAATCACGTGGGCCCCACCCGGAAATCACGTGGGCCCCACCCGGAAATCACGTGGGCCCGACGGGGAAATCACGTGGGCCCCACCCGGAAATCACGTGGGCCCCACCCGGAAATCACGTGGGCCCCACCCGGAAATCACGTGGGCCCCACCCGGAAATCACGTGGGCCCCACCCGGAAATCACGTGGGCCCCACCCGGAAATCACGTGGGCCCCCAGGGGAAATCACTTGGGACCCACCCGGAAATCACGTGGGCCCCACGGGGAAATCACGTGGGCCCCACCCGGAAATCACGTGGGCCCCACCCGGAAATCACGTGGGCCCCACCCGGAAATCACGTGGGGCCCACCCGGAAATCACTTGGGCCCCACCCGGAAATCACGTGGGCCCCACGGGGAAATCACGTGGGCCCCACCCGGAAATCACGTGGGCCCCACCCGGAAATCACGTGGGCCCCACACGGAAATCACGTGGGCCCCACCCGGAAATCACGTAGGCCCCACACGGAAATCACGTGGGCCCCACCCGGAAATCACGTGGGCCCCACCCGGAAATCACGTGGGACCCACCCGGAAATCACGTGGGCCCCACCCGGAAATCACGTGGGCCCCACGGGGAAATCACGTGGGCCCCACCCGGAAATCACGTGGGCCCCACCCGGAAATCACGTGGGCCTCACCCGGAAATCACGTGGGACCCCAGGGGAAATCACGTGGGCCCCACCCGGAAATCACGTGGGCCCCACCCGGAAATCACGTGGGCCCCACCCGGAAATCACGTGGGACCCACCCGGAAATCACGTGGGCCCCACCCGGAAATCACGTGGGCCCCACCCGGAAATCACGTGGGCCCCACCCGGAAATCACGTGGGCCCCACCCGGAAATCACGTGGGCCCCACCCGGAAATCACGTGGGCCCCACCCGGAAATCACATGGGGCCCACCCGGAAATCACGTGGGGCCCACCCGGAAATCACGTGGGCCCCACGGGGAAATCACGTGGGCCCCACCCGGAAATCACGTGGGCTCCACCCGGAAATCACGTGGGCCCCACCCGGAAATCACGTGGGCCCCACCCTGAAATCACGTGGGCCCCACCCGGAAATCACGTGGGGCCCACCCGGAAATCACGTGGGCCCCACCCGGAAATCACGTGGGCCCCACCCGGAAATCACGTGGGCCCCACCCGGAAATCACGTGGGCCCCACCCGGAAATCACGTGGGCCCCACCCGGAAATCACGTGGGCCCCACCCGGAAATCACGTGGGCCCCACCCGGAAATCACGTGGGCCCCACCCGGAAATCACGTGGGCCCCACCCGGAAATCACGTGGGCCCCCAGGGGAAATCACTTGGGCCCCACCCGGAAATCACGTGGGCCCCACCCGGAAATCACGTGGGCCCCACCCGGAAATCACGTGGGCCCCTAGGGGAAATCACTTGGGCCCCACCCGGAAATCACGTGGGCCCCACCCGGAAATCACGTGGGCCCCACTCGGAAATCACGTGGGCCCCACGGGGAAATCACGTGGGCCCCACCCGGAAATCACGTGGGCCCCACGGGGAAATCACGTGGGTCCCACCCGGAAATCACGTGGGCCCCCCCCGGACATCACGTGGGCCCCACGGGGAAATCACGTGGGCCCCCAGGGGAAATCACGTTTGCCCCACGGGGAAATCACGTGGGCCCCACCGGGAAATCACGTGGGCCCCATGGGGAAGTCACGTGGGCCCCCAGGGGAAATCACGTGGGCCCCCAGTGGAAATCATGAGGGCCCCACGGGGAAATCACGTGGGCCCCACGGGGAAATCACGTGGGCCCCCAGGGGAAAACACGTGGGCCCCACGGGGTAATCACGTGGGCCCCCAGGGGAAATCACGTGGGACCCGAGGGGAAATCACGTGGGCCCCATGGGGAAATCACGTGGGCCCCCAGGGGAAATCACGTGGGCCCCCAGTAGAAATCACGTGGGCCCCACGGGGAAATCACGTGGGCCCCACGGCGAAATCACGTGGGCCCCCAGGGGAAATCACGAGGGCCCCACGGGGTAATCACGAGGGCCCCCAGGGGAAATCACGTGGGCCCCACGGGGAAATCACATGGGCCCCACGGGGAAATCACGTGGGCCCCACGGTGAAATCACGTGGGCCCCACGGGGATATCACGTGGGCCCCCAGGGGAAATCACGTGCGCCCCCAGGGGAAATCACGTGGGCCCCACGGGGAAATCACGTGGGCCCCACGGGGAAATCACGTGGTCCACCAGGGGAAATCACGTGGGCCCCACGGGGAAATCCCGTGGGCCCCCAGGGGAAATCCCGTGGGCCCCCAGGGGAAATCCCGTGGGCCCCCACGGGAAATCACGTGGGCCTCCCGGGCCAATCATGTGGTCACCCTTTGGCTATTCCCCCAGGGGCAATCACGTGGGCACCCTGTGGCAACTTCCCCATGTTGCAATCACGGAGTCCCCTGTGGCAGTCACTTGGGTTACCTGGGGCAATCACGTGTTCTCCTTGGTGCAATCACTTGGCCCCCTGGTGCAATCTCGTGGGCCCCGAGGGGCAATCACTTGGTCCCCATGGGGCAATCACATGGGCCCCTTGTTGCTAATCTCGTGGGCCCCATGGAGCAATCACCTGGGCCCCCTTGGGCACTGTCCACAGGAAAGGTGAGAGGAACCCCATCGTCTTGCCACCACTCCAAGAGTCCCCGAGATGTCTCAGTCCATTCCAGACGAACCTGTTTTCCCTGCACTGACTCAACTTTCACGACGAGGATTGACTCACCACGGTGGCACGTGGGACAGCCCTGTGGGAAACCCTCGTGGGAAAGCCTAGTGGGAAACCCTCGATTCAAAGCCGCAGATCCCTTGATCCACGAGAAGGGAAGCGTGACACTGCTGCTACAGCTAGGGAGAAAAGCTCACATGTATGCCCCCACTATAGACGAGGACTGACTTCCCTGGGGAGACTCCAGAAGTACCCCAAGATCCATGTCAGCCCTGGAGAGGAATCCTCAGGTTCCGGCCCCAACTCCACACAAGGACTTACGCCCCGGCATCGATGGGAGAGGAATCCCGATATTCCCCCTAGCAACTCGCATGGGGACTGGCCTTTCCTGAGGCCACCAGAGAGGGTCCCTGACGTCCCCGTCGTAAGCCGAGAGCACCTGCCACAACTCGAGAAAATCCAGGAAGTTCTCCCCTCCAGGCGAGATTAGGCCCATTTCCACTGAAGCGTCTCAAGGCTAAGCACACCTAACCTCTGGAACTTCCAAACAGTCCTTCACACCCTTGCTGCAAATCAAGAAGTTCCCGGACATTCATGTCTCCACTCGAGAGGAAGCACGAGGGTCCCACCCACATCCAGAGGAGCCCCGTTTCCGCCTCGTAGCTCGAGAGGAGGTATCCTTTCCCTGCTTCTTCGGAAAAGAATTCCCGGAGTTCCGGTCACATCTCAAGAGGAGGCGCTCTCCACAGAAAAGGTGAGAGGAACTCCAGGGTGGTGCCACCATTCCAAGAGTCCCCCAGATGAGTCAGTCCATTCCAGAGGAACCTGTTTTCCCTGCACTGCCTCGAATTTCACGCCGAGGATTGACTCACACCATGGTGGCACATGGGACAGCCCTGTGTGAAAGCCTGGTCGGAAAGCCTCCAGTGAAAGCCACCGATCCCTTAATCCACTTGACGGGAAGGCTGACACTGATGCTACAGCTCGGGAGGAAAGCGCTCGTGCATTACCCCAGTCGAGCCGAGGACTGACTCCCCTTTCGATTCTCTAGAAGTACCCCAAGATCCATGTCAGCGCTGGAGAGGAATCCTCAGCTTCCGGCCCCGACTCCACACAAGGTCTTAGGCCCCGGCATCGACGGGAGAGGAATCCCGAGAGGCCCCCTAGCAACTCGCATGGGGACTGGCCTTTCCTGAGGCCACCAGAGCGGGTTCCTGAGGTCCCCGTCGTAAGTCGAGAGCACCTGCCACACTCGAGAAACGCCAGGAGGTTCTCCCCTCCCGGCGAGATGAGGCCCATTTCCGCTGAGGCGTCTCGAGGCTAAGCACACCTAACCTCTGGAACTTCCAAACAGTCCTTCACACCCTTGCTGCAACTCAAGAAGTTTCCCGACATACACGTCTCCACTCGAGAGTAAGCACGTGGGTCCCGCCCCCATCCAGAGGAGCCCCGTTTCCACCTCATAGCTCGAAAGGAGGGAACCTTTCCCTGCTTGGTTGGGAAAGAATTCCCGGCATTCCTGGCATCTCAAGAGGAGGCTCTCTCCAAAAAAAGGCGAGAGGAAGCCCAGGGTCGTGCCTCCATTCCAAGAGTCCCCCAGATGTCTCAGTCGATTCCAGAGGAGCCTGTTTTCCCTGCACTGCCTCGACTTTCACGCCGAGGATCTACTCACACCATCGTGGCACTTGGGACAGTCCTGTGTGAAATCCTCGTGTGAAAGCCTCGAGGGAAAGCCACAGATCCCTTGATCCATGCGACGGGAAGCGTGACTCTGCTGCTACAGCTCAGGAGGAAAGCGCACGTGCATGCCCCCACTCGAGACGAGGACTGTCTCCCCTGGGTAGATTCCAAAAGAACCCCAAGATCCATGTCAGCCCTGGAGAGGAATCCTCAGGGTCCGGCACTGACTCCACACAACGTCTTAGGCCCCGGCATCGACGGGAGAGGAATCCCGAGAGGCCCCCTAGCAACGCGCATGGGGACTGGCCTTTCCTGAGACCACCAGAGCGAGTCCCCGAGGTCCCCATCGTAAGTCGAGAGCACCTGCCGCAGCTTGAGAAAATCCAGGAGGTTCTCCCCTCCAAGCGAGATGAGGCCCATTTCTGCTGAGGCGTCTCAAGGCTAAGCACACCTAACCTCTGGAACTTCCAAAGGGTCCTTCACACCCTTGCTGCAACTCAAGAAGTTCCCCGACATTCCCGTCTCCACTCCAGAGGAAGCACGTGTCCCGCCCACATCCAGAGGAGCCCCGTTTCCACCTCGTAGCTCGAGCGGAGGGATCCTCTCCCTGCCTGTTCGGGAAAGAATTCCCGGTGTTCCCATCGCATCTCAAGAGGAGGTGCTCTCCACAGGAAAGGCGAGAGGATCTCTAGGGTCGTGCCACCATTCCAAGTGTCCCCCAGATGTCTCAGTCCATTCCAGAGTGCCGGGGTCGAGCCCTGGTGGATCCAGGGAATTCGAAGGGTGGACGGCGTTGGCATGGAAAGAGTTGTTTATTTATTAATATAAGATTTGATTAAGAAACTATAGTGTAGTAAGAAGATTAATTGGAGGAAGAGGGCTGAATAGCTTGGTTTACACAGAAGGCCAATAAATTTCCAGACAAGGAATTTGCACCATCTACGTTGGGCCACCGGCGCCCCCTTGAAATCTCAGGGTGCCTCGCCTTAAGTTCCCTTTCGTGTGGGTCTTAACAGCCAGGGCAAGTAAGTAGACCTGGCGAGCCTCCGCGCCCCAGGTGGAGATTCAGCCTGAAGTTAAAGTAAAGAGCAGAGATAGGGAAAGGGAGAGAAGAAGAGAGAGAGAGACACGGGGGGAGCCAGAGTCCCAATAAACCAGGCCGAGAGACTAGTTCAAGAAACTGGTCCGAGAAGCTGGCCCCCTCCTTTATTGTTCAGAAGGCCTTTTATACTTTTGATAAAACACGAAGATCAATGGGTAACCCAAAATTATGTAGCGTTCGCAGCTCAGACTCTTTCTATACATCATTTTGCATACAAAGGTCAGGTGATTTACATTATCTTCTGGCCAAGAGGCTTGTTAACACTTTTTGGCTCTCTTCCTTAATGAATGTTAATTTTGTTTCCCCTGAAGTGGTTTTCTTTAATCTACATCTTCTTAAAGCGTTAAAGGTACATTTCTAGAACAAAGGTGCAGTGGGTTATAACAAAGAAGGTACTTAACTCAAAGAGCTAATGTTGCTAATACAAGGTCTACTACTTGTTTTTCTATATACCAACTATATCTAAAAATATAGGATATGAAAATTTGGCAGCAAGCATTGACTCAACAAATGAAACCTTTAATCAGTCCTATTCTAAAGATTTTGACTCCTCGGAAGCCCCTACATTCCTTGGATGTTTTAAGCTTCCTGTGCCTCCTGCAGTCAGGAGGCCTCAAACAATTACACACGCAGCTGTATGAGTCCTGCAGGCAGGCTAGAAAGCCATCAGAGGGTCTTTTGGATTGAAACACTCTTTCAAATGCAGAAGACTAAAGCCTTGACTTTTTCCAGAAAATGTCAGAAGAGTAGAAATGCAGAGCACAAAAACCGGCAGATTTTTGTTGGGGTACATGCATAGGAATTTCCAGAGGGGTCCCTGAAGTCTGAGCACGCCTTGCGTATGTGAGCGTCCTTCCTCATAAACTTGTCACGGGCAGGATTCCTCACACTGGCTCCCGGCACCAGAGGAACCTGTTTTCCCTGCACTGCCTCGACTTTCACGCCGAGGATCGACTAACACCATGGTGGCACGTGGGTGAGCCCTGTGGGAAAGACTCGTGGGAAAGCCTCTAGGGAAAGCCATAGATCCCTTGATCCACGTGATGGGAAGCGTGACACTGCTACTACAGCTCGGGAGGAAAGCTAACGTGCATGCCCCCACTCGAGACGAGGACTGACTCAACTGGGGAGACTCCAGAAGTACCCCAAGATCCATGTCAGCACTGGAGAGGAATCTTCAGGTTCCGGAACCGACTCCACACAAGGTCTTAGGCCCCGGCATCGACGGGAGAGGAATCCCGAGAGGTCCCCTAGGAACTCGCATGGGGACTGGCCTTTCCTGAGGCCACCAGAGCGGGTCCCTGAAGTCCCTGTCTTAAGTGGAGAGCACCTGTTGCAACTCGAGAAAATCCAGGAGGTTCTCCCCTAAAGGCGAGATGAAACCCATTTCCGCTGAGGCGTATCGAGGCTAATCACACCTACCCTCTGGGAATTGCAAAGGGGCCTGTACACCCTTGCTGCAACTCAAGAAGTTCCCCGACATACCCGTCTCCACTCAAGAGGAAACACGATGGTCCCGCCCACATCGAGAGAGGTCCCGTTTCTGCCTTGTAGCTCGAGATGAGGGATCCTTTCCCTGCTGGGTCGGGAATGAATTCCCAGCGTTCCCGTCGCATCTCAAGAGGAGGTGCTCTCCACAGGAAAGGCGAGAGGAACTCCAGGGTCGTGCCGCAATTCCAAGAGGCCCCCAGATGTCTCAGTCCATTCCAGAGGAACGTGTTTTCTCTGAACGGCCTCGACTTTCACGCCAAGGATTGACTCACACCACGGTGTCACGTGGAACAGCCCTGTGGGAAAGCCTCGCGGGAAAGCAACAGATCCCCTGATCCATGCGACGGGAAGCGTGACACTGCTGCTACAGCTCGGAGGAAGGAGCAGGTGCATGCCCCACTCGAGACGAGGACTGACTCCCCTGTGGATTCTACAGAAGTAAGCCATGATCCATGTCAGCCAGGGAGTGGAAACCTCACATTCCAGCCCTGACTCCGCACAAGGGGTTAGGCCCCGGCATCGACGGGAGAGGAATCCCGAGAGGCCCCCAAGGATCTCTCATGGGGACTGGTCTTTCATGAGGCCACCAGAGCGGGTCCCTTATGACCCCATCCTAAGTCGAGAGCACCTGCTGCAACTTGAGAAAATCCAGGAGGTTCTCCCGTCCAGGCGAGATGAGGCCCATTTCCTCTGAGGCGTCTCTAGGTTAATCACATCTAACCTCTGGAACTTCGAAAGGGTCCTTAACACCCTTGATGCAACTCAAGAAGTTCCCCGACATACCCGTCTCCAATCGAGAGGAAGTAAGAGGGTCACGTCCACATCCAGAGGAGCCCCGTTTCTGCCTGGTAGATCGAGATGAGGGATCCTTTCCCTTCTTGGTCGGGAAAGAATTTCCGGCGTTCCCGTCGCATCTCAAGAGGAGGCGCTCTCCACAGGAAAGGCGAGAGGAACTCCAGGGTCGTGCCACCATTCCAAGAGTCCACCAGATGTGTCAGTCCAATCCAGAGGAACCTGTTTTCCTTGCATTGCCTCGACTTTCAGGTCGAGGATCGACTCACACGACGGTGGCACGTGGGACAGCCCTGTGGGAAAGCCTCGTGGGAAAGCCTCGTGGGAAAGCCTCGAGGGAAAGCCACAGATCCCTTGATCGACACCACAGAAAGCGGGACACTGCTGCTACCACTCGGGAGGAAAGCGCACGTGCATGACCCCACTCGAGACGAGGACTGACTCCCCTCGGGAGACTCCAGAAGTACCCCAAGAACCATGTCATCCCTGGAGAGGAATCCTCGGGTTCCGGTCCCGACTCCACACAAGGTCTTAGACACCGGCATCGACGGGAGAGGAATCCCGAGAGGCCAACGAGGAACTCGCATGGGGACGGGCCTTTCCTGAGGCCACCAGAGCGGGTCCCTGAGGTCCCCGTCGTAAGTCGAGAGCACCTGCCGCAACTCGAGAAAATCCAGGAGGTTTTGCCCTCCAGGCGAGATGAGGCCCATTTCCGCTGAGGCTTCTCGAGGCTAATCACATCTAACCACTGGAACTTGCAAAGGGTCCTTCACACCCTTGCTGCAAGTCCAGAAGTTCCCCGACATACCCGTGTCCACTCGAGAGGTAGCACGAGGGTCCCGCACACATCCAGGGGAGCCCCGTTTCCGCCTCCTAGCTCGAGATGAGGGATCCTTTCCCTGTTTCGTACGGAAAGAATTCCCGGCGTTCCCGTCGCATCTCAAGAGGAGGCGCTCTCAACAGGAAAGGCGAGAGGAACTCCAGGGTCGTGCCACCATTACAAGAGTCCCCCAGATGTGTCAGTCCATTCCAGAGGAACCTGTTTTCCTTGCACTGCCTTGACGTTCAAGCCGAGGATCGACTCCCACCACGTGTGCACGTGGGACAGCCCTGTGGGAAAGCCTCGTGGGAAAGACTCGAGGGAAAACCATAGATCCTTTGATCCACGCGGCGGACTGCGAAACACTGCTGCTACCTCTCTGGAGGAAAGCGCAAGTGCATGCCCGCATTCAAGACGAGGACTGACTCCCCTGGGGAGACTCCAGAAGTAGCCCAAGATCCATGTCAGCACTGGAGAGGAATCCTCAGGTTCCGGCCCCGACTCCACACAAGGTCTTAGGCCCCGGCATCGACGGGAGAGGAATCCCGAGAGGCCCCCGAGGAACTCGCATGGGGACTGGCCTTTCCTGAGGCCACCAGAGCGGGGCCCTGAGGTCCCCGTCGTAAGTCGAGAGCACCTGCCGCAACTCGAGAAAATCCAGGAGGTTTTGCCCTCCAGGCGAGATGAGGCCCATTTCCGCTGAGGCTTCTCGAGGCTAATCACATCTAACTACTGGAACTTCCAAAGGGTCCTTCACACCCTTGCTGCAAGTCCAGAAGTTCCCCGACATACCCGTGTCCACTCGAGAGGTAGCACGAGGGTCCCGCACACATCCAGGGGAGCCCCGTTTTCGCCTCCTAGCTCGAGATGAGGGATCCTTTCCCTGTTTCGTAGGGAAAGAATTCCCGGCGTTCCCGTCGCATCTCAAGAGGAGGCGCTCTCCACAGGAAAGGCGAGAGGAACCCCAGGGTCGTGCCACCATTCCAAGAGTCCCCCAGATGTGTCAGTCCATTCCAGAGGAACCTGTTTTCCCTGCACTGCCTTGACGTTCAAGCCGAGGATCGACTCCCACCACGTGTGCACGTGGGACAGCCCTGTGGGAAAGCCTCGTGGGAAAGCCTCGTGGGAAAGACTCGAGGGAAAACCATAGATCCTTTGATCCACGCGGCGGACTGCGTGACACTGCTGCTACCGCTCTGGAGGAAAGCGCAAGTGCATGCCCGCATTCGAGACGAGGACTGACTCCCCTGGGGAGACTCCAGATGTACCCCAAGATCCATGTCAGCACTGGAGAGGAATCCTCAGGTTCCGGCCCCGACTCCACACAAGGTCATAGTCCCCGGCATCGACGGGAGAGGAATCCCGAGAGGCCCCGGAGGAACCCGCATGGGGACTTGCCTTTCCTGAGGCCACCAGAGCGGGTCCCTGAGGTCCCCGTCGTAAGTCGAGAGCACCTGCCGCAACTCGAGAAAATCCAGGAGGTTTTGCCCTCCAGGCGAGACGAGGCCCATTTCCGCTGAGGCTTCTCGAGGCTAATCACATCTAACAACTGGAACTTACAAAGGGTCCTTCACACCCTTGCTGCAAGTCCAGAAGTTCCCCGACATACCCGTGTCCATTCGAGAGGAAGCACGAGGGTCCCGCACACATCCAGGGGAGCCCCGTTTCCGCCTCCTAGCTCGAGATGAGGGATCCTTTCCCGGTTTCGTAACCCGGAAATCACGTGGGCCCCACCCGGAACTCACGTGGGCCCCACCCGGAAATCACGTGGGCCCCACGGGGAAATCACGTGGGCCCCACCCGGAAATCACGTGGGCCCAACCCGGAAATCACGTGGGCCCCACCCGGAAATCACGTGGGCCCCACCCTGAAATCACGTGGGCCCCACCCGGAAATCACGTGGGTCCCACCCGAAAATCACGTGGGGCCCACCCGGAAATCACGTGGGCCCCACGGGGAAATCACGTGGGCCCCACCCGGAAATCACGTGGGCCCCACCCGGAAATCACGTGGGCCCCACCCGGAAATCACGTGGGCCCCACCCGGAAATCACGTGGGCCCCACCCGGAAATCACGTGGGTCCCACCCGGAAATCACGTGGGGCCCACCCGGAAATCACGTGGGCCCCACCCGGAAATCACGTGGGCCCCACCCGGAAATCACGTGGGCCCCACCCGGAAATCACGTGGGCCCCACCCGGAAATCACGTGGGCCCCACCCGGAAATCACGTGGGCCCCACCCTGAAATCACGTGGGCCCCACCCGGAAATCACGTGGGCCCCACCCGGAAATCACGTGGGCCCCACCCGGAAATCACGTGGGCCCCACCCGGAAATCACGTGGGCCCCACCCGGAAATCACGTGGGCCCCACCCGGAAATCACGTGGGCCCCACCCGGAAATCACGTGGGCCTCACCCGGAAATCACGTGGGCCCCACCCGGAAATCACGTGGGCCCCCAGGGGAAATCACGTGGGCCCCACCCGGAAATCACGTGGGCCCCACCCGGAAATCACGTGGGCCCCACCCGGAAATCACGTGGGCCCCACCCGGAAATCACGTGGGCCCCACCCGGAAATCACGTGGGCCCCCAGGGGAAATCACGTGGGCCCCACCCGGAAATCACGTGGGCCCCACCCGGAAATCACGTGGGCCCCACCGGGAAATCACGTGGGCCCCACCCGGAAATCACGTGGGCCCCACCCGGAAATCACGTGGGCCCCACCCGGAAATCACGTGGGCCCCACCCGGAAATCACGTGGGCCCCACCCAGAAATCACGTGGGCCCCACCCGGAAATCACGTGGGGCCCACCCGGAAATCACGTGGGCCCCAGGGGGAAATCACGTGGGCCCCACCCTGAAATCCCGTGGGCCCCACCCGGAAATCACGTGGGCCCCACCCGGAAATCACGTGGGCCCCACCCGGAAATCACGTGGGCCCCACCCGGAAATCACGTGGGCCCCACCCGGAAATCACGTGGGCCCCACCCGGAAATCACGTGGGCCCTACCCGGAAATCACGTGGGCCCCCAGGGGAAATCACGTGGGCCCCACCCGGAAATCACGTGGGCCCCACCCGGAAATCACGTGGGCCCCACCCGGAAATCACGTGGGCCCCACCCGGAAATCACGTGGGCCCCCAGGGGAAATCACGTGGGCCCCACAAGGAAATCACGTGGGCCCCACCCGGAAATCACGTGGGCCCCACCCGGAAATCACGTGGGCCCCACCCGGAAATCACGTGGGCCCCACGGGGAAATCACGTGGGCCCCACCCGGAAATCACGTGGGCCCCACCCGGAAATCACGTGGGCCCCACCCGGAAATCACGTGGGCCCCACCCGGAAATCACGTGGGCCCCACCCGGAAATCACGTGGGCCCCACCCGGAAATCACGTGGGCCCCACCCGGAAATCACGTGGGCCCCACCCGGAAATCACGTGGGCCCCACGGGGAAATCACGTGGGCCCCACCCGGAAATCACGTGGGCCCCACCCGGAAATCACGTGGGCCCCACACGGAAATCACGTGGGCCCCACCCGGAAATCACGTGGGCCCCACCCGGAAATCACGTGGGCCCCACCCGGAAATCACGTGGGCCCCACCCGGAAATCACGTGGGCCCCACACGGAAATCACGTGGGCCCCACCCGGAAATCACGTGGGCCCCACCCGGAAATCACGTGGGCCCCACGGGGAAATCAGGTGGGCCCCACCCGGAAATCACGTGGGCACCACGGGGAAATCACGTGGGCCCCACCCGGAAATCACGTGGGCACCACGGGGAAATCACGTGGGCCCCACCCGGAAATCACGTGGGCCCCACCCGGAAATCACGTGGGCCCCACCCGGAAATCACGTGGGGCCCACCCGGAAATCACGTGGGCCCCACCCGGAAATCACGTGGGCCCCACGGGGAAATCACGTGGGCCCCACCCGGAAATCACGTGGGCACCACCCGGAAATCACGTGGGCCCCACACGGAAATCACGTGGGCCCCACCCGGAAATCACGTGGGCCCCACACGGAAATCACGTGGGCCCCACCCGGAAATCACGTGGGCCCCACTCGGAAATCACGTGGGCCCCACCCGGAAATCACGTGGGCCCCACCCGGAAATCACGTGGGCCCCACGGGGAAATCACGTGGGCCCCACCCGGAAATCACGTGGGCCCCACCCGGAAATCACGTGGGCCCCACCCGGAAGTCACGTGGGCCCCACCCGGAAATCACGTGGGCCCCACCCGGAAATCACGTGGGCCCCACCCGGAAATCACGTGGGCCCCACCCGGAAATCACGTGGGACCCACCCGGAAATCACGTGGGCCCCACCCGGAAATCACGTGGGCCCCACCCGGAAATCACGTGGGCACCACGGGGAAATCACGTGGGCCCCACCCGGAAATCACGTGGGCCCCACCCGGAAATCACGTGGGCCCCACCCGGAAATCACGTGGGGCCCACCCGGAAATCACGTGGGCCCCACCCGGAAATCACGTGGGCCCCACGGGGAAAACACGTGGGCCCCACCCGGAAATCACGTGGGCCCCACCCGGAAATCACGTAGGCCCCACACGGAAATCACGTGGGCCCCACCCGGAAATCACGTGGGCCCCACCCGGAAATCACGTGGGCACCACGGGGAAATCACGTGGGCCCCACCCGGAAATCACGTGGGCACCACGGGGAAATCACGTGGGCCCCACCCGGAAATCACGTGGGCACCACGGGGAAATCACGTGGGCCCCACCCGGAAATCACGTGGGCCCCACCCGGAAATCACGTGGGCCCCACCGGGAAATCACGTGGGGCCCACCCGGAAATCACGTGGGCCCCACCCGGAAATCACGTGGGCCCCACGGGGAAATCACGTGGGCCCCACCCGGAAATCACGTGGGCACCACCCGGAAATCACGTGGGCCCCACACGGAAATCACGTGGGCCCCACCCGGAAATCACGTGGGCCCCACACGGAAATCACGTGGGCCCCACCCGGAAATCACGTGGGCCCCACCCGGAAATCACGTGGGCCCCACCCGGAAATCACGTGGGCCCCACCCGGAAATCACGTGGGCCCCACGGGGAAATCACGTGGGCCCCACCCGGAAATCACGTGGGCCCCACCCGGAAATCACGTGGGCCCCACCCGGAAGTCACGTGGGCCCCACCCGGAAATCACGTGGGCCCCACCCGGAAATCACGTGGGCCCCACCCGGAAATCACGTGGGCCCCACCCGGAAATCACGTGGGCACCACCCGGAAATCACGTGGGCCCCACCCGGAAATCACGTGGGCCCCACCCGGAAATCACGTGGGCACCACGGGGAAATCACGTGGGCCCCACCCGGAAATCACGTGGGCCCCACCCGGAAATCACGTGGGCCCCACCCGGAAATCACGTGGGGCCCACCCGGAAATCACGTGGGCCCCACCCGGAAATCACGTGGGCCCCACGGGGAAAACACGTGGGCCCCACCCGGAAATCACGTGGGCCCCACACGGAAATCACGTAGGCCCCACACGGAAATCACGTGGGCCCCACCCGGAAATCACGTGGGCCCCACCCGGAAATCACGTGGGACCCACCCGGAAATCACGTGGGCCCCACCCGGAAATCACGTGGGCCCCACGGGGAAATCACGTGGGCCCCACCCGGAAATCACGTGGGCCCCACCCGGAAATCACGTGGGCCCCACCCGGAAATCACGTGGGACCCCAGGGGAAATCACGTGGGCCCCACCCGGAAATCACGTGGGCCCCACCCGGAAATCACGTGGGCCCCACCCGGAAATCAGGTGGGCCCCACCCGGAAATCACGTGGGCCCCACCCGGAAATCACGTGGGCCCCACCCGGAAATCACGTGGGCCCCACCCGGAAATCACGTGGGCCCCACCCGGAAATCACGTGGGCCCCACCCGGAAATCACGTGGGCCCCACCCGGAAATCACGTGGGCCCCACCCGGAAATCACGTGGGCCCCACCCGGAAATCACGTGGGCCCCACCCGGAAATCACGTGGGCCCCACCCGGAAATCACGTGGGCCCCCAGGGGAAATCACGTGGGCCCCACAAGGAAATCACGTGGGCCCCACCCGGAAATCACATGGGCCCCACCCGGAAATCACGTGGGCCCCACCCGGAAATCACGTGGGCCCCACGGGGAAATCACGTGGGCCCCACCCGGAAATCACGTGGGCCCCACCCGGAAATCACGTGGGCCCCACCCGGAAATCACGTGGGCCCCACCCGGAAATCACGTGGGCCCCACCCGGAAATCACGTGGGCCCCACCCGGAAATCACGTGGGCCCCACCCGGAAATCACGTGGGCCCCACCCGGAAATCACGTGGGCCCCACGGGGAAATCACGTGGGCCCCACCCGGAAATCACGTGGGCCCCACCCGGAAATCACGTGGGCCCCACACGGAAATCACGTGGGCCCCACCCGGAAATCACGTGGGCACCACCCGGAAATCACGTGGGCCCCACCCGGAAATCACGTGGGCCCCACCCGGAAATCACGTGGGCCCCACACGGAAATCACGTGGGCCCCACCCGGAAATCACGTGGGCCCCACCCGGAAATCACGTGGGCCCCACGGGGAAATCAGGTGGGCCCCACCCGGAAATCACGTGGGCACCACGGGGAAATCACGTGGGCCCCACCCGGAAATCACGTGGGCACCACGGGGAAATCACGTGGGCCCCACCCGGAAATCACGTGGGCCCCACCCGGAAATCACGTGGGCCCCACCCGGAAATCACGTGGCGCCCACCCGGAAATCACGTGGGCCCCACCCGGAAATCACGTGGGCCCCACGGGGAAATCACGTGGGCCCCACCCGGAAATCACGTGGGCACCACCCGGAAATCACGTGGGCCCCACACGGAAATCACGTGGGCCCCACCCGGAAATCACGTGGGCCCCACACGGAAATCACGTGGGCCCCACCCGGAAATCACGTGGGCCCCACTCGGAAATCACGTGGGCCCCACCCGGAAATCACGTGGGCCCCACCCGGAAATCACGTGGGCCCCACCCGGAAATCACGTGGGCCCCACCCGGAAATCACGTGGGCCCCACCCGGAAATCACGTGGGCCCCACCCGGAAGTCACGTGGGCCCCACCCGGAAATCACGTGGGCCCCACCCGGAAATCACGTGGGCCCCACCCGGAAATCACGTGGGCCCCACCCGGAAATCACGTGGGACCCACCCGGAAATCACGTGGGCCCCACCCGGAAATCACGTGGGCCCCACGGGGAAATCACGTGGGCCCCACCCGGAAATCACGTGGGCCCCACCCGGAAATCACGTGGGCCCCACGGGGAAAACACGTGGGCCCCACCCGGAAATCACGTGGGCCCCACCCGGAAATCACGTAGGCCCCACACGGAAATCACGTGGGCCCCACCCGGAAATCACGTGGGCCCCACCCGGAAATCACGTGGGACCCACCCGGAAATCACGTGGGCCCCACCCGGAAATCACGTGGGCCCCACGGGGAAATCACGTGGGCCCCACCCGGAAATCACGTGGGCCCCACCCGGAAATCACGTGGGCCCCACCCGGAAATCACGTGGGACCCCAGGGGAAATCACGTGGGCCCCACCCGGAAATCACGTGGGCCCCACCCGGAAATCACGTGGGCCCCACCCTGAAATCACGTGGGCCCCACCCGGAAATCACGTGGGCCCCACCCTGAAATCACGTGGGCCCCACCCGGAAATCACGTGGGCCCCACCCGGAAATCACGTGGGCCCCACCCGGAAATCACGTGGGCCCCACCCGGAAATCACGTGGGCCCCACCCGGAAATCACGTGGGCCCCACCCGGAAATCACGTGGGGCCCACCCGGAAATCACGTGGGCCCCACCTGGAAATCACGTGGGCCCCACGGGGAAATCACGTGGGCCCCACCCGGAAATCACGTGGCCCCACCCGGAAATCACGTGGGCCCCACCCTGAAATCACGTGGGCCCCACCCGGAAATCACGTGGGCCCCACCCGGAAATCACGTGGGCCCCACCCGGAAATCACGTGGGCCCCACCCGGAAATCACGTGGGCCCCACTCGGAAATCACGTGGGCCCCACCCGGAAATCACGTGGGCCCCCAGGGGAAATCACGTGGGCCCCACCCGGAAATCACGTGGGCCCCACCCGGAAATCACGTGGGACCCCAGGGGAAATCACGTGGGCCCCACCCGGAAATCACGTGGGCCCCACCCGGAAATCACGTGGGCCCCACCCGGAAATCACGTGGGCCCCACCCGGAAATCACGTGGGCCCCACCCGGAAATCACGTGGGCCCCACCCGGAAATCACGTGGGCCCCACCCGGAAATCACGTGGGCCCCACCCGGAAATCACGTGGGCCCCACCCGGAAATCACGTGGGCCCCACCCGGAAATCACGTGGGCCCCACCCGGAAAGCACGTGGGGCCCACCCGGAAATCACGTGGGCCCCACCCGGAAATCACGTTGGCCCCACCCGGAAATCACGTGGGCCCCACCCGGAAATCACGTGGGCCCCACCCGGAAATCACGTGGGCCCCACCCTGAAATCACGTGGGCCCCACCCGGAAATCACGTGGGCCCCACCCGGAAATCACGTGGGCCCCACCCGGAAATCAGGTGGGCCCCACCCGGAAATCACGTGGGCCCCACTCGGAAATCACGTGGGCCCCACCCGGAAATCACGTGGGCCCCCAGGGGAAATCACGTGGGCCCCACCCGGAAATCACGTGGGCCCCACCCGGAAATCACGTGGGCCCCACCCGGAAATCACTGGGCCCCACCCGGAAATCACGTGGGCCCCACCCTGAAATCACGTGGGCCCCACCCGGAAATCACGTGGGCCCCACCCTGAAATCACGTGGGCCCCACCCGGAAATCACGTGGGCCCCACCCGGAAATCACGTGGGCCCCACCCGGAAATCACGTGGGCCCCACCCGGAAATCACGTGGGCCCCACTCGGAAATCACGTGGGCCCCACCCGGAAATCACGTGGGCCCCCAGGGGAAATCACGTGGGCCCCACCCGGAAATCACGTGGGCCCCACCCGGAAATCACGTGGGCCCCACCCGGAAATCACGTGGGCCCCACCCGGAAATCACGTGGGCCCCACCCGGAAATCACGTGGGCCCCACCCGGAAATCACGTGGGCCCCACGGGGAAATCACGTGGGTCCCACCCGGAAATCACGTGGGGCCCACCCGGAAATCACGTGGGCCCCACGGGGAAATCACGTGGGCCCCACCCGGAAATCACGTGGGCCCCACCCGGAAATCACGTGGGCCCCACCCGGAAATCACGTGGGCCCCACCCGGAAATCACGTGGGCCCCACCCGGAAATCACTTGGGCCCCACCCGGAAATCACGTGGGCCCCACCCGGAAATCACGTGGGCCCCACCCGGAAATCACGTGGGCCCCACCCGGAAATCACGTGGGCCCCCAGGGGAAATCACGTGGGCCCCACCCGGAAATCACGTGGGCCCCACCCGGAAATCACGTGGGCCCGACGGGGAAATCACGTGGGCCCCACCCGGAAATCACGTGGGCCCCCAGGGGAAATCACTTGGGCCCCACCCGGAAATCACGTGGGCCCCACCCGGAAATCACGTGGGCCCCACCCGGAAATCACGTGGGCCCCACGGGGAAATCACGTGGGCCCCACCCGGAAATCACGTGGGCCCCACCCGGAAATCACGTGGGCCCCACGGGGAAATCACGTGGGCCCCACCCGGAAATCACGTGGGCCCCACCCGGATATCACGTGGGCCCCACCCGGAAATCACGTGGGCCCCACCCGGAAATCACGTGGGCCCCACGGGGAAATCACGTGGGTCCCACCCGGAAATCACGTGGGCCCCACCCGTAAATCACGTGGGCCCCACCCGGAAATCACGTGGGCCCCACCCGGAAATCACGTGGGCCCCACCCGGAAATCACGTGGGCCCCACCCGGAAATCACGTGGGCCCCACGGGGAAATCACGTGGGCCCCACCTGGAAATCACGTGGGCCCCACCCGGAAATCACGTGGGCCCCACCCGGAAATCACGTGGGCCCCACCCGGAAATCACGTGGGCCCCACCCGGAAATCACGTGGGCCCCCAGGGGAAATCACGTGGGCCCCACCCGGAAATCACGTGGGCCCCACCCGGAAATCACGTGGGCCCCACCCGGAAATCACGTGGGCCCCACCCGGAAATCACGTGGGCCCCACCCGGAAATCACGTGGGCCCCACCCGGAAATCACGTGGGCCCCACCCGGAAATCACGTGGGCCCCACGGGGAAATCACGTGGGCCCCACCCGGAAATCACGTGGGCCCCACCCGGAAATCACGTGGACCCCACCCGGAAATCACGTGGGCCCCACCCGGAAATCACGTGGGGCCCACCCGGAAATCACGTGGGCCCCACGGGGAAATCACGTGGGCCCCACCCGGAAATCACGTGGGCCCCACCCGGAAATCACGTGGGCCCCACCCGGAAATCACGTGGGCCCCACCCGGAAATCACGTGGGCCCCACCCTGAAATCACGTGGTCCCCACCCGGAAATCACGTGGGCCCCACCCGGAAATCACGTGGGCCCCACCCGGAAATCACGTGGGCCCCACCCGGAAATCACGTGGGCCCCACCCGGAAATCACGTGGGCCCCACCCGGAAATCACGTGGGCCCCACCCGGAAATCACGTGGGCCCCACCCGGAAATCACGTGGGCCCCATCCGGAAATCACGTGGGCCCCACGGGGAAATCACGTGGGCCCCACCCGGAAATCACGTGGGGCCCACCCGGAAATCACGTGGGCCCCACGGGGAAATCACGTGGGCCCCACCCGGAAATCACGTGGGCCCCACCCGGAAATCACGTGGGCCCCACCCGGAAATCACGTGGGCCCCACCCGGAAATCACGTGGGCCCCACCCGGAAATCACGTGGGCCCCACCCGGAAATCACGTGGGCCCCATCCGGAAATCACGTGGGCCCCACGGGGAAATCACGTGGGCCCCACCCGGAAATCACGTGGGGCCCACCCGGAAATCACGTGGGCCCCACGGGGAAATCACGTGGGCCCCACCCGGAAATCACGTGGGCCCCACCCGGAAATCACGTGGGCCCCACCCGGAAATCACGTGGGCCCCACCCGGAAATCACGTGGGCCCCACCCGGAAATCACGTGGGCCCCACCCGGAAATCACGTGGGCCCCACCCGGAAATCACGTGGGCCCCACCCGGAAATCACGTGGGCCCCACGGGGAAATCACGTGGGCCCCACCCGGAAATCACGTGGGCCCCACCCGGAAATCACGTGGGCCCCACCCGGAAATCACGTGGGCCCCACCCGGAAATCACGTGGGCCCCACCCGGAAATCACGTGGGCCCCACCCGGAAATCACGTGGGCCCCACCCGGCAATCACGTGGGCCCCACCCGGAAATCACGTGGGCCCCCAGGGGAAATCACGTGGGCCCCACAAGAAAATCACGTGGGCCCCACCCGGAAATCACGTGGGCCCCACCCGGAAATCACGTGGGCCCCACCCGGAAATCACGTGGGCCCCACGGGGAAATCACGTGGGCCCCACGGGGAAATCACGTGGGCCACACCCGGAAATCACGTGGGCCCCACCCGGAAATCACGTGGGCCCCACCCGGAAATCACGTGGGCCCCACCCGGAAATCACGTGGGCCCCACGGGGAAATCACGTGGGCCCCACGGGGAAATCACGTGGGCCCCACCCGGAAATCACGTGGGCCCCACCCGGAAATCACGTGGGCCCCACCCGGAAATCACGTGGGCCCCACCCGGAAATCACGTGGGCCCCACCCGGAAATCACGTGGGCCCCACCCGGAAATCACGTGGGCCCCACCCGGAAATCACGTGGGCCCCACCCGGAAATCACGTGGGCCCCACCCGGAAATCACGTGGGCCCCACCCGGAAATCACGTGGGCCCCACCCGGAAATCACGTGGGCCCCACCCGGAAATCACGTGGGGCCCACCCGGAAATCACGTGGGCCCCACGGGGAAATCACGTGGGCCCCACCCGGAAATCACGTGGGCCCCACCCGGAAATCACGTGGGCCCCACCCGGAAATCACGTGGGCCCCACCCGGAAATCACGTGGGCCCCACCCGGAAATCACGTGGGCCCCACCCGGAAATCACGTGGGCCCCACCCGGAAATCACGTGGGCCCTACCCGGAAATCACGTGGGCCCCCAGGGGAAATCACGTGGGCCCCACCCGGAAATCACGTGGGCCCCACCCGGAAATCACGTGGGCCCCACCCGGAAATCACGTGGGCCCTACCCGGAAATCACGTGGGCCCCCAGGGGAAATCACGTGGGCCCCACCCGGAAATCACGTGGGCCCCACCCGGAAATCACGTGGGCCCCACCCGGAAATCACGTGGGCCCCACCCGGAAATCACGTGGGCCCCACCCGGAAATCACGTGGGCCCCACCCGGAAATCACGTGGGCCCCACCCGGAAATCACGTGAGCCCCACCCGGAAATCACGTGGGCCCCACCCGGAAATCACGTGGGCCCCACCCGGAAATCACGTGGGCCCCACCCGGAAATCACGTGGGCCCCACGGGGAAATCACGTGGGCCCCACCCGGAAATCACGTGGGCCCCACCCGGAAATCACGTGGGCCCCACCCGGAAATCACGTGGGCCCCACCCGGAAATCACGTGGGCCCCACCCGGAAATCACGTGGGCCCCACCCGGAAATCACGTGGGCCCCCAGGGGAAATCACGTGGGCTCCACCCGGAAATCACGTGGGCCCCACCCGGAAATCACGTGGGCCCCACCCGGAAATCACGTGGGCCCGACGGGGAAATCACGTGGGCCCCACCCGGAAATCACGTGGGCCCCACCCGGAAATCACGTGGGCCCCACCCGGAAATCACGTGGGCCCCACCCGGAAATCACGTGGGCCCCACCCGGAAATCACGTGGGCCCCACCCGGAAATCACGTGGGCCCCACCCGGAAATCACGTGGGCCCCACCCGGAAATCACGTGGGCCCCACCCGGAAATCACGTGGGCCCCACCCGGAAATCACGTGGGCCCCACCCGGAAATCACGTGGGCCCCCAGGGGAAATCACTTGGGCCCCACCCGGAAATCACGTGGGCCCCACCCGGAAATCACGTGGGCCCCACCCGGAAATCACGTGGGGCCCACGGGGAAATCACGTGGGCCCCACCCGGAAATCACGTGGGCCCCACGGGGAAATCACGTGGGTCCCACCCGGAAATCACGTGGGCCCCACCCGGAAATCACGTGGGCCCCACCCGGAAATCACGTGGGCCCCACCCGGAAATCACGTGGGCCCCACCCGGAAATCACGTGGGCCCCACGGGGAAATCACGTGGGCCCCACCCGGAAATCACGTGGGCCCCACCCGGAAATCACGTGGGCCCCACCCGGAAATCACGTGGGCCCCACCCGGAAATCACGTGGGCCCCACCCGGAAATCACGTGGGCCCCACCCGGAAATCACGTGGGCCCCACCCGGAAATCACGTGGGCCCCACCCGGAAATCACGTGGGCCCCACCCGGAAATCACGTGGGCCCCCAGGGGAAATCACGTGGGCCCCACCCGGAAATCACGTGGGCCCCACCCGGAAATCACGTGGGCCCCACCCGGAAATCACGTGGGCCCCACGGGGAAATCACGTGGGCCCCACCCGGAAATCACGTGGGCCCCACCCGGAAATCACGTGGGCCCCCAGGGGAAATCACGTGGGCCCCACCCGGAAATCACGTGGGCCCCACCCGGAAATCACGTGGGCCCCACCCGGAAATCACGTGGGCCCCACCCGGAAATCACGTGGGCCCCACCCGGAAATCACGTGGGCCCCACCCGGAAATCACGTGGGCCCCACCCGGAAATCACGTGGGCCCCACCCGGAAATCACGTGGGCCCCACCCGGAAATCACGTGGGCCCCACCCGGAAATCACGTGGGCCCCACCCGGAAATCACGTGGGCCCCACCCGGAAATCACGTGGGCCCCACCCGGAAATCACGTGGGCCCCACCCGGAAATCACGTGGGCCCCACCCGGAAATCACGTGGGCCCCACCCGGAAATCACGTGGGCCCCACCCGGAAATCACGTGGGGCCCACCCGGAAATCACGTGGGCCCCACGGGGAAATCACGTGGGCCCCACCCGGAAATCACGTGGGCCCCACCCGGAAATCACGTGGGCCCCACCCGGAAATCACGTGGGCCCCACCCGGAAATCACGTGGGCCCCACCCGGAAATCACGTGGGCCCCACCCGGAAATCACGTGGGCCCCACCCGGAAATCACGTGGGCCCCACCCGGAAATCACGTGGGCCCTACCCGGAAATCACGTGGGCCCCCAGGGGAAATCACGTGGGCCCCACCCGGAAATCACGTGGGCCCCACCCGGAAATCACGTGGGCCCCACCCGGAAATCACGTGGGCCCCACCCGGAAATCACGTGGGCCCCACCCGGAAATCACGTGGGCCCCACCCGGAAATCACGTGGGCCCCACCCGGAAATCACGTGAGCCCCACCCGGAAATCACGTGGGCCCCACGGGGAAATCACGTGGGCCCCACCCGGAAATCACGTGGGCCCCACCTGGAAATCACGTGGGCCCCACGGGGAAATCACGTGGGCCCCACCCGGAAATCACGTGGGCCCCACCCGGAAATCACGTGGGCCCCACCCGGAAATCACGTGGGCCCCACCCGGAAATCACGTGGGCCCCACCCGGAAATCACGTGGGCCCCACCCGGAAATCACGTGGGCCCCACCCGGAAATCACGTGGGCCCCACCCGGAAATCACGTGGGCCCCACCCGGAAATCACGTGGGCCCCACACGGAAATCACGTGGGCCCCACACGGAAATCACGTGGGCCCCACCCGGAAATCACGTGGGCCCCACGGGGAAATCACGTGGGCCCCACGCGGAAATCACGTGGGCCCCACGGGGAAATCACGTGGGCCCCACCCGGAAATCATGTGGGCCCCACGGGGAAATCACGTGGGCCCCACCCGGAAATCACGTGGGCCCCACCCGGAAATCACGTGGGCCCCACCCGGAAATCACGTGGGCCCCACCCGGAAATCACGTGGGCCCCACGGGGAAATCACGTGGGCCCCACCCGGAAATCACGTGGGTCCCACCCGGAAATCACGTGGGCCCCACCCGGAAATCACGTGGGCCCCACCCGGAAATCACGTGGGCCCAACCCGGAAATCACGTGGGCCCCACCTGGAAATCACGTGGGCCCCACCCGGAAATCACGTGGGCCCCCAGGGGAAATCACGTGGGCCCCACCCTGAAATCACGTGGGCCCCACCCGGAAATCACGTGGGCCCCACCCGGAAATAACGTGGGCCCCACCCGGAAATCACGTGGGCCCCACCCAGAAATCACGTGGGCCCCACCCGGAAATCACGTGGGCCCCACCCGGAAATCAAGTGGGCCCCACCCAGAAATCACGTGGGCCCCACCCGGAAATCACGTGGGCCCCCAGGGGAAATCATGTGGGCCCCACCCGGAAATCACGTGGGCCCCACCCGGAAATCACGTGGGCCCCACCCGGAAATCACTTGGGCCCCACCCGGAAATCACGTGGGCCCCACCCGGAAATCACGTGGGCCCCATCCGGAAATCACGTGGGCCCCACGGGGAAATCACGTGGGCCCCACCCGGAAATCACGTGGGGCCCACCCGGAAATCACGTGGGCCCCACCCGGAAATCACGTGGGCCCCACCCGGAAATCACGTGGGCCCCACCCGGAAATCACGTGGGCCCCCAGGGGAAATCACGTGGGCCCCACCCGGAAATCACGTGGGCCCCACCCGGAAATCACGTGGGCCCCCAGGGGAAATCACGTGGGCCCCACCCGGATATCACGTGGGCCCCACCCGGAAATCACGTGGGCCCCACCCGGAAATAACGTGGGCCCCACGGGGAAATCACGTGGGCCCCACCCGGAAATCACGTGGGCCCCACCCGGAAATCACGTGGGCCCCCAGGGGAAATCACGTGGGCCCCACCCGGAAATCACGTGGGCCCCACCCGGAAATCACGTGGGCCCCACCCGGAAATCACGTGGGCCCCACCCGGAAATCACGTGGGCCCCACCCGGAAATCACGTGGGCCCCACCCGGAAATCACGTGGGCCCCACCCGGAAATCACGTGGGCCCCACCCGGAAATCACGTGGGCCCCACCCGGAAATCACGTGGGCCCCACCCTGAAATCACGTGGGCCCCACCCTGAAATCACGTGGGCCCCACCCGGAAATCACGTGGGCCCCACCCGGAAATCACGTGGGCCCCACCCGGAAATCACGTGGGCCCCACCCGGAAATCACGTGGGCCCCACCCGGAAATCACGTGGGCCCCACCCGGAAATCACGTGGGCCCCACCCGGAAATCACGTGGGCCCCCAGGTGAAATCACGTGGGCCCCACAAGGAAATCACGTGGGCCCCACCCTGAAATCACGTGGGCCCCACCCGGAAATCACGTGGGCCCCACCCGGAAATCACGTGGGCCCCACCCGGAAATCACGTGTGCCCCACGGGGAAATCACGTGGGCCCCACCCGGAAATCACGTGGGCCCCACCCGGAAATCACGTGGGCCCCACCCGGAAATCACGTGGGCCCCACCCGGAAATCACGTGGGCCCCACCCGGAAATCACGTGGCCCCCACGGGGAAATCACGTGGGCCCCACCCGGAAATCACGTGGGCCCCACCCGGAAATCACGTGGGCCCCACCAGGAAATCACGTGGGCCCCACCCGGAAATCACGTGGGCCCCACGGGGAAATCACGTGGGCCCCACGGGGAAATCACGTGGGCCCCACCCGGAAATCACGTGGGCCCCACCCGGAAATCACGTGAGCCCCACCCGGAAATCACGTGGGCCCCACCCGGAAATCACGTGGGCCCCACCCGGAAATCACGAGGGCCCCACCCGGAAATCACGTGGGCCCCCAGGGGAAATCACGTGGGCCCCACCCGGAAATCACGTGGGCCCCACCCGGAAATCACGTGGGCCCCACCCGGAAATCACGTGGGCCCCACCCGGAAATCACGTGGGCCCTACCCGGAAATCACGTGGGCCCCCAGAGGAAATCACGTGGGCCCCACCCGGAAATCACGTGGGCCCCACCCGGAAATCACGTGGGCCCCACCCGGAAATCACGTGGGCCCCACCCGGAAATCACGTGGGCCCCACCCGGAAATCACGTGGGCCCCACCCGGAAATCACGTGGGCCCCACGGGGAAATCACGTGGGCCCCACCCGGAAATCACGTGGGCCCCACCCGGAAATCACGTGGGCCCCACCCGGAAATCACGTGGGCCCCACCCGGAAATCACGTGGGCCCCACCCGGAAATCACGTGGGCCCCACCCGGAAATCACGTGGGCCCCACCCGGAAATCACGTGGGCCCCACCCGGAAATCACGTGGGCCCCACCCGGAAATCACGTGGGCCCCACCCGGAAATCACGTGGGCCCCACCCGGAAATCACGTGGGGCCCACCCGGAAATCACGTGGGCCCCACGGGGAAATCACGTGGGCCCCACCCGGAAATCACGTGGGCCCCACCCGGAAATCACGTGGGCCCCACACGGAAATCACGTGGGCCCCACCCGGAAATCACGTGGGCCCCACCCTGAAATCACGTGGGCCCCACCCGGAAATCACGTGGGCCCCACCCGGAAATCACGTGGGCCCCACCCGGAAATCACGTGGGCCCCACCCGGAAATCACGTGGGCCCCACCCGGAAATCACGTGGGCCCCACCCGGAAATCACGTGGGCCCCACCCGGAAATCACGTGGGCCCCACCCGGAAATAACGTGGGCCCCACCCGGAAATCACGTGGGCCCCCAGGGGAAATCACGTGGGCCCCACAAGGAAATCACGTGGGCCCCACCCGGAAATCACGTGGGCCCCACCCGGAAATCACGTGGGCCCCACCCGGAAATCACGTGGGCCCCACGGGGAAATCACGTGGGCCCCACCCGGAAATCACGTTGGCCCCACCCGGAAATCACGTGGGCCCCACCCGGAAATCACGTGGGCCCCACCCGGAAATCACGTGGGCCCCACCCGGAAATCACGTGGGCCCCACCCGGAAATCACGTGGGCCCCACCCGGAAATCACGTGGGCCCCACCCGGAAATCACGTGGGCCCCACCCGGAAATCACGTGGGCCCCACCCGGAAATCACGTGGGCCCCACCCGGAAATCACGTGGGCCCCACCCGGAAATCACGTGGGCCCCACGGGGAAATCACGCGGGCCCCACCCGGAAATCACGTGGGCACCACGGGGAAATCACGTGGGCCCCACCCGGAAATCACGTGGGCACCACGGGGAAATCACGTGGGCCCCACCCGGAAATCACGTGGGCCCCACCCGGAAATCACGTGGGCCCCACCCGGAAATCACGTGGGGCCCACCCGGAAATCACGTGGGCCCCACCCGGAAATCACGTGGGCCCCACGGGGAAATCACGTGGGCCCCACCCGGAAATCACGTGGGCACCACCCGGAAATCACGTGGGCCCCACACGGAAATCACGTGGGCCCCACCCGGAAATCACGTGGGCCCCACACGGAAATCACGTGGGCCCCACCCGGAAATCACGTGGGCCCCTCCCGGAAATCACGTGGGCCCCACCCGGAAATCACGTGGGCCCCACCCGGAAATCACGTGGGCCCCACGGGGAAATCACGTGGGCCCCACGGGGAAATCACGTGGGCCCCACCCGGAAATCACGTGGGCCCCACCCGGAAGTCACGTGGGCCCCACCCGGAAATCACGTGGGCCCCACCCGGAAATCACGTGGGCCCCACCCGGAAATCACGTGGGCCCCACCCGGAAATCACGTGGGCCCCACCCGGAAATCACGTGGGCCCCACCCGGAAATCACGTGGGCCCCACCGGAAATCACGTGGGCCCCCAGGTGAAATCACGTGGGCCCCACAAGGAAATCACGTGGGCCCCACCCTGAAATCACGTGGGCCCCACCCGGAAATCACGTGGGCCCCACCCGGAAATCACGTGGGCCCCACCCGGAAATCACGTGTGCCCCACGGGGAAATCACGTGGGCCCCACCCGGAAATCACGTGGGCCCCACCCGGAAATCACGTGGGCCCCACCCGGAAATCACGTGGGCCCCACCCGGAAATCACGTGGGCCCCACCCGGAAATCACGTGGGCCCCACCCGGAAATCACGTGGCCCCCACGGGGAAATCACGTGGGCCCCACCCGGAAATCACGTGGGCCCCACCCAGAAATCACGTGGGCCCCACCCGGAAATCACGTGGGCCCCACCCGGAAATCACGTGGGCCCCACGGGGAAATCACGTGGGCCCCACGGGGAAATCACGTGGGCCCCACCCGGAAATCACGTGGGCCCTACCCGGAAATCACGTGAGCCCCACCCGGAAATCACATGGGCCCCACCCGGAAATCACGTGGGCCCCACCCGGAAATCACGTGGGCCCCACCCGGAAATCACGTGGGCCCCCAGGGGAAATCACGTGGGCCCCACCCGGAAATCACGTGGGCCCCACCCGGAAATCACGTGGGCCCCACCCGGAAATCACGTGGGCCCCACCCGGAAATCACGTGGGCCCCACACGGAAATCACGTGGGCCCCACCCGGAAATCACGTGGGCCCCACCCTGAAATCACGTGGGCCCCACCCGGAAATCACGTGGGCCCCACCCGGAAATCACGTGGGCCCCACCCGGAAATCACGTGGGCCCCACCCGGAAATCACGTGGGCCCCACCCGGAAATCACGTGGGCCCCACCCGGAAATAACGTGGGCCCCACCCGGAAATCACGTGGGCCCCCAGGGGAAATCACGTGGGCCCCACAAGGAAATCACGTGGGCCCCACCCGGAAATCACGTGGGCCCCACCCGGAAATCACGTGGGCCCCACCCGGAAATCACGTGGGCCCCACGGGGAAATCACGTGGGCCCCACCCGGAAATCACGTGGGCCCCACCCGGAAATCACGTGGGCCCCACCCGGAAATCACGTGGGCCCCACCCGGAAATCACGTGGGCCCCAACCGGAAATCACGTGGGCCCCACCCGGAAATCACGTGGGCCCCACCCGGAAATCACGTGGGCCCCACCCGGAAATCACGTGGGCCCCACCCGGAAATCACGTGGGCCCCAAGGGGAAATCACGTGGGCCCCACCCGGAAATCACGTGGGCCCCACCCGGAAATCACGTGGGCCCCACCCGGAAATCACGTGGGCCCCACCCGGAAATCACGTGGGCCCCACCCGGAAATCACGTGGGCCCCACCCGGAAATCACGTGGGCCCCACCCGGAAATCACGTGGGCCCCACGGGGAAATCACGCGGGCCCCACCCGGAAATCACGTGGGCACCACGGGGAAATCACGTGGGCCCCACCCGGAAATCACGTGGGCACCACGGGGAAATCACGTGGGCCCCACCCGGAAATCACGTGGGCCCCACCCGGAAATCACGTGGGCCCCACCCGGAAATCACGTGGGGCCCACCCGGAAATCACGTGGGCCCCACCCGGAAATCACGTGGGCCCCACGGGGAAATCACGTGGGCCCCACCCGGAAATCACGTGGGCACCACCCGGAAATCACGTGGGCCCCACACGGAAATCACGTGGGCCCCACCCGGAAATCACGTGGGCCCCACACGGAAATCACGTGGGCCCCACCCGGAAATCACGTGGGCCCCTCCCGGAAATCACGTGGGCCCCACCCGGAAATCACGTGGGCCCCACCCGGAAATCACGTGGGCCCCACGGGGAAATCACGTGGGCCCCACCCGGAAATCACGTGGGCCCCACCCGGAAATCACGTGGGCCCCACCCGGAAGTCACGTGGGCCCCACCCGGAAATCACGTGGGCCCCACCCGGAAATCACGTGGGCCCCACCCGGAAATCACGTGGGCCCCACCCGGAAATCACGTGGGCCCCACCCGGAAATCACGTGGGCCCCACCCGGAAATCACGTGGGCCCCACCCGGAAATCACGTGGGCCCCCAGGTGAAATCACGTGGGCCCCACAAGGAAATCACGTGGGCCCCACCCTGAAATCACGTGGGCCCCACCCGGAAATCACGTGGGCCCCACCCGGAAATCACGTGGGCCCCACCCGGAAATCACGTGTGCCCCACGGGGAAATCACGTGGGCCCCACCCGGAAATCACGTGGGCCCCACCCGGAAATCACGTGGGCCCCACCCGGAAATCACGTGGGCCCCACCCGGAAATCACGTGGGCCCCACCCGGAAATCACGTGGGCCCCACCCGGAAATCACGTGGCCCCCACGGGGAAATCACGTGGGCCCCACCCGGAAATCACGTGGGCCCCACCCGGAAATCACGTGGGCCCCACCCGGAAATCACGTGGGCCCCACCCGGAAATCACGTGGGCCCCACGGGGAAATCACGTGGGCCCCACGGGGAAATCACGTGGGCCCCACCCGGAAATCACGTGGGCCCCACCCGGAAATCACGTGAGCCCCACCCGGAAATCACATGGGCCCCACCCGGAAATCACGTGGGCCCCACCCGGAAATCACGTGGGCCCCACCCGGAAATCACGTGGGCCCCCAGGGGAAATCACGTGGGCCCCACCCGGAAATCACGTGGGCCCCACCCGGAAATCACGTGGGCCCCACCCGGAAATCACGTGGGCCCCACCCGGAAATCACGTGGGCCCCACCCGGAAATCACGTGGGCCCCACCCGGAAATCACGTGGGCCCCACCCGGAAATCACGTGGGCCCCACCCGGAAATCACGTGGGCCCCACCCGGAAATCACGTGGGCCCCACGGGGAAATCACGTGGGCCCCACCCGGAAATCACGTGGGCCCCACCCGGAAATCACGTGGGCCCCACCCGGAAATCACGTGGGCCCCACCCGGAAATCACGTGGGCCCCACCCGGAAATCACGAGGGCCCCACCCGGAAATTACGTGGGCCCCACCCGGAAATCACGTGGGCCCTACCCGGAAATCACGTGGGCCCCCAGAGGAAATCACGTGGGCCCCACCCGGAAATCACGTGGGCCCCCAGGGGAAATCACGTGGGCCCCACCCGGAAATCACGTGGGCCCCACCCGGAAATCACGTGGGCCCCACCCGGAAATCACGTGGGCCCCACGGGGAAATCACGTGGGCCCCACCCGGAAATCACGTGGGCCCCACCCGGAAATCACGTGGGCCCCACCCGGAAATCACGTGGGCCCCACCCGGAAATCACGTGGGCCCCACCCGGAAATCACGTGGGCCCCACCCGGAAATCACGTGGGCCCCACCCGGAAATCACGTGGGCCCCACCCGGAAATCACGTGGGCCCCACCCGGAAATCACGTGGGCCCCACCCGGAAATCACGTGGGCCCCACCCGGAAATCACGTGGGGCCCACCCGGAAATCACGTGGGCCCCACGGGGAAATCACGTGGGCCCCACCCGGAAATCACGTGGGCCCCACCCGGAAATCACGTGGGCCCCACACGGAAATCACGTGGGCCCCACCCGGAAATCACGTGGGCCCCACCCTGAAATCACGTGGGCCCCACCCGGAAATCACGTGGGCCCCACCCGGAAATCACGTGGGCCCCACCCGGAAATCACGTGGGCCCCACCCGGAAATCACGTGGGCCCCACCCGGAAATCACGTGGGCCCCACCCGGAAATAACGTGGGCCCCACCCGGAAATCACGTGGGCCCCCAGGGGAAATCACGTGGGCCCCACAAGGAAATCACGTGGGCCCCACCCGGAAATCACGTGGGCCCCACCCGGAAATCACGTGGGCCCCACCCGGAAATCACGTGGGCCCCACGGGGAAATCACGTGGGCCCCACCCGGAAATCACGTGGGCCCCACCCGGAAATCACGTGGGCCCCACCCGGAAATCACGTGGGCCCCACCCGGAAATCACGTGGGCCCCACCCGGAAATCACGTGGGCCCCACCCGGAAATCACGTGGGCCCCACCCGGAAATCACGTGGGCCCCACCCGGAAATCACGTGGGCCCCACCCGGAAATCACGTGGGCCCCACCCGGAAATCACGTGGGCCCCACCCGGAAATCACGTGGGCCCCAAGGGGAAATCACGTGGGCCCCACCCGGAAATCACGTGGGCCCCACCCGGAAATCACGTGGGCCCCACCCGGAAATCACGTGGGCCCCACCCGGAAATCACGTGGGCCCCACCCGGAAATCACGTGGGCCCCACGGGGAAATCACGCGGGCCCCACCCGGAAATCACGTGGGCACCACGGGGAAATCACGTGGGCCCCACCCGGAAATCACGTGGGCACCACGGGGAAATCACGTGGGCCCCACCCGGAAATCACGTGGGCCCCACCCGGAAATCACGTGGGCCCCACCCGGAAATCACGTGGGGCCCACCCGGAAATCACGTGGGCCCCACCCGGAAATCACGTGGGCCCCACGGGGAAATCACGTGGGCCCCACCCGGAAATCACGTGGGCACCACCCGGAAATCACGTGGGCCCCACACGGAAATCACGTGGGCCCCACCCGGAAATCACGTGGGCCCCACACGGAAATCACGTGGGCCCCACGGGGAAATCACGTGGGCCCCACCCGGAAATCACGTGGCCCCACCCGGAAATCACGTGGGCCCCACCCTGAAATCACGTGGGCCCCACCCGGAAATCACGTGGGCCCCACCCGGAAATCACGTGGGCCCCACCCGGAAATCACGTGGGCCCCACCCGGAAATCACGTGGGCCCCACTCGGAAATCACGTGGGCCCCACCCGGAAATCACGTGGGCCCCCAGGGGAAATCACGTGGGCCCCACCCGGAAATCACGTGGGCCCCACCCGGAAATCACGTGGGACCCCAGGGGAAATCACGTGGGCCCCACCCGGAAATCACGTGGGCCCCACCCGGAAATCACGTGGGCCCCACCCGGAAATCACGTGGGCCCCACCCGGAAATCACGTGGGCCCCACCCGGAAATCACGTGGGCCCCACGGGGAAATCACGTGGGCCCCACCCGGAAATCACGTGGGCCCCACCCGGAAATCACGTGGGCCCCACCCGGAAATCACGTGGGCCCCACCCGGAAATCACGTGGGCCCCACCCGGAAAGCACGTGGGGCCCACCCGGAAATCACGTGGGCCCCACCCGGAAATCACGTTGGCCCCACCCGGAAATCACGTGGGCCCCACCCGGAAATCACGTGGGCCCCACCCGGAAATCACGTGGGCCCCACCCTGAAATCACGTGGGCCCCACCCGGAAATCACGTGGGCCCCACCCGGAAATCACGTGGGCCCCACCCGGAAATCAGGTGGGCCCCACCCGGAAATCACGTGGGCCCCACTCGGAAATCACGTGGGCCCCACCCGGAAATCACGTGGGCCCCCAGGGGAAATCACGTGGGCCCCACCCGGAAATCACGTGGGCCCCACCCGGAAATCACGTGGGCCCCACCCGGAAATCACTGGGCCCCACCCGGAAATCACGTGGGCCCCACCCTGAAATCACGTGGGCCCCACCCGGAAATCACGTGGGCCCCACCCTGAAATCACGTGGGCCCCACCCGGAAATCACGTGGGCCCCACCCGGAAATCACGTGGGCCCCACCCGGAAATCACGTGGGCCCCACCCGGAAATCACGTGGGCCCCACTCGGAAATCACGTGGGCCCCACCCGGAAATCACGTGGGCCCCCAGGGGAAATCACGTGGGCCCCACCCGGAAATCACGTGGGCCCCACCCGGAAATCACGTGGGCCCCACCCGGAAATCACGTGGGCCCCACCCGGAAATCACGTGGGCCCCACCCGGAAATCACGTGGGCCCCACCCGGAAATCACGTGGGCCCCACGGGGAAATCACGTGGGCCCCACCCGGAAATCACGTGGGGCCCACCCGGAAATCACGTGGGCCCCACGGGGAAATCACGTGGGCCCCACCCGGAAATCACGTGGGCCCCACCCGGAAATCACGTGGGCCCCACCCGGAAATCACGTGGGCCCCACCCGGAAATCACGTGGGCCCCACCCGGAAATCACGTGGGCCCCACCCGGAAATCACGTGGGCCCCACCCGGAAATCACGTGGGCCCCACCCGGAAATCACGTGGGCCCCCAGGGGAAATCACGTGGGCCCCACCCGGAAATCACGTGGGCCCCACCCGGAAATCACGTGGGCCCGACGGGGAAATCACGTGGGCCCCACCCGGAAATCACGTGGGCCCCCAGGGGAAATCACTTGGGCCCCACCCGGAAATCACGTGGGCCCCACCCGGAAATCACGTGGGCCCCACCCGGAAATCACGTGGGCCCCACGGGGAAATCACGTGGGCCCCACCCGGAAATCACGTGGGCCCCACCCGGAAATCACGTGGGCCCCACGGGGAAATCACGTGGGCCCCACCCGGAAATCACGTGGGCCCCACCCGGATATCACGTGGGCCCCACCCGGAAATCACGTGGGCCCCACCCGGAAATCACGTGGGCCCCACGGGGAAATCACGTGGGTCCCACCCGGAAATCACGTGGGCCCCACCCGTAAATCACGTGGGCCCCACCCGTAAATCACGTGGGCCCCACCCGGAAATCACGTGGGCCCCACCCGGAAATCACGTGGGCCCCACCCGGAAATCACGTGGGCCCCACGGGGAAATCACGTGGGCCCCACCTGGAAATCACGTGGGCCCCACCCGGAAATCACGTGGGCCCCACCCGGAAATCACGTGGGCCCCACCCGGAAATCACGTGGGCCCCACCCGGAAATCACGTGGGCCCCCAGGGGAAATCACGTGGGCCCCACCCGGAAATCACGTGGGCCCCACCCGGAAATCACGTGGGCCCCACCCGGAAATCACGTGGGCCCCACCCGGAAATCACGTGGGCCCCACCCGGAAATCACGTGGGCCCCACCCGGAAATCACGTGGGCCCCACCCGGAAATCACGTGGGCCCCACCCGGAAATCACGTGGGCCCCACCCGGAAATCACGTGGGCCCCACCCGGAAATCACGTGGGCCCCACCCGGAAATCACGTGGGCCCCACCCGGAAATCACGTGGACCCCACCCGGAAATCACGTGGGCCCCACCCGGAAATCACGTGGGGCCCACCCGGAAATCACGTGGGCCCCACGGGGAAATCACGTGGGCCCCACCCGGAAATCACGTGGGCCCCACCCGGAAATCACGTGGGCCCCACCCGGAAATCACGTGGGCCCCACCCGGAAATCACGTGGGCCCCACCCTGAAATCACGTGGTCCCCACCCGGAAATCACGTGGGCCCCACCCGGAAATCACGTGGGCCCCACCCGGAAATCACGTGGGCCCCACCCGGAAATCACGTGGGCCCCACCCGGAAATCACGTGGTCCCCACCCGGAAATCACGTGGGCCCCACCCGGAAATCACGTGGGCCCCACCCGGAAATCACGTGGGCCCCATCCGGAAATCACGTGGGCCCCACGGGGAAATCACGTGGGCCCCACCCGGAAATCACGTGGGGCCCACCCGGAAATCACGTGGGCCCCACGGGGAAATCACGTGGGCCCCACCCGGAAATCACGTGGGCCCCACCCGGAAATCACGTGGGCCCCACCCGGAAATCACGTGGGCCCCACCCGGAAATCACGTGGGCCCCACCCGGAAATCACGTGGGCCCCACCCGGAAATCACGTGGGCCCCATCCGGAAATCACGTGGGCCCCACGGGGAAATCACGTGGGCCCCACCCGGAAATCACGTGGGGCCCACCCGGAAATCACGTGGGCCCCACGGGGAAATCACGTGGGCCCCACCCGGAAATCACGTGGGCCCCACCCGGAAATCACGTGGGCCCCACCCGGAAATCACGTGGGCCCCACCCGGAAATCACGTGGGCCCCACCCGGAAATCACGTGGGCCCCACCCGGAAATCACGTGGGCCCCACCCGGAAATCACGTGGGCCCCACGGGGAAATCACGTGGGCCCCACCCGGAAATCACGTGGGCCCCACCCGGAAATCACGTGGGCCCCACCCGGAAATCACGTGGGCCCCACCCGGAAATCACGTGGGCCCCACCCGGAAATCACGTGGGCCCCACCCGGAAATCACGTGGGCCCCACCCGGAAATCACGTGGGCCCCACCCGGAAATCACGTGGGCCCCCAGGGGAAATCACGTGGGCCCCACAAGAAAATCACGTGGGCCCCACCCGGAAATCACGTGGGCCCCACCCGGAAATCACGTGGGCCCCACCCGGAAATCACGTGGGCCCCACGGGGAAATCACGTGGGCCCCACGGGGAAATCACGTGGGCCACACCCGGAAATCACGTGGGCCCCACCCGGAAATCACGTGGGCCCCACCCGGAAATCACGTGGGCCCCACCCGGAAATCACGTGGGCCCCACGGGGAAATCACGTGGGCCCCACGGGGAAATCACGTGGGCCCCACCCGGAAATCACGTGGGCCCCACCCGGAAATCACGTGGGCCCCACCCGGAAATCACGTGGGCCCCACCCGGAAATCACGTGGGCCCCACCCGGAAATCACGTGGGCCCCACCCGGAAATCACGTGGGCCCCACCCGGAAATCACGTGGGCCCCACCCGGAAATCACGTGGGCCCCACCCGGAAATCACGTGGGCCCCACCCGGAAATCACGTGGGGCCCACCCGGAAATCACGTGGGCCCCACGGGGAAATCACGTGGGCCCCACCCGGAAATCACGTGGGCCCCACCCGGAAATCACGTGGGCCCCACCCGGAAATCACGTGGGCCCCACCCGGAAATCACGTGGGCCCCACCCGGAAATCACGTGGGCCCCACCCGGAAATCACGTGGGCCCCACCCGGAAATCACGTGGGCCCTACCCGGAAATCACGTGGGCCCCCAGGGGAAATCACGTGGGCCCCACCCGGAAATCACGTGGGCCCCACCCGGAAATCACGTGGGCCCCACCCGGAAATCACGTGGGCCCTACCCGGAAATCACGTGGGCCCCCAGGGGAAATCACGTGGGCCCCACCCGGAAATCACGTGGGCCCCACCCGGAAATCACGTGGGCCCCACCCGGAAATCACGTGGGCCCCACCCGGAAATCACGTGGGCCCCACCCGGAAATCACGTGGGCCCCACCCGGAAATCACGTGGGCCCCACCCGGAAATCACGTGGGCCCCACGGGGAAATCACGTGGGCCCCACCCGGAAATCACGTGGGCCCCACCCGGAAATCACTTGGGCCCCACCCGGAAATCACGTGGGCCCCACCCGGAAATCACGTGGGCCCCACCCGGAAATCACGTGGGCCCCACCCGGAAATCACGTGGGCCCCACCCGGAAATCACGTGGGCCCCCAGGGGAAATCACGTGGGCTCCACCCGGAAATCACGTGGGCCCCACCCGGAAATCACGTGGGCCCCACCCGGAAATCACGTGGGCCCGACGGGGAAATCACGTGGGCCCCACCCGGAAATCACGTGGGCCCCACCCGGAAATCACGTGGGCCCCACCCGGAAATCACGTGGGCCCCACCCGGAAATCACGTGGGCCCCACCCGGAAATCACGTGGGCCCCACCCGGAAATCACGTGGGCCCCACCCGGAAATCACGTGGGCCCCACCCGGAAATCACGTGGGCCCCACCCGGAAATCACGTGGGCCCCACCCGGAAATCACGTGGGCCCCACCCGGAAATCACGTGGGCCCCAAGGGGAAATCACTTGGGCCCCACCCGGAAATCACGTGGGCCCCACCCGGAAATCACGTGGGCCCCACCCGGAAATCACGTGGGCCCCACGGGGAAATCACGTGGGCCCCACCCGGAAATCACGTGGGCCCCACGGGGAAATCACGTGGGTCCCACCCGGAAATCACGTGGGCCCCACCCGGAAATCACGTGGGCCCCACCCGGAAATCACGTGGGCCCCACCCGGAAATCACGTGGGCCCCACCCGGAAATCACGTGGGCCCCACGGGGAAATCACGTGGGCCCCACCCGGAAATCACGTGGGCCCCACCCGGAAATCACGTGGGCCCCACCCGGAAATCACGTGGGCCCCACCCGGAAATCACGTGGGCCCCACCCGGAAATCACGTGGGCCCCACCCGGAAATCACGTGGGCCCCACCCGGAAATCACGTGGGCCCCACCCGGAAATCACGTGGGCCCCACCCGGAAATCACGTGGGCCCCCAGGGGAAATCACGTGGGCCCCACCCGGAAATCACGTGGGCCCCACCCGGAAATCACGTGGGCCCCACCCGGAAATCACGTGGGCCCCACGGGGAAATCACGTGGGCCCCACCCGGAAATCACGTGGGCCCCACCCGGAAATCACGTGGGCCCCCAGGGGAAATCACGTGGGCCCCACCCGGAAATCACGTGGGCCCCACCCGGAAATCACGTGGGCCCCACCCGGAAATCACGTGGGCCCCACCCGGAAATCACGTGGGCCCCACCCGGAAATCACGTGGGCCCCACCCGGAAATCACGTGGGCCCCACCCGGAAATCACGTGGGCCCCACCCGGAAATCACGTGGGCCCCACCCGGAAATCACGTGGGCCCCACCCGGAAATCACGTGGGCCCCACCCGGAAATCACGTGGGCCCCACCCGGAAATCACGTGGGCCCCACCCGGAAATCACGTGGGACCCACCCAGAAATCACGTGGGCCCCACCCGGAAATCACGTGGGCCCCACCCGGAAATCACGTGGGCCCCACCCGGAAATCACGTGGGGCCCACCCGGAAATCACGTGGGCCCCACGGGGAAATCACGTGGGCCCCACCCGGAAATCACGTGGGCCCCACCCGGAAATCACGTGGGCCCCACCCGGAAATCACGTGGGCCCCACCCGGAAATCACGTGGGCCCCACCCGGAAATCACGTGGGCCCCACCCGGAAATCACGTGGGCCCCACCCGGAAATCACGTGGGCCCCACCCGGAAATATCGTGGGCCCTACCCGGAAATCACGTGGGCCCCCAGGGGAAATCACGTGGGCCCCACCCGGAAATCACGTGGGCCCCACCCGGAAATCACGTGGGCCCCACCCGGAAATCACGTGGGCCCCACCCGGAAATCACGTGGGCCCCACCCGGAAATCACGTGGGCCCCACCCGGAAATCACGTGGGCCCCACCCGGAAATCACGTGGGCCCCACCCGGAAATCACGTGGGCCCCACCCGGAAATCACGTGGGCCCCACCCGGAAATCACGTGGGCCCCACCCGGAAATCACGTGGGCCCCACCCGGAAATCACGTGGGCCCCACCCGGAAATCACGTGGGCCCCACCCGGAAATCACGTGGGCCCCACGCGGAAATCACGTGGGCCCCACCCGGAAATCACGTGGGCCCCACGCGGAAATCACGTGGGCCCCACGCGGAAATCACGTGGGCCCCACGGGGAAATCACGTGGGCCCCACCCGGAAATCACGTGGGCCCCACGGGAAATCACGTGGGCCCCACCCGGAAATCACGTGGGCCCCACCCGGAAATCACGTGGGCCCCACCCGGAAATCACGTGGGCCCCACCCGGAAATCACGTGGGCCCCACGGGGAAATCACGTGGGCCCCACCCGGAAATCACGTGGGTCCCACCCGGAAATCACGTGGGCCCCACCCGGAAATCACGTGGGCCCCACCCGGAAATCACGTGGGCCCAACCCGGAAATCACGTGGGCCCCACCTGGAAATCACGTGGGCCCCACCCGGAAATCACGTGGGCCCCCAGGGGAAATCACGTGGGCCCCACCCTGAAATCACGTGGGCCCCACCCGGAAATCACGTGGGCCCCACCCGGAAATAACGTGGGCCCCACCCGGAAATCACGTGGGCCCCACCCAGAAATCACGTGGGCCCCACCCGGAAATCACGTGGGCCCCACCCGGAAATCAAGTGGGCCCCACCCGGAAATCACGTGGGCCCCACCCGGAAATCACGTGGGCCCCCAGGGGAAATCATGTGGGCCCCACCCGGAAATCACGTGGGCCCCACCCGGAAATCACGTGGGCCCCACCCGGAAATCACTTGGGCCCCACCCGGAAATCACGTGGGCCCCACCCGGAAATCACGTGGGCCCCATCCAGAAATCACGTGGGCCCCACGGGGAAATCACGTGGGCCCCACCCGGAAATCACGTGGGGCCCACCCGGAAATCACGTGGGCCCCACCCGGAAATCACGTGGGCCCCACCCGGAAATCACGTGGGCCCCACCCGGAAATCACGTGGGCCCCCAGGGGAAATCACGTGGGCCCCACCCGGAAATCACGTGGGCCCCACCCGGAAATCACGTGGGCCCCCAGGGGAAATCACGTGGGCCCCACCCGGATATCACGTGGGCCCCACCCGGAAATCACGTGGGCCCCACGGGGAAATCACGTGGGCCCCACCCGGAAATCACGTGGGCCCCACGGGGAAATCACGTGGGCCCCACCCGGAAATCACGTGGGCCCCACCCGGAAATCACGTGGGCCCCACCCGGAAATCACGTGGGCCCCACCCGGAAATCACGTGGGCCCCACGGGGAAATCACGTGGGCCCCACCCGGAAATCACGTGGGTCCCACCCGGAAATCACGTGGGCCCCACCCGGAAATCACGTGGGCCCCACCCGGAAATCACGTGGGCCCAACCCGGAAATCACGTGGGCCCCACCTGGAAATCACGTGGGCCCCACCCGGAAATCACGTGGGCCCCCAGGGGAAATCACGTGGGCCCCACCCTGAAATCACGTGGGCCCCACCCGGAAATCACGTGGGCCCCACCCGGAAATAACGTGGGCCCCACCCGGAAATCACGTGGGCCCCACCCAGAAATCACGTGGGCCCCACCCGGAAATCACGTGTGCCCCACCCGGAAATCAAGTGGGCCCCACCCGGAAATCACGTGGGCCCCACCCGGAAATCACGTGGGCCCCCAGGGGAAATCATGTGGGCCCCACCCGGAAATCACGTGGGCCCCACCCGGAAATCACGTGGGCCCCACCCGGAAATCACTTGGGCCCCACCCGGAAATCACGTGGGCCCCACCCGGAAATCACGTGGGCCCCATCCGGAAATCACGTGGGCCCCACGGGGAAATCACGTGGGCCCCACCCGGAAATCACGTGGGGCCCACCCGGAAATCACGTGGGCCCCACCCGGAAATCACGTGGGCCCCACCCGGAAATCACGTGGGCCCCACCCGGAAATCACGTGGGCCCCACCCTGAAATCACGTGGGCCCCACCCGGAAATCACGTGGGCCCCACCCGGAAATCACGTGGGCCCCCAGGGGAAATCACGTGGGCCCCACCCGGATATCACGTGGGCCCCACCCGGAAATCACGTGGGCCCCACCCGGAAATAACGTGGGCCCCACGGGGAAATCACGTGGGCCCCACCCGGAAATCACGTGGGCCCCACCCGGAAATCACGTGGGCCCCCAGGGGAAATCACGTGGGCCCCACCCGGAAATCACGTGGGCCCCACCCGGAAATCACGTGGGCCCCACCCGGAAATCACGTGGGCCCCACCCGGAAATCAAGTGGGCCCCACCCGGAAATCACGTGGGCCCCACCCGGAAATCACGTGGGCCCCACCCGGAAATCACGTGGGCCCCACCCGGAAATCACGTGGGCCCCACCCGGAAATCACGTGGGCCCCACCCGGAAATCACGTGGGCCCCACCCGGAAATCACGTGGGCCCCACCCTGAAATCACGTGGGCCCCACCCGGAAATCACGTGGGCCCCACCCGGAAATCACGTGGGCCCCACCCGGAAATCACGTGGGCCCCACCCGGAAATCACGTGGGCCCCACCCGGAAATCACGTGGGCCCCACCCGGAAATCACGTGGGCCCCACCCGGAAATCACGTGGGCCCCCAGGTGAAATCACGTGGGCCCCACAAGGAAATCACGTGGGCCCCACCCTGAAATCACGTGGGCCCCACCCGGAAATCACGTGGGCCCCACCCGGAAATCACGTGGGCCCCACCCGGAAATCACGTGTGCCCCACGGGGAAATCACGTGGGCCCCACCCGGAAATCACGTGGGCCCCACCCGGAAATCACGTGGGCCCCACCCGGAAATCACGTGGGCCCCACCCGGAAATCACGTGGGCCCCACCCGGAAATCACGTGGGCCCCACCCGGAAATCACGTGGCCCCCACGGGGAAATCACGTGGGCCCCACCCGGAAATCACGTGGGCCCCACCCGGAAATCACGTGGGCCCCACCAGGAAATCACGTGGGCCCCACCCGGAAATCACGTGGGCCCCACGGGGAAATCACGTGGGCCCCACGGGGAAATCACGTGGGCCCCACCCGGAAATCACGTGGGCCCCACCCGGAAATCACGTGGGCCCCACCCGGAAATCACGTGGGCCCCACCCGGAAATCACGTGGGCCCCACCCGGAAATCACGTGGGCCCCACCCGGAAATCACGTGGGCCCCACCCGGAAATCACGTGGGCCCCACCCGGAAATCACGTGGGCCCCACCCGGAAATCACGTGGGCCCCACCCGGAAATCACGTGGGCCCCACCCTGAAATCACGTGGGCCCCACCCGGAAATCACGTGGGCCCCACCCGGAAATCACGTGGGCCCCACCCGGAAATCACGTGGGCCCCACCCGGAAATCACGTGGGCCCCACTCGGAAATCACGTGGGCCCCACCCGGAAATCACGTGGGCCCCCAGGGGAAATCACGTGGGCCCCACCCGGAAATCACGTGGGCCCCACCCGGAAATCACGTGGGACCCCAGGGGAAATCACGTGGGCCCCACCCGGAAATCACGTGGGCCCCACCCGGAAATCACGTGGGCCCCACCCGGAAATCACGTGGGCCCCACCCGGAAATCACGTGGGCCCCACCCGGAAATCACGTGGGCCCCACCCGGAAATCACGTGGGCCCCACCCGGAAATCACGTGGGCCCCACCCGGAAATCACGTGGGCCCCACCCGGAAATCACGTGGGCCCCACCCGGAAATCACGTGGGCCCCACCCGGAAAGCACGTGGGGCCCACCCGGAAATCACGTGGGCCCCACCCGGAAATCACGTTGGCCCCACCCGGAAATCACGTGGGCCCCACCCGGAAATCACGTGGGCCCCACCCGGAAATCACGTGGGCCCCACCCTGAAATCACGTGGGCCCCACCCGGAAATCACGTGGGCCCCACCCGGAAATCACGTGGGCCCCACCCGGAAATCAGGTGGGCCCCACCCGGAAATCACGTGGGCCCCACTCGGAAATCACGTGGGCCCCACCCGGAAATCACGTGGGCCCCCAGGGGAAATCACGTGGGCCCCACCCGGAAATCACGTGGGCCCCACCCGGAAATCACGTGGGCCCCACCCGGAAATCACTGGGCCCCACCCGGAAATCACGTGGGCCCCACCCTGAAATCACGTGGGCCCCACCCGGAAATCACGTGGGCCCCACCCTGAAATCACGTGGGCCCCACCCGGAAATCACGTGGGCCCCACCCGGAAATCACGTGGGCCCCACCCGGAAATCACGTGGGCCCCACCCGGAAATCACGTGGGCCCCACTCGGAAATCACGTGGGCCCCACCCGGAAATCACGTGGGCCCCCAGGGGAAATCACGTGGGCCCCACCCGGAAATCACGTGGGCCCCACCCGGAAATCACGTGGGCCCCACCCGGAAATCACGTGGGCCCCACCCGGAAATCACGTGGGCCCCACCCGGAAATCACGTGGGCCCCACCCGGAAATCACGTGGGCCCCACGGGGAAATCACGTGGGCCCCACCCGGAAATCACGTGGGGCCCACCCGGAAATCACGTGGGCCCCACGGGGAAATCACGTGGGCCCCACCCGGAAATCACGTGGGCCCCACCCGGAAATCACGTGGGCCCCACCCGGAAATCACGTGGGCCCCACCCGGAAATCACGTGGGCCCCACCCGGAAATCACGTGGGCCCCACCCGGAAATCACGTGGGCCCCACCCGGAAATCACGTGGGCCCCACCCGGAAATCACGTGGGCCCCCAGGGGAAATCACGTGGGCCCCACCCGGAAATCACGTGGGCCCCACCCGGAAATCACGTGGGCCCGACGGGGAAATCACGTGGGCCCCACCCGGAAATCACGTGGGCCCCCAGGGGAAATCACTTGGGCCCCACCCGGAAATCACGTGGGCCCCACCCGGAAATCACGTGGGCCCCACGGGGAAATCACGTGGGCCCCACGGGGAAATCACGTGGGCCCCACCCGGAAATCACGTGGGCCCCACCCGGAAATCACGTGGGCCCCACGGGGAAATCACGTGGCCCCCACCCGGAAATCACGTGGGCCCCACCCGGATATCACGTGGGCCCCACCCGGAAATCACGTGGGCCCCACCCGGAAATCACGTGGGCCCCACGGGGAAATCACGTGGGTCCCACCCGGAAATCACGTGGGCCCCACCCGTAAATCACGTGGGCCCCACCCGGAAATCACGTGGGCCCCACCCGGAAATCACGTGGGCCCCACCCGGAAATCACGTGGGCCCCACCCGGAAATCACGTGGGCCCCACGGGGAAATCACGTGGGCCCCACCTGGAAATCACGTGGGCCCCACCCGGAAATCACGTGGGCCCCACCCGGAAATCACGTGGGCCCCACCCGGAAATCACGTGGGCCCCACCCGGAAATCACGTGGGCCCCCAGGGGAAATCACGTGGGCCCCACCCGGAAATCACGTGGGCCCCACCCGGAAATCACGTGGGCCCCACCCGGAAATCACGTGGGCCCCACCCGGAAATCACGTGGGCCCCACCCGGAAATCACGTGGGCCCCACCCGGAAATCACGTGGGCCCCACCCGGAAATCACGTGGGCCCCACCCGGAAATCACGTGGGCCCCACCCGGAAATCACGTGGGCCCCACCCGGAAATCACGTGGGCCCCACCCGGAAATCACGTGGGCCCCACCCGGAAATCACGTGGACCCCACCCGGAAATCACGTGGGCCCCACCCGGAAATCACGTGGGGCCCACCCGGAAATCACGTGGGCCCCACGGGGAAATCACGTGGGCCCCACCCGGAAATCACGTGGGCCCCACCCGGAAATCACGTGGGCCCCACCCGGAAATCACGTGGGCCCCACCCGGAAATCACGTGGGCCCCACCCTGAAATCACGTGGTCCCCACCCGGAAATCACGTGGGCCCCACCCGGAAATCACGTGGGCCCCACCCGGAAATCACGTGGGCCCCACCCGGAAATCACGTGGGCCCCACCCGGAAATCACGTGGTCCCCACCCGGAAATCACGTGGGCCCCACCCGGAAATCACGTGGGCCCCACCCGGAAATCACGTGGGCCCCATCCGGAAATCACGTGGGCCCCACGGGGAAATCACGTGGGCCCCACCCGGAAATCACGTGGGGCCCACCCGGAAATCACGTGGGCCCCACGGGGAAATCACGTGGGCCCCACCCGGAAATCACGTGGGCCCCACCCGGAAATCACGTGGGCCCCACCCGGAAATCACGTGGGCCCCACCCGGAAATCACGTGGGCCCCACCCGGAAATCACGTGGGCCCCACCCGGAAATCACGTGGGCCCCACCCGGAAATCACGTGGGCCCCACCCGGAAATCACGTGGGCCCCACCCGGAAATCACGTGGGCCCCACCCGGAAATCACGTGGGCCCTACCCGGAAATCACGTGGGCCCCCAGGGGAAATCACGTGGGCCCCACCCGGAAATCACGTGGGCCCCACCCGGAAATCACGTGGGCCCCACCCGGAAATCACGTGGGCCCCACCCGGAAATCACGTGGGCCCCACCCGGAAATCACGTGGGCCCCACCCGGAAATCACGTGGGCCCCACCCGGAAATCACGTGAGCCCCACCCGGAAATCACGTGGGCCCCACGGGGAAATCACGTGGGCCCCACCCGGAAATTACGTGGGCCCCACCTGGAAATCACGTGGGCCCCACGGGGAAATCACGTGGGCCCCACCCGGAAATCACGTGGGCCCCACCCGGAAATCACGTGGGCCCCACCCGGAAATCACGTGGGCCCCACCCGGAAATCACGTGGGCCCCACCCGGAAATCACGTGGGCCCCACCCGGAAATCACGTGGGCCCCACCCGGAAATCACGTGGGCCCCACCCGGAAATCACGTGGGCCCCACCCGGAAATCACGTGGGCCCCACACGGAAATCACGTGGGCCCCACACGGAAATCACGTGGGCCCCACCCGGAAATCACGTGGGCCCCACGGGGAAATCACGTGGGCCCCACGCGGAAATCACGTGGGCCCCACGGGGAAATCACGTGGGCCCCACCCGGAAATCATGTGGGCCCCACGGGGAAATCACGTGGGCCCCACCCGGAAATCACGTGGGCCCCACCCGGAAATCACGTGGGCCCCACCCGGAAATCACGTGGGCCCCACCCGGAAATCACGTGGGCCCCACGGGGAAATCACGTGGGCCCCACCCGGAAATCACGTGGGTCCCACCCGGAAATCACGTGGGCCCCACCCGGAAATCACGTGGGCCCCACCCGGAAATCACGTGGGCCCAACCCGGAAATCACGTGGGCCCCACCTGGAAATCACGTGGGCCCCACCCGGAAATCACGTGGGCCCCCAGGGGAAATCACGTGGGCCCCACCCTGAAATCACGTGGGCCCCACCCGGAAATCACGTGGGCCCCACCCGGAAATAACGTGGGCCCCACCCGGAAATCACGTGGGCCCCACCCAGAAATCACGTGGGCCCCACCCGGAAATCACGTGGGCCCCACCCGGAAATCAAGTGGGCCCCACCCAGAAATCACGTGGGCCCCACCCGGAAATCACGTGGGCCCCCAGGGGAAATCATGTGGGCCCCACCCGGAAATCACGTGGGCCCCACCCGGAAATCACGTGGGCCCCACCCGGAAATCACGTGGGCCCCACGGGGAAATCACGTGGGCCCCACCCGGAAATCACGTGGGCCCCACCCGGAAATCACGTGGGCCCCACCCGGAAGTCACGTGGGCCCCACCCGGAAATCACGTGGGCCCCACCCGGAAATCACGTGGGCCCCACCCGGAAATCACGTGGGCCCCACCCGGAAATCACGTGGGCACCACCCGGAAATCACGTGGGCCCCACCCGGAAATCACGTGGGCCCCACCCGGAAATCACGTGGGCACCACGGGGAAATCACGTGGGCCCCACCCGGAAATCACGTGGGCCCCACCCGGAAATCACGTGGGCCCCACCCGGAAATCACGTGGGGCCCACCCGGAAATCACGTGGGCCCCACCCGGAAATCACGTGGGCCCCACGGGGAAAACACGTGGGCCCCACCCGGAAATCACGTGGGCCCCACACGGAAATCACGTAGGCCCCACACGGAAATCACGTGGGCCCCACCCGGAAATCACGTGGGCCCCACCCGGAAATCACGTGGGACCCACCCGGAAATCACGTGGGCCCCACCCGGAAATCACGTGGGCCCCACGGGGAAATCACGTGGGCCCCACCCGGAAATCACGTGGGCCCCACCCGGAAATCACGTGGGCCCCACCCGGAAATCACGTGGGACCCCAGGGGAAATCACGTGGGCCCCACCCGGAAATCACGTGGGCCCCACCCGGAAATCACGTGGGCCCCACCCGGAAATCAGGTGGGCCCCACCCGGAAATCACGTGGGCCCCACCCGGAAATCACGTGGGCCCCACCCGGAAATCACGTGGGCCCCACCCGGAAATCACGTGGGCCCCACCCGGAAATCACGTGGGCCCCACCCGGAAATCACGTGGGCCCCACCCGGAAATCACGTGGGCCCCACCCGGAAATCACGTGGGCCCCACCCGGAAATCACGTGGGCCCCACCCGGAAATCACGTGGGCCCCACCCGGAAATCACGTGGGCCCCCAGGGGAAATCACGTGGGCCCCACAAGGAAATCACGTGGGCCCCACCCGGAAATCACGTGGGCCCCACCCGGAAATCACGTGGGCCCCACCCGGAAATCACGTGGGCCCCACGGGGAAATCACGTGGGCCCCACCCGGAAATCACGTGGGCCCCACCCGGAAATCACGTGGGCCCCACCCGGAAATCACGTGGGCCCCACCCGGAAATCACGTGGGCCCCACCCGGAAATCACGTGGGCCCCACCCGGAAATCACGTGGGCCCCACCCGGAAATCACGTGGGCCCCACCCGGAAATCACGTGGGCCCCACGGGGAAATCACGTGGGCCCCACCCGGAAATCACGTGGGCCCCACCCGGAAATCACGTGGGCCCCACACGGAAATCACGTGGGCCCCACCCGGAAATCACGTGGGCCCCACCCGGAAATCACGTGGGCCCCACCCGGAAATCACGTGGGCCCCACCCGGAAATCACGTGGGCCCCACACGGAAATCACGTGGGCCCCACCCGGAAATCACGTGGGCCCCACCCGGAAATCACGTGGGCCCCACGGGGAAATCAGGTGGGCCCCACCCGGAAATCACGTGGGCACCACGGGGAAATCACGTGGGCCCCACCCGGAAATCACGTGGGCACCACGGGGAAATCACGTGGGCCCCACCCGGAAATCACGTGGGCCCCACCCGGAAATCACGTGGGCCCCACCCGGAAATCACGTGGGGCCCACCCGGAAATCACGTGGGCCCCACCCGGAAATCACGTGGGCCCCACGGGGAAATCACGTGGGCCCCACCCGGAAATCACGTGGGCACCACCCGGAAATCACGTGGGCCCCACACGGAAATCACGTGGGCCCCACCCGGAAATCACGTGGGCCCCACACGGAAATCACGTGGGCCCCACCCGGAAATCACGTGGGCCCCACTCGGAAATCACGTGGGCCCCACCCGGAAATCACGTGGGCCCCACCCGGAAATCACGTGGGCCCCACGGGGAAATCACGTGGGCCCCACCCGGAAATCACGTGGGCCCCACCCGGAAATCACGTGGGCCCCACCCGGAAGTCACGTGGGCCCCACCCGGAAATCACGTGGGCCCCACCCGGAAATCACGTGGGCCCCACCCGGAAATCACGTGGGCCCCACCCGGAAATCACGTGGGACCCACCCGGAAATCACGTGGGCCCCACCCGGAAATCACGTGGGCCCCACCCGGAAATCACGTGGGCACCACGGGGAAATCACGTGGGCCCCACCCGGAAATCACGTGGGCCCCACCCGGAAATCACGTGGGCCCCACCCGGAAATCACGTGGGGCCCACCCGGAAATCACGTGGGCCCCACCCGGAAATCACGTGGGCCCCACGGGGAAAACACGTGGGCCCCACCCGGAAATCACGTGGGCCCCACCCGGAAATCACGTAGGCCCCACACGGAAATCACGTGGGCCCCACCCGGAAATCACGTGGGCCCCACCCGGAAATCACGTGGGCACCACGGGGAAATCACGTGGGCCCCACCCGGAAATCACGTGGGCACCACGGGGAAATCACGTGGGCCCCACCCGGAAATCACGTGGGCACCACGGGGAAATCACGTGGGCCCCACCCGGAAATCACGTGGGCCCCACCCGGAAATCACGTGGGCCCCACCGGGAAATCACGTGGGGCCCACCCGGAAATCACGTGGGCCCCACCCGGAAATCACGTGGGCCCCACGGGGAAATCACGTGGGCCCCACCCGGAAATCACGTGGGCACCACCCGGAAATCACGTGGGCCCCACACGGAAATCACGTGGGCCCCACCCGGAAATCACGTGGGCCCCACACGGAAATCACGTGGGCCCCACCCGGAAATCACGTGGGCCCCACCCGGAAATCACGTGGGCCCCACCCGGAAATCACGTGGGCCCCACCCGGAAATCACGTGGGCCCCACGGGGAAATCACGTGGGCCCCACCCGGAAATCACGTGGGCCCCACCCGGAAATCACGTGGGCCCCACCCGGAAGTCACGTGGGCCCCACCCGGAAATCACGTGGGCCCCACCCGGAAATCACGTGGGCCCCACCCGGAAATCACGTGGGCCCCACCCGGAAATCACGTGGGCACCACCCGGAAATCACGTGGGCCCCACCCGGAAATCACGTGGGCCCCACCCGGAAATCACGTGGGCACCACGGGGAAATCACGTGGGCCCCACCCGGAAATCACGTGGGCCCCACCCGGAAATCACGTGGGCCCCACCCGGAAATCACGTGGGGCCCACCCGGAAATCACGTGGGCCCCACCCGGAAATCACGTGGGCCCCACGGGGAAAACACGTGGGCCCCACCCGGAAATCACGTGGGCCCCACACGGAAATCACGTAGGCCCCACACGGAAATCACGTGGGCCCCACCCGGAAATCACGTGGGCCCCACCCGGAAATCACGTGGGACCCACCCGGAAATCACGTGGGCCCCACCCGGAAATCACGTGGGCCCCACGGGGAAATCACGTGGGCCCCACCCGGAAATCACGTGGGCCCCACCCGGAAATCACGTGGGCCCCACCCGGAAATCACGTGGGACCCCAGGGGAAATCACGTGGGCCCCACCCGGAAATCACGTGGGCCCCACCCGGAAATCACGTGGGCCCCACCCGGAAATCAGGTGGGCCCCACCCGGAAATCACGTGGGCCCCACCCGGAAATCACGTGGGCCCCACCCGGAAATCACGTGGGCCCCACCCGGAAATCACGTGGGCCCCACCCGGAAATCACGTGGGCCCCACCCGGAAATCACGTGGGCCCCACCCGGAAATCACGTGGGCCCCACCCGGAAATCACGTGGGCCCCACCCGGAAATCACGTGGGCCCCACCCGGAAATCACGTGGGCCCCACCCGGAAATCACGTGGGCCCCCAGGGGAAATCACGTGGGCCCCACAAGGAAATCACGTGGGCCCCACCCGGAAATCACATGGGCCCCACCCGGAAATCACGTGGGCCCCACCCGGAAATCACGTGGGCCCCACGGGGAAATCACGTGGGCCCCACCCGGAAATCACGTGGGCCCCACCCGGAAATCACGTGGGCCCCACCCGGAAATCACGTGGGCCCCACCCGGAAATCACGTGGGCCCCACCCGGAAATCACGTGGGCCCCACCCGGAAATCACGTGGGCCCCACCCGGAAATCACGTGGGCCCCACCCGGAAATCACGTGGGCCCCACGGGGAAATCACGTGGGCCCCACCCGGAAATCACGTGGGCCCCACCCGGAAATCACGTGGGCCCCACACGGAAATCACGTGGGCCCCACCCGGAAATCACGTGGGCACCACCCGGAAATCACGTGGGCCCCACCCGGAAATCACGTGGGCCCCACCCGGAAATCACGTGGGCCCCACACGGAAATCACGTGGGCCCCACCCGGAAATCACGTGGGCCCCACCCGGAAATCACGTGGGCCCCACGGGGAAATCAGGTGGGCCCCACCCGGAAATCACGTGGGCACCACGGGGAAATCACGTGGGCCCCACCCGGAAATCACGTGGGCACCACGGGGAAATCACGTGGGCCCCACCCGGAAATCACGTGGGCCCCACCCGGAAATCACGTGGGCCCCACCCGGAAATCACGTGGGGCCCACCCGGAAATCACGTGGGCCCCACCCGGAAATCACGTGGGCCCCACGGGGAAATCACGTGGGCCCCACCCGGAAATCACGTGGGCACCACCCGGAAATCACGTGGGCCCCACACGGAAATCACGTGGGCCCCACCCGGAAATCACGTGGGCCCCACACGGAAATCACGTGGGCCCCACCCGGAAATCACGTGGGCCCCACTCGGAAATCACGTGGGCCCCACCCGGAAATCACGTGGGCCCCACCCGGAAATCACGTGGGCCCCACCCGGAAATCACGTGGGCCCCACCCGGAAATCACGTGGGCCCCACCCGGAAATCACGTGGGCCCCACCCGGAAGTCACGTGGGCCCCACCCGGAAATCACGTGGGCCCCACCCGGAAATCACGTGGGCCCCACCCGGAAATCACGTGGGCCCCACCCGGAAATCACGTGGGACCCACCCGGAAATCACGTGGGCCCCACCCGGAAATCACGTGGGCCCCACGGGGAAATCACGTGGGCCCCACCCGGAAATCACGTGGGCCCCACCCGGAAATCACGTGGGCCCCACGGGGAAAACACGTGGGCCCCACCCGGAAATCACGTGGGCCCCACCCGGAAATCACGTAGGCCCCACACGGAAATCACGTGGGCCCCACCCGGAAATCACGTGGGCCCCACCCGGAAATCACGTGGGACCCACCCGGAAATCACGTGGGCCCCACCCGGAAATCACGTGGGCCCCACGGGGAAATCACGTGGGCCCCACCCGGAAATCACGTGGGCCCCACCCGGAAATCACGTGGGCCCCACCCGGAAATCACGTGGGACCCCAGGGGAAATCACGTGGGCCCCACCCGGAAATCACGTGGGCCCCACCCGGAAATCACGTGGGCCCCACCCTGAAATCACGTGGGCCCCACCCGGAAATCACGTGGGCCCCACCCTGAAATCACGTGGGCCCCACCCGGAAATCACGTGGGCCCCACCCGGAAATCACGTGGGCCCCACCCGGAAATCACGTGGGCCCCACCCGGAAATCACGTGGGCCCCACCCGGAAATCACGTGGGCCCCACCCGGAAATCACGTGGGGCCCACCCGGAAATCACGTGGGCCCCACCCGGAAATCACGTGGGCCCCACGGGGAAATCACGTGGGCCCCACCCGGAAATCACGTGGCCCCACCCGGAAATCACGTGGGCCCCACCCTGAAATCACGTGGGCCCCACCCGGAAATCACGTGGGCCCCACCCGGAAATCACGTGGGCCCCACCCGGAAATCACGTGGGCCCCACCCGGAAATCACGTGGGCCCCACTCGGAAATCACGTGGGCCCCACCCGGAAATCACGTGGGCCCCCAGGGGAAATCACGTGGGCCCCACCCGGAAATCACGTGGGCCCCACCCGGAAATCACGTGGGACCCCAGGGGAAATCACGTGGGCCCCACCCGGAAATCACGTGGGCCCCACCCGGAAATCACGTGGGCCCCACCCGGAAATCACGTGGGCCCCACCCGGAAATCACGTGGGCCCCACCCGGAAATCACGTGGGCCCCACCCGGAAATCACGTGGGCCCCACCCGGAAATCACGTGGGCCCCACCCGGAAATCACGTGGGCCCCACCCGGAAATCACGTGGGCCCCACCCGGAAATCACGTGGGCCCCACCCGGAAAGCACGTGGGGCCCACCCGGAAATCACGTGGGCCCCACCCGGAAATCACGTTGGCCCCACCCGGAAATCACGTGGGCCCCACCCGGAAATCACGTGGGCCCCACCCGGAAATCACGTGGGCCCCACCCTGAAATCACGTGGGCCCCACCCGGAAATCACGTGGGCCCCACCCGGAAATCACGTGGGCCCCACCCGGAAATCAGGTGGGCCCCACCCGGAAATCACGTGGGCCCCACTCGGAAATCACGTGGGCCCCACCCGGAAATCACGTGGGCCCCCAGGGGAAATCACGTGGGCCCCACCCGGAAATCACGTGGGCCCCACCCGGAAATCACGTGGGCCCCACCCGGAAATCACTGGGCCCCACCCGGAAATCACGTGGGCCCCACCCTGAAATCACGTGGGCCCCACCCGGAAATCACGTGGGCCCCACCCTGAAATCACGTGGGCCCCACCCGGAAATCACGTGGGCCCCACCCGGAAATCACGTGGGCCCCACCCGGAAATCACGTGGGCCCCACCCGGAAATCACGTGGGCCCCACTCGGAAATCACGTGGGCCCCACCCGGAAATCACGTGGGCCCCCAGGGGAAATCACGTGGGCCCCACCCGGAAATCACGTGGGCCCCACCCGGAAATCACGTGGGCCCCACCCGGAAATCACGTGGGCCCCACCCGGAAATCACGTGGGCCCCACCCGGAAATCACGTGGGCCCCACCCGGAAATCACGTGGGCCCCACGGGGAAATCACGTGGGTCCCACCCGGAAATCACGTGGGGCCCACCCGGAAATCACGTGGGCCCCACGGGGAAATCACGTGGGCCCCACCCGGAAATCACGTGGGCCCCACCCGGAAATCACGTGGGCCCCACCCGGAAATCACGTGGGCCCCACCCGGAAATCACGTGGGCCCCACCCGGAAATCACTTGGGCCCCACCCGGAAATCACGTGGGCCCCACCCGGAAATCACGTGGGCCCCACCCGGAAATCACGTGGGCCCCACCCGGAAATCACGTGGGCCCCCAGGGGAAATCACGTGGGCCCCACCCGGAAATCACGTGGGCCCCACCCGGAAATCACGTGGGCCCGACGGGGAAATCACGTGGGCCCCACCCGGAAATCACGTGGGCCCCCAGGGGAAATCACTTGGGCCCCACCCGGAAATCACGTGGGCCCCACCCGGAAATCACGTGGGCCCCACCCGGAAATCACGTGGGCCCCACGGGGAAATCACGTGGGCCCCACCCGGAAATCACGTGGGCCCCACCCGGAAATCACGTGGGCCCCACGGGGAAATCACGTGGGCCCCACCCGGAAATCACGTGGGCCCCACCCGGATATCACGTGGGCCCCACCCGGAAATCACGTGGGCCCCACCCGGAAATCACGTGGGCCCCACGGGGAAATCACGTGGGTCCCACCCGGAAATCACGTGGGCCCCACCCGTAAATCACGTGGGCCCCACCCGGAAATCACGTGGGCCCCACCCGGAAATCACGTGGGCCCCACCCGGAAATCACGTGGGCCCCACCCGGAAATCACGTGGGCCCCACGGGGAAATCACGTGGGCCCCACCCGGAAATCACGTGGGCCCCACCCGGAAATCACGTGGGCCCCACCCGGAAATCACGTGGGCCCCACCCGGAAATCACGTGGGCCCCCAGGGGAAATCACGTGGGCCCCACCCGGAAATCACGTGGGCCCCACCCGGAAATCACGTGGGCCCCACCCGGAAATCACGTGGGCCCCACCCGGAAATCACGTGGGCCCCACCCGGAAATCACGTGGGCCCCACCCGGAAATCACGTGGGCCCCACCCGGAAATCACGTGGGCCCCACGGGGAAATCACGTGGGCCCCACCCGGAAATCACGTGGGCCCCACCCGGAAATCACGTGGACCCCACCCGGAAATCACGTGGGCCCCACCCGGAAATCACGTGGGGCCCACCCGGAAATCACGTGGGCCCCACGGGGAAATCACGTGGGCCCCACCCGGAAATCACGTGGGCCCCACCCGGAAATCACGTGGGCCCCACCCGGAAATCACGTGGGCCCCACCCGGAAATCACGTGGGCCCCACCCTGAAATCACGTGGTCCCCACCCGGAAATCACGTGGGCCCCACCCGGAAATCACGTGGGCCCCACCCGGAAATCACGTGGGCCCCACCCGGAAATCACGTGGGCCCCACCCGGAAATCACGTGGGCCCCACCCGGAAATCACGTGGGCCCCACCCGGAAATCACGTGGGCCCCACCCGGAAATCACGTGGGCCCCATCCGGAAATCACGTGGGCCCCACGGGGAAATCACGTGGGCCCCACCCGGAAATCACGTGGGGCCCACCCGGAAATCACGTGGGCCCCACGGGGAAATCACGTGGGCCCCACCCGGAAATCACGTGGGCCCCACCCGGAAATCACGTGGGCCCCACCCGGAAATCACGTGGGCCCCACCCGGAAATCACGTGGGCCCCACCCGGAAATCACGTGGGCCCCACCCGGAAATCACGTGGGCCCCATCCGGAAATCACGTGGGCCCCACGGGGAAATCACGTGGGCCCCACCCGGAAATTACGTGGGGCCCACCCGGAAATCACGTGGGCCCCACGGGGAAATCACGTGGGCCCCACCCGGAAATCACGTGGGCCCCACCCGGAAATCACGTGGGCCCCACCCGGAAATCACGTGGGCCCCACCCGGAAATCACGTGGGCCCCACCCGGAAATCACGTGGGCCCCACCCGGAAATCACGTGGGCCCCACCCGGAAATCACGTGGGCCCCACCCGGAAATCACGTGGGCCCCACGGGGAAATCACGTGGGCCCCACCCGGAAATCACGTGGGCCCCACCCGGAAATCACGTGGGCCCCACCCGGAAATCACGTGGGCCCCACCCGGAAATCACGTGGGCCCCACCCGGAAATCACGTGGGCCCCACCCGGAAATCACGTGGGCCCCACCCGGAAATCACGTGGGCCCCACCCGGAAATCACGTGGGCCCCACCCGGAAATCACGTGGGCCCCCAGGGGAAATCACGTGGGCCCCACCCGGAAATCACGTGGGCCCCACCCGGAAATCACGTGGGCCCCACCCGGAAATCACGTGGGCCCCACGGGGAAATCACGTGGGCCCCACCCGGAAATCACGTGGGCCCCACCCGGAAATCACGTGGGCCCCCAGGGGAAATCACGTGGGCCCCACCCGGAAATCACGTGGGCCCCACCCGGAAATCACGTGGGCCCCACCCGGAAATCACGTGGGCCCCACCCGGAAATCACGTGGGCCCCACCCGGAAATCACGTGGGCCCCACCCGGAAATCACGTGGGCCCCACCCGGAAATCACGTGGGCCCCACCCGGAAATCACGTGGGCCCCACCCGGAAATCACGTGGGCCCCACCCGGAAATCACGTGGGCCCCACCCGGAAATCACGTGGGCCCCACCCGGAAATCACGTGGGCCCCACCCGGAAATCACGTGGGCCCCACCCGGAAATCACGTGGGCCCCACCCGGAAATCACGTGGGCCCCACCCGGAAATCACGTGGGCCCCACCCGGAAATCACGTGGGGCCCACCCGGAAATCACGTGGGCCCCACGGGGAAATCACGTGGGCCCCACCCGGAAATCACGTGGGCCCCACCCGGAAATCACGTGGGCCCCACCCGGAAATCACGTGGGCCCCACCCGGAAATCACGTGGGCCCCACCCGGAAATCACGTGGGCCCCACCCGGAAATCACGTGGGCCCCACCCGGAAATCACGTGGGCCCCACCCGGAAATCACGTGGGCCCTACCCGGAAATCACGTGGGCCCCCAGGGGAAATCACGTGGGCCCCACCCGGAAATCACGTGGGCCCCACCCGGAAATCACGTGGGCCCCACCCGGAAATCACGTGGGCCCCACCCGGAAATCACGTGGGCCCCACCCGGAAATCACGTGGGCCCCACCCGGAAATCACGTGGGCCCCACCCGGAAATCACGTGAGCCCCACCCGGAAATCACGTGGGCCCCACGGGGAAATCACGTGGGCCCCACCCGGAAATCACGTGGGCCCCACCTGGAAATCACGTGGGCCCCACGGGGAAATCACGTGGGCCCCACCCGGAAATCACGTGGGCCCCACCCGGAAATCACGTGGGCCCCACCCGGAAATCACGTGGGCCCCACCCGGAAATCACGTGGGCCCCACCCGGAAATCACGTGGGCCCCACCCGGAAATCACGTGGGCCCCACCCGGAAATCACGTGGGCCCCACCCGGAAATCACGTGGGCCCCACCCGGAAATCACGTGGGCCCCACACGGAAATCACGTGGGCCCCACACGGAAATCACGTGGGCCCCACCCGGAAATCACGTGGGCCCCACGGGGAAATCACGTGGGCCCCACGCGGAAATCACGTGGGCCCCACGGGGAAATCACGTGGGCCCCACCCGGAAATCATGTGGGCCCCACGGGGAAATCACGTGGGCCCCACCCGGAAATCACGTGGGCCCCACCCGGAAATCACGTGGGCCCCACCCGGAAATCACGTGGGCCCCACCCGGAAATCACGTGGGCCCCACGGGGAAATCACGTGGGCCCCACCCGGAAATCACGTGGGTCCCACCCGGAAATCACGTGGGCCCCACCCGGAAATCACGTGGGCCCCACCCGGAAATCACGTGGGCCCAACCCGGAAATCACGTGGGCCCCACCTGGAAATCACGTGGGCCCCACCCGGAAATCACGTGGGCCCCCAGGGGAAATCACGTGGGCCCCACCCTGAAATCACGTGGGCCCCACCCGGAAATCACGTGGGCCCCACCCGGAAATAACGTGGGCCCCACCCGGAAATCACGTGGGCCCCACCCAGAAATCACGTGGGCCCCACCCGGAAATCACGTGGGCCCCACCCGGAAATCAAGTGGGCCCCACCCAGAAATCACGTGGGCCCCACCCGGAAATCACGTGGGCCCCCAGGGGAAATCATGTGGGCCCCACCCGGAAATCACGTGGGCCCCACCCGGAAATCACGTGGGCCCCACCCGGAAATCACTTGGGCCCCACCCGGAAATCACGTGGGCCCCACCCGGAAATCACGTGGGCCCCATCCGGAAATCACGTGGGCCCCACGGGGAAATCACGTGGGCCCCACCCGGAAATCACGTGGGGCCCACCCGGAAATCACGTGGGCCCCACCCGGAAATCACGTGGGCCCCACCCGGAAATCACGTGGGCCCCACCCGGAAATCACGTGGGCCCCCAGGGGAAATCACGTGGGCCCCACCCGGAAATCACGTGGGCCCCACCCGGAAATCACGTGGGCCCCCAGGGGAAATCACGTGGGCCCCACCCGGATATCACGTGGGCCCCACCCGGAAATCACGTGGGCCCCACCCGGAAATAACGTGGGCCCCACGGGGAAATCACGTGGGCCCCACCCGGAAATCACGTGGGCCCCACCCGGAAATCACGTGGGCCCCCAGGGGAAATCACGTGGGCCCCACCCGGAAATCACGTGGGCCCCACCCGGAAATCACGTGGGCCCCACCCGGAAATCACGTGGGCCCCACCCGGAAATCACGTGGGCCCCACCCGGAAATCACGTGGGCCCCACCCGGAAATCACGTGGGCCCCACCCGGAAATCACGTGGGCCCCACCCGGAAATCACGTGGGCCCCACCCGGAAATCACGTGGGCCCCACCCTGAAATCACGTGGGCCCCACCCTGAAATCACGTGGGCCCCACCCGGAAATCACGTGGGCCCCACCCGGAAATCACGTGGGCCCCACCCGGAAATCACGTGGGCCCCACCCGGAAATCACGTGGGCCCCACCCGGAAATCACGTGGGCCCCACCCGGAAATCACGTGGGCCCCACCCGGAAATCACGTGGGCCCCCAGGTGAAATCACGTGGGCCCCACAAGGAAATCACGTGGGCCCCACCCTGAAATCACGTGTGCCCCACCCGGAAATCACGTGGGCCCCACCCGGAAATCACGTGGGCCCCACCCGGAAATCACGTGTGCCCCACGGGGAAATCACGTGGGCCCCACCCGGAAATCACGTGGGCCCCACCCGGAAATCACGTGGGCCCCACCCGGAAATCACGTGGGCCCCACCCGGAAATCACGTGGGCCCCACCCGGAAATCACGTGGGCCCCACCCGGAAATCACGTGGCCCCCACGGGGAAATCACGTGGGCCCCACCCGGAAATCACGTGGGCCCCACCCGGAAATCACGTGGGCCCCACCAGGAAATCACGTGGGCCCCACCCGGAAATCACGTGGGCCCCACGGGGAAATCACGTGGGCCCCACGGGGAAATCACGTGGGCCCCACCCGGAAATCACGTGGGCCCCACCCGGAAATCACGTGAGCCCCACCCGGAAATCACGTGGGCCCCACCCGGAAATCACGTGGGCCCCACCCGGAAATCACGAGGGCCCCACCCGGAAATCACGTGGGCCCCCAGGGGAAATCACGTGGGCCCCACCCGGAAATCACGTGGGCCCCACCCGGAAATCACGTGGGCCCCACCCGGAAATCACGTGGGCCCCACCCGGAAATCACGTGGGCCCTACCCGGAAATCACGTGGGCCCCCAGAGGAAATCACGTGGGCCCCACCCGGAAATCACGTGGGCCCCACCCGGAAATCACGTGGGCCCCACCCGGAAATCACGTGGGCCCCACCCGGAAATCACGTGGGCCCCACCCGGAAATCACGTGGGCCCCACCCGGAAATCACGTGGGCCCCACGGGGAAATCACGTGGGCCCCACCCGGAAATCACGTGGGCCCCACCCGGAAATCACGTGGGCCCCACCCGGAAATCACGTGGGCCCCACCCGGAAATCACGTGGGCCCCACCCGGAAATCACGTGGGCCCCACCCGGAAATCACGTGGGCCCCACCCGGAAATCACGTGGGCCCCACCCGGAAATCACGTGGGCCCCACCCGGAAATCACGTGGGCCCCACCCGGAAATCACGTGGGCCCCACCCGGAAATCACGTGGGGCCCACCCGGAAATCACGTGGGCCCCACGGGGAAATCACGTGGGCCCCACCCGGAAATCACGTGGGCCCCACCCGGAAATCACGTGGGCCCCACACGGAAATCACGTGGGCCCCACCCGGAAATCACGTGGGCCCCACCCTGAAATCACGTGGGCCCCACCCGGAAATCACGTGGGCCCCACCCGGAAATCACGTGGGCCCCACCCGGAAATCACGTGGGCCCCACCCGGAAATCACGTGGGCCCCACCCGGAAATCACGTGGGCCCCACCCGGAAATCACGTGGGCCCCACCCGGAAATCACGTGGGCCCCACCCGGAAATAACGTGGGCCCCACCCGGAAATCACGTGGGCCCCCAGGGGAAATCACGTGGGCCCCACAAGGAAATCACGTGGGCCCCACCCGGAAATCACGTGGGCCCCACCCGGAAATCACGTGGGCCCCACCCGGAAATCACGTGGGCCCCACGGGGAAATCACGTGGGCCCCACCCGGAAATCACGTTGGCCCCACCCGGAAATCACGTGGGCCCCACCCGGAAATCACGTGGGCCCCACCCGGAAATCACGTGGGCCCCACCCGGAAATCACGTGGGCCCCACCCGGAAATCACGTGGGCCCCACCCGGAAATCACGTGGGCCCCACCCGGAAATCACGTGGGCCCCACCCGGAAATCACGTGGGCCCCACCCGGAAATCACGTGGGCCCCACCCGGAAATCACGTGGGCCCCACCCTGAAATCACGTGGGCCCCACCCTGAAATCACGTGGGCCCCACCCGGAAATCACGTGGGCCCCACCCGGAAATCACGTGGGCCCCACCCGGAAATCACGTGGGCCCCACCCGGAAATCACGTGGGCCCCACCCGGAAATCACGTGGGCCCCACCCGGAAATCACGTGGGCCCCACCCGGAAATCACGTGGGCCCCCAGGTGAAATCACGTGGGCCCCACAAGGAAATCACGTGGGCCCCACCCTGAAATCACGTGTGCCCCACCCGGAAATCACGTGGGCCCCACCCGGAAATCACGTGGGCCCCACCCGGAAATCACGTGTGCCCCACGGGGAAATCACGTGGGCCCCACCCGGAAATCACGTGGGCCCCACCCGGAAATCACGTGGGCCCCACCCGGAAATCACGTGGGCCCCACCCGGAAATCACGTGGGCCCCACCCGGAAATCACGTGGGCCCCACCCGGAAATCACGTGGCCCCCACGGGGAAATCACGTGAGCCCCACCCGGAAATCACGTGGGCCCCACCCGGAAATCACGTGGGCCCCACCAGGAAATCACGTGGGCCCCACCCGGAAATCACGTGGGCCCCACGGGGAAATCACGTGGGCCCCACGGGGAAATCACGTGGGCCCCACCCGGAAATCACGTGGGCCCCACCCGGAAATCACGTGAGCCCCACCCGGAAATCACGTGGGCCCCACCCGGAAATCACGTGGGCCCCACCCGGAAATCACGAGGGCCCCACCCGGAAATCACGTGGGCCCCCAGGGGAAATCACGTGGGCCCCACCCGGAAATCACGTGGGCCCCACCCGGAAATCACGTGGGCCCCACCCGGAAATCACGTGGGCCCCACCCGGAAATCACGTGGGCCCTACCCGGAAATCACGTGGGCCCCCAGAGGAAATCACGTGGGCCCCACCCGGAAATCACGTGGGCCCCACCCGGAAATCACGTGGGCCCCACCCGGAAATCACGTGGGCCCCACCCGGAAATCACGTGGGCCCCACCCGGAAATCACGTGGGCCCCACCCGGAAATCACGTGGGCCCCACGGGGAAATCACGTGGGCCCCACCCGGAAATCACGTGGGCCCCACCCGGAAATCACGTGGGCCCCACCCGGAAATCACGTGGGCCCCACCCGGAAATCACGTGGGCCCCACCCGGAAATCACGTGGGCCCCACCCGGAAATCACGTGGGCCCCACCCGGAAATCACGTGGGCCCCACCCGGAAATCACGTGGGCCCCACCCGGAAATCACGTGGGCCCCACCCGGAAATCACGTGGGCCCCACCCGGAAATCACGTGGGGCCCACCCGGAAATCACGTGGGCCCCACGGGGAAATCACGTGGGCCCCACCCGGAAATCACGTGGGCCCCACCCGGAAATCACGTGGGCCCCACACGGAAATCACGTGGGCCCCACCCGGAAATCACGTGGGCCCCACCCTGAAATCACGTGGGCCCCACCCGGAAATCACGTGGGCCCCACCCGGAAATCACGTGGGCCCCACCCGGAAATCACGTGGGCCCCACCCGGAAATCACGTGGGCCCCACCCGGAAATCACGTGGGCCCCACCCGGAAATCACGTGGGCCCCACCCGGAAATCACGTGGGCCCCACCCGGAAATAACGTGGGCCCCACCCGGAAATCACGTGGGCCCCCAGGGGAAATCACGTGGGCCCCACAAGGAAATCACGTGGGCCCCACCCGGAAATCACGTGGGCCCCACCCGGAAATCACGTGGGCCCCACCCGGAAATCACGTGGGCCCCACGGGGAAATCACGTGGGCCCCACCCGGAAATCACGTTGGCCCCACCCGGAAATCACGTGGGCCCCACCCGGAAATCACGTGGGCCCCACCCGGAAATCACGTGGGCCCCACCCGGAAATCACGTGGGCCCCACCCGGAAATCACGTGGGCCCCACCCGGAAATCACGTGGGCCCCACCCGGAAATCACGTGGGCCCCACCCGGAAATCACGTGGGCCCCACCCGGAAATCACGTGGGCCCCACCCGGAAATCACGTGGGCCCCACCCGGAAATCACGTGGGCCCCACGGGGAAATCACGCGGGCCCCACCCGGAAATCACGTGGGCACCACGGGGAAATCACGTGGGCCCCACCCGGAAATCACGTGGGCACCACGGGGAAATCACGTGGGCCCCACCCGGAAATCACGTGGGCCCCACCCGGAAATCACGTGGGCCCCACCCGGAAATCACGTGGGGCCCACCCGGAAATCACGTGGGCCCCACCCGGAAATCACGTGGGCCCCACGGGGAAATCACGTGGGCCCCACCCGGAAATCACGTGGGCACCACCCGGAAATCACGTGGGCCCCACACGGAAATCACGTGGGCCCCACCCGGAAATCACGTGGGCCCCACACGGAAATCACGTGGGCCCCACCCGGAAATCACGTGGGCCCCTCCCGGAAATCACGTGGGCCCCACCCGGAAATCACGTGGGCCCCACCCGGAAATCACGTGGGCCCCACGGGGAAATCACGTGGGCCCCACCCGGAAATCACGTGGGCCCCACCCGGAAATCACGTGGGCCCCACCCGGAAGTCACGTGGGCCCCACCCGGAAATCACGTGGGCCCCACCCGGAAATCACGTGGGCCCCACCCGGAAATCACGTGGGCCCCACCCGGAAATCACGTGGGCCCCACCCGGAAATCACGTGGGCCCCACCCGGAAATCACGTGGGCCCCACCGGAAATCACGTGGGCCCCCAGGTGAAATCACGTGGGCCCCACAAGGAAATCACGTGGGCCCCACCCTGAAATCACGTGGGCCCCACCCGGAAATCACGTGGGCCCCACCCGGAAATCACGTGGGCCCCACCCGGAAATCACGTGTGCCCCACGGGGAAATCACGTGTGCCCCACCCGGAAATCACGTGGGCCCCACCCGGAAATCACGTGGGCCCCACCCGGAAATCACGTGGGCCCCACCCGGAAATCACGTGGGCCCCACCCGGAAATCACGTGGGCCCCACCCGGAAATCACGTGGCCCCCACGGGGAAATCACGTGGGCCCCACCCGGAAATCACGTGGGCCCCACCCGGAAATCACGTGGGCCCCACCCGGAAATCACGTGGGCCCCACCCGGAAATCACGTGGGCCCCACGGGGAAATCACGTGGGCCCCACGGGGAAATCACGTGGGCCCCACCCGGAAATCACGTGGGCCCTACCCGGAAATCACGTGAGCCCCACCCGGAAATCACATGGGCCCCACCCGGAAATCACGTGGGCCCCACCCGGAAATCACGTGGGCCCCACCCGGAAATCACGTGGGCCCCCAGGGGAAATCACGTGGGCCCCACCCGGAAATCACGTGGGCCCCACCCGGAAATCACGTGGGCCCCACCCGGAAATCACGTGGGCCCCACCCGGAAATCACGTGGGCCCCACACGGAAATCACGTGGGCCCCACCCGGAAATCACGTGGGCCCCACCCTGAAATCACGTGGGCCCCACCCGGAAATCACGTGGGCCCCACCCGGAAATCACGTGGGCCCCACCCGGAAATCACGTGGGCCCCACCCGGAAATCACGTGGGCCCCACCCGGAAATCACGTGGGCCCCACCCGGAAATAACGTGGGCCCCACCCGGAAATCACGTGGGCCCCCAGGGGAAATCACGTGGGCCCCACAAGGAAATCACGTGGGCCCCACCCGGAAATCACGTGGGCCCCACCCGGAAATCACGTGGGCCCCACCCGGAAATCACGTGGGCCCCACGGGGAAATCACGTGGGCCCCACCCGGAAATCACGTGGGCCCCACCCGGAAATCACGTGGGCCCCACCCGGAAATCACGTGGGCCCCACCCGGAAATCACGTGGGCCCCAACCGGAAATCACGTGGGCCCCACCCGGAAATCACGTGGGCCCCACCCGGAAATCACGTGGGCCCCACCCGGAAATCACGTGGGCCCCAAGGGGAAATCACGTGGGCCCCACCCGGAAATCACGTGGGCCCCACCCGGAAATCACGTGGGCCCCACCCGGAAATCACGTGGGCCCCACCCGGAAATCACGTGGGCCCCACCCGGAAATCACGTGGGCCCCACCCGGAAATCACGTGGGCCCCACCCGGAAATCACGTGGGCCCCACGGGGAAATCACGCGGGCCCCACCCGGAAATCACGTGGGCACCACGGGGAAATCACGTGGGCCCCACCCGGAAATCACGTGGGCACCACGGGGAAATCACGTGGGCCCCACCCGGAAATCACGTGGGCCCCACCCGGAAATCACGTGGGCCCCACCCGGAAATCACGTGGGGCCCACCCGGAAATCACGTGGGCCCCACCCGGAAATCACGTGGGCCCCACGGGGAAATCACGTGGGCCCCACCCGGAAATCACGTGGGCACCACCCGGAAATCACGTGGGCCCCACACGGAAATCACGTGGGCCCCACCCGGAAATCACGTGGGCCCCACACGGAAATCACGTGGGCCCCACCCGGAAATCACGTGGGCCCCTCCCGGAAATCACGTGGGCCCCACCCGGAAATCACGTGGGCCCCACCCGGAAATCACGTGGGCCCCACGGGGAAATCACGTGGGCCCCACCCGGAAATCACGTGGGCCCCACCCGGAAATCACGTGGGCCCCACCCGGAAGTCACGTGGGCCCCACCCGGAAATCACGTGGGCCCCACCCGGAAATCACGTGGGCCCCACCCGGAAATCACGTGGGCCCCACCCGGAAATCACGTGGGCCCCACCCGGAAATCACGTGGGCCCCACCCGGAAATCACGTGGGCCCCACCCGGAAATCACGTGGGCCCCCAGGTGAAATCACGTGGGCCCCACAAGGAAATCACGTGGGCCCCACCCTGAAATCACGTGGGCCCCACCCGGAAATCACGTGGGCCCCACCCGGAAATCACGTGGGCCCCACCCGGAAATCACGTGTGCCCCACGGGGAAATCACGTGGGCCCCACCCGGAAATCACGTGGGCCCCACCCGGAAATCACGTGGGCCCCACCCGGAAATCACGTGGGCCCCACCCGGAAATCACGTGGGCCCCACCCGGAAATCACGTGGGCCCCACCCGGAAATCACGTGGCCCCCACGGGGAAATCACGTGGGCCCCACCCGGAAATCACGTGGGCCCCACCCGGAAATCACGTGGGCCCCACCCGGAAATCACGTGGGCCCCACCCGGAAATCACGTGGGCCCCACGGGGAAATCACGTGGGCCCCACGGGGAAATCACGTGGGCCCCACCCGGAAATCACGTGGGCCCCACCCGGAAATCACGTGAGCCCCACCCGGAAATCACATGGGCCCCACCCGGAAATCACGTGGGCCCCACCCGGAAATCACGTGGGCCCCACCCGGAAATCACGTGGGCCCCCAGGGGAAATCACGTGGGCCCCACCCGGAAATCACGTGGGCCCCACCCGGAAATCACGTGGGCCCCACCCGGAAATCACGTGGGCCCCACCCGGAAATCACGTGGGCCCCACCCGGAAATCACGTGGGCCCCACCCGGAAATCACGTGGGCCCCACCCGGAAATCACGTGGGCCCCACCCGGAAATCACGTGGGCCCCACCCGGAAATCACGTGGGCCCCACGGGGAAATCACGTGGGCCCCACCCGGAAATCACGTGGGCCCCACCCGGAAATCACGTGGGCCCCACCCGGAAATCACGTGGGCCCCACCCGGAAATCACGTGGGCCCCACCCGGAAATCACGAGGGCCCCACCCGGAAATTACGTGGGCCCCACCCGGAAATCACGTGGGCCCTACCCGGAAATCACGTGGGCCCCCAGAGGAAATCACGTGGGCCCCACCCGGAAATCACGTGGGCCCCCAGGGGAAATCACGTGGGCCCCACCCGGAAATCACGTGGGCCCCACCCGGAAATCACGTGGGCCCCACCCGGAAATCACGTGGGCCCCACGGGGAAATCACGTGGGCCCCACCCGGAAATCACGTGGGCCCCACCCGGAAATCACGTGGGCCCCACCCGGAAATCACGTGGGCCCCACCCGGAAATCACGTGGGCCCCACCCGGAAATCACGTGGGCCCCACCCGGAAATCACGTGGGCCCCACCCGGAAATCACGTGGGCCCCACCCGGAAATCACGTGGGCCCCACCCGGAAATCACGTGGGCCCCACCCGGAAATCACGTGGGCCCCACCCGGAAATCACGTGGGGCCCACCCGGAAATCACGTGGGCCCCACGGGGAAATCACGTGGGCCCCACCCGGAAATCACGTGGGCCCCACCCGGAAATCACGTGGGCCCCACCCGGAAATCACGTGGGCCCCACCCGGAAATCACGTGGGCCCCACCCGGAAATCAGGTGGGCCCCACCCGGAAATCACGTGGGCCCCACTCGGAAATCACGTGGGCCCCACCCGGAAATCACGTGGGCCCCCAGGGGAAATCACGTGGGCCCCACCCGGAAATCACGTGGGCCCCACCCGGAAATCACGTGGGCCCCACCCGGAAATCACTGGGCCCCACCCGGAAATCACGTGGGCCCCACCCTGAAATCACGTGGGCCCCACCCGGAAATCACGTGGGCCCCACCCGGAAATCACGTGGGCCCCACCCGGAAATCACGTGGGCCCCACCCGGAAATCACGTGGGCCCCACCCGGAAATCACGTGGGCCCCACCCGGAAATCACGTGGGCCCCACCCGGAAATCACGTGGGCCCCACCCGGAAATCACGTGGGCCCCACCCGGAAATCACGTGGGCCCCAAGGGGAAATCACGTGGGCCCCACCCGGAAATCACGTGGGCCCCACCCGGAAATCACGTGGGCCCCACCCGGAAATCACGTGGGCCCCACCCGGAAATCACGTGGGCCCCACCCGGAAATCACGTGGGCCCCACGGGGAAATCACGCGGGCCCCACCCGGAAATCACGTGGGCACCACGGGGAAATCACGTGGGCCCCACCCGGAAATCACGTGGGCACCACGGGGAAATCACGTGGGCCCCACCCGGAAATCACGTGGGCCCCACCCGGAAATCACGTGGGCCCCACCCGGAAATCACGTGGGGCCCACCCGGAAATCACGTGGGCCCCACCCGGAAATCACGTGGGCCCCACGGGGAAATCACGTGGGCCCCACCCGGAAATCACGTGGGCACCACCCGGAAATCACGTGGGCCCCACACGGAAATCACGTGGGCCCCACCCGGAAATCACGTGGGCCCCACACGGAAATCACGTGGGCCCCACGGGGAAATCACGTGGGCCCCACCCGGAAATCACGTGGCCCCACCCGGAAATCACGTGGGCCCCACCCTGAAATCACGTGGGCCCCACCCGGAAATCACGTGGGCCCCACCCGGAAATCACGTGGGCCCCACCCGGAAATCACGTGGGCCCCACCCGGAAATCACGTGGGCCCCACTCGGAAATCACGTGGGCCCCACCCGGAAATCACGTGGGCCCCCAGGGGAAATCACGTGGGCCCCACCCGGAAATCACGTGGGCCCCACCCGGAAATCACGTGGGACCCCAGGGGAAATCACGTGGGCCCCACCCGGAAATCACGTGGGCCCCACCCGGAAATCACGTGGGCCCCACCCGGAAATCACGTGGGCCCCACCCGGAAATCACGTGGGCCCCACCCGGAAATCACGTGGGCCCCACGGGGAAATCACGTGGGCCCCACCCGGAAATCACGTGGGCCCCACCCGGAAATCACGTGGGCCCCACCCGGAAATCACGTGGGCCCCACCCGGAAATCACGTGGGCCCCACCCGGAAAGCACGTGGGGCCCACCCGGAAATCACGTGGGCCCCACCCGGAAATCACGTTGGCCCCACCCGGAAATCACGTGGGCCCCACCCGGAAATCACGTGGGCCCCACCCGGAAATCACGTGGGCCCCACCCTGAAATCACGTGGGCCCCACCCGGAAATCACGTGGGCCCCACCCGGAAATCACGTGGGCCCCACCCGGAAATCAGGTGGGCCCCACCCGGAAATCACGTGGGCCCCACTCGGAAATCACGTGGGCCCCACCCGGAAATCACGTGGGCCCCCAGGGGAAATCACGTGGGCCCCACCCGGAAATCACGTGGGCCCCACCCGGAAATCACGTGGGCCCCACCCGGAAATCACTGGGCCCCACCCGGAAATCACGTGGGCCCCACCCTGAAATCACGTGGGCCCCACCCGGAAATCACGTGGGCCCCACCCTGAAATCACGTGGGCCCCACCCGGAAATCACGTGGGCCCCACCCGGAAATCACGTGGGCCCCACCCGGAAATCACGTGGGCCCCACCCGGAAATCACGTGGGCCCCACTCGGAAATCACGTGGGCCCCACCCGGAAATCACGTGGGCCCCCAGGGGAAATCACGTGGGCCCCACCCGGAAATCACGTGGGCCCCACCCGGAAATCACGTGGGCCCCACCCGGAAATCACGTGGGCCCCACCCGGAAATCACGTGGGCCCCACCCGGAAATCACGTGGGCCCCACCCGGAAATCACGTGGGCCCCACGGGGAAATCACGTGGGCCCCACCCGGAAATCACGTGGGGCCCACCCGGAAATCACGTGGGCCCCACGGGGAAATCACGTGGGCCCCACCCGGAAATCACGTGGGCCCCACCCGGAAATCACGTGGGCCCCACCCGGAAATCACGTGGGCCCCACCCGGAAATCACGTGGGCCCCACCCGGAAATCACGTGGGCCCCACCCGGAAATCACGTGGGCCCCACCCGGAAATCACGTGGGCCCCACCCGGAAATCACGTGGGCCCCCAGGGGAAATCACGTGGGCCCCACCCGGAAATCACGTGGGCCCCACCCGGAAATCACGTGGGCCCGACGGGGAAATCACGTGGGCCCCACCCGGAAATCACGTGGGCCTCCAGGGGAAATCACTTGGGCCCCACCCGGAAATCACGTGGGCCCCACCCGGAAATCACGTGGGCCCCACCCGGAAATCACGTGGGCCCCACGGGGAAATCACGTGGGCCCCACCCGGAAATCACGTGGGCCCCACCCGGAAATCACGTGGGCCCCACGGGGAAATCACGTGGGCCCCACCCGGAAATCACGTGGGCCCCACCCGGATATCACGTGGGCCCCACCCGGAAATCACGTGGGCCCCACCCGGAAATCACGTGGGCCCCACGGGGAAATCACGTGGGTCCCACCCGGAAATCACGTGGGCCCCACCCGTAAATCACGTGGGCCCCACCCGTAAATCACGTGGGCCCCACCCGGAAATCACGTGGGCCCCACCCGGAAATCACGTGGGCCCCACCCGGAAATCACGTGGGCCCCACGGGGAAATCACGTGGGCCCCACCTGGAAATCACGTGGGCCCCACCCGGAAATCACGTGGGCCCCACCCGGAAATCACGTGGGCCCCACCCGGAAATCACGTGGGCCCCACCCGGAAATCACGTGGGCCCCCAGGGGAAATCACGTGGGCCCCACCCGGAAATCACGTGGGCCCCACCCGGAAATCACGTGGGCCCCACCCGGAAATCACGTGGGCCCCACCCGGAAATCACGTGGGCCCCACCCGGAAATCACGTGGGCCCCACCCGGAAATCACGTGGGCCCCACCCGGAAATCACGTGGGCCCCACCCGGAAATCACGTGGGCCCCACCCGGAAATCACGTGGGCCCCACCCGGAAATCACGTGGGCCCCACCCGGAAATCACGTGGGCCCCACCCGGAAATCACGTGGACCCCACCCGGAAATCACGTGGGCCCCACCCGGAAATCACGTGGGGCCCACCCGGAAATCACGTGGGCCCCACGGGGAAATCACGTGGGCCCCACCCGGAAATCACGTGGGCCCCACCCGGAAATCACGTGGGCCCCACCCGGAAATCACGTGGGCCCCACCCGGAAATCACGTGGGCCCCACCCTGAAATCACGTGGTCCCCACCCGGAAATCACGTGGGCCCCACCCGGAAATCACGTGGGCCCCACCCGGAAATCACGTGGGCCCCACCCGGAAATCACGTGGGCCCCACCCGGAAATCACGTGGTCCCCACCCGGAAATCACGTGGGCCCCACCCGGAAATCACGTGGGCCCCACCCGGAAATCACGTGGGCCCCATCCGGAAATCACGTGGGCCCCACGGGGAAATCACGTGGGCCCCACCCGGAAATCACGTGGGGCCCACCCGGAAATCACGTGGGCCCCACGGGGAAATCACGTGGGCCCCACCCGGAAATCACGTGGGCCCCACCCGGAAATCACGTGGGCCCCACCCGGAAATCACGTGGGCCCCACCCGGAAATCACGTGGGCCCCACCCGGAAATCACGTGGGCCCCATCCGGAAATCACGTGGGCCCCACGGGGAAATCACGTGGGCCCCACCCGGAAATCACGTGGGGCCCACCCGGAAATCACGTGGGCCCCACGGGGAAATCACGTGGGCCCCACCCGGAAATCACGTGGGCCCCACCCGGAAATCACGTGGGCCCCACCCGGAAATCACGTGGGCCCCACCCGGAAATCACGTGGGCCCCACCCGGAAATCACGTGGGCCCCACCCGGAAATCACGTGGGCCCCACCCGGAAATCACGTGGGCCCCACCCGGAAATCACGTGGGCCCCACGGGGAAATCACGTGGGCCCCACCCGGAAATCACGTGGGCCCCACCCGGAAATCACGTGGGCCCCACCCGGAAATCACGTGGGCCCCACCCGGAAATCACGTGGGCCCCACCCGGAAATCACGTGGGCCCCACCCGGAAATCACGTGGGCCCCACCCGGAAATCACGTGGGCCCCACCCGGAAATCACGTGGGCCCCCAGGGGAAATCACGTGGGCCCCACAAGAAAATCACGTGGGCCCCACCCGGAAATCACGTGGGCCCCACCCGGAAATCACGTGGGCCCCACCCGGAAATCACGTGGGCCCCACGGGGAAATCACGTGGGCCCCACGGGGAAATCACGTGGGCCACACCCGGAAATCACGTGGGCCCCACCCGGAAATCACGTGGGCCCCACCCGGAAATCACGTGGGCCCCACCCGGAAATCACGTGGGCCCCACGGGGAAATCACGTGGGCCCCACGGGGAAATCACGTGGGCCCCACCCGGAAATCACGTGGGCCCCACCCGGAAATCACGTGGGCCCCACCCGGAAATCACGTGGGCCCCACCCGGAAATCACGTGGGCCCCACCCGGAAATCACGTGGGCCCCACCCGGAAATCACGTGGGCCCCACCCGGAAATCACGTGGGCCCCACCCGGAAATCACGTGGGCCCCACCCGGAAATCACGTGGGCCCCACCCGGAAATCACGTGGGGCCCACCCGGAAATCACGTGGGCCCCACGGGGAAATCACGTGGGCCCCACCCGGAAATCACGTGGGCCCCACCCGGAAATCACGTGGGCCCCACCCGGAAATCACGTGGGCCCCACCCGGAAATCACGTGGGCCCCACCCGGAAATCACGTGGGCCCCACCCGGAAATCACGTGGGCCCCACCCGGAAATCACGTGGGCCCTACCCGGAAATCACGTGGGCCCCCAGGGGAAATCACGTGGGCCCCACCCGGAAATCACGTGGGCCCCACCCGGAAATCACGTGGGCCCCACCCGGAAATCACGTGGGCCCTACCCGGAAATCACGTGGGCCCCCAGGGGAAATCACGTGGGCCCCACCCGGAAATCACGTGGGCCCCACCCGGAAATCACGTGGGCCCCACCCGGAAATCACGTGGGCCCCACCCGGAAATCACGTGGGCCCCACCCGGAAATCACGTGGGCCCCACCCGGAAATCACGTGGGCCCCACCCGGAAATCACGTGAGCCCCACCCGGAAATCACGTGGGCCCCACGGGGAAATCACGTGGGCCCCACCCGGAAATCACGTGGGCCCCACCCGGAAATCACGTGGGCCCCACGGGGAAATCACGTGGGCCCCACCCGGAAATCACGTGGGCCCCACCCGGAAATCACTTGGGCCCCACCCGGAAATCACGTGGGCCCCACCCGGAAATCACGTGGGCCCCACCCGGAAATCACGTGGGCCCCACCCGGAAATCACGTGGGCCCCACCCGGAAATCACGTGGGCCCCCAGGGGAAATCACGTGGGCTCCACCCGGAAATCACGTGGGCCCCACCCGGAAATCACGTGGGCCCCACCCGGAAATCACGTGGGCCCGACGGGGAAATCACGTGGGCCCCACCCGGAAATCACGTGGGCCCCACCCGGAAATCACGTGGGCCCCACCCGGAAATCACGTGGGCCCCACCCGGAAATCACGTGGGCCCCACCCGGAAATCACGTGGGCCCCACCCGGAAATCACGTGGGCCCCACCCGGAAATCACGTGGGCCCCACCCGGAAATCACGTGGGCCCCACCCGGAAATCACGTGGGCCCCACCCGGAAATCACGTGGGCCCCACCCGGAAATCACGTGGGCCCCAAGGGGAAATCACTTGGGCCCCACCCGGAAATCACGTGGGCCCCACCCGGAAATCACGTGGGCCCCACCCGGAAATCACGTGGGCCCCACGGGGAAATCACGTGGGCCCCACCCGGAAATCACGTGGGCCCCACGGGGAAATCACGTGGGTCCCACCCGGAAATCACGTGGGCCCCACCCGGAAATCACGTGGGCCCCACCCGGAAATCACGTGGGCCCCACCCGGAAATCACGTGGGCCCCACCCGGAAATCACGTGGGCCCCACGGGGAAATCACGTGGGCCCCACCCGGAAATCACGTGGGCCCCACCCGGAAATCACGTGGGCCCCACCCGGAAATCACGTGGGCCCCACCCGGAAATCACGTGGGCCCCACCCGGAAATCACGTGGGCCCCACCCGGAAATCACGTGGGCCCCACCCGGAAATCACGTGGGCCCCACCCGGAAATCACGTGGGCCCCACCCGGAAATCACGTGGGCCCCCAGGGGAAATCACGTGGGCCCCACCCGGAAATCACGTGGGCCCCACCCGGAAATCACGTGGGCCCCACCCGGAAATCACGTGGGCCCCACGGGGAAATCACGTGGGCCCCACCCGGAAATCACGTGGGCCCCACCCGGAAATCACGTGGGCCCCCAGGGGAAATCACGTGGGCCCCACCCGGAAATCACGTGGGCCCCACCCGGAAATCACGTGGGCCCCACCCGGAAATCACGTGGGCCCCACCCGGAAATCACGTGGGCCCCACCCGGAAATCACGTGGGCCCCACCCGGAAATCACGTGGGCCCCACCCGGAAATCACGTGGGCCCCACCCGGAAATCACGTGGGCCCCACCCGGAAATCACGTGGGCCCCACCCGGAAATCACGTGGGCCCCACCCGGAAATCACGTGGGCCCCACCCGGAAATCACGTGGGCCCCACCCGGAAATCACGTGGGACCCACCCGGAAATCACGTGGGCCCCACCCGGAAATCACGTGGGCCCCACCCGGAAATCACGTGGGCCCCACCCGGAAATCACGTGGGGCCCACCCGGAAATCACGTGGGCCCCACGGGGAAATCACGTGGGCCCCACCCGGAAATCACGTGGGCCCCACCCGGAAATCACGTGGGCCCCACCCGGAAATCACGTGGGCCCCACCCGGAAATCACGTGGGCCCCACCCGGAAATCACGTGGGCCCCACCCGGAAATCACGTGGGCCCCACCCGGAAATCACGTGGGCCCCACCCGGAAATATCGTGGGCCCTACCCGGAAATCACGTGGGCCCCCAGGGGAAATCACGTGGGCCCCACCCGGAAATCACGTGGGCCCCACCCGGAAATCACGTGGGCCCCACCCGGAAATCACGTGGGCCCCACCCGGAAATCACGTGGGCCCCACCCGGAAATCACGTGGGCCCCACCCGGAAATCACGTGGGCCCCACCCGGAAATCACGTGGGCCCCACCCGGAAATCACGTGGGCCCCACCCGGAAATCACGTGGGCCCCACCCGGAAATCACGTGGGCCCCACCCGGAAATCACGTGGGCCCCACCCGGAAATCACGTGGGCCCCACCCGGAAATCACGTGGGCCCCACCCGGAAATCACGTGGGCCCCACACGGAAATCACGTGGGCCCCACCCGGAAATCACGTGGGCCCCACGCGGAAATCACGTGGGCCCCACGCGGAAATCACGTGGGCCCCACGGGGAAATCACGTGGGCCCCACCCGGAAATCACGTGGGCCCCACGGGGAAATCACGTGGGCCCCACCCGGAAATCACGTGGGCCCCACCCGGAAATCACGTGGGCCCCACCCGGAAATCACGTGGGCCCCACCCGGAAATCACGTGGGCCCCACGGGGAAATCACGTGGGCCCCACCCGGAAATCACGTGGGTCCCACCCGGAAATCACGTGGGCCCCACCCGGAAATCACGTGGGCCCCACCCGGAAATCACGTGGGCCCAACCCGGAAATCACGTGGGCCCCACCTGGAAATCACGTGGGCCCCACCCGGAAATCACGTGGGCCCCCAGGGGAAATCACGTGGGCCCCACCCTGAAATCACGTGGGCCCCACCCGGAAATCACGTGGGCCCCACCCGGAAATAACGTGGGCCCCACCCGGAAATCACGTGGGCCCCACCCAGAAATCACGTGGGCCCCACCCGGAAATCACGTGGGCCCCACCCGGAAATCAAGTGGGCCCCACCCGGAAATCACGTGGGCCCCACCCGGAAATCACGTGGGCCCCCAGGGGAAATCATGTGGGCCCCACCCGGAAATCACGTGGGCCCCACCCGGAAATCACGTGGGCCCCACCCGGAAATCACTTGGGCCCCACCCGGAAATCACGTGGGCCCCACCCGGAAATCACGTGGGCCCCATCCGGAAATCACGTGGGCCCCACGGGGAAATCACGTGGGCCCCACCCGGAAATCACGTGGGGCCCACCCGGAAATCACGTGGGCCCCACCCGGAAATCACGTGGGCCCCACCCGGAAATCACGTGGGCCCCACCCGGAAATCACGTGGGCCCCCAGGGGAAATCACGTGGGCCCCACCCGGAAATCACGTGGGCCCCACCCGGAAATCACGTGGGCCCCCAGGGGAAATCACGTGGGCCCCACCCGGATATCACGTGGGCCCCACCCGGAAATCACGTGGGCCCCACGGGGAAATCACGTGGGCCCCACCCGGAAATCACGTGGGCCCCACGGGGAAATCACGTGGGCCCCACCCGGAAATCACGTGGGCCCCACCCGGAAATCACGTGGGCCCCACCCGGAAATCACGTGGGCCCCACCCGGAAATCACGTGGGCCCCACGGGGAAATCACGTGGGCCCCACCCGGAAATCACGTGGGTCCCACCCGGAAATCACGTGGGCCCCACCCGGAAATCACGTGGGCCCCACCCGGAAATCACGTGGGCCCAACCCGGAAATCACGTGGGCCCCACCTGGAAATCACGTGGGCCCCACCCGGAAATCACGTGGGCCCCCAGGGGAAATCACGTGGGCCCCACCCTGAAATCACGTGGGCCCCACCCGGAAATCACGTGGGCCCCACCCGGAAATAACGTGGGCCCCACCCGGAAATCACGTGGGCCCCACCCAGAAATCACGTGGGCCCCACCCGGAAATCACGTGTGCCCCACCCGGAAATCAAGTGGGCCCCACCCGGAAATCACGTGGGCCCCACCCGGAAATCACGTGGGCCCCCAGGGGAAATCATGTGGGCCCCACCCGGAAATCACGTGGGCCCCACCCGGAAATCACGTGGGCCCCACCCGGAAATCACTTGGGCCCCACCCGGAAATCACGTGGGCCCCACCCGGAAATCACGTGGGCCCCATCCGGAAATCACGTGGGCCCCACGGGGAAATCACGTGGGCCCCACCCGGAAATCACGTGGGGCCCACCCGGAAATCACGTGGGCCCCACCCGGAAATCACGTGGGCCCCACCCGGAAATCACGTGGGCCCCACCCGGAAATCACGTGGGCCCCCAGGGGAAATCACGTGGGCCCCACCCGGAAATCACGTGGGCCCCACCCGGAAATCACGTGGGCCCCCAGGGGAAATCACGTGGGCCCCACCCGGATATCACGTGGGCCCCACCCGGAAATCACGTGGGCCCCACCCGGAAATAACGTGGGCCCCACGGGGAAATCACGTGGGCCCCACCCGGAAATCACGTGGGCCCCACCCGGAAATCACGTGGGCCCCCAGGGGAAATCACGTGGGCCCCACCCGGAAATCACGTGGGCCCCACCCGGAAATCACGTGGGCCCCACCCGGAAATCACGTGGGCCCCACCCGGAAATCAAGTGGGCCCCACCCGGAAATCACGTGGGCCCCACCCGGAAATCACGTGGGCCCCACCCGGAAATCACGTGGGCCCCACCCGGAAATCACGTGGGCCCCACCCGGAAATCACGTGGGCCCCACCCGGAAATCACGTGGGCCCCACCCGGAAATCACGTGGGCCCCACCCTGAAATCACGTGGGCCCCACCCGGAAATCACGTGGGCCCCACCCGGAAATCACGTGGGCCCCACCCGGAAATCACGTGGGCCCCACCCGGAAATCACGTGGGCCCCACCCGGAAATCACGTGGGCCCCACCCGGAAATCACGTGGGCCCCACCCGGAAATCACGTGGGCCCCCAGGTGAAATCACGTGGGCCCCACAAGGAAATCACGTGGGCCCCACCCTGAAATCACGTGGGCCCCACCCGGAAATCACGTGGGCCCCACCCGGAAATCACGTGGGCCCCACCCGGAAATCACGTGTGCCCCACGGGGAAATCACGTGGGCCCCACCCGGAAATCACGTGGGCCCCACCCGGAAATCACGTGGGCCCCACCCGGAAATCACGTGGGCCCCACCCGGAAATCACGTGGGCCCCACCCGGAAATCACGTGGGCCCCACCCGGAAATCACGTGGCCCCCACGGGGAAATCACGTGGGCCCCACCCGGAAATCACGTGGGCCCCACCCGGAAATCACGTGGGCCCCACCAGGAAATCACGTGGGCCCCACCCGGAAATCACGTGGGCCCCACGGGGAAATCACGTGGGCCCCACGGGGAAATCACGTGGGCCCCACCCGGAAATCACGTGGGCCCCACCCGGAAATCACGTGGGCCCCACCCGGAAATCACGTGGGCCCCACCCGGAAATCACGTGGGCCCCACCCGGAAATCACGTGGGCCCCACCCGGAAATCACGTGGGCCCCACCCGGAAATCACGTGGGCCCCACCCGGAAATCACGTGGGCCCCACCCGGAAATCACGTGGGCCCCACCCGGAAATCACGTGGGCCCCACCCTGAAATCACGTGGGCCCCACCCGGAAATCACGTGGGCCCCACCCGGAAATCACGTGGGCCCCACCCGGAAATCACGTGGGCCCCACCCGGAAATCACGTGGGCCCCACTCGGAAATCACGTGGGCCCCACCCGGAAATCACGTGGGCCCCCAGGGGAAATCACGTGGGCCCCACCCGGAAATCACGTGGGCCCCACCCGGAAATCACGTGGGACCCCAGGGGAAATCACGTGGGCCCCACCCGGAAATCACGTGGGCCCCACCCGGAAATCACGTGGGCCCCACCCGGAAATCACGTGGGCCCCACCCGGAAATCACGTGGGCCCCACCCGGAAATCACGTGGGCCCCACCCGGAAATCACGTGGGCCCCACCCGGAAATCACGTGGGCCCCACCCGGAAATCACGTGGGCCCCACCCGGAAATCACGTGGGCCCCACCCGGAAAGCACGTGGGGCCCACCCGGAAATCACGTGGGCCCCACCCGGAAATCACGTTGGCCCCACCCGGAAATCACGTGGGCCCCACCCGGAAATCACGTGGGCCCCACCCGGAAATCACGTGGGCCCCACCCTGAAATCACGTGGGCCCCACCCGGAAATCACGTGGGCCCCACCCGGAAATCACGTGGGCCCCACCCGGAAATCAGGTGGGCCCCACCCGGAAATCACGTGGGCCCCACTCGGAAATCACGTGGGCCCCACCCGGAAATCACGTGGGCCCCCAGGGGAAATCACGTGGGCCCCACCCGGAAATCACGTGGGCCCCACCCGGAAATCACGTGGGCCCCACCCGGAAATCACTGGGCCCCACCCGGAAATCACGTGGGCCCCACCCTGAAATCACGTGGGCCCCACCCGGAAATCACGTGGGCCCCACCCTGAAATCACGTGGGCCCCACCCGGAAATCACGTGGGCCCCACCCGGAAATCACGTGGGCCCCACCCGGAAATCACGTGGGCCCCACCCGGAAATCACGTGGGCCCCACTCGGAAATCACGTGGGCCCCACCCGGAAATCACGTGGGCCCCCAGGGGAAATCACGTGGGCCCCACCCGGAAATCACGTGGGCCCCACCCGGAAATCACGTGGGCCCCACCCGGAAATCACGTGGGCCCCACCCGGAAATCACGTGGGCCCCACCCGGAAATCACGTGGGCCCCACCCTGAAATCACGTGGGCCCCACCCTGAAATCACGTGGGCCCCACCCGGAAATCACGTGGGCCCCACCCGGAAATCACGTGGGCCCCACCCGGAAATCACGTGGGCCCCACTCGGAAATCACGTGGGCCCCACCCGGAAATCACGTGGGCCCCCAGGGGAAATCACGTGGGCCCCACCCGGAAATCACGTGGGCCCCACCCGGAAATCACGTGGGACCCCAGGGGAAATCACGTGGGCCCCACCCGGAAATCACGTGGGCCCCACCCGGAAATCACGTGGGCCCCACCCGGAAATCACGTGGGCCCCACCCGGAAATCACGTGGGCCCCACCCGGAAATCACGTGGGCCCCACCCGGAAATCACGTGGGCCCCACCCGGAAATCACGTGGGCCCCACCCGGAAATCACGTGGGCCCCACCCGGAAATCACGTGGGCCCCACCCGGAAATCACGTGGGACCCCAGGGGAAATCACGTGGGCCCCACCCGGAAATCACGTGGGCCCCACCCGGAAATCACGTGGGCCCCACCCGGAAATCACGTGGGCCCCACCCGGAAATCACGTGGGCCCCACCCGGAAATCACGTGGGCCCCACCCGGAAATCACGTGGGCCCCACCCCGAAAGCACGAGGGCCCCACCCGGAAATCACGTGGGCCCCACCCGGAAATCACGTGGGCCCCACCCGGAAAGCACGTGGGGCCCACCCGGAAATCACGTGGGCCCCACCCGGAAATCACGTTGGCCCCACCCGGAAATCACGTGGGCCCCACCCGGAAATCACGTGGGCCCCACCCGGAAATCACGTGGGCCCCACCCTGAAATCACGTGGGCCCCACCCGGAAATCACGTGGGCCCCACCCGGAAATCACGTGGGCCCCACCCGGAAATCAGGTGGGCCCCACCCGGAAATCACGTGGGCCCCACTCGGAAATCACGTGGGCCCCACCCGGAAATCACGTGGGCCCCCAGGGGAAATCACGTGGGCCCCACCCGGAAATCACGTGGGCCCCACCCGGAAATCACGTGGGCCCCACCCGGAAATCACTGGGCCCCACCCGGAAATCACGTGGGCCCCACCCTGAAATCACGTGGGCCCCACCCGGAAATCACGTGGGCCCCACCCTGAAATCACGTGGGCCCCACCCGGAAATCACGTGGGCCCCACCCGGAAATCACGTGGGCCCCACCCGGAAATCACGTGGGCCCCACCCGGAAATCACGTGGGCCCCACTCGGAAATCACGTGGGCCCCACCCGGAAATCACGTGGGCCCCCAGGGGAAATCACGTGGGCCCCACCCGGAAATCACGTGGGCCCCACCCGGAAATCACGTGGGCCCCACCCGGAAATCACGTGGGCCCCACCCGGAAATCACGTGGGCCCCACCCGGAAATCACGTGGGCCCCACCCTGAAATCACGTGGGCCCCACCCGGAAATCACGTGGGCCCCACCCGGAAATCACGTGGGCCCCACCCGGAAATCACGTGGGCCCCACCCGGAAATCACGTGGGCCCCACTCGGAAATCACGTGGGCCCCACCCGGAAATCACGTGGGCCCCCAGGGGAAATCACGTGGGCCCCACCCGGAAATCACGTGGGCCCCACCCGGAAATCACGTGGGACCCCAGGGGAAATCACGTGGGCCCCACCCGGAAATCACGTGGGCCCCACCCGGAAATCACGTGGGCCCCACCCGGAAATCACGTGGGCCCCACCCGGAAATCACGTGGGCCCCACCCGGAAATCACGTGGGCCCCACCCGGAAATCACGTGGGCCCCACCCGGAAATCACGTGGGCCCCACCCGGAAATCACGTGGGCCCCACCCGGAAATCACGTGGGCCCCACCCGGAAAGCACGTGGGGCCCACCCGGAAATCACGTGGGCCCCACCCGGAAATCACGTTGGCCCCACCCGGAAATCACGTGGGCCCCACCCGGAAATCACGTGGGCCCCACCCGGAAATCACGTGGGCCCCACCCTGAAATCACGTGGGCCCCACCCGGAAATCACGTGGGCCCCACCCGGAAATCACGTGGGCCCCACCCGGAAATCAGGTGGGCCCCACCCGGAAATCACGTGGGCCCCACTCGGAAATCACGTGGGCCCCACCCGGAAATCACGTGGGCCCCCAGGGGAAATCACGTGGGCCCCACCCGGAAATCACGTGGGCCCCACCCGGAAATCACGTGGGCCCCACCCGGAAATCACTGGGCCCCACCCGGAAATCACGTGGGCCCCACCCTGAAATCACGTGGGCCCCACCCGGAAATCACGTGGGCCCCACCCTGAAATCACGTGGGCCCCACCCGGAAATCACGTGGGCCCCACCCGGAAATCACGTGGGCCCCACCCGGAAATCACGTGGGCCCCACCCGGAAATCACGTGGGCCCCACTCGGAAATCACGTGGGCCCCACCCGGAAATCACGTGGGCCCCCAGGGGAAATCACGTGGGCCCCACCCGGAAATCACGTGGGCCCCACCCGGAAATCACGTGGGCCCCACCCGGAAATCACGTGGGCCCCACCCGGAAATCACGTGGGCCCCACCCGGAAATCACGTGGGCCCCACCCGGAAATCACGTGGGCCCCACGGGGAAATCACGTGGGCCCCACCCGGAAATCACGTGGGGCCCACCCGGAAATCACGTGGGCCCCACGGGGAAATCACGTGGGCCCCACCCGGAAATCACGTGGGCCCCACCCGGAAATCACGTGGGCCCCACCCGGAAATCACGTGGGCCCCACCCGGAAATCACGTGGGCCCCACCCGGAAATCACGTGGGCCCCACCCGGAAATCACGTGGGCCCCACCCGGAAATCACGTGGGCCCCACCCGGAAATCACGTGGGCCCCCAGGGGAAATCACGTGGGCCCCACCCGGAAATCACGTGGGCCCCACCCGGAAATCACGTGGGCCCGACGGGGAAATCACGTGGGCCCCACCCGGAAATCACGTGGGCCCCCAGGGGAAATCACTTGGGCCCCACCCGGAAATCACGTGGGCCCCACCCGGAAATCACGTGGGCCCCACCCGGAAATCACGTGGGCCCCACGGGGAAATCACGTGGGCCCCACCCGGAAATCACGTGGGCCCCACCCGGAAATCACGTGGGCCCCACGGGGAAATCACGTGGGCCCCACCCGGAAATCACGTGGGCCCCACCCGGATATCACGTGGGCCCCACCCGGAAATCACGTGGGCCCCACCCGGAAATCACGTGGGCCCCACGGGGAAATCACGTGGGTCCCACCCGGAAATCACGTGGGCCCCACCCGTAAATCACGTGGGCCCCACCCGGAAATCACGTGGGCCCCACCCGGAAATCACGTGGGCCCCACCCGGAAATCACGTGGGCCCCACCCGGAAATCACGTGGGCCCCACGGGGAAATCACGTGGGCCCCACCTGGAAATCACGTGGGCCCCACCCGGAAATCACGTGGGCCCCACCCGGAAATCACGTGGGCCCCACCCGGAAATCACGTGGGCCCCACCCGGAAATCACGTGGGCCCCCAGGGGAAATCACGTGGGCCCCACCCGGAAATCACGTGGGCCCCACCCGGAAATCACGTGGGCCCCACCCGGAAATCACGTGGGCCCCACCCGGAAATCACGTGGGCCCCACCCGGAAATCACGTGGGCCCCACCCGGAAATCACGTGGGCCCCACCCGGAAATCACGTGGGCCCCACCCGGAAATCACGTGGGCCCCACCCGGAAATCACGTGGGCCCCACCCGGAAATCACGTGGGCCCCACCCGGAAATCACGTGGACCCCACCCGGAAATCACGTGGGCCCCACCCGGAAATCACGTGGGGCCCACCCGGAAATCACGTGGGCCCCACGGGGAAATCACGTGGGCCCCACCCGGAAATCACGTGGGCCCCACCCGGAAATCACGTGGGCCCCACCCGGAAATCACGTGGGCCCCACCCGGAAATCACGTGGGCCCCACCCTGAAATCACGTGGTCCCCACCCGGAAATCACGTGGGCCCCACCCGGAAATCACGTGGGCCCCACCCGGAAATCACGTGGGCCCCACCCGGAAATCACGTGGGCCCCACCCGGAAATCACGTGGTCCCCACCCGGAAATCACGTGGGCCCCACCCGGAAATCACGTGGGCCCCACCCGGAAATCACGTGGGCCCCATCCGGAAATCACGTGGGCCCCACGGGGAAATCACGTGGGCCCCACCCGGAAATCACGTGGGGCCCACCCGGAAATCACGTGGGCCCCACGGGGAAATCACGTGGGCCCCACCCGGAAATCACGTGGGCCCCACCCGGAAATCACGTGGGCCCCACCCGGAAATCACGTGGGCCCCACCCGGAAATCACGTGGGCCCCACCCGGAAATCACGTGGGCCCCACCCGGAAATCACGTGGGCCCCATCCGGAAATCACGTGGGCCCCAGGGGGAAATCACGTGGGCCCCACCCGGAAATCACGTGGGGCCCACCCGGAAATCACGTGGGCCCCACGGGGAAATCACGTGGGCCCCACCCGGAAATCACGTGGGCCCCACCCGGAAATCACGTGGGCCCCACCCGGAAATCACGTGGGCCCCACCCGGAAATCACGTGGGCCCCACCCGGAAATCACGTGGGCCCCACCCGGAAATCACGTGGGCCCCACCCGGAAATCACGTGGGCCCCACCCGGAAATCACGTGGGCCCCACCCGGAAATCACGTGGGCCCCACCCGGAAATCACGTGGGCCCCACCCGGAAATCACGTGGGCCCCACCCGGAAATCACGTGGGCCCCACCCGGAAATCACGTGGGCCCCACCCGGAAATCACGTGGGCCCCACCCGGAAATCACGTGGGCCCCACCCGGAAATCACGTGGGCCCCCAGGGGAAATCACGTGGGCCCCACAAGAAAATCACGTGGGCCCCACCCGGAAATCACGTGGGCCCCACCCGGAAATCACGTGGGCCCCACCCGGAAATCACGTGGGCCCCACGGGGAAATCACGTGGGCCCCACGGGGAAATCACGTGGGCCACACCCGGAAATCACGTGGGCCCCACCCGGAAATCACGTGGGCCCCACCCGGAAATCACGTGGGCCCCACCCGGAAATCACGTGGGCCCCACGGGGAAATCACGTGGGCCCCACGGGGAAATCACGTGGGCCCCACCCGGAAATCACGTGGGCCCCACCCGGAAATCACGTGGGCCCCACCCGGAAATCACGTGGGCCCCACCCGGAAATCACGTGGGCCCCACCCGGAAATCACGTGGGCCCCACCCGGAAATCACGTGGGCCCCACCCGGAAATCACGTGGGCCCCACCCGGAAATCACGTGGGCCCCACCCGGAAATCACGTGGGCCCCACCCGGAAATCACGTGGGGCCCACCCGGAAATCACGTGGGCCCCACGGGGAAATCACGTGGGCCCCACCCGGAAATCACGTGGGCCCCACCCGGAAATCACGTGGGCCCCACCCGGAAATCACGTGGGCCCCACCCGGAAATCACGTGGGCCCCACCCGGAAATCACGTGGGCCCCACCCGGAAATCACGTGGGCCCCACCCGGAAATCACGTGGGCCCTACCCGGAAATCACGTGGGCCCCCAGGGGAAATCACGTGGGCCCCACCCGGAAATCACGTGGGCCCCACCCGGAAATCACGTGGGCCCCACCCGGAAATCACGTGGGCCCTACCCGGAAATCACGTGGGCCCCCAGGGGAAATCACGTGGGCCCCACCCGGAAATCACGTGGGCCCCACCCGGAAATCACGTGGGCCCCACCCGGAAATCACGTGGGCCCCACCCGGAAATCACGTGGGCCCCACCCGGAAATCACGTGGGCCCCACCCGGAAATCACGTGGGCCCCACCCGGAAATCACGTGGGCCCCACCCGGAAATCACGTGGGCCCCACGGGGAAATCACGTGGGCCCCACCCGGAAATCACGTGGGCCCCACCCGGAAATCACGTGGGCCCCACGGGGAAATCACGTGGGCCCCACCCGGAAATCACGTGGGCCCCACCCGGAAATCACTTGGGCCCCACCCGGAAATCACGTGGGCCCCACCCGGAAATCACGTGGGCCCCACCCGGAAATCACGTGGGCCCCACCCGGAAATCACGTGGGCCCCACCCGGAAATCACGTGGGCCCCCAGGGGAAATCACGTGGGCTCCACCCGGAAATCACGTGGGCCCCACCCGGAAATCACGTGGGCCCCACCCGGAAATCACGTGGGCCCGACGGGGAAATCACGTGGGCCCCACCCGGAAATCACGTGGGCCCCACCCGGAAATCACGTGGGCCCCACCCGGAAATCACGTGGGCCCCACCCGGAAATCACGTGGGCCCCACCCGGAAATCACGTGGGCCCCACCCGGAAATCACGTGGGCCCCACCCGGAAATCACGTGGGCCCCACCCGGAAATCACGTGGGCCCCACCCGGAAATCACGTGGGCCCCACCCGGAAATCACGTGGGCCCCACCCGGAAATCACGTGGGCCCCAAGGGGAAATCACTTGGGCCCCACCCGGAAATCACGTGGGCCCCACCCGGAAATCACGTGGGCCCCACCCGGAAATCACGTGGGCCCCACGGGGAAATCACGTGGGCCCCACCCGGAAATCACGTGGGCCCCACGGGGAAATCACGTGGGTCCCACCCGGAAATCACGTGGGCCCCACCCGGAAATCACGTGGGCCCCACCCGGAAATCACGTGGGCCCCACCCGGAAATCACGTGGGCCCCACCCGGAAATCACGTGGGCCCCACGGGGAAATCACGTGGGCCCCACCCGGAAATCACGTGGGCCCCACCCGGAAATCACGTGGGCCCCACCCGGAAATCACGTGGGCCCCACCCGGAAATCACGTGGGCCCCACCCGGAAATCACGTGGGCCCCACCCGGAAATCACGTGGGCCCCACCCGGAAATCACGTGGGCCCCACCCGGAAATCACGTGGGCCCCACCCGGAAATCACGTGGGCCCTACCCGGAAATCACGTGGGCCCCCAGAGGAAATCACGTGGGCCCCACCCGGAAATCACGTGGGCCCCACCCGGAAATCACGTGGGCCCCACCCGGAAATCACGTGGGCCCCACCCGGAAATCACGTGGGCCCCACCCGGAAATCACGTGGGCCCCACGGGGAAATCACGTTTGCCCCACCCGGAAATCACGTGGGCCCCACCCGGAAATCACGTGGGCCCCACCCGGAAATCACGTGGGCCCCACCCGGAAATCACGTGGGCCCCACCCGGAAATCACGTGGGCCCCACCCGGAAATCACGTGGGCCCCACCCGGAAATCACGTGGGCCCCACCCGGAAATCACGTGGGCCCCACCCGGAAATCACGTGGGCCCCACCCGGAAATCACGTGGGCCCCACCCGGAAATCACGTGGGGCCCACCCGGAAATCACGTGGGCCCCACGGGGAAATCACGTGGGCCCCACCCGGAAATCACGTGGGCCCCACCCGGAAATCACGTGGGCCCCACACGGAAATCACGTGGGCCCCACCCGGAAATCACGTGGGCCCCACCCTGAAATCACGTGGGCCCCACCCGGAAATCACGTGGGCCCCACCCGGAAATCACGTGGGCCCCACCCGGAAATCACGTGGGCCCCACCCGGAAATCACGTGGGCCCCACCCGGAAATCACGTGGGCCCCACCCGGAAATATCGTGGGCCCCACCCGGAAATCACGTGGGCCCCCAGGGGAAATCACGTGGGCCCCACAAGGAAATCACGTGGGCCCCACCCGGAAATCACGTGGGCCCCACCCGGAAATCACGTGGGCCCCACCCGGAAATCACGTGGGCCCCACGGGGAAATCACGTGGGCCCCACCCGGAAATCACGTGGGCCCCACCCGGAAATCACGTGGGCCCCACCCGGAAATCACGTGGGCCCCACCCGGAAATCACGTGGGCCCCACCCGGAAATCACGTGGGCCCCACCCGGAAATCACGTGGGCCCCACCCGGAAATCACGTGGGCCCCACCCGGAAATCACGTGGGCCCCACCCGGAAATCACGTGGGCCCCACCCGGAAATCACGTGGGCCCCACCCGGAAATCACGTGGGCCCCACGGGGAAATCACGCGGGCCCCACCCGGAAATCACGTGGGCACCACGGGGAAATCACGTGGGCCCCACCCGGAAATCACGTGGGCACCACGGGGAAATCACGTGGGCCCCACCCGGAAATCACGTGGGCCCCACCCGGAAATCACGTGGGCCCCACCCGGAAATCACGTGGGGCCCACCCGGAAATCACGTGGGCCCCACCCGGAAATCACGTGGGCCCCACGGGGAAATCACGTGGGCCCCACCCGGAAATCACGTGGGCACCACCCGGAAATCACGTGGGCCCCACACGGAAATCACGTGGGCCCCACCCGGAAATCACGTGGGCCCCACACGGAAATTACGTGGGCCCCACCCGGAAATCACGTGGGCCCCTCCAGGAAATCACGTGGGCCCCACCCGGAAATCACGTGGGCCCCACCCGGAAATCACGTGGGCCCCACGGGGAAATCACGTGGGCCCCACCCGGAAATCACGTGGGCCCCACCCGGAAATCACGTGGGCCCCACCCGGAAGTCACGTGGGCCCCACCCGGAAATCACGTGGGCCCCACCCGGAAATCACGTGGGCCCCACCCGGAAATCACGTGGGCCCCACCCGGAAATCACGTGGGCCCCACCCGGAAATCACGTGGGCCCCACCCGGAAATCACGTGGGCCCCACCGGAAATCACGTGGGCCCCCAGGTGAAATCACGTGGGCCCCACAAGGAAATCACGTGGGCCCCACCCTGAAATCACGTGGGCCCCACCCGGAAATCACGTGGGCCCCACCCGGAAATCACGTGGGCCCCACCCGGAAGTCACGTATGCCCCACGGGGAAATCACGTGGGCCCCACCCGGAAATCACGTGGGCCCCACCCGGAAATCACGTGGGCCCCACCCGGAAATCACGTGGGCCCCACCCGGAAATCACGTGGGCCCCACCCAGAAATCACGTGGGCCTCACCCGGAAATCACGTGGCCCCCACGGGGAAATCACGTGGGCCCCACCCGGAAATCACGTGGGCCCCACCCGGAAATCACGTGGGCCCCACCCGGAAATCACGTGGGCCCCACCCGGAAATCACGTGGGCCCCACGGGGAAATCACGTGGGCCCCACGGGGAAATCACGTGGGCCCCACCCGGAAATCACGTGGGCCCCACCCGGAAATCACGTGAGCCCCACCCGGAAATCACATGGGCCCCACCCGGAAATCACGTGGGCCCCACCCGGAAATCACGTGGGCCCCACCCGGAAATCACGTGGGCCCCCAGGGGAAATCACGTGGGCCCCACCCGGAAATCACGTGGGCCCCACCCGGAAATCACGTGGGCCCCACCCGGAAATCACGTGGGCCCCACCCGGAAATCACGTGGGCCCCACCCGGAAATCACGTGGGCCCCACCCGGAAATCACGTGGGCCCCACCCGGAAATCACGTGGGCCCCACCCGGAAATCACGTGGGCCCCACCCGGAAATCACGAGGGCCCCACCCGGAAATTACGTGGGCCCCACCCGGAAATCACGTGGGCCCTACCCGGAAATCACGTGGGCCCCCAGAGGAAATCACGTGGGCCCCACCCGGAAATCACGTGGGCCCCCAGGGGAAATCACGTGGGCCCCACCCGGAAATCACGTGGGCCCCACCCGGAAATCACGTGGGCCCCACCCGGAAATCACGTGGGCCCCACGGGGAAATCACGTGGGCCCCACCCGGAAATCACGTGGGCCCCACCCGGAAATCACGTGGGCCCCACCCGGAAATCACGTGGGCCCCACCCGGAAATCACGTGGGCCCCACCCGGAAATCACGTGGGCCCCACCCGGAAATCACGTGGGCCCCACCCGGAAATCACGTGGGCCCCACCCGGAAATCACGTGGGCCCCACCCGGAAATCACGTGGGCCCCACCCGGAAATCACGTGGGGCCCACCCGGAAATCACGTGGGCCCCACGGGGAAATCACGTGGGCCCCACCCGGAAATCACGTGGGCCCCACCCGGAAATCACGTGGGCCCCACCCGGAAATCACGTGGGCCCCACCCGGAAATCACGTGGGCCCCACCCTGAAATCACGTGGGCCCCACCCGGAAATCACGTGGGCCCCACCCGGAAATCACGTGGGTCCCACCCGGAAATCACGTGGGCCCCACCCGGAAATCACGTGGGCCCCACCCGGAAATCACGTGGGCCCCACCCGGAAATAACGTGGGCCCCACCCGGAAATCACGTGGGCCCCCAGGGGAAATCACGTGGGCCCCACAAGGAAATCACGTGGGCCCCACCCGGAAATCACGTGGGCCCCACCCGGAAATCACGTGGGCCCCAACCGGAAATCACGTGGTCCCCACGGGGAAATCACGTGGGCCCCACCCGGAAATCACGTGGGCCCCACCCGGAAATCACGTGGGCCCCACCCGGAAATCACGTGGGCCCCACCCGGAAATCACGTGGGCCCCAACCGGAAATCACGTGGGCCCCACCCGGAAATCACGTGGGCCCCACCCGGAAATCACGTGGGCCCCACCCGGAAATCACGTGGGCCCCACCCGGAAATCACGTGGGCCCCAAGGGGAAATCACGTGGGCCCCACCCGGAAATCACGTGGGCCCCACCCGGAAATCACGTGGGCCCCACCCGGAAATCACGTGGGCCCCACCCGGAAATCACGTGGGCCCCACCCGGAAATCACGTGGGCCCCACCCGGAAATCACGTGGGCCCCACCCGGAAATCACGTGGGCCCCACGGGGAAATCACGCGGGCCCCACCCGGAAATCACGTGGGCACCACGGGGAAATCACGTGGGCCCCACCCGGAAATCACGTGGGCACCACGGGGAAATCACGTGGGCCCCACCCGGAAATCACGTGGGCCCCACCCGGAAATCACGTGGGCCCCACCCGGAAATCACGTGGGGCCCACCCGGAAATCACGTGGGCCCCACCCGGAAATCACGTGGGCCCCACGGGGAAATCACGTGGGCCCCACCCGGAAATCACGTGGGCACCACCCGGAAATCACGTGGGCCCCACACGGAAATCACGTGGGCCCCACCCGGAAATCACGTGGGCCCCACACGGAAATCACGTGGGCCCCACCCGGAAATCACGTGGGCCCCTCCCGGAAATCACGTGGGCCCCACCCGGAAATCACGTGGGCCCCACCCGGAAATCACGTGGGCCCCACGGGGAAATCACGTGGGCCCCACCTGGAAATCACGTGGGCCCCACCCGGAAATCACGTGGGCCCCACCCGGAAGTCACGTGGGCCCCACCCGGAAATCACGTGGGCCCCACCCGGAAATCACGTGGGCCCCACCCGGAAATCACGTGGGCCCCACCCGGAAATCACGTGGGCCCCACCCGGAAATCACGTGGGCCCCACCCGGAAATCACGTGGGCCCCACCCGGAAATCACGTGGGCCCCCAGGTGAAATCACGTGGGCCCCACAAGGAAATCACGTGGGCCCCACCCTGAAATCACGTGGGCCCCACCCGGAAATCACGTGGGCCCCACCCGGAAATCACGTGGGCCCCACCCGGAAATCACGTGTGCCCCACGGGGAAATCACGTGGGCCCCACCCGGAAATCACGTGGGCCCCACCCGGAAATCACGTGGGCCCCACCCGGAAATCACGTGGCCCCCACGGGGAAATCACGTGGGCCCCACCCGGAAATCACGTGGGCCCCACCCGGAAATCACGTGGGCCCCACCCGGAAATCACGTGGGCCCCACCCGGAAATCACGTGGGCCCCACGGGGAAATCACGTGGGCCCCACGGGGAAATCACGTGGGCCCCACCCGGAAATCACGTGGGCCCCACCCGGAAATCACGTGAGCCCCACCCGGAAATCACGTGGGCCCCACCCGGAAATCACGTGGGCCCCACCCGGAAATCACGTGGGCCCCACCCGGAAATCACGTGGGCCCCCAGGGGAAATCACGTGGGCCCCACCCGGAAATCACGTGGGCCCCACCCGGAAATCACGTGGGCCCCACCCGGAAATCACGTGGGCCCCACCCGGAAATCACGTGGGCCCCACCCGGAAATCACGTGGGCCCCACCCGGAAATCACGTGGGCCCCACCCGGAAATCACGTGGGCCCCACCCGGAAATCACGTGGGCCCCACGGGGAAATCACGTGGGCCCCACCCGGAAATCACGTGGGCCCCACCCGGAAATCACGTGGGCCCCACCCGGAAATCACGTGGGCCCCACCCGGAAATCACGTGGGCCCCACCCGGAAATCACGAGGGCCCCACCCGGAAATTACGTGGGCCCCACCCGGAAATCACGTGGGCCCTACCCGGAAATCACGTGGGCCCCCAGAGGAAATCACGTGGGCCCCACCCGGAAATCACGTGGGCCCCCAGGGGAAATCACGTGGGCCCCACCCGGAAATCACGTGGGCCCCACCCGGAAATCACGTGGGCCCCACCGGAAATCACGTGGGCCCCCAGGTGAAATCACGTGGGCCCCACAAGGAAATCACGTGGGCCCCACCCTGAAATCACGTGGGCCCCACCCGGAAATCACGTGGGCCCCACCCGGAAATCACGTGGGCCCCACCCGGAAATCACGTGTGCCCCAAGGGGAAATCACGTGGGCCCCACCCGGAAATCACGTGGGCCCCACCCGGAAATCACGTGGGCCCCACCCGGAAATCACGTGGGCCCCACCCGGAAATCACGTGGGCCCCACCCGGAAATCACGTGGGCCCCACCCGGAAATCACGTGGCCCCCACGGGGAAATCACGTGGGCCCCACCCGGAAATCACGTGGGCCCCACCCGGAAATCACGTGGGCCCCACCCGGAAATCACGTGGGCCCCACCCGGAAATCACGTGGGCCCCACGGGGAAATCACGTGGGCCCCACGGGGAAATCACGTGGGCCCCACCCGGAAATCACGTGGGCCCCACCCGGAAATCACGTGAGCCCCACCCGGAAATCACATGGGCCCCACCCGGAAATCACGTGGGCCCCACCCGGAAATCACGTGGGCCCCACCCGGAAATCACGTGGGCCCCCAGGGGAAATCACGTGGGCCCCACCCGGAAATCACGTGGGCCCCACCCGGAAATCACGTGGGCCCCACGGGGAAATCACGTGGGCCCCACGGGGAAATCACGTGGGCCCCACCCGGAAATCACGTGGGCCCCACCCGGAAATCACGTGGGCCCCACCCGGAAATCACGTGGGCCCCACCCGGAAATCACGTGGGCCCCACCCGGAAATCACGTGGGCCCCACCCGGAAATCACGTGGGCCCCACCCGGAAATCACGTGGGCCCCACCCGGAAATCACGTGGGCCCCACCCGGAAATCACGTGGGCCCCACCCGGAAATCACGTGGGGCCCACCCGGAAATCACGTGGGCCCCACGGGGAAATCACGTGGGCCCCACCCGGAAATCACGTGGGCCCCACCCGGAAATCACGTGGGCCCCACACGGAAATCACGTGGGCCCCACCCGGAAATCACGTGGGCCCCACCCTGAAATCACGTGGGCCCCACCCGGAAATCACGTGGGCCCCACCCGGAAATCACGTGGGCCCCACCCGGAAATCACGTGGGCCCCACCCGGAAATCACGTGGGCCCCACCCGGAAATCACGTGGGCCCCACCCGGAAATAACGTGGGCCCCACCCGGAAATCACGTGGGCCCCCAGGGGAAATCACGTGGGCCCCACAAGGAAATCACGTGGGCCCCACCCGGAAATCACGTGGGCCCCACCCGGAAATCACGTGGGCCCCAACCGGAAATCACGTGGGCCCCACGGGGAAATCACGTGGGCCCCACCCGGAAATCACGTGGGCCCCACCCGGAAATCACGTGGGCCCCACCCGGAAATCACGTGGGCCCCACCCGGAAATCACGTGGGCCCCAACCGGAAATCACGTGGGCCCCACCCGGAAATCACGTGGGCCCCACCCGGAAATCACGTGGGCCCCACCCGGAAATCACGTGGGCCCCACCCGGAAATCACGTGGGCCCCAAGGGGAAATCACGTGGGCCCCACCCGGAAATCACGTGGGCCCCACCCGGAAATCACGTGGGCCCCACCCGGAAATCACGTGGGCCCCACCCGGAAATCACGTGGGCCCCACCCGGAAATCACGTGGGCCCCACCCGGAAATCACGTGGGCCCCACCCGGAAATCACGTGGGCCCCACGGGGAAATCACGCGGGCCCCACCCGGAAATCACGTGGGCACCACGGGGAAATCACGTGGGCCCCACCCGGAAATCACGTGGGCACCACGGGGAAATCACGTGGGCCCCACCCGGAAATCACGTGGGCCCCACCCGGAAATCACGTGGGCCCCACCCGGAAATCACGTGGGGCCCACCCGGAAATCACGTGGGCCCCACCCGGAAATCACGTGGGCCCCACGGGGAAATCACGTGGGCCCCACCCGGAAATCACGTGGGCACCACCCGGAAATCACGTGGGCCCCACACGGAAATCACGTGGGCCCCACCCGGAAATCACGTGGGCCCCACACGGAAATCACGTGGGCCCCACCCGGAAATCACGTGGGCCCCTCCCGGAAATCACGTGGGCCCCACCCGGAAATCACGTGGGCCCCACCCGGAAATCACGTGGGCCCCACGGGGAAATCACGTGGGCCCCACCCGGAAATCACGTGGGCCCCACCCGGAAATCACGTGGGCCCCACCCGGAAGTCACGTGGGCCCCACCCGGAAATCACGTGGGCCCCACCCGGAAATCACGTGGGCCCCACCCGGAAATCACGTGGGCCCCACCCGGAAATCACGTGGGCCCCACCCGGAAATCACGTGGGCCCCACCCGGAAATCACGTGGGCCCCACCCGGAAATCACGTGGGCCCCCAGGTGAAATCACGTGGGCCCCACAAGGAAATCACGTGGGCCCCACCCTGAAATCACGTGGGCCCCACCCGGAAATCACGTGGGCCCCACCCGGAAATCACGTGTGCCCCACGGGGAAATCACGTGGGCCCCACGGGGAAATCACGTGGGCCCCACCCGGAAATCACGTGGGCCCCACCCGGAAATCACGTGGGCCCCACCCGGAAATCACGTGGCCCCCACGGGGAAATCACGTGGGCCCCACCCGGAAATCACGTGGGCCCCACCCGGAAATCACGTGGGCCCCACCCGGAAATCACGTGGGCCCCACGGGGAAATCACGTGGGCCCCACGGGGAAATCACGTGGGCCCCACGGGGAAATCACGTGGGCCCCACGGGGAAATCACGTGGGCCCCACCCGGAAATCACGTGAGCCCCACCCGGAAATCACGTGGGCCCCACCCGGAAATCACGTGGGCCCCACCCGGAAATCACGTGGGCCCCACCCGGAAATCACGTGGGCCCCCAGGGGAAATAACGTGGGCCCCACCCGGAAATCACGTGGGCCCCACCCGGAAATCACGTGGGCCCCACCCGGAAATCACGTGGGCCCCACCCGGAAATCACGTGGGCCCCACCCGGAAATCACGTGGGCCCCACCCGGAAATCACGTGGGCCCCACCCGGAAATCACGTGGGCCCCACCCGGAAATCACGTGGGCCCCACCCGGAAATCACGTGGGCCCCACGGGGAAATCACGTGGGCCCCACCCGGAAATCACGTGGGCCCCACCCGGAAATCACGTGGGCCCCACCCGGAAATCACGTGGGCCCCACCCGGAAATCACGTGGGCCCCACCCGGAAATCACGAGGGCCCCACCCGGAAATTACGTGGGCCCCACCCGGAAATCACGTGGGCCCTACCCGGAAATCACGTGGGCCCCCAGAGGAAATCACGTGGGCCCCACCCGGAAATCACGTGGGCCCCCAGGGGAAATCACGTGGGCCCCACCCGGAAATCACGTGGGCCCCACCCGGAAATCACGTGGGCCCCACCCGGAAATCACGTGGGCCCCACGGGGAAATCACGTGGGCCCCACCCGGAAATCACGTGGGCCCCACCCGGAAATCACGTGGGCCCCACCCGGAAATCACGTGGGCCCCACCCGGAAATCACGTGGGCCCCACCCGGAAATCACGTGGGCCCCACCCGGAAATCACGTGGGCCCCACCCGGAAATCACGTGGGCCCCACCCGGAAATCACGTGGGCCCCACCCGGAAATCACGTGGGCCCCACCCGGAAATCACGTGGGCCCCACCCGGAAATCACGTGGGGCCCACCCGGAAATCACGTGGGCCCCACGGGGAAATCACGTGGGCCCCACCCGGAAATCACGTGGGCCCCACCCGGAAATCACGTGGGCCCCACACGGAAATCACGTGGGCCCCACCCGGAAATCACGTGGGCCCCACCCTGAAATCACGTGGGCCCCACCCGGAAATCACGTGGGCCCCACCCGGAAATCACGTGGGCCCCACCCGGAAATCACGTGGGCCCCACCCGGAAATCACGTGGGCCCCACCCGGAAATCACGTGGGCCCCACCCGGAAATAACGTGGGCCCCACCCGGAAATCACGTGGGCCCCCAGGGGAAATCACGTGGGCCCCACAAGGAAATCACGTGGGCCCCACCCGGAAATCACGTGGGCCCCACCCGGAAATCACGTGGGCCCCACCCGGAAATCACGTGGGCCCCACGGGGAAATCACGTGGGCCCCACCCGGAAATCACGTGGGCCCCACCCGGAAATCACGTGGGCCCCACCCGGAAATCACGTGGGCCCCACCCGGAAATCACGTGGGCCCCACCCGGAAATCACGTGGGCCCCACCCGGAAATCACGTGGGCCCCACCCGGAAATCACGTGGGCCCCACCCGGAAATCACGTGGGCCCCACCCGGAAATCACGTGGGCCCCACCCGGAAATCACGTGGGCCCCACCCGGAAATCACGTGGGCCCCAAGGGGAAATCACGTGGGCCCCACCCGGAAATCACGTGGGCCCCACCCGGAAATCACGTGGGCCCCACCCGGAAATCACGTGGGCCCCACCCGGAAATCACGTGGGCCCCACCCGGAAATCACGTGGGCCCCACGGGGAAATCACGCGGGCCCCACCCGGAAATCACGTGGGCACCACGGGGAAATCACGTGGGCCCCACCCGGAAATCACGTGGGCACCACGGGGAAATCACGTGGGCCCCACCCGGAAATCACGTGGGCCCCACCCGGAAATCACGTGGGCCCCACCCGGAAATCACGTGGGGCCCACCCGGAAATCACGTGGGCCCCACCCGGAAATCACGTGGGCCCCACGGGGAAATCACGTGGGCCCCACCCGGAAATCACGTGGGCCCCACCCGGAAATCACGTGGGCCCCACGGGGAAATCACGTGGGCCCCACCCGGAAATCACGTGGGCCCCACCCGGAAATCACGTGGGCCCCACCCGGAAATCACGTGGGCCCCACCCGGAAATCACGTGGGCCCCACCCGGAAATCACGTGGGCCCCACCCGGAAATCACGTGGGCCCCACCCGGAAATCACGTGGGCCCCACCCGGAAATCACGTGGGCCCCACCCGGAAATCACGTGGGCCCCACCCGGAAATCACGTGGGCCCCACCCGGAAATCACGTGGGGCCCACCCGGAAATCACGTGGGCCCCACGGGGAAATCACGTGGGCCCCACCCGGAAATCACGTGGGCCCCACCCGGAAATCACGTGGGCCCCACACGGAAATCACGTGGGCCCCACCCGGAAATCACGTGGGCCCCACCCTGAAATCACGTGGGCCCCACCCGGAAATCACGTGGGCCCCACCCGGAAATCACGTGGGCCCCACCCGGAAATCACGTGGGCCCCACCCGGAAATCACGTGGGCCCCACCCGGAAATCACGTGGGCCCCACCCGGAAATAACGTGGGCCCCACCCGGAAATCACGTGGGCCCCCAGGGGAAATCACGTGGGCCCCACAAGGAAATCACGTGGGCCCCACCCGGAAATCACGTGGGCCCCACCCGGAAATCACGTGGGCCCCACCCGGAAATCACGTGGGCCCCACGGGGAAATCACGTGGGCCCCACCCGGAAATCACGTGGGCCCCACCCGGAAATCACGTGGGCCCCACCCGGAAATCACGTGGGCCCCACCCGGAAATCACGTGGGCCCCACCCGGAAATCACGTGGGCCCCACCCGGAAATCACGTGGGCCCCACCCGGAAATCACGTGGGCCCCACCCGGAAATCACGTGGGCCCCACCCGGAAATCACGTGGGCCCCACCCGGAAATCACGTGGGCCCCAAGGGGAAATCACGTGGGCCCCACCCGGAAATCACGTGGGCCCCACCCGGAAATCACGTGGGCCCCACCCGGAAATCACGTGGGCCCCACCCGGAAATCACGTGGGCCCCACCCGGAAATCACGTGGGCCCCACGGGGAAATCACGCGGGCCCCACCCGGAAATCACGTGGGCACCACGGGGAAATCACGTGGGCCCCACCCGGAAATCACGTGGGCACCACGGGGAAATCACGTGGGCCCCACCCGGAAATCACGTGGGCCCCACCCGGAAATCACGTGGGCCCCACCCGGAAATCACGTGGGGCCCACCCGGAAATCACGTGGGCCCCACCCGGAAATCACGTGGGCCCCACGGGGAAATCACGTGGGCCCCACCCGGAAATCACGTGGGCACCACCCGGAAATCACGTGGGCCCCACACGGAAATCACGTGGGCCCCACCCGGAAATCACGTGGGCCCCACACGGAAATCACGTGGGCCCCACCCGGAAATCACGTGGGCCCCTCCCGGAAATCACGTGGGCCCCACCCGGAAATCACGTGGGCCCCACCCGGAAATCACGTGGGCCCCACGGGGAAATCACGTGGGCCCCACCCGGAAATCACGTGGGCCCCACCCGGAAATCACGTGGGCCCCACCCGGAAGTCACGTGGGCCCCACCCGGAAATCACGTGGGCCCCACCCGGAAATCACGTGGGCCCCACCCGGAAATCACGTGGGCCCCACCCGGAAATCACGTGGGCCCCACCCGGAAATCACGTGGGCCCCACCCGGAAATCACGTGGGCACCACGGGGAAATCACGTGGGCCCCACCCGGAAATCACGTGGGCCCCACCCGGAAATCACGTGGGCCCCACCCGGAAATCACGTGGGGCCCACCCGGAAATCACGTGGGCCCCACCCGGAAATCACGTGGGACCCACGGGGAAATCACGTGGGCCCCACCCGGAAATCACGTGGGCCCCACCCGGAAATCACGTAGGCCCCACACAGAAATCACGTGGGCCCCACCCGGAAATCACGTGGGCCCCACCCGGAAATCACGTGGGACCCACCCGGAAATCACGTGGGCCCCACCCGGAAATCACGTGGGCCCCACGGGGAAATCACGTGGGCCCCACCCGGAAATCACGTGGGCCCCACCCGGAAATCACGTGGGCCCCACCCGGAAATCACGTGGGACCCCAGGGGAAATCACGTGGGCCCCACCCGGAAATCACGTGGGCCCCACCCGGAAATCACGTGGGCCCCACCCGGAAATCACGTGGGCCCCACCCGGAAATCACGTGGGCCCCACCCGGAAATCACGTGGGCCCCCAGGGGAAATCACGTGGGCCCCACCCGGAAATCACGTGGGCCCCACCCGGAAATCACGTGGGCCCCACCCGGAAATCACGTGGGCCCCACCCGGAAATCACGTGGGCCCCACCCGGAAATCACGTGGGCCCCACCCGGAAATAACGTGGGCCCCACCCGGAAATCACGTGGGCCCCCAGGGGAAATCACGTGGGCCCCACAAGGAAATCACGTGGGCCCCACCCGGAAATCACGTGGGCCCCACCCGGAAATCACGTGGGCCCCACCCGGAAATCACGTGGGCCCCACCCGGAAATCACGTGGGCCCCACCCGGAAATCACGTGGGCCCCAAGGGGAAATCACATGGGCCCCACCCGGAAATCACGTGGGCCCCACCCGGAAATCACGTGGGCCCCACCCGGAAATCACGTGGGCCCCACCCGGAAATCACGTGGGCCCCACCCGGAAATCACGTGGGCCCCACCCGGAAATCACGTGGGCCCCACCCGGAAATCACGTGGGCCCCACCCGGAAATCACGTGGGCCCCACCCGGAAATCACGTGGGCCCCACCCGGAAATCACGTGGGCCCCACCCGGAAATCACGTGGGCCCCACCCGGAAATCACGTGGGCCCCACCCGGAAATCACGTGGGCCCCACCCGGAAATCACGTGGGCCCCACCCGGAAATCACGTGGGCCCCACCCGGAAATCACGTGGGCCCCCAGGGGAAATCACGTGGGCCCCACCCGGAAATCACGTGGGCCCCACCCGGAAATCACGTGGGCCCCACCCGGAAATCACGTGGGCCCCACCCGGAAATCACGTGGGCCCCACCCGGAAATCACGTGGGCCCCACCCGGAAATCACGTGGGCCCCACCCGGAAATCACGTGGGCCCCACCCGGAAATCACGTGGGCCCCACCCGGAAATCACGTGGGCCCCACCCGGAAATCACGTGGGCCCCACCCGGAAATCACGTGGGCCCCCCCGGAAATCACGTGGGCCCCACCCGGAAATCACGTGGGCCCCACCCGGAAATCACGTGGGCCCCACCCGGAAATCACGTGGGCCCCACGGGGAAATCACGTGGGCCCCACCCGGAAATCACGTGGGGCCCACCCGGAAATCACGTGGGCCCCACGGGGAAGTCACGTGGGCCCCACCCGGAAATCACGTGGGCCCCACCCGGAAATCACGTGGGCCCCACCCGGAAATCACGTGGGCCCCACCCGGAAATCACGTGGGCCCCACCCGGAAATCACGTGGGCCCCACCCGGAAATCACGTGGGCCCCACCCGGAAATCACGTGGGCCCCACCCGGAAATCACGTGGGCCCCCAGGGGAAATCACGTGGGCCCCTCCCGGAAATCACGTGGGCCCCCAGGGGAAATCACCTGGGCCCCACCCGGATATCACGTGGGCCCCACCCGGAAATCACGTGGGCCCCACCCGGAAATCACGTGGGCCCCACGAGGAAATCACGTGGGTCCCACCCGGAAATCACGTGGGCCCAACCCGGAAATCACGTGGGCCCCACCCGGAAATCACGTGGGCCCCACCCGGAAATCACGTGGGCCCCACCCGGAAATCACGTGGGCCCCACCCGGAAATCACGTGGGCCCCATGGGGAAATCACGTGGGCCCCACCCGGAAATCACGTGGGCCCCACCCGGAAATCACGTGGGCCCCACCCGGAAATCACGTGGGCCCCACCCCGAAATCACGTGGGCCCCACCCGGAAATCACGTGGGCCCCACCCGGAAATCACGTGGGCCCCACCCGGAAATCACGTGGGCCCCACCCGGAAATCACGTGGGCCCCACCCGGAAATCACGTGGGCCCCCAGGGGAAATCACGTGGGCCCCACCCGGAAATCACGTGGGCCCCACCCGGAAATCACGTGGGCCCCACCCGGAAATCACGTGGGCCCCACGGGGAAATCACGTGGGCCCCACCCGGAAATCACGTGGGCCCCACCCGGAAATCACGTGGGCCCCACCCGGAAATCACGTGGGCCCCACCCGGAAATCACGTGGGCCCCACCCGGAAATCACGTGGGGCCCACCCGGAAATCACGTGGGCCCCACCGGGAAATCACGTGGGCCCCACGGGGAAATCACGTGGGCCCCACCCGGAAATCACGTGGGCCCCACCCGGATATCACGTGGGCCCCACCCGGAAATCACTTGGGCCCCACCCGGAAATCACGTGGGCCCGACGGGGAAATCACGTGGGCCCCACCCGGAAATCACGTGGGCCCCACCCGGAAATCACGTGGGCCCCACCCGGAAATCACGTGGGCCCCACCCGGAAATCACGTGGGCCCCACCCGGAAATCACGTGGGCCCCACCCGGAAATCACGTGGGCCCCACCCGGAAATCACGTGGGCCCCACCCGGAAATCACGTGGGCCCCACCCGGAAATCACGTGGGCCCCACCCGGAAATCACGTGGGCCCCACCCGGAAATCACGTGGGCCCCCAGGGGAAATCACGTGGGCCCCACAAGGAAATCACGTGGGCCCCACCCGGAAATCACGTGGGCCCCACCCGGAAATCACGTGGGCCCCACCCGGAAATCACGTGGGCCCCACCCGGAAATCACGTGGGCCCCACCCGGAAATCACGTGGGCCCCACCCGGAAATCACGTGGGCCCCACCCGGAAATCACGTGGGCCCCACCCGGAAATCACGTGGGCCCCACCCGGAAATCACGTGGGCCCCACCCGGAAATCACGTGGGCCCCACCCGGAAATCACGTGGGCCCCACCCGGAAATCACGTGGGCCCCCCCGGAAATCACGTGGGCCCCACCCGGAAATCACGTGGGCCCCACCCGGAAATCACGTGGGCCCCACCCGGAAATCACGTGGGCCCCACGGGGAAATCACGTGGGCCCCACCCGGAAATCACGTGGGGCCCACCCGGAAATCACGTGGGCCCCACGGGGAAGTCACGTGGGCCCCACCCGGAAATCACGTGGGCCCCACCCGGAAATCACGTGGGCCCCACCCGGAAATCACGTGGGCCCCACCCGGAAATCACGTGGGCCCCACCCGGAAATCACGTGGGCCCCACCCGGAAATCACGTGGGCCCCACCCGGAAATCACGTGGGCCCCACCCGGAAATCACGTGGGCCCCACCCGGAAATCACGTGGGCCCCCAGGGGAAATCACGTGGGCCCCTCCCGGAAATCACGTGGGCCCCCAGGGGAAATCACGTGGGCCCCACCCGGATATCACGTGGGCCCCACCCGGAAATCACGTGGGCCCCACCCGGAAATCACGTGGGCCCCACGAGGAAATCACGTGGGTCCCACCCGGAAATCACGTGGGCCCAACCCGGAAATCACGTGGGCCCCACCCGGAAATCACGTGGGCCCCACCCGGAAATCACGTGGGCCCCAAACGGAAATCACGTGGGCCCCACCCGGAAATCACGTGGGCCCCACCCGGAAATCACGTGGGCCCCCAGGGGAAATCACGTGGGCCCCACCCGGAAATCACGTGGGCCCCACCCGGAAATCACGTGGGCCCCACCCGGAAATCACGTGGGCCCCACCCGGAAATCACGTGGGCCCCCAGGGGAAATCACGTGGGCCCCACCCGGAAATCACGTGGGCCCCACCCGGAAATCACGTGGGCCCCACCCGGAAATCACGTGGGCCCCACCCGGAAATCACGTGGGCCCCACCCGGAAATCACGTGGGCCCCACCCGGAAATCACGTGGGCCCCACCCGGAAATCACGTGGGCCCCACCCGGAAATCACGTGGGCCCCACCCGGAAATCACGTGGGCCCCCAGGGAAAATCACGTGGGCCCCACCCGGAAATCACGTGGGCCCCACCCGGAAATCACGTGGGCCCCACCCGGAAATCACGTGGCCCCCACCCGGAAATCACGTGGGCCCCACCCGGAAATCACGTGGGCCCCACCCGGAAATCACGTGGGCCCCACCCGGAAATCACGTGGGCCCCCCCGGAAATCACGTGGGCCCCACCCGGAAATCACGTGGGCCCCACCCGGAAATCACGTGGGCCCCACCCGGAAATCACGTGGGCCCCACGGGGAAATCACGTGGGCCCCACCCGGAAATCACGTGGGGCCCACCCGGAAATCACGTGGGCACCACGAGGAAATCACGTGGGCCCCACCCGGAAATCACGTGGGCCCCACCCGGAAATCACGTGGGCCCCCCCGGAAATCACGTGGGCCCCACCCGGAAATCACGTGGGCCCCACCCGGAAATCACGTGGGACCCACCCGGAAATCACGTGGGCCCCACCCGGAAATCACGTGGGCCCCACCCGGAAATCACGTGGGCCCCACCCGGAAATCACGTGGGCCCCACCCGGAAATCACGTGGGCCCCCAGGGGAAATCACGTGGGCCCCACCCGGAAATCACGTGGGCCCCACCCGGAAATCACGTGGGCCCCACCCGGAAATCACGTGGGCCCCACCCGGAAATCACGTGGGCCCCACCCGGAAATCACGTGGGCCCCACCCGGAAATCACGTGGGCCCCACCCGGAAATCACGTGGGCCCCACCCGGAAATCACGTGGGGCCCACCCGGAAATCACGTGGGCCCCACCCGGAAATCACGTGGGCCCCACCCGGAAATCACGTGGGCCCCACCCGGAAATCACGTGGGCCCCACACGGAAATCACGTGGGCCCCACCCGGAAATCACGTGGGCCCCACCCTGAAATCACGTGGGCCCCACCCGGAAATCACGTGGGCCCCACCCGGAAATCACGTGGGCCCCACCCGGAAATCACGTGGGCCCCACCCGGAAATCACGTGGGCCCCACCCGGAAATCACGTGGGCCCCACCCGGAAATCACGTGGGCCCCCAGGGGAAATCACGTGGGCCCCACAAGGAAATCACGTGGGCCCCACCCGGAAATCACGTGGGCCCCACCCGGAAATCACGTGGGCCCCACGGGGAAATCACGTGGGCCCCACCCGGAAATCACGTGGGCCCCACCCGGAAATCACGTGGGCCCCACCCGGAAATCACGTGGGCCCCACCCGGAAATCACGTGGGCCCCACCCGGAAATCACGTGGGCCCCACCCTGAAATCACGTGGGCCCCACCCGGAAATCACGTGGGCCCCACCCGGAAATCACGTGGGCCCCACCCGGAAATCACGTGGGCCCCACCCGGAAATCACGTGGGCCCCACCCGGAAATCACGTGGGCCCCCAGGGGAAATCACGTGGGCCCCACAAGGAAATCACGTGGGCCCCACCCGGAAATCACGTGGGCCCCACCCGGAAATCACGTGGGCCCCACCCGGAAATCACGTGGGCCCCACGGGGAAATCACGTGGGCCCCACCCGGAAATCACGTGGGCCCCACCCGGAAATCACGTGGGCCCCACCCGGAAATCACGTGGGCCCCACCCGGAAATCACGTGGGCCCCACCCGGAAATCACGTGGGCCCCACCCGGAAATCACGTGGGCCCCACCCGGAAATCACGTGGGCCCCACCCGGAAATCACGTGGGCCCCACGGGGAAATCACGTGGGCCCCACCCGGAAATCACGTGGGCCCCACCCGGAAATCACGTGGGCCCCACACGGAAATCACGTGGGCCCCACCCGGAAATCACGTGGGCCCCACCCGGAAATCACGTGGGCCCCACCCGGAAATCACGTGGGCCCCACCCGGAAATCACGTGGGCCCCACCCGGAAATCACGTGGGCCCCACGGGGAAATCAGGTGGGCCCCACCCGGAAATCACGTGGGCACCACGGGGAAATCACGTGGGCCCCACCCGGAAATCACGTGGGCACCACGGGGAAATCACGTGGGCCCCACCCGGAAATCACGTGGGCCCCACCCGGAAATCACGTGGGCCCCACCGCGAAATCACGTGGGGCCCACCCGGAAATCACGTGGGCCCCACCCGGAAATCACGTGGGCCCCACGGGGAAATCACGTGGGCCCCACCCGGAAATCACGTGGGCACCACTCGGAAATCACGTGGGCCCCACACGGAAATCACGTGGGCCCCACCCGGAAATCACGTGGGCCCCACACGGAAATCACGTGGGCCCCACCCGGAAATCACGTGGGCCCCACTCGGAAATCACGTGGGCCCCACCCGGAAATCACGTGGGCCCCACCCGGAAATCACGTGGGCCCCACGGGGAAATCACGTGGGCCCCACCCGGAAATCACGTGGGCCCCACCCGGAAATCACGTGGGCCCCACCCGGAAGTCACGTGGGCCCCACCCGGAAATCACGTGGGCCCCACCCGGAAATCACGTGGGCCCCACCCGGAAATCACGTGGGCCCCACCCGGAAATCACGTGGGCCCCACCCGGAAATCACGTGGGCCCCACCCGGAAATCACGTGGGCCCCACCTGGAAATCACGTGGGCACCACGGGGAAATCACGTGGGCCCCACCCGGAAATCACGTGGGCCCCACCCGGAAATCACGTGGGCCCCACCCGGAAATCACGTGGGGCCCACCCGGAAATCACGTGGGCCCCACCCGGAAATCACGTGGGCCCCACGGGGAAAACACGTGGGCCCCACCCGGAAATCACGTGGGCCCCACCCGGAAATCACGTAGGCCCCACACGGAAATCACGTGGGCCCCACCCGGAAATCACGTGGGCCCCACCCGGAAATCACGTGGGACCCACCCGGAAATCACGTGGGCCCCACCCGTAAATCACGTGGGCCCCACGGGGAAATCACGTGGGCCCCACCCGGAAATCACGTGGGCCCCACCCGGAAATCACGTGGGCCCCACCCGGAAATCACGTGGGACCCCAGGGGAAATCACGTGGGCCCCACCCGGAAATCACGTGGGCCCCACCCGGAAATCACGTGGGCCCCACCCGGAAATCACGTGGGCCCCACCCGGAAATCACGTGGGCCCCACCCGGAAATCACGTGGGCCCCACCCGGAAATCACGTGGGCCCCACCCGGAAATCACGTGGGCCCCACCCGGAAATCACGTGGGCCCCACCCGGAAATCACGTGGGCCCCACCCGGAAATCACGTGGGCCCCACCCGGAAATCACGTGGGGCCCACCCGGAAATCACGTGGGCCCCACCCGGAAATCACGTGGGCCCCACGGGGAAATCACGTGGGCCCCACCCGGAAATCACGTGGCCCCACCCGGAAATCACGTGGGCCCCACCCTGAAATCACGTGGGCCCCACCCGGAAATCACGTGGGCCCCACCCGGAAATCACGTGGGCCCCACCCGGAAATCACGTGGGCCCCACGCGGAAATCACGTGGGCCCCACTCGGAAATCACGTGGGCCCCACCCGGAAATCACGTGGGCCCCCAGGGGAAATCACGTGGGCCCCACCCGGAAATCACGTGGGCCCCACCCGGAAATCACGTGGGACCCCAGGGGAAATCACGTGGGCCCCACCCGGAAATCACGTGGGCCCCACCCGGAAATCACGTGGGCCCCACCCGGAAATCACGTGGGCCCCACCCGGAAATCACGTGGGCCCCACCCGGAAATCACGTGGGCCCCACCCGGAAATCACGTGGGCCCCACCCGGAAATCACGTGGGCCCCACCCGGAAATCACGTGGGCCCCACCCGGAAATCACGTGGGCCCCACCCGGAAATCACGTGGGCCCCACTCGGAAATCACGTGGGCCCCACCCGGAAATCACGTGGGCCCCCAGGGGAAATCACGTGGGCCCCACCCGGAAATCACGTGGGCCCCACCCGGAAATCACGTGGGCCCCACCCGGAAATCACGTGGGCCCCACCCGGAAATCACGTGGGCCCCACCCTGAAATCACGTGGGCCCCACCCGGAAATCACGTGGGCCCCACCCTGAAATCACGTGGGCCCCACCCGGAAATCACGTGGGCCCCACCCGGAAATCACGTGGGCCCCACCCGGAAATCACGTGGGCCCCACCCGGAAATCACGTGGGCCCCACTCGGAAATCACGTGGGCCCCACCCGGAAATCACGTGGGCCCCCAGGGGAAATCACGTGGGCCCCACCCGGAAATCACGTGGGGCCCACCCGGAAATCACGTGGGCCCCACCCGGAAATCACGTGGGCCCCACCCGGAAATCACGTGGGCCCCACCCGGAAATCACGTGGGCCCCACCCGGAAATCACGTGGGCCCCACGGGGAAATCACGTGGGCCCCACCCGGAAATCACGTGGGGCCCACCCGGAAATCACGTGGGCCCCACGGGGAAATCACGTGGGCCCCACGGGGAAATCACGTGGGCCCCACCCGGAAATCACGTGGGCCCCACCCGGAAATCACGTGGGCCCCACCCGGAAATCACGTGGGCCCCACCCGGAAATCACGTGGGCCCCACCCGGAAATCACGTGGGCCCCACCCGGAAATCACGTGGGCCCCACCCGGAAATCACGTGGGCCCTACCCGGAAATCACGTGGGCCCCCAGGGGAAATCACGTGGGCCCCACCCGGAAATCACGTGGGCCCCCAGGGGAAATCACGTGGGCCCCACCCGGATATCACGTGGGCCCCACCCGGAAATCACGTGGGCCCCACCCGGAAATCACGTGGGCCCCACGGGGAAATCACGTGGGTCCCACCCGGAAATCACGTGGGCCCCACCCGGAAATCACGTGGGCCCCACCCGGAAATCACGTGGGCCCCACCCGGAAATCACGTGGGCCCCACCCGGAAATCACGTGGGCCCCACCCGGAAATCACGTGGGCCCCACGGGGAAATCACGTGGGCCCCACCCGGAAATCACGTGGGCCCCACCCGGAAATCACGTGGGCCCCACCCGGAAGTCACGTGGGCCCCACCCGGAAATCACGTGGGCCCCACCCGGAAATCACGTGGGCCCCACCCGGAAATCACGTGGGCCCCACCCGGAAATCACGTGGGCCCCACCCGGAAATCACGTGGGCCCCACCCGGAAATCACGTGGGCCCCCAGGGGAAATCACGTGGGCCCCACCCGGAAATCACGTGGGCCCCACCCGGAAATCACGTGGGCCCCACCCGGAAATCACGTGGGCCCCACGGGGAAATCACGTGGGCCCCACGGGGAAATCACGTGGGCCCCACCCGGAAATCACGTGGGCCCCACCCGGAAATCACGTGGGCCCCACCCGGAAATCACGTGGGGCCCACCCGGAAATCACGTGGGCCCCACGGGGAAATCACGTGGGCCCCACCCGGAAATCACGTGGGCCCCACCCGGAAATCACGTGGGCCCCACCCGGAAATCACGTGGGCCCCAACCGGAAATCACGTGGGCCCCACCCAGAAATCACGTGGGCCCGACGGGGAAATCACGTGGGCCCCACCCGGAAATCACGTGGGCCCCACCCGGAAATCACGTGGGCCCCACCCGGAAATCACGTGGGCCCCACCCGGAAATCACGTGGGCCCCACCCGGAAATCACGTGGGCCCCACCCGGAAATCACGTGGGCCCCACCCGGAAATCACGTGGGCCCCACCCGGAAATCACGTGGGCCCCACCCGGAAATCACGTGGGCCCCACCCGGAAATCACGTGGGCCCCCAGGGGAAATCACTTGGGCCCCACCCGGAAATCACGTGGGCCCCACCCGGAAATCACGTGGGCCCCACCCGGAAATCACGTGGGCCCCACGGGGAAATCACGTGGGCCCCACCCGGAAATCACGTGGGCCCCACCCGGAAATCACGTGGGCCCCACGGGGAAATCACGTGGGCCCCACCCGGAAATCACGTGGGCCCCACCCGGATATCACGTGGGCCCCACCCGGAAATCACGTGGGCCCCACCCGGAAATCACGTGGGCCCCACGGGGAAATCACGTGGGTCCCACCCGGAAATCACGTGGGCCCCACCCGTAAATCACGTGGGCCCCACCCGGAAATCACGTGGGCCCCACCCGGAAATCACGTGGGCCCCACCCGGAAATCACGTGGGCCCCACCCGGAAATCACGTGGGCCCCACGGGGAAATCACGTGGGCCCCACCCGGAAATCACGTGGGCCCCACCCGGAAATCACGTGGGCCCCACCCGGAAATCACGTGGGCCCCACCCGGAATTCACGTGGGCCCCACCCGGAAATCACGTGGGCCCCCAGGGGAAATCACGTGGGCCCCACCCGGAAATCACGTGGGCCCCACCCGGAAATCACGTGGGCCCCACCCGGAAATCACGTGGGCCCCACCCGGAAATCACGTGGGCCCCACCCGGAAATCACGTGGGCCCCACCCGGAAATCACGTGGGCCCCACCCGGAAATCACGTGGGCCCCACCCGGAAATCACGTGGGCCCCACCCGGAAATCACGTGGGCCCCACCCGGAAATCACGTGGGCCCCACCCGGAAATCACGTGGGCCCCACACGGAAATCACGTGGGCCCCACCCGGAAATCACGTGGGCCCCACCCTGAAATCACGTGGGCCCCACCCGGAAATCACGTGGGCCCCACCCGGAAATCACGTGGGCCCTACCCGGAAATCACGTGGGCCCCACCCGGAAATCACGTGGGCCCCACCCGGAAATCACGTGGGCCCCACCCGGAAATCACGTGGGCCCCACCCGGAAATCACGTGGGCCCCCAGGGGAAATCACGTGGGCCCCACAAGTAAATCACGTGGGCCCCACCCGGAAATCACGTGGGCCCCACCCGGAAATCACGTGGGCCCCACCCGGAAATCACGTGGGCCCCACCCGGAAATCACGTGGGCCCCACCCGGAAATCACGTGGGCCCCACCCGGAAATCACGTGGGCCCCACCCGGAAATCACGTGGGCCCCACCCGGAAATCACGTGGGCCCCACCCGGAAATCACGTGGGCCCCACCCGGAAATCACGTGGGCCCCACCCGGAAATCACGTGGGCCCCACCCGGAAATCACGTGGGCCCCACCCGGAAATCACGTGGGCCCCACCCGGAAATCACGTGGGCCCCACCCGGAAATCACGTGGGCCCCACCCGGAAATCACGTGGGCCCCACCCGGAAATCACGTGGGCCCCACCCGGAAATCACGTGGGCCCCACCCGGAAATCACGTGGGCCCCACGGGGAAATCACGTGGGCCCCACCCGGAAATCACGTGGGCCCCACCCGGAAATCACGTGGGCCCCACCCGGAAATCACGTGGGCCCCACCCGGAAATCACGTGGGCCCCACCCGGAAATCACGTGGGCCCCACCCGGAAATCACGTGGGCCCCACCCGGAAATCACTTGGGCCCCACCCGGAAATCACGTGGGCCCCACGGGGAAATCACGTGGGCCCCACCCGGAAATCACGTGGGCCCCACCCGGAAATCACGTGGGCCCCACCCGGAAATCACGTGGGCCCCACCCGGAAATCACGTGGGCCCCACCCGGAAATCACGTGGGCCCCACGGGGAAATCAGGTGGGCCCCACCCGGAAATCACGTGGGCACCACGGGGAAATCACGTGGGCCCCACCCGGAAATCACGTGGGCCCCACGGGGAAATCACGTGGGCCCCACCCGGAAATCACGTGGGCCCCACCCGGAAATCACGTGGGCCCCACCGGGAAATCACGTGGGGCCCACCCGGAAATCACGTGGGCCCCACCCGGAAATCACGTGGGCCCCACGGGGAAATCACGTGGGCCCCACCCGGAAATCACGTGGGCACCACCCGGAAATCACGTGGGCCCCACACGGAAATCACGTGGGCCCCACCCGGAAATCACGTGGGCCCCACACGGAAATCACGTGGGCCCCACCCGGAAATCACGTGGGCCCCACCCGGAAATCACGTGGGCCCCACCCGGAAATCACGTGGGCCCCACCCGGAAATCACGTGGGCCCCACGGGGAAATCACGTGGGCCCCACCCGGAAATCACGTGGGCCCCACCCGGAAATCACGTGGGCCCCACCCGGAAGTCACGTGGGCCCCACCCGGAAATCACGTGGGCCCCACCCGGAAATCACGTGGGCCCCACCCGGAAATCACGTGGGCCCCACCCGGAAATCACGTGGGCCCCACCCGGAAATCACGTGGGCCCCACCCGGAAATCACGTGGGCCCCACCCGGAAATCACGTGGGCACCATGGGGAAATCACGTGGGCCCCACCCGGAAATCACGTGGGCCCCACCCGGAAATCACGTGGGCCCCACCCGGAAATCACGTGGGGCCCACCCGGAAATCACGTGGGCCCCACCCGGAAATCACGTGGGCCCCACGGGGAAAATACGTGGGCCCCACCCGGAAATCACGTGGGCCCCACCCGGAAATCACGTGGGCCCCACCCGGAAATCACGTGGGCCCCACCCGGAAATCACGTGGGCCCCACCCGGAAATCACGTGAGCCCCACCCGGAAATCACGTGGGCCCCACGGGGAAATCACGTGGGCCCCACCCGGAAATCACGTGGGCCCCACCCGGAAATCACGTGGGCCCCACGGGGAAATCACGTGGGCCCCACCCGGAAATCACGTGGGCCCCACCCGGAAATCACGTGGGCCCCACCCGGAAATCACGTGGGCCCCACCCGGAAATCACGTGGGCCCCACCCGGAAATCACGTGGGCCCCACCCGGAAATCACGTGGGCCCCACCCGGAAATCACGTGGGCCCCCAGGGGAAATCACGTGGGCCCCACCCGGAAATCACGTGGGCCCCACCCGGAAATCACGTGGGCCCCACCCGGAAATCACGTGGGCCCGACGGGGAAATCACGTGGGCCCCACCCGGAAATCACGTGGGCCCCACCCGGAAATCACGTGGGCCCCACCCGGAAATCACGTGGGCCCCACCCGGAAATCACGTGGGCCCCACCCGGAAATCACGTGGGCCCCACCCGGAAATCACGTGGGCCCCACCCGGAAATCACGTGGGCCCCACCCGGAAATCACGTGGGCCCCACCCGGAAATCACGTGGGCCCCACCCGGAAATCACGTGGGCCCCCAGGGGAAATCACTTGGGCCCCACCCGGAAATCACGTGGGCCCCACCCGGAAATCACGTGGGCCCCACCCGGAAATCACGTGGGCCCCACGGGGAAATCACGTGGGCCCCACCCGGAAATCACGTGGGCCCCACGGGGAAATCACGTGGGTCCCACCCGGAAATCACGTGGGCCCCACCCGGAAATCACGTGGGCCCCACCCGGAAATCACGTGGGCCCCACCCGGAAATCACGTGGGCCCCACCCGGAAATCACGTGGGCCCCACGGGGAAATCACGTGGGCCCCACCCGGAAATCACGTGGGCCCCACCCGGAAATCACGTGGGCCCCACCCGGAAATCACGTGGGCCCCACCCGGAAATCACGTGGGCCCCACCCGGAAATCACGTGGGCCCCACCCGGAAATCACGTGGGCCCCACCCGGAAATCACGTGGGCCCCACCCGGAAATCACGTGGGCCCCACCCGGAAATCACGTGGGCCCCCAGGGGAAATCACGTGGGCCCCACCCGGAAATCACGTGGGCCCCACCCGGAAATCACGTGGGCCCCACCCGGAAATCACGTGGGCCCCACGGGGAAATCACGTGGGCCCCACCCGGAAATCACGTGGGCCCCACCCGGAAATCACGTGGGCCCCCAGGGGAAATCACGTGGGCCCCACCCGGAAATCACGTGGGCCCCACCCGGAAATCACGTGGGCCCCACCCGGAAATCACGTGGGCCCCACGGGGAAATCACGTGGGCCCCACCCGGAAATCACGTGGGCCCCACCCGGAAATCACGTGGGCCCCACCCGGAAATCACGTGGGCCCCACCCGGAAATCACGTGGGCCCCACCCGGAAATCACGTGGGCCCCACCCGGAAATCACGTGGGCCCCACCCGGAAATCACGTGGGCCCCACCCGGAAATCACGTGGGCCCCACCCGGAAATCACGTGGGCCCCACCCGGAAATCACGTGGGCCCCACCCGGAAATCACGTGGGCCCCACCCGGAAATCACGTGGGCCCCACCCGGAAATCACGTGGGCCCCACCCGGAAATCACGTGGGCCCCACCCGGAAATCACGTGGGCCCCACCCAGAAATCACGTGGGGCCCACCCGGAAATCACGTGGGCCCCACGGGGAAATCACGTGGGCCCCACCCGGAAATCACGTGGGCCCCACCCGGAAATCACGTGGGCCCCACCCGGAAATCACGTGGGCCCCACCCGGAAATCACGTGGGCCCCACCCGGAAATCACGTGGGCCCCACCCGGAAATCACGTGGGCCCCACCCGGAAATCACGTGGGCCCCACCCGGAAATCACGTGGGCCCTACCCGGAAATCACGTGGGCCCCCAGGGGAAATCACGTGGGCCCCACCCGGAAATCACGTGGGCCCCACCCGGAAATCACGTGGGCCCCACCCGGAAATCACGTGGGCCCCACCCGGAAATCACGTGGGCCCCACCCGGAAATCACGTGGGCCCCACCCGGAAATCACGTGGGCCCCACCCGGAAATCACGTGAGCCCCACCCGGAAATCACGTGGGCCCCACGGGGAAATCACGTGGGCCCCACCCGGAAATCACGTGGGCCCCACCCGGAAATCACGTGGGCCCCACGGGGAAATCACGTGGGCCCCACCCGGAAATCACGTGGGCCCCACCCGGAAATCACGTGGGCCCCACCCGGAAATCACGTGGGCCCCACCCGGAAATCACGTGGGCCCCACCCGGAAATCACGTGGGCCCCACCCGGAAATCACGTGGGCCCCACCCGGAAATCACGTGGGCCCCACCCGGAAATCACGTGGGCCCCACCCGGAAATCACGTGGGCCCCACACGGAAATCACGTGGGCCCCACACGGAAATCACGTGGGCCCCACCCGGAAATCACGTGGGCCCCACGGGGAAATCACGTGGGCCCCACGCAGAAATCACGTGGGCCCCACGGGGAAATCACGTGGGCCCCACCCGGAAATCACGTGGGCCCCACGGGGAAATCACGTGGGCCCCACCCGGAAATCACGTGGGCCCCACCCGGAAATCACGTGGGCCCCACCCGGAAATCACGTGGGCCCCACCCGGAAATCACGTGGGCCCCACGGGGAAATCACGTGGGCCCTACCCGGAAATCACGTGGGTCCCACCCGGAAATCACGTGGGCCCCACCCGGAAATCACGTGGGCCCCACCCGGAAATCACGTGGGCCCAACCCGGAAATCACGTGGGCCCCACCTGGAAATCACGTGGGCCCCACCCGGAAATCACGTGGGCCCCCAGGGGAAATCACGTGGGCCCCACCCTGAAATCACGTGGGCCCCACCCGGAAATCACGTGGGCCCCACCCGGAAATAACGTGGGCCCCACCCGGAAATCACGTGGGCCCCACCCGGAAATCACGTGGGCCCCACCGGGAAATCACGTGGGCCCCACCCGGAAATCAAGTGGGCCCCACCCGGAAATCACGTGGGCCCCACCCGGAAATCACGTGGGCCCCCAGGGGAAATCATGTGGGCCCCACCCGGAAATCACGTGGGCCCCACCCGGAAATCACGTGGGCCCCACCCGGAAATCACTTGGGCCCCACCCGGAAATCACGTGGGCCCCACCCGGAAATCACGTGGGCCCCATCCGGAAATCACGTGGGCCCCACGGGGAAATCACGTGGGCCCCACCCGGAAATCACGTGGGGCCCACCCGGAAATCACGTGGGCCCCACCCGGAAATCACGTGGGCCCCACCCGGAAATCACGTGGGCCCCACCCGGAAATCACGTGGGCCCCCAGGGGAAATCACGTGGGCCCCACCCGGAAATCACGTGGGCCCCACCCGGAAATCACGTGGGCCCCCAGGGGAAATCACGTGGGCCCCACCCGGATATCACGTGGGCCCCACCCGGAAATCACGTGGGCCCCACCCGGAAATAACGTGGGCCCCACGGGGAAATCACGTGGGCCCCACCCGGAAATCACGTGGGCCCCACCCGGAAATCACGTGGGCCCCCAGGGGAAATCACGTGGGCCCCACCCGGAAATCACGTGGGCCCCACCCGGAAATCACGTGGGCCCCACCCGGAAATCACGTGGGCCCCACCCGGAAATCACGTGGGCCCCACCCGGAAATCACGTGGGCCCCACCCGGAAATCACGTGGGCCCCACCCGGAAATCACGTGGGCCCCACCCGGAAATCACGTGGGCCCCACCCGGAAATCACGTGGGCCCCACGGGGAAATCACGTGGGCCCCACCCGGAAATCACGTGGGCCCCACCCGGAAATCACGTGGGCCCCACCCGGAAATCACGTGGGCCCCACCCGGAAATCACGTGGGCCCCACCCTGAAATCACGTGGGCCCCACCCGGAAATCACGTGGGCCCCACCCGGAAATCACGTGGGCCCCACCCGGAAATCACGTGGGCCCCACCCGGAAATCACGTGGGCCCACCCGGAAATCACGTGGGCCCCACCCGGAAATCACGTGGGCCCCACCCGGAAATCACGTGGGCCCCCAGGTGAAATCACGTGGGCCCCACAAGGAAATCACGTGGGCCCCACCCTGAAATCACGTGGGCCCCACCCGGAAATCACGTGGGCACCACCCGGAAATCACGTGGGCCCCACCCGGAAATCACGTGTGCCCCACGGGGAAATCACGTGGGCCCCACCCGGAAATCACGTGGGCCCCACCCGGAAATCACGTGGGCCCCACCCGGAAATCACGTGGGCCCCACCCGGAAATCACGTGGGCCCCACCCGGAAATCACGTGGGCCCCACCCGGAAATCACGTGGCCCCCACGGGGAAATCACGTGGGCCCCACCCGGAAATCACGTGGGCCCCACCCGGAAATCACGTGGGCCCCACCCGGAAATCACGTGGGCCCCACCCGGAAATCACGTGGGCCCCACGGGGAAATCACGTGGGCCCCACGGGGAAATCACGTGGGCCCCACCCGGAAATCACGTGGGCCCCACCCGGAAATCACGTGAGCCCCACCCGGAAATCACATGGGCCCCACCCGGAAATCACGTGGGCCCCACCCGGAAATCACGTGGGCCCCACCCGGAAATCACGTGGGCCCCCAGGGGAAATCACGTGGGCCCCACCCGGAAATCACGTGGGCCCCACCCGGAAATCACGTGGGCCCCACCCGGAAATCACGTGGGCCCCACCCGGAAATCACGTGGGCCCCACCCGGAAATCACGTGGGCCCCACCCGGAAATCACGTGGGCCCCACCCGGAAATCACGTGGGCCCCACCCGGAAATCACGTGGGCCCCACCCGGAAATCACGTGGGCCCCACCCGGAAATCACGTGGGCCCCACCCGGAAATCACGTGGGCCCCACGGGGAAATCACGTGGGCCCCACCCGGAAATCACGTGGGCCCCACCCGGAAATCACGTGGGCCCCACCCGGAAATCACGTGGGCCCCACCCGGAAATCACGTGGGCCCCACCCGGAAATCACGAGGGCCGCACCCGGAAATTACGTGGGCCCCACCCGGAAATCACGTGGGCCCTACCCGGAAATCACGTGGGCCCCCAGAGGAAATCACGTGGGCCCCACCCGGAAATCACGTGGGCCCCACCCGGAAATCACGTGGGCCCCACCCGGAAATCACGTGGGCCCCACCCGGAAATCACGTGGGCCCCACCCGGAAATCACGTGGGCCCCACCCGGAAATCACGTGGGCCCCACGGGGAAATCACGTGGGCCCCACCCGGAAATCACGTGGGCCCCACCCGGAAATCACGTGGGCCCCACCCGGAAATCACGTGGGCCCCACCCGGAAATCACGTGGGCCCCACCCGGAAATCACGTGGGCCCCACCCGGAAATCACGTGGGCCCCACCCGGAAATCACGTGGGCCCCACCCGGAAATCACGTGGGCCCCACCCGGAAATCACGTGGGCCCCACCCGGAAATCACGTGGGGCCCACCCGGAAATCACGTGGGCCCCACGGGGAAATCACGTGGGCCCCACCCGGAAATCACGTGGGCCCCACCCGGAAATCACGTGGGCCCCACACGGAAATCACGTGGGCCCCACCCGGAAATCACGTGGGCCCCCAGGGGAAATCACGTGGGCCCCACAAGGAAATCACGTGGGCCCCACCCGGAAATCACGTGGGCCCCACCCGGAAATCACGTGGGCCCCACCCGGAAATCACGTGGGCCCCACGGGGAAATCACGTGGGCCCCACCCGGAAATCACGTGGGCCCCACCCGGAAATCACGTGGGCCCCACCCGGAAATCACGTGGGCCCCACCCGGAAATCACGTGGGCCCCACCCGGAAATCACGTGGGCCCCACCCGGAAATCACGTGGGCCCCACCCGGAAATCACGTGGGCCCCACCCGGAAATCACGTGGGCCCCAAGGGGAAATCACGTGGGCCCCACCCGGAAATCACGTGGGCCCCACCCGGAAATCACGTGGGCCCCACCCGGAAATCACGTGGGCCCCACCCGGAAATCACGTGGGCCCCACCCGGAAATCACGTGGGCCCCACCCGGAAATCACGTGGGCCCCACCCGGAAATCACGTGGGCCCCACGGGGAAATCACGCGGGCCCCACCCGGAAATCACGTGGGCACCACGGGGAAATCACGTGGGCCCCACCCGGAAATCACGTGGGCACCACGGGGAAATCACGTGGGCCCCACCCGGAAATCACGTGGGCCCCACCCGGAAATCACGTGGGCCCCACCCGGAAATCACGTGGGGCCCACCCGGAAATCACGTGGGCCCCACCCGGAAATCACGTGGGCCCCACGGGGAAATCACGTGGGCCCCACCCGGAAATCACGTGGGCACCACCCGGAAATCACGTGGGCCCCACACGGAAATCACGTGGGCCCCACCCGGAAATCACGTGGGCCCCACACGGAAATCACGTGGGCCCCACCCGGAAATCACGTGGGCCCCTCCCGGAAATCACGTGGGCCCCACCCGGAAATCACGTGGGCCCCACCCGGAAATCACGTGGGCCCCACGGGGAAATCACGTGGGCCCCACCCGGAAATCACGTGGGCCCCACCCGGAAATCACGTGGGCCCCACCCGGAAGTCACGTGGGCCCCACCCGGAAATCACGTGGGCCCCACCCGGAAATCACGTGGGCCCCACCCGGAAATCACGTGGGCCCCACCCGGAAATCACGTGGGCCCCACCCGGAAATCACGTGGGCCCCACCCGGAAATCACGTGGGCCCCACCCGGAAATCACGTGGGCCCCCAGGTGAAATCACGTGGGCCCCACAAGGAAATCACGTGGGCCCCACCCTGAAATCACGTGGGCCCCACCCGGAAATCACGTGGGCCCCACCCGGAAATCACGTGGGCCCCACCCGGAAATCACGTGTGCCCCACGGGGAAATCACGTGGGCCCCACCCGGAAATCACGTGGGCCCCACCCGGAAATCACGTGGGCCCCACCCGGAAATCACGTGGGCCCCACCCGGAAATCACGTGGGCCCCACCCGGAAATCACGTGGGCCCCACCCGGAAATCACGTGGCCCCCACGGGGAAATCACGTGGGCCCCACCCGGAAATCACGTGGGCCCCACCCGGAAATCACGTGGGCCCCACCCGGAAATCACGTGGGCCCCACCCGGAAATCACGTGGGCCCCACGGGGAAATCACGTGGGCCCCACGGGGAAATCACGTGGGCCCCACCCGGAAATCACGTGGGCCCCACCCGGAAATCACGTGAGCCCCACCCGGAAATCACATGGGCCCCACCCGGAAATCACGTGGGCCCCACCCGGAAATCACGTGGGCCCCACCCGGAAATCACGTGGGCCCCCAGGGGAAATCACGTGGGCCCCACCCGGAAATCACGTGGGCCCCACCCGGAAATCACGTGGGCCCCACCCGGAAATCACGTGGGCCCCACCCGGAAATCACGTGGGCCCCACCCGGAAATCACGTGGGCCCCACCCGGAAATCACGTGGGCCCCACCCGGAAATCACGTGGGCCCCACCCGGAAATAACGTGGGCCCCACCCGGAAATCACGTGGGCCCCCAGGGGAAATCACGTGGGCCCCACCCGGAAATCACGTGGGCCCCACCCGGAAATCACGTGGGCCCCACCCGGAAATCACGTGGGCCCCACCCGGAAATCACGTGGGCCCCACCCGGAAATCACGTGGGCCCCACCCGGAAATCACGTGGGCCCCACCCGGAAATCACGTGGGCCCCACCCGGAAATCACGTGGGCCCCACGGGGAAATCACGTGGGCCCCACCCGGAAATCACGTGGGCCCCACCCGGAAATCACGTGGGCCCCACCCGGAAATCACGTGGGCCCCACCCGGAAATCACGTGGGCCCCACCCGGAAATCACGAGGGCCCCACCCGGAAATTACGTGGGCCCCACCCGGAAATCACGTGGGCCCTACCCGGAAATCACGTGGGCCCCCAGAGGAAATCACGTGGGCCCCACCCGGAAATCACGTGGGCCCCACCCGGAAATCACGTGGGCCCCACCCGGAAATCACGTGGGCCCCACCCGGAAATCACGTGGGCCCCACCCGGAAATCACGTGGGCCCCACCCGGAAATCACGTGGGCCCCACGGGGAAATCACGTGGGCCCCACCCGGAAATCACGTGGGCCCCACCCGGAAATCACGTGGGCCCCACCCGGAAATCACGTGGGCCCCACCCGGAAATCACGTGGGCCCCACCCGGAAATCACGTGGGCCCCACCCGGAAATCACGTGGGCCCCACCCGGAAATCACGTGGGCCCCACCCGGAAATCACGTGGGCCCCCAGGGGAAATCACGTGGGCCCCACAAGGAAATCACGTGGGCCCCACCCGGAAATCACGTGGGCCCCACCCGGAAATCACGTGGGCCCCACCCGGAAATCACGTGGGCCCCACGGGGAAATCACGTGGGCCCCACCCGGAAATCACGTGGGCCCCACCCGGAAATCACGTGGGCCCCACCCGGAAATCACGTGGGCCCCACCCGGAAATCACGTGGGCCCCACCCGGAAATCACGTGGGCCCCACCCGGAAATCACGTGGGCCCCACCCGGAAATCACGTGGGCCCCACCCGGAAATCACGTGGGCCCCAAGGGGAAATCACGTGGGCCCCACCCGGAAATCACGTGGGCCCCACCCGGAAATCACGTGGGCCCCACCCGGAAATCACGTGGGCCCCACCCGGAAATCACGTGGGCCCCACCCGGAAATCACGTGGGCCCCACCCGGAAATCACGTGGGCCCCACCCGGAAATCACGTGGGCCCCACGGGGAAATCACGCGGGCCCCACCCGGAAATCACGTGGGCACCACGGGGAAATCACGTGGGCCCCACCCGGAAATCACGTGGGCACCACGGGGAAATCACGTGGGCCCCACCCGGAAATCACGTGGGCCCCACCCGGAAATCACGTGGGCCCCACCCGGAAATCACGTGGGGCCCACCCGGAAATCACGTGGGCCCCACCCGGAAATCACGTGGGCCCCACGGGGAAATCACGTGGGCCCCACCCGGAAATCACGTGGGCACCACCCGGAAATCACGTGGGCCCCACACGGAAATCACGTGGGCCCCACCCGAAAATCACGTGGGCCCCACACGGAAATCACGTGGGCCCCACCCGGAAATCACGTGGGCCCCTCCCGGAAATCACGTGGGCCCCACCCGGAAATCACGTGGGCCCCACCCGGAAATCACGTGGGCCCCACGGGGAAATCACGTGGGCCCCACCCGGAAATCACGTGGGCCCCACCCGGAAATCACGTGGGCCCCACCCGGAAGTCACGTGGGCCCCACCCGGAAATCACGTGGGCCCCACCCGGAAATCACGTGGGCCCCACCCGGAAATCACGTGGGCCCCACCCGGAAATCACGTGGGCCCCACCCGGAAATCACGTGGGCCCCACCCGGAAATCACGTGGGCCCCACCCGGAAATCACGTGGGCCCCCAGGTGAAATCACGTGGGCCCCACAAGGAAATCACGTGGGCCCCACCCTGAAATCACGTGGGCCCCACCCGGAAATCACGTGGGCCCCACCCGGAAATCACGTGGGCCCCACCCGGAAATCACGTGTGCCCCACGGGGAAATCACGTGGGCCCCACCCGGAAATCACGTGGGCCCCACCCGGAAATCACGTGGGCCCCACCCGGAAATCACGTGGGCCCCACCCGGAAATCACGTGGGCCCCACCCGGAAATCACGTGGGCCCCACCCGGAAATCACGTGGCCCCCACGGGGAAATCACGTGGGCCCCACCCCGAAATCACGTGGGCCCCACCCGGAAATCACGTGGGCCCCACCCGGAAATCACGTGGGCCCCACCCGGAAATCACGTGGGCCCCACGGGGAAATCACGTGGGCCCCACGGGGAAATCACGTGGGCCCCACCCGGAAATCACGTGGGCCCCACCCGGAAATCACGTGAGCCCCACCCGGAAATCACATGGGCCCCACCCGGAAATCACGTGGGCCCCACCCGGAAATCACGTGGGCCCCACCCGGAAATCACGTGGGCCCCCAGGGGAAATCACGTGGGCCCCACCCGGAAATCACGTGGGCCCCACCCGGAAATCACGTGGGCCCCACCCGGAAATCACGTGGGCCCCACCCGGAAATCACGTGGGCCCCACCCGGAAATCACGTGGGCCCCACCCGGAAATCACGTGGGCCCCACCCGGAAATCACGTGGGCCCCACCCGGAAATAACGTGGGCCCCACCCGGAAATCACGTGGGCCCCCAGGGGAAATCACGTGGGCCCCACCCGGAAATCACGTGGGCCCCACCCGGAAATCACGTGGGCCCCACCCGGAAATCACGTGGGCCCCACCCGGAAATCACGTGGGCCCCAACCGGAAATCACGTGGGCCCCACCCGGAAATCACGTGGGCCCCCATGGGAAATCACGTGGGCCCCACAAGGAAATCACGTGGGCCCCACCCGGAAATCACGTGGGCCCCACCCGGAAATCACGTGGGCCCCACCCGGAAATCACGTGGGCCCCACGGGGAAATCACGTGGGCCCCACCCGGAAATCACGTGGGCCCCACCCGGAAATCACGTGGGCCCCACCCGGAAATCACGTGGGCCCCACCCGGAAATCACGTGGGCCCCAACCGGAAATCACGTGGGCCCCACCCGGAAATCACGTGGGCCCCACCCGGAAATCACGTGGGCCCCACCCGGAAATCACGTGGGCCCCACCCGGAAATCACGTGGGCCCCAAGGGGAAATCACGTGGGCCCCACCCGGAAATCACGTGGGCCCCACCCGGAAATCACGTGGGCCCCACCCGGAAATCACGTGGGCCCCACCCGGAAATCACGTGGGCCCCACCCGGAAATCACGTGGGCCCCACCCGGAAATCACGTGGGCCCCACCCGGAAATCACGTGGGCCCCACGGGGAAATCACGCGGGCCCCACCCGGAAATCACGTGGGCACCACGGGGAAATCACGTAGGCCCCACCCGGAAATCACGTGGGCACCACGGGGAAATCACGTGGGCCCCACCCGGAAATCACGTGGGCCCCACCCGGAAATCACGTGGGCCCCACCCGGAAATCACGTGGGGCCCACCCGGAAATCACGTGGGCCCCACCCGGAAATCACGTGGGCCCCACGGGGAAATCACGTGGGCCCCACCCGGAAATCACGTGGGCACCACCCGGAAATCACGTGGGCCCCACACGGAAATCACGTGGGCCCCACCCGGAAATCACGTGGGCCCCACACGGAAATCACGTGGGCCCCACCCGGAAATCACGTGGGCCCCTCCCGGAAATCACGTGGGCCCCACCCGGAAATCACGTGGGCCCCACCCGGAAATCACGTGGGCCCCACGGGGAAATCACGTGGGCCCCACCCGGAAATCACGTGGGCCCCACCCGGAAATCACGTGGGCCCCACCCGGAAGTCACGTGGGCCCCACCCGGAAATCACGTGGGCCCCACCCGGAAATCACGTGGGCCCCACCCGGAAATCACGTGGGCCCCACCCGGAAATCACGTGGGCCCCACCCGGAAATCACGTGGGCCCCACCCGGAAATCACGTGGGCCCCCAGGTGAAATCACGTGGGCCCCACAAGGAAATCACGTGGGCCCCACCCTGAAATCACGTGGGCCCCACCCGGAAATCACATGGGCCCCACCCGGAAATCACGTGGGCCCCACCCGGAAATCACGTGTGCCCCACGGGGAAATCACGTGGGCCCCACCCGGAAATCACGTGGGACCCACCCGGAAATCACGTGGGCCCCACCCGGAAATCACGTGGGCCCCACCCGGAAATCACGTGGGCCCCACCCGGAAATCACGTGGGCCCCACCGGAAATCACGTGGCCCCCACGGGGAAATCACGTGGGCCCCACGGGGAAATCACGTGGGCCCCACCCGGAAATCACGTGGGCCCCACCCGGAAATCACGTGGGCCCCACCCGGAAATCACGTGGGCCCCACGGGGAAATCACGTGGGCCCCACGGGGAAATCACGTGGGCCCCACCCGGAAATCACGTGGGCCCCACCCGGAAATCACGTGAGCCCCACCCGGAAATCACGTGGGCCCCACCCGGAAATCACGTGGGCCCCACCCGGAAATCACGTGGGCCCCACCCGGAAATCACGTGGGCCCCCAGGGGAAATCACGTGGGCCCCACCCGGAAATCACGTGGGCCCCACCCGGAAATCACGTGGGCCCCACCCGGAAATCACGTGGGCCCCACCCGGAAATCACGTGGGCCCCACCCGGAAATCACGTGGGCCCCACCCGGAAATCACGTGGGCCCCACCCGGAAATCACGTGGGCCCCACCCGGAAATCACGTGGGCCCCACCCGGAAATCACGTGGGCCCCACCCGGTAATCACGTGGGCCCCACCCTGAAATCACGTGGGCCCCACCCGGAAATCACGTGGGCCCCACCCGGAAATCACGTGGGCCCCACCCGGAAATCACGTGGGCCCCACCCGGAAATCACGTGGGCCCCACCCGGAAATCACGTGGGCCCCACCCGGAAATCACGTGGGCCCCACCCGGAAATCACGTGGGCCCCACCCGGAAATCACGTGGGCCCCACCCGGAAATCACGTGGGCCCCACGGGGAAATCACGCGGGCCCCACCCGGAAATCACGTGGGCACCACGGGGAAATCACGTAGGCCCCACCCGGAAATCACGTGGGCACCACGGGGAAATCACGTGGGCCCCACCCGGAAATCACGTGGGCCCCACCCGGAAATCACGTGGGCCCCACCCGGAAATCACGTGGGGCCCACCCGGAAATCACGTGGGCCCCACCCGGAAATCACGTGGGCCCCACGGGGAAATCACGTGGGCCCCACCCGGAAATCACGTGGGCACCACCCGGAAATCACGTGGGCCCCACACGGAAATCACGTGGGCCCCACCCGGAAATCACGTGGGCCCCACACGGAAATCACGTGGGCCCCACCCGGAAATCACGTGGGCCCCTCCCGGAAATCACGTGGGCCCCACCCGGAAATCACGTGGGCCCCACCCGGAAATCACGTGGGCCCCACGGGGAAATCACGTGGGCCCCACCCGGAAATCACGTGGGCCCCACCCGGAAATCACGTGGGCCCCACCCGGAAGTCACGTGGGCCCCACCCGGAAATCACGTGGGCCCCACCCGGAAATCACGTGGGCCCCACCCGGAAATCACGTGGGCCCCACCCGGAAATCACGTGGGCCCCACCCGGAAATCACGTGGGCCCCACCCGGAAATCACGTGGGCCCCCAAGTGAAATCACGTGGGCCCCACAAGGAAATCACGTGGGCCCCACCCTGAAATCACGTGGGCCCCACCCGGAAATCACGTGGGCCCCACCCGGAAATCACGTGGGCCCCACCCGGAAATCACGTGTGCCCCACGGGGAAATCACGTGGGCCCCACCCGGAAATCACGTGGGACCCACCCGGAAATCACGTGGGCCCCACCCGGAAATCACGTGGGCCCCACCCGGAAATCACGTGGGCCCCACCCGGAAATCACGTGGGCCCCACCGGAAATCACGTGGCCCCCACGGGGAAATCACGTGGGCCCCACCCGGAAATCACGTGGGCCCCACCCGGAAATCACGTGGGCCCCACCCGGAAATCACGTGGGCCCCACCCGGAAATCACGTGGGCCCCACGGGGAAATCACGTGGGCCCCACGGGGAAATCACGTGGGCCCCACCCGGAAATCACGTGGGCCCCACCCGGAAATCACGTGAGCCCCACCCGGAAATCACATGGGCCCCACCCGGAAATCACGTGGGCCCCACCCGGAAATCACGTGGGCCCCACCCGGAAATCACGTGGGCCCCCAGGGGAAATCACGTGGGCCCCACCCGGAAATCACGTGGGCCCCACCCGGAAATCACGTGGGCCCCACCCGGAAATCACGTGGGCCCCACCCGGAAATCACGTGGGCCCCACCCGGAAATCACGTGGGCCCCACCCGGAAATCACGTGGGCCCCACCCGGAAATCACGTGGGCCCCACCCGGAAATCACGTGGGCCCCACCCGGAAATCACGTGGGCCCCACCCGGAAATCACGTGGGCCCCACCCTGAAATCACGTGGGCCCCACCCGGAAATCACGTGGGCCCCACCCGGAAATCACGTGGGCCCCACCCGGAAATCACGTGGGCCCCACCCGGAAATCACGTGGGCCCCACCCGGAAATCACGAGGGCCCCACCCGGAAATTACGTGGGCCCCACCCGGAAATCACGTGGGCCCTACCCGGAAATCACGTGGGCCCCCAGAGGAAATCACGTGGGCCCCACCCGGAAATCACGTGGGCCCCCAGGGGAAATCACGTGGGCCCCACCCGGAAATCACGTGGGCCCCACCCGGAAATCACGTGGGCCCCACCCGGAAATCACGTGGGCCCCACGGGGAAATCACGTGGGCCCCACCCGGAAATCACGTGGGCCCCACCCGGAAATCACGTGGGCCCCACCCGGAAATCACGTGGGCCCCACCCGGAAATCACGTGGGCCCCACCCGGAAATCACGTGGGCCCCACCCGGAAATCACGTGGGCCCCACCCGGAAATCACGTGGGCCCCACCCGGAAATCACGTGGGCCCCACCCGGAAATCACGTGGGCCCCACCCGGAAATCACGTGGGGCCCACCCGGAAATCACGTGGGCCCCACGGGGAAATCACGTGGGCCCCACCCGGAAATCACGTGGGCCCCACCCGGAAATCACGTGGGCCCCACCCGGAAATCACGTGGGCCCCACCCGGAAATCACGTGGGCCCCACCCTGAAATCACGTGGGCCCCACCCGGAAATCACGTGGGCCCCACCCGGAAATCACGTGGGCCCCACCCGGAAATCACGTGGGCCCCACCCGGAAATCACGTGGGCCCCACCCGGAAATCACGTGGGCCCCACCCGGAAATAACGTGGGCCCCACCCGGAAATCACGTGGGCCCCCAGGGGAAATCACGTGGGCCCCACAAGGAAATCACGTGGGCCCCACCCGGAAATCACGTGGGCCCCACCCGGAAATCACGTGGGCCCCACCCGGAAATCACGTGGGCCCCACGGGGAAATCTCGTGGGCCCCACCCGGAAATCACGTGGGCCCCACCCGGAAATCACGTGGGCCCCACCCGGAAATCACGTGGGCCCCACCCGGAAATCACGTGGGCCCCAACCGGAAATCACGTGGGCCCCACCCGGAAATCACGTGGGCCCCACCCGGAAATCACGTGGGCCCCACCCGGAAATCACGTGGGCCCCACCCGGAAATCACGTGGGCCCCAAGGGGAAATCACGTGGGCCCCACCCGGAAATCACGTGGGCCCCACCCGGAAATCACGTGGGCCCCACCCGGAAATCACGTGGGCCCCACCCGGAAATCACGTGGGCCCCACCCGGAAATCACGTGGGCCCCACCCGGAAATCACGTGGGCCCCACCCGGAAATCACGTGGGCCCCACGGGGAAATCACGCGGGCCCCACCCGGAAATCACGTGGGCACCACGGGGAAATCACGTGGGCCCCACCCGGAAATCACGTGGGCACCACGGGGAAATCACGTGGGCCCCACCCGGAAATCACGTGGGCCCCACCCGGAAATCACGTGGGCCCCACCCGGAAATCACGTGGGGCCCACCCGGAAATCACGTGGGCCCCACCCGGAAATCACGTGGGCCCCACGGGGAAATCACGTGGGCCCCACCCGGAAATCACGTGGGCACCACCCGGAAATCACGTGGGCCCCACACGGAAATCACGTGGGCCCCACCCGGAAATCACGTGGGCCCCACACGGAAATCACGTGGGCCCCACCCGGAAATCACGTGGGCCCCTCCCGGAAATCACGTGGGCCCCACCCGGAAATCACGTGGGCCCCACCCGGAAATCACGTGGGCCCCACGGGGAAATCACGTGGGCCCCACCCGGAAATCACGTGGGCCCCACCCGGAAATCACGTGGGCCCCACCCGGAAGTCACGTGGGCCCCACCCGGAAATCACGTGGGCCCCACCCGGAAATCACGTGGGCCCCACCCGGAAATCACGTGGGCCCCACCCGGAAATCACGTGGGCCCCACCCGGAAATCACGTGGGCCCCACCCTGAAATCACGTGGGCCCCACCCGGAAATCACGTGGGCACCACGGGGAAATCACGTGGGCCCCACCCGGAAATCACGTGGGCCCCACCCGGAAATCACGTGGGCCCCACCCGGAAATCACGTGGGGCCCACCCGGAAATCACGTGGGCCCCACCCGGAAATCACGTGGGACCCACGGGGAAATCACGTGGGCCCCACCCGGAAATCACGTGGGCCCCACCCGGAAATCACGTAGGCCCCACACAGAAATCACGTGGGCCCCACCCGGAAATCACGTGGGCCCCACCCGGAAATCACGTGGGACCCACCCGGAAATCACGTGGGCCCCACCCGGAAATCACGTGGGCCCCACGGGGAAATCACGTGGGCCCCACCCGGAAATCACGTGGGCCCCACCCGGAAATCACGTGGGCCCCACCCGGAAATCACGTGGGACCCCAGGGGAAATCACGTGGGCCCCACCCGGAAATCACGTGGGCCCCACCCGGAAATCACGTGGGCCCCACCCGGAAATCACGTGGGCCCCACCCGGAAATCACGTGGGCCCCACCCGGAAATCACGTGGGCCCCCAGGGGAAATCACGTGGGCCCCACCCGGAAATCACGTGGGCCCCACCCGGAAATCACGTGGGCCCCACCCGGAAATCACGTGGGCCCCACCCGGAAATCACGTGGGCCCCACCCGGAAATCACGTGGGCCCCACCCGGAAATAACGTGGGCCCCACCCGGAAATCACGTGGGCCCCCAGGGGAAATCACGTGGGCCCCACAAGGAAATCACGTGGGCCCCACCCGGAAATCACGTGGGCCCCACCCGGAAATCACGTGGGCCCCACCCGGAAATCACGTGGGCCCCACCCGGAAATCACGTGGGCCCCACCCGGAAATCACGTGGGCCCCACCCGGAAATCACGTGGGCCCCACCCGGAAATCACGTGGGCCCCACCCGGAAATCACGTGGGCCCCACCCGGAAATCACGTGGGCCCCACCCGGAAATCACGTGGGCCCCACCCGGAAATCACGTGGGCCCCAAGGGGAAATCACATGGGCCCCACCCGGAAATCACGTGGGCCCCACCCGGAAATCACATGGGCCCCACCCGGAAATCACGTGGGCCCCACCCGGAAATCACGTGGGCCCCACCCGGAAATCACGTGGGCCCCACCCGGAAATCACGTGGGCCCCACCCGGAAATCACGTGGGCCCCACCCGGAAATCACGTGGGCCCCACCCGGAAATCACGTGGGCCCCACCCGGAAATCACGTGGGCCCCACCCGGAAATCACGTGGGCCCCACCCGGAAATCACGTGGGCCCCACCCGGAAATCACGTGGGCCCCACCCGGAAATCACGTGGGCCCCACCCGGAAATCACGTGGGCCCCACCCGGAAATCACGTGGGCCCCACCCGGAAATCACGTGGGCCCCACCCGGAAATCACGTGGGCCCCACCCGGAAATCACGTGGGCCCCACCCGGAAATCACGTGGGCCCCACCCGGAAATCACGTGGGCCCCACCCGGAAATCACGTGGGCCCCACCGGAAATCACGTGGCCCCCACGGGGAAATCACGTGGGCCCCACCCGGAAATCACGTGGGCCCCACCCGGAAATCACGTGGGCCCCACCCGGAAATCACGTGGGCCCCACCCGGAAATCACGTGGGCCCCACGGGGAAATCACGTGGGCCCCACGGGGAAATCACGTGGGCCCCACCCGGAAATCACGTGGGCCCCACCCGGAAATCACGTGAGCCCCACCCGGAAATCACATGGGCCCCACCCGGAAATCACGTGGGCCCCACCCGGAAATCACGTGGGCCCCACCCGGAAATCACGTGGGCCCCCAGGGGAAATCACGTGGGCCCCACCCGGAAATCACGTGGGCCCCACCCGGAAATCACGTGGGCCCCACCCGGAAATCACGTGGGCCCCACCCGGAAATCACGTGGGCCCCACCCGGAAATCACGTGGGCCCCACCCGGAAATCACGTGGGCCCCACGGGGAAATCACGTGGGCCGCACCCGGAAATCACGTGGGCCCCACCCGGAAATCACGTGGGCCCCACCCGGAAATCACGTGGGCCCCACCCGGAAATCACGAGGGCCCCACCCGGAAATTACGTGGGCCCCACCCGGAAATCACGTGGGCCCTACCCGGAAATCACGTGGGCCCCCAGAGGAAATCACGTGGGCCCCACCCGGAAATCACGTGGGCCCCCAGGGGAAATCACGTGGGCCCCACCCGGAAATCACGTGGGCCCCACCCGGAAATCACGTGGGCCCCACCCGGAAATCACGTGGGCCCCACGGGGAAATCACGTGGGCCCCACCCGGAAATCACGTGGGCCCCACCCGGAAATCACGTGGGCCCCACCCGGAAATCACGTGGGCCCCACCCGGAAATCACGTGGGCCCCACCCGGAAATCACGTGGGCCCCACCCGGATCACGTGGGCCCCACCCGGAAATCACGTGGGCCCCACCCGGAAATCACGTGGGCCCCACCCGGAAATCACGTGGGCCCCACCCGGAAATCACGTGGGCCCCACCCGGAAATCACGTGGGGCCCACCCGGAAATCACGTGGGCCCCACGGGGAAATCACGTGGGCCCCACCCGGAAATCACGTGGGCCCCACCCGGAAATCACGTGGGCCCCACACGGAAATCACGTGGGCCCCACCCGGAAATCACGTGGGCCCCACCCTGAAATCACGTGGGCCCCACCCGGAAATCACGTGGGCCCCACCCGGAAATCACGTGGGCCCCACCCGGAAATCACGTGGGCCCCACCCGGAAATCACGTGGGCCCCACCCGGAAATCACGTGGGCCCCACCCGGAAATAACGTGGGCCCCACCCGGAAATCACGTGGGCCCCCAGGGGAAATCACGTGGGCCCCACAAGGAAATCACGTGGGCCCCACCCGGAAATCACGTGGGCCCCACCCGGAAATCACGTGGGCCCCACCCGGAAATCACGTGGGCCCCACGGGGAAATCACGTGGGCCCCACCCGGAAATCACGTGGGCCCCACCCGGAAATCACGTGGGCCCCACCCGGAAATCACGTGGGCCCCACCCGGAAATCACGTGGGCCCCAACCGGAAATCACGTGGGCCCCACCCGGAAATCACGTGGGCCCCACCCGGAAATCACGTGGGCCCCACCCGGAAATCACGTGGGCCCCACCCGGAAATCACGTGGGCCCCAAGGGGAAATCACGTGGGCCCCACCCGGAAATCACGTGGGCCCCACCCGGAAATCACGTGGGCCCCACCCGGAAATCACGTGGGCCCCACCCGGAAATCACGTGGGCCCCACCCGGAAATCACGTGGGCCCCACCCGGAAATCACGTGGGCCCCACCCGGAAATCACGTGGGCCCCACGGGGAAATCACGCGGGCCCCACCCGGAAATCACGTGTGCACCACGGGGAAATCACGTGGGCCCCACCCGGAAATCACGTGGGCACCACGGGGAAATCACGTGGGCCCCACCCGGAAATCACGTGGGCCCCACCCGGAAATCACGTGGGCCCCACCCGGAAATCACGTGGGGCCCACCCGGAAATCACGTGGGCCCCACCCGGAAATCACGTGGGCCCCACGGGGAAATCACGTGGGCCCCACCCGGAAATCACGTGGGCACCACCCGGAAATCACGTGGGCCCCACACGGAAATCACGTGGGCCCCACCCGGAAATCACGTGGGCCCCACACGGAAATCACGTGGGCCCCACCCGGAAATCACGTGGGCCCCTCCCGGAAATCACGTGGGCCCCACCCGGAAATCACGTGGGCCCCACCCGGAAATCACGTGGGCCCCACGGGGAAATCACGTGGGCCCCACCCGGAAATCACGTGGGCCCCACCCGGAAATCACGTGGGCCCCACCCGGAAGTCACGTGGGCCCCACCCGGAAATCACGTGGGCCCCACCCGGAAATCACGTGGGCCCCACCCGGAAATCACGTGGGCCCCACCCGGAAATCACGTGGGCCCCACAAGGAAATCACGTGGGCCCCACCCGGAAATCACGTGGGCCCCACCCGGAAATCACGTGGGCACCACGGGGAAATCACGTGGGCCCCACCCGGAAATCACGTGGGCCCCACCCGGAAATCACGTGGGCCCCACCCGGAAATCACGTGGGGCCCACCCGGAAATCACGTGGGCCCCACCCGGAAATCACGTGGGACCCACGGGGAAATCACGTGGGCCCCACCCGGAAATCACGTGGGCCCCACCCGGAAATCACGTAGGCCCCACACAGAAATCACGTGGGCCCCACCCGGAAATCACGTGGGCCCCACCCGGAAATCACGTGGGACCCACCCGGAAATCACGTGGGCCCCACCCGGAAATCACGTGGGCCCCACGGGGAAATCACGTGGGCCCCACCCGGAAATCACGTGGGCCCCACCCGGAAATCACGTGGGCCCCACCCGGAAATCACGTGGGACCCCAGGGGAAATCACGTGGGCCCCACCCGGAAATCACGTGGGCCCCACCCGGAAATCACGTGGGCCCCACCCGGAAATCACGTGGGCCCCACCCGGAAATCACGTGGGCCCCACCCGGAAATCACGTGGGCCCCCAGGGGAAATCACGTGGGCCCCACCCGGAAATCACGTGGGCCCCACCCGGAAATCACGTGGGCCCCACCCGGAAATCACGTGGGCCCCACCCGGAAATCACGTGGGCCCCACCCGGAAATCACGTGGGCCCCACCCGGAAATAACGTGGGCCCCACCCGGAAATCACGTGGGCCCCCAGGGGAAATCACGTGGGCCCCACAAGGAAATCACGTGGGCCCCACCCGGAAATCACGTGGGCCCCACCCGGAAATCACGTGGGCCCCACCCGGAAATCACGTGGGCCCCACCCGGAAATCACGTGGGCCCCACCCGGAAATCACCTGGGCCCCACCCGGAAATCACGTGGGCCCCACCCGGAAATCACGTGGGCCCCACCCGGAAATCACGTGGGCCCCACCCGGAAATCACGTGGGCCCCACCCGGAAATCACGTGGGCCCCACCCGGAAATCACGTGGGCCCCACCCGGAAATCACGTGGGCCCCAAGGGGAAATCACATGGGCCCCACCCGGAAATCACGTGGGCCCCACCCGGAAATCACATGGGCCCCACCCGGAAATCACGTGGGCCCCACCCGGAAATCACGTGGGCCCCACCCGGAAATCACGTGGGCCCCACCCGGAAATCACGTGGGCCCCACCCGGAAATCACGTGGGCCCCACCCGGAAATCACGTGGGCCCCACCCGGAAATCACGTGGGCCCCACCCGGAAATCACGTGGGCCCCACCCGGAAATCACGTGGGCCCCCAGGGGAAATCACGTGGGCCCCACCCGGAAATCACGTGGGCCCCACCCGGAAATCACGTGGGCCCCACCCGGAAATCACGTGGGCCCCACCCGGAAATCACGTGGGCCCCACCCGGAAATCACGTGGGCCCCACCCGGAAATCACGTGGGCCCCACCCGGAAATCACGTGGGCCCCACCCGGAAATCACGTGGGCCCCACCCGGAAATCACGTGGGCCCCACCCGGAAATCACGTGGGCCCCACCCGGAAATCACGTGGGCCCCACCCGGAAATCACGTGGGCCCCACCCGGAAATCACGTGGGCCCCACACGGAAATCACGTGGGCCCCACCCGGAAATCACGTGGGGCCCACCCGGAAATCACGTGGGCCCCACGGGGAAATCACGTGGGCCCCACCCGGAAATCACGTGGGCCCCACCCGGAAATCACGTGGGCCCCACACGGAAATCACGTGGGCCCCACCCGGAAATCACGTGGGCCCCACCCTGAAATCACGTGGGCCCCACCCGGAAATCACGTGGGCCCCACCCGGAAATCACGTGGGCCCCACCCGGAAATCACGTGGGCCCCACCCGGAAATCACGTGGGCCCCACCCGGAAATCACGTGGGCCCCACCCGGAAATCACGTGGGCCCCACCCGGAAATCACGTGGGCCCCCAGGGGAAATCACGTGGGCCCCACAAGGAAATCACGTGGGCCCCACCCGGAAATCACGTGGGCCCCACCCGGAAATCACGTGGGCCCCACGGGGAAATCACGTGGGCCCCACCCGGAAATCACGTGGGCCCCACCCGGAAATCACGTGGGCCCCACCCGGAAATCACGTGGGCCCCACCCGGAAATCACGTGGGCCCCACCCGGAAATCACGTGGGCCCCACCCTGAAATCACGTGGGCCCCACCCGGAAATCACGTGGGCCCCACCCGGAAATCACGTGGGCCCCACCCGGAAATCACGTGGGCCCCACCGGAAATCACGTGGGCCCCACCCGGAAATCACGTGGGCCCCCAGGGGAAATCACGTGGGCCCCACAAGGAAATCACGTGGGCCCCACCCGGAAATCACGTGGGCCCCACCCGGAAATCACGTGGGCCCCACCCGGAAATCACGTGGGCCCCACGGGGAAATCACGTGGGCCCCACCCGGAAATCACGTGGGCCCCACCCGGAAATCACGTGGGCCCCACCCGGAAATCACGTGGGCCCCACCCGGAAATCACGTGGGCCCCACCCGGAAATCACGTGGGCCCCACCCGGAAATCACGTGGGCCCCACCCGGAAATCACGTGGGCCCCACCCGGAAATCACGTGGGCCCCACGGGGAAATCACGTGGGCCCCACCCGGAAATCACGTGGGCCCCACCCGGAAATCACGTGGGCCCCACACGGAAATCACGTGGGCCCCACCCGGAAATCACGTGGGCCCCACGGGGAAATCACGTGGGCCCCACCCGGAAATCACGTGGGCCCCACCCGGAAATCACGTGGGCCCCACCCGGAAATCACGTGGGCCCCACGGGGAAATCAGGTGGGCCCCACCCGGAAATCACGTGGGCACCACGGGGAAATCACGTGGGCCCCACCCGGAAATCACGTGGGCACCACGGGGAAATCACGTGGGCCCCACCCGGAAATCACGTGGGCCCCACGCGGAAATCACGTCGGCCCCACCGGGAAATCACGTGGGGCCCACCCGGAAATCACGTGGGCCCCACCCGGAAATCACGTGGGCCCCACGGGGAAATCACGTGGGCCCCACCCGGAAATCACGTGGGCACCACTCGGAAATCACGTGGGCCCCACACGGAAATCACGTGGGCCCCACCCGGAAATCACGTGGGCCCCACACGGAAATCACGTGGGCCCCACCCGGAAATCACGTGGGCCCCACTCGGAAATCACGTGGGCCCCACCCGGAAATCACGTGGGCCCCACCCGGAAATCACGTGGGCCCCACGGGGAAATCACGTGGGCCCCACCCGGAAATCACGTGGGCCGCACCCGGAAATCACGTGGGCCCCACCCGGAAATCACGTGGGCCCCACCCGGAAATCACGTGGGCCCCACCCGGAAATCACGAGGGCCCCACCCGGAAATTACGTGGGCCCCACCCGGAAATCACGTGGGCCCGACCCGGAAATCACGTGGGCCCCCAGAGGAAATCACGTGGGCCCCACCCGGAAATCACGTGGGCCCCCAGGGGAAATCACGTGGGCCCCACCCGGAAATCACGTGGGCCCCACCCGGAAATCACGTGGGCCCCACCCGGAAATCACGTGGGCCCCACGGGGAAATCACGTGGGCCCCACCCGGAAATCACGTGGGCCCCACCCGGAAATCACGTGGGCCCCACCCGGAAATCACGTGGGCCCCACCCGGAAATCACGTGGGCCCCACCCGGAAATCACGTGGGCCCCACCCGGAAATCACGTGGGCCCCACCCGGAAATCACGTGGGCCCCACCCGGAAATCACGTGGGCCCCACCCGGAAATCACGTGGGCCCCACCCGGAAATCACGTGGGCCCCACCCGGAAATCACGTGGGGCCCACCCGGAAATCACGTGGGCCCCACGGGGAAATCACGTGGGCCCCACCCGGAAATCACGTGGGCCCCACCCGGAAATCACGTGGGCCCCACACGGAAATCACGTGGGCCCCACCCGGAAATCACGTGGGCCCCACCCTGAAATCACGTGGGCCCCACCCGGAAATCACGTGGGCCCCACCCGGAAATCACGTGGGCCCCACCCGGAAATCACGTGGGCCCCACCCGGAAATCACGTGGGCCCCACCCGGAAATCACGTGGGCCCCACCCGGAAATAACGTGGGCCCCACCCGGAAATCACGTGGGCCCCCAGGGGAAATCACGTGGGCCCCACAAGGAAATCACGTGGGCCCCACCCGGAAATCACGTGGGCCCCACCCGGAAATCACGTGGGCCCCACCCGGAAATCACGTGGGCCCCACGGGGAAATCACGTGGGCCCCACCCGGAAATCACGTGGGCCCCACCCAGAAATCACGTGGGCCCCACCCGGAAATCACGTGGGCCCCACCCGGAAATCACGTGGGCCCCAACCGGAAATCACGTGGGCCCCACCCGGAAATCACGTGGGCCCCACCCGGAAATCACGTGGGCCCCACCCGGAAATCACGTGGGCCCCACCCGGAAATCACGTGGGCCCCAAGGGGAAATCACGTGGGCCCCACCCGGAAATCACGTGGGCCCCACCCGGAAATCACGTGGGCCCCACCCGGAAATCACGTGGGCCCCACCCGGAAATCACGTGGGCCCCACCCGGAAATCACGTGGGCCCCACCCGGAAATCACGTGGGCCCCACCCGGAAATCACGTGGGCCCCACGGGGAAATCACGCGGGCCCCACCCGGAAATCACGTGTGCACCACGGGGAAATCACGTGGGCCCCACCCGGAAATCACGTGGGCACCACGGGGAAATCACGTGGGCCCCACCCGGAAATCACGTGGGCCCCACCCGGAAATCACGTGGGCCCCACCCGGAAATCACGTGGGGCCCACCCGGAAATCACGTGGGCCCCACCCGGAAATCACGTGGGCCCCACGGGGAAATCACGTGGGCCCCACCCGGAAATCACGTGGGCACCACCCGGAAATCACGTGGGCCCCACACGGAAATCACGTGGGCCCCACCCGGAAATCACGTGGGCCCCACACGGAAATCACGTGGGCCCCACCCGGAAATCACGTGGGCCCCTCCCGGAAATCACGTGGGCCCCACCCGGAAATCACGTGGGCCCCACCCGGAAATCACGTGGGCCCCACGGGGAAATCACGTGGGCCCCACCCGGAAATCACGTGGGCCCCACCCGGAAATCACGTGGGCCCCACCCGGAAGTCACGTGGGCCCCACCCGGAAATCACGTGGGCCCCACCCGGAAATCACGTGGGCCCCACCCGGAAATCACGTGGGCCCCACCCGGAAATCACGTGGGCCCCACCCGGAAATCACGTGGGCCCCACCCGGAAATCACGTGGGCCCCACCCGGAAATCACGTGGGCACCACGGGGAAATCACGTGGGCCCCACCCGGAAATCACGTGGGCCCCACCCGGAAATCACGTGGGCCCCACCCGGAAATCACGTGGGGCCCACCCGGAAATCACGTGGGCCCCACCCGGAAATCACGTGGGACCCACGGGGAAATCACGTGGGCCCCACCCGGAAATCACGTGGGCCCCACCCGGAAATCACGTAGGCCCCACACAGAAATCACGTGGGCCCCACCCGGAAATCACGTGGGCCCCACCCGGAAATCACGTGGGACCCACCCGGAAATCACGTGGGCCCCACCCGGAAATCACGTGGGCCCCACGGGGAAATCACGTGGGCCCCACCCGGAAATCACGTGGGCCCCACCCGGAAATCACGTGGGCCCCACCCGGAAATCACGTGGGACCCCAGGGGAAATCACGTGGGCCCCACCCGGAAATCACGTGGGCCCCACCCGGAAATCACGTGGGCCCCACCCGGAAATCACGTGGGCCCCACCCGGAAATCACGTGGGCCCCACCCGGAAATCACGTGGGCCCCCAGGGGAAATCACGTGGGCCCCACCCGGAAATCACGTGGGCCCCACCCGGAAATCACGTGGGCCCCACCCGGAAATCACGTGGGCCAAACCCGGAAATCACGTGGGCCCCACCCGGAAATCACGTGGGCCCCACCCGGAAATAACGTGGGCCCCACCCGGAAATCACGTGGGCCCCCAGGGGAAATCACGTGGGCCCCACAAGGAAATCACGTGGGCCCCACCCGGAAATCACGTGGGCCCCACCCGGAAATCACGTGGGCCCCACCCGGAAATCACGTGGGCCCCACCCGGAAATCACGTGGGCCCCACCCGGAAATCACCTGGGCCCCACCCGGAAATCACGTGGGCCCCACCCGGAAATCACGTGGGCCCCACCCGGAAATCACGTGGGCCCCACCCGGAAATCACGTGGGCCCCACCCGGAAATCACGTGGGCCCCACCCGGAAATCACGTGGGCCCCACCCGGAAATCACGTGGGCCCCAAGGGGAAATCACATGGGCCCCACCCGGAAATCACGTGGGCCCCACCCGGAAATCACATGGGCCCCACCCGGAAATCACGTGGGCCCCACCCGGAAATCACGTGGGCCCCACCCGGAAATCACGTGGGCCCCACCCGGAAATCACGTGGGCCCCACCCGGAAATCACGTGGGCCCCACCCGGAAATCACGTGGGCCCCACCCGGAAATCACGTGGGCCCCACCCGGAAATCACGTGGGCCCCACCCGGAAATCACGTGGGCCCCCAGGGGAAATCACGTGGGCCCCACCCGGAAATCACGTGGGCCCCACCCGGAAATCACGTGGGCCCCACCCGGAAATCACGTGGGCCCCACCCGGAAATCACGTGGGCCCCACCCGGAAATCACGTGGGCCCCACCCGGAAATCACGTGGGCCCCACCCGGAAATCACGTGGGCCCCACCCGGAAATCACGTGGGCCCCACCCGGAAATCACGTGGGCCCCACCCGGAAATCACGTGGGCCCCACCCGGAAATCACGTGGGCCCCACCCGGAAATCACGTGGGCCCCACCCGGAAATCACGTGGGCCCCACCCGGAAATCACGTGGGGCCCACCCGGAAATCACGTGGGCCCCACGGGGAAATCACGTGGGCCCCACCCGGAAATCACGTGGGCCCCACCCGGAAATCACGTGGGCCCCACACGGAAATCACGTGGGCCCCACCCGGAAATCACGTGGGCCCCACCCTGAAATCACGTGGGCCCCACCCGGAAATCACGTGGGCCCCACCCGGAAATCACGTGGGCCCCACCCGGAAATCACGTGGGCCCCACCCGGAAATCACGTGGGCCCCACCCGGAAATCACGTGGGCCCCACCCGGAAATCACGTGGGCCCCACCCGGAAATCACGTGGGCCCCCAGGGGAAATCACGTGGGCCCCACAAGGAAATCACGTGGGCCCCACCCGGAAATCACGTGGGCCCCACCCGGAAATCACGTGGGCCCCACGGGGAAATCACGTGGGCCCCACCCGGAAATCACGTGGGCCCCACCCGGAAATCACGTGGGCCCCACCCGGAAATCACGTGGGCCCCACCCGGAAATCACGTGGGCCCCACCCGGAAATCACGTGGGCCCCACCCTGAAATCACGTGGGCCCCACCCGGAAATCACGTGGGCCCCACCCGGAAATCACGTGGGCCCCACCCGGAAATCACGTGGGCCCCACCGGAAATCACGTGGGCCCCACCCGGAAATCACGTGGGCCCCCAGGGGAAATCACGTGGGCCCCACAAGGAAATCACGTGGGCCCCACCCGGAAATCACGTGGGCCCCACCCGGAAATCACGTGGGCCCCACCCGGAAATCACGTGGGCCCCACGGGGAAATCACGTGGGCCCCACCCGGAAATCACGTGGGCCCCACCCGGAAATCACGTGGGCCCCACCCGGAAATCACGTGGGCCCCACCCGGAAATCACGTGGGCCCCACCCGGAAATCACGTGGGCCCCACCCGGAAATCACGTGGGCCCCACCCGGAAATCACGTGGGCCCCACCCGGAAATCACGTGGGCCCCACGGGGAAATCACGTGGGCCCCACCCGGAAATCACGTGGGCCCCACCCGGAAATCACGTGGGCCCCACACGGAAATCACGTGGGCCCCACCCGGAAATCACGTGGGCCCCACGGGGAAATCACGTGGGCCCCACCCGGAAATCACGTGGGCCCCACCCGGAAATCACGTGGGCCCCACCCGGAAATCACGTGGGCCCCACGGGGAAATCAGGTGGGCCCCACCCGGAAATCACGTGGGCACCACGGGGAAATCACGTGGGCCCCACCCGGAAATCACGTGGGCACCACGGGGAAATCACGTGGGCCCCACCCGGAAATCACGTGGGCCCCACGCGGAAATCACGTGGGCCCCACCGGGAAATCACGTGGGGCCCACCCGGAAATCACGTGGGCCCCACCCGGAAATCACGTGGGCCCCACGGGGAAATCACGTGGGCCCCACCCGGAAATCACGTGGGCACCACTCGGAAATCACGTGGGCCCCACACGGAAATCACGTGGGCCCCACCCGGAAATCACGTGGGCCCCACACGGAAATCACGTGGGCCCCACCCGGAAATCACGTGGGCCCCACTCGGAAATCACGTGGGCCCCACCCGGAAATCACGTGGGCCCCACCCGGAAATCACGTGGGCCCCACGGGGAAATCACGTGGGCCCCACCCGGAAATCACGTGGGCCCCACCCGGAAATCACGTGGGCCCCACCCGGAAGTCACGTGGGCCCCACCCGGAAATCACGTGGGCCCCACCCGGAAATCACGTGGGCCCCACCCGGAAATCACGTGGGCCCCACCCGGAAATCACGTGGGCCCCACCCGGAAATCACGTGGGCCCCACCCGGAAATCACGTCGGCACCACGGGGAAATCACGTGGGCCCCACCCGGAAATCACGTGGGCCCCACCCGGAAATCACGTGGGCCCCACCCGGAAATCACGTGGGGCCCACCCGGAAATCACGTGGGCCCCACCCGGAAATCACGTGGGCCCCACGGGGAAAACACGTGGGCCCCACCCGGAAATCACGTGGGCCCCACCCGGAAATCACGTAGGCCCCACACGGAAATCACGTGGGCCCCACCCGGAAATCACGTGGGCCCCACCCGGAAATCACGTGGGACCCACCCGGAAATCACGTGGGCCCCACCCGTAAATCACGTGGGCCCCACGGGGAATTCACGTGGGCCCCACCCGGAAATCACGTGGGCCCCACCCGGCAATCACGGGGGCCCCACCCGGAAATCACGTGGGACCCCAGGGGAAATCACGTGGGCCCCACCCGGAAATCACGTGGGCCCCACCCGGAAATCACGTGGGCCCCACCCGGAAATCACGTGGGCCCCACCCGGAAATCACGTGGGCCCCACCCGGAAATCACGTGGGCCCCACCCGGAAATCACGTGGGCCCCACCCGGAAATCACGTGGGCCCCACACGGAAATCACGTGGGCCCCACCCGGAAATCACGTGGGCCCCACCCGGAAATCACGTGGGCCCCACCCGGAAATCACGTGGGCCCCACCCGGAAATCACGTGGGGCCCACCCGGAAATCACGTGGGCCCCACCCGGAAATCACGTGGGCCCCACGGGGAAATCACGTGGGCCCCACCCGGAAATCACGTGGCCCCACCCGGAAATCACGTGGGCCCCACCCGGAAATCACGTGGGCCCCACCCGGAAATCACGTGGGCCCCACCCGGAAATCACGTGGGCCCCACCCGGAAATCACGTGGGCCCCACCCGGAAATCACGTGGGCCCCACTCGGAAATCACGTGGGCCCCACCCGGAAATCACGTGGGCCCCCAGGGGAAATCACGTGGGCCCCACCCGGAAATCACGTGGGCCCCACCCGGAAATCACGTGGGACCCCAGGGGAAATCACGTGGGCCCCACCCGGAAATCACGTGGGCCCCACCCGGAAATCACGTGGGCCCCACCCGGAAATCACGTGGGCCCCACGGGGAAATCACGTGGGCCCCACCCGGAAATCACGTGGGCCCCACCCGGAAATCACGTGGGCCCCACTCGGAAATCACGTGGGCCCCACCCGGAAATCACGTGGGCCCCCAGGGGAAATCACGTGGGCCCCACCCGGAAATCACGTGGGCCCCACCCGGAAATCACGTGGGCCCCACCCGGAAATCACGTGGGCCCCACCCGGAAATCACGTGGGCCCCACGCGGAAATCACGTGGGCCCCACCGGGAAATCACGTGGGGCCCACCCGGAAATCACGTGGGCCCCACCCGGAAATCACGTGGGCCCCACGGGGAAATCACGTGGGCCCCACCCGGAAATCACGTGGGCACCACTCGGAAATCACGTGGGCCCCACACGGAAATCACGTGGGCCCCACCCGGAAATCACGTGGGCCCCACACGGAAATCACGTGGGCCCCACCCGGAAATCACGTGGGCCCCACTCGGAAATCACGTGGGCCCCACCCGGAAATCACGTGGGCCCCACCCGGAAATCACGTGGGCCCCACGGGGAAATCACGTGGGCCCCACCCGGAAATCACGTGGGCCCCACCCGGAAATCACGTGGGCCCCACCCGGAAGTCACGTGGGCCCCACCCGGAAATCACGTGGGCCCCACCCGGAAATCACGTGGGCCCCACCCGGAAATCACGTGGGCCCCACCCGGAAATCACGTGGGCCCCACCCGGAAATCACGTGGGCCCCACCCGGAAATCACGTCGGCACCACGGGGAAATCACGTGGGCCCCACCCGGAAATCACGTGGGCCCCACCCGGAAATCACGTGGGCCCCACCCGGAAATCACGTGGGGCCCACCCGGAAATCACGTGGGCCCCACCCGGAAATCACGTGGGCCCCACGGGGAAAACACGTGGGCCCCACCCGGAAATCACGTGGGCCCCACCCGGAAATCACGTAGGCCCCACACGGAAATCACGTGGGCCCCACCCGGAAATCACGTGGGCCCCACCCGGAAATCACGTGGGACCCACCCGGAAATCACGTGGGCCCCACCCGTAAATCACGTGGGCCCCACGGGGAAATCACGTGGGCCCCACCCGGAAATCACGTGGGCCCCACCCGGAAATCACGTGGGCCCCACCCGGAAATCACGTGGGACCCCAGGGGAAATCACGTGGGCCCCACCCGGAAATCACGTGGGCCCCACCCGGAAATCACGTGGGCCCCACCCGGAAATCACGTGGGCCCCACCCGGAAATCACGTGGGCCCCACCCGGAAATCACGTGGGCCCCACCCGGAAATCACGTGGGCCCCACCCGGAAATCACGTGGGCCCCACACGGAAATCACGTGGGCCCCACCCGGAAATCACGTGGGCCCCACCCGGAAATCACGTGGGCCCCACCCGGAAATCACGTGGGCCCCACCCGGAAATCACGTGGGGCCCACCCGGAAATCACGTGGGCCCCACCCGGAAATCACGTGGGCCCCACGGGGAAATCACGTGGGCCCCACCCGGAAATCACGTGGCCCCACCCGGAAATCACGTGGGCCCCACCCTGAAATCACGTGGGCCCCACCCGGAAATCACGTGGGCCCCACCCGGAAATCACGTGGGCCCCACCCGGAAATCACGTGGGCCCCACCCGGAAATCACGTGGGCCCCACTCGGAAATCACGTGGGCCCCACCCGGAAATCACGTGGGCCCCCAGGGGAAATCACGTGGGCCCCACCCGGAAATCACGTGGGCCCCACCCGGAAATCACGTGGGACCCCAGGGGAAATCACGTGGGCCCCACCCGGAAATCACGTGGGCCCCACCCGGAAATCACGTGGGCCCCACCCGGAAATCACGTGGGCCCCACCCGGAAATCACGTGGGCCCCACCCGGAAATCACGTGGGCCCCACCCGGAAATCACGTGGGCCCCACCCGGAAATCACGTGGGCCCCACCCGGAAATCACGTGGGCCCCACCCGGAAATCACGTGGGCCCCACTCGGAAATCACGTGGGCCCCACCCGGAAATCACGTGGGCCCCCAGGGGAAATCACGTGGGCCCCACCCGGAAATCACGAGGGCCCCACCCGGAAATCACGTGGGCCCCACCCGGAAATCACGTGGGCCCCACCCTGAAATCACGTGGGCCCCACCCGGAAATCACGTGGGCCCCACCCTGAAATCACGTGGGCCCCACCCGGAAATCACGTGGGCCCCACCCGGAAATCACGTGGGCCCCATCCGGAAATCACGTGGGCCCCACCCGGAAATCACGTGGGCCCCACTCGGAAATCACGTGGGCCCCACCCGGAAATCACGTGGGCCCCCAGGGGAAATCACGTGGGCCCCACCCGGAAATCACGTGGGCCCCACCCGGAAATCACGTGGGCCCCACGCGGAAATCACGTGGGCCCCACCCGGAAATCACGTGGGCCCCACCCGGAAATCACGTGGGCCCCACGGGGAAATCACGTGGGCCCCACCCGGAAATCACGTGGGGCCCACCCGGAAATCACGTGGGCCCCACGGGGAAATCACGTGGGCCCCACCCGGAAATCACGTGGGCCCCACCCGGAAATCACGTGGGCCCCACCCGGAAATCACGTGGTCCCCACCCGGAAATCACGTGGGCCCCACCCGGAAATCACGTGGGCCCCACCCGGAAATCACGTGGGCCCCACCCGGAAATCACGTGGGCCCCACCCGGAAATCACGTGGGCCCTACCCGGAAATCACGTGGGCCCCCAGGGGAAATCACGTGGGCCCCACCCGGAAATCACGTGGGCCCCCAGGGGAAATCACGTGGGCCCCACCCGGATATCACGTGGGCCCCACCCGGAAATCACGTGGGCCCCACCCGGAAATCACGTGGGCCCCACGGGGAAATCACGTGGGTCCCACCCGGAAATCACGTGGGCCCCACCCGGAAATCACGTGGGCCCCACCCGGAAATCACGTGGGCCCCACCCGGAAATCACGTGGGCCCCACCCGGAAATCACGTGGGCCCCACCCGGAAATCACGTGGGCCCCACGGGGAAATCACGTGGGCCCCACCTGGAAATCACGTGGGCCCCACCCGGAAATCACGTGGGCCCCACCCGGAAATCACGTGGGCCCCACCCGGAAATCACGTGGGCCCCACCCGGAAATCACGTGGGCCCCACCCGGAAATCACGTGGGCCCCACCCGGAAATCACGTGGGCCCCACCCGGAAATCACGTGGGCCCCCAGGGGAAATCACGTGGGCCCCCAGGGGAAATCACGTGGGCCCCACCCGGAAATCACGTGGGCCCCACCCGGAAATCACGTGGGCCCCACGGGGAAATCACGTGGGCCCCACGGGGAAATCACGTGGGCCCCACCCGGAAATCACGTGGGCCCCACCCGGAAATCACGTGGGCCCCACCCGGAAATCACGTGGGGCCCACCCGGAAATCACGTGGGCCCCACGGGGAAATCACGTGGGCCCCACCCGGAAATCACGTGGGCCCCACCCGGAAATCACGTGGGCCCCACCCGGAAATCACGTGGGCCCCACCCGGAAATCACGTGGGCCCGACGGGGAAATCACGTGGGCCCCACCCGGAAATCACGTGGGCCCCACCCGGAAATCACGTGGGCCCCACCCTGAAATCACGTGGGCCCCACCCGGAAATCACGTGGGCCCCACCCGGAAATCACGTGGGCCCCACCCGGAAATCACGTGGGCCCCACCCGGAAATCACGTGGGCCCCACCCGGAAATCACGTGGGCCCCACCCGGAAATCACGTGGGCCCCACCCGGAAATCACGTGGGCCCCACCCGGAAATCACGTGGGCCCCCAGGGGAAATCACTTGCGCCCCACCCGGAAATCACGTGGGCCCCACCCGGAAATCACGTGGGCCCCACCCGGAAATCACGTGGGCCCCACGGGGAAATCACGTGGGCCCCACCCGGAAATTACGTGGGCCCCACCCGGAAATCACGTGGGCCCCACGGGGAAATCACGTGGGCCCCACCCGGAAATCACGTGGGCCCCACCCGGATATCACGTGGGCCCCACCCGGAAATCACGTGGGCCCCACCCGGAAATCACGTGGGCCCCACGGGGAAATCACGTGGGTCCCACCCGGAAATCACGTGGGCCCCACCCGTAAATCACGTGGGCCCCACCCGGAAATCACATGGGCCCCACCCGGAAATCACGTGGGCCCCACCCGGAAATCACGTGGGCCCCACCCGGAAATCACGTGGGCCCCACGGGGAAATCACGTGGGCCCCACCTGGAAATCACGTGGGCCCCACCCGGAAATCACGTGGGCCCCACCCGGAAATCACGTGGGCCCCACCCGGAAATCACGTGGGCCCCACCCGGAAATCACGTGGGCCCCCAGGGGAAATCACGTGGGCCCCACCCGGAAATCACGTGGGCCCCACCCGGAAATCACGTGGGCCCCACCCGGAAATCACGTGGGCCCCACCCGGAAATCACGTGGGCCCCACCCGGAAATCACGTGGGCCCCACCCTGAAATCACGTGGGCCCCACCCGGAAATCACTTGGGCCCCACCCGGAAATCACGTGGGCCCCACCCGGAAATCACGTGGGCCCCACCGGAAATCACGTGGGCCCCACCCGGAAATCACGTGGGCCCCCAGGGGAAATCACGTGGGCCCCACAAGGAAATCACGTGGGCCCCACCCGGAAATCACGTGGGCCCCACCCGGAAATCACGTGGGCCCCACCCGGAAATCACGTGGGCCCCACGGGGAAATCACGTGGGCCCCACCCGGAAATCACGTGGGCCCCACCCGGAAATCACGTGGGCCCCACCCGGAAATCACGTGGGCCCCACCCGGAAATCACGTGGGCCCCACCCGGAAATCACGTGGGCCCCACCCGGAAATCACGTGGGCCCCACCCGGAAATCACGTGGGCCCCACCCGGAAATCACGTGGGCCCCACGGGGAAATCACGTGGGCCCCACCCGGAAATCACGTGGGCCCCACCCGGAAATCACGTGGGCCCCACACGGAAATCACGTGGGCCCCACCCGGAAATCACGTGGGCCCCACGGGGAAATCACGTGGGCCCCACCCGGAAATCACGTGGGCCCCACCCGGAAATCACGTGGGCCCCACCCGGAAATCACGTGGGCCCCACGGGGAAATCAGGTGGGCCCCACCCGGAAATCACGTGGGCACCACGGGGAAATCACGTGGGCCCCACCCGGAAATCACGTGGGCACCACGGGGAAATCACGTGGGCCCCACCCGGAAATCACGTGGGCCCCACGCGGAAATCACGTGGGCCCCACCGGGAAATCACGTGGGGCCCACCCGGAAATCACGTGGGCCCCACCCGGAAATCACGTGGGCCCCACGGGGAAATCACGTGGGCCCCACCCGGAAATCACGTGGGCACCACTCGGAAATCACGTGGGCCCCACACGGAAATCACGTGGGCCCCACCCGGAAATCACGTGGGCCCACACGGAAATCACGTGGGCCCCACCCGGAAATCACGTGGGCCCCACTCGGAAATCACGTGGCCCCCACCCGGAAATCACGTGGGCCCCACCCGGAAATCACGTGGGCCCCACGGGGAAATCACGTGGGCCCCACCCGGAAATCACGTGGGCCCCACCCGGAAATCACGTGGGCCCCACCCGGAAGTCACGTGGGCCCCACCCGGAAATCACGTGGGCCCCACCCGGAAATCACGTGGGCCCCACCCGGAAATCACGTGGGCCCCACCCGGAAATCACGTGGGCCCCACCCGGAAATCACGTGGGCCCCACCCGGAAATCACGTCGGCACCACGGGGAAATCACGTGGGCCCCACCCGGAAATCACGTGGGCCCCACCCGGAAATCACGTGGGCCCCACCCGGAAATCACGTGGGGCCCACCCGGAAATCACGTGGGCCCCACCTGGAAATCACGTGGGCCCCACGGGGAAAACACGTGGGCCCCACCCGGAAATCACGTGGGCCCCACCCGGAAATCACGTAGGCCCCACACGGAAATCACGTGGGCCCCACCCGGAAATCACGTGGGCCCCACCCGGAAATCACGTGGGACCCACCCGGAAATCACGTGGGCCCCACCCGTAAATCACGTGGGCCCCACGGGGAAATCACGTGGGCCCCACCCGGAAATCACGTGGGCCCCACCCGGAAATCACGTGGGCCCCACCCGGAAATCACGTGGGACCCCAGGGGAAATCACGTGGGCCCCACCCGGAAATCACGTGGGCCCCACCCGGAAATCACGTGGGCCCCACCCGGAAATCACGTGGGCCCCACCCGGAAATCACGTGGGCCCCACCCGGAAATCACGTGGGCCCCACCCGGAAATCACGTGGGCCCCACCCGGAAATCACGTGGGCCCCACACGGAAATCACGTGGGCCCCACCCGGAAATCACGTGGGCCCCACCCGGAAATCACGTGGGCCCCACCCGGAAATCACGTGGGCCCCACCCGGAAATCACGTGGGGCCCACCCGGAAATCACGTGGGCCCCACCCGGAAATCACGTGGGCCCCACGGGGAAATCACGTGGGCCCCACCCGGAAATCACGTGGCCCCACCCGGAAATCACGTGGGCCCCACCCTGAAATCACGTGGGCCCCACCCGGAAATCACGTGGGCCCCACCCGGAAATCACGTGGGCCCCACCCGGAAATCACGTGGGCCCCACCCGGAAATCACGTGGGCCCCACTCGGAAATCACGTGGGCCCCACCCGGAAATCACGTGGGCCCCCAGGGGAAATCACGTGGGCCCCACCCGGAAATCACGTGGGCCCCACCCGGAAATCACGTGGGACCCCAGGGGAAATCACGTGGGCCCCACCCGGAAATCACGTGGGCCCCACCCGGAAATCACGTGGGCCCCACCCGGAAATCACGTGGGCCCCACCCGGAAATCACGTGGGCCCCACCCGGAAATCACGTGGGCCCCACCCGGAAATCACGTGGGCCCCACCCGGAAATCACGTGGGCCCCACCCGGAAATCACGTGGGCCCCACCCGGAAATCACGTGGGCCCCACTCGGAAATCACGTGGGCCCCACCCGGAAATCACGTGGGTCCCCAGGGGAAATCACGTGGGCCCCACCCGGAAATCACGAGGGCCCCACCCGGAAATCACGTGGGCCCCACCCGGAAATCACGTGGGCCCCACCCTGAAATCACGTGGGCCCCACCCGGAAATCACGTGGGCCCCACCCTGAAATCACGTGGGCCCCACCCGGAAATCACGTGGGCCCCACCCGGAAATCACGTGGGCCCCACCCGGAAATCACGTGGGCCCCACTCGGAAATCACGTGGGCCCCACCCGGAAATCACGTGGGCCCCCAGGGGAAATCACGTGGGCCCCACCCGGAAATCACGTGGGCCCCACCCGGAAATCACGTGGGCCCCACGCGGAAATCACGTGGGCCCCACCCGGAAATCACGTGGGCCCCACCAGGAAATCACGTGGGCCCCACGGGGAAATCACGTGGGCCCCACCCGGAAATCACGTGGGGCCCACCCGGAAATCACGTGGGCCCCACGGGGAAATCACGTGGGCCCCACCCGGAAATCACGTGGGCCCCACCCGGAAATCACGTGGGCCCCACCCGGAAATCACGTGGGCCCCACCCGGAAATCACGTGGGCCCCACCCGGAAATCACGTGGGCCCCACCCGGAAATCACGTTGGCCCCACCCGGAAATCACGTGGGCCCCACCCGGAAATCACGTGGGCCCTACCCGGAAATCACGTGGGCCCCCAGGGGAAATCACGTGGGCCCCACCCGGAAATCACGTGGGCCCCCAGGGGAAATCACGTGGGCCCCACCCGGATATCACGTGGGCCCCACCCGGAAATCACGTGGGCCCCACCCGGAAATCACGTGGGCCCCACGGGGAAATCACGTGGGTCCCACCCGGAAATCACGTGGGCCCCACCCGGAAATCACGTGGGCCCCACCCGGAAATCACGTGGGCCCCACCCGGAAATCACGTGGGCCCCACCCGGAAATCACGTGGGCCCCACCCGGAAATCACGTGGGCCCCACGGGGAAATCACGTGGGCCCCACCCGGAAATCACGTGGGCCCCACCCGGAAATCACGTGGGCCCCACCCGGAAATCACGTGGGCCCCACCCGTAAATCACGTGGGCCCCACCCGGAAATCACGTGGGCCCCACCCGGAAATCACGTGGGCCCCACCCGGAAATCACGTGGGCCCCACCCGGAAATCACGTGGGCCCCACCCGGAAATCACGTGGGCCCCCAGGGGAAATCACGTGGGCCCCCAGGGGAAATCACGTGGGCCCCACCCGGAAATCACGTGGGCCCCACCCGGAAATCACGTGGGCCCCACGGGGAAATCACGTGGGCCCCACGGGGAAATCACGTGGGCCCCACCCGGAAATCACGTGGGCCCCACCCGGAAATCACGTGGGCCCCACCCGGAAATCACGTGGGGCCCACCCGGAAATCACGTGGGCCCCACGGGGAAATCACGTGGGCCCCACCCGGAAATCACGTGGGCCCCACCCGGAAATCACGTGGGCCCCACCCGGAAATCACGTGGGCCCCACCCGGAAATCACGTGGGCCCGACGGGGAAATCACGTGGGCCCCACCCGGAAATCACGTGGGCCCCACCCGGAAATCACGTGGGCCCCACCCGGAAATCACGTGGGCCCCACCCGGAAATCACGTGGGCCCCCAGGGGAAATCACGTGGGCCCCACCCGGAAATCACGTGGGCCCCACCCGGAAATCACGTGGGCCCCACCCGGAAATCACGTGGGCCCCACCCGGAAATCACGTGGGCCCCACCCGGAAATCACGTGGGCCCCACCCGGAAATCACGTGGGCCCCACCCGGAAATCACGTGGGCCCCACCCGGAAATCACGTGGGCCCCACGGGGAAATCACGTGGGCCCCACCCGGAAATCACGTGGGCCCCACCCGGAAATCACGTGGGCCCCACACGGAAATCACGTGGGCCCCACCCGGAAATCACGTGGGCCCCACCCTGAAATCACGTGGGCCCCACCCGGAAATCACGTGGGCCCCACCCGGAAATCACGTGGGCCCTACCCGGAAATCACGTGGGCCCCACCCGGAAATCACGTGGGCCCCACCCGGAAATCACGTGGGCCCCACCCGGAAATCACGTGGGCCCCACCCGGAAATCACGTGGGCCCCCAGGGGAAATCACGTGGGCCCCACAAGGAAATCACGTGGGCCCCACCCGGAAATCACGTGGGCCCCACCCGGAAATCACGTGGGCCCCACCCGGAAATCACGTGGGCCCCACCCGGAAATCACGTGGGCCCCACCCGGAAATCACGTGGGCCCCACCCGGAAATCACGTGGGCCCCACCCGGAAATCACGTGGGCCCCACCCGGAAATCACGTGGGCCCCACCCGGAAATCACGTGGGCCCCACCCGGAAATCACGTGGGCCCCACCCGGAAATCACGTGGGCCCCACCCGGAAATCACGTGGGCCCCACCCGGAAATCACGTGGGCCCCACCCGGAAATCACGTGGGCCCCCAGGGGAAATCACGTGGGCCCCACAAGGAAATCACGTGGGCCCCACCCGGAAATCACGTGGGCCCCACCCGGAAATCACGTGGGCCCCACCCGGAAATCACGTGGGCCCCACGGGGAAATCACGTGGGCCCCACGGGGAAATCACGTGGGCCCCACCCGGAAATCACGTGGGCCCCACCCGGAAATCACGTGGGCCCCACCCGGAAATCACGTGGGCCCCACCCGGAAATCACGTGGGCCCCACCCGGAAATCACGTGGGCCCCACCCGGAAATCACGTGGGCCCCACCCGGAAATCACGTGGGCCCCACGGGGAAATCACGTGGGCCCCACCCGGAAATCACGTGGGCCCCACCCGGAAATCACGTGGGCCCCACCCGGAAATCACGTGGGCCCCACCCGGAAATCACGTGGGCCCCACCCGGAAATCACGTGGGCCCCACGGGGAAATCAGGTGGGCCCCACCCGGAAATCACGTGGGCACCACGGGGAAATCACGTGGGCCCCACCCGGAAATCACGTGGGCACCACGGGGAAATCACGTGGGCCCCACCCGGAAATCACGTGGGCCCCACCCGGAAATCACGTGGGCCCCACCGGGAAATCACGTGGGGCCCACCCGGAAATCACGTGGGCCCCACCCGGAAATCACGTGGGCCCCACGGGGAAATCACGTGGGCCCCACCCGGAAATCACGTGGGCACCACCCGGAAATCACGTGGGCCCCACACGGAAATCACGTGGGCCCCACCCGGAAATCACGTGGGCCCCACACGGAAATCACGTGGGCCCCACCCGGAAATCACGTGGGCCCCACCCGGAAATCACGTGGGCCGCACCCGGAAATCCCGTGGGCCCCACCCGGAAATCACGTGGGCCCCACGGGGAAATCACGTGGGCCCCACCCGGAAATCACGTGGGCCCCACCCGGAAATCACGTGGGCCCCACCCGGAAGTCACGTGGGCCCCACCCGGAAATCACGTGGGCCCCACCCGGAAATCACGTGGGCCCCACCCGGAAATCACGTGGGCCCCACCCGGAAATCACGTGGGCCCCACCCGGAAATCACGTGGGCCCCACCCGGAAATCACGTGGGCCCCACCCGGAAATCACGTGGGCACCACGGGGAAATCACGTGGGCCCCACCCAGAAATCACGTGGGCCCCACCCGGAAATCACGTGGGCCCCACCCGGAAATCACGTGGGGCCCACCCGGAAATCACGTGGGCCCCACCCGGAAATCACGTGGGCCCCACGGGGAAAACACATGGGCCCCACCCGGAAATCACGTGGGCCCCACACGGAAATCACGTAGGCCCCACACGGAAATCACGTGGGCCCCACCCGGAAATCACGTGGGCCCCACCCGGAAATCACGTGGGACCCACCCGGAAATCACGTGGGCCCCACCCGGAAATCACGTGGGCCCCACGGGGAAATCACGTGGGCCCCACCCGGAAATCACGTGGGCCCCACCCGGAAATCACGTGGGCCCCACCCGGAAATCACGTGGGACCCCAGGGGAAATCACGTGGGCCCCACCCGGAAATCACGTGGGCCCCACCCGGAAATCACGTGGGCCCCACCCGGAAATCAGGTGGGCCCCACCCGGAAATCACGTGGGCCCCACCCGGAAATCACGTGGGCCCCACCCGGAAATCACGTGGGCCCCACCCGGAAATCACGTGGGCCCCACCCGGAAATCACGTGGGCCCCACCCGGAAATCACGTGGGCCCCACCCGGAAATCACGTGGGCCCCACCCGGAAATCACGTGGGCCCCACCCGGAAATCACGTGGGGCCCACCCGGAAATCACGTGGGCCCCACCCGGAAATCACGTGGGCCCCACGGGGAAATCACGTGGGCCCCACCCGGAAATCACGTGGGCCCCACCCGGAAAGCACGTGGGCCCCACGGGGAAATCACGTGGGCCCCACCCGGAAATCACGTGGGCCCCACCCGGAAATCACGTGGGCCCCACCCGGAAATCACGTGGGCCCCACCCTGAAATCACGTGGGCCCCACCCGGAAATCACGTGTGCCCCACCCCGAAATCACGTGGGCCCCACCCGGAAATCACGTGGGCCCCACCCGGAAATCACGTGGGCCCCACTCGGAAAACACGTGGGCCCCACCCGGAAATCACGTGGGCCCCCAGGGGAAATCACGTGGGCCCCACCCGGAAATCACGTGGGCCCCACCCGGAAATCACGTGGGCCCCACCCGGAAATCGCGTGGGCCCCACCCGGAAATCACGTGGGCCCCACCCGGAAATCACGTGGGCCCCACCCGGAAATCACGTGGGCCCCACGGGGAAATCACGTGGGCCCCACCCGGAAATCACGTGGGGCCCACCCGGAAATCACGTGGGCCCCACGGGGAAATCACGTGGGCCCCACCCGGAAATCACGTGGGGCCCACCCGGAAATCACGTGGGCCCCACGGGGAAATCACGTGGGCCCCACCCGGAAATCACGTGGGCCCCACCCGGAAATCACGTGGGCCCCACCCGGAAATCACGTGGGCCCCACCCGGAAATCACGTGGGCCCCACCCGGAAATCACGTGGGCCCCACCCGGAAATCACGTGGGCCCTACCCGGAAATCACGTGGGCCCCCAGGGGAAATCACGTGGGCCCCACCCGGAAATCACGTGGGCCCCCAGGGGAAATCACGTGGGCCCCACCCGGATATCACGTGGGCCCCACCCGGAAATCACGTGGGCCCCACCCGGAAATCACGTGGGCCCCACGGGGAAATCACGTGGGTCCCACCCGGAAATCAAGTGGGCCCCACCCGGAAATCACGTGGGCCCCACCCGGAAATCACGTGGGCCCCACCCGGAAATCACGTGGGCCCCACCCGGAAATCACGTGGGCCCCACCCGGAAATCACGTGGGCCCCACGGGGAAATCACGTGGGCCCCACCTGGAAATCACGTGGGCCCCACCCGGAAATCACGTGGGCCCCACCCGGAAATCACGTGGGCCCCACCCGGAAATCACGTGGGCCCCACCCGGAAATCACGTGGGCCCCACCCGGAAATCACGTGGGCCCCACCCGGAAATCACGTGGGCCCCACCCGGAAATCACGTGGGCCCCACCCGGAAATCACGTGGGCCCCACCCGGAAATCACGTGGGCCCCACCCGGAAATCACGTGGGACCCCAGGGGAAATCACGTGGGCCCCACCCGGAAATCACGTGGGCCCCACCCGGAAATCACGTGGGCCCCACCCGGAAATCAGGTGGGCCCCACCCGGAAATCACGTGGGCCCCACCCGGAAATCACGTGGGCCCCACCCGGAAATCACGTGGGCCCCACCCGGAAATCACGTGGGCCCCACCCGGAAATCACGTGGGCCCCACCCGGAAATCACGTGGGCCCCACCCGGAAATCACGTGGGCCCCACCCGGAAATCACGTGGGCCCCACCCGGAAATCACGTGGGGCCCACCCGGAAATCACGTGGGCCCCACCCGGAAATCACGTGGGCCCCACGGGGAAATCACGTGGGCCCCACCCGGAAATCACGTGGGCCCCACCCGGAAAGCACGTGGGCCCCACGGGGAAATCACGTGGGCCCCACCCGGAAATCACGTGGGCCCCACCCGGAAATCACGTGGGCCCCACCCGGAAATCACGTGGGCCCCACCCTGAAATCACGTGGGCCCCACCCGGAAATCACGTGTGCCCCACCCCGAAATCACGTGGGCCCCACCCGGAAATCACGTGGGCCCCACCCGGAAATCACGTGGGCCCCACTCGGAAAACACGTGGGCCCCACCCGGAAATCACGTGGGCCCCCAGGGGAAATCACGTGGGCCCCACCCGGAAATCACGTGGGCCCCACCCGGAAATCACGTGGGCCCCACCCGGAAATCGCGTGGGCCCCACCCGGAAATCACGTGGGCCCCACCCGGAAATCACGTGGGCCCCACCCGGAAATCACGTGGGCCCCACGGGGAAATCACGTGGGCCCCACCCGGAAATCACGTGGGGCCCACCCGGAAATCACGTGGGCCCCACGGGGAAATCACGTGGGCCCCACCCGGAAATCACGTGGGGCCCACCCGGAAATCACGTGGGCCCCACGGGGAAATCACGTGGGCCCCACCCGGAAATCACGTGGGCCCCACCCGGAAATCACGTGGGCCCCACCCGGAAATCACGTGGGCCCCACCCGGAAATCACGTGGGCCCCACCCGGAAATCACGTGGGCCCCACCCGGAAATCACGTGGGCCCTACCCGGAAATCACGTGGGCCCCCAGGGGAAATCACGTGGGCCCCACCCGGAAATCACGTGGGCCCCCAGGGGAAATCACGTGGGCCCCACCCGGATATCACGTGGGCCCCACCCGGAAATCACGTGGGCCCCACCCGGAAATCACGTGGGCCCCACGGGGAAATCACGTGGGTCCCACCCGGAAATCAAGTGGGCCCCACCCGGAAATCACGTGGGCCCCACCCGGAAATCACGTGGGCCCCACCCGGAAATCACGTGGGCCCCACCCGGAAATCACGTGGGCCCCACCCGGAAATCACGTGGGCCCCACGGGGAAATCACGTGGGCCCCACCTGGAAATCACGTGGGCCCCACCCGGAAATCACGTGGGCCCCACCCGGAAATCACGTGGGCCCCACCCGGAAATCACGTGGGCCCCACCCGGAAATCACGTGGGCCCCACCCGGAAATCACGTGGGCCCCACCCGGAAATCACGTGGGCCCCACCCGGAAATCACGTGGGCCCCACCCGGAAATCACGTGGGCCCCACCCGGAAATCACGTGGGCCCCACCCGGAAATCACGTGGGCCCCACCCGGAAATCACGTGGGCCCCACCCGGAAATCACGTGGGCCCCACCCGGAAATCACGTGGGCCCCACCCGGAAAGCACGTGGGGCCCACCCGGAAATCACGTGGGCCCCACCCTGAAATCACGTGGGCCCCACCCGGAAATCACGTGGGCCCCACCCGGAAATCACGTGGGCCCCACCCGGAAATCACGTGGGCCCCACCCTGAAATAACGTGGGCCCCACCCGGAAATCACGTGGGCCCCACCCGGAAATCACGTGGGCCCCACCCGGAAATCACGTGGGCCCCACCCGGAAATCACGTGGGCCCCACCCGGAAATCACGTGGGCCCCCAGGGGAAATCACGTGGGCCCCACCCGGAAATCACGTGGGCCCCACCCGGAAATCACGTGGGCCCCACCCGGAAATCACGTGGGCCCCACACGGAAATCACGTGGGCCCCACCCGGAAATCACGTGGGCCCCACCCGGAAATCACGTGGGCCCCACGGGGAAATCACGTGGGCCCCACCCGGAAATCACGTGGGCCCCACGGGGAAATCACGTGGGCCCCACCCGGAAATCACGTGGGCCCCACCCAGAAATCACGTGGGCCCTACCCGGAAATCACGTGGGCCCCCAGGGGAAATCACGTGGCCCCACCCGGAAATCACGTGGGCCCCCGGGGGAAATCACGTGGGCCCCACCCGGATATCACGTGGGCCCCACCCGGAAATCACGTGGGCCCCCAGGGGAAATCACGTGGGCCCCACCCGGAAATCACGTGGGCCCCACCCGGAAATCACGTGGGCCCCACCCTGAAATCACGTGGGCCCCACCCGGAAATCACGCGGGCCCCACGGGGAAATCACGTGGGCCCCCAGGGGAAATCACGTGGGCCCCACCCGGAAATCACGTGGGCCCCACCCGGAAATCACGTGGGCCCCACCCGGAAATCACGTGGGCCCCACCCGGAAATCACGTGGGCCCCATGGGGAAATCACGTGGGTCCCACCCGGAAATCACGTGGGCCCCACCCGTAAATCACGTGGGCCCCACCCGGAAATCACGTGGGCCCCACCCGGAAATCACGTGGGCCCCACCCGGAAATCACGTGGGCCCCACCCGGAAATCACGTGGGACCCACGGGGAAATCACGTGGGCCCCACCTGGAAATCACGTGGGCCCCACCCGGAAATCACGTGGGCCCCACCCGGAAATCACGTGGGCCCCACCCGGAAATCACGTGGGCCCCACCCGGAAATCACGTGGGCCCCCAGGGGAAATCACGTGGGCCCCACCCGGAAATCACGTGGGCCCCACCCGGAAATCACGTGGGCCCCACCCGGAAATCACGTGGGCCCCACCCGGAAATCACGCGGGCCCCACGGGGAAATCACGTGGGCCCCACCCGGAAATCACGTGGGCCCCACCCGGAAATCACGTGGGCCCCACCCTGAAATCACGTGGGCCCCACCCGGAAATCACGTGGGCCCCACCCGGAAATCACGTGGGCCCCCAGGGGAAATCACGTGGGCCCCACCCGGAAATCACGTGGGCCCCACCCGGAAATCACGTGGGCCCCACCCGGAAATCACGTGGGCCCGACGGGGAAATCACGTGGGCCCCACCCGGAAATCACGTGGGCCCCACCCGGAAATCACGTGGGCCCCACCCGGAAATCACGTGGGCCCCACCCGGAAATCACGTGGGCCCACCCGGAAATCACGTGGGCCCCACCCGGAAATCACGTGGGCCCCACCCGGAAATCACGTGGGCCCCACCCGGAAATCACGTGGGCCCCACCCGGAAATCACGTGGGCCCCCAGGGGAAATCACGTGGGCCCCACCCGGAAATCACGTGGGCCCCACGGGGAAATCACGTGGGCCCCACCCGGAAATCACGTGGGCCCCACGGGGAAATCACGTGGGCCCCACCCGGAAATCACGTGGGCCCCACCCGGAAATCACGTGGGCCCCACCCGGAAATCACGTGGGCCCCACCCGGAAATCACGTGGGCCCCACCCGGAAATCACGTGGGCCCCACGGGGAAATCACGTGGGCCCCACCCGGAAATCACGTGGGCCCCACCCGGAAATCACGTGAGCCCCACCCGGAAATCACGTGGGCCCCACCCGGAAATCACGTGGGCCCCACCCGGAAATTACGTGGGCCCCACCCGGAAATCACGTGGGCCCCACCCGGAAATCACGTGGGCCCCACCCGGACATCACGTGGGCCCCCAGGGGAAATCACGTGGGCCCCACCCGGAAATCACGTGGGCCCCACCCGGAAATAACGTGGGCCCCACGGGGAAATCACGTGGGCCCCACCCGGAAATCACGTGGGCCCCACCCGGAAATCACGTGGGCCCCCAGGGGAAATCACGTGGGCCCCACCCGGAAATCACGTGGGCCCCACCCGGAAATCACGTGGGCCCCACCCTGAAATCACGTGGGCCCCACCCGGAAATCACGCGGGCCCCACGGGGAAATCACGTGGGCCCCACCCGGAAATCACGTGGGCCCCACCCTGAAATCACGTGGGCCCCACCCGGAAATCACGTGGGCCCCACCCGGAAATCACGTGGGCCCCCAGGGGAAATCACGTGGGCCCCACCCAGAAATCACGTGGGCCCCACCCGGAAATCACGTGGGCCCCCAGGGGAAATCACGTGGGCCCCACCCAGAAATCACGTGGGCCCCACCCGGAAATCACGTGGGCCCCCAGGGGAAATCACGTGGGCCCCACCCGGAAATCACGTGGGCCCCACCCGGAAATCACGTGGGCCCCCAGGGGAAATCACGTGGGCCCCACCCAGAAATCACGTGGGCCCCACCCGGAAATCACGTGGGCCCCACCCGGAAATCACGTGGGCCCCACCCGGAAATCACGTGGGCCCCACCCGGAAATCACGTGGGCCCCACCCGGAAATCACGTGGGCCCCACCCGGAAATCACGTGGGCCCCACCCGAAAATCACGTGGGCCCAACCCGGAAATCACGTGGGCCCCACCCGGAAATCACGTGGGCCCCACCCGGAAATCACGTGGGCCCCACGGGGAAATCACGTGGGCCCCACCCGGAAATCACGTGGGCCCCACGGGGAAATCACGTGGGCCCCACCCGGAAATCACGTGGGCCCCACGGGGAAATCACGTGGGCCCCACCCGGAAATCACGTGGGCCCCACCCGGAAATCACGTGGGCCCCACCCGGAAATCACGTGGGCCCCACGGGGAAATCACGTGGGCCCCACCCGGAAATCACGTGGGCCCCACCCGGAAATCACGTGGGCCCCACCCGGAAATCACGTGGGCCCCACCCGGAAATCACGTGGGCCCCACCCGGAAATCACGTGGGCCCCCAGGGGAAATCACGTGGGCCCCACCCGGAAATCACGTGGGCCCCACCCGGAAATCACGTGGGCCCCACCCGGAAATAACGTGGGCCCCACGGGGAAATCACGTGGGCCCCACCCGGAAATCACGTGGGCCCCACCCGGAAATCACGTGGGCCCCCAGGGGAAATCACGTGGGCCCCACCCGGAAATCACGTGGGCCCCACCCGGAAATCACGTGGGCCCCACCCTGAAATCACGTGGGCCCCACCCGGAAATCACGCGGGCCCCACGGGGAAATCACGTGGGCCCCACCCGGAAATCACGTGGGCCCCACCCGGAAATCACGTGGGCCCCACCCGGAAATCACGTGGGCCCCACCCGGAAATCACGTGGGCCCCACCCGGAAATCACGTGGGCCCCCAGGGGAAATCACGTGGGCCCCACCCGGAAATCACGTGGGCCCCACCCGGAAATCACGTGGGCCCCACCCGGAAATCACGTGGGCCCGACGGGGAAATCACGTGGGCCCCACCCGGAAATCACGTGGGCCCCACCCGGAAATCACGTGGGCCCCACCCGGAAATCACGTGGGCCCCACCCGGAAATCACGTGGGCCCCACCCGGAAATCACGTGGGCCCCACCCGGAAATCACGTGGGCCCCACCCGGAAATCACGTGGGCCCCACCCGGAAATCACGTGGGCCCCACCCGGAAATCACGTGGGCCCCACCCGGAAATCACGTGGGCCCCACGGGGAAATCACGTGGGCCCCACCCGGAAATCACGTGGGGCCCACCCGGAAATCACGTGGGCCCCACGGGGTAATCACGTGGGCCCCACCCGGAAATCACGTGGGCCCCACCCGGAAATCACGTGGGCCCCACCCGGAAATCACGTGGGCCCCACCCGGAAATCACGTGGGCCCCACCCGGAAATCACGTGGGCCCCCAGGGGAAATCACGTGGGCCCCACCCGGATATCACGTGGGCCCCACCCGGAAATCACGTGGGCCCCACCCGGAAATCACGTGGGCCCCACGGGGAAATCACGTGGGCCCCACCCGGAAATCACGTGGGCCCCACCCGGAAATCACGTGGGCTCCCAGGGGAAATCACGTGGGCCCCACCCGGAAATCACGTGGGCCCCACCCGGAAATCACGTGGGCCCCACCCTGAAATCACGTGGGCCCCACCCTGAAATCACGCGGGCCCCACGGGGAAATCACGTGGGCCCCACCCGGAAATCACGTGGGCCACACCCGGAAATCACGTGGGCCCCACCCGGAAATCACGTGGGCCCCACCCGGAAATCACGTGGGCCCCACCCGGAAATCACGTGGGCCCCCAGGGGAAATCACGTGGGCCCCACCCGGAAATCACGTGGGCCCCACCCGGAAATCACGTGGGCCCCACCCGGAAATCACGTGGGCCCGACGGGGAAATCACGTGGGCCCCACCCGGAAATCACGTGGGCCCCACCCGGAAATCACGTGGGCCCCACCCGGAAATCACGTGGGCCCCACCCGGAAATCACGTGGGCCCCACCCGGAAATCACGTGGGCCCCACCCGGAAATCACGTGGGCCCCACCCGGAAATCACGTGGGCCCCACCCGGAAATCACGTGGGCCCCACCCGGAAATCACGTGGGCCCCCAGGGGAAATCACGTGGGCCCCACCCGGAAATCACGTGGGCCCCACCCGGAAATCACGTGGGCCCCACCCGGAAATCACGTGGGCCCCAGGGGGAAATCACGTGGGCCCCACCCGGAAATCACGTGGGCCCCACCCGGAAATCACGTGGGCCCCACCCGGAAATCACGTGGGCCCCACCCGGAAATCACGTGGGCCCCACCCGGAAATCACGTGGGCCCCACCCGGAAATCACGTGGGCCCCACCCGGAAATCACGTGGGCCCCCAGGGGAAATCACGTGGGCCCCACCCGGAAATCACGTGGGCCCCACCCGGAAATCACGTGGGCCCCACCCGGAAATCACGTGGGCCCGACGGGGAAATCACGTGGGCCCCACCCGGAAATCACGTGGGCCCCACCCGGAAATCACGTGGGCCCCACCCGGAAATCACGTGGGCCCCACCCGGAAATCACGTGGGCCCCACACGGAAATCACGTGGGCCCCACCCGGAAATCACGTGGGCCCCACCCGGAAATCACGTGGGCCCCACCCGGAAATCACGTGGGCCCCACCCGGAAATCACGTGGGCCCCACCCGGAAATCACGTGGGCCCCACGGGGAAATCACGTGGGCCCCACCCGGAAATCACGTGGGGCCCACCCGGAAATCACGTGGGCCCCACGGGGAAATCACGTGGGCCCCACCCGGAAATCACGTGGGCCCCACCCGGAAATCACGTGGGTCCCACCCGGAAATCACGTGGGCCCCACCCGGAAATCACGTGGGCTCCCAGGGGAAATCACGTGGGCCCCACCCGGATATCACGTGGGCCCCACCCGGAAATCACGTGGGCCCCACCCGGAAATCACGTGGGCCCCACCCGGAAATCACGTGGGCCCCACCCGGAAATCACGTGGGCCCCACCCGGAAATCACGTGGGCTCCCAGGGGAAATCACGTGGGCCCCACCCGGAAATCACGTGGGCCCCACCCGGAAATCACGTGGGCCCCACCCTGAAATCACGTGGGCCCCACCCTGAAATCACGTGGGCCCCACGGGAAAATCACGTGGGCCCCACCCGGAAATCACGTGGGCCACACCCGGAAATCACGTGGGCCCCACCCGGAAATCACGTGGGCCCCACCCGGAAATCACGTGGGCCCCACCCGGAAATCACGTGGGCCCCCAGGGGAAATCACGTGGGCCCCACCCGGAAATCACGTGGGCCCCACCCGGAAATCACGTGGGCCCCACCCGGAAATCACGTGGGCCCGACGGGGAAATCACGTGGGCCCCACCCGGAAATCACGTGGGCCCCACCCGGAAATCACGTGGGCCCCACCCGGAAATCACGTGGGCCCCACCCGGAAATCACGTGGGCCCCACCCGGAAATCACGTGGGCCCCACCCGGAAATCACGTGGGCCCCACCCGGAAATCACGTGGGCCCCACCCGGAAATCACGTGGGCCCCCAGGGGAAATCACGTGGGCCCCACCCGGAAATCACGTGGGCCCCACCCGGAAATCACGTGGGCCCCACCCGGAAATCACGTGGGCCCCACGGGGAAATCACGTGGGCCCCACCCGGAAATCACGTTGGCCCCACACGGAAATCACGTGGGCCCCACCCGGAAATCACGTGGGCCCCACACGGAAATCACGTGGGCCCCACCCGGAAATCACGTGGGCCCCACGGGGAAATCACGTGGGCCCCACCCGGAAATCACGTGGGCCCCACCCGGAAATCACGTGGGCCCCACCCGGAAATCACGTGGGCCCCACGGGGAAATCACGTGGGCCCCACCCGGAAATCACGTGGGCCCCACGGGGAAATCACGTGGGCCCCACCCGGAAATCACGTGGGCCCCACCCGGAAATCACGTGGGCCCCACACGGAAATCACGTGGGCCCCACCCGGAAATCACGTAGGCCCCACACGGAAATCACGTGGGCCCCACCCGGAAATCACGTGGGCCCCACCCGGAAATCACGTGGGACCCACCCGGAAATCACGTGGGCCCCACCCGGAAATCACGTGGGCCCCACGGTGAAATCACGTGGGCCCCACCCGGAAATCACGTGGGCCCCACCCGGAAATCACGTGGGCCCCACCCGGAAATCACGTGGGACCCCAGGGGAAATCACGTGGGCCCCACCCGGAAATCACGTGGGCCCCACCCGGAAATCACGTGGGCCCCACCCGGAAATCACGTGGGCCCCACCCGGAAATCACGTGGGCCCCACCCGGAAATCACGTGGGCCCCACCCGGAAATCACGTGGGCCCCACCCGGAAATCACGTGGGCCCCACCCGGAAATCACGTGGGCCCCACCCGGAAATCACGTGGGCCCCACCCGGAAATCACGTGGGCCCCACCCGGAAATCACGTGGGGCCCACCCGGAAATCACGTGGGGCCCACCCGGAAATCACGTGGGCCCCACGGGGAAATCACGTGGGCCCCACCCGGAAATCACGTGGGCCCCACCCGGAAATCACGTGGGCCCCACCCGGAAATCACGTGGGCCCCACCCGGAAATCACGTGGGCCCCACCCGGAAATCACGTGGGCCCCACCCGGAAATCACGTGGGCCCCACCCGGAAATCACGTGGGCCCCACCCGGAAATCACGTGGGCCCCACCCGGAAATCACGTGGGTCCCACCCGGAAATCACGTGGGCCCCACCCGGAAATCACGTGGGCCCCCAGGGGAAATCACGTGGGCCCCACCCGGAAATCACGTGGGCCCCACCCGGAAATCACGTGGGCCCCACCCGGAAATCTCGTGGGCCCCACCCGGAAATCACGTGGGCCCCACCCGTAAATCACGTGGGCCCCACGGGGAAATCACGTGGGCCCCACCCGGAAATCACGTGGGGCCCACCCGGAAATCACGTGGGCCCCACGGGGAAATCACGTGGGCCCCACCCGGAAATCACGTGGGCCCCACCCGGAAATCACGTGGGCCCCACCCGGAAATCACGTGCGCCCCACCCGGAAATCACGTGGGCCCCACCCGGAAATCACGTGGGCCCCACGGGGAAATCACGTGGGCCCCACCCGGAAATCACGTGTGCCCCACCCGGAAATCACGTGGGCCCCACCCGGAAATCACGTGGGCCCCACGGGGAAATCACGTGGGCCCCACCCGGAAATCACGTGGGCCCCACCCGGAAATCACGTGGGCCCCACCCGGAAATCACGTGGGCCCCACCCGGAAATCACGTGGGCCCCACCCGGAAATCACGTGGGCCCCACCCGGAAATCACGTGGGCCCCACGGGGAAATCACGTGGGCCCCACCCGGAAATCACGTGGGCCCCACCCGGAAATCACGTGGGCCCCCAGGGGAAATCACTTGGGCCCCACCCGGAAATCACGTGGGCCCCACGGGGAAATCACGTGGGCCCCACCCGGAAATGACGTGGGCCCCACCCGGAAATCACGTGGGCCCCACCCGGAAATCACGTGGGGCCCACCCGGAAATCACGTGGGCCCCACCCGGAAATCACGTGGGCCCCACGGGGAAATCACGTGGGCCCCACCCGGAAATCACGTGGGGCCCACCCGGAAATCACGTGGGCCCCACGGGGAAATCACGTGGGCCCCACCCGGAAATCACGTGGGCCCCACCCGGAAATCACGTGGGCCCCACCCGGAAATCACGTGGGCCCCACCCGGAAATCACGTGGGCCCCACCCGGAAATCACGTGGGCCCCCAGGGGAAATCACGTGGGCCCCACCCGGATATCACGTGGGCCCCACCCGGAAATCACGTGGGCCCCACCCGGAAATCACGTGGGCCCCACGGGGAAATCACGTGGGCCCCACCCGGAAATCACGTGGGCCCCACCCGGAAATCACGTGGGCTCCCAGGGGAAATCACGTGGGCCCCACCCGGAAATCACGTGGGCCCCACCCGGAAATCACGTGGGCCCCACCCTGAAATCACGTGGGCCCCACCCTGAAATCACGTGGGCCCCACGGGGAAATCACGTGGGCCCCACCCGGAAATCACGTGGGCCACACCCGGAAATCACGTGGGCCCCACCCGGAAATCACGTGGGCCCCACCCGGAAATCACGTGGGCCCCACCCGGAAATCACGTGGGCCCCCAGGGGAAATCACGTGGGCCCCACCCGGAAATCACGTGGGCCCCACCCGGAAATCACGTGGGCCCCACCCGGAAATCACGTGGGCCCGACGGGGAAATCACGTGGGCCCCACCCGGAAATCACGTGGGCCCCACCCGGAAATCACGTGGGCCCCACCCGGAAATCACGTGGGCCCCACCCGGAAATCACGTGGGCCCCACCCGGAAATCACGTGGGCCCCACCCGGAAATCACGTGGGCCCCACCCGGAAATCACGTGGGCCCCACCCGGAAATCACGTGGGCCCCCAGGGGAAATCACGTGGGCCCCACCCGGAAATCACGTGGGCCCCACCCGGAAATCACGTGGGCCCCACCCGGAAATCACGTGGGCCCCACGGGGAAATCACGTGGGCCCCACCCGGAAATCACGTGGGCCCCACCCGGAAATCACGTGGGCCCCACCCGGAAATCACGTGGGCCCCACCCGGAAATCACGTGGGCCCCACCCGGAAATCACGTGGGCCCCACCCGGAAATCACGTGGGCCCCCAGGGGAAATCACGTGGGCCCCACCCGGAAATCACGTGGGCCCCACCCGGAAATCACGTGGGCCCCACCCGGAAATCACGTGGGCCCGACGGGGAAATCACGTGGGCCCCACCCGGAAATCACGTGGGCCCCACCCGGAAATCACGTGGGCCCCACCCGGAAATCACGTGGGCCCCACCCGGAAATCACGTGGGCCCCACCCGGAAATCACGTGGGCCCCACCCGGAAATCACGTGGGCCCCACCCGGAAATCACGTGGGCCCCACCCGGAAATCACGTGGGCCCCACCCGGAAATCACGTGGGCCCCACCCGGAAATCACGTGGGCCCCACCCGGAAATCACGTGGGCCCCACCCGGAAATCACGTGGGCCCCACCCGGAAATCACGTGGGCCCCACCCGGAAATCACGTGGGGCCCACCCGGAAATCACGTGGGCCCCACGGGGAAATCACGTGGGCCCCACCCGGAAATCACGTGGGCCCCACCCGGAAATCACGTGGGCCCCACACGGAAATCACGTGGGCCCCACCCGGAAATCACGTGGGCCCCACCCTGAAATCACGTGGGCCCCACCCGGAAATCACGTGGGCCCCACCCGGAAATCACGTGGGCCCCACCCGGAAATCACGTGGGCCCCACCCGGAAATCACGTGGGCCCCACCCGGAAATCACGTGGGCCCGACGGGGAAATCACGTGGGCCCCACCCGGAAATCACGTGGGCCCCACCCGGAAATCACGTGGGCCCCACCCGGAAATCACGTGGGCCCCACCCGGAAATCACGTGGGCCCCACCCGGAAATCACGTGGGCCCCACCCGGAAATCACGTGGGCCCCACCCGGAAATCACGTGGGCCCCACCCGGAAATCACGTGGGCCCCCAGGGGAAATCACGTGGGCCCCACCCGGAAATCACGTGGGCCCCACCCGGAAATCACGTGGGCCCCACCCGGAAATCACGTGGGCCCCACGGGGAAATCACGTGGGCCCCACCCGGAAATCACGTGGGCCCCACCCGGAAATCACGTGGGCCCCCAGGGGAAATCACGTGGGCCCCACCCGGAAATCACGTGGGCCCCACCCGGAAATCACGTGGGCCCCACCCGGAAATCACGTGGGCCCCACCCGGAAATCACGTGGGCCCCACGGTGAAATCACGTGGGCCCCACCCGGAAATCACGTGGGCCCCACGGGGAAATCACGTGGGCCCCACCCGGAAATCACGTGGGCCCCACCCGGAAATCACGTGGGCCCCCAGGGGAAATCACGTGGTCCCCACCCGGAAATCACGTGGGCCCCACCCGGAAATCACTTGGGCCCCACCCGGAAATCACGTGGGCCCCACGGGGAAATCACGTGGGCCCCACCCGGAAATCACGTGGGCCCCACCCGGAAATCACGTGGGCCCTACCCGGAAATCACGTGGGCCCCACGGGGAAATCACGTGGGCCCCACGGGGAAATCACGTGGGCCCCACCCGGAAATCACGTGGGCCCCACCCGGAAATCACGTGGGTCCCACCCGGAAATCACGTGGGCCCCACCCGGAAATCACGTGGGCCCCACCCGGAAATCACGTGGGCCCCACCCGGAAATCACGTGGGCCCCACCCGGAAATCACGTGGGCCCCACCCGGAAATCACGTGGGCCCCACGGGGAAATCACGTGGGGCCCACCCGGAAATCACGTGGGCCCCACGGGGAAATCACGTGGGCCCCACCCGGAAATCACGTGGGCCCCACCCGGAAATCACGTGGGCCCCACCCGGAAATCACGTGGGCCCCACCCGGAAATCACGTGGGCCCCACCCGGAAATCACGTGGGCCCCCAGGGGAAATCACGTGGGCCCCACCCTGATATCACGTGGGCCCCACCCGGAAATCACGTGGGCCCCACCCGGAAATCACGTGGGCCCCACGGGGAAATCACGTGGGCCCCACCCGGAAATCACGTGGGCCCCACCCGGAAATCACGTGGGCCCCCAGGGGAAATCACGTGGGCCCCACCCGGAAATCACGTGGGCCCCACCCGGAAATCACGTGGGCCCCACCCGGAAATCACGTGGGCCCCACCCTGAAATCACGTGGGCCCCACCTGGAAATCACGTGGGCCCCACCCGGAAATCACGTGGGCCCCACCCGGAAATCACGTGGGCCCCACCCGGAAATCACGTGGGCCCCACCCGGAAATCACGTGGGCCCCCAGGGGAAATCACGTGGGCCCCACCCGGAAATCACGTGGGCCCCACCCGGAAATCACGTGGGCTCCACCCGGAAATCACGTGGGCCCCACCCGGAAATCACGTGGGCCCCACCCGGAAATCACGTGGGCCCCACCCGGAAATCACGTGGGCCCCACGGGGAAATCACGTGGGCCCCACCCGGAAATCACGTGGGCCCCACCCGGAAATCACGTGGGCCCCACCCGGAAATCACGTGGGGCCCACCCGGAAATCACGTGGGCCCCACCCGGAAATCACGTGGGCCCCACCCGGAAATCACGTGGGCCCCACCCGGAAATCACGTGGGCCCCACCCGGAAATCACGTGGGCCCCCAGGGGAAATCACGTGGGCCCCACCCGGAAATCACGTGTGCCCCCAGGGGAAATCACGTGGACCCCACCTGGATATCACGTGGGCCCCACCCGGAAATCACGTGGGCCCCACCCGAAATCACGTGGGCCCCACCCGGAAATCACGTGGGCCCCACCCGGAAATCACGTGGGCCCCACCCGGAAATCACGTGGGCACCACGGGGAAATCACGTGGGCCCCACCCGGAAATCACGTGGTCCCCACCCGGAAATCACGTGGGCCCCACCCGGAAATCACGTGGGGCCCACCCGGAAATCACGTGGGCCCCACCCGGAAATCACGTGGGCCCCACGGGGAAATCACGTGGGCCCCACCCGGAAATCACGTGGGCCCCACCCGGAAATCACGTTGGCCCCACACGGAAATCACGTGGGCCCCACCCGGAAATCACGTGGGCCCCACACGGAAATCACGTGGGCCCCACCCGGAAATCACGTGGGCCCCACGGGGAAATCACGTGGGCCCCACCGGGAAATCACGTGGGCCCCACCCGGAAATCACGTGGGCCCCACCCGGAAATCACGTGGGCCCCACGGGGAAATCACGTGGGCCCCACCCGGAAATCACGTGGGCCCCACGGGGAAATCACGTGGGCCCCACCCGGAAATCACGTGGGCCCCACCCGGAAATCACGTGGGCCCCACACGGAAATCACGTGGGCCCCACCCGGAAATCACGTAGGCCCCACACGGAAATCACGTGGGCCCCACCCGGAAATCACGTGGGCCCCACCCGGAAATCACGTGGGACCCACCCGGAAATCACGTGGGCCCCACCCGGAAATCACGTGGGCCCCACGGGGAAATCACGTGGGCCCCACCCGGAAATCACGTGGGCCCCACCCGGAAATCACGTGGGCCCCACCCGGAAATCACGTGGGAACCCAGGGGAAATCACGTGGGCCCCACCCGGAAATCACGTGGGCCCCACCCGGAAATCACGTGGGCCCCACCCGGAAATCACGTGGGACCCACCCGGAAATCACGTGGGCCCCACCCGGAAATCACGTGGGCCCCACCCGGAAATCACGTGGGCCCCACCCGGAAATCACGTGGGCCCCACCCGGAAATCACGTGGGCCCCACACGGAAATCACGTGGGCCCCACCCGGAAATCACGTGGGCCCCACCCGGAAATCACGTGGGCCCCACCCGGAAATCACGTGGGGCCCACCCGGAAATCACGTGGGGCCCACCCGGAAATCACGTGGGCCCCACGGGGAAATCACGTGGGCCCCACCCGGAAATCACGTGGGCCCCACCCGGAAATCACGTGGGCCCCACCCGGAAATCACGTGGGCCCCACCCGGAAATCACGTGGGCCCCACCCGGAAATCACGTGGGCCCCACCCGGAAATCACGTGGGCCCCACCCGGAAATCACGTGGGCCCCACCCGGAAATCACGTGGGCCCCACCCGGAAATCACGTGGGCCCCACCCGGAAATCACGTGGGTCCCACCCGGAAATCACGTGGGCCCCACCCGGAAATCACGTGGGCCCCCAGGGGAAATCACGTGGGCCCCACCCGGAAATCACGTGGGCCCCACCCGGAAATCACGTGGGCCCCACCCGGAAATCTCGTGGGCCCCACCCGGAAATCACGTGGGCCCCACCCGTAAATCACGTGGGCCCCACGGGGAAATCACGTGGGCCCCACCCGGAAATCACGTGGGGCCCACCCGGAAATCACGTGGGCCCCACCCGGAAATCACGTGGGCCCCACCCGGAAATCACGTGGGCCCCACCCGGAAATCACGTGGGCCCCACGGGGAAATCACGTGGGCCCCACCCGGAAATCACGTGGGCCCCACCCGGAAATCACGTGGGCCCCACCCGGAAATCACGTGGGCCCCACCCGGAAATCACGTGGGCCCCACCCGGAAATCACGTGGGCCCCACCCGGAAATCACGTGGGCCCCACCCGGAAATCACGTGGGCCCCACCCGGAAATCACGTGGGCCCCACCCGGAAATCACGTGGGCCCCACCCGGAAATCACGTGGGCCCCACGGGGAAATCACGTGGGCCCCACCCGGAAATCACGTGGGCCCCACCCGGAAATCACGTGGGCCCCCAGGGGAAATCACTTGGGCCCCACCCGGAAATCACGTGGGCCCCACGGGGAAATCACGTGGGCCCCACCCGGAAATCACGTGGGCCCCACCCGGAAATCACGTGGGCCCCACCCGGAAATCACGTGGGGCCCACCCGGAAATCACGTGGGCCCCACCCGGAAATCACGTGGGCCCCACGGGGAAATCACGTGGGCCCCACCCGGAAATCACGTGGGCCCCACCCGGAAATCACGTGGGCGCCACACGGAAATCACGTGGGCCCCACCCGGAAATCACGTAGGCCCCACACGGAAATCACGTGGGCCCCACCCGGAAATCACGTGGGCCCCACCCGGAAATCACGTGGGACCCACCCGGAAATCACGTGGGCCCCACCCGGAAATCACGTGGGCCCCACGGGGAAATCACGTGGGCCCCACCCGGAAATCACGTGGGCCCCACCCGGAAATCACGTGGGCCCCACCCGGAAATCACGTGGGACCCCAGGGGAAATCACGTGGGCCCCACCCGGAAATCACGTGGGCCCCACCCGGAAATCACGTGGGCCCCACCCGGAAATCACGTGGGCCCCACCCGGAAATCACGTGGGCCCCACCCGGAAATCACGTGGGCCCCACCCGGAAATCACGTGGGCCCCACCCGGAAATCACGTGGGCCCCACCCGGAAATCACGTGGGCCCCACCCGGAAATCACGTGGGCCCCACCCGGAAATCACGTGGGGCCGACCCGGAAATCACGTGGGGCCCACCCGGAAATCACGTGGGCCCCACGGGGAAATCACGTGGGCCCCACCCGGAAATCACGTGGGCCCCACCCGGAAATCACGTGGGCCCCACCCGGAAATCACGTGGGCCCCACCCGGAAATCACGTGGGCCCCCAGGGGAAATCACTTGGGCCCCACCCGGAAATCACGTGGGCCCCACCCGGAAATCACGTGGGCCCCACTCGGAAATCACGTGGGCCCCACGGGGAAATCACGTGGGCCCCACCCGGAAATCACGTGGGCCCCACCCGGAAATCACGTGGGCCCCACCCGGAAATCACGTGGGCACCACGGGGAAATCACGTGGGCCCCACCCGGAAATCACGTGGGCCCCACCCGGAAATCACGTGGGCCCCACCCGGAAATCACGTGGGGCCCACCCGGAAATCACGTGGGCCCCACCCGGAAATCACGTGGGCCCCACGGGGAAAACACGTGGGCCCCACCCGGAAATCACGTGGGCCCCACACGGAAATCACGTAGGCCCCACACGGAAATCACGTGGGCCCCACCCGGAAATCACGTGGGCCCCACCCGGAAATCACGTGGGACCCACCCGGAAATCACGTGGGCCCCACCCGGAAATCACGTGGGCCCCACGGGGAAATCACGTGGGCCCCACCCGGAAATCACGTGGGCCCCACCCGGAAATCACGTGGGCCCCACCCGGAAATCACGTGGGACCCCAGGGGAAATCACGTGGGCCCCACCCGGAAATCACGTGGGCCCCACCCGGAAATCACGTGGGCCCCACCCGGAAATCAGGTGGGCCCCACCCGGAAATCACGTGGGCCCCACCCGGAAATCACGTGGGCCCCACCCGGAAATCACGTGGGCCCCACCCGGAAATCACGTGGGCCCCACCCGGAAATCACGTGGGCCCCACCCGGAAATCACGTGGGCCCCACCCGGAAATCACGTGGGCCCCACCCGGAAATCACGTGGGCCCCACCCGGAAATCACGTGGGCCCCACCCGGAAATCACGTGGGCCCCACCCGGAAATCACGTGGGCCCCCAGGGGAAATCACGTGGGCCCCACAAGGAAATCACGTGGGCCCCACCCGGAAATCACGTGGGCCCCACCCGGAAATCACGTGGGCCCCACCCGGAAATCACGTGGGCCCCACGGGGAAATCACGTGGGCCCCACCCGGAAATCACGTGGGCCCCACCCGGAAATCACGTGGGCCCCACCCGGAAATCACGTGGGCCCCACCCGGAAATCACGTGGGCCCCACCCGGAAATCACGTGGGCCCCACCCGGAAATCACGTGGGCCCCACCCGGAAATCACGTGGGCCCCACCCGGAAATCACGTGGGCCCCACGGGGAAATCACGTGGGCCCCACCCGGAAATCACGTGGGCCCCACCCGGAAATCACGTGGGCCCCACACGGAAATCACGTGGGCCCCACCCGGAAATCACGTGGGCCCCACCCGGAAATCACGTGGGCCCCACCCGGAAATCACGTGGGCCCCACCCGGAAATCACGTGGGCCCCACACGGAAATCACGTGGGCCCCACCCGGAAATCACGTGGGCCCCACCCGGAAATCACGTGGGCCCCACGGGGAAATCAGGTGGGCCCCACCCGGAAATCACGTGGGCACCACGGGGAAATCACGTGGGCCCCACCCGGAAATCACGTGGGCACCACGGGGAAATCACGTGGGCCCCACCCGGAAATCACGTGGGCCCCACCCGGAAATCACGTGGGCCCCACCCGGAAATCACGTGGGGCCCACCCGGAAATCACGTGGGCCCCACCCGGAAATCACGTGGGCCCCACGGGGAAATCACGTGGGCCCCACCCGGAAATCACGTGGGCACCACCCGGAAATCACGTGGGCCCCACACGGAAATCACGTGGGCCCCACCCGGAAATCGCGTGGGCCCCACACGGAAATCACGTGGGCCCCACCCGGAAATCACGTGGGCCCCACTCGGAAATCACGTGGGCCCCACCCGGAAATCACGTGGGCCCCACCCGGAAATCACGTGGGCCCCACGGGGAAATCACGTGGGCCCCACCCGGAAATCACGTGGGCCCCACCCGGAAATCACGTGTGCCCCACCCGGAAGTCACGTGGGCCCCACCCGGAAATCACGTGGGCCCCACCCGGAAATCACGTGGGCCCCACCCGGAAATCACGTGGGCCCCACCCGGAAATCATGTGGGACCCACCCGGAAATCACGTGGGCCCCACCCGGAAATCACGTGGGCCCCACCCGGAAATCACGTGGGCACCACGGGGAAATCACGTGGGCCCCACCCGGAAATCACGTGGGCCCCACCCGGAAATCACGTGGGCCCCACCCGGAAATCACGTGGGGCCCACCCGGAAATCACGTGGGCCCCACCCGGAAATCACGTGGGCCCCACGGGGAAAACACGTGGGCCCCACCCGGAAATCACGTGGGCCCCACCCGGAAATCACGTAGGCCCCACACGGAAATCACGTGGGCCCCACCCGGAAATCACGTGGGCCCCACCCGGAAATCACGTGGGACCCACCCGGACATCACGTGGGCCCCACCCGGAAATCACGTGGGCCCCACGGGGAAATCACGTGGGCCCCACCCGGAAATCACGTGGGCCCCACCCGGAAATCACGTGGGCCCCACCCGGAAATCACGTGGGACCCCAGGGGAAATCACGTGGGCCCCACCCGGAAATCACGTGGGCCCCACCCGGAAATCACGTGGGCCCCACCCTGAAATCACGTGGGCCCCACCCGGAAATCACGTGGGCCCCACCCTGAAATCACGTGGGCCCCACCCGGAAATCACGTGGGCCCCACCCGGAAATCACGTGGGCCCCACCCGGAAATCACGTGGGCCCCACCCGGAAATCACGTGGGCCCCACCCGGAAATCACGTGGGCCCCACCCGGAAATCACGTGGGCCCCACCCGGAAATCACGTGGGGCCCACCCGGAAATCACGTGGGCCCCACCCGGAAATCACGTGGGCCCCACGGGGAAATCACGTGGGCCCCACCCGGAAATCACGTGGCCCCACCCGGAAATCACGTGGGCCCCACCCTGAAATCACGTGGGCCCCACCCGGAAATCACGTGGGCCCCACCCGGAAATCACGTGGGCCCCACCCGGAAATCACGTGGGCCCCACCCGGAAATCACGTGGGCCCCACTCGGAAATCACGTGGGCCCCACCCGGAAATCACGTGGGCCCCCAGGGGAAATCACGTGGGCCCCACCCGGAAATCACGTGGGCCCCACCCGGAAATCACGTGGGACCCCAGGGGAAATCACGTGGGCCCCACCCGGAAATCACGTGGGCCCCACCCGGAAATCACGTGGGCCCCACCCGGAAATCACGTGGGCCCCACCCGGAAATCACGTGGGCCCCACCCGGAAATCACGTGGGCCCCACCCGGAAATCACGTGGGCCCCACCCGGAAATCACGTGGGCCCCACCCGGAAATCACGTGGGCCCCACCCGGAAATCACGTGGGCCCCACCCGGAAATCACGTGGGCCCCACCCGGAAAGCACGTGGGGCCCACCCGGAAATCACGTGGGCCCCACCCGGAAATCACGTTGGCCCCACCCGGAAATCACGTGGGCCCCACCCGGAAATCACGTGGGCCCCACCCGGAAATCACGTGGGCCCCACCCTGAAATCACGTGGGCCCCACCCGGAAATCACGTGGGCCCCACCCGGAAATCACGTGGGCCCCACCCGGAAATCAGGTGGGCCCCACCCGGAAATCACGTGGGCCCCACTCGGAAATCACGTGGGCCCCACCCGGAAATCACGTGGGCCCCCAGGGGAAATCACGTGGGCCCCACCCGGAAATCACGTGGGCCCCACCCGGAAATCACGTGGGCCCCACCCGGAAATCACTGGGCCCCACCCGGAAATCACGTGGGCCCCACCCTGAAATCACGTGGGCCCCACCCGGAAATCACGTGGGCCCCACCCGGAAATCACGTGGGCCCCACCCGGAAATCACGTGGGCCCCACCCGGAAATCACGTGGGCCCCACCCGGAAATCACGTGGGCCCCACCCGGAAATCACGTGGGCCCCACTCGGAAATCACGTGGGCCCCACCCGGAAATCACGTGGGCCCCCAGGGGAAATCACGTGGGCCCCACCCGGAAATCACGTGGGCCCCACCCGGAAATCACGTGGGCCCCACCCGGAAATCACGTGGGCCCCACCCGGAAATCACGTGGGCCCCACCCGGAAATCACGTGGGCCCCACCCGGAAATCACGTGGGCCCCACGGGGAAATCACGTGGGTCCCACCCGGAAATCACGTGGGGCCCACCCGGAAATCACGTGGGCCCCACGGGGAAATCACGTGGGCCCCACCCGGAAATCACGTGGGCCCCACCCGGAAATCACGTGGGCCCCACCCGGAAATCACGTGGGCCCCACCCGGAAATCACGTGGGCCCCACCCGGAAATCACTTGGGCCCCACCCGGAAATCACGTGGGCCCCACCCGGAAATCACGTGGGCCCCACCCGGAAATCACGTGGGCCCCACCCGGAAATCACGTGGGCCCCCAGGGGAAATCACGTGGGCCCCACCCGGAAATCACGTGGGCCCCACCCGGAAATCACGTGGGCCCGACGGGGAAATCACGTGGGCCCCACCCGGAAATCACGTGGGCCCCCAGGGGAAATCACTTGGGCCCCACCCGGAAATCACGTGGGCCCCACCCGGAAATCACGTGGGCCCCACCCGGAAATCACGTGGGCCCCACGGGGAAATCACGTGGGCCCCACCCGGAAATCACGTGGGCCCCACCCGGAAATCACGTGGGCCCCACGGGGAAATCACGTGGGCCCCACCCGGAAATCACGTGGGCCCCACCCGGATATCACGTGGGCCCCACCCGGAAATCACGTGGGCCCCACCCGGAAATCACGTGGGCCCCACGGGGAAATCACGTGGGTCCCACCCGGAAATCACGTGGGCCCCACCCGTAAATCACGTGGGCCCCACCCGGAAATCACGTGGGCCCCACCCGGAAATCACGTGGGCCCCACCCGGAAATCACGTGGGCCCCACCCGGAAATCACGTGGGCCCCACGGGGAAATCACGTGGGCCCCACCTAGAAATCACGTGGGCCCCACCCGGAAATCACGTGGGCCCCACCCGGAAATCACGTGGGCCCCACCCGGAAATCACGTGGGCCCCACCCGGAAATCACGTGGGCCCCCAGGGGAAATCACGTGGGCCCCACCCGGAAATCACGTGGGCCCCACCCGGAAATCACGTGGGCCCCACCCGGAAATCACGTGGGCCCCACCCGGAAATCACGTGGGCCCCACCCGGAAATCACGTGGGCCCCACCCGGAAATCACGTGGGCCCCACCCGGAAATCACGTGGGCCCCACGGGGAAATCACGTGGGCCCCACCCGGAAATCACGTGGGCCCCACCCGGAAATCACGTGGACCCCACCCGGAAATCACGTGGGCCCCACCCGGAAATCACGTGGGGCCCACCCGGAAATCACGTGGGCCCCACGGGGAAATCACGTGGGCCCCACCCGGAAATCACGTGGGCCCCACCCGGAAATCACGTGGGCCCCACCCGGAAATCACGTGGGCCCCACCCGGAAATCACGTGGGCCCCACCCTGAAATCACGTGGTCCCCACCCGGAAATCACGTGGGCCCCACCCGGAAATCACGTGGGCCCCACCCGGAAATCACGTGGGCCCCACCCGGAAATCACGTGGGCCCCACCCGGAAATCACGTGGGCCCCACCCGGAAATCACGTGGGCCCCACCCGGAAATCACGTGGGCCCCACCCGGAAATCACGTGGGCCCCATCCGGAAATCACGTGGGCCCCACGGGGAAATCACGTGGGCCCCACCCGGAAATCACGTGGGGCCCACCCGGAAATCACGTGGGCCCCACGGGGAAATCACGTGGGCCCCACCCGGAAATCACGTGGGCCCCACCCGGAAATCACGTGGGCCCCACCCGGAAATCACGTGGGCCCCACCCGGAAATCACGTGGGCCCCACCCGGAAATCACGTGGGCCCCACCCGGAAATCACGTGGGCCCCATCCGGAAATCACGTGGGCCCCACGGGGAAATCACGTGGGCCCCACCCGGAAATCACGTGGGGCCCACCCGGAAATCACGTGGGCCCCACGGGGAAATCACGTGGGCCCCACCCGGAAATCACGTGGGCCCCACCCGGAAATCACGTGGGCCCCACCCGGAAATCACGTGGGCCCCACCCGGAAATCACGTGGGCCCCACCCGGAAATCACGTGGGCCCCACCCGGAAATCACGTGGGCCCCACCCGGAAATCACGTGGGCCCCACCCGGAAATCACGTGGGCCCCACGGGGAAATCACGTGGGCCCCACGGGGAAATCACGTGGGCCCCACCCGGAAATCACGTGGGCCCCACCCGGAAATCACGTGGGCCCCACCCGGAAATCACGTGGGCCCCACCCGGAAATCACGTGGGCCCCACCCGGAAATCACGTGGGCCCCACCCGGAAATCACGTGGGCCCCACCCGGAAATCACGTGGGCCCCACCCGGAAATCACGTGGGCCCCACCCGGAAATCACGTGGGCCCCACCCGGAAATCACGTGGGCCCCACCCGGAAATCACGTGGGGCCCACCCGGAAATCACGTGGGCCCCACGGGGAAATCACGTGGGCCCCACCCGGAAATCACGTGGGCCCCACCCGGAAATCACGTGGGCCCCACCCGGAAATCACGTGGGCCCCACCCGGAAATCACGTGGGCCCCACCCGGAAATCACGTGGGCCCCACCCGGAAATCACGTGGGCCCCACCCGGAAATCACGTGGGCCCTACCCGGAAATCACGTGGGCCCCCAGGGGAAATCACGTGGGCCCCACCCGGAAATCACGTGGGCCCCACCCGGAAATCACGTGGGCCCCACCCGGAAATCACGTGGGCCCTACCCGGAAATCACGTGGGCCCCCAGGGGAAATCACGTGGGCCCCACCCGGAAATCACGTGGGCCCCACCCGGAAATCACGTGGGCCCCACCCGGAAATCACGTGGGCCCCACCCGGAAATCACGTGGGCCCCACCCGGAAATCACGTGGGCCCCACCCGGAAATCACGTGGGCCCCACCCGGAAATCACGTGAGCCCCACCCGGAAATCACGTGGGCCCCACGGGGAAATCACGTGGGCCCCACCCGGAAATCACGTGGGCCCCACCCGGAAATCACGTGGGCCCCACGGGGAAATCACGTGGGCCCCACCCGGAAATCACGTGGGCCCCACCCGGAAATCACGTGGGCCCCACCCGGAAATCACGTGGGCCCCACCCGGAAATCACGTGGGCCCCACCCGGAAATCACGTGGGCCCCACCCGGAAATCACGTGGGCCCCACCCGGAAATCACGTGGGCCCCCAGGGGAAATCACGTGGGCTCCACCCGGAAATCACGTGGGCCCCACCCGGAAATCACGTGGGCCCCACCCGGAAATCACGTGGGCCCGACGGGGAAATCACGTGGGCCCCACCCGGAAATCACGTGGGCCCCACCCGGAAATCACGTGGGCCCCACCCGGAAATCACGTGGGCCCCACCCGGAAATCACGTGGGCCCCACCCGGAAATCACGTGGGCCCCACCCGGAAATCACGTGGGCCCCACCCGGAAATCACGTGGGCCCCACCCGGAAATCACGTGGGCCCCACCCGGAAATCACGTGGGCCCCACCCGGAAATCACGTGGGCCCCACCCGGAAATCACGTGGGCCCCCAGGGGAAATCACTTGGGCCCCACCCGGAAATCACGTGGGCCCCACCCGGAAATCACGTGGGCCCCACCCGGAAATCACGTGGGCCCCACGGGGAAATCACGTGGGCCCCACCCGGAAATCACGTGGGCCCCACGGGGAAATCACGTGGGTCCCACCCGGAAATCACGTGGGCCCCACCCGGAAATCACGTGGGCCCCACCCGGAAATCACGTGGGCCCCACCCGGAAATCACGTGGGCCCCACCCGGAAATCACGTGGGCCCCACCCGGAAATCACGTGGGCCCCACCCGGAAATCACGTGGGCCCCACCCGGAAATCACGTGGGCCCCACCCGGAAATCACGTGGGCCCCACCCGGAAATCACGTGGGCCCCACCCGGAAATCACGTGGGCCCCACCCGGAAATCACGTGGGCCCCCAGGGGAAATCACGTGGGCCCCACCCGGAAATCACGTGGGCCCCACCCGGAAATCACGTGGGCCCCACCCGGAAATCACGTGGGCCCCACGGGGAAATCACGTGGGCCCCACCCGGAAATCACGTGGGCCCCACCCGGAAATCACGTGGGCCCCCAGGGGAAATCACGTGGGCCCCACCCGGAAATCACGTGGGCCCCACCCGGAAATCACGTGGGCCCCACCCGGAAATCACGTGGGCCCCACCCGGAAATCACGTGGGCCCCACCCGGAAATCACGTGGGCCCCACCCGGAAATCACGTGGGCCCCACCCGGAAATCACGTGGGCCCCACCCGGAAATCACGTGGGCCCCACCCGGAAATCACGTGGGCCCCACCCGGAAATCACGTGGGCCCCACCCGGAAATCACGTGGGCCCCACCCGGAAATCACGTGGGCCCCACCCGGAAATCACGTGGGCCCCACCCGGAAATCACGTGGGCCCCACCCGGAAATCACGTGGGCCCCACCCGGAAATCACGTGGGCCCCACCCGGAAATCACGTGGGCCCCACCCGGAAATCACGTGGGCCCCACCCGGAAATCACGTGGGGCCCACCCGGAAATCACGTGGGCCCCACGGGGAAATCACGTGGGCCCCACCCGGAAATCACGTGGGCCCCACCCGGAAATCACGTGGGCCCCACCCGGAAATCACGTGGGCCCCACCCGGAAATCACGTGGGCCCCACCCGGAAATCACGTGGGCCCCACCCGGAAATCACGTGGGCCCCACCCGGAAATCACGTGGGCCCCACCCGGAAATCACGTGGGCCCTACCCGGAAATCACGTGGGCCCCCAGGGGAAATCACGTGGGCCCCACCCGGAAATCACGTGGGCCCCACCCGGAAATCACGTGGGCCCCACCCGGAAATCACGTGGGCCCCACCCGGAAATCACGTGGGCCCCACCCGGAAATCACGTGGGCCCCACCCGGAAATCACGTGGGCCCCACCCGGAAATCACGTGAGCCCCACCCGGAAATCACGTGGGCCCCACGGGGAAATCACGTGGGCCCCACCCGGAAATCACGTGGGCCCCACCCGGAAATCACGTGGGCCCCACGGGGAAATCACGTGGGCCCCACCCGGAAATCACGTGGGCCCCACCCGGAAATCACGTGGGCCCCACCCGGAAATCACGTGGGCCCCACCCGGAAATCACGTGGGCCCCACCCGGAAATCACGTGGGCCCCCAGGTGAAATCACGTGGGCCCCACAAGGAAATCACGTGGGCCCCACCCTGAAATCACGTGGGCCCCACCCGGAAATCACGTGGGCCCCACCCGGAAATCACGTGGGCCCCACCCGGAAATCACGTGTGCCCCACGGGGAAATCACGTGGGCCCCACCCGGAAATCACGTGGGCCCCACCCGGAAATCACGTGGGCCCCACCCGGAAATCACGTGGGCCCCACCCGGAAATCACGTGGGCCCCCCCGGAAATCACGTGGGCCCCACCCGGAAATCACGTGGCCCCCACGGGGAAATCACGTGGGCCCCACCCGGAAATCACGTGGGCCCCACCCGGAAATCACGTGGGCCCCACCAGGAAATCACGTGGGCCCCACCCGGAAATCACGTGGGCCCCACGGGGAAATCACGTGGGCCCCACGGGGAAATCACGTGGGCCCCACCCGGAAATCACGTGGGCCCCACCCGGAAATCACGTGAGCCCCACCCGGAAATCACATGGGCCCCACCCGGAAATCACGTGGGCCCCACCCGGAAATCACGAGGGCCCCACCCGGAAATCACGTGGGCCCCCAGGGGAAATCACGTGGGCCCCACCCGGAAATCACGTGGGCCCCACCCGGAAATCACGTGGGCCCCACCCGGAAATCACGTGGGCCCCACCCGGAAATCACGTGGGCCCCACCCGGAAATCACGTGGGCCCCACCCGGAAATCACGTGGGCCCCACCCGGAAATCACGTGGGCCCCACCCGGAAATCACGTGGGCCCCACCCGGAAATCACGTGGGCCCCACCCGGAAATCACGTGGGCCCCACCCGGAAATCACGTGGGCCCCACGGGGAAATCACGTGGGCCCCACGGGGAAATCACGTGGGCCCCACCCGGAAATCACGTGGGCCCCACCCGGAAATCACGTGGGCCCCACCCGGAAATCACGTGGGCCCCACCCGGAAATCACGAGGGCCCCACCCGGAAATTACGTGGGCCCCACCCGGAAATCACGTGGGCCCTACCCGGAAATCACGTGGGCCCCCAGAGGAAATCACGTGGGCCCCACCCGGAAATCACGTGGGCCCCACCCGGAAATCACGTGGGCCCCACCCGGAAATCACGTGGGCCCCACCCGGAAATCACGTGGGCCCCACCCGGAAATCACGTGGGCCCCACGGGGAAATCACGTGGGCCCCACCCGGAAATCACATGGGCCCCACCCGGAAATCACGTGGGCCCCACCCGGAAATCACGTGGGCCCCACCCGGAAATCACGTGGGCCCCACCCGGAAATCACGTGGGCCCCACCCGGAAATCACGTGGGCCCCACCCGGAAATCACGTGGGCCCCACCCGGAAATCACGTGGGCCCCACCCGGAAATCACGTGGGCCCCACCCGGAAATCACGTGGGGCCCACCCGGAAATCACGTGGGCCCCACGGGGAAATCACGTGGGCCCCACCCGGAAATCACGTGGGCCCCACCCGGAAATCACGTGGGCCCCACACGGAAATCACGTGGGCCCCACCCGGAAATCACGTGGGCCCCACCCTGAAATCACGTGGGCCCCACCCGGAAATCACGTGGGCCCCACCCGGAAATCACGTGGGCCCCACCCGGAAATCACGTGGGCCCCACCCGGAAATCACGTGGGCCCCACCCGGAAATCACGTGGGCCCCACCCGGAAATCACGTGGGCCCCACCCGGAAATAACGTGGGCCCCACCCGGAAATCACGTGGGCCCCCAGGGGAAATCACGTGGGCCCCACAAGGAAATCACGTGGGCCCCACCCGGAAATCACGTGGGCCCCACCCGGAAATCACGTGGGCCCCACCCGGAAATCACGTGGGCCCCACGGGGAAATCACGTGGGCCCCACCCGGAAATCACGTGGGCCCCACCCGGAAATCACGTGGGCCCCACCCGGAAATCACGTGGGCCCCACCCGGAAATCACGTGGGCCCCACCCGGAAATCACGTGGGCCCCACCCGGAAATCACGTGGGCCCCACCCGGAAATCACGTGGGCCCCACCCGGAAATCACGTGGGCCCCACCCGGAAATCACGTGGGCCCCAAGGGGAAATCACGTGGGCCCCACCCGGAAATCACGTGGGCCCCACCCGGAAATCACGTGGGCCCCACCCGGAAATCACGTGGGCCCCACCCGGAAATCACGTGGGCCCCACCCGGAAATCACGTGGGCCCCACCCGGAAATCACGTGGGCCCCACCCGGAAATCACGTGGGCCCCACGGGGAAATCACGCGGGCCCCACCCGGAAATCACGTGGGCACCACGGGGAAATCACGTGGGCCCCACCCGGAAATCACGTGGGCACCACGGGGAAATCACGTGGGCCCCACCCGGAAATCACGTGGGCCCCACCCGGAAATCACGTGGGCCCCACCCGGAAATCACGTGGGGCCCACCCGGAAATCACGTGGGCCCCACCCGGAAATCACGTGGGCCCCACGGGGAAATCACGTGGGCCCCACCCGGAAATCACGTGGGCACCACCCGGAAATCACGTGGGCCCCACACGGAAATCACGTGGGCCCCACCCGGAAATCACGTGGGCCCCACACGGAAATCACGTGGGCCCCACCCGGAAATCACGTGGGCCCCTCCCGGAAATCACGTGGGCCCCACCCGGAAATCACGTGGGCCCCACCCGGAAATCACGTGGGCCCCACGGGGAAATCACGTGGGCCCCACCCGGAAATCACGTGGGCCCCACCCGGAAATCACGTGGGCCCCACCCGGAAGTCACGTGGGCCCCACCCGGAAATCACGTGGGCCCCACCCGGAAATCACGTGGGCCCCACCCGGAAATCACGTGGGCCCCACCCGGAAATCACGTGGGCCCCACCCGGAAATCACGTGGGCCCCACCCGGAAATCACGTGGGCCCCACCGGAAATCACGTGGGCCCCCAGGTGAAATCACGTGGGCCCCACAAGGAAATCACGTGGGCCCCACCCTGAAATCACGTGGGCCCCACCCGGAAATCACTTGGGCCCCACCCGGAAATCACGTGGGCCCCACCCGGAAATCACGTGTGCCCCACGGGGAAATCACGTGGGCCCCACCCGGAAATCACGTGGGCCCCACCCGGAAATCACGTGGGCCCCACCCGGAAATCACGTGGGCCCCACCCGGAAATCACGTGGGCCCCACCCGGAAATCACGTGGGCCCCACCCGGAAATCACGTGGCCCCCACGGGGAAATCACGTGGGCCCCACCCGGAAATCACGTGGGCCCCACCCGGAAATCACGTGGGCCCCACCCGGAAATCACGTGGGCCCCACCCGGAAATCACGTGGGCCCCACGGGGAAATCACGTGGGCCCCACGGGGAAATCACGTGGGCCCCACCCGGAAATCACGTGGGCCCCACCCGGAAATCACGTGAGCCCCACCCGGAAATCACATGGGCCCCACCCGGAAATCACGTGGGCCCCACCCGGAAATCACGTGGGCCCCACCCGGAAATCACGTGGGCCCCCAGGGGAAATCACGTGGGCCCCACCCGGAAATCACGTGGGCCCCACCCGGAAATCACGTGGGCCCCACCCGGAAATCACGTGGGCCCCACCCGGAAATCACGTGGGCCCCACCCGGAAATCACGTGGGCCCCACCCGGAAATCACGTGGGCCCCACCCGGAAATCACGTGGGCCCCACCCGGAAATCACGTGGGCCCCACCCGGAAATCACGTGGGCCCCACCCGGAAATCACGTGGGCCCCACCCGGAAATCACGTGGGCCCCACCCGGAAATCACGTGGGCCCCACCCGGAAATCACGAGGGCCCCACCCGGAAATTACGTGGGCCCCACCCGGAAATCACGTGGGCCCTACCCGGAAATCACGTGGGCCCCCAGAGGAAATCACGTGGGCCCCACCCGGAAATCACGTGGGCCCCCAGGGGAAATCACGTGGGCCCCACCCGGAAATCACGTGGGCCCCACACGGAAATCACGTGGGCCCCACCCGGAAATCACGTGGGCCCCACGGGGAAATCACGTGGGCCCCACCCGGAAATCACGTGGGCCCCACCCGGAAATCACGTGGGCCCCACCCGGAAATCACGTGGGCCCCACCCGGAAATCACGTGGGCCCCACCCGGAAATCACGTGGGCCCCACCCGGAAATCACGTGGGCCCCACCCGGAAATCACGTGGGCCCCACCCGGAAATCACGTGGGCCCCACCCGGAAATCACGTGGGCCCCACCCGGAAATCACGTGGGGCCCACCCGGAAATCACGTGGGCCCCACGGGGAAATCACGTGGGCCCCACCCGGAAATCACGTGGGCCCCACCCGGAAATCACGTGGGCCCCACACGGAAATCACGTGGGCCCCACCCGGAAATCACGTGGGCCCCACCCTGAAATCACGTGGGCCCCACCCGGAAATCACGTGGGCCCCACCCGGAAATCACGTGGGCCCCACCCGGAAATCACGTGGGCCCCACCCGGAAATCACGTGGGCCCCACCCGGAAATCACGTGGGCCCCACCCGGAAATAACGTGGGCCCCACCCGGAAATCACGTGGGCCCCCAGGGGAAATCACGTGGGCCCCACAAGGAAATCACGTGGGCCCCACCCGGAAATCACGTGGGCCCCACCCGGAAATCACGTGGGCCCCACCCGGAAATCACGTGGGCCCCACGGGGAAATCACGTGGGCCCCACCCGGAAATCACGTGGGCCCCACCCGGAAATCACGTGGGCCCCACCCGGAAATCACGTGGGCCCCACCCGGAAATCACGTGGGCCCCACCCGGAAATCACGTGGGCCCCACCCGGAAATCACGTGGGCCCCACCCGGAAATCACGTGGGCCCCACCCGGAAATCACGTGGGCCCCAAGGGGAAATCACGTGGGCCCCACCCGGAAATCACGTGGGCCCCACCCGGAAATCACGTGGGCCCCACCCGGAAATCACGTGGGCCCCACCCGGAAATCACGTGTGCCCCACCCGGAAATCACGTGGGCCCCACCCGGAAATCACGTGGGCCCCACCCGGAAATCACGTGGGCCCCACGGGGAAATCACGCGGGCCCCACCCGGAAATCACGTGGGCACCACGGGGAAATCACGTGGGCCCCACCCGGAAATCACGTGGGCACCACGGGGAAATCACGTGGGCCCCACCCGGAAATCACGTGGGCCCCACCCGGAAATCACGTGGGCCCCACCCGGAAATCACGTGGGGCCCACCCGGAAATCACGTGGGCCCCACCCGGAAATCACGTGGGCCCCACGGGGAAATCACGTGGGCCCCACCCGGAAATCACGTGGGCACCACCCGGAAATCACGTGGGCCCCACCCGGAAATCACGTGGGCCCCACCCCGAAATCACGTGGGCCCCACACGGAAATCACGTGGGCCCCACCCGGAAATCACGTGGGCCCCTCCCGGAAATCACGTGGGCCCCACCCGGAAATCACGTGGGCCCCACCCGGAAATCACGTGGGCCCCACGGGGAAATCACGTGGGCCCCACCCGGAAATCACGTGGGCCCCACCCGGAAATCACGTGGGCCCCACCCGGAAGTCACGTGGGCCCCACCCGGAAATCACGTGGGCCCCACCCGGAAGTCACGTGGGCCCCACCCGGAAATCACGTGGGCCCCACCCGGAAATCACGTGGGCCCCACCCGGAAATCACGTGGGCCCCACCCGGAAATCACGTGGGCCCCACCCGGAAATCACGTGGGCCCCCAGGTGAAATCACGTGGGCCCCACAAGGAAATCACGTGGGCCCCACCCTGAAATCACGTGGGCCCCACCCGGAAATCACGTGGGCCCCACCCGGAAATCACGTGGGCCCCACCCGGAAATCACGTGTGCCCCACGGGGAAATCACTTGGGCCCCACCCGGAAATCACGTGGGCCCCACCCGGAAATCACGTGGGCCCCACCCGGAAATCACGTGGGCCCCACCCGGAAATCACGTGGGCCCCACCCGGAAATCACGTGGGCCCCACCCGGAAATCACGTGGCCCCCACGGGGAAATCACGTGGGCCCCACCCGGAAATCACGTGGGCCCCACCCGGAAATCACGTGGGCCCCACCCGGAAATCACGTGGGCCCCACCCGGAAATCACGTGGGCCCCACGGGGAAATCACGTGGGCCCCACGGGGAAATCACGTGGGCCCCACCCGGAAATCACGTGGGCCCCACCCGGAAATCACGTGAGCCCCACCCGGAAATCACATGGGCCCCACCCGGAAATCACGTGGGCCCCACCCGGAAATCACGTGGGCCCCACCCGGAAATCACGTGGGCCCCCAGGGGAAATCACGTGGGCCCCACCCGGAAATCACGTGGGCCCCACCCGGAAATCACGTGGGCCCCACCCGGAAATCACGTGGGCCCCACCCGGAAATCACGTGGGCCCCACCCGGAAATCACGTGGGCCCCACCCGGAAATCACGTGGGCCCCACCCGGAAATCACGTGGGCCCCACCCGGAAATCACGTGGGCCCCACCCGGAAATCACGTGGGCCCCACGGGGAAATCACGTGGGCCCCACCCGGAAATCACGTGGGCCCCACCCGGAAATCACGTGGGCCCCACCCGGAAATCACGTGGGCCCCACCCGGAAATCACGTGGGCCCCACCCGGAAATCACGAGGGCCCCACCCGGAAATTACGTGGGCCCCACCCGGAAATCACGTGGGCCCTACCCGGAAATCACGTGGGCCCCCAGAGGAAATCACGTGGGCCCCACCCGGAAATCACGTGGGCCCCCAGGGGAAATCACGTGGGCCCCACCCGGAAATCACGTGGGCCCCACCCGGAAATCACGTGGGCCCCACCCGGAAATCACGTGGGCCCCACGGGGAAATCACGTGGGCCCCACCCGGAAATCACGTGGGCCCCACCCGGAAATCACGTGGGCCCCACCCGGAAATCACGTGGGCCCCACCCGGAAATCACGTGGGCCCCACCCGGAAATCACGTGGGCCCCACCCGGAAATCACGTGGGCCCCACCCGGAAATCACGTGGGCCCCACCCGGAAATCACGTGGGCCCCACCCGGAAATCACGTGGGCCCCACCCGGAAATCACGTGGGGCCCACCCGGAAATCACGTGGGCCCCACGGGGAAATCACGTGGGCCCCACCCGGAAATCACGTGGGCCCCACCCGGAAATCACGTGGGCCCCACACGGAAATCACGTGGGCCCCACCCGGAAATCACGTGGGCCCCACCCTGAAATCACTTGGGCCCCACCCGGAAATCACGTGGGCCCCACCCGGAAATCACGTGGGCCCCACCCGGAAATCACGTGGGCCCCACCCGGAAATCACGTGGGCCCCACCCGGAAATCACGTGGGCCCCACCCGGAAATAACGTGGGCCCCACCCGGAAATCACGTGGGCCCCCAGGGGAAATCACGTGGGCCCCACAAGGAAATCACGTGGGCCCCACCCGGAAATCACGTGGGCCACACCCGGAAATCACGTGGGCCCCACCCGGAAATCACGTGGGCCCCACGGGGAAATCACGTGGGCCCCACCCGGAAATCACGTGGGCCCCACCCGGAAATCACGTGGGCCCCACCCGGAAATCACGTGGGCCCCACCCGGAAATCACGTGGGCCCCACCCGGAAATCACGTGGGCCCCACCCGGAAATCACGTGGGCCCCACCCGGAAATCACGTGGGCCCCACCCGGAAATCACGTGGGCCCCACCCGGAAATCACGTGGGCCCCACCCGGAAATCACGTGGGCCCCACCCGGAAATCACGTGGGCCCCAAGGGGAAATCACGTGGGCCCCACCCGGAAATCACGTGGGCCCCACCCGGAAATCACGTGGGCCCCACCCGGAAATCACGTGGGCCCCACCCGGAAATCACGTGGGCCCCACCCGGAAATCACGTGGGCCCCACGGGGAAATCACGCGGGCCCCACCCGGAAATCACGTGGGCACCACGGGGAAATCACGTGGGCCCCACCCGGAAATCACGTGGGCACCACGGGGAAATCACGTGGGCCCCACCCGGAAATCACGTGGGCCCCACCCGGAAATCACGTGGGCCCCACCCGGAAATCACGTGGGGCCCACCCGGAAATCACGTGGGCCCCACCCGGAAATCACGTGGGCCCCACGGGGAAATCACGTGGGCCCCACCCGGAAATCACGTGGGCACCACCCGGAAATCACGTGGGCCCCACACGGAAATCACGTGGGCCCCACCCGGAAATCACGTGGGCCCCACACGGAAATCACGTGGGCCCCACGGGGAAATCACGTGGGCCCCACCCGGAAATCACGTGGCCCCACCCGGAAATCACGTGGGCCCCACCCTGAAATCACGTGGGCCCCACCCGGAAATCACGTGGGCCCCACCCGGAAATCACGTGGGCCCCACCCGGAAATCACGTGGGCCCCACCCGGAAATCACGTGGGCCCCACTCGGAAATCACGTGGGCCCCACCCGGAAATCACGTGGGCCCCCAGGGGAAATCACGTGGGCCCCACCCGGAAATCACGTGGGCCCCACCCGGAAATCACGTGGGACCCCAGGGGAAATCACGTGGGCCCCACCCGGAAATCACGTGGGCCCCACCCGGAAATCACGTGGGCCCCACCCGGAAATCACGTGGGCCCCACCCGGAAATCACGTGGGCCCCACCCGGAAATCACGTGGGCCCCACCCGGAAATCACGTGGGCCCCACCCGGAAATCACGTGGGCCCCACCCGGAAATCACGTGGGCCCCACCCGGAAATCACGTGGGCCCCACCCGGAAAGCACGTGGGGCCCACCCGGAAATCACGTGGGCCCCACCCGGAAATCACGTTGGCCCCACCCGGAAATCACGTGGGCCCCACCCGGAAATCACGTGGGCCCCACCCGGAAATCACGTGGGCCCCACCCTGAAATCACGTGGGCCCCACCCGGAAATCACGTGGGCCCCACCCAGAAATCACGTGGGCCCCACCCGGAAATCAGGTGGGCCCCACCCGGAAATCACGTGGGCCCCACTCGGAAATCACGTGGGCCCCACCCGGAAATCACGTGGGCCCCCAGGGGAAATCACGTGGGCCCCACCCGGAAATCACGTGGGCCCCACCCGGAAATCACGTGGGCCCCACCCGGAAATCACTGGGCCCCACCCGGAAATCACGTGGGCCCCACCCTGAAATCACGTGGGCCCCACCCGGAAATCACGTGGGCCCCACCCTGAAATCACGTGGGCCCCACCCGGAAATCACGTGGGCCCCACCCGGAAATCACGTGGGCCCCACCCGGAAATCACGTGGGCCCCACCCGGAAATCACGTGGGCCCCACTCGGAAATCACGTGGGCCCCACCCGGAAATCACGTGGGCCCCCAGGGGAAATCACGTGGGCCCCACCCGGAAATCACGTGGGCCCCACCCGGAAATCACGTGGGCCCCACCCGGAAATCACGTGGGCCCCACCCGGAAATCACGTGGGCCCCACCCGGAAATCACGTGGGCCCCACCCGGAAATCACGTGGGCCCCACGGGGAAATCACGTGGGCCCCACCCGGAAATCACGTGGGGCCCACCCGGAAATCACGTGGGCCCCACGGGGAAATCACGTGGGCCCCACCCGGAAATCACGTGGGCCCCACCCGGAAATCACGTGGGCCCCACCCGGAAATCACGTGGGCCCCACCCGGAAATCACGTGGGCCCCACCCGGAAATCACTTGGGCCCCACCCGGAAATCACGTGGGCCCCACCCGGAAATCACGTGGGCCCCACCCGGAAATCACGTGGGCCCCACCCGGAAATCACGTGGGCCCCCAGGGGAAATCACGTGGGCCCCACCCGGAAATCACGTGGGCCCCACCCGGAAATCACGTGGGCCCGACGGGGAAATCACGTGGGCCCCACCCGGAAATCACGTGGGCCCCCAGGGGAAATCACTTGGGCCCCACCCGGAAATCACGTGGGCCCCACCCGGAAATCACGTGGGCCCCACCCGGAAATCACGTGGGCCCCACGGGGAAATCACGTGGGCCCCACCCGGAAATCACGTGGGCCCCACCCGGAAATCACGTGGGCCCCACGGGGAAATCACGTGGGCCCCACCCGGAAATCACGTGGGCCCCACCCGGATATCACGTGGGCCCCACCCGGAAATCACGTGGGCCCCACCCGGAAATCACGTGGGCCCCACGGGGAAATCACGTGGGTCCCACCCGGAAATCACGTGGGCCCCACCCGTAAATCACGTGGGCCCCACCCGGAAATCACGTGGGCCCCACCCGGAAATCACGTGGGCCCCACCCGGAAATCACGTGGGCCCCACCCGGAAATCACGTGGGCCCCACGGGGAAATCACGTGGGCCCCACCTGGAAATCACGTGGGCCCCACCCGGAAATCACGTGGGCCCCACCCGGAAATCACGTGGGCCCCACCCGGAAATCACGTGGGCCCCACCCGGAAATCACGTGGGCCCCCAGGGGAAATCACGTGGGCCCCACCCGGAAATCACGTGGGCCCCACCCGGAAATCACGTGGGCCCCACCCGGAAATCACGTGGGCCCCACCCGGAAATCACGTGGGCCCCACCCGGAAATCACGTGGGCCCCACCCGGAAATCACGTGGGCCCCACCCGGAAATCACGTGGGCCCCACCCGGAAATCACGTGGGCCCCACCCGGAAATCACGTGGGCCCCACCCGGAAATCACGTGGGCCCCACCCGGAAATCACGTGGGCCCCACCCGGAAATCACGTGGACCCCACCCGGAAATCACGTGGGCCCCACCCGGAAATCACGTGGGGCCCACCCGGAAATCACGTGGGCCCCACGGGGAAATCACGTGGGCCCCACCCGGAAATCACGTGGGCCCCACCCGGAAATCACGTGGGCCCCACCCGGAAATCACGTGGGCCCCACCCGGAAATCACGTGGGCCCCACCCTGAAATCACGTGGTCCCCACCCGGAAATCACGTGGGCCCCACCCGGAAATCACGTGGGCCCCACCCGGAAATCACGTGGGCCCCACCCGGAAATCACGTGGGCCCCACCCGGAAATCACGTGGGCCCCACCCGGAAATCACGTGGGCCCCACCCGGAAATCACGTGGGCCCCATCCGGAAATCACGTGGGCCCCACGGGGAAATCACGTGGGCCCCACCCGGAAATCACGTGGGGCCCACCCGGAAATCACGTGGGCCCCACGGGGAAATCACGTGGGCCCCACCCGGAAATCACGTGGGCCCCACCCGGAAATCACGTGGGCCCCACCCGGAAATCACGTGGGCCCCACCCGGAAATCACGTGGGCCCCACCCGGAAATCACGTGGGCCCCACCCGGAAATCACGTGGGCCCCATCCGGAAATCACGTGGGCCCCACGGGGAAATCACGTGGGCCCCACCCGGAAATCACGTGGGGCCCACCCGGAAATCACGTGGGCCCCACGGGGAAATCACGTGGGCCCCACCCGGAAATCACGTGGGCCCCACCCGGAAATCACGTGGGCCCCACCCGGAAATCACGTGGGCCCCACCCGGAAATCACGTGGGCCCCACCCGGAAATCACGTGGGCCCCACCCGGAAATCACGTGGGCCCCACCCGGAAATCACGTGGGCCCCACCCGGAAATCACGTGGGCCCCACCCGGAAATCACGTGGGCCCCACCCGGAAATCACGTGGGCCCCCAGGGGAAATCACGTGGGCCCCACAAGAAAATCACGTGGGCCCCACCCGGAAATCACGTGGGCCCCACCCGGAAATCACGTGGGCCCCACCCGGAAATCACGTGGGCCCCACGGGGAAATCACGTGGGCCCCACGGGGAAATCACGTGGGCCACACCCGGAAATCACGTGGGCCCCACCCGGAAATCACGTGGGCCCCACCCGGAAATCACGTGGGCCCCACCCGGAAATCACGTGGGCCCCACGGGGAAATCACGTGGGCCCCACCCGGAAATCACGTGGGCCCCACCCGGAAATCACGTGGGCCCCACCCGGAAATCACGTGGGCCCCACCCGGAAATCACGTGGGCCCCACCCGGAAATCACGTGGGCCCCACCCGGAAATCACGTGGGCCCCACCCGGAAATCACGTGGGCCCCACCCGGAAATCACGTGGGCCCCACCCGGAAATCACGTGGGCCCCACCCGGAAATCACGTGGGCCCCACCCGGAAATCACGTGGGCCCCACCCGGAAATCACGTGGGGCCCACCCGGAAATCACGTGGGCCCCACGGGGAAATCACGTGGGCCCCACCCGGAAATCACGTGGGCCCCACCCGGAAATCACGTGGGCCCCACCCGGAAATCACGTGGGCCCCACCCGGAAATCACGTGGGCCCCACCCGGAAATCACGTGGGCCCCACCCGGAAATCACGTGGGCCCCACCCGGAAATCACGTGGGCCCTACCCGGAAATCACGTGGGCCCCCAGGGGAAATCACGTGGGCCCCACCCGGAAATCACGTGGGCCCCACCCGGAAATCACGTGGGCCCCACCCGGAAATCACGTGGGCCCTACCCGGAAATCACGTGGGCCCCCAGGGGAAATCACGTGGGCCCCACCCGGAAATCACGTGGGCCCCACCCGGAAATCACGTGGGCCCCACCCGGAAATCACGTGGGCCCCACCCGGATATCACGTGGGCCCCACCCGGAAATCACGTGGGCCCCACCCGGAAATCACGTGGGCCCCACCCGGAAATCACGTGAGCCCCACCCGGAAATCACGTGGGCCCCACGGGGAAATCACGTGGGCCCCACCCGGAAATCACGTGGGCCCCACCCGGAAATCACGTGGGCCCCACGGGGAAATCACGTGGGCCCCACCCGGAAATCACGTGGGCCCCACCCGGAAATCACGTGGGCCCCACCCGGAAATCACGTGGGCCCCACCCGGAAATCACGTGGGCCCCACCCGGAAATCACGTGGGCCCCACCCGGAAATCACGTGGGCCCCCAGGGGAAATCACGTGGGCTCCACCCGGAAATCACGTGGGCCCCACCCGGAAATCACGTGGGCCCCACCCGGAAATCACGTGGGCCCGACGGGGAAATCACGTGGGCCCCACCCGGAAATCACGTGGGCCCCACCCGGAAATCACGTGGGCCCCACCCGGAAATCACGTGGGCCCCACCCGGAAATCACGTGGGCCCCACCCGGAAATCACGTGGGCCCCACCCGGAAATCACGTGGGCCCCACCCGGAAATCACGTGGGCCCCACCCGGAAATCACGTGGGCCCCACCCGGAAATCACGTGGGCCCCCAGGGGAAATCACTTGGGCCCCACCCGGAAATCACGTGGGCCCCACCCGGAAATCACGTGGGCCCCACCCGGAAATCACGTGGGCCCCCAGGGGAAATCACGTGGGCCCCACCCGGAAATCACGTGGGCCCCACCCGGAAATCACGTGGGCCCCACCCGGAAATCACGTGGGCCCCACCCGGAAATCACGTGGGCCCCACCCGGAAATCACGTGGGCCCCACCCGGAAATCACGTGGGCCCCACCCGGAAATCACGTGGGCCCCACCCGGAAATCACGTGGGCCCCACCCGGAAATCACGTGGGCCCCACCCGGAAATCACGTGGGCCCCACCCGGAAATCACGTGGGCCCCACCCGGAAATCACGTGGGCCCCACCCGGAAATCACGTGGGCCCCACCCGGAAATCACGTGGGCCCCACCCGGAAATCACGTGGGCCCCACCCGGAAATCACGTGGGCCCCACCCGGAAATCACGTGGGGCCCACCCGGAAATCACGTGGGCCCCACGGGGAAATCACGTGGGCCCCACCCGGAAATCACGTGGGCCCCACCCGGAAATCACGTGGGCCCCACCCGGAAATCACGTGGGCCCCACCCGGAAATCACGTGGGCCCCACCCGGAAATCACGTGGGCCCCACCCGGAAATCACGTGGGCCCCACCCGGAAATCACGTGGGCCCCACCCGGAAATCACGTGGGCCCTACCCGGAAATCACGTGGGCCCCCAAGGGAAATCACGTGGGCCCCACCCGGAAATCACGTGGGCCCCACCCGGAAATCACGTGGGCCCCACCCGGAAATCACGTGGGCCCCACCCGGAAATCACGTGGGCCCCACCCGGAAATCACGTGGGCCCCACCCGGAAATCACGTGGGCCCCACCCGGAAATCACGTGGGCCCCACCCGGAAATCACGTGGGCCCCACGGGGAAATCACGTGGGCCCCACCCGGAAATCACGTGGGCCCCACCCGGAAATCACGTGGGCCCCACCCGGAAATCACGTGGGCCCCACCCGGAAATCACGTGGGCCCCACCCGGAAATCACGTGGGCCCCACCCGGAAATCACGTGGGCCCCACCCGGAAATCACGTGGGCCCCACCCGGAAATCACGTGGGGCCCACCCGGAAATCACGTGGGCCCCACGGGGAAATCACGTGGGCCCCACCCGGAAATCACGTGGGCCCCACCCGGAAATCACGTGGGCCCCACACGGAAATCACGTGGGCCCCACCCGGAAATCACGTGGGCCCCACCCTGAAATCACGTGGGCCCCACCCGGAAATCACGTGGGCCCCACCCGGAAATCACGTGGGCCCCACCCGGAAATCACGTGGGCCCCACCCGCAAATCACGTGGGCCCCACCCGGAAATCACGTGGGCCCCACCCGGAAATAACGTGGGCCCCACCCGGAAATCACGTGGGCCCCCAGGGGAAATCACGTGGGCCCCACAAGGAAATCACGTGGGCCCCACCCGGAAATCACGTGGGCCCCACCCGGAAATCACGTGGGCCCCACCCGGAAATCACGTGGGCCCCACCCGGAAATCACGTGGGCCCCAAGGGGAAATCACGTGGGCCCCACCCGGAAATCACGTGGGCCCCACCCGGAAATCACGTGGGCCCCACCCGGAAATCACGTGGGCCCCACCCGGAAATCACGTGGGCCCCACCCGGAAATCACGTGGGCCCCACGGGGAAATCACGCGGGCCCCACCCGGAAATCACGTGGGCACCACGGGGAAATCACGTGGGCCCCACCCGGAAATCACGTGGGCACCACGGGGAAATCACGTGGGCCCCACCCGGAAATCACGTGGGCCCCACCCGGAAATCACGTGGGCCCCACCCGGAAATCACGTGGGGCCCACCCGGAAATCACGTGGGCCCCACCCGGAAATCACGTGGGCCCCACGGGGAAATCACGTGGGCCCCACCCGGAAATCACGTGGGCACCACCCGGAAATCACGTGGGCCCCACACGGAAATCACGTGGGCCCCACCCGGAAATCACGTGGGCCCCACACGGAAATCACGTGGGCCCCACCCGGAAATCACGTGGGCCCCTCCCGGAAATCACGTGGGCCCCACCCGGAAATCACGTGGGCCCCACCCGGAAATCACGTGGGCCCCACGGGGAAATCACGTGGGCCCCACCCGGAAATCACGTGGGCCCCACCCGGAAATCACGTGGGCCCCACCCGGAAGTCACGTGGGCCCCACCCGGAAATCACGTGGGCCCCACCCGGAAATCACGTGGGCCCCACCCGGAAATCACGTGGGCCCCACCCGGAAATCACGTGGGCCCCACCCGGAAATCACGTGGGCCCCACCCGGAAATCACGTGGGACCCCAGGGGAAATCACGTGGGCCCCACCCGGAAATCACGTGGGCCCCACCCGGAAATCACGTGGGCCCCACCCGGAAATCACGTGGGCCCCACCCGGAAATCACGTGGGCCCCACCCGGAAATCACGTGGGCCCCACCCGGAAATCACGTGGGCCCCACCCGGAAATCACGTGGGCCCCAAGGGGAAATCACGTGGGCCCCACCCGGAAATCACGTGGGCCCCACCCGGAAATCACGTGGGCCCCACCCGGAAATCACGTGGGCCCCACCCGGAAATCACGTGGGCCCCACCCGGAAATCACGTGGGCCCCACGGGGAAATCACGCGGGCCCCACCCGGAAATCACGTGGGCACCACGGGGAAATCACGTGGGCCCCACCCGGAAATCACGTGGGCACCACGGGGAAATCACGTGGGCCCCACCCGGAAATCACGTGGGCCCCACCCGGAAATCACGTGGGCCCCACCCGGAAATCACGTGGGGCCCACCCGGAAATCACGTGGGCCCCACCCGGAAATCACGTGGGCCCCACGGGGAAATCACGTGGGCCCCACCCGGAAATCACGTGGGCACCACCCGGAAATCACGTGGGCCCCACACGGAAATCACGTGGGCCCCACCCGGAAATCACGTGGGCCCCACACGGAAATCACGTGGGCCCCACGGGGAAATCACGTGGGCCCCACCCGGAAATCACGTGGCCCCACCCGGAAATCACGTGGGCCCCACCCTGAAATCACGTGGGCCCCACCCGGAAATCACGTGGGCCCCACCCGGAAATCACGTGGGCCCCACCCGGAAATCACGTGGGCCCCACCCGGAAATCACGTGGGCCCCACTCGGAAATCACGTGGGACCCACCCGGAAATCACGTGGGCCCCCAGGGGAAATCACGTGGGCCCCACCCGGAAATCACGTGGGCCCCACCCGGAAATCACGTGGGACCCCAGGGGAAATCACGTGGGCCCCACCCGGAAATCACGTGGGCCCCACCCGGAAATCACGTGGGCCCCACCCGGAAATCACGTGGGCCCCACCCGGAAATCACGTGGGCCCCACCCGGAAATCACGTGGGCCCCACCCGGAAATCACGTGGGCCCCACCCGGAAATCACGTGGGCCCCACCCGGAAATCACGTGGGCCCCACCCGGAAATCACGTGGGCCCCACCCGGAAATCACGTGGGCCCCACCCGGAAAGCACGTGGGGCCCACCCGGAAATCACGTGGGCCCCACCCGGAAATCACGTTGGCCCCACCCGGAAATCACGTGGGCCCCACCCGGAAATCACGTGGGCCCCACCCGGAAATCACGTGGGCCCCACCCTGAAATCACGTGGGCCCCACCCGGAAATCACGTGGGCCCCACCCGGAAATCACGTGGGCCCCACCCGGAAATCAGGTGGGCCCCACCCGGAAATCACGTGGGCCCCACTCGGAAATCACGTGGGCCCCACCCGGAAATCACGTGGGCCCCCAGGGGAAATCACGTGGGCCCCACCCGGAAATCACGTGGGCCCCACCCGGAAATCACGTGGGCCCCACCCGGAAATCACTGGGCCCCACCCGGAAATCACGTGGGCCCCACCCTGAAATCACGTGGGCCCCACCCGGAAATCACGTGGGCCCCACCCTGAAATCACGTGGGCCCCACCCGGAAATCACGTGGGCCCCACCCGGAAATCACGTGGGCCCCACCCGGAAATCACGTGGGCCCCACCCGGAAATCACGTGGGCCCCACTCGGAAATCACGTGGGCCCCACCCGGAAATCACGTGGGCCCCCAGGGGAAATCACGTGGGCCCCACCCGGAAATCACGTGGGCCCCACCCGGAAATCACGTGGGCCCCACCCGGAAATCACGTGGGCCCCACCCGGAAATCACGTGGGCCCCACCCGGAAATCACGTGGGCCCCACCCGGAAATCACGTGGGCCCCACGGGGAAATCACGTGGGCCCCACCCGGAAATCACGTGGGGCCCACCCGGAAATCACGTGGGCCCCACGGGGAAATCACGTGGGCCCCACCCGGAAATCACGTGGGCCCCACCCGGAAATCACGTGGGCCCCACCCGGAAATCACGTGGGCCCCACCCGGAAATCACGTGGGCCCCACCCGGAAATCACTTGGGCCCCACCCGGAAATCACGTGGGCCCCACCCGGAAATCACGTGGGCCCCACCCGGAAATCACGTGGGCCCCACCCGGAAATCACGTGGGCCCCCAGGGGAAATCACGTGGGCCCCACCCGGAAATCACGTGGGCCCCACCCGGAAATCACGTGGGCCCGACGGGGAAATCACGTGGGCCCCACCCGGAAATCACGTGGGCCCCCAGGGGAAATCACTTGGGCCCCACCCGGAAATCACGTGGGCCCCACCCGGAAATCACGTGGGCCCCACCCGGAAATCACGTGGGCCCCACGGGGAAATCACGTGGGCCCCACCCGGAAATCACGTGGGCCCCACCCGGAAATCACGTGGGCCCCACGGGGAAATCACGTGGGCCCCACCCGGAAATCACGTGGGCCCCACCCGGAAATCACGTGGGCCCCACCCGGAAATCACGTGGGCCCTACCCGGAAATCACGTGGGCCCCCAGGGGAAATCACGTGGGCCCCACCCGGAAATCACGTGGGCCCCACCCGGAAATCACGTGGGCCCCACCCGGAAATCACGTGGGCCCTACCCGGAAATCACGTGGGCCCCCAGGGGAAATCACGTGGGCCCCACCCGGAAATCACGTGGGCCCCACCCGGAAATCACGTGGGCCCCACCCGGAAATCACGTGGGCCCCACCCGGATATCACGTGGGCCCCACCCGGAAATCACGTGGGCCCCACCCGGAAATCACGTGGGCCCCACCCGGAAATCACGTGAGCCCCACCCGGAAATCACGTGGGCCCCACGGGGAAATCACGTGGGCCCCACCCGGAAATCACGTGGGCCCCACCCGGAAATCACGTGGGCCCCACGGGGAAATCACGTGGGCCCCACCCGGAAATCACGTGGGCCCCACCCGGAAATCACGTGGGCCCCACCCGGAAATCACGTGGGCCCCACCCGGAAATCACGTGGGCCCCACCCGGAAATCACGTGGGCCCCACCCGGAAATCACGTGGGCCCCACCCGGAAATCACGTGGGCCCCCAGGGGAAATCACGTGGGCTCCACCCGGAAATCACGTGGGCCCCACCCGGAAATCACGTGGGCCCCACCCGGAAATCACGTGGGCCCGACGGGGAAATCACGTGGGCCCCACCCGGAAATCACGTGGGCCCCACCCGGAAATCACGTGGGCCCCACCCGGAAATCACGTGGGCCCCACCCGGAAATCACGTGGGCCCCACCCGGAAATCACGTGGGCCCCACCCGGAAATCACGTGGGCCCCACCCGGAAATCACGTGGGCCCCACCCGGAAATCACGTGGGCCCCACCCGGAAATCACGTGGGCCCCACCCGGAAATCACGTGGGCCCCCAGGGGAAATCACTTGGGCCCCACCCGGAAATCACGTGGGCCCCACCCGGAAATCACGTGGGCCCCACCCGGAAATCACGTGGGCCCCACGGGGAAATCACGTGGGCCCCACCCGGAAATCACGTGGGCCCCACGGGGAAATCACGTGGGCCCCACCCGGAAATCACGTGGGCCCCACGGGGAAATCACGTGGGCCCCACCCGGAAATCACGTGGGCCCCACCCGGAAATCACGTGGGCCCCACCCGGAAATCACGTGGGCCCCACGGGGAAATCACGTGGGCCCCACCCGGAAATCACGTGGGCCCCACCCGGAAATCACGTGGGCCCCACCCGGAAATCACGTGGGCCCCACCCGGAAATCACGTGGGCCCCACCCGGAAATCACGTGGGCCCCACCCGGAAATCACGTGGGCCCCACCCGGAAATCACGTGGGCCCCACCCGGAAATCACGTGGGCCCCACCCGGAAATCACGTGGGCCCCCAGGGGAAATCACGTGGGCCCCACCCGGAAATCACGTGGGCCCCACCCGGAAATCACGTGGGCCCCACCCGGAAATCACGTGGGCCCCATGGGGAAATCACGTGGGCCCCACCCGGAAATCACGGGGGCCCCACCCGGAAATCACGTGGGCCCCCAGGGGAAATCACGTGGGCCCCACCCGGAAATCACGTGGGCCCCACCCGGAAATCACGTGGGCCCCACCCGGAAATCACGTGGGCCCCACCCGGAAATCACGTGGGCCCCACCCGGAAATCACGTGGGCCCCACCCGGAAATCACGTGGGCCCCACCCGGAAATCACGTGGGCCCCACCCGGAAATCACGTGGGCCCCACCCGGAAATCACGTGGGCCCCACCCGGAAATCACGTGGGCCCCACCCGGAAATCACGTGGGCCCCACCCGGAAATCACGTGGGCCCCACCCGGAAATCACGTGGGCCCCACCCGGAAATCACGTGGGCCCCACCCGGAAATCACGTGGGCCCCACCCGGAAATCACGTGGGCCCCACCCGGAAATCACGTGGGCCCCACCCGGAAATCACGTGGGCCCCACCCGGAAATCACGTGGGGCCCACCCGGAAATCACGTGGGCCCCACGGGGAAATCACGTGGGCCCCACCCGGAAATCACGTGGGCCCCACCCGGAAATCACGTGGGCCCCACCCGGAAATCACGTGGGCCCCACCCGGAAATCACGTGGGCCCCACCCGGAAATCACGTGGGCCCCACCCGGAAATCACGTGGGCCCCACCCGGAAATCACGTGGGCCCCACCCGGAAATCACGTGGGCCCTACCCGGAAATCACGTGGGCCCCCAAGGGAAATCACGTGGGCCCCACCCGGAAATCACGTGGGCCCCACCCGGAAATCACGTGGGCCCCACCCGGAAATCACGTGGGCCCCACCCGGAAATCACGTGGGCCCCACCCGGAAATCACGTGGGCCCCACCCGGAAATCACGTGGGCCCCACCCGGAAATCACGTGGGCCCCACCCGGAAATCACGTGGGCCCCACGGGGAAATCACGTGGGCCCCACCCGGAAATCACGTGGGCCCCACCCGGAAATCACGTGGGCCCCACCCGGAAATCACGTGGGCCCCACCCGGAAATCACGTGGGCCCCACCCGGAAATCACGTGGGCCCCACCCGGAAATCACGTGGGCCCCACCCGGAAATCACGTGGGCCCCACCCGGAAATCACGTGGGGCCCACCCGGAAATCACGTGGGCCCCACGGGGAAATCACGTGGGCCCCACCCGGAAATCACGTGGGCCCCACCCGGAAATCACGTGGGCCCCACACGGAAATCACGTGGGCCCCACCCGGAAATCACGTGGGCCCCACCCTGAAATCACGTGGGCCCCACCCGGAAATCACGTGGGCCCCACCCGGAAATCACGTGGGCCCCACCCGGAAATCACGTGGGCCCCACCCGGAAATCAAGTGGGCCCCACCCGGAAATCACGTGGGCCCCACCCGGAAATAACGTGGGCCCCACCCGGAAATCACGTGGGCCCCCAGGGGAAATCACGTGGGCCCCACAAGGAAATCACGTGGGCCCCACCCGGAAATCACGTGGGCCCCACCCGGAAATCACGTGGGCCCCACCCGGAAATCACGTGGGCCCCACGGGGAAATCACGTGGGCCCCACCCGGAAATCACGTGGGCCCCACCCGGAAATCACGTGGGCCCCACCCGGAAATCACGTGGGCCCCACCCGGAAATCACGTGGGCCCCACCCGGAAATCACGTGGGCCCCACCCGGAAATCACGTGGGCCCCACCCGGAAATCACGTGGGCCCCACCCGGAAATCACGTGGGCCCCACCCGGAAATCACGTGGGCCCCACCCGGAAATCACGTGGGCCCCACCCGGAAATCACGTGGGCCCCAAGGGGAAATCACGTGGGCCCCACCCGGAAATCACGTGGGCCCCACCCGGAAATCACGTGGGCCCCACCCGGAAATCACGTGGGCCCCACCCGGAAATCACGTGGGCCCCACCCGGAAATCACGTGGGCCCCACGGGGAAATCACGCGGGCCCCACCCGGAAATCACGTGGGCACCACGGGGAAATCACGTGGGCCCCACCCGGAAATCACGTGGGCACCACGGGGAAATCACGTGGGCCCCACCCGGAAATCACGTGGGCCCCACCCGGAAATCACGTGGGCCCCACCCGGAAATCACGTGGGGCCCACCCGGAAATCACGTGGGCCCCACCCGGAAATCACGTGGGCCCCACGGGGAAATCACGTGGGCCCCACCCGGAAATCACGTGGGCACCACCCGGAAATCACGTGGGCCCCACACGGAAATCACGTGGGCCCCACCCGGAAATCACGTGGGCCCCACACGGAAATCACGTGGGCCCCACCCGGAAATCACGTGGGCCCCTCCCGGAAATCACGTGGGCCCCACCCGGAAATCACGTGGGCCCCACCCGGAAATCACGTGGGCCCCACCCGGAAATCACGTGGGCCCCACCCGGAAATCACGTGGGCCCCACCCGGAAATCACGTGGGCCCCACCCGGAAGTCACGTGGGCCCCACCCGGAAATCACGTGGGCCCCACCCGGAAATCACGTGGGCCCCACCCGGAAATCACGTGGGCCCCACCCGGAAATCACGTGGGCCCCACCCGGAAATCACGTGGGCCCCACCCGGAAATCACGTGGGCCCCACCCGGAAATCACGTGGGCACCACCCGGAAATCACGTGGGCCCCACCCGGAAATCACGTGGGCCCCACCCGGAAATCACGTTGGCCCCACCCGGAAATCACGTGGGCCCCACCCGGAAATCACGTGGGCCCCACCCGGAAATCACGTGGGCCCCACCCGGAAATCACGTGGGCCCCAAGGGGAAATCACGTGGGCCCCACCCGGAAATCACGTGGGCCCCACCCGGAAATCACGTGGGCCCCACCCGGAAATCACGTGGGCCCCACCCGGAAATCACGTGGGCCCCACCCGGAAATCACGTGGGCCCCACGGGGAAATCACGCGGGCCCCACCCGGAAATCACGTGGGCACCACGGGGAAATCACGTGGGCCCCACCCGGAAATCACGTGGGCACCACGGGGAAATCACGTGGGCCCCACCCGGAAATCACGTGGGCCCCACCCGGAAATCACGTGGGCCCCACCCGGAAATCACGTGGGGCCCACCCGGAAATCACGTGGGCCCCACCCGGAAATCACGTGGGCCCCACGGGGAAATCACGTGGGCCCCACCCGGAAATCACGTGGGCACCACCCGGAAATCACGTGGGCCCCACACGGAAATCACGTGGGCCCCACCCGGAAATCACGTGGGCCCCACACGGAAATCACGTGGGCCCCACGGGGAAATCACGTGGGCCCCACCCGGAAATCACGTGGCCCCACCCGGAAATCACGTGGGCCCCACCCTGAAATCACGTGGGCCCCACCCGGAAATCACGTGGGCCCCACCCGGAAATCACGTGGGCCCCACCCGGAAATCACGTGGGCCCCACCCGGAAATCACGTGGGCCCCACTCGGAAATCACGTGGGCCCCACCCGGAAATCACGTGGGCCCCCAGGGGAAATCACGTGGGCCCCACCCGGAAATCACGTGGGCCCCACCCGGAAATCATGTGGGACCCCAGGGGAAATCACGTGGGCCCCACCCGGAAATCACGTGGGCCCCACCCGGAAATCACGTGGGCCCCACCCGGAAATCACGTGGGCCCCACCCGGAAATCACGTGGGCCCCACCCGGAAATCACGTGGGCCCCACCCGGAAATCACGTGGGCCCCACCCGGAAATCACGTGGGCCCCACCCGGAAATCACGTGGGCCCCACCCGGAAATCACGTGGGCCCCACCCGGAAATCACGTGGGCCCCACCCGGAAAGCACGTGGGGCCCACCCGGAAATCACGTGGGCCCCACCCGGAAATCACGTTGGCCCCACCCGGAAATCACGTGGGCCCCACCCGGAAATCACGTGGGCCCCACCCGGAAATCACGTGGGCCCCACCCTGAAATCACGTGGGCCCCACCCGGAAATCACGTGGGCCCCACCCGGAAATCACGTGGGCCCCACCCGGAAATCAGGTGGGCCCCACCCGGAAATCACGTGGGCCCCACTCGGAAATCACGTGGGCCCCACCCGGAAATCACGTGGGCCCCCAGGGGAAATCACGTGGGCCCCACCCGGAAATCACGTGGGCCCCACCCGGAAATCACGTGGGCCCCACCCGGAAATCACTGGGCCCCACCCGGAAATCACGTGGGCCCCACCCTGAAATCACGTGGGCCCCACCCGGAAATCACGTGGGCCCCACCCTGAAATCACGTGGGCCCCACCCGGAAATCACGTGGGCCCCACCCGGAAATCACGTGGGCCCCACCCGGAAATCACGTGGGCCCCACCCGGAAATCACGTGGGCCCCACTCGGAAATCACGTGGGCCCCACCCGGAAATCACGTGGGCCCCCAGGGGAAATCACGTGGGCCCCACCCGGAAATCACGTGGGCCCCACCCGGAAATCACGTGGGCCCCACCCGGAAATCACGTGGGCCCCACCCGGAAATCACGTGGGCCCCACCCGGAAATCACGTGGGCCCCACCCGGAAATCACGTGGGCCCCACGGGGAAATCACGTGGGCCCCACCCGGAAATCACGTGGGGCCCACCCGGAAATCACGTGGGCCCCACGGGGAAATCACGTGGGCCCCACCCGGAAATCACGTGGGCCCCACCCGGAAATCACGTGGGCCCCACCCGGAAATCACGTGGGCCCCACCCGGAAATCACGTGGGCCCCACCCGGAAATCACTTGGGCCCCACCCGGAAATCACGTGGGCCCCACCCGGAAATCACGTGGGCCCCACCCGGAAATCACGTGGGCCCCACCCGGAAATCACGTGGGCCCCCAGGGGAAATCACGTGGGCCCCACCCGGAAATCACGTGGGCCCCACCCGGAAATCACGTGGGCCCGACGGGGAAATCACGTGGGCCCCACCCGGAAATCACGTGGGCCCCCAGGGGAAATCACTTGGGCCCCACCCGGAAATCACGTGGGCCCCACCCGGAAATCACGTGGGCCCCACCCGGAAATCACGTGGGCCCCACGGGGAAATCACGTGGGCCCCACCCGGAAATCACGTGGGCCCCACCCGGAAATCACGTGGGCCCCACGGGGAAATCACGTGGGCCCCACCCGGAAATCACGTGGGCCCCACCCGGATATCACGTGGGCCCCACCCGGAAATCACGTGGGCCCCACCCGGAAATCACGTGGGCCCCACGGGGAAATCACGTGGGTCCCACCCGGAAATCACGTGGGCCCCACCCGTAAATCACGTGGGCCCCACCCGGAAATCACGTGGGCCCCACCCGGAAATCACGTGGGCCCCACCCGGAAATCACGTGGGCCCCACCCGGAAATCACGTGGGCCCCACGGGGAAATCACGTGGGCCCCACCCGGAAATCACGTGGGCCCCACCCGGAAATCACGTGGGCCCCACCCGGAAATCACGTGGGCCCCACCCGGAAATCACGTGGGCCCCACCCGGAAATCACGTGGGCCCCCAGGGGAAATCACGTGGGCCCCACCCGGAAATCACGTGGGCCCCACCCGGAAATCACGTGGGCCCCACCCGGAAATCACGTGGGCCCCACCCGGAAATCACGTGGGCCCCACCCGGAAATCACGTGGGCCCCACCCGGAAATCACGTGGGCCCCACCCGGAAATCACGTGGGCCCCACCCGGAAATCACGTGGGCCCCACCCGGAAATCACGTGGGCCCCACCCGGAAATCACGTGGGCCCCACCCGGAAATCACGTGGACCCCACCCGGAAATCACGTGGGCCCCACCCGGAAATCACGTGGAGCCCACCCGGAAATCACGTGGGCCCCACGGGGAAATCACGTGGGCCCCACCCGGAAATCACGTGGGCCCCACCCGGAAATCACGTGGGCCCCACCCGGAAATCACGTGGGCCCCACCCGGAAATCACGTGGGCCCCACCCGGAAATCACGTGGGCCCCACCCGGAAATCACGTGGGCCCCACCCGGAAATCACGTGGGCCCCACCCGGAAATCACGTGGGCCCCACCCGGAAATCACGTGGGCCCCACCCGGAAATCACGTGGGCCCCACCCGGAAATCACGTGGGCCCCACCCGGAAATCACGTGGGCCCCACCCGGAAATCACGTGGGCCCCATCCGGAAATCACGTGGGCCCCACGGGGAAATCACGTGGGCCCCACCCGGAAATCACGTGGGGCCCACCCGGAAATCACGTGGGCCCCACGGGGAAATCACGTGGGCCCCACCCGGAAATCACGTGGGCCCCACCCGGAAATCACGTGGGCCCCACCCGGAAATCACGTGGGCCCCACCCGGAAATCACGTGGGCCCCACCCGGAAATCACGTGGGCCCCACCCGGAAATCACGTGGGCCCCATCCGGAAATCACGTGGGCCCCACGGGGAAATCACGTGGGCCCCACCCGGAAATCACGTGGGGCCCACCCGGAAATCACGTGGGCCCCACGGGGAAATCACGTGGGCCCCACCCGGAAATCACGTGGGCCCCACCCGGAAATCACGTGGGCCCCACCCGGAAATCACGTGGGCCCCACCCGGAAATCACGTGGGCCCCACCCGGAAATCACGTGGGCCCCACCCGGAAATCACGTGGGCCCCACCCGGAAATCACGTGGGCCCCACCCGGAAATCACGTGGGCCCCACGGGGAAATCACGTGGGCCCCACCCGGAAATCACGTGGGCCCCACCCGGAAATCACGTGGGCCCCACCCGGAAATCACGTGGGCCCCACCCGGAAATCACGTGGGCCCCACCCGGAAATCACGTGGGCCCCACCCGGAAATCACGTGGGCCCCACCCGGAAATCACGTGGGCCCCACCCGGAAATCACGTGGGCCCCCAGGGGAAATCACGTGGGCCCCACAAGAAAATCACGTGGGCCCCACCCGGAAATCACGTGGGCCCCACCCGGAAATCACGTGGGCCCCACCCGGAAATCACGTGGGCCCCACGGGGAAATCACGTGGGCCCCACGGGGAAATCACGTGGGCCACACCCGGAAATCACGTGGGCCCCACGCGGAAATCACGTGGGCCCCACCCGGAAATCACGTGGGCCCCACCCGGAAATCACGTGGGCCCCACGGGGAAATCACGTGGGCCCCACGGGGAAATCACGTGGGCCCCACCCGGAAATCACGTGGGCCCCACCCGGAAATCACGTGGGCCCCACCCGGAAATCACGTGGGCCCCACCCGGAAATCACGTGGGCCCCACCCGGAAATCACGTGGGCCCCACCCGGAAATCACGTGGGCCCCACCCGGAAATCACGTGGGCCCCACCCGGAAATCACGTGGGCCCCACCCGGAAATCACGTGGGCCCCACCCGGAAATCACGTGGGCCCCACCCGGAAATCACGTGGGGCCCACCCGGAAATCACGTGGGCCCCACGGGGAAATCACGTGGGCCCCACCCGGAAATCACGTGGGCCCCACCCGGAAATCACGTGGGCCCCACCCGGAAATCACGTGGGCCCCACCCGGAAATCACGTGGGCCCCACCCGGAAATCACGTGGGCCCCACCCGGAAATCACGTGGGCCCCACCCGGAAATCACGTGGGCCCTACCCGGAAATCTCGTGGGCCCCCAGGGGAAATCACGTGGGCCCCACCCGGAAATCACGTGGGCCCCACCCGGAAATCACGTGGGCCCCACCCGGAAATCACGTGGGCCCTACCCGGAAATCACGTGGGCCCCCAGGGGAAATCACGTGGGCCCCACCCGGAAATCACGTGGGCCCCACCCGGAAATCACGTGGGCCCCACCCGGAAATCACGTGGGCCCCACCCGGATATCACGTGGGCCCCACCCGGAAATCACGTGGGCCCCACCCGGAAATCACGTGGGCCCCACCCGGAAATCACGTGAGCCCCACCCGGAAATCACGTGGGCCCCACGGGGAAATCACGTGGGCCCCACCCGGAAATCACGTGGGCCCCACCCGGAAATCACGTGGGCCCCACGGGGAAATCACGTGGGCCCCACCCGGAAATCACGTGGGCCCCACCCGGAAATCACGTGGGCCCCACCCGGAAATCACGTGGGCCCCACCCGGAAATCACGTGGGCCCCACCCGGAAATCACGTGGGCCCCACCCGGAAATCACGTGGGCCCCACCCGGAAATCACGTGGGCCCCCAGGGGAAATCACGTGGGCTCCACCCGGAAATCACGTGGGCCCCACCCGGAAATCACGTGGGCCCCACCCGGAAATCACGTGGGCCCGACGGGGAAATCACGTGGGCCCCACCCGGAAATCACGTGGGCCCCACCCGGAAATCACGTGGGCCCCACCCGGAAATCACGTGGGCCCCACCCGGAAATCACGTGGGCCCCACCCGGAAATCACGTGGGCCCCACCCGGAAATCACGTGGGCCCCACCCGGAAATCACGTGGGCCCCACCCGGAAATCACGTGGGCCCCACCCGGAAATCACGTGGGCCCCACCCGGAAATCACGTGGGCCCCACCCGGAAATCACGTGGGCCCCCAGGGGAAATCACTTGGGCCCCACCCGGAAATCACGTGGGCCCCACCCGGAAATCACGTGGGCCCCACCCGGAAATCACGTGGGCCCCACGGGGAAATCACGTGGGCCCCACCCGGAAATCACGTGGGCCCCACGGGGAAATCACGTGGGCCCCACCCGGAAATCACGTGGGCCCCACGGGGAAATCACGTGGGCCCCACCCGGAAATCACGTGGGCCCCACCCGGAAATCACGTGGGCCCCACCCGGAAATCACGTGGGCCCCACCCGGAAATCACGTGGGCCCCACCCGGAAATCACGTGGGCCCCACCCGGAAATCACGTGGGCCCCACCCGGAAATCACGTGGGCCCCACCCGGAAATCACGTGGGCCCCACCCGGAAATCACGTGGGCCCCACCCGGAAATCACGTGGGCCCCACCCGGAAATCACGTGGGCCCCACCCGGAAATCACGTGGGCCCCCAGGGGAAATCACGTGGGCCCCACCCGGAAATCACGTGGGCCCCACCCGGAAATCACGTGGGCCCCACCCGGAAATCACGTGGGCCCCACCCGGAAATCACGTGGGCCCCACCCGGAAATCACGTGGGCCCCACCCGGAAATCACGTGGGCCCCCAGGGGAAATCACGTGGGCCCCACCCGGAAATCACGTGGGCCCCACCCGGAAATCACGTGGGCCCCACCCGGAAATCACGTGGGCCCCCAGGGGAAATCACGTGGGCTCCACCCGGAAATCACGTGGGCCCCACCCGGAAATCACGTGGGCCCCACCCGGAAATCACGTGGGCCCCACCCGGAAATCACGTGGGCCCCACCCGGAAATCACGTGGGCCCCACCCGGAAATCACGTGGGCCCCACCCGGAAATCACGTGGGCCCCACCCGGAAATCACGTGGGCCCCACCCGGAAATCACGTGGGCCCCACCCGGAAATCACGTGGGCCCCACCCGGAAATCACGTGGGCCCCACCCGGAAATCACGTGGGCCCCACCCGGAAATCACGTGGGCCCCACCCGGAAATCACGTGGGCCCCACCCGGAAATCACGTGGGCCCCACCCGGAAATCACGTGGGCCCCACCCGGAAATCACGTGGGCCCCACGGGGAAATCACGTGGGCCCCACCCGGAAATCACGTGGGCCCCACCCGGAAATCACGTGGGCCCCACCCGGAAATCACGTGGGCCCCACCCGGAAATCACGTGGGCCCCACCCGGAAATCACGTGGGCCCCACCCGGAAATCACGTGGGCCCCACCCGGAAATCACGTGGGCCCCACCCGGAAATCACGTGGGCCCTACCCGGAAATCACGTGGGCCCCCAGGGGAAATCACGTGGGCCCCACCCGGAAATCACGTGGGCCCCACCCGGAAATCACGTGGGCCCCACCCGGAAATCACGTGGGCCCCACCCGGAAATCACGTGGGCCCCACCCGGAAATCACGTGGGCCCCACCCGGAAATCATGTGGGCCCCACCCGGAAATCACGTGGGCCCCACCCGGAAATCACGTGGGCCCCACGGGGAAATCACGTGGGCCCCACCCGGAAATCACGTGGGCCCCACCCGGAAATCACGTGGGCCCCACCCGGAAATCACGTGGGCCCCACCCGGAAATCACGTGGGCCCCACCCGGAAATCACGTGGGCCCCACCCGGAAATCACGTGGGCCCCACCCGGAAATCACGTGGGCCCCACCCGGAAATCACGTGGGGCCCACCCGGAAATCACGTGGGCCCCACGGGGAAATCACGTGGGCCCCACCCGGAAATCACGTGGGCCCCACCCGGAAATCACGTGGGCCCCACACGGAAATCACGTGGGCCCCACCCGGAAATCACGTGGGCCCCACCCTGAAATCACGTGGGCCCCACCCGGAAATCACGTGGGCCCCACCCGGAAATCACGTGGGCCCCACCCGGAAATCACGTGGGCCCCACCCGGAAATCACGTGGGCCCCACCCGGAAATCACGTGGGCCCCACCCGGAAATAACGTGGGCCCCACCCGGAAATCACGTGGGCCCCCAGGGGAAATCACGTGGGCCCCACAAGGAAATCACGTGGGCCCCACCCGGAAATCACGTGGGCCCCACCCGGAAATCACGTGGGCCCCACCCGGAAATCACGTGGGCCCCACGGGGAAATCACGTGGGCCCCACCCGGAAATCACGTGGGCCCCACCCGGAAATCACGTGGGCCCCACCCGGAAATCACGTGGGCCCCACCCGGAAATCACGTGGGCCCCACCCGGAAATCACGTGGGCCCCACGGGGAAATCACGTGGGCCCCACGGGGAAATCACGTGGGCCCCACCCGGAAATCACGTGGGCCCCACCCGGAAATCACGTGGGCCCCACCCGGAAATCACGTGGGCCCCACCCGGAAATCACGTGGGCCCCAAGGGGAAATCACGTGGGCCCCACCCGGAAATCACGTGGGCCCCACCCGGAAATCACGTGGGCCCCACCCGGAAATCACGTGGGCCCCACCCGGAAATCACGTGGGCCCCACCCGGAAATCACGTGGGCCCCACGGGGAAATCACGCGGGCCCCACCTGGAAATCACGTGGGCACCACGGGGAAATCACGTGGGCCCCACCCGGAAATCACGTGGGCACCACGGGGAAATCACGTGGGCCCCACCCGGAAATCACGTGGGCCCCACCCGGAAATCACGTGGGCCCCACCCGGAAATCACGTGGGGCCCACCCGGAAATCACGTGGGCCCCACCCGGAAATCACGTGGGCCCCACGGGGAAATCACGTGGGCCCCACCCGGAAATCACGTGGGCACCACCCGGAAATCACGTGGGCCCCACTCGGAAATCACGTGGGCCCCACCCGGAAATCACGTGGGCCCCACACGGAAATCACGTGGGCCCCACCCGGAAATCACGTGGGCCCCTCCCGGAAATCACGTGGGCCCCACCCGGAAATCACGTGGGCCCCACCCGGAAATCACGTGGGCCCCACGGGGAAATCACGTGGGCCCCACCCGGAAATCACGTGGGCCCCACCCGGAAATCACGTGGGCCCCACCCGGAAATCACGTGGGCCCCACCCGGAAATCACGTGGGCCCCACCCGGAAATCACGTGGGCCCCCAGGGGAAATCACGTGGGCTCCACCCGGAAATCACGTGGGCCCCACCCGGAAATCACGTGGGCCCCACCCGGAAATCACGTGGGCCCGACGGGGAAATCACGTGGGCCCCACCCGGAAATCACGTGGGCCCCACCCGGAAATCACGTGGGCCCCACCCGGAAATCACGTGGGCCCCACCCGGAAATCACGTGGGCCCCACCCGGAAATCACGTGGGCCCCACCCGGAAATCACGTGGGCCCCACCCGGAAATCACGTGGGCCCCACCCGGAAATCACGTGGGCCCCACCCGGAAATCACGTGGGCCCCACCCGGAAATCACGTGGGCCCCACCCGGAAATCACGTGGGCCCCCAGGGGAAATCACTTGGGCCCCACCCGGAAATCACGTGGGCCCCACCCGGAAATCACGTGGGCCCCACCCGGAAATCACGTGGGCCCCACGGGGAAATCACGTGGGCCCCACCCGGAAATCACGTGGGCCCCACGGGGAAATCACGTGGGCCCCACCCGGAAATCACGTGGGCCCCACGGGGAAATCACGTGGGCCCCACCCGGAAATCACGTGGGCCCCACCCGGAAATCACGTGGGCCCCACCCGGAAATCACGTGGGCCCCACCCGGAAATCACGTGGGCCCCACCCGGAAATCACGTGGGCCCCACCCGGAAATCACGTGGGCCCCACCCGGAAATCACGTGGGCCCCACCCGGAAATCACGTGGGCCCCACCCGGAAATCACGTGGGCCCCACCCGGAAATCACGTGGGCCCCACCCGGAAATCACGTGGGCCCCACCCGGAAATCACGTGGGCCCCACCCGGAAATCACGTGGGCCCCCAGGGGAAATCACGTGGGCCCCACCCGGAAATCACGTGGGCCCCACCCGGAAATCACGTGGGCCCCACCCGGAAATCACGTGGGCCCCACCCGGAAATCACGTGGGCCCCACCCGGAAATCACGTGGGCCCCCAGGGGAAATCACGTGGGCCCCACCCGGAAATCACGTGGGCCCCACCCGGAAATCACGTGGGCCCCACCCGGAAATCACGTGGGCCCCACCCGGAAATCACGTGGGCCCCACCCGGAAATCACGTGGGCCCCACCCGGAAATCACGTGGGCCCCACCCGGAAATCACGTGGGCCCCACCCGGAAATCACGTGGGCCCCACCCGGAAATCACGTGGGCCCCACCCGGAAATCACGTGGGCCCCACCCGGAAATCACGTGGGCCCCACCCGGAAATCACGTGGGCCCCACCCGGAAATCACGTGGGCCCCACCCGGAAATCACGTGGGCCCCACCCGGAAATCACGTGGGCCCCACCCGGAAATCACGTGGGGCCCACCCGGAAATCACGTGGGCCCCACCCGGAAATCACGTGGGCCCCACCCGGAAATCACGTGGGCCCCACCCGGAAATCACGTGGGCCCCACCCGGAAATCACGTGGGCCCCACCCGGAAATCACGTGGGCCCCACCCGGAAATCACGTGGGCCCCACCCGGAAATCACGTGGGCCCCACCCGGAAATCACGTGGGCCCCACCCGGAAATCACGTGGGCCCCACCCGGAAATCACGTGGGCCCCCAGGGGAAATCACGTGGGCCCCACCCGGAAATCACGTGGGCCCCACCCGGAAATCACGTGGGCCCCACCCGGAAATCACGTGGGCCCCACCCGGAAATCACGTGGGCCCCACCCGGAAATCACGTGGGCCCCACCCGGAAATCACGTGGGCCCCACCCGGAAATCACGTGGGCCCCACCCGGAAATCACGTGGGCCCCACGGGGAAATCACGTGGGCCCCACCCGGAAATCACGTGGGCCCCACCCGGAAATCACGTGGGCCCCACCCGGAAATCACGTGGGCCCCACCCGGAAATCACGTGGGCCCCACCCGGAAATCACGTGGGCCCCACCCGGAAATCACGTGGGCCCCACCCGGAAATCACGTGGGCCCCACCCGGAAATCACGTGGGGCCCACCCGGAAATCACGTGGGCCCCACGGGGAAATCACGTGGGCCCCACCCGGAAATCACGTGGGCCCCACCCGGAAATCACGTGGGCCCCACACGGAAATCACGTGGGCCCCACCCGGAAATCACGTGGGCCCCACCCTGAAATCACGTGGGCCCCACCCGGAAATCACGTGGGCCCCACCCGGAAATCACGTGGGCCCCACCCGGAAATCACGTGGGCCCCACCCGGAAATCACGTGGGCCCCACCCGGAAATCACGTGGGCCCCACCCGGAAATAACGTGGGCCCCACCCGGAAATCACGTGGGCCCCCAGGGGAAATCACGTGGGCCCCACAAGGAAATCACGTGGGCCCCACCCGGAAATCACGTGGGCCCCACCCGGAAATCACGTGGGCCCCACCCGGAAATCACGTGGGCCCCACCCGGAAATCACGTGGGCCCCACCCGGAAATCACGTGGGCCCCACCCGGAAATCACGTGGGCCCCACCCGGAAATCACGTGGGCCCCACCCGGAAATCACGTGGGCCCCACCCGGAAATCACGTGGGCCCCACCCGGAAATCACGTGGGCCCCACCCGGAAATCACGTGGGCCCCACCCGGAAATCACGTGGGCCCCACCCGGAAATCACGTGGGCCCCACCCGGAAATCACGTGGGCCCCAAGGGGAAATCACGTGGGCCCCACCCGGAAATCACGTGGGCCCCACCCGGAAATCACGTGGGCCCCACCCGGAAATCACGTGGGCCCCACCCGGAAATCACGTGGGCCCCACCCGGAAATCACGTGGGCCCCACGGGGAAATCACGTGGGCCCCACCCGGAAATCACGTGGGCACCACGGGGAAATCACGTGGGCCCCACCCGGAAATCACGTGGGCCCCACCCGGAAATCACGTGGGCCCCACCCGGAAATCACGTGGGGCCCACCCGGAAATCACGTGGGCCCCACCCGGAAATCACGTGGGCCCCACGGGGAAATCACGTGGGCCCCACCCGGAAATCACGTGGGCACCACCCGGAAATCACGTGGGCCCCACTCGGAAATCACGTGGGCCCCACCCGGAAATCACGTGGGCCCCACACGGAAATCACGTGGGCCCCACCCGGAAATCACGTGGGCCCCTCCCGGAAATCACGTGGGCCCCACCCGGAAATCACGTGGGCCCCACCCGGAAATCACGTGGGCCCCACGGGGAAATCACGTGGGCCCCACCCGGAAATCACGTGGGCCCCACCCGGAAATCACGTGGGCCCCACCCGGAAGTCACGTGGGCCCCACCCGGAAATCACGTGGGCCCCACCCGGAAATCACGTGGGCCCCACCCGGAAATCACGTGGGCCCCACCCGGAAATCACGTGGGCCCCACCCGGAAATCACGTGGGCCCCACCCGGAAATCACGTGGGCACCACGGGGAAATCACGTGGGCCCCACCCGGAAATCACGTGGGCCCCACCCGGAAATCACGTGGGCCCCACCCGGAAATCACGTGGGGCCCACCCGGAAATCACGTGGGCCCCACCCGGAAATCACGTGGGACCCACGGGGAAATCACGTGGGCCCCACCCGGAAATCACGTGGGCCCCACCCGGAAATCACGTAGGCCCCACACAGAAATCACGTGGGCCCCACCCGGAAATCACGTGGGCCCCACCCGGAAATCACGTGGGACCCACCCGGAAATCACGTGGGCCCCACCCGGAAATCACGTGGGCCCCACGGGGAAATCACGTGGGCCCCACCCGGAAATCACGTGGGCCCCACCCGGAAATCACGTGGGCCCCACCCGGAAATCACGTGGGACCCCAGGGGAAATCACGTGGGCCCCACCCGGAAATCACGTGGGCCCCACCCGGAAATCACGTGGGCCCCACCCGGAAATCACGTGGGCCCCACCCGGAAATCACGTGGGCCCCACCCGGAAATCACGTGGGCCCCCAGGGGAAATCACGTGGGCCCCACCCGGAAATCACGTGGGCCCCACCCGGAAATCACGTGGGCCCCACCCGGAAATCACGTGGGCCCCACCCGGAAATCACGTGGGCCCCACCCGGAAATCACGTGGGCCCCACCCGGAAATAACGTGGGCCCCACCCGGAAATCACGTGGGCCCCCAGGGGAAATCACGTGGGCCCCACAAGGAAATCACGTGGGCCCCACCCGGAAATCACGTGGGCCCCACCCGGAAATCACGTGGGCCCCACCCGGAAATCACGTGGGCCCCACCCGGAAATCACGTGGGCCCCACCCGGAAATCACGTGGGCCCCAAGGGGAAATCACATGGGCCCCACCCGGAAATCACGTGGGCCCCACCCGGAAATCACGTGGGCCCCACCCGGGAATCACGTGGGCCCCACCCGGAAATCACGTGGGCCCCACCCGGAAATCACGTGGGCCCCACCCGGAAATCACGTGGGCCCCACCCGGAAATCACGTGGGCCCCACCCGGAAATCACGTGGGCCCCACCCGGAAATCACGTGGGCCCCACCCGGAAATCACGTGGGCCCCACCCGGAAATCACGTGGGCCCCACCCGGAAATCACGTGGGCCCCACCCGGAAATCACGTGGGCCCCACCCGGAAATCACGTGGGCCCCACCCGGAAATCACGTGGGCCCCCAGGGGAAATCACGTGGGCCCCACCCGGAAATCACGTGGGCCCCACCCGGAAATCACGTGGGCCCCACCCGGAAATCACGTGGGCCCCACCCGGAAATCACGTGGGCCCCACCCGGAAATCACGTGGGCCCCACCCGGAAATCACGTGGGCCCCACCCGGAAATCACGTGGGCCCCACCCGGAAATCACGTGGGCCCCACCCGGAAATCACGTGGGCCCCACCCGGAAATCACGTGGGCCCCACCCGGAAATCACGTGGGCCCCACCCGGAAATCACGTGGGCCCCACCCGGAAATCACGTGGGCCCCCCCGGAAATCACGTGGGCCCCACCCGGAAATCACGTGGGCCCCACCCGGAAATCACGTGGGCCCCACGGGGAAATCACGTGGGCCCCACCCGGAAATCACGTGGGGCCCACCCGGAAATCACGTGGGCCCCACGGGGAAGTCACGTGGGCCCCACCCGGAAATCACGTGGGCCCCACCCGGAAATCACGTGGGCCCCACCCGGAAATCACGTGGGCCCCACCCGGAAATCACGTGGGCCCCACCCGGAAATCACGTGGGCCCCACCCGGAAATCACGTGGGCCCCACCCGGAAATCACGTGGGCCCCACCCGGAAATCACGTGGGCCCCACCCGGAAATCACGTGGGCCCCCAGGGGAAATCACGTGGGCCCCTCCCGGAAATCACGTGGGCCCCCAGGGGAAATCACGTGGGCCCCACCCGGATATCACGTGGGCCCCACCCGGAAATCACGTGGGCCCCACCCGGAAATCACGTGGGCCCCACGAGGAAATCACGTGGGTCCCACCCGGAAATCACGTGGGCCCAACCCGGAAATCACGTGGGCCCCACCCGGAAATCACGTGGGCCCCACCCGGAAATCACGTGGGCCCCACCCGGAAATCACGTGGGCCCCACCCGGAAATCACGTGGGCCCCATGGGGAAATCACGTGGGCCCCACCTGGAAATCACGTGGGCCCCACCCGGAAATCACGTGGGCCCCACCCGGAAATCACGTGGGCCCCACCCCGAAATCACGTGGGCCCCACCCGGAAATCACGTGGGCCCCACCCGGAAATCACGTGGGCCCCACCCGGAAATCACGTGGGCCCCACCCGGAAATCACGTGGGCCCCACCCGGAAATCACGTGGGCCCCCAGGGGAAATCACGTGGGCCCCACCCGGAAATCACGTGGGCCCCACCCGGAAATCACGTGGGCCCCACCCGGAAATCACGTGGGCCCCACGGGGAAATCACGTGGGCCCCACCCGGAAATCACGTGGGCCCCACCCGGAAATCACGTGGGCCCCACCCGGAAATCACGTGGGCCCCACCCGGAAATCACGTGGGCCCCACCCGGAAATCACGTGGGGCCCACCCGGAAATCACGTGGGCCCCACCGGGAAATCACGTGGGCCCCACGGGGAAATCACGTGGGCCCCACCCGGAAATCACGTGGGCCCCACCCGGAAATCACGTGGGCCCCACCCGGAAATCACGTGGGCCCCACCCGGAAATCACGTGGGCCCCACCCGGAAATCACGTGGGCCCGACGGGGAAATCACGTGGGCCCCACCCGGAAATCACGTGGGCCCCACCCGGAAATCACGTGGGCCCCACCCGGAAATCACGTGGGCCCCACCCGGAAATCACGTGGGCCCCACCCGGAAATCACGTGGGCCCCACCCGGAAATCACGTGGGCCCCACCCGGAAATCACGTGGGCCCCACCCGGAAATCACGTGGGCCCCACCCGGAAATCACGTGGGCCCCACCCGGAAATCACGTGGGCCCCACCCGGAAATCACGTGGGCCCCCAGGGGAAATCACGTGGGCCCCACAAGGAAATCACGTGGGCCCCACCCGGAAATCACGTGGGCCCCACCCGGAAATCACGTGGGCCCCACCCGGAAATCACGTGGGCCCCACCCGGAAATCACGTGGGCCCCACCCGGAAATCACGTGGGCCCCACCCGGAAATCACGTGGGCCCCACCCGGAAATCACGTGGGCCCCACCCGGAAATCACGTGGGCCCCACCCGGAAATCACGTGGGCCCCACCCGGAAATCACGTGGGCCCCACCCGGAAATCACGTGGGCCCCACCCGGAAATCACGTGGGCCCCACCCGGAAATCACGTGGGCCCCCCCGGAAATCACGTGGGCCCCACCCGGAAATCACGTGGGCCCCACCCGGAAATCACGTGGGCCCCACCCGGAAATCACGTGGGCCCCACGGGGAAATCACGTGGGCCCCACCCGGAAATCACGTGGGGCCCACCCGGAAATCACGTGGGCCCCACGGGGAAGTCACGTGGGCCCCACCCGGAAATCACGTGGGCCCCACCCGGAAATCACGTGGGCCCCACCCGGAAATCACGTGGGCCCCACCCGGAAATCACGTGGGCCCCACCCGGAAATCACGTGGGCCCCACCCGGAAATCACGTGGGCCCCACCCGGAAATCACGTGGGCCCCACCCGGAAATCACGTGGGCCCCCAGGGGAAATCACGTGGGCCCCTCCCGGAAATCACGTGGGCCCCCAGGGGAAATCACGTGGGCCCCACCCGGATATCACGTGGGCCCCACCCGGAAATCACGTGGGCCCCACCCGGAAATCACGTGGGCCCCACGAGGAAATCACGTGGGTCCCACCCGGAAATCACGTGGGCCCAACCCGGAAATCACGTGGGCCCCACCCGGAAATCATGTGGGCCCCACCCGGAAATCACGTGGGCCCCACCCGGAAATCACGTGGGCCCCACCCGGAAATCACGTGGGCCCCACCCGGAAATCACGTGGGCCCCCAGGGGAAATCACGTGGGCCCCACCCGGAAATCACGTGGGCCCCACCCGGAAATCACGTGGGCCCCACCCGGAAATCACGTGGGCCCCACCCGGAAATCACGTGGGCCCCCAGGGGAAATCACGTGGGCCCCACCCGGAAATCACGTGGGCCCCACCCGGAAATCACGTGGGCCCCACCCGGAAATCACGTGGGCCCCACCCGGAAATCACGTGGGCCCCACCCGGAAATCACGTGGGCCCCACCCGGAAATCACGTGGGCCCCACCCGGAAATCACGTGGGCCCCACCCGGAAATCACGTGGGCCCCACCCGGAAATCACGTGGGCCCCCAGGGGAAATCACGTGGGCCCCACCCGGAAATCACGTGGGCCCCACCCGGAAATCACGTGGGCCCCACCCGGAAATCACGTGGGCCCCACCCGGAAATCACGTGGGCCCCACCCGGAAATCACGTGGGCCCCACCCGGAAATCACGTGGGCCCCACCCGGAAATCACGTGGGCCCCCCCGGAAATCACGTGGGCCCCACCCGGAAATCACGTGGGCCCCACCCGGAAATCACGTGGGCCCCACCCGGAAATCACGTGGGCCCCACGGGGAAATCACGTGGGCCCCACCCGGAAATCACGTGGGGCCCACCCGGAAATCACGTGGGCCCCACGAGGAAATCACGTGGGCCCCACCCGGAAATCACGTGGGCCCCACCCGGAAATCACGTGGGCCCCCCCGGAAATCACGTGGGCCCCACCCGGAAATCACGTGGGCCCCACCCGGAAATCACGTGGGCCCCACCCGGAAATCACGTGGGCCCCACCCGGAAATCACGTGGGCCCCACCCGGAAATCACGTGGGCCCCACCCGGAAATCACGTGGGCCCCACCCGGAAATCACGTGGGCCCCACCCGGAAATCACGTGGGCCCCAACCGGAAATCACGTGGGCCCCCAGGGGAAATCACGTGGGCCCCACAAGGAAATCACGTGGGCCCCACCCGGAAATCACGTGGGCCCCACCCGGAAATCACGTGGGCCCCACCCGGAAATCACGTGGGCCCCACGGGGAAATCACGTGGGCCCCACCCGGAAATCACGTGGGCCCCACCCAGAAATCACGTGGGCCCCACCCGGAAATCACGTGGGCCCCACCCGGAAATCACGTGGGCCCCACCCGGAAATCACGTGGGCCCCACCCGGAAATCACGTGGGCCCCACCCGGAAATCACGTGGGCCCCACGGGGAAATCACGTGGGCCCCACCCGGAAATCACGTGGGCCCCACCCGGAAATCACGTGGGCCCCACACGGAAATCACGTGGGCCCCACCCGGAAATCACGTGGGCCCCACCCGGAAATCACGTGGGCCCCACCCGGAAATCACGTGGGCCCCACCCGGAAATCACGTGGGCCCCACCCGGAAATCACGTGGGCCCCACGGGGAAATCAGGTGGGCCCCACCCGGAAATCACGTGGGCACCACGGGGAAATCACGTGGGCCCCACCCGGAAATCACGTGGGCACCACGGGGAAATCACGTGGGCCCCACCCGGAAATCACGTGGGCCCCACCCGGAAATCACGTGGGCCCCACCGGGAAATCACGTGGGGCCCACCCGGAAATCACGTGGGCCCCACCCGGAAATCACGTGGGCCCCACGGGGAAATCACGTGGGCCCCACCCGGAAATCACGTGGGCACCACTCGGAAATCACGTGGGCCCCACACGGAAATCACGTGGGCCCCACCCGGAAATCACGTGGGCCCCACACGGAAATCACGTGGGCCCCACCCGGAAATCACGTGGGCCCCACTCGGAAATCACGTGGGCCCCACCCGGAAATCACGTGGGCCCCACCCGGAAATCACGTGGGCCCCACGGGGAAATCACGTGGGCCCCACCCGGAAATCACGTGGGCCCCACCCGGAAATCACGTGGGCCCCACCCGGAAGTCACGTGGGCCCCACCCGGAAATCACGTGGGCCCCACCCGGAAATCACGTGGGCCCCACCCGGAAATCACGTGGGCCCCACCCGGAAATCACGTGGGCCCCACCCGGAAATCACGTGGGCCCCACCCGGAAATCACGTGGGCCCCACCTGGAAATCACGTGGGCACCACGGGGAAATCACGTGGGCCCCACCCGGAAATCACGTGGGCCCCACCCGGAAATCACGTGGGCCCCACCCGGAAATCACGTGGGGCCCACCCGGAAATCACGTGGGCCCCACCCGGAAATCACGTGGGCCCCACGGGGAAAACACGTGGGCCCCACCCGGAAATCACGTGGGCCCCACCCGGAAATCACGTAGGCCCCACACGGAAATCACGTGGGCCCCACCCGGAAATCACGTGGGCCCCACCCGGAAATCACGTGGGACCCACCCGGAAATCACGTGGGCCCCACCCGTAAATCACGTGGGCCCCACGGGGAAATCACGTGGGCCCCACCCGGAAATCACGTGGGCCCCACCCGGAAATCACGTGGGCCCCACCCGGAAATCACGTGGGACCCCAGGGGAAATCACGTGGGCCCCACCCGGAAATCACGTGGGCCCCACCCGGAAATCACGTGGGCCCCACCCGGAAATCACGTGGGCCCCACCCGGAAATCACGTGGGCCCCACCCGGAAATCACGTGGGCCCCACCCGGAAATCACGTGGGCCCCACCCGGAAATCACGTGGGCCCCACCCGGAAATCACGTGGGCCCCACCCGGAAATCACGTGGGCCCCACCCGGAAATCACGTGGGCCCCACCCGGAAATCACGTGGGGCCCACCCGGAAATCACGTGGGCCCCACCCGGAAATCACGTGGGCCCCACGGGGAAATCACGTGGGCCCCACCCGGAAATCACGTGGCCCCACCCGGAAATCACGTGGGCCCCACCCTGAAATCACGTGGGCCCCACCCGGAAATCACGTGGGCCCCACCCGGAAATCACGTGGGCCCCACCCGGAAATCACGTGGGCCCCACCCGGAAATCACGTGGGCCCCACTCGGAAATCACGTGGGCCCCACCCGGAAATCACGTGGGCCCCCAGGGGAAATCACGTGGGCCCCACCCGGAAATCACGTGGGCCCCACCCGGAAATCACGTGGGACCCCAGGGGAAATCACGTGGGCCCCACCCGGAAATCACGTGGGCCCCACCCGGAAATCACGTGGGCCCCACCCGGAAATCACGTGGGCCCCACCCGGAAATCACGTGGGCCCCACCCGGAAATCACGTGGGCCCCACCCGGAAATCACGTGGGCCCCACCCGGAAATCACGTGGGCCCCACCCGGAAATCACGTGGGCCCCACCCGGAAATCACGTGGGCCCCACCCGGAAATCACGTGGGCCCCACTCGGAAATCACGTGGGCCCCACCCGGAAATCACGTGGGCCCCCAGGGGAAATCACGTGGGCCCCACCCGGAAATCACGTGGGCCCCACCCGGAAATCACGTGGGCCCCACCCGGAAATCACGTGGGCCCCACCCGGAAATCACGTGGGCCCCACCCTGAAATCACGTGGGCCCCACCCGGAAATCACGTGGGCCCCACCCTGAAATCACGTGGGCCCCACCCGGAAATCACGTGGGCCCCACCCGGAAATCACGTGGGCCCCACCCGGAAATCACGTGGGCCCCACCCGGAAATCACGTGGGCCCCACTCGGAAATCACGTGGGCCCCACCCGGAAATCACGTGGGCCCCCAGGGGAAATCACGTGGGCCCCACCCGGAAATCACGTGGGGCCCACCCGGAAATCACGTGGGCCCCACCCGGAAATCACGTGGGCCCCACCCGGAAATCACGTGGGCCCCACCCGGAAATCACGGGGGCCCCACCCGGAAATCACGTGGGCCCCACGGGGAAATCACGTGGGCCCCACCCGGAAATCACGTGGGGCCCACCCGGAAATCACGTGGGCCCCACGGGGAAATCACGTGGGCCCCACGGGGAAATCACGTGGGCCCCACCCGGAAATCACGTGGGCCCCACCCGGAAATCACGTGGGCCCCACCCGGAAATCACGTGGGCCCCACCCGGAAATCACGTGGGCCCCACCCGGAAATCACGTGGGCCCCACCCGGAAATCACGTGGGCCCTACCCGGAAATCACGTGGGCCCCCAGGGGAAATCACGTGGGCCCCACCCGGAAATCACGTGGGCCCCCAGGGGAAATCACGTGGGCCCCACCCGGATATCACGTGGGCCCCACCCGGAAATCACGTGGGCCCCACCCGGAAATCACGTGGGCCCCACGGGGAAATCACGTGGGTCCCACCCGGAAATCACGTGGGCCCCACCCGGAAATCACGTGGGCCCCACCCGGAAATCACGTGGGCCCCACCCGGAAATCACGTGGGCCCCACCCGGAAATCACGTGGGCCCCACCCGGAAATCACGTGGGCCCCACGGGGAAATCACGTGGGCCCCACCTGGAAGTCACGTGGGCCCCACCCGGAAATCACGTGGGCCCCACCCGGAAGTCACGTGGGCCCCACCCGGAAATCACGTGGGCCCCACCCGGAAATCACGTGGGCCCCACCCGGAAATCACGTGGGCCCCACCCGGAAATCACGTGGGCCCCCAGGGGAAATCACGTGGGCCCCACCCGGAAATCACGTGGGCCCCACCCGGAAATCACGTGGGCCCCACCCGGAAATCACGTGGGCCCCACCCGGAAATCACGTGGGCCCCACCCGGAAATCACGTGGGCCCCACGGGGAAATCACGTGGGCCCCACGGGGAAATCACGTGGGCCCCACCCGGAAATCACGTGGGCCCCACCCGGAAATCACGTGGGCCCCACCCGGAAATCACGTGGGGCCCACCCGGAAATCACGTGGGCCCCACGGGGAAATCACGTGGGCCCCACCCGGAAATCACGTGGGCCCCACCCGGAAATCACGTGGGCCCCACCCGGAAATCACGTGGGCCCCAACCGGAAATCACGTGGGCCCCACCCGGAAATCACGTGGGCCCGACGGGGAAATCACGTGGGCCCCACCCGGAAATCACGTGGGCCCCACCCGGAAATCACGTGGGCCCCACCCGGAAATCACGTGGGCCCCACCCGGAAATCACGTGGGCCCCACCCGGAAATCACGTGGGCCCCACCCGGAAATCACGTGGGCCCCACCCGGAAATCACGTGGGCCCCACCCGGAAATCACGTGGGCCCCACCCGGAAATCACGTGGGCCCCACCCGGAAATCACGTGGGCCCCACCCGGAAATCACGTGGGCCCCCAGGGGAAATCACTTGGGCCCCACCCGGAAATCACGTGGGCCCCACCCGGAAATCACGTGGGCCCCACCCGGAAATCACGTGGGCCCCACGGGGAAATCACGTGGGCCCCACCCGGAAATCACGTGGGCCCCACCCGGAAATCACGTGGGCCCCACCCGGAAATCACGTGGGCCCCACCCGGAAATCACGTGGGCCCCACCCGGATATCACGTGGGCCCCACCCGGAAATCACGTGGGCCCCACCCGGAAATCACGTGGGCCCCACCCGGAAATCACGTGGGCCCCACCCGGAAATCACGTGGGCCCCACGGGGAAATCACGTGGGTCCCACCCGGAAATCACGTGGGCCCCACCCGTAAATCACGTGGGCCCCACCCGGAAATCACGTGGGCCCCACCCGGAAATCACGTGGGCCCCACGGGGAAATCACGTGGGCCCCACCTGGAAATCACGTGGGCCCCACCCGGAAATCACGTGGGCCCCACCCGGAAATCACGTGGGCCCCACCCGGAATTCACGTGGGCCCCACCCGGAAATCACGTGGGCCCCCAGGGGAAATCACGTGGGCCCCACCCGGAAATCACGTGGGCCCCACCCGGAAATCACGTGGGCCCCACCCGGAAATCACGTGGGCCCCACCCGGAAATCACGTGGGCCCCACCCGGAAATCACGTGGGCCCCACCCGGAAATCACGTGGGCCCCACCCGGAAATCACGTGGGCCCCACCCGGAAATCACGTGGGCCCCACCCGGAAATCACGTGGGCCCCACCCGGAAATCACGTGGGCCCCACCCGGAAATCACGTGGGCCCCACACGGAAATCACGTGGGCCCCACCTGGAAATCACGTGGGCACCACGGGGAAATCACGTGGGCCCCACCCGGAAATCACGTGGGCCCCACCCGGAAATCACGTGGGCCCCACCCGGAAATCACGTGGGCCCCACCCGGAAATCACGTGGGCCCCACTCGGAAATCACGTGGGCCCCACCCGGAAATCACGTGGGCCCCCAGGGGAAATCACGTGGGCCCCACCCGGAAATCACGTGGGCCCCACCCGGAAATCACGTGGGACCCCAGGGGAAATCACGTGGGCCCCACCCGGAAATCACGTGGGCCCCACCCGGAAATCACGTGGGCCCCACCCGGAAATCACGTGGGCCCCACCCGGAAATCACGTGGGCCCCACCCGGAAATCACGTGGGCCCCACCCGGAAATCACGTGGGCCCCACCCGGAAATCACGTGGGCCCCACCCGGAAATCACGTGGGCCCCACCCGGAAATCACGTGGGCCCCACCCGGAAATCACGTGGGCCCCCAGGGGAAATCACGTGGGCCCCACCCGGAAATCACGTGGGCCCCCAGGGGAAATCACGTGGGCCCCACCCGGAAATCACGTGGGCCCCACCCGGAAATCACGTGGGCCCCACCCGGAAATCACGTGGGCCCCACCCGGAAATCACGTGGGCCCCACCCGGAAATCACGTGGGCCCCACCCGGAAATCACGTGGGCCCCACCCGGAAATCACGTGGGCCCCACCCGGAAATCACGTGGGCCCCACTCGGAAATCACGTGGGCCCCACCCGGAAATCACGTGGGCCCCCAGGGGAAATCACGTGGGCCCCACCCGGAAATCACGTGGGCCCCACCCGGAAATCACGTGGGACCCCAGGGGAAATCACGTGGGCCCCACCCGGAAATCACGTGGGCCCCACCCGGAAATCACGTGGGCCCCACCCGGAAATCACGTGGGCCCCACCCGGAAATCACGTGGGCCCCACCCGGAAATCACGTGGGCACCACGGGGAAATCACGTGGGCCCCACCCGGAAATCACGTGGGCCCCACCCGGAAATCACGTGGGCCCCACCCGGAAATCACGTGGGCCCCACCCGGAAATCACGTGGGCCCCACTCGGAAATCACGTGGGCCCCACCCGGAAATCACGTGGGCCCCCAGGGGAAATCACGTGGGCCCCACCCGGAAATCACGTGGGCCCCACCCGGAAATCACGTGGGACCCCAGGGGAAATCACGTGGGCCCCACCCGGAAATCACGTGGGCCCCACCCGGAAATCACGTGGGCCCCACCCGGAAATCACGTGGGCCCCACCCGGAAATCACGTGGGCCCCACCCGGAAATCACGTGGGCCCCACCCGGAAATCACGTGGGCCCCACCCGGAAATCACGTGGGCCCCACCCGGAAATCACGTGGGCCCCCAGGGGAAATCACGTGGGCCCCACCCGGAAATCACGTGGGCCCCCAGGGGAAATCACGTGGGCCCCACCCGGAAATCACGTGGGCCCCCAGGGGAAATCACGTGGGCCCCACCCGGAAATCACGTGGGCCCCACCCGGAAATCACGTGGGCCCCACCCGGAAATCACGTGGGCCCCACCCGGAAATCACGTGGGCCCCACCCTGAAATCACGTGGGCCCCACCCGGAAATCACGTGGGCCCCACCCTGAAATCACGTGGGCCCCACCCGGAAATCACGTGGGCCCCACCCGGAAATCACGTGGGCCCCACCCGGAAATCACGTGGGCCCCACCCGGAAATCACGTGGGCCCCACTCGGAAATCACGTGGGCCCCACCCGGAAATCACGTGGGCCCCCAGGGGAAATCACGTGGGCCCCACCCGGAAATCACGTGGGGCCCACCCGGAAATCACGTGGGCCCCACCCGGAAATCACGTGGGCCCCACCCGGAAATCACGTGGGCCCCACCCGGAAATCACGTGGGCCCCACCCGGAAATCACGTGGGCCCCACGGGGAAATCACGTGGACCCCACCCGGAAATCACGTGGGGCCCACCCGGAAATCACGTGGGCCCCACGGGGAAATCACGTGGGCCCCACGGGGAAATCACGTGGGCCCCACCCGGAAATCACGTGGGCCCCACCCGGAAATCACGTGGGCCCCACCCGGAAATCACGTGGGCCCCACCCGGAAATCACGTGGGCCCCACCCGGAAATCACGTGGGCCCCACCCGGAAATCACGTGGGCCCCACCCGGAAATCACGTGGGCCCTACCCGGAAATCACGTGGGCCCCCAGGGGAAATCACGTGGGCCCCACCCGGAAATCACGTGGGCCCCCAGGGGAAATCACGTGGGCCCCACCCGGATATCACGTGGGCCCCACCCGGAAATCACGTGGGCCCCACCCGGAAATCACGTGGGCCCCACGGGGAAATCACGTGGGTCCCACCCGGAAATCACGTGGGCCCCACCCGGAAATCACGTGGGCCCCACCCGGAAATCACGTGGGCCCCACCCGGAAATCACGTGGGCCCCACCCGGAAATCACGTGGGCCCCACCCGGAAATCACGTGGGCCCCACGGGGAAATCACGTGGGCCCCACCTGGAAATCACGTGGGCCCCACCCGGAAATCACGTGGGCCCCACCCGGAAGTCACGTGGGCCCCACCCGGAAATCACGTGGGCCCCACCCGGAAATCACGTGGGCCCCACCCGGAAATCACGTGGGCCCCACCCGGAAATCACGTGGGCCCCACCCGGAAATCACGTGGGCCCCACCCGGAAATCACGTGGGCCCCCAGGGGAAATCACGTGGGCCCCACCCGGAAATCACGTGGGCCCCACCCGGAAATCACGTGGGCCCCACCCGGAAATCACGTGGGCCCCACGGGGAAATCACGTGGGCCCCACGGGGAAATCACGTGGGCCCCACCCGGAAATCACGTGGGCCCCACCCGGAAATCACGTGGGCCCCACCCGGAAATCACGTGGGGCCCACCCGGAAATCACGTGGGCCCCACGGGGAAATCACGTGGGCCCCACCCGGAAATCACGTGGGCCCCACCCGGAAATCACGTGGGCCCCACCCGGAAATCACGTGGGCCCCAACCGGAAATCACGTGGGCCCCACCCGGAAATCACGTGGGCCCGACGGGGAAATCACGTGGGCCCCACCCGGAAATCACGTGGGCCCCACCCGGAAATCACGTGGGCCCCACCCGGAAATCACGTGGGCCCCACCCGGAAATCACGTGGGCCCCACCCGGAAATCACGTGGGCCCCACCCGGAAATCACGTGGGCCCCACCCGGAAATCACGTGGGCCCCACCCGGAAATCACGTGGGCCCCACCCGGAAATCACGTGGGCCCCACCCGGAAATCACGTGGGCCCCACCCGGAAATCACGTGGGCCCCCAGGGGAAATCACTTGGGCCCCACCCGGAAATCACGTGGGCCCCACCCGGAAATCACGTGGGCCCCACCCGGAAATCACGTGGGCCCCACGGGGAAATCACGTGGGCCCCACCCGGAAATCACGTGGGCCCCACCCGGAAATCACGTGGGCCCCACGGGGAAATCACGTGGGCCCCACCCGGAAATCACGTGGGCCCCACCCGGATATCACGTGGGCCCCACCCGGAAATCACGTGGGCCCCACCCGGAAATCACGTGGGCCCCACGGGGAAATCACGTGGGTCCCACCCGGAAATCACGTGGGCCCCACCCGTAAATCACGTGGGCCCCACCCGGAAATCACGTGGGCCCCACCCGGAAATCACGTGGGCCCCACCCGGAAATCACGTGGGCCCCACCCGGAAATCACGTGGGCCCCACGGGGAAATCACGTGGGCCCCACCTGGAAATCACGTGGGCCCCACCCGGAAATCACGTGGGCCCCACCCGGAAATCACGTCGGCCCCACCCGGAATTCACGTGGGCCCCACCCGGAAATCACGTGGGCCCCCAGGGGAAATCACGTGGGCCCCACCCGGAAATCACGTGGGCCCCACCCGGAAATCACGTGGGCCCCACCCGGAAATCACGTGGGCCCCACCCGGAAATCACGTGGGCCCCACCCGGAAATCACGTGGGCCCCACCCGGAAATCACGTGGGCCCCACCCGGAAATCACGTGGGCCCCACCCGGAAATCACGTGGGCCCCACCCGGAAATCACGTGGGCCCCACCCGGAAATCACGTGGGCCCCACCCGGAAATCACGTGGGCCCCACACGGAAATCACGTGGGCCCCACCCGGAAATCACGTGGGCCCCACCCGGAAATCACGTGGGCCCCACCCGGAAATCACGTGGGCCCCACCCGGAAATCACGTGGGCCCTACCCGGAAATCACGTGGGCCCCACCCGGAAATCACGTGGGCCCCACCCGGAAATCACGTGGGCCCCACCCGGAAATCACGTGGGCCCCACCCGGAAATCACGTGGGCCCCCAGGGGAAATCACGTGGGCCCCACAAGGAAATCACGTGGGCCCCACCCGGAAATCACGTGGGCCCCACCCGGAAATCACGTGGGCCCCACCCGGAAATCACGTGGGCCCCACCCGGAAATCACGTGGGCCCCACCCGGAAATCACGTGGGCCCCACCCGGAAATCACGTGGGCCCCACCCGGAAATCACGTGGGCCCCACCCGGAAATCACGTGGGCCCCACCCGGAAATCACGTGGGCCCCACCCGGAAATCACGTGGGCCCCACCCGGAAATCACGTGGGCCCCACCCGGAAATCACGTGGGCCCCACCCGGAAATCACGTGGGCCCCACCCGGAAATCACGTGGGCCCCCAGGGGAAATCACGTGGGCCCCACAAGGAAATCACGTGGGCCCCACCCGGAAATCACGTGGGCCCCACCCGGAAATCACGTGGGCCCCACCCGGAAATCACGTGGGCCCCACGGGGAAATCACGTGGGCCCCACCCGGAAATCACGTGGGCCCCACCCGGAAATCACGTGGGCCCCACCCGGAAATCACGTGGGCCCCACCCGGAAATCACGTGGGCCCCACCCGGAAATCACGAGGGCCCCACCCGGAAATCACGTGGGCCCCACCCGGAAATCACTTGGGCCCCACCCGGAAATCACGTGGGCCCCACGGGGAAATCACGTGGGCCCCACCCGGAAATCACGTGGGCCCCACCCGGAAATCACGTGGGCCCCACCCGGAAATCACGTGGGCCCCACCCGGAAATCACGTGGGCCCCACCCGGAAATCACGTGGGCCCCACGGGGAAATCAGGTGGGCCCCACCCGGAAATCACGTGGGCACCACGGGGAAATCACGTGGGCCCCACCCGGAAATCACGTGGGCCCCACGGGGAAATCACGTGGGCCCCACCCGGAAATCACGTGGGCCCCACCCGGAAATCACGTGGGCCCCACCGGGAAATCACGTGGGGCCCACCCGGAAATCACGTGGGCCCCACCCGGAAATCACGTGGGCCCCACGGGGAAATCACGTGGGCCCCACCCGGAAATCACGTGGGCACCACCCGGAAATCACGTGGGCCCCACACGGAAATCACGTGGGCCCCACCCGGAAATCACGTGGGCCCCACACGGAAATCACGTGGGCCCCACCCGGAAATCACGTGGGCCCCACCCGGAAATCACGTGGGCCCCACCCGGAAATCACGTGGGCCCCACCCGGAAATCACGTGGGCCCCACGGGGAAATCACGTGGGCCCCACCCGGAAATCACGTGGGCCCCACCCGGAAATCACGTGGGCCCCACCCGGAAGTCACGTGGGCCCCACCCGGAAATCACGTGGGCCCCACCCGGAAATCACGTGGGCCCCACCCGGAAATCACGTGGGCCCCACCCGGAAATCACGTGGGCCCCACCCGGAAATCACGTGGGCCCCACCCGGAAATCACGTGGGCCCCACCCGGAAATCACGTGGGCACCATGGGGAAATCACGTGGGCCCCACCCGGAAATCACGTGGGCCCCACCCGGAAATCACGTGGGCCCCACCCGGAAATCACGTGGGGCCCACCCGGAAATCACGTGGGCCCCACCCGGAAATCACGTGGGCCCCACGGGGAAAACACGTGGGCCCCACCCGGAAATCACGTGGGCCCCACCCGGAAATCACGTGGGCCCCACCCGGAAATCACGTGGGCCCCACCCGGAAATCACGTGGGCCCCACCCGGAAATCACGTGAGCCCCACCCGGAAATCACGTGGGCCCCACGGGGAAATCACGTGGGCCCCACCCGGAAATCACGTGGGCCCCACCCGGAAATCACGTGGGCCCCACGGGGAAATCACGTGGGCCCCACCCGGAAATCACGTGGGCCCCACCCGGAAATCACGTGGGCCCCACCCGGAAATCACGTGGGCCCCACCCGGAAATCACGTGGGCCCCACCCGGAAATCACGTGGGCCCCACCCGGAAATCACGTGGGCCCCACCCGGAAATCACGTGGGCCCCCAGGGGAAATCACGTGGGCCCCACCCGGAAATCACGTGGGCCCCACCCGGAAATCACGTGGGCCCCACCCGGAAATCACGTGGGCCCGACGGGGAAATCACGTGGGCCCCACCCGGAAATCACGTGGGCCCCACCCGGAAATCACGTGGGCCCCACCCGGAAATCACGTGGGCCCCACCCGGAAATCACGTGGGCCCCACCCGGAAATCACGTGGGCCCCACCCGGAAATCACGTGGGCCCCACCCGGAAATCACGTGGGCCCCACCCGGAAATCACGTGGGCCCCACCCGGAAATCACGTGGGCCCCACCCGGAAATCACGTGGGCCCCCAGGGGAAATCACTTGGGCCCCACCCGGAAATCACGTGGGCCCCACCCGGAAATCACGTGGGCCCCACCCGGAAATCACGTGGGCCCCACGGGGAAATCACGTGGGCCCCACCCGGAAATCACGTGGGCCCCACGGGGAAATCACGTGGGTCCCACCCGGAAATCACGTGGGCCCCACCCGGAAATCACGTGGGCCCCACCCGGAAATCACGTGGGCCCCACCCGGAAATCACGTGGGCCCCACCCGGAAATCACGTGGGCCCCACGGGGAAATCACGTGGGCCCCACCCGGAAATCACGTGGGCCCCACCCGGAAATCACGTGGGCCCCACCCGGAAATCACGTGGGCCCCACCCGGAAATCACGTGGGCCCCACCCGGAAATCACGTGGGCCCCACCCGGAAATCACGTGGGCCCCACCCGGAAATCACGTGGGCCCCACCCGGAAATCACGTGGGCCCCACCCGGAAATCACGTGGGCCCCACGGGGAAATCAGGTGGGCCCCACCCGGAAATCACGTGGGCCCCACCCAGAAATCACGTGGGCCCCACCCGGAAATCACGTGGGCCCCACCCGGAAATCACGTGGGCCCCCAGGGGAAATCACTTGGGCCCCACCCGGAAATCACGTGGGCCCCACCCGGAAATCACGTGGGCCCCACCCGGAAATCACGTGGGCCCCACGGGGAAATCACGTGGGCCCCACCCGGAAATCACGTGGGCCCCACGGGGAAATCACGTGGGTCCCACCCGGAAATCACGTGGGCCCCACCCGGAAATCACGTGGGCCCCACCCGGAAATCACGTGGGCCCCACCCGGAAATCACGTGGGCCCCACCCGGAAATCACGTGGGCCCCACGGGGAAATCACGTGGGCCCCACCCGGAAATCACGTGGGCCCCACCCGGAAATCACGTGGGCCCCACCCGGAAATCACGTGGGCCCCACCCGGAAATCACGTGGGCCCCACCCGGAAATCACGTGGGCCCCACCCGGAAATCACGTGGGCCCCACCCGGAAATCACGTGGGCCCCACCCGGAAATCACGTGGGCCCCACCCGGAAATCACGTGGGCCCCCAGGGGAAATCACGTGGGCCCCACCCGGAAATCACGTGGGCCCCACCCGGAAATCACGTGGGCCCCACCCGGAAATCACGTGGGCCCCACGGGGAAATCACGTGGGCCCCACCCGGAAATCACGTGGGCCCCACCCGGAAATCACGTGGGCCCCCAGGGGAAATCACGTGGGCCCCACCCGGAAATCACGTGGGCCCCACCCGGAAATCACGTGGGCCCCACCCGGAAATCACGTGGGCCCCACCCGGAAATCACGTGGGCCCCACCCGGAAATCACGTGGGCCCCACCCGGAAATCACGTGGGCCCCACCCGGAAATCACGTGGGCCCCACCCGGAAATCACGTGGGCCCCACCCGGAAATCACGTGGGCCCCACCCGGAAATCACGTGGGCCCCACCCGGAAATCACGTGGGCCCCACCCGGAAATCACGTGGGCCCCACCCGGAAATCACGTGGGCCCCACCCGGAAATCACGTGGGCCCCACCCGGAAATCACGTGGGCCCCACCCGGAAATCACGTGGGCCCCACCCGGAAATCACGTGGGCCCCACCCGGAAATCACGTGGGCCCCACCCAGAAATCACGTGGGGCCCACCCGGAAATCACGTGGGCCCCACGGGGAAATCACGTGGGCCCCACCCGGAAATCACGTGGGCCCCACCCGGAAATCACGTGGGCCCCACCCGGAAATCACGTGGGCCCCACCCGGAAATCACGTGGGCCCCACCCGGAAATCACGTGGGCCCCACCCGGAAATCACGTGGGCCCCACCCGGAAATCACGTGGGCCCCACCCGGAAATCACGTGGGCCCTACCCGGAAATCACGTGGGCCCCCAGGGGAAATCACGTGGGCCCCACCCGGAAATCACGTGGGCCCCACCCGGAAATCACGTGGGCCCCACCCGGAAATCACGTGGGCCCCACCCGGAAATCACGTGGGCCCCACCCGGAAATCACGTGGGCCCCACCCGGAAATCACGTGAGCCCCACCCGGAAATCACGTGGGCCCCACGGGGAAATCACGTGGGCCCCACGGGGAAATCACGTGGGCCCCACCCGGAAATCACGTGGGCCCCACGGGGAAATCACGTGGGCCCCACCCGGAAATCACGTGGGCCCCACCCGGAAATCACGTGGGCCCCACCCGGAAATCACGTGGGCCCCACCCGGAAATCACGTGGGCCCCACCCGGAAATCACGTGGGCCCCACCCGGAAATCACGTGGGCCCCACCCGGAAATCACGTGGGCCCCACCCGGAAATCACGTGGGCCCCACCCGGAAATCACGTGGGCCCCACACGGAAATCACGTGGGCCCCACACGGAAATCACGTGGGCCCCACCCGGAAATCACGTGGGCCCCACGGGGAAATCACGTGGGCCCCACGCAGAAATCACGTGGGCCCCACGGGGAAATCACGTGGGCCCCACCCGGAAATCACGTGGGCCCCACGGGGAAATCACGTGGGCCCCACCCGGAAATCACGTGGGCCCCACCCGGAAATCACGTGGGCCCCACCCGGAAATCACGTGGGCCCCACCCGGAAATCACGTGGGCCCCACGGGGAAATCACGTGGGCCCTACGCGGAAATCACGTGGGTCCCACCCGGAAATCACGTGGGCCCCACCCGGAAATCACGTGGGCCCCACCCGGAAATCACGTGGGCCCAACCCGGAAATCACGTGGGCCCCACCCGGAAATCACGTGGGCCCCACCCGGAAATCACGTGGGCCCCCAGGGGAAATCACGTGGGCCCCACCCTGAAATCACGTGGGCCCCACCCGGAAATCACGTGGGCCCCACCCGGAAATAACGTGGGCCCCACCCGGAAATCACGTGGGCCCCACCCGGAAATCACGTGGGCCCCACCGGGAAATCACGTGGGCCCCACCCGGAAATCAAGTGGGCCCCACCCGGAAATCACGTGGGCCCCACCCGGAAATCACGTGGGCCCCCAGGGGAAATCATGTGGGCCCCACCCGGAAATCACGTGGGCCCCACCCGGAAATCACGTGGGCCCCACCCGGAAATCACTTGGGCCCCACCCGGAAATCACGTGGGCCCCACCCGGAAATCACGTGGGCCCCATCCGGAAATCACGTGGGCCCCACGGGGAAATCACGTGGGCCCCACCCGGAAATCACGTGGGGCCCACCCGGAAATCACGTGGGCCCCACCCGGAAATCACGTGGGCCCCACCCGGAAATCACGTGGGCCCCACCCGGAAATCACGTGGGCCCCCAGGGGAAATCACGTGGGCCCCACCCGGAAATCACGTGGGCCCCACCCGGAAATCACGTGGGCCCCCAGGGGAAATCACGTGGGCCCCACCCGGATATCACGTGGGCCCCACCCGGAAATCACGTGGGCCCCACCCGGAAATAACGTGGGCCCCACGGGGAAATCACGTGGGCCCCACCCGGAAATCACGTGGGCCCCACCCGGAAATCACGTGGGCCCCCAGGGGAAATCACGTGGGCCCCACCCGGAAATCACGTGGGCCCCACCCGGAAATCACGTGGGCCCCACCCGGAAATCACGTGGGCCCCACCCGGAAATCACGTGGGCCCCACCCGGAAATCACGTGGGCCCCACCCGGAAATCACGTGGGCCCCACCCGGAAATCACGTGGGCCCCACCCGGAAATCACGTGGGCCCCACCCGGAAATCACGTGGGCCCCACGGGGAAATCACGTGGGCCCCACCCGGAAATCACGTGGGCCCCACCCGGAAATCACGTGGGCCCCACCCGGAAATCACGTGGGCCCCACCCGGAAATCACGTGGGCCCCACCCTGAAATCACGTGGGCCCCACCCGGAAATCACGTGGGCCCCACCCGGAAATCACGTGGGCCCCACCCGGAAATCACGTGGGCCCCACCCGGAAATCACGTGGGCCCACCCGGAAATCACGTGGGCCCCACCCGGAAATCACGTGGGCCCCACCCGGAAATCACGTGGGCCCCCAGGTGAAATCACGTGGGCCCCACAAGGAAATCACGTGGGCCCCACCCTGAAATCACGTGGGCCCCACCCGGAAATCACGTGGGCCCCACCCGGAAATCACGTGGGCCCCACCCGGAAATCACGTGTGCCCCACGGGGAAATCACGTGGGCCCCACCCGGAAATCACGTGGGCCCCACCCGGAAATCACGTGGGCCCCACCCGGAAATCACGTGGGCCCCACCCGGAAATCACGTGGGCCCCACCCGGAAATCACGTGGGCCCCACCCGGAAATCACGTGGCCCCCACGGGGAAATCACGTGGGCCCCACCCGGAAATCACGTGGGCCCCACCCGGAAATCACGTGGGCCCCACCCGGAAATCACGTGGGCCCCACCCGGAAATCACGTGGGCCCCACGGGGAAATCACGTGGGCCCCACGGGGAAATCACGTGGGCCCCACCCGGAAATCACGTGGGCCCCACCCGGAAATCACGTGAGCCCCACCCGGAAATCACATGGGCCCCACCCGGAAATCACGTGGGCCCCACCCGGAAATCACGTGGGCCCCACCCGGAAATCACGTGGGCCCCCAGGGGAAATCACGTGGGCCCCACCCGGAAATCACGTGGGCCCCACCCGGAAATCACGTGGGCCCCACCCGGAAATCACGTGGGCCCCACCCGGAAATCACGTGGGCCCCACCCGGAAATCACGTGGGCCCCACCCGGAAATCACGTGGGCCCCACCCGGAAATCACGTGGGCCCCACCCGGAAATCACGTGGGCCCCACCCGGAAATCACGTGGGCCCCACCCGGAAATCACGTGGGCCCCACCCGGAAATCACGTGGGCCCCACGGGGAAATCACGTGGGCCCCACCCGGAAATCACGTGGGCCCCACCCGGAAATCACGTGGGCCCCACCCGGAAATCACGTGGGCCCCACCCGGAAATCACGTGGGCCCCACCCGGAAATCACGAGGGCCCCACCCGGAAATTACGTGGGCCCCACCCGGAAATCACGTGGGCCCTACCCGGAAATCACGTGGGCCCCCAGAGGAAATCACGTGGGCCCCACCCGGAAATCACGTGGGCCCCACCCGGAAATCACGTGGGCCCCACCCGGAAATCACGTGGGCCCCACCCGGAAATCACGTGGGCCCCACCCGGAAATCACGTGGGCCCCACCCGGAAATCACGTGGGCCCCACGGGGAAATCACGTGGGCCCCACCCGGAAATCACGTGGGCCCCACCCGGAAATCACGTGGGCCCCACCCGGAAATCACGTGGGCCCCACCCGGAAATCACGTGGGCCCCACCCGGAAATCACGTGGGCCCCACCCGGAAATCACGTGGGCCCCACCCGGAAATCACGTGGGCCCCACCCGGAAATCACGTGGGCCCCACCCGGAAATCACGTGGGCCCCACCCGGAAATCACGTGGGGCCCACCCGGAAATCACGTGGGCCCCACGGAGAAATCACGTGGGCCCCACCCGGAAATCACGTGGGCCCCACCCGGAAATCACGTGGGCCCCACACGGAAATCACGTGGGCCCCACCCGGAAATCACGTGGGCCCCCAGGGGAAATCACGTGGGCCCCACAAGGAAATCACGTGGGCCCCACCCGGAAATCACGTGGGCCCCACCCGGAAATCACGTGGGCCCCACCCGGAAATCACGTGGGCCCCACGGGGAAATCACGTGGGCCCCACCCGGAAATCACGTGGGCCCCACCCGGAAATCACGTGGGCCCCACCCGGAAATCACGTGGGCCCCACCCGGAAATCACGTGGGCCCCACCCGGAAATCACGTGGGCCCCACCCGGAAATCACGTGGGCCCCACCCGGAAATCACGTGGGCCCCACCCGGAAATCACGTGGGCCCCACCCGGAAATCACGTGGGCCCCAAGGGGAAATCACGTGGGCCCCACCCGGAAATCACGTGGGCCCCACCCGGAAATCACGTGGGCCCCACCCGGAAATCACGTGGGCCCCACCCGGAAATCACGTGGGCCCCACCCGGAAATCACGTGGGCCCCACCCGGAAATCACGTGGGCCCCACCCGGAAATCACGTGGGCCCCACGGGGAAATCACGCGGGCCCCACCCGGAAATCACGTGGGCACCACGGGGAAATCACGTGGGCCCCACCCGGAAATCACGTGGGCACCACGGGGAAATCACGTGGGCCCCACCCGGAAATCACGTGGGCCCCACCCGGAAATCACGTGGGCCCCACCCGGAAATCACGTGGGGCCCACCCGGAAATCACGTGGGCCCCACCCGGAAATCACGTGGGCCCCACGGGGAAATCACGTGGGCCCCACCCGGAAATCACGTGGGCACCACCCGGAAATCACGTGGGCCCCACACGGAAATCACGTGGGCCCCACCCGGAAATCACGTGGGCCCCACACGGAAATCACGTGGGCCCCACCCGGAAATCACGTGGGCCCCTCCCGGAAATCACGTGGGCCCCACCCGGAAATCACGTGGGCCCCACCCGGAAATCACGTGGGCCCCACGGGGAAATCACGTGGGCCCCACCCGGAAATCACGTGGGCCCCACCCGGAAATCACGTGGGCCCCACCCGGAAGTCACGTGGGCCCCACCCGGAAATCACGTGGGCCCCACCCGGAAATCACGTGGGCCCCACCCGGAAATCACGTGGGCCCCACCCGGAAATCACGTGGGCCCCACCCGGAAATCACGTGGGCCCCACCCGGAAATCACGTGGGCCCCACCCGGAAATCACGTGGGCCCCCAGGTGAAATCACGTGGGCCCCACAAGGAAATCACGTGGGCCCCACCCTGAAATCACGTGGGCCCCACCCGGAAATCACGTGGGCCCCACCCGGAAATCACGTGGGCCCCACCCGGAAATCACGTGTGCCCCACGGGGAAATCACGTGGGCCCCACCCGGAAATCACGTGGGCCCCACCCGGAAATCACGTGGGCCCCACCCGGAAATCACGTGGGCCCCACCCGGAAATCACGTGGGCCCCACCCGGAAATCACGTGGGCCCCACCCGGAAATCACGTGGCCCCCACGGGGAAATCACGTGGGCCCCACCCGGAAATCACGTGGGCCCCACCCGGAAATCACGTGGGCCCCACCCGGAAATCACGTGGGCCCCACGGGGAAATCACGTGGGCCCCACGGGGAAATCACGTGGGCCCCACCCGGAAATCACGTGGGCCCCACCCGGAAATCACGTGAGCCCCACCCGGAAATCACATGGGCCCCACCCGGAAATCACGTGGGCCCCACCCGGAAATCACGTGGGCCCCACCCGGAAATCACGTGGGCCCCCAGGGGAAATCACGTGGGCCCCACCCGGAAATCACGTGGGCCCCACCCGGAAATCACGTGGGCCCCACCCGGAAATCACGTGGGCCCCACCCGGAAATCACGTGGGCCCCACCCGGAAATCACGTGGGCCCCACCCGGAAATCACGTGGGCCCCACCCGGAAATCACGTGGGCCCCACCGGAAATCACGTGGCCCCCACGGGGAAATCACGTGGGCCCCACCCGGAAATCACGTGGGCCCCACCCGGAAATCACGTGGGCCCCACCCGGAAATCACGTGGGCCCCACCCGGAAATCACGTGGGCCCCACGGGGAAATCACGTGGGCCCCACGGGGAAATCACGTGGGCCCCACCCGGAAATCACGTGGGCCCCACCCGGAAATCACGTGAGCCCCACCCGGAAATCACGTGGGCCCCACCCGGAAATCACGTGGGCCCCACCCGGAAATCACGTGGGCCCCACCCGGAAATCACGTGGGCCCCCAGGGGAAATCACGTGGGCCCCACCCGGAAATCACGTGGGCCCCACCCGGAAATCACGTGGGCCCCACCCGGAAATCACGTGGGCCCCACCCGGAAATCACGTGGGCCCCACCCGGAAATCACGTGGGCCCCACCCGGAAATCACGTGGGCCCCACCCGGAAATCACGTGGGCCCCACCCGGAAATCACGTGGGCCCCACCCGGAAATCACGTGGGCCCCACCCGGAAATCACGTGGGCCCCACCCGGAAATCACGTGGGCCCCACCCGGAAATCACGTGGGCCCCACCCGGAAATCACGTGGGCCCCACCCGGAAATCACGAGGGCCCCACCCGGAAATTACGTGGGCCCCACCCGGAAATCACGTGGGCCCTACCCGGAAATCACGTGGGCCCCCAGAGGAAATCACGTGGGCCCCACCCGGAAATCACGTGGGCCCCCAGGGGAAATCACGTGGGCCCCACCCGGAAATCACGTGGGCCCCACCCGGAAATCACGTGGGCCCCACCCGGAAATCACGTGGGCCCCACGGGGAAATCACGTGGGCCCCACCCGGAAATCACGTGGGCCCCACCCGGAAATCACGTGGGCCCCACCCGGAAATCACGTGGGCCCCACCCGGAAATCACGTGGGCCCCACCCGGAAATCACGTGGGCCCCACCCGGAAATCACGTGGGCCCCACCCGGAAATCACGTGGGCCCCACCCGGAAATCACGTGGGCCCCACCCGGAAATCACGTGGGCCCCACCCGGAAATCACGTGGGCCCCACCCGGAAATCACGTGGGGCCCACCCGGAAATCACGTGGGCCCCACGGGGAAATCACGTGGGCCCCACCCGGAAATCACGTGGGCCCCACCCGGAAATCACGTGGGCCCAACACGGAAATCACGTGGGCCCCACCCGGAAATCACGTGGGCCCCACCCTGAAATCACGTGGGCCCCACCCGGAAATCACATGGGCCCCACCCGGAAATCACGTGGGCCCCACCCGGAAATCACGTGGGCCCCACCCGGAAATCACGTGGGCCCCACCCGGAAATCACGTGGGCCCCACCCGGAAATAACGTGGGCCCCACCCGGAAATCACGTGGGCCCCCAGGGGAAATCACGTGGGCCCCACAAGGAAATCACGTGGGCCCCACCCGGAAATCACGTGGGCCCCACCCGGAAATCACGTGGGCCCCACCCGGAAATCACGTGGGCCCCACGGGGAAATCACGTGGGCCCCACCCGGAAATCACGTGGGCCCCACCCGGAAATCACGTGGGCCCCACCCGGAAATCACGTGGGCCCCACCCGGAAATCACGTGGGCCCCAACCGGAAATCACGTGGGCCCCACCCGGAAATCACGTGGGCCCCACCCGGAAATCACGTGGGCCCCACCCGGAAATCACGTGGGCCCCACCCGGAAATCACGTGGGCCCCAAGGGGAAATCACGTGGGCCCCACCCGGAAATCACGTGGGCCCCACCCGGAAATCACGTGGGCCCCACCCGGAAATCACGTGGGCCCCACCCGGAAATCACGTGGGCCCCACCCGGAAATCACGTGGGCCCCACCCGGAAATCACGTGGGCCCCACCCGGAAATCACGTGGGCCCCACGGGGAAATCACGCGGGCCCCACCCGGAAATCACGTGGGCACCACGGGGAAATCACGTGGGCCCCACCCGGAAATCACGTGGGCACCACGGGGAAATCACGTGGGCCCCACCCGGAAATCACGTGGGCCCCACCCGGAAATCACGTGGGCCCCACCCGGAAATCACGTGGGGCCCACCCGGAAATCACGTGGGCCCCACCCGGAAATCACGTGGGCCCCACGGGGAAATCACGTGGGCCCCACCCGGAAATCACGTGGGCACCACCCGGAAATCACGTGGGCCCCACACGGAAATCACGTGGGCCCCACCCGGAAATCACGTGGGCCCCACACGGAAATCACGTGGGCCCCACCCGGAAATCACGTGGGCCCCTCCCGGAAATCACGTGGGCCCCACCCGGAAATCACGTGGGCCCCACCCGGAAATCACGTGGGCCCCACGGGGAAATCACGTGGGCCCCACCCGGAAATCACGTGGGCCCCACCCGGAAATCACGTGGGCCCCACCCGGAAGTCACGTGGGCCCCACCCGGAAATCACGTGGGCCCCACCCGGAAATCACGTGGGCCCCACCCGGAAATCACGTGGGCCCCACCCGGAAATCACGTGGGCCCCACCCGGAAATCACGTGGGCCCCACCCTGAAATCACGTGGGCCCCACCCGGAAATCACGTGGGCACCACGGGGAAATCACGTGGGCCCCACCCGGAAATCACGTGGGCCCCACCCGGAAATCACGTGGGCCCCACCCGGAAATCACGTGGGGCCCACCCGGAAATCACGTGGGCCCCACCCGGAAATCACGTGGGACCCACGGGGAAATCACGTGGGCCCCACCCGGAAATCACGTGGGCCCCACCCGGAAATCACGTAGGCCCCACACAGAAATCACGTGGGCCCCACCCGGAAATCACGTGGGCCCCACCCGGAAATCACGTGGGACCCACCCGGAAATCACGTGGGCCCCACCCGGAAATCACGTGGGCCCCACGGGGAAATCACGTGGGCCCCACCCGGAAATCACGTGGGCCCCACCCGGAAATCACGTGGGCCCCACCCGGAAATCACGTGGGACCCCAGGGGAAATCACGTGGGCCCCACCCGGAAATCACGTGGGCCCCACCCGGAAATCACGTGGGCCCCACCCGGAAATCACGTGGGCCCCACCCGGAAATCACGTGGGCCCCACCCGGAAATCACGTGGGCCCCCAGGGGAAATCACGTGGGCCCCACCCGGAAATCACGTGGGCCCCACCCGGAAATCACGTGGGCCCCACCCGGAAATCACGTGGGCTCCACCCGGAAATCACGTGGGCCCCACCCGGAAATCACGTGGGCCCCACCCGGAAATAACGTGGGCCCCACCCGGAAATCACGTGGGCCCCCAGGGGAAATCACGTGGGCCCCACAAGGAAATCACGTGGGCCCCACCCGGAAATCACGTGGACCCCACCCGGAAATCACGTGGGCCCCACCCGGAAATCACGTGGGCCCCACCCGGAAATCACGTGGGCCCCACCCGGAAATCACGTGGGCCCCACCCGGAAATCACGTGGGCCCCACCCGGAAATCACGTGGGCCCCACCCGGAAATCACGTGGGCCCCACCCGGAAATCACGTGGGCCCCACCCGGAAATCACGTGGGCCCCACCCGGAAATCACGTGGGCCCCACCCGGAAATCACGTGGGCCCCAAGGGGAAATCACATGGGCCCCACCCGGAAATCACGTGGGCCCCACCCGGAAATCACATGGGCCCCACCCGGAAATCACGTGGGCCCCACCCGGAAATCACGTGGGCCCCACCCGGAAATCACGTGGGCCCCACCCGGAAATCACGTGGGCCCCACCCGGAAATCACGTGGGCCCCACCCGGAAATCACGTGGGCCCCACCCGGAAATCACGTGGGCCCACCCGGAAATCACGTGGGCCCCACCCGGAAATCACGTGGGCCCCCAGGGGAAATCACGTGGGCCCCACCCGGAAATCACGTGGGCCCCACCCGGAAATCACGTGGGCCCCACCCGGAAATCACGTGGGCCCCACCCGGAAATCACGTGGGCCCCACCCGGAAATCACGTGGGCCCCACCCGGAAATCACGTGGGCCCCACCCGGAAATCACGTGGGCCCCACCCGGAAATCACGTGGGCCCCACCCGGAAATCACGTGGGCCCCACCCGGAAATCACGTGGGCCCCACCGGAAATCACGTGGCCCCCACGGGGAAATCACGTGGGCCCCACCCGGAAATCACGTGGGCCCCACCCGGAAATCACGTGGGCCCCACCCGGAAATCACGTGGGCCCCACCCGGAAATCACGTGGGCCCCACGGGGAAATCACGTGGGCCCCACGGGGAAATCACGTGGGCCCCACCCGGAAATCACGTGGGCCCCACCCGGAAATCACGTGAGCCCCACCCGGAAATCACATGGGCCCCACCCGGAAATCACGTGGGCCCCACCCGGAAATCACGTGGGCCCCACCCGGAAATCACGTGGGCCCCCAGGGGAAATCACGTGGGCCCCACCCGGAAATCACGTGGGCCCCACCCGGAAATCACGTGGGCCCCACCCGGAAATCACGTGGGCCCCACCCGGAAATCACGTGGGCCCCACCCGGAAATCACGTGGGCCCCACCCGGAAATCACGTGGGCCCCACCCGGAAATCACGTGGGCCGCACCCGGAAATCACGTGGGCCCCACCCGGAAATCACGTGGGCCCCAGCCGGAAATCACGTGGGACCCACGGGGAAATCACGAGGGCCCCACCCGGAAATTACGTGGGCCCCACCCGGAAATCACGTGGGCCCTACCCGGAAATCACGTGGGCCCCCAGAGGAAATCACGTGGGCCCCACCCGGAAATCACGTGGGCCCCCAGGGGAAATCACGTGGGCCCCACCCGGAAATCACGTGGGCCCCACCCGGAAATCACGTGGGCCCCACCCGGAAATCACGTGGGCCCCACGGGGAAATCACGTGGGCCCCACCCGGAAATCACGTGGGCCCCACCCGGAAATCACGTGGGCCCCACCCGGAAATCACGTGGGCCCCACCCGGAAATCACGTGGGCCCCACCCGGAAATCACGTGGGCCCCACCCGGAAATCACGTGGGCCCCACCCGGAAATCACGTGGGCCCCACCCGGAAATCACGTGGGCCCCACCCGGAAATCACGTGGGCCCCACCCGGAAATCACGTGGGCCCCACCCGGAAATCACGTGGGGCCCACCCGGAAATCACGTGGGCCCCACGGGGAAATCACGTGGGCCCCACCCGGAAATCACGTGGGCCCCACCCGGAAATCACGTGGGCCCCACACGGAAATCACGTGGGCCCCACCCGGAAATCACGTGGGCCCCACCCTGAAATCACGTGGGCCCCACCCGGAAATCACGTGGGCCCCACCCGGAAATCACGTGGGCCCCACCCGGAAATCACGTGGGCCCCACCCGGAAATCACGTGGGCCCCACCCGGAAATCACGTGGGCCCCACCCGGAAATAACGTGGGCCCCACCCGGAAATCACGTGGGCCCCCAGGGGAAATCACGTGGGCCCCACAAGGAAATCACGTGGGCCCCACCCGGAAATCACGTGGGCCCCACCCGGAAATCACGTGGGCCCCACCCGGAAATCACGTGGGCCCCACGGGGAAATCACGTGGGCCCCACCCGGAAATCACGTGGGCCCCACCCAGAAATCACGTGGGCCCCACCCGGAAATCACGTGGGCCCCACCCGGAAATCACGTGGGCCCCAACCGGAAATCACGTGGGCCCCACCCGGAAATCACGTGGGCCCCACCCGGAAATCACGTGGGCCCCACCCGGAAATCACGTGGGCCCCACCCGGAAATCACGTGGGCCCCAAGGGGAAATCACGTGGGCCCCACCCGGAAATCACGTGGGCCCCACCCGGAAATCACGTGGGCCCCACCCGGAAATCACGTGGGCCCCACCCGGAAATCACGTGGGCCCCACCCGGAAATCACGTGGGCCCCACCCGGAAATCACGTGGGCCCCACCCGGAAATCACGTGGGCCCCACGGGGAAATCACGCGGGCCCCACCCGGAAATCACGTGTGCACCACGGGGAAATCACGTGGGCCCCACCCGGAAATCACGTGGGCACCACGGGGAAATCACGTGGGCCCCACCCGGAAATCACGTGGGCCCCACCCGGAAATCACGTGGGCCCCACCCGGAAATCACGTGGGGCCCACCCGGAAATCACGTGGGCCCCACCCGGAAATCACGTGGGCCCCACGGGGAAATCACGTGGGCCCCACCCGGAAATCACGTGGGCACCACCCGGAAATCACGTGGGCCCCACACGGAAATCACGTGGGCCCCACCCGGAAATCACGTGGGCCCCACACGGAAATCACGTGGGCCCCACCCGGAAATCACGTGGGCCCCTCCCGGAAATCACGTGGGCCCCACCCGGAAATCACGTGGGCCCCACCCGGAAATCACGTGGGCCCCACGGGGAAATCACGTGGGCCCCACCCGGAAATCACGTGGGCCCCACCCGGAAATCACGTGGGCCCCACCCGGAAGTCACGTGGGCCCCACCCGGAAATCACGTGGGCCCCACCCGGAAATCACGTGGGCCCCACCCGGAAATCACGTGGGCCCCACCCGGAAATCACGTGGGCCCCACCCGGAAATCACGTGGGCCCCACCCGGAAATCACGTGGGCACCACGGGGAAATCACGTGGGCCCCACCCGGAAATCACGTGGGCCCCACCCGGAAATCACGTGGGCCCCACCCGGAAATCACGTGGGGCCCACCCGGAAATCACGTGGGCCCCACCCGGAAATCACGTGGGACCCACGGGGAAATCACGTGGGCCCCACCCGGAAATCACGTGGGCCCCACCCGGAAATCACGTAGGCCCCACACAGAAATCACGTGGGCCCCACCCGGAAATCACGTGGGCCCCACCCGGAAATCACGTGGGACCCACCCGGAAATCACGTGGGCCCCACCCGGAAATCACGTGGGCCCCACGGGGAAATCACGTGGGCCCCACCCGGAAATCACGTGGGCCCCACCCGGAAATCACGTGGGCCCCACCCGGAAATCACGTGGGACCCCAGGGGAAATCACGTGGGCCCCACCCGGAAATCACGTGGGCCCCACCCGGAAATCACGTGGGCCCCACCCGGAAATCACGTGGGCCCCACCCGGAAATCACGTGGGCCCCACCCGGAAATCACGTGGGCCCCCAGGGGAAATCACGTGGGCCCCACCCGGAAATCACGTGGGCCCCACCCGGAAATCACGTGGGCCCCACCCGGAAATCACGTGGGCCCCACCCGGAAATCACGTGGGCCCCACCCGGAAATCACGTGGGCCCCACCCGGAAATAACGTGGGCCCCACCCGGAAATCACGTGGGCCCCCAGGGGAAATCACGTGGGCCCCACAAGGAAATCACGTGGGCCCCACCCGGAAATCACGTGGGCCCCACCCGGAAATCACGTGGGCCCCACCCGGAAATCACGTGGGCCCCACCCGGAAATCACGTGGGCCCCACCCGGAAATCACGTGGGCCCCACCCGGAAATCACGTGGGCCCCACCCGGAAATCACGTGGGCCCCACCCGGAAATCACGTGGGCCCCACCCGGAAATCACGTGGGCCCCAAGGGGAAATCACATGGGCCCCACCCGGAAATCACGTGGGCCCCACCCGGAAATCACGTGGGCCCCACCCGGAAATCACGTGGGCCCCACCCGGAAATCACGTGGGCCCCACCCGGAAATCACGTGGGCCCCACCCGGAAATCACGTGGGCCCCACCCGGAAATCACGTGGGCCCCACCCGGAAATCACGTGGGCCCCACCCGGAAATCACGTGGGCCCCAAGGGGAAATCACATGGGCCCCACCTGGAAATCACGTGGGCCCCACCCGGAAATCACGTGGGCCCCACCCGGAAATCACGTGGGCCCCACCCGGAAATCACGTGGGCCCCACCCGGAAATCACGTGGGCCCCACCCGGAAATCACGTGGGCCCCACCCGGAAATCACGTGGGCCCCACCCGGAAATCACGTGGGCCCCACCCGGAAATCACGTGGGCCCCCAGGGGAAATCACGTGGGCCCCACCCGGAAATCACGTGGGCCCCACCCAGAAATCACGTGGGCCCCACCCGGAAATCACGTGGGCCCCACCCGGAAATCACGTGGGCCCCACCCGGAAATCACGTGGGCCCCACCCGGAAATCACGTGGGCCCCACCCGGAAATCACGTGGGCCCCACCCGGAAATCACGTGGGCCCCACCCGGAAATCACGTGGGCCCCACCCGGAAATCACGTGGGCCCCACCCGGAAATCACGTGGGCCCCACCCGGAAATCACGTGGGCCCCACCCGGAAATCACGTGGGCCGCACCCGGAAATCACGTGGGCCCCACCCGGAAATCACGTGGGCCCCACCCGGAAATCACGTGGGGCCCACCCGGAAATCACGTGGGCCCCACGGGGAAATCACGTGGGCCCCACCCGGAAATCACGTGGGCCCCACCCGGAAATCACGTGGGCCCCACACGGAAATCACGTGGGCCCCACCCGGAAATCACGTGGGCCCCACCCTGAAATCACGTGGGCCCCACCCGGAAATCACGTGGGCCCCACCCGGAAATCACGTGGGCCCCACCCGGAAATCACGTGGGCCCCACCCGGAAATCACGTGGGCCCCACCCGGAAATCACGTGGGCCCCACCCGGAAATCACGTGGGCCCCACCCGGAAATCACGTGGGCCCCCAGGGGAAATCACGTGGGCCCCACAAGGAAATCACGTGGGCCCCACCCGGAAATCACGTGGGCCCCACCCGGAAATCACGTGGGCCCCACGGGGAAATCACGTGGGCCCCACCCGGAAATCACGTGGGCCCCACCCGGAAATCACGTGGGCCCCACCCGGAAATCACGTGGGCCCCACCCGGAAATCACGTGGGCCCCACCCGGAAATCACGTGGGCCCCACCCTGAAATCACGTGGGCCCCACCCGGAAATCACGTGGGCCCCACCCGGAAATCACGTGGGCCCCACCCGGAAATCACGTGGGCCCCACCGGAAATCACGTGGGCCCCACCCGGAAATCACGTGGGCCCCCAGGGGAAATCACGTGGGCCCCACAAGGAAATCACGTGGGCCCCACCCGGAAATCACGTGGGCCCCACCCGGAAATCACGTGGGCCCCACCCGGAAATCACGTGGGCCCCACGGGGAAATCACGTGGGCCCCACCCGGAAATCACGTGGGCCCCACCCGGAAATCACGTGGGCCCCACCCGGAAATCACGTGGGCCCCACCCGGAAATCAGGTGGGCCCCACCCGGAAATCACGTGGGCCCCACCCGGAAATCACGTGGGCCCCACCCGGAAATCACGTGGGCCCCACCCGGAAATCACGTGGGCCCCACGGGGAAATCACGTGGGCCCCACCCGGAAATCACGTGGGCCCCACCCGGAAATCACGTGGGCCCCACACGGAAATCACGTGGGCCCCACCCGGAAATCACGTGGGCCCCACGGGGAAATCACGTGGGCCCCACCCGGAAATCACGTGGGCCCCACCCGGAAATCACGTGGGCCCCACCCGGAAATCACGTGGGCCCCACGGGGAAATCAGGTGGGCCCCACCCGGAAATCACGTGGGCACCACGGGGAAATCACGTGGGCCCCACCCGGAAATCACGTGGGCACCACGGGGAAATCACGTGGGCCCCACCCGGAAATCACGTGGGCCCCACGCGGAAATCACGTGGGCCCCACCGGGAAATCACGTGGGGCCCACCCGGAAATCACGTGGGCCCCACCCGGAAATCACGTGGGCCCCACGGGGAAATCACGTGGGCCCCACCCGGAAATCACGTGGGCACCACTCGGAAATCACGTGGGCCCCACACGGAAATCACGTGGGCCCCACCCGGAAATCACGTGGGCCCCACACGGAAATCACGTGGGCCCCACCCGGAAATCACGTGGGCCCCACTCGGAAATCACGTGGGCCCCACCCGGAAATCACGTGGGCCCCACCCGGAAATCACGTGGGCCCCACGGGGAAATCACGTGGGCCCCACCCGGAAATCACGTGGGCCCCACCCGGAAATCACGTGGGCCCCACCCGGAAGTCACGTGGGCCCCACCCGGAAATCACGTGGGCCCCACCCGGAAATCACGTGGGCCCCACCCGGAAATCACGTGGGCCCCACCCGGAAATCACGTGGGCCCCACCCGGAAATCACGTGGGCCCCACCCGGAAATCACGTCGGCACCACGGGGAAATCACGTGGGCCCCACCCGGAAATCACGTGGGCCCCACCCGGAAATCACGTGGGCCCCACCCGGAAATCACGTGGGGCCCACCCGGAAATCACGTGGGCCCCACCCGGAAATCACGTGGGCCCCACGGGGAAAACACGTGGGCCCCACCCGGAAATCACGTGGGCCCCACCCGGAAATCACGTAGGCCCCACACGGAAATCACGTGGGCCCCACCCGGAAATCACGTGGGCCCCACCCGGAAATCACGTGGGACCCACCCGGAAATCACGTGGGCCCCACCCGTAAATCACGTGGGCCCCACGGGGAAATCACGTGGGCCCCACCCGGAAATCACGTGGGCCCCACCCGGAAATCACGTGGGCCCCACCCGGAAATCACGTGGGACCCCAGGGGAAATCACGTGGGCCCCACCCGGAAATCACGTGGGCCCCACCCGGAAATCACGTGGGCCCCACACGGAAATCACGTGGGCCCCACCCGGAAATCACGTGGGCCCCACCCGGAAATCACGTGGGCCCCACCCGGAAATCACGTGGGCCCCACCCGGAAATCACGTGGGGCCCACCCGGAAATCACGTGGGCCCCACCCGGAAATCACGTGGGCCCCACGGGGAAATCACGTGGGCCCCACCCGGAAATCACGTGGCCCCACCCGGAAATCACGTGGGCCCCACCCTGAAATCACGTGGGCCCCACCCGGAAATCACGTGGGCCCCACCCGGAAATCACGTGGGCCCCACCCGGAAATCACGTGGGCCCCACCCGGAAATCACGTGGGCCCCACTCGGAAATCACGTGGGCCCCACCCGGAAATCACGTGGGCCCCCAGGGGAAATCACGTGGGCCCCACCCGGAAATCACGTGGGCCCCACCCGGAAATCACGTGGGACCCCAGGGGAAATCACGTGGGCCCCACCCGGAAATCACGTGGGCCCCACCCGGAAATCACGTGGGCCCCACCCGGAAATCACGTGGGCCCCACCCGGAAATCACGTGGGCCCCACCCGGAAATCACGTGGGCCCCACCCGGAAATCACGTGGGCCCCACCCGGAAATCACGTGGGCCCCACCCGGAAATCACGTGGGCCCCACTCGGAAATCACGTGGGCCCCACCCGGAAATCACGTGGGCCCCCAGGGGAAATCACGTGGGCCCCACCCGGAAATCACGAGGGCCCCACCCGGAAATCACGTGGGCCCCACCCGGAAATCACGTGGGCCCCACCCTGAAATCACGTGGGCCCCACCCGGAAATCACGTGGGCCCCACCCTGAAATCACGTGGGCCCCACCCGGAAATCACGTGGGCCCCACCCGGAAATCACGTGGGCCCCATCCGGAAATCACGTGGGCCCCACCCGGAAATCACGTGGGCCCCACTCGGAAATCACGTGGGCCCCACCCGGAAATCACGTGGACCCCCAGGGGAAATCACGTGGGCCCCACCCGGAAATCACGTGGGCCCCACCCGGAAATCACGTGGGCCCCACGCGGAAATCACGTGGGCCCCACCCGGAAATCACGTGGGCCCCACCCGGAAATCACGTGGGCCCCACGGGGAAATCACGTGGGCCCCACCCGGAAATCACGTGGGGCCCACCCGGAAATCACGTGGGCCCCACGGGGAAATCACGTGGGCCCCACCCGGAAATCACGTGGGCCCCACCCGGAAATCACGTGGGCCCCACCCGGAAATCACGTGGGCCCCACCCGGAAATCACGTGGGCCCCACCCGGAAATCACGTGGGCCCCACCCGGAAATCACGTGGGCCCCACCCGGAAATCACGTGGGCCCCACCCGGAAATCACGTGGGCCCTACCCGGAAATCACGTGGGCCCCCAGGGGAAATCACGTGGGCCCCACCCGGAAATCACGTGGGCCCCCAGGGGAAATCACGTGGGCCCCACCCGGATATCACGTGGGCCCCACCCGGAAATCACGTGGGCCCCACCCGGAAATCACGTGGGCCCCACGGGGAAATCACGTGGGTCCCACCCGGAAATCACGTGGGCCCCACCCGGAAATCACGTGGGCCCCACCCGGAAATCACGTGGGCCCCACCCGGAAATCACGTGGGCCCCACCCGGAAATCACGTGGGCCCCACCCGGAAATCACGTGGGCCCCACGGGGAAATCACGTGGGCCCCACCTGGAAATCACGTGGGCCCCACCCGGAAATCACGTGGGCCCCACCCGGAAATCACGTGGGCCCCACCCGGAAATCACGTGGGCCCCACCCGGAAATCACGTGGGCCCCACCCGGAAATCACGTGGGCCCCACCCGGAAATCACGTGGGCCCCACCCGGAAATCACGTGGGCCCCACCCGGAAATCACGTGGGCCCCCAGGGGAAATCACGTGGGCCCCCAGGGGAAATCACGTGGGCCCCACCCGGAAATCACGTGGGCCCCACCCGGAAATCACGTGGGCCCCACGGGGAAATCACGTGGGCCCCACGGGGAAATCACGTGGGCCCCACCCGGAAATCACGTGGGCCCCACCCGGAAATCACGTGGGCCCCACCCGGAAATCACGTGGGGCCCACCCGGAAATCACGTGGGCCCCACGGGGAAATCACGTGGGCCCCACCCGGAAATCACGTGGGCCCCACCCGGAAATCACGTGGGCCCCATCCGGAAATCACGTGGGCCCCACCCGGAAATCACGTGGGCCCGACGGGGAAATCACGTGGGCCCCACCCGGAAATCACGTGGGCCCCACCCGGAAATCACGTGGGCCCCACCCGGAAATCACGTGGGCCCCACCCGGAAATCACGTGGGCCCCACCCGGAAATCACGTGGGCCCCACCCGGAAATCACGTGGGCCCCACCCGGAAATCACGTGGGCCCCACCCGGAAATCACGTGGGCCCCACCCGGAAATCACGTGGGCCCCACCCGGAAATCACGTGGGCCCCACCCGGAAATCACGTGGGCCCCCAGGGGAAATCACTTGCGCCCCACCCGGAAATCACGTGGGCCCCACCCGGAAATCACGTGGGCCCCACCCGGAAATCACGTGGGCCCCACGGGGAAATCACGTGGGCCCCACCCGGAAATCACGTGGGCCCCACCCGGAAATCACGTGGGCCCCACGGGGAAATCACGTGGGCCCCACCCGGAAATCACGTGGGCCCCACCCGGATATCACGTGGGCCCCACCCGGAAATCACGTGGGCCCCACCCGGAAATCACGTGGGCCCCACGGGGAAATCACGTGGGTCCCACCCGGAAATCACGTGGGCCCCACCCGTAAATCACGTGGGCCCCACCCGGAAATCACATGGGCCCCACCCGGAAATCACGTGGGCCCCACCCGGAAATCACGTGGGCCCCACCCGGAAATCACGTGGGCCCCACGGGGAAATCACGTGGGCCCCACCTGGAAATCACGTGGGCCCCACCCGGAAATCACGTGGGCCCCACCCGGAAATCACGTGGGCCCCACCCGGAAATCACGTGGGCCCCACCCGGAAATCACGTGGGCCCCCAGGGGAAATCACGTGGGCCCCACCCGGAAATCACGTGGGCCCCACCCGGAAATCACGTGGGCCCCACCCGGAAATCACGTGGGCCCCACCCGGAAATCACGTGGGCCCCACCCGGAAATCACGTGGGCCCCACCCGGAAATCACGTGGGCCCCACCCGGAAATCACGTGGGCCCCACCCGGAAATCACGTGGGCCCCACGGGGAAATCACGTGGGCCCCACCCGGAAATCACGTGGGCCCCACCCGGAAATCACGTGGGCCCCACACGGAAATCACGTGGGCCCCACCCGGAAATCACGTGGGCCCCACCCTGAAATCACGTGGGCCCCACCCGGAAATCACGTGGGCCCCACCCGGAAATCACGTGGGCCCTACCCGGAAATCACGTGGGCCCCACCCGGAAATCACGTGGGCCCCACCCGGAAATCACGTGGGCCCCACCCGGAAATCACGTGGGCCCCACCCGGAAATCACGTGGGCCCCCAGGGGAAATCACGTGGGCCCCACAAGGAAATCACGTGGGCCCCACCCGGAAATCACGTGGGCCCCACCCGGAAATCACGTGGGCCCCACCCGGAAATCACGTGGGCCCCACCCGGAAATCACGTGGGCCCCACCCGGAAATCACGTGGGCCCCACCCGGAAATCACGTGGGCCCCACCCGGAAATCACGTGGGCCCCACCCGGAAATCACGTGGGCCCCACCCGGAAATCACGTGGGCCCCACCCGGAAATCACGTGGGCCCCACCCGGAAATCACGTGGGCCCCACCCGGAAATCACGTGGGCCCCACCCGGAAATCACGTGGGCCCCACCCGGAAATCACGTGGGCCCCCAGGGGAAATCACGTGGGCCCCACAAGGAAATCACGTGGGCCCCACCCGGAAATCACGTGGGCCCCACCCGGAAATCACGTGGGCCCCACCCGGAAATCACGTGGGCCCCACGGGGAAATCACGTGGGCCCCACCCGGAAATCACGTGGGCCCCACCCGGAAATCACGTGGGCCCCACCCGGAAATCACGTGGGCCCCACCCGGAAATCACGTGGGCCCCACCCGGAAATCACGTGGGCCCCACCCGGAAATCACGTGGGCCCCACCCGGAAATCACGTGGGCCCCACCCGGAAATCACGTGGGCCCCACGGGGAAATCACGTGGGCCCCACCCGGAAATCACGTGGGCCCCACCCGGAAATCACGTGGGCCCCACCCGGAAATCACGTGGGCCCCACCCGGAAATCACGTGGGCCCCACCCGGAAATCACGTGGGCCCCACGGGGAAATCAGGTGGGCCCCACCCGGAAATCACGTGGGCACCACGGGGAAATCACGTGGGCCCCACCCGGAAATCACGTGGGCACCACGGGGAAATCACGTGGGCCCCACCCGGAAATCACGTGGGCCCCACCCGGAAATCACGTGGGCCCCACCGGGAAATCACGTGGGGCCCACCCGGAAATCACGTGGGCCCCACCCGGAAATCACGTGGGCCCCACGGGGAAATCACGTGGGCCCCACCCGGAAATCACGTGGGCACCACCCGGAAATCACGTGGGCCCCACACGGAAATCACGTGGGCCCCACCCGGAAATCACGTGGGCCCCACACGGAAATCACGTGGGCCCCACCCGGAAATCACGTGGGCCCCACCCGGAAATCACGTGGGCCCCACCCGGAAATCACGTGGGCCCCACCCGGAAATCACGTGGGCCCCACGGGGAAATCACGTGGGCCCCACCCGGAAATCACGTGGGCCCCACCCGGAAATCACGTGGGCCCCACCCGGAAGTCACGTGGGCCCCACCCGGAAATCACGTGGGCCCCACCCGGAAATCACGTGGGCCCCACCCGGAAATCACGTGGGCCCCACCCGGAAATCACGTGGGCCCCACCCGGAAATCACGTGGGCCCCACCCGGAAATCACGTGGGCCCCACCCGGAAATCACGTGGGCACCACGGGGAAATCACGTGGGCCCCACCCGGAAATCACGTGGGCCCCACCCGGAAATCACGTGGGCCCCACCCGGAAATCACGTGGGGCCCACCCGGAAATCACGTGGGCCCCACCCGGAAATCACGTGGGCCCCACGGGGAAAACACATGGGCCCCACCCGGAAATCACGTGGGCCCCACACGGAAATCACGTAGGCCCCACACGGAAATCACGAGGGCCCCACCCGGAAATCACGTGGGCCCCACCCGGAAATCACGTGGGACCCACCCGGAAATCACGTGGGCCCCACCCGGAAATCACGTGGGCCCCACGGGGAAATCACGTGGGCCCCACCCGGAAATCACGTGGGCCCCACCCGGAAATCACGTGGGCCCCACCCGGAAATCACGTGGGACCCCAGGGGAAATCACGTGGGCCCCACCCGGAAATCACGTGGGCCCCACCCGGAAATCACGTGGGCCCCACCCGGAAATCAGGTGGGCCCCACCCGGAAATCACGTGGGCCCCACCCGGAAATCACGTGGGCCCCACCCGGAAATCACGTGGGCCCCACCCGGAAATCACGTGGGCCCCACCCGGAAATCACGTGGGCCCCACCCGGAAATCACGTGGGCCCCACCCGGAAATCACGTGGGCCCCACCCGGAAATCACGTGGGGCCCACCCGGAAATCACGTGGGCCCCACCCGGAAATCACGTGGGCCCCACGGGGAAATCACGTGGGCCCCACCCGGAAATCACGTGGGCCCCACCCGGAAAGCACGTGGGCCCCACCCGGAAATCACGTGGGCCCCACCCGGAAATCACGTGGGCCCCACCCGGAAATCACGTGGGCCCCACCCGGAAATCACGTGGGCCCCACCCTGAAATCACGTGGGCCCCACCCGGAAATCACGTGTGCCCCACCCCGAAATCACGTGGGCCCCACCCGGAAATCACGTGGGCCCCACCCGGAAATCACGTGGGCCCCACTCGGAAAACACGTGGGCCCCACCCGGAAATCACGTGGGCCCCCAGGGGAAATCACGTGGGCCCCACCCGGAAATCACGTGGGCCCCACCCGGAAATCACGTGGGCCCCACCCGGAAATCACGTGGGCCCCACCCGGAAATCACGTGGGCCCCACCCGGAAATCACGTGGGCCCCACCCGGAAATCACGTGGGCCCCACGGGGAAATCACGTGGGCCCCACCCGGAAATCACGTGGGGCCCACCCGGAAATCACGTGGGCCCCACGGGGAAATCACGTGGGCCCCACCCGGAAATCACGTGGGGCCCACCCGGAAATCACGTGGGCCCCACGGGGAAATCACGTGGGCCCCACCCGGAAATCACGTGGGCCCCACCCGGAAATCACGTGGGCCCCACCCGGAAATCACGTGGGCCCCACCCGGAAATCACGTGGGCCCCACCCGGAAATCACGTGGGCCCCACCCGGAAATCACGTGGGCCCTACCCGGAAATCACGTGGGCCCCCAGGGGAAATCACGTGGGCCCCACCCGGAAATCACGTGGGCCCCCAGGGGAAATCACGTGGGCCCCACCCGGATATCACGTGGGCCCCACCCGGAAATCACGTGGGCCCCACCCGGAAATCACGTGGGCCCCACGGGGAAATCACGTGGGTCCCACCCGGAAATCAAGTGGGCCCCACCCGGAAATCACGTGGGCCCCACCCGGAAATCACGTGGGCCCCACCCGGAAATCACGTGGGCCCCACCCGGAAATCACGTGGGCCCCACCCGGAAATCACGTGGGCCCCACGGGGAAATCACGTGGGCCCCACCCGGAAATCACGTGGGCCCCACCCGGAAATCACGTGGGCCCCACCCGGAAATCACGTGGGCCCCACCCGGAAATCACGTGGGCCCCACCCGGAAATCACGTGGGCCCCACCCGGAAATCACGTGGGCCCCACCCGGAAATCACGTGGGCCCCACCCGGAAATCACGTGGGCCCCACCCGGAAATCACGTGGGCCCCACCCGGAAATCACGTGGGCCCCACCCGGAAATCACGTGGGCCCCACCCGGAAATCACGTGGGCCCCACCCGGAAATCACGTGGGCCCCACCCGGAAAGCACGTGGGGCCCACCCGGAAATCACGTGGGCCCCACCCTGAAATCACGTGGGCCCCACCCGGAAATCACGTGGGCCCCACCCGGAAATCACGTGGGCCCCACCCGGAAATCACGTGGGCCCCACCCTGAAATAACGTGGGCCCCACCCGGAAATCACGTGGGCCCCACCCGGAAATCACGTGGGCCCCACCCGGAAATCACGTGGGCCCCACCCGGAAATCACGTGGGCCCCACCCGGAAATCACGTGGGCCCCCAGGGGAAATCACGTGGGCCCCACCCGGAAATCACGTGGGCCCCACCCGGAAATCACGTGGGCCCCACCCGGAAATCACGTGGGCCCCACACGGAAATCACGTGGGCCCCACCCGGAAATCACGTGGGCCCCACCCGGAAATCACGTGGGCCCCACGGGGAAATCACGTGGGCCCCACCCGGAAATCACGTGGGCCCCACGGGGAAATCACGTGGGCCCCACCCGGAAATCACGTGGGCCCCACCCAGAAATCACGTGGGCCCTACCCGGAAATCACGTGGGCCCCCAGGGGAAATCACGTGGCCCCACCCGGAAATCACGTGGGCCCCCGGGGGAAATCACGTGGGCCCCACCCGGATATCACGTGGGCCCCACCCGGAAATCACGTGGGCCCCCAGGGGAAATCACGTGGGCCCCACCCGGAAATCACGTGGGCCCCACCCGGAAATCACGTGGGCCCCACCCTGAAATCACGTGGGCCCCACCCGGAAATCACGCGGGCCCCACGGGGAAATCACGTGGGCCCCCAGGGGAAATCACGTGGGCCCCACCCGGAAATCACGTGGGCCCCACCCGGAAATCACGTGGGCCCCACCCGGAAATCACGTGGGCCCCACCCAGAAATCACGTGGGCCCCATGGGGAAATCACGTGGGTCCCACCCGGAAATCACGTGGGCCCCACCCGTAAATCACGTGGGCCCCACCCGGAAATCACGTGGGCCCCACCCGGAAATCACGTGGGCCCCACCCGGAAATCACGTGGGCCCCACCCGGAAATCACGTGGGACCCACGGGGAAATCACGTGGGCCCCACCTGGAAATCACGTGGGCCCCACCCGGAAATCACGTGGGCCCCACCCGGAAATCACGTGGACCCCACCCGGAAATCACGTGGGCCCCACCCGGAAATCACGTGGGCCCCCAGGGGAAATCACGTGGGCCCCACCCGGAAATCACGTGGGCCCCACCCGGAAATCACGTGGGCCCCACCCTGAAATCACGTGGGCCCCACCCGGAAATCACGCGGGCCCCACGGGGAAATCACGTGGGCCCCACCCGGATATCACGTGGGCCCCACCCGGAAATCACGTGGGCCCCACCCTGAAATCACGTGGGCCCCACCCGGAAATCACGTGGGCCCCACCCGGAAATCACGTGGGCCCCCAGGGGAAATCACGTGGGCCCCACCCGGAAATCACGTGGGCCCCACCCGGAAATCACGTGGGCCCCACCCGGAAATCACGTGGGCCCGACGGGGAAATCACGTGGGCCCCACCCGGAAATCACGTGGGCCCCACCCGGAAATCACGTGGGCCCCACCCGGAAATCACGTGGGCCCCACCCGGAAATCACTTGGGCCCACCCGGAAATCACGTGGGACCCACCCGGAAATCACGTGGGCCCCACCCGGAAATCACGTGGGCCCCACCCGGAAATCACGTGGGCCCCACCCGGAAATCACGTGGGCCCCCAGGGGAAATCACGTGGGCCCCACCCGGAAATCACGTGGGCCCCACGGGGAAATCACGTGGGCCCCACCCGGAAATCACGTGGGCCCCACGGGGAAATCACGTGGGCCCCACCCGGAAATCACGTGGGCCCCACCCGGAAATCACGTGGGCCCCACCCGGAAATCACGTGGGCCCCACCCGGAAATCACGTGGGCCCCACCCGGAAATCACGTGGGCCCCACGGGGAAATCACGTGGGCCCCACCCGGAAATCACGTGGGCCCCACCCGGAAATCACGTGGGCCCCACCCGGAAATCACGTGGGCCCCACCCGGAAATCACGTGGGCCCCACCCGGAAATTACGTGGGCCCCACCCGGAAATCACGTGGGCCCCACCCGGAAATCACGTGGGCCCCACCCGGAAATCACGTGGGCCCCCAGGGGAAATCACGTGGGCCCCACCCGGAAATCACGTGGGCCCCACCCGGAAATCATGTGGGCCCCACCCGGAAATAACGTGGGCCCCACGGGGAAATCACGTGGGCCCCACCCGGAAATCACGTGGGCCCCACCCGGAAATCACGTGGGCCCCCAGGGGAAATCACGTGGGCCCCACCCGGAAATCACGTGGGCCCCACCCGGAAATCACGTGGGCCCCACCCTGAAATCACGTGGGCCCCACCCGGAAATCACGCGGGCCCCACGGGGAAATCACGTGGGCCCCACCCGGAAATCACGTGGGCCCCACCCTGAAATCACGTGGGCCCCACCCGGAAATCACGTGGGCCCCACCCGGAAATCACGTGGGCCCCCAGGGGAAATCACGTGGGCCCCACCCAGAAATCACGTGGGCCCCACCCGGAAATCACGTGGGCCCCCAGGGGAAATCACGTGGGCCCCACCCAGAAATCACGTGGGCCCCACCCGGAAATCACGTGGGCCCCCAGGGGAAATCACGTGGGCCCCACCCGGAAATCACGTGGGCCCCACCCGGAAATCACGTGGGCCCCCAGGGGAAATCACGTGGGCCCCACCCAGAAATCACGTGGGCCCCACCCGGAAATCACGTGGGCCCCACCCGGAAATCACGTGGGCCCCACCCGGAAATCACGTGGGCCCCACCCGGAAATCACGTGGGCCCCACCCGGAAATCACGTGGGCCCCACCCGGAAATCACGTGGGCCCCAACCGAAAATCACGTGGGCCCAACCCGGAAATCACGTGGGCCCCACCCGGAAATCACGTGGGCCCCACCCGGAAATCACGTGGGCCCCACCCGGAAATCACGTGGGCCCCACCCGGAAATCACGTGGGCCCCACGGGGAAATCACGTGGGCCCCACCCGGAAATCACGTGGGCCCCACGGGGAAATCACGTGGGCCCCACCCGGAAATCACGTGGGCCCCACCCGGAAATCACGTGGGCCCCACCCGGAAATCACGTGGGCCCCACGGGGAAATCACGTGGGCCCCACCCGGAAATCACGTGGGCCCCACCCGGAAATCACGTGGGCCCCACCCGGAAATCACGTGGGCCCCACCCGGAAATCACGTGGGCCCCACCCGGAAATCACGTGGGCCCCCAGGGGAAATCACGTGGGCCCCACCCGGAAATCACGTGGGCCCCACCCGGAAATCACGTGGGCCCCACCCGGAAATAACGTGGGCCCCACGGGGAAATCACGTGGGCCCCACCCGGAAATCACGTGGGCCCCACCCGGAAATCACGTGGGCCCCCAGGGGAAATCACGTGGGCCCCACCCGGAAATCACGTGGGCCCCACCCGGAAATCACGTGGGCCCCACCCTGAAATCACGTGGGCCCCACCCGGAAATCATGCGGGCCCCACGGGGAAATCACGTGGGCCCCACCCGGAAATCACGTGGGCCCCACCCGGAAATCACGTGGGCCCCACCCGGAAATCACGTGGGCCCCACCCGGAAATCACGTGGGCCCCACCCGGAAATCACGTGGGCCCCCAGGGGAAATCACGTGGGCCCCACCCGGAAATCACGTGGGCCCCACCCGGAAATCACGTGGGCCCCACCCGTAAATCACGTGGGCCCGACGGGGAAATCACGTGGGCCCCACCCGGAAATCACGTGGGCCCCACCCGGAAATCACGTGGGCCCCACCCGGAAATCACGTGGGCCCCACCCGGAAATCACGTGGGCCCCACCCGGAAATCACGTGGGCCCCACCCGGAAATCACGTGGGCCCCACCCGGAAATCACGTGGGCCCCACCCGGAAATCACGTGGGCCCCACGGGGAAATCACGTGGGCCCCACCCGGAAATCACGTGGGGCCCACCCGGAAATCACGTGGGCCCCACGGGGTAATCACGTGGGCCCCACCCGGAAATCACGTGGGCCCCACCCGGAAATCACGTGGGCCCCACCCGGAAATCACGTGGGCCCCACCCGGAAATCACGTGGGCCCCACCCGGAAATCACGTGGGCCCCCAGGGGAAATCACGTGGGCCCCACCCGGATATCACGTGGGCCCCACCCGGAAATCACGTGGGCCCCACCCGGAAATCACGTGGGCCCCACGGGGAAATCACGTGGGCCCCACCCGGAAATCACGTGGGCCCCACCCGGAAATCACGTGGGCTCCCAGGGGAAATCACGTGGGCCCCACCCGGAAATCACGTGGACCCCACCCGGAAATCACGTGGGCCCCACCCTGAAATCACGTGGGCCCCACCCTGAAATCACGCGGGCCCCACGGGGAAATCACGTGGGCCCCACCCGGACATCACGTGGGCCACACCCGGAAATCACGTGGGCCCCACCCGGAAATCACGTGGGCCCCACCCGGAAATCACGTGGGCCCCACCCGGAAATCACGTGGGCCCCCAGGGGAAATCACGTGGGCCCCACCCGGAAATCACGTGGGCCCCACCCGGAAATCACGTGGGCCCCACCCGGAAATCACGTGGGCCCGACGGGGAAATCACGTGGGCCCCACCCGGAAATCACGTGGGCCCCACCCGGAAATCACGTGGGCCCCACCCGGAAATCACGTGGGCCCCACCCGGAAATCACGTGGGCCCCACCCGGAAATCACGTGGGCCCCACCCGGAAATCACGTGGGCCCCACCCGGAAATCACGTGGGCCCCACCCGGAAATCACGTGGGCCCCACCCGGAAATCACGTGGGCCCCCAGGGGAAATCACGTGGGCCCCACCCGGAAATCACGTGGGCCCCACCCGGAAATCACGTGGGCCCCACCCGGAAATCACGTGGGCCCCAGGGGGAAATCACGTGGGCCCCACCCGGAAATCACGTGGGCCCCACCCGGAAATCACGTGGGCCCCACCCGGAAATCACGTGGGCCCCACCCGGAAATCACGTGGGCCCCACCCGGAAATCACGTGGGCCCCACCCGGAAATCACGTGGGCCCCACCCGGAAATCACGTGGGCCCCCAGGGGAAATCACGTGGGCCCCACCCGGAAATCACGTGGGCCCCACCCGGAAATCACGTGGGCCCCACCCGGAAATCACGTGGGCCCGACGGGGAAATCACGTGGGCCCCACCCGGAAATCACGTGGGCCCCACCCGGAAATCACGTGGGCCCCACCCGGAAATCACGTGGGCCCCACCCGGAAATCACGTGGGCCCCACACGGAAATCACGTGGGCCCCACCCGGAAATCACGTGGGCCCCACCCGGAAATCACGTGGGCCCCACCCGGAAATCACGTGGGCCCCACCCGGAAATCACGTGGGCCCCACCCGGAAATCACGTGGGCCCCACGGGGAAATCACGTGGGCCCCACCCGGAAATCACGTGGGGCCCAGCCGGAAATCACGTGGGCCCCACGGGGAAATCACGTGGGCCCCACCCGGAAATCACGTGGGCCCCACCCGGAAATCACGTGGGCCCCACCCGGAAATCACGTGGGCCCCACCCGGAAATCACGTGGGCTCCCAGGGGAAATCACGTGGGCCCCACCCGGATATCACGTGGGCCCCACCCGGAAATCACGTGGGCCCCACCCGGAAATCACGTGGGCCCCACGGGGAAATCACGTGGGCCCCACCCGGAAATCACGTGGGCCCCACCCGGAAATCACGTGGGCTCCCAGGGGAAATCACGTGGGCCCCACCCGGAAATCACGTGGGCCCCACCCGGAAATCACGTGGGCCCCACCCTGAAATCACGTGGGCCCCACCCTGAAATCACGTGGGCCCCACGGGGAAATCACGTGGGCCCCACCCGGAAATCACGTGGGCCACACCCGGAAATCACGTGGGCCCCACCCGGAAATCACGTGGGCCCCACCCGGAAATCACGTGGGCCCCACCCGGAAATCACGTGGGCCCCCAGGGGAAATCACGTGGGCCCCACCCGGAAATCACGTGGGCCCCACCCGGAAATCACGTGGGCCCCACCCGGAAATCACGTGGGCCCGACGGGGAAATCACGTGGGCCCCACCCGGAAATCACGTGGGCCCCACCCGGAAATCACGTGGGCCCCACCCGGAAATCACGTGGGCCCCACCCGGAAATCACGTGGGCCCCACCCGGAAATCACGTGGGCCCCACCCGGAAATCACGTGGGCCCCACCCGGAAATCACGTGGGCCCCACCCGGAAATCACGTGGGCCCCCAGGGGAAATCACGTGGGCCCCACCCGGAAATCACGTGGGCCCCACCCGGAAATCACGTGGGCCCCACCCGGAAATCACGTGGGCCCCACGGGGAAATCACGTGGGCCCCACCCGGAAATCACGTGGGCCCCACCCGGAAATCACGTGGGCCCCCAGGGGAAATCACGTGGGCCCCACCCGGAAATCACGTGGGCCCCACCCGGAAATCACGTGGGCCCCACCCGGAAATCACTTGGGCCCCACCCGGAAATCACGTGGGCCCCACGGTGAAATCACGTGGGCCCCACCCGGAAATCACGTGGGCCCCACGGGGAAATCACGTGGGCCCCACCCGGAAATCACGTGGGCCCCACCCGGAAATCACGTGGGCCCCCAGGGGAAATCACGTGGTCCCCACCCGGAAATCACGTGGGCCCCACCCGGAAATCACTTGGGCCCCACCCGGAAATCACGTGGGCCCCACGGGGAAATCACGTGGGCCCCACCCGGAAATCACGTGGGCCCCACCCGGAAATCACGTGGGCCCTACCCGGAAATCACGTGGGCCCCACGGGGAAATCACGTGGGCCCCACGGGGAAATCACGTGGGCCCCACCCGGAAATCACGTGGGCCCCACCCGGAAATCACGTGGGTCCCACCCGGAAATCACGTGGGCCCCACCCGGAAATCACGTGGGCCCCACCCGGAAATCACGTGGGCCCCACCCGGAAATCACGTGGGCCCCACCCGGAAATCACGTGGGCCCCACCCGGAAATCACGTGGGCCCCACGGGGAAATCACGTGGGGCCCACCCGGAAATCACGTGGGCCCCACGGGGAAATCACGTGGGCCCCACCCGGAAATCACGTGGGCCCCACCCGGAAATCACGTGGGCCCCACCCGGAAATCACGTGGGCCCCACCCGGAAATCACGTGGGCCCCACCCGGAAATCACGTGGGCCCCCAGGGGAAATCACGTGGGCCCCACCCTGATATCACGTGGGCCCCACCCGGAAATCACGTGGGCCCCACCCGGAAATCACGTGGGCCCCACGGGGAAATCACGTGGGCCCCACCCGGAAATCACGTGGGCCCCACCCGGAAATCACGTGGGCCCCCAGGGGAAATCACGTGGGCCCCACCCGGAAATCACGTGGGCCCCACCCGGAAATCACGTGGGCCCCACCCTGAAATCACGTGGGCCCCACCTGGAAATCACGTGGGCCCCACCCGGAAATCACGTGGGCCCCACCCGGAAATCACGTGGGCCCCACCCGGAAATCACGTGGGCCCCACCCGGAAATCACGTGGGCCCCCAGGGGAAATCACGTGGGCCCCACCCGGAAATCACGTGGGCCCCACCCGGAAATCACGTGGGCTCCACCCGGAAATCACGTGGGCCCCACCCGGAAATCACGTGGGCCCCACCCGGAAATCACGTGGGCCCCACCCGGAAATCACGTGGGCCCCACGGGGAAATCACGTGGGCCCCACCCGGAAATCACGTGGGCCCCACCCGGAAATCACGTGGGCCCCACCCGGAAATCACGTGGGGCCCACCCGGAAATCACGTGGGCCCCACGGGGAAATCACGTGGGCCCCACCCGGAAATCACGTGGGCCCCACCCGGAAATCACGTGGGCCCCACCCGGAAATCACGTGGGCCCCACCCGGAAATCACGTGGGCCCCACCCGGAAATCACGTGGGCCCCCAGGGGAAATCACGTGGGCCCCACCCGGAAATCACGTGTGCCCCCAGGGGAAATCACGTGGACCCCACCTGGATATCACGTGGGCCCCACCCGGAAATCACGTGGGCCCCACCCGAAATCACGTGGGCCCCACCCGGAAATCACGTGGGCCCCACCCGGAAATCACGTGGGCCCCACCCGGAAATCACGTGGGCACCACGGGGAAATCACGTGGGCCCCACCCGGAAATCACGTGGTCCCCACCCGGAAATCACGTGGGCCCCACCCGGAAATCACGTGGGGCCCACCCGGAAATCACGTGGGCCCCACCCGGAAATCACGTGGGCCCCACGGGGAAATCACGTGGGCCCCACCCGGAAATCACGTGGGCCCCACCCGGAAATCACGTTGGCCCCACACGGAAATCACGTGGGCCCCACCCGGAAATCACGTGGGCCCCACACGGAAATCACGTGGGCCCCACCCGGAAATCACGTGGGCCCCACGGGGAAATCACGTGGGCCCCACCCGGAAATCACGTGGGCCCCACCCGGAAATCACGTGGGCCCCACCCGGAAATCACGTGGGCCCCACGGGGAAATCACGTGGGCCCCACCCGGAAATCACGTGGGCCCCACGGGGAAATCACGTGGGCCCCACCCGGAAATCACGTGGGCCCCACCCGGAAATCACGTGGGCCCCACACGGAAATCACGTGGGCCCCACCCGGAAATCACGTAGGCCCCACACGGAAATCACGTGGGCCCCACCCGGAAATCACGTGGGCCCCACCCGGAAATCACGTGGGACCCACCCGGAAATCACGTGGGCCCCACCCGGAAATCACGTGGGCCCCACGGGGAAATCACGTGGGCCCCACCCGGAAATCACGTGGGCCCCACCCGGAAATCACGTGGGCCCCACCCGGAAATCACGTGGGACCCCAGGGGAAATCACGTGGGACCCCAGGGGAAATCACGTGGGCCCCACCCGGAAATCACGTGGGCCCCACCCGGAAATCACGTGGGACCCACCCGGAAATCACGTGGGCCCCACCCGGAAATCACGTGGGCCCCACCCGGAAATCACGTGGGCCCCACCCGGAAATCACGTGGGCCCCACCCGGAAATCACGTGGGCCCCACCCGGAAATCACGTGGGCCCCACCCGGAAATCACGTGGGGCCAACCCGGAAATCACGTGGGGCCCACCCGGAAATCACGTGGGCCCCACGGGGAAATCACGTGGGCCCCACCCGGAAATCACGTGGGCCCCACCCGGAAATCACGTGGGCCCCACCCGGAAATCACGTGGGCCCCACCCGGAAATCACGTGGGCCCCACCCGGAAATCACGTGGGCCCCACCCGGAAATCACGTGGGCCCCACCCGGAAATCACGTGGGCCCCACCCGGAAATCACGTGGGCCCCACCCGGAAATCACGTGGGCCCCACCCGGAAATCACGTGGGCCCCACCCGGAAATCACGTGGGCCCCCAGGGGAAATCACGTGGGCCCCACCCGGAAATCACGTGGGCCCCACCCGGAAATCACGTGGGCCCCACCCGGAAATCTCGTGGGCCCCACCCGGAAATCACGTGGGCCCCACCCGTAAATCACGTGGGCCCCACGGGGAAATCACGTGGGCCCCACCCGGAAATCACGTGGGGCCCACCCGGAAATCACGTGGGCCCCACGGGGAAATCACGTGGGCCCCACCCGGAAATCACGTGGGCCCCACCCGGAAATCACGTGGGCCCCACCCGGAAATCACGTGGGCCCCACCCGGAAATCACGTGGGCCCCACCCGGAAATCACGTGGGCCCCACGGGGAAATCACGTGGGCCCCACCCGGAAATCACGTGTGCCCCACCCGGAAATCACGTGGGCCCCACCCGGAAATCACGTGGGCCCCACCCGGAAATCACGTGGGCCCCACCCGGAAATCACGTGGGCCCCACCCGGAAATCACGTGGGCCCCACCCGGAAATCACGTGGGCCCCACCCGGAAATCACGTGGGCCCCACCCGGAAATCACGTGGGCCCCACCCGGAAATCACGTGGGCCCCACGGGGAAATCACGTGGGCCCCACCCGGAAATCACGTGGGCCCCACCCGGAAATCACGTGGGCCCCCAGGGGAAATCACTTGGGCCCCACCCGGAAATCACGTGGGCCCCACGGGGAAATCACGTGGGCCCCACCCGGAAATCACGTGGGCCCCACCCGGAAATCACGTGGGCCCCACCCGGAAATCACGTGGGGCCCACCCGGAAATCACGTGGGCCCCACCCGGAAATCACGTGGGCCCCACGGGGAAATCACGTGGGCCCGACCCGGAAATCACGTGGGGCCCACCCGGAAATCACGTGGGCCCCACCCGGAAATCACGTGGGCCCCACCCGGAAATCACGTGGGCCCCCAGGGGAAATCACGTGGGCCCCACCCGGATATCACGTGGGCCCCACCCGGAAATCACGTGGGCCCCACCCGGAAATCACGTGGGCCCCACGGGGAAATCACGTGGGCCCCACCCGGAAATCACGTGGGCCCCACCCGGAAATCACGTGGGCTCCCAGGGGAAATCACGTGGGCCCCACCCGGAAATCACGTGGGCCCCACCCGGAAATCACGTGGGCCCCACCCGGAAATCACGTGGGCCCCACCCGGAAATCACGTGGGCCCCACCCGGAAATCACGTGGGCCCCACCCGGAAATCACGTGGGCCCCACCCGGAAATCACGTGGGCCCCACCCGGAAATCACGTGGGCCCCACCCGGAAATCACGTGGGCCCCACCCGGAAATCACGTGGGCCCCCAGGGGAAATCACGTGGGCCCCACCCGGAAATCACGTGGGCCCCACCCGGAAATCACGTGGGCCCCACCCGGAAATCACGTGGGCCCCACGGGGAAATCACGTGGGCCCCACCCGGAAATCACGTGGGCCCCACCCGGAAATCACGTGGGCCCCACCCGGAAATCACGTGGGCCCCACCCGGAAATCACGTGGGCCCCACCCGGAAATCACGTGGGCCCCACCCGGAAATCACGTGGGCCCCCAGGGGAAATCACGTGGGCCCCACCCGGAAATCACGTGGGCCCCACCCGGAAATCACGTGGGCCCCACCCGGAAATCACGTGGGCCCGACGGGGAAATCACGTGGGCCCCACCCGGAAATCACGTGGGCCCCACCCGGAAATCACGTGGGCCCCACCCGGAAATCACGTGGGCCCCACCCGGAAATCACGTGGGCCCCACCCGGAAATCACGTGGGCCCCACCCGGAAATCACGTGGGCCCCACCCGGAAATCACGTGGGCCCCACCCGGAAATCACGTGGGCCCCACCCGGAAATCACGTGGGCCCCACGGGGAAATCACGTGGGCCCCACCCGGAAATCACGTGGGGCCCACCCGGAAATCACGTGGGCCCCACGGGGAAATCACGTGGGTCCCACCCGGAAATCACGTGGGCCCCACCCGGAAATCACGTGGGCCCCACCCGGAAATCACGTGGGCCCTACCCGGAAATCACGTGGGCCCCCAGGGGAAATCACGTGGGCCCCACCCGGAAATCACGTGGGCCCCCAGGGGAAATCACGTGGGCCCCACCCGGATATCACGTGGGCCCCACCCGGAAATCACGTGGGCCCCACCCGGAAATCACGTGGGCCCCACGGGGAAATCACGTGGGTCCCACCCGGAAATCAAGTGGGCCCCACCCGGAAATCACGTGGGCCCCACCCGGAAATCACGTGGGCCCCACCCGGAAATCACGTGGGCCCCACCCGGAAATCACGTGGGCCCCACCCGGAAATCACGTGGGCCCCACGGGGAAATCACGTGGGCCCCACCCGGAAATCACGTGGGCCCCACCCGGAAATCACGTGGGCCCCACCCGGAAATCACGTGGGCCCCACCCGGAAATCACGTGGGCCCCACCCGGAAATCACGTGGGCCCCACCCGGAAATCACGTGGGCCCCACCCGGAAATCACGTGGGCCCCACCCGGAAATCACGTGGGCCCCACCCGGAAATCACGTGGGCCCCACCCGGAAATCACGTGGGCCCCACCCGGAAATCACGTGGGCCCCACCCGGAAATCACGTGGGCCCCACCCGGAAATCACGTGGGCCCCACCCGGAAAGCACGTGGGGCCCACCCGGAAATCACGTGGGCCCCACCCTGAAATCACGTGGGCCCCACCCGGAAATCACGTGGGCCCCACCCGGAAATCACGTGGGCCCCACCCGGAAATCACGTGGGCCCCACCCTGAAATAACGTGGGCCCCACCCGGAAATCACGTGGGCCCCACCCGGAAATCACGTGGGCCCCACCCGGAAATCACGTGGGCCCCACCCGGAAATCACGTGGGCCCCACCCGGAAATCACGTGGGCCCCCAGGGGAAATCACGTGGGCCCCACCCGGAAATCACGTGGGCCCCACCCGGAAATCACGTGGGCCCCACCCGGAAATCACGTGGGCCCCACACGGAAATCACGTGGGCCCCACCCGGAAATCACGTGGGCCCCACCCGGAAATCACGTGGGCCCCACGGGGAAATCACGTGGGCCCCACCCGGAAATCACGTGGGCCCCACGGGGAAATCACGTGGGCCCCACCCGGAAATCACGTGGGCCCCACCCAGAAATCACGTGGGCCCTACCCGGAAATCACGTGGGCCCCCAGGGGAAATCACGTGGCCCCACCCGGAAATCACGTGGGCCCCCGGGGGAAATCACGTGGGCCCCACCCGGATATCACGTGGGCCCCACCCGGAAATCACGTGGGCCCCCAGGGGAAATCACGTGGGCCCCACCCGGAAATCACGTGGGCCCCACCCGGAAATCACGTGGGCCCCACCCTGAAATCACGTGGGCCCCACCCGGAAATCACGCGGGCCCCACGGGGAAATCACGTGGGCCCCCAGGGGAAATCACGTGGGCCCCACCCGGAAATCACGTGGGCCCCACCCGGAAATCACGTGGGCCCCACCCGGAAATCACGTGGGCCCCACCCGGAAATCACGTGGGCCCCATGGGGAAATCACGTGGGTCCCACCCGGAAATCACGTGGGCCCCACCCGTAAATCACGTGGGCCCCACCCGGAAATCACGTGGGCCCCACCCGGAAATCACGTGGGCCCCACCCGGAAATCACGTGGGCCCCACCCGGAAATCACGTGGGACCCACGGGGAAATCACGTGGGCCCCACCTGGAAATCACGTGGGCCCCACCCGGAAATCACGTGGGCCCCTCCCGGAAATCACGTGGACCCCACCCGGAAATCACGTGGGCCCCACCCGGAAATCACGTGGGCCCCCAGGGGAAATCACGTGGGCCCCACCCGGAAATCACGTGGGCCCCACCCGGAAATCACGTGGGCCCCACCCTGAAATCACGTGGGCCCCACCCGGAAATCACGCGGGCCCCACGGGGAAATCACGTGGGCCCCACCCGGAAATCACGTGGGCCCCACCCGGAAATCACGTGGGCCCCACCCTGAAATCACGTGGGCCCCACCCGGAAATCACGTGGGCCCCACCCGGAAATCACGTTGGCCCCCAGGGGAAATCACGTGGGCCCCACCCGGAAATCACGTGGGCCCCACCCGGAAATCACGTGGGCCCCACCCGGAAATCACGTGGGCCCGACGGGGAAATCACGTGGGCCCCACCCGGAAATCACGTGGGCCCCACCCGGAAATCACGTGGGCCCCACCCGGAAATCACGTGGGCCCCACCCGGAAATCACGTGGGCCCACCCGGAAATCACGTGGGACCCACCCGGAAATCACGTGGGCCCCACCCGGAAATCACGTGGGCCCCACCCGGAAATCACGTGGGCCCCACCCGGAAATCACGTGGGCCCCCAGGGGAAATCACGTGGGCCCCACCCGGAAATCACGTGGGCCCCACGGGGAAATCACGTGGGCCCCACCCGGAAATCACGTGGGCCCCACCCGGAAATCACGTGGGCCCCACCCGGAAATCACGTGGGCCCCACCCGGAAATCACGTGGGCCCCACCCGGAAATCACGTGGGCCCCACCCGGAAATCACGTGGGCCCCACCCGGAAATCACGTGGGCCCCACGGGGAAATCACGTGGGCCCCACCCGGAAATCACGTGGGCCCCACCCGGAAATTACGTGGGCCCCACCCGGAAATCACGTGGGCCCCACCCGGAAATCACGTGGGCCCCACCCGGAAATCACGTGGGCCCCCAGGGGAAATCACGTGGGCCCCACCCGGAAATCACGTGGGCCCCACCCGGAAATCACGTGGGCCCCACGGGGAAATCACGTGAGCCCCACCCGGAAATCACGTGGGCCCCACCCGGAAATCACGTGGGCCCCACCCGGAAATTACGTGGGCCCCACCCGGAAATCACGTGGGCCCCACCCGGAAATCACGTGGGCCCCACCCGGAAATCACGTGGGCCCCCAGGGGAAATCACGTGGGCCCCACCCGGAAATCACGTGGGCCCCACCCGGAAATCATGTGGGCCCCACCCGGAAATAACGTGGGCCCCACGGGGAAATCACGTGGGCCCCACCCGGAAATCACGTGGGCCCCACCCGGAAATCACGTGGGCCCCCAGGGGAAATCACGTGGGCCCCACCCGGAAATCACGTGGGCCCCACCCGGAAATCACGTGGGCCCCACCCTGAAATCACGTGGGCCCCACCCGGAAATCACGCGGGCCCCACGGGGAAATCACGTGGGCCCCACCCGGAAATCACGTGGGCCCCACCCTGAAATCACGTGGGCCCCACCCGGAAATCACGTGGGCCCCACCCGGAAATCACGTGGGCCCCCAGGGGAAATCACGTGGGCCCCACCCAGAAATCACGTGGGCCCCACCCGGAAATCACGTGGGCCCCCAGGGGAAATCACGTGGGCCCCACCCAGAAATCACGTGGGCCCCACCCGGAAATCACGTGGGCCCCCAGGGGAAATCACGTGGGCCCCACCCGGAAATCACGTGGGCCCCACCCGGAAATCACGTGGGCCCCCAGGGGAAATCACGTGGGCCCCACCCAGAAATCACGTGGGCCCCACCCGGAAATCACGTGGGCCCCACCCGGAAATCACGTGGGCCCCACCCGGAAATCACGTGGGCCCCACCCGGAAATCACGTGGGCCCCACCCGGAAATCACGTGGGCCCCACCCGGAAATCACGTGGGCCCCAACCGAAAATCACGTGGGCCCAACCCGGAAATCACGTGGGCCCCACCCGGAAATCACGTGGGCCCCACCCGGAAATCACGTGGGCCCCACGGGGAAATCACGTGGGCCCCACCCGGAAATCACGTGGGCCCCACGGGGAAATCACGTGGGCCCCACCCGGAAATCACGTGGGCCCCACGGGGAAATCACGTGGGCCCCACCCGGAAATCACGTGGGCCCCACCCGGAAATCACGTGGGCCCCACCCGGAAATCACGTGGGCCCCACGGGGAAATCACGTGGGCCCCACCCGGAAATCACGTGGGCCCCACCCGGAAATCACGTGGGCCCCACCCGGAAATCACGTGGGCCCCACCCGGAAATCACGTGGGCCCCACCCGGAAATCACGTGGGCCCCCAGGGGAAATCACGTGGGCCCCACCCGGAAATCACGTGGGCCCCACCCGGAAATCACGTGGGCCCCACCCGGAAATAACGTGGGCCCCACGGGGAAATCACGTGGGCCCCACCCGGAAATCACGTGGGCCCCACCCGGAAATCACGTGGGCCCCCAGGGGAAATCACGTGGGCCCCACCCGGAAATCACGTGGGCCCCACCCGGAAATCACGTGGGCCCCACCCGGAAATCACGTGGGCCCCACCCGGAAATCATGCGGGCCCCACGGGGAAATCACGTGGGCCCCACCCGGAAATCACGTGGGCCCCACCCGGAAATCACGTGGGCCCCACCCGGAAATCACGTGGGCCCCACCCGGAAATCACGTGGGCCCCACCCGGAAATCACGTGGGCCCCCAGGGGAAATCACGTGGGCCCCACCGGGAAATCACGTGGGCCCCACCCGGAAATCACGTGGGCCCCACCCGTAAATCACGTGGGCCCGACGGGGAAATCACGTGGGCCCCACCCGGAAATCACGTGGGCCCCACCCGGTAATCACGTGGGCCCCACCCGGAACTCACGTGGGCCCCACCCGGAAATCACGTGGGCCCCACCCGGAAATCACGTGGGCCCCACCCGGAAATCACGTGGGCCCCACCCGGAAATCACGTGGGCCCCACCCGGAAATCACGTGGGCCCCACGGGGAAATCACGTGGGCCCCACCCGGAAATCACGTGGGGCCCACCCGGAAATCACGTGGGCCCCACGGGGTAATCACGTGGGCCCCACCCGGAAATCACGTGGGCCCCACCCGGAAATCACGTGGGCCCCACCCGGAAATCACGTGGGCCCCACCCGGAAATCACGTGGGCCCCACCCGGAAATCACGTGGGCCCCCAGGGGAAATCACGTGGGCCCCACCCGGATATCACGTGGGCCCCACCCGGAAATCACGTGGGCCCCACCCGGAAATCACGTGGGCCCCACGGGGAAATCACGTGGGCCCCACCCGGAAATCACGTGGGCCCCACCCGGAAATCACGTGGGCTCCCAGGGGAAATCACGTGGGCCCCACCCGGAAATCACGTGGGCCCCACCCGGAAATCACGTGGGCCCCACCCTGAAATCACGTGGGCCCCACCCTGAAATCACGCGGGCCCCACGGGGAAATCACGTGGGCCCCACCCGGAAATCACGTGGGCCACACCCGGAAATCACGTGGGCCCCACCCGGAAATCACGTGGGCCCCACCCGGAAATCACGTGGGCCCCACCCGGAAATCACGTGGGCCCCCAGGGGAAATCACGTGGGCCCCACCCGGAAATCACGTGGGCCCCACCCGGAAATCACGTGGGCCCCACCCGGAAATCACGTGGGCCCGACGGGGAAATCACGTGGGCCCCACCCGGAAATCACGTGGGCCCCACCCGGAAATCACGTGGGCCCCACCCGGAAATCACGTGGGCCCCACCCGGAAATCACGTGGGCCCCACCCGGAAATCACGTGGGCCCCACCCGGAAATCACGTGGGCCCCACCCGGAAATCACGTGGGCCCCACCCGGAAATCACGTGGGCCCCACCCGGAAATCACGTGGGCCCCCAGGGGAAATCACGTGGGCCCCACCCGGAAATCACGTGGGCCCCACCCGGAAATCACGTGGGCCCCACCCGGAAATCACGTGGGCCCCAGGGGGAAATCACGTGGGCCCCACCCGGAAATCACGTGGGCCCCACCCGGAAATCACGTGGGCCCCACCCGGAAATCACGTGGGCCCCACCCGGAAATCACGTGGGCCCCACCCGGAAATCACGTGGGCCCCACCCGGAAATCACGTGGGCCCCACCCGGAAATCACGTGGGCCCCCAGGGGAAATCACGTGGGCCCCACCCGGAAATCACGTGGGCCCCACCCGGAAATCACGTGGGCCCCACCCGGAAATCACGTGGGCCCACCCGGAAATCACGTGGGACCCACCCGGAAATCACGTGGGCCCCACCCGGAAATCACGTGGGCCCCACCCGGAAATCACGTGGGCCCCACCCGGAAATCACGTGGGCCCCCAGGGGAAATCACGTGGGCCCCACCCGGAAATCACGTGGGCCCCACGGGGAAATCACGTGGGCCCCACCCGGAAATCACGTGGGCCCCACGGGGAAATCACGTGGGCCCCACCCGGAAATCACGTGGGCCCCACCCGGAAATCACGTGGGCCCCACCCGGAAATCACGTGGGCCCCACCCGGAAATCACGTGGGCCCCACCCGGAAATCACGTGGGCCCCACGGGGAAATCACGTGGGCCCCACCCGGAAATCACGTGGGCCCCACCCGGAAATCACGTGAGCCCCACCCGGAAATCACGTGGGCCCCACCCGGAAATCACGTGGGCCCCACCCGGAAATTACGTGGGCCCCACCCGGAAATCACGTGGGCCCCACCCGGAAATCACGTGGGCCCCACCCGGAAATCACGTGGGCCCCCAGGGGAAATCACGTGGGCCCCACCCGGAAATCACGTGGGCCCCACCCGGAAATCATGTGGGCCCCACCCGGAAATAACGTGGGCCCCACGGGGAAATCACGTGGGCCCCACCCGGAAATCACGTGGGCCCCACCCGGAAATCACGTGGGCCCCCAGGGGAAATCACGTGGGCCCCACCCGGAAATCACGTGGGCCCCACCCGGAAATCACGTGGGCCCCACCCTGAAATCACGTGGGCCCCACCCGGAAATCACGCGGGCCCCACGGGGAAATCACGTGGGCCCCACCCGGAAATCACGTGGGCCCCACCCTGAAATCACGTGGGCCCCACCCGGAAATCACGTGGGCCCCACCCGGAAATCACGTGGGCCCCCAGGGGAAATCACGTGGGCCCCACCCAGAAATCACGTGGGCCCCACCCGGAAATCACGTGGGCCCCCAGGGGAAATCACGTGGGCCCCACCCAGAAATCACGTGGGCCCCACCCGGAAATCACGTGGGCCCCCAGGGGAAATCACGTGGGCCCCACCCGGAAATCACGTGGGCCCCACCCGGAAATCACGTGGGCCCCCAGGGGAAATCACGTGGGCCCCACCCAGAAATCACGTGGGCCCCACCCGGAAATCACGTGGGCCCCACCCGGAAATCACGTGGGCCCCACCCGGAAATCACGTGGGCCCCACCCGGAAATCACGTGGGCCCCACCCGGAAATCACGTGGGCCCCACCCGGAAATCACGTGGGCCCCAACCGAAAATCACGTGGGCCCAACCCGGAAATCACGTGGGCCCCACCCGGAAATCACGTGGGCCCCACCCGGAAATCACGTGGGCCCCACGGGGAAATCACGTGGGCCCCACCCGGAAATCACGTGGGCCCCACGGGGAAATCACGTGGGCCCCACCCGGAAATCACGTGGGCCCCACGGGGAAATCACGTGGGCCCCACCCGGAAATCACGTGGGCCCCACCCGGAAATCACGTGGGCCCCACCCGGAAATCACGTGGGCCCCACGGGGAAATCACGTGGGCCCCACCCGGAAATCACGTGGGCCCCACCCGGAAATCACGTGGGCCCCACCCGGAAATCACGTGGGCCCCACCCGGAAATCACGTGGGCCCCACCCGGAAATCACGTGGGCCCCCAGGGGAAATCACGTGGGCCCCACCCGGAAATCACGTGGGCCCCACCCGGAAATCACGTGGGCCCCACCCGGAAATAACGTGGGCCCCACGGGGAAATCACGTGGGCCCCACCCGGAAATCACGTGGGCCCCACCCGGAAATCACGTGGGCCCCCAGGGGAAATCACGTGGGCCCCACCCGGAAATCACGTGGGCCCCACCCGGAAATCACGTGGGCCCCACCCGGAAATCACGTGGGCCCCACCCGGAAATCATGCGGGCCCCACGGGGAAATCACGTGGGCCCCACCCGGAAATCACGTGGGCCCCACCCGGAAATCACGTGGGCCCCACCCGGAAATCACGTGGGCCCCACCCGGAAATCACGTGGGCCCCACCCGGAAATCACGTGGGCCCCCAGGGGAAATCACGTGGGCCCCACCCGGAAATCACGTGGGCCCCACCCGGAAATCACGTGGGCCCCACCCGTAAATCACGTGGGCCCGACGGGGAAATCACGTGGGCCCCACCCGGAAATCACGTGGGCCCCACCCGGAAATCACGTGGGCCCCACCCGGAAATCACGTGGGCCCCACCCGGAAATCACGTGGGCCCCACCCGGAAATCACGTGGGCCCCACCCGGAAATCACGTGGGCCCCACCCGGAAATCACGTGGGCCCCACCCGGAAATCACGTGGGCCCCACCCGGAAATCACGTGGGCCCCACCCGGAAATCACGTGGGGCCCACCCGGAAATCACGTGGGCCCCACGGGGTAATCACGTGGGCCCCACCCGGAAATCACGTGGGCCCCACCCGGAAATCACGTGGGCCCCACCCGGAAATCACGTGGGCCCCACCCGGAAATCACGTGGGCCCCACCCGGAAATCACGTGGGCCCCCAGGGGAAATCACGTGGGCCCCACCCGGATATCACGTGGGCCCCACCCGGAAATCACGTGGGCCCCACCCGGAAATCACGTGGGCCCCACGGGGAAATCACGTGGGCCCCACCCGGAAATCACGTGGGCCCCACCCGGAAATCACGTGGGCTCCCAGGGGAAATCACGTGGGCCCCACCCGGAAATCACGTGGGCCCCACCCGGAAATCACGTGGGCCCCACCCTGAAATCACGTGGGCCCCACCCTGAAATCACGCGGGCCCCACGGGGAAATCACGTGGGCCCCACCCGGAAATCACGTGGGCCACACCCGGAAATCACGTGGGCCCCACCCGGAAATCACGTGGGCCCCACCCGGAAATCACGTGGGCCCCACCCGGAAATCACGTGGGCCCCCAGGGGAAATCACGTGGGCCCCACCCGGAAATCACGTGGGCCCCACCCGGAAATCACGTGGGCCCCACCCGGAAATCACGTGGGCCCGACGGGGAAATCACGTGGGCCCCACCCGGAAATCACGTGGGCCCCACCCGGAAATCACGTGGGCCCCACCCGGAAATCACGTGGGCCCCACCCGGAAATCACGTGGGCCCCACCCGGAAATCACGTGGGCCCCACCCGGAAATCACGTGGGCCCCACCCGGAAATCACGTGGGCCCCACCCGGAAATCACGTGGGCCCCACCCGGAAATCACGTGGGCCCCCAGGGGAAATCACGTGGGCCCCACCCGGAAATCACGTGGGCCCCACCCGGAAATCACGTGGGCCCCACCCGGAAATCACGTGGGCCCCAGGGGGAAATCACGTGGGCCCCACCCGGAAATCACGTGGGCCCCACCCGGAAATCACGTGGGCCCCACCCGGAAATCACGTGGGCCCCACCCGGAAATCACGTGGGCCCCACCCGGAAATCACGTGGGCCCCACCCGGAAATCACGTGGGCCCCACCCGGAAATCACGTGGGCCCCCAGGGGAAATCACGTGGGCCCCACCCGGAAATCACGTGGGCCCCACCCGGAAATCACGTGGGCCCCACCCGGAAATCACGTGGGCCCGACGGGGAAATCACGTGGGCCCCACCCGGAAATCACGTGGGCCCCACCCGGAAATCACGTGGGCCCCACCCGGAAATCACGTGGGCCCCACCCGGAAATCACGTGGGCCCCACACGGAAATCACGTGGGCCCCACCCGGAAATCACGTGGGCCCCACCCGGAAATCACGTGGGCCCCACCCGGAAATCACGTGGGCCCCACCCGGAAATCACGTGGGCCCCACCCGGAAATCACGTGGGCCCCACGGGGAAATCACGTGGGCCCCACCCGGAAATCACGTGGGGCCCAGCCGGAAATCACGTGGGCCCCACGGGGAAATCACGTGGGCCCCACCCGGAAATCACGTGGGCCCCACCCGGAAATCACGTGGGCCCCACCCGGAAATCACGTGGGCCCCACCCGGAAATCACGTGGGCTCCCAGGGGAAATCACGTGGGCCCCACCCGGATATCACGTGGGCCCCACCCGGAAATCACGTGGGCCCCACCCGGAAATCACGTGGGCCCCACGGGGAAATCACGTGGGCCCCACCCGGAAATCACGTGGGCCCCACGCGGAAATCACGTGGGCTCCCAGGGGAAATCACGTGGGCCCCACCCGGAAATCACGTGGGCCCCACCCGGAAATCACGTGGGCCCCACCCTGAAATCACGTGGGCCCCACCCTGAAATCACGTGGGCCCCACGGGGAAATCACGTGGGCCCCACCCGGAAATCACGTGGGCCACACCCGGAAATCACGTGGGCCCCACCCGGAAATCACGTGGGCCCCACCCGGAAATCACGTGGGCCCCACCCGGAAATCACGTGGGCCCCCAGGGGAAATCACGTGGGCCCCACCCGGAAATCACGTGGGCCCCACCCGGAAATCACGTGGGCCCCACCCGGAAATCACGTGGGCCCGACGGGGAAATCACGTGGGCCCCACCCGGAAATCACGTGGGCCCCACCCGGAAATCACGTGGGCCCCACCCGGAAATCACGTGGGCCCCACCCGGAAATCACGTGGGCCCCACCCGGAAATCACGTGGGCCCCACCCGGAAATCACGTGGGCCCCACCCGGAAATCACGTGGGCCCCACCCGGAAATCACGTGGGCCCCCAGGGGAAATCACGTGGGCCCCACCCGGAAATCACGTGGGCCCCACCCGGAAATCACGTGGGCCCCACCCGGAAATCACGTGGGCCCCACGGGGAAATCACGTGGGCCCCACCCGGAAATCACGTGGGCCCCACCCGGAAATCACGTGGGCCCCCAGGGGAAATGACGTGGGCCCCACCCGGAAATCACGTGGGCCCCACCCGGAAATCACGTGGGCCCCACCCGGAAATCACTTGGGCCCCACCCGGAAATCACGTGGGCCCCACGGTGAAATCACGTGGGCCCCACCCGGAAATCACGTGGGCCACACGGGGAAATCACGTGGGCCCCACCCGGAAATCACGTGGGCCCCACCCGGAAATCACGTGGGCCCCCAGGGGAAATCACGTGGTCCCCACCCGGAAATCACGTGGGCCCCACCCGGAAATCACTTGGGCCCCACCCGGAAATCACGTGGGCCCCACGGGGAAATCACGTGGGCCCCACCCGGAAATCACGTGGGCCCCACCCGGAAATCACGTGGGCCCTACCCGGAAATCACGTGGGCCCCACGGGGAAATCACGTGGGCCCCACGGGGAAATCACGTGGGCCCCACCCGGAAATCACGTGGGCCCCACCCGGAAATCACGTGGGTCCCACCCGGAAATCACGTGGGCCCCACCCGGAAATCACGTGGGCCCCACCCGGAAATCACGTGGGCCCCACCCGGAAATCACGTGGGCCCCACCCGGAAATCACGTGGGCCCCACCCGGAAATCACGTGGGCCCCACGGGGAAATCACGTGGGGCCCACCCGGAAATCACGTGGGCCCCACGGGGAAATCACGTGGGCCCCACCCGGAAATCACGTGGGCCCCACCCGGAAATCACGTGGGCCCCACCCGGAAATCACGTGGGCCCCACCCGGAAATCACGTGGGCCCCACCCGGAAATCACGTGGGCCCCCAGGGGAAATCACGTGGGCCCCACCCTGATATCACGTGGGCCCCACCCGGAAATCACGTGGGCCCCACCCGGAAATCACGTGGGCCCCACGGGGAAATCACGTGGGCCCCACCCGGAAATCACGTGGGCCCCACCCGGAAATCACGTGGGCCCCCAGGGGAAATCACGTGGGCCCCACCCGGAAATCACGTGGGCCCCACCCGGAAATCACGTGGGCCCCACCCGGAAATCACGTGGGCCCCACCCTGAAATCACGTGGGCCCCACCTGGAAATCACGTGGGCCCCACCCGGAAATCACGTGGGCCCCACCCGGAAATCACGTGGGCCCCACCCGGAAATCACGTGGGCCCCACCCGGAAATCACGTGGGCCCCCAGGGGAAATCACGTGGGCCCCACCCGGAAATCACGTGGGCCCCACCCGGAAATCACGTGGGCTCCACCCGGAAATCACGTGGGCCCCACCCGGAAATCACGTGGGCCCCACCCGGAAATCACGTGGGCCCCACCCGGAAATCACGTGGGCCCCACGGGGAAATCACGTGGGCCCCACCCGGAAATCACGTGGGCCCCACCCGGAAATCACGTGGGCCCCACCCGGAAATCACGTGGGGCCCACCCGGAAATCACGTGGGCCCCACGGGGAAATCACGTGGGCCCCACCCGGAAATCACGTGGGCCCCACCCGGAAATCACGTGGGCCCCACCCGGAAATCACGTGGGCCCCACCCGGAAATCACGTGGGCCCCACCCGGAAATCACGTGGGCCCCCAGGGGAAATCACGTGGGCCCCACCCGGAAATCACGTGTGCCCCCAGGGGAAATCACGTGGACCCCACCTGGATATCACGTGGGCCCCACCCGGAAATCACGTGGGCCCCACCCGAAATCACGTGGGCCCCACCCGGAAATCACGTGGGCCCCACCCGGAAATCACGTGGGCCCCACCCGGAAATCACGTGGGCACCACGGGGAAATCACGTGGGCCCCACCCGGAAATCACGTGGTCCCCACCCGGAAATCACGTGGGCCCCACCCGGAAATCACGTGGGGCCCACCCGGAAATCACGTGGGCCCCACCCGGAAATCACGTGGGCCCCACGGGGAAATCACGTGGGCCCCACCCGGAAATCACGTGGGCCCCACCCGGAAATCACGTTGGCCCCACACGGAAATCACGTGGGCCCCACCCGGAAATCACGTGGGCCCCACACGGAAATCACGTGGGCCCCACCCGGAAATCACGTGGGCCCCACGGGGAAATCACGTGGGCCCCACCCGGAAATCACGTGGGCCCCACCCGGAAATCACGTGGGCCCCACCCGGAAATCACGTGGGCCCCACGGGGAAATCACGTGGGCCCCACCCGGAAATCACGTGGGCCCCACGGGGAAATCACGTGGGCCCCACCCGGAAATCACGTGGGCCCCACCCGGAAATCACGTGGGCCCCACACGGAAATCACGTGGGCCCCACCCGGAAATCACGTAGGCCCCACACGGAAATCACGTGGGCCCCACCCGGAAATCACGTGGGCCCCACCCGGAAATCACGTGGGACCCACCCGGAAATCACGTGGGCCCCACCCGGAAATCACGTGGGCCCCACGGGGAAATCACGTGGGCCCCACCCGGAAATCACGTGGGCCCCACCCGGAAATCACGTGGGCCCCACCCGGAAATCACGTGGGACCCCAGGGGAAATCACGTGGGACCCACCCGGAAATCACGTGGGCCCCACCCGGAAATCACGTGGGCCCCACCCGGAAATCACGTGGGACCCACCCGGAAATCACGTGGGCCCCACCCGGAAATCACGTGGGCCCCACCCGGAAATCACGTGGGCCCCACCCGGAAATCACGTGGGCCCCACCCGGAAATCACGTGGGCCCCACCCGGAAATCACGTGGGCCCCACCCGGAAATCACGTGGGCCCCACCCGGAAATCACGTGGGGCCAACCCGGAAATCACGTGGGGCCCACCCGGAAATCACGTGGGCCCCACGGGGAAATCACGTGGGCCCCACCCGGAAATCACGTGGGCCCCACCCGGAAATCACGTGGGCCCCACCCGGAAATCACGTGGGCCCCACCCGGAAATCACGTGGGCCCCACCCGGAAATCACGTGGGCCCCACCCGGAAATCACGTGGGCCCCACCCGGAAATCACGTGGGCCCCACCCGGAAATCACGTGGGCCCCACCCGGAAATCACGTGGGCCCCACCCGGAAATCACGTGGGCCCCACCCGGAAATCACGTGGGCCCCCAGGGGAAATCACGTGGGCCCCACCCGGAAATCACGTGGGCCCCACCCGGAAATCACGTGGGCCCCACCCGGAAATCTCGTGGGCCCCACCCGGAAATCACGTGGGCCCCACCCGTAAATCACGTGGGCCCCACGGGGAAATCACGTGGGCCCCACCCGGAAATCACGTGGGGCCCACCCGGAAATCACGTGGGCCCCACGGGGAAATCACGTGGGCCCCACCCGGAAATCACGTGGGCCCCACCCGGAAATCACGTGGGCCCCACCCGGAAATCACGTGGGCCCCACCCGGAAATCACGTGGGCCCCACCCGGAAATCACGTGGGCCCCACGGGGAAATCACGTGGGCCCCACCCGGAAATCACGTGTGCCCCACCCGGAAATCACGTGGGCCCCACCCGGAAATCACGTGGGCCCCACCCGGAAATCACGTGGGCCCCACCCGGAAATCACGTGGGCCCCACCCGGAAATCACGTGGGCCCCACCCGGAAATCACGTGGGCCCCACCCGGAAATCACGTGGGCCCCACCCGGAAATCACGTGGGCCCCACCCGGAAATCACCTGGGCCCCACGGGGAAATCACGTGGGCCCCACCCGGAAATCACGTGGGCCCCACCCGGAAATCACGTGGGCCCCCAGGGGAAATCACTTGGGCCCCACCCGGAAATCACGTGGGCCCCACGGGGAAATCACGTGGGCCCCACCCGGAAATCACGTGGGCCCCACCCGGAAATCACGTGGGCCCCACCCGGAAATCACGTGGGGCCCACCCGGAAATCACGTGGGCCCCACCCGGAAATCACGTGGGCCCCACGGGGAAATCACGTGGGCCCGACCCGGAAATCACGTGGGGCCCACCCGGAAATCACGTGGGCCCCACCCGGAAATCACGTGGGCCCCACCCGGAAATCACGTGGGCCCCCAGGGGAAATCACGTGGGCCCCACCCGGATATCACGTGGGCCCCACCCGGAAATCACGTGGGCCCCACCCGGAAATCACGTGGGCCCCACGGGGAAATCACGTGGGCCCCACCCGGAAATCACGTGGGCCCCACCCGGAAATCACGTGGGCTCCCAGGGGAAATCACGTGGGCCCCACCCGGAAATCACGTGGGCCCCACCCGGAAATCACGTGGGCCCCACCCGGAAATCACGTGGGCCCCACCCGGAAATCACGTGGGCCCCACCCGGAAATCACGTGGGCCCCACCCGGAAATCACGTGGGCCCCACCCGGAAATCACGTGGGCCCCACCCGGAAATCACGTGGGCCCCACCCGGAAATCACGTGGGCCCCACCCGGAAATCACGTGGGCCCCCAGGGGAAATCACGTGGGCCCCACCCGGAAATCACGTGGGCCCCACCCGGAAATCACGTGGGCCCCACCCGGAAATCACGTGGGCCCCACGGGGAAATCACGTGGGCCCCACCCGGAAATCACGTGGGCCCCACCCGGAAATCACGTGGGCCCCACCCGGAAATCACGTGGGCCCCACCCGGAAATCACGTGGGCCCCACCCGGAAATCACGTGGGCCCCACCCGGAAATCACGTGGGCCCCCAGGGGAAATCACGTGGGCCCCACCCGGAAATCACGTGGGCCCCACCCGGAAATCACGTGGGCCCCACCCGGAAATCACGTGGGCCCGACGGGGAAATCACGTGGGCCCCACCCGGAAATCACGTGGGCCCCACCCGGAAATCACGTGGGCCCCACCCGGAAATCACGTGGGCCCCACCCGGAAATCACGTGGGCCCCACCCGGAAATCACGTGGGCCCCACCCGGAAATCACGTGGGCCCCACCCGGAAATCACGTGGGCCCCACCCGGAAATCACGTGGGCCCCACCCGGAAATCACGTGGGCCCCACCCGGAAATCACGTGGGCCCCACGGGGAAATCACGTGGGCCCCACCCGGAAATCACGTGGGGCCCACCCGGAAATCACGTGGGCCCCACGGGGAAATCACGTGGGCCCCACCCGGAAATCACGTGGGCCCCACCCGGAAATCACGTGGGCCCCACCCGGAAATCACGTGGGCCCCACCCGGAAATCACGTGGGCCCCACCCGGAAATCACGTGGGCCCCCAGGGGAAATCACGTGGGCCCCACCCGGATATCACGTGGGCCCCACCCGGAAATCACGTGGGCCCCACCCGGAAATCACGTGGGCCCCACGGGGAAATCACGTGGGCCCCACCCGGAAATCACGTGGGCCCCACCCGGAAATCACGTGGGCTCCCAGGGGAAATCACGTGGGCCCCACCCGGAAATCACGTGGGCCCCACCCGGAAATCACGTGGGCCCCACCCTGAAATCACGTGGGCCCCACCCTGAAATCACGTGGGCCCCACGGGGAAATCACGTGGGCCCCACCCGGAAATCACGTGGGCCACACCCGGAAATCACGTGGGCCCCACCCGGAAATCACGTGGGCCCCACCCGGAAATCACGTGGGCCCCACCCGGAAATCACGTGGGCCCCCAGGGGAAATCACGTGGGCCCCACCCGGAAATCACGTGGGCCCCACCCGGAAATCACGTGGGCCCCACCCGGAAATCACGTGGGCCCGACGGGGAAATCACGTGGGCCCCACCCGGAAATCACGTGGGCCCCACCCGGAAATCACGTGGGCCCCACCCGGAAATCACGTGGGCCCCACCCGGAAATCACGTGGGCCCCACCCGGAAATCACGTGGGCCCCACCCGGAAATCACGTGGGCCCCACCCGGAAATCACGTGGGCCCCCAGGGGAAATCACGTGGGCCCCACCCGGAAATCACGTGGGCCCCACCCGGAAATCACGTGGGCCCCACCCGGAAATCACGTGGGCCCCACGGGGAAATCACGTGGGCCCCACCCGGAAATCACGTGGGCCCCACCCGGAAATCACGTGGGCCCCCAGGGGAAATCACGTGGGCCCCACCCGGAAATCACGTGGGCCCCACCCGGAAATCACGTGGGCCCCACCCGGAAATCACGTGGGCCCCACGGGGAAATCACGTGGGTCCCACCCGGAAATCACGTGGGCCCCACCCGGAAATCACGTGGGCCCCACCCGGAAATCACGTGGGCCCCACCCGGAAATCACGTGGGCCCCACCCGGAAATCACGTGGGCCCCACGGGGAAATCACGTGGGCCCCACCCGGAAATCACGTGGGCCCCACCCGGAAATCACGTGGGCCCCACCCGGAAATCACGTGGGCCCCACCCGGAAATCACGTGGGCCCCACCCGGAAATCACGTGGGCCCCACCCGGAAATCACGTGGGCCCCACCCGGAAATCACGTGGGCCCCACCCGGAAATCACGTGGGCCCCACCCGGAAATCACGTGGGCCCCACCCGGAAATCACGTGGGCCCCACGGGGAAATCACGTGGGTCCCACCCGGAAATCACGTGGGCCCCACCCGGAAATCACGTGGGCCCCACGGGGAAATCACGTGGGCCCCCAGGGGAAATCACGTTTGCCCCACGGGGAAATCACGTGGGCCCCACGGGGAAATCACGTGGGCCCCACGGTGAAATCACCTGGGCCCCACGGGGAAATCAGGTGGGCCCCACGGGGAAATAACGTGGGCCCCCAGGGGAAATCACGTGGGCCCCCAGTGGAAATCATGAGGGCCCCACGGGGAAATCACGTGGGCCCCACGGGGAAATCACGTGGGCCCCCAGGGGAAAACACGTGGGCCCCACGGGGTAATCACGTGGGCCCCCAGCGGAAATCACGTGGGCCCCACCCGGATATCACGTGGGCCCCACCCGGAAATCACGTGGGCCCCACCCGGAAATCACGTGGGCCCCACCCGGAAATCACGTGGGCCCCACCCGGAAATCACGTGGGCCCCACCCGGAAATCACGTGGGCACCACGGGGAAATCACGTGGGCCCCACCCGGAAATCACGTGGTCCCCACCCGGAAATCACGTGGGCCTCACCCGGAAATCACGTGGGGCCCACCCGGAAATCACGTGGTCCCCACCCGGAAATCACGTGGGCCCCACGGGGAAATCACGTGGGCCCCACCCGGAAATCACGTGGGCCCCACCCGGAAATCACGTGGGCCCCACACGGAAATCACGTGGGCCCCACCCGGAAATCACGTGGGCCCCACACGGAAATCACGTGGGCCCCACCCGGAAATCACGTGGGCCCCACGGGGAAATCACGTGGGCCCCACCCGGAAATCACGTGGGCCCCACCCGGAAATCACGTGGGCCCCACCCGGAAATCACGTGGGGCCCACCCGGAAATCACGTGGGCCCCACCCGGAAATCACGTGGGCCCCACGGGGAAATCACGTGGGCCCCACCCGGTAATCACGTGGGCCCCACCCGGAAATCACGTGGGCCCCACACGGAAATCACGTGGGCCCCACCCGGAAATCACGTAGGCCCCACACGGAAATCACGTGGGCCCCACCCGGAAATCACGTGGGCCCCACCCGGAAATCACGTGGGACCCACCCGGAAATCACGTGGGCCCCACCCGGAAATCACGTGGGCCCCACGGGGAAATCACGTGGGCCCCACCCGGAAATCACGTGGGCCCCACCCGGAAATCACGTGGGCCCCACCCGGAAATCACGTGGGACCCCAGGGGAAATCACGTGGGCCCCACCCGGAAATCACGTGGGCCCCACCCGGAAATCACGTGGGCCCCACCCGGAAATCACGTGGGACCCACCCGGAAATCACGTGGGCCCCACCCGGAAATCACGTGGGCCCCACCCGGAAATCACGTGGGGCCCACCCGGAAATCACGTGGGACCCACCCGGAAATCACGTGGGCCCCACCCGGAAATCACGTGGGCCCCACGGGGAAATCACGTGGGCCCCACCCGGAAATCACGTGGGCCCCACCCGGAAATCACGTGGGCCCCACCCGGAAATCACGTGGGACCCCAGGGGAAATCACGTGGGCCCCACCCGGAAATCACGTGGGCCCCACCCGGAAATCACGTGGGCCCCACCCGGAAATCACGTGGGACCCACCCGGAAATCACGTGGGCCCCACCCGGAAATCACGTGGGCCCCACCCGGAAATCACGTGGGGCCCACCCGGAAATCACGTGGGCCCCACCCGGAAATCACGTGGGGCCCACCCGGAAATCACGTGGGGCCCACCCGGAAATCACGTGGGCCCCACGGGGAAATCACGTGGGCCCCACCCGGAAATCACGTGGGCCCCACCCGGAAATCACGTGGGCCCCACCCGGAAATCACGTGGGCCCCACCCTGAAATCACGTGGGCCCCACCCGGAAATCACGTGGGCCCCACCCGGAAATCACGTGGGCCCCACCCGGAAATCACGTGGGCCCCACCCGGAAATCACGTGGGCCCCACCCGGAAATCACGTGGGCCCCACCCGGAAATCACGTGGGCCCCACCCGGAAATCACGTGGGCCCCAACCGGAAATCACGTGGGCCCCACCCGGAAATCACGTGGGCCCCACCCGGAAATCACGTGGGCCCCACCCGTAAATCACGTGGGCCCCACGGGGAAATCACGTGGGCCCCACCCGGAAATCACGTGGGGCCCACCCGGAAATCACGTGGGCCCCACGGGGAAATCACGTGGGCCCCACCCGGAAATCACGTGGGCCCCACCCGGAAATCACGTGGGCCCCACCCTGAAATCACGTGGGCCCCACCCGGAAATCACGTAGGCCCCACCCGGAAATCACGTGGGCCCCCAGGGGAAATCACGTGGGCCCCACCCGGAAATCACGTGGGCCCCACCCGGAAATCACGTGGGCCCCACCCGGAAATCACGTGGGCCCGACGGGGAAATCACGTGGGCCCCACCCGGAAATCACGTGGGCCCCACCCGGAAATCACGTGGGCCCCACCCGGAAATCACGTGGGCCCCACCCGGAAATCACGTGGGCCCCACCCGGAAATCACGTGGGCCCCACCCGGAAATCACGTGGGCCCCCAGGGGAAATCACTTGGGACCCACCCGGAAATCACGTGGGCCCCACGGGGAAATCACGTGGGCCCCACCCGGAAATCACGTGGGCCCCACCCGGAAATCACGTGGGCCCCACCCGGAAATCACGTGGGGCCCACCCGGAAATCACTTGGGCCCCACCCGGAAATCACGTGGGCCCCACGGGGAAATCACGTGGGCCCCACCCGGAAATCACGTGGGCCCCACCCGGAAATCACGTGGGCCCCACACGGAAATCACGTGGGCCCCACCCGGAAATCACGTAGGCCCCACACGGAAATCACGTGGGCCCCACCCGGAAATCACGTGGGCCCCACCCGGAAATCACGTGGGACCCACCCGGAAATCACGTGGGCCCCACCCGGAAATCACGTGGGCCCCACGGGGAAATCACGTGGGCCCCACCCGGAAATCACGTGGGCCCCACCCGGAAATCACGTGGGCCTCACCCGGAAATCACGTGGGACCCCAGGGGAAATCACGTGGGCCCCACCCGGAAATCACGTGGGCCCCACCCGGAAATCACGTGGGCCCCACCCGGAAATCACGTGGGACCCACCCGGAAATCACGTGGGCCCCACCCGGAAATCACGTGGGCCCCACCCGGAAATCACGTGGGCCCCACCCGGAAATCACGTGGGCCCCACCCGGAAATCACGTGGGCCCCACCCGGAAATCACGTGGGCCCCACCCGGAAATCACGTGGGGCCCACCCGGAAATCACGTGGGGCCCACCCGGAAATCACGTGGGCCCCACGGGGAAATCACGTGGGCCCCACCCGGAAATCACGTGGGCTCCACCCGGAAATCACGTGGGCCCCACCCGGAAATCACGTGGGCCCCACCCTGAAATCACGTGGGCCCCACCCGGAAATCACGTGGGGCCCACCCGGAAATCACGTGGGCCCCACCCGGAAATCACGTGGGCCCCACCCGGAAATCACGTGGGCCCCACCCGGAAATCACGTGGGCCCCACCCGGAAATCACGTGGGCCCCACCCGGAAATCACGTGGGCCCCACCCGGAAATCACGTGGGCCCCACCCGGAAATCACGTGGGCCCCACCCGGAAATCACGTGGGCCCCACCCGGAAATCACGTGGGCCCCCAGGGGAAATCACTTGGGCCCCACCCGGAAATCACGTGGGCCCCACCCGGAAATCACGTGGGCCCCACCCGGAAATCACGTGGGCCCCTAGGGGAAATCACTTGGGCCCCACCCGGAAATCACGTGGGCCCCACCCGGAAATCACGTGGGCCCCACTCGGAAATCACGTGGGCCCCACGGGGAAATCACGTGGGCCCCACCCGGAAATCACGTGGGCCCCACGGGGAAATCACGTGGGTCCCACCCGGAAATCACGTGGGCCCCACCCGGAAATCACGTGGGCCCCACGGGGAAATCACGTGGGCCCCCAGGGGAAATCACGTTTGCCCCACGGGGAAATCACGTGGGCCCCACCGGGAAATCACGTGGGCCCCATGGGGAAGTCACGTGGGCCCCCAGGGGAAATCACGTGGGCCCCCAGTGGAAATCATGAGGGCCCCACGGGGAAATCACGTGGGCCCCACGGGGAAATCACGTGGGCCCCCAGGGGAAAACACGTGGGCCCCACGGGGTAATCACGTGGGCCCCCAGGGGAAATCACGTGGGACCCGAGGGGAAATCACGTGGGCCCCATGGGGAAATCACGTGGGCCCCCAGGGGAAATCACGTGGGCCCCCAGTAGAAATCACGTGGGCCCCACGGGGAAATCACGTGGGCCCCACGGCGAAATCACGTGGGCCCCCAGGGGAAATCACGAGGGCCCCACGGGGTAATCACGAGGGCCCCCAGGGGAAATCACGTGGGCCCCACGGGGAAATCACATGGGCCCCACGGGGAAATCACGTGGGCCCCACGGTGAAATCACGTGGGCCCCACGGGGATATCACGTGGGCCCCCAGGGGAAATCACGTGCGCCCCCAGGGGAAATCACGTGGGCCCCACGGGGAAATCACGTGGGCCCCACGGGGAAATCACGTGGTCCACCAGGGGAAATCACGTGGGCCCCACGGGGAAATCCCGTGGGCCCCCAGGGGAAATCCCGTGGGCCCCCAGGGGAAATCCCGTGGGCCCCCACGGGAAATCACGTGGGCCTCCCGGGCCAATCATGTGGTCACCCTTTGGCTATTCCCCCAGGGGCAATCACGTGGGCACCCTGTGGCAACTTCCCCATGTTGCAATCACGGAGTCCCCTGTGGCAGTCACTTGGGTTACCTGGGGCAATCACGTGTTCTCCTTGGTGCAATCACTTGGCCCCCTGGTGCAATCTCGTGGGCCCCGAGGGGCAATCACTTGGTCCCCATGGGGCAATCACATGGGCCCCTTGTTGCTAATCTCGTGGGCCCCATGGAGCAATCACCTGGGCCCCCTTGGGCACTGTCCACAGGAAAGGTGAGAGGAACCCCATCGTCTTGCCACCACTCCAAGAGTCCCCGAGATGTCTCAGTCCATTCCAGACGAACCTGTTTTCCCTGCACTGACTCAACTTTCACGACGAGGATTGACTCACCACGGTGGCACGTGGGACAGCCCTGTGGGAAACCCTCGTGGGAAAGCCTAGTGGGAAACCCTCGATTCAAAGCCGCAGATCCCTTGATCCACGAGAAGGGAAGCGTGACACTGCTGCTACAGCTAGGGAGAAAAGCTCACATGTATGCCCCCACTATAGACGAGGACTGACTTCCCTGGGGAGACTCCAGAAGTACCCCAAGATCCATGTCAGCCCTGGAGAGGAATCCTCAGGTTCCGGCCCCAACTCCACACAAGGACTTACGCCCCGGCATCGATGGGAGAGGAATCCCGATATTCCCCCTAGCAACTCGCATGGGGACTGGCCTTTCCTGAGGCCACCAGAGAGGGTCCCTGACGTCCCCGTCGTAAGCCGAGAGCACCTGCCACAACTCGAGAAAATCCAGGAAGTTCTCCCCTCCAGGCGAGATTAGGCCCATTTCCACTGAAGCGTCTCAAGGCTAAGCACACCTAACCTCTGGAACTTCCAAACAGTCCTTCACACCCTTGCTGCAAATCAAGAAGTTCCCGGACATTCATGTCTCCACTCGAGAGGAAGCACGAGGGTCCCACCCACATCCAGAGGAGCCCCGTTTCCGCCTCGTAGCTCGAGAGGAGGTATCCTTTCCCTGCTTCTTCGGAAAAGAATTCCCGGAGTTCCGGTCACATCTCAAGAGGAGGCGCTCTCCACAGAAAAGGTGAGAGGAACTCCAGGGTGGTGCCACCATTCCAAGAGTCCCCCAGATGAGTCAGTCCATTCCAGAGGAACCTGTTTTCCCTGCACTGCCTCGAATTTCACGCCGAGGATTGACTCACACCATGGTGGCACATGGGACAGCCCTGTGTGAAAGCCTGGTCGGAAAGCCTCCAGTGAAAGCCACCGATCCCTTAATCCACTTGACGGGAAGGCTGACACTGATGCTACAGCTCGGGAGGAAAGCGCTCGTGCATTACCCCAGTCGAGCCGAGGACTGACTCCCCTTTCGATTCTCTAGAAGTACCCCAAGATCCATGTCAGCGCTGGAGAGGAATCCTCAGCTTCCGGCCCCGACTCCACACAAGGTCTTAGGCCCCGGCATCGACGGGAGAGGAATCCCGAGAGGCCCCCTAGCAACTCGCATGGGGACTGGCCTTTCCTGAGGCCACCAGAGCGGGTTCCTGAGGTCCCCGTCGTAAGTCGAGAGCACCTGCCACACTCGAGAAACGCCAGGAGGTTCTCCCCTCCCGGCGAGATGAGGCCCATTTCCGCTGAGGCGTCTCGAGGCTAAGCACACCTAACCTCTGGAACTTCCAAACAGTCCTTCACACCCTTGCTGCAACTCAAGAAGTTTCCCGACATACACGTCTCCACTCGAGAGTAAGCACGTGGGTCCCGCCCCCATCCAGAGGAGCCCCGTTTCCACCTCATAGCTCGAAAGGAGGGAACCTTTCCCTGCTTGGTTGGGAAAGAATTCCCGGCATTCCTGGCATCTCAAGAGGAGGCTCTCTCCAAAAAAAGGCGAGAGGAAGCCCAGGGTCGTGCCTCCATTCCAAGAGTCCCCCAGATGTCTCAGTCGATTCCAGAGGAGCCTGTTTTCCCTGCACTGCCTCGACTTTCACGCCGAGGATCTACTCACACCATCGTGGCACTTGGGACAGTCCTGTGTGAAATCCTCGTGTGAAAGCCTCGAGGGAAAGCCACAGATCCCTTGATCCATGCGACGGGAAGCGTGACTCTGCTGCTACAGCTCAGGAGGAAAGCGCACGTGCATGCCCCCACTCGAGACGAGGACTGTCTCCCCTGGGTAGATTCCAAAAGAACCCCAAGATCCATGTCAGCCCTGGAGAGGAATCCTCAGGGTCCGGCACTGACTCCACACAACGTCTTAGGCCCCGGCATCGACGGGAGAGGAATCCCGAGAGGCCCCCTAGCAACGCGCATGGGGACTGGCCTTTCCTGAGACCACCAGAGCGAGTCCCCGAGGTCCCCATCGTAAGTCGAGAGCACCTGCCGCAGCTTGAGAAAATCCAGGAGGTTCTCCCCTCCAAGCGAGATGAGGCCCATTTCTGCTGAGGCGTCTCAAGGCTAAGCACACCTAACCTCTGGAACTTCCAAAGGGTCCTTCACACCCTTGCTGCAACTCAAGAAGTTCCCCGACATTCCCGTCTCCACTCCAGAGGAAGCACGTGTCCCGCCCACATCCAGAGGAGCCCCGTTTCCACCTCGTAGCTCGAGCGGAGGGATCCTCTCCCTGCCTGTTCGGGAAAGAATTCCCGGTGTTCCCATCGCATCTCAAGAGGAGGTGCTCTCCACAGGAAAGGCGAGAGGATCTCTAGGGTCGTGCCACCATTCCAAGTGTCCCCCAGATGTCTCAGTCCATTCCAGAGTGCCGGGGTCGAGCCCTGGTGGATCCAGGGAATTCGAAGGGTGGACGGCGTTGGCATGGAAAGAGTTGTTTATTTATTAATATAAGATTTGATTAAGAAACTATAGTGTAGTAAGAAGATTAATTGGAGGAAGAGGGCTGAATAGCTTGGTTTACACAGAAGGCCAATAAATTTCCAGACAAGGAATTTGCACCATCTACGTTGGGCCACCGGCGCCCCCTTGAAATCTCAGGGTGCCTCGCCTTAAGTTCCCTTTCGTGTGGGTCTTAACAGCCAGGGCAAGTAAGTAGACCTGGCGAGCCTCCGCGCCCCAGGTGGAGATTCAGCCTGAAGTTAAAGTAAAGAGCAGAGATAGGGAAAGGGAGAGAAGAAGAGAGAGAGAGACACGGGGGGAGCCAGAGTCCCAATAAACCAGGCCGAGAGACTAGTTCAAGAAACTGGTCCGAGAAGCTGGCCCCCTCCTTTATTGTTCAGAAGGCCTTTTATACTTTTGATAAAACACGAAGATCAATGGGTAACCCAAAATTATGTAGCGTTCGCAGCTCAGACTCTTTCTATACATCATTTTGCATACAAAGGTCAGGTGATTTACATTATCTTCTGGCCAAGAGGCTTGTTAACACTTTTTGGCTCTCTTCCTTAATGAATGTTAATTTTGTTTCCCCTGAAGTGGTTTTCTTTAATCTACATCTTCTTAAAGCGTTAAAGGTACATTTCTAGAACAAAGGTGCAGTGGGTTATAACAAAGAAGGTACTTAACTCAAAGAGCTAATGTTGCTAATACAAGGTCTACTACTTGTTTTTCTATATACCAACTATATCTAAAAATATAGGATATGAAAATTTGGCAGCAAGCATTGACTCAACAAATGAAACCTTTAATCAGTCCTATTCTAAAGATTTTGACTCCTCGGAAGCCCCTACATTCCTTGGATGTTTTAAGCTTCCTGTGCCTCCTGCAGTCAGGAGGCCTCAAACAATTACACACGCAGCTGTATGAGTCCTGCAGGCAGGCTAGAAAGCCATCAGAGGGTCTTTTGGATTGAAACACTCTTTCAAATGCAGAAGACTAAAGCCTTGACTTTTTCCAGAAAATGTCAGAAGAGTAGAAATGCAGAGCACAAAAACCGGCAGATTTTTGTTGGGGTACATGCATAGGAATTTCCAGAGGGGTCCCTGAAGTCTGAGCACGCCTTGCGTATGTGAGCGTCCTTCCTCATAAACTTGTCACGGGCAGGATTCCTCACACTGGCTCCCGGCACCAGAGGAACCTGTTTTCCCTGCACTGCCTCGACTTTCACGCCGAGGATCGACTAACACCATGGTGGCACGTGGGTGAGCCCTGTGGGAAAGACTCGTGGGAAAGCCTCTAGGGAAAGCCATAGATCCCTTGATCCACGTGATGGGAAGCGTGACACTGCTACTACAGCTCGGGAGGAAAGCTAACGTGCATGCCCCCACTCGAGACGAGGACTGACTCAACTGGGGAGACTCCAGAAGTACCCCAAGATCCATGTCAGCACTGGAGAGGAATCTTCAGGTTCCGGAACCGACTCCACACAAGGTCTTAGGCCCCGGCATCGACGGGAGAGGAATCCCGAGAGGTCCCCTAGGAACTCGCATGGGGACTGGCCTTTCCTGAGGCCACCAGAGCGGGTCCCTGAAGTCCCTGTCTTAAGTGGAGAGCACCTGTTGCAACTCGAGAAAATCCAGGAGGTTCTCCCCTAAAGGCGAGATGAAACCCATTTCCGCTGAGGCGTATCGAGGCTAATCACACCTACCCTCTGGGAATTGCAAAGGGGCCTGTACACCCTTGCTGCAACTCAAGAAGTTCCCCGACATACCCGTCTCCACTCAAGAGGAAACACGATGGTCCCGCCCACATCGAGAGAGGTCCCGTTTCTGCCTTGTAGCTCGAGATGAGGGATCCTTTCCCTGCTGGGTCGGGAATGAATTCCCAGCGTTCCCGTCGCATCTCAAGAGGAGGTGCTCTCCACAGGAAAGGCGAGAGGAACTCCAGGGTCGTGCCGCAATTCCAAGAGGCCCCCAGATGTCTCAGTCCATTCCAGAGGAACGTGTTTTCTCTGAACGGCCTCGACTTTCACGCCAAGGATTGACTCACACCACGGTGTCACGTGGAACAGCCCTGTGGGAAAGCCTCGCGGGAAAGCAACAGATCCCCTGATCCATGCGACGGGAAGCGTGACACTGCTGCTACAGCTCGGAGGAAGGAGCAGGTGCATGCCCCACTCGAGACGAGGACTGACTCCCCTGTGGATTCTACAGAAGTAAGCCATGATCCATGTCAGCCAGGGAGTGGAAACCTCACATTCCAGCCCTGACTCCGCACAAGGGGTTAGGCCCCGGCATCGACGGGAGAGGAATCCCGAGAGGCCCCCAAGGATCTCTCATGGGGACTGGTCTTTCATGAGGCCACCAGAGCGGGTCCCTTATGACCCCATCCTAAGTCGAGAGCACCTGCTGCAACTTGAGAAAATCCAGGAGGTTCTCCCGTCCAGGCGAGATGAGGCCCATTTCCTCTGAGGCGTCTCTAGGTTAATCACATCTAACCTCTGGAACTTCGAAAGGGTCCTTAACACCCTTGATGCAACTCAAGAAGTTCCCCGACATACCCGTCTCCAATCGAGAGGAAGTAAGAGGGTCACGTCCACATCCAGAGGAGCCCCGTTTCTGCCTGGTAGATCGAGATGAGGGATCCTTTCCCTTCTTGGTCGGGAAAGAATTTCCGGCGTTCCCGTCGCATCTCAAGAGGAGGCGCTCTCCACAGGAAAGGCGAGAGGAACTCCAGGGTCGTGCCACCATTCCAAGAGTCCACCAGATGTGTCAGTCCAATCCAGAGGAACCTGTTTTCCTTGCATTGCCTCGACTTTCAGGTCGAGGATCGACTCACACGACGGTGGCACGTGGGACAGCCCTGTGGGAAAGCCTCGTGGGAAAGCCTCGTGGGAAAGCCTCGAGGGAAAGCCACAGATCCCTTGATCGACACCACAGAAAGCGGGACACTGCTGCTACCACTCGGGAGGAAAGCGCACGTGCATGACCCCACTCGAGACGAGGACTGACTCCCCTCGGGAGACTCCAGAAGTACCCCAAGAACCATGTCATCCCTGGAGAGGAATCCTCGGGTTCCGGTCCCGACTCCACACAAGGTCTTAGACACCGGCATCGACGGGAGAGGAATCCCGAGAGGCCAACGAGGAACTCGCATGGGGACGGGCCTTTCCTGAGGCCACCAGAGCGGGTCCCTGAGGTCCCCGTCGTAAGTCGAGAGCACCTGCCGCAACTCGAGAAAATCCAGGAGGTTTTGCCCTCCAGGCGAGATGAGGCCCATTTCCGCTGAGGCTTCTCGAGGCTAATCACATCTAACCACTGGAACTTGCAAAGGGTCCTTCACACCCTTGCTGCAAGTCCAGAAGTTCCCCGACATACCCGTGTCCACTCGAGAGGTAGCACGAGGGTCCCGCACACATCCAGGGGAGCCCCGTTTCCGCCTCCTAGCTCGAGATGAGGGATCCTTTCCCTGTTTCGTACGGAAAGAATTCCCGGCGTTCCCGTCGCATCTCAAGAGGAGGCGCTCTCAACAGGAAAGGCGAGAGGAACTCCAGGGTCGTGCCACCATTACAAGAGTCCCCCAGATGTGTCAGTCCATTCCAGAGGAACCTGTTTTCCTTGCACTGCCTTGACGTTCAAGCCGAGGATCGACTCCCACCACGTGTGCACGTGGGACAGCCCTGTGGGAAAGCCTCGTGGGAAAGACTCGAGGGAAAACCATAGATCCTTTGATCCACGCGGCGGACTGCGAAACACTGCTGCTACCTCTCTGGAGGAAAGCGCAAGTGCATGCCCGCATTCAAGACGAGGACTGACTCCCCTGGGGAGACTCCAGAAGTAGCCCAAGATCCATGTCAGCACTGGAGAGGAATCCTCAGGTTCCGGCCCCGACTCCACACAAGGTCTTAGGCCCCGGCATCGACGGGAGAGGAATCCCGAGAGGCCCCCGAGGAACTCGCATGGGGACTGGCCTTTCCTGAGGCCACCAGAGCGGGGCCCTGAGGTCCCCGTCGTAAGTCGAGAGCACCTGCCGCAACTCGAGAAAATCCAGGAGGTTTTGCCCTCCAGGCGAGATGAGGCCCATTTCCGCTGAGGCTTCTCGAGGCTAATCACATCTAACTACTGGAACTTCCAAAGGGTCCTTCACACCCTTGCTGCAAGTCCAGAAGTTCCCCGACATACCCGTGTCCACTCGAGAGGTAGCACGAGGGTCCCGCACACATCCAGGGGAGCCCCGTTTTCGCCTCCTAGCTCGAGATGAGGGATCCTTTCCCTGTTTCGTAGGGAAAGAATTCCCGGCGTTCCCGTCGCATCTCAAGAGGAGGCGCTCTCCACAGGAAAGGCGAGAGGAACCCCAGGGTCGTGCCACCATTCCAAGAGTCCCCCAGATGTGTCAGTCCATTCCAGAGGAACCTGTTTTCCCTGCACTGCCTTGACGTTCAAGCCGAGGATCGACTCCCACCACGTGTGCACGTGGGACAGCCCTGTGGGAAAGCCTCGTGGGAAAGCCTCGTGGGAAAGACTCGAGGGAAAACCATAGATCCTTTGATCCACGCGGCGGACTGCGTGACACTGCTGCTACCGCTCTGGAGGAAAGCGCAAGTGCATGCCCGCATTCGAGACGAGGACTGACTCCCCTGGGGAGACTCCAGATGTACCCCAAGATCCATGTCAGCACTGGAGAGGAATCCTCAGGTTCCGGCCCCGACTCCACACAAGGTCATAGTCCCCGGCATCGACGGGAGAGGAATCCCGAGAGGCCCCGGAGGAACCCGCATGGGGACTTGCCTTTCCTGAGGCCACCAGAGCGGGTCCCTGAGGTCCCCGTCGTAAGTCGAGAGCACCTGCCGCAACTCGAGAAAATCCAGGAGGTTTTGCCCTCCAGGCGAGACGAGGCCCATTTCCGCTGAGGCTTCTCGAGGCTAATCACATCTAACAACTGGAACTTACAAAGGGTCCTTCACACCCTTGCTGCAAGTCCAGAAGTTCCCCGACATACCCGTGTCCATTCGAGAGGAAGCACGAGGGTCCCGCACACATCCAGGGGAGCCCCGTTTCCGCCTCCTAGCTCGAGATGAGGGATCCTTTCCCGGTTTCGTAACCCGGAAATCACGTGGGCCCCACCCGGAAATCACGTGGGCCCCACCCGGAAATCACGTGGGCCCCACGGGGAAATCACGTGGGCCCCACCCGGAAATCACGTGGGCCCAACCCGGAAATCACGTGGGCCCCACCCGGAAATCACGTGGGCCCCACCCTGAAATCACGTGGGCCCCACCCGGAAATCACGTGGGTCCCACCCGAAAATCACGTGGGGCCCACCCGGAAATCACGTGGGCCCCACGGGGAAATCACGTGGGCCCCACCCGGAAATCACGTGGGCCCCACCCGGAAATCACGTGGGCCCCACCCGGAAATCACGTGGGCCCCACCCGGAAATCACGTGGGCCCCACCCGGAAATCACGTGGGTCCCACCCGGAAATCACGTGGGGCCCACCCGGAAATCACGTGGGCCCCACCCGGAAATCACGTGGGCCCCACCCGGAAATCACGTGGGCCCCACCCGGAAATCACGTGGGCCCCACCCGGAAATCACGTGGGCCCCACCCGGAAATCACGTGGGCCCCACCCTGAAATCACGTGGGCCCCACCCGGAAATCACGTGGGCCCCACCCGGAAATCACGTGGGCCCCACCCGGAAATCACGTGGGCCCCACCCGGAAATCACGTGGGCCCCACCCGGAAATCACGTGGGCCCCACCCGGAAATCACGTGGGCCCCACCCGGAAATCACGTGGGCCTCACCCGGAAATCACGTGGGCCCCACCCGGAAATCACGTGGGCCCCCAGGGGAAATCACGTGGGCCCCACCCGGAAATCACGTGGGCCCCACCCGGAAATCACGTGGGCCCCACCCGGAAATCACGTGGGCCCCACCCGGAAATCACGTGGGCCCCACCCGGAAATCACGTGGGCCCCCAGGGGAAATCACGTGGGCCCCACCCGGAAATCACGTGGGCCCCACCCGGAAATCACGTGGGCCCCACCGGGAAATCACGTGGGCCCCACCCGGAAATCACGTGGGCCCCACCCGGAAATCACGTGGGCCCCACCCGGAAATCACGTGGGCCCCACCCGGAAATCACGTGGGCCCCACCCAGAAATCACGTGGGCCCCACCCGGAAATCACGTGGGGCCCACCCGGAAATCACGTGGGCCCCAGGGGGAAATCACGTGGGCCCCACCCTGAAATCCCGTGGGCCCCACCCGGAAATCACGTGGGCCCCACCCGGAAATCACGTGGGCCCCACCCGGAAATCACGTGGGCCCCACCCGGAAATCACGTGGGCCCCACCCGGAAATCACGTGGGCCCCACCCGGAAATCACGTGGGCCCTACCCGGAAATCACGTGGGCCCCCAGGGGAAATCACGTGGGCCCCACCCGGAAATCACGTGGGCCCCACCCGGAAATCACGTGGGCCCCACCCGGAAATCACGTGGGCCCCACCCGGAAATCACGTGGGCCCCCAGGGGAAATCACGTGGGCCCCACAAGGAAATCACGTGGGCCCCACCCGGAAATCACGTGGGCCCCACCCGGAAATCACGTGGGCCCCACCCGGAAATCACGTGGGCCCCACGGGGAAATCACGTGGGCCCCACCCGGAAATCACGTGGGCCCCACCCGGAAATCACGTGGGCCCCACCCGGAAATCACGTGGGCCCCACCCGGAAATCACGTGGGCCCCACCCGGAAATCACGTGGGCCCCACCCGGAAATCACGTGGGCCCCACCCGGAAATCACGTGGGCCCCACCCGGAAATCACGTGGGCCCCACGGGGAAATCACGTGGGCCCCACCCGGAAATCACGTGGGCCCCACCCGGAAATCACGTGGGCCCCACACGGAAATCACGTGGGCCCCACCCGGAAATCACGTGGGCCCCACCCGGAAATCACGTGGGCCCCACCCGGAAATCACGTGGGCCCCACCCGGAAATCACGTGGGCCCCACACGGAAATCACGTGGGCCCCACCCGGAAATCACGTGGGCCCCACCCGGAAATCACGTGGGCCCCACGGGGAAATCAGGTGGGCCCCACCCGGAAATCACGTGGGCACCACGGGGAAATCACGTGGGCCCCACCCGGAAATCACGTGGGCACCACGGGGAAATCACGTGGGCCCCACCCGGAAATCACGTGGGCCCCACCCGGAAATCACGTGGGCCCCACCCGGAAATCACGTGGGGCCCACCCGGAAATCACGTGGGCCCCACCCGGAAATCACGTGGGCCCCACGGGGAAATCACGTGGGCCCCACCCGGAAATCACGTGGGCACCACCCGGAAATCACGTGGGCCCCACACGGAAATCACGTGGGCCCCACCCGGAAATCACGTGGGCCCCACACGGAAATCACGTGGGCCCCACCCGGAAATCACGTGGGCCCCACTCGGAAATCACGTGGGCCCCACCCGGAAATCACGTGGGCCCCACCCGGAAATCACGTGGGCCCCACGGGGAAATCACGTGGGCCCCACCCGGAAATCACGTGGGCCCCACCCGGAAATCACGTGGGCCCCACCCGGAAGTCACGTGGGCCCCACCCGGAAATCACGTGGGCCCCACCCGGAAATCACGTGGGCCCCACCCGGAAATCACGTGGGCCCCACCCGGAAATCACGTGGGACCCACCCGGAAATCACGTGGGCCCCACCCGGAAATCACGTGGGCCCCACCCGGAAATCACGTGGGCACCACGGGGAAATCACGTGGGCCCCACCCGGAAATCACGTGGGCCCCACCCGGAAATCACGTGGGCCCCACCCGGAAATCACGTGGGGCCCACCCGGAAATCACGTGGGCCCCACCCGGAAATCACGTGGGCCCCACGGGGAAAACACGTGGGCCCCACCCGGAAATCACGTGGGCCCCACCCGGAAATCACGTAGGCCCCACACGGAAATCACGTGGGCCCCACCCGGAAATCACGTGGGCCCCACCCGGAAATCACGTGGGCACCACGGGGAAATCACGTGGGCCCCACCCGGAAATCACGTGGGCACCACGGGGAAATCACGTGGGCCCCACCCGGAAATCACGTGGGCACCACGGGGAAATCACGTGGGCCCCACCCGGAAATCACGTGGGCCCCACCCGGAAATCACGTGGGCCCCACCGGGAAATCACGTGGGGCCCACCCGGAAATCACGTGGGCCCCACCCGGAAATCACGTGGGCCCCACGGGGAAATCACGTGGGCCCCACCCGGAAATCACGTGGGCACCACCCGGAAATCACGTGGGCCCCACACGGAAATCACGTGGGCCCCACCCGGAAATCACGTGGGCCCCACACGGAAATCACGTGGGCCCCACCCGGAAATCACGTGGGCCCCACCCGGAAATCACGTGGGCCCCACCCGGAAATCACGTGGGCCCCACCCGGAAATCACGTGGGCCCCACGGGGAAATCACGTGGGCCCCACCCGGAAATCACGTGGGCCCCACCCGGAAATCACGTGGGCCCCACCCGGAAGTCACGTGGGCCCCACCCGGAAATCACGTGGGCCCCACCCGGAAATCACGTGGGCCCCACCCGGAAATCACGTGGGCCCCACCCGGAAATCACGTGGGCACCACCCGGAAATCACGTGGGCCCCACCCGGAAATCACGTGGGCCCCACCCGGAAATCACGTGGGCACCACGGGGAAATCACGTGGGCCCCACCCGGAAATCACGTGGGCCCCACCCGGAAATCACGTGGGCCCCACCCGGAAATCACGTGGGGCCCACCCGGAAATCACGTGGGCCCCACCCGGAAATCACGTGGGCCCCACGGGGAAAACACGTGGGCCCCACCCGGAAATCACGTGGGCCCCACACGGAAATCACGTAGGCCCCACACGGAAATCACGTGGGCCCCACCCGGAAATCACGTGGGCCCCACCCGGAAATCACGTGGGACCCACCCGGAAATCACGTGGGCCCCACCCGGAAATCACGTGGGCCCCACGGGGAAATCACGTGGGCCCCACCCGGAAATCACGTGGGCCCCACCCGGAAATCACGTGGGCCCCACCCGGAAATCACGTGGGACCCCAGGGGAAATCACGTGGGCCCCACCCGGAAATCACGTGGGCCCCACCCGGAAATCACGTGGGCCCCACCCGGAAATCAGGTGGGCCCCACCCGGAAATCACGTGGGCCCCACCCGGAAATCACGTGGGCCCCACCCGGAAATCACGTGGGCCCCACCCGGAAATCACGTGGGCCCCACCCGGAAATCACGTGGGCCCCACCCGGAAATCACGTGGGCCCCACCCGGAAATCACGTGGGCCCCACCCGGAAATCACGTGGGCCCCACCCGGAAATCACGTGGGCCCCACCCGGAAATCACGTGGGCCCCACCCGGAAATCACGTGGGCCCCCAGGGGAAATCACGTGGGCCCCACAAGGAAATCACGTGGGCCCCACCCGGAAATCACATGGGCCCCACCCGGAAATCACGTGGGCCCCACCCGGAAATCACGTGGGCCCCACGGGGAAATCACGTGGGCCCCACCCGGAAATCACGTGGGCCCCACCCGGAAATCACGTGGGCCCCACCCGGAAATCACGTGGGCCCCACCCGGAAATCACGTGGGCCCCACCCGGAAATCACGTGGGCCCCACCCGGAAATCACGTGGGCCCCACCCGGAAATCACGTGGGCCCCACCCGGAAATCACGTGGGCCCCACGGGGAAATCACGTGGGCCCCACCCGGAAATCACGTGGGCCCCACCCGGAAATCACGTGGGCCCCACACGGAAATCACGTGGGCCCCACCCGGAAATCACGTGGGCACCACCCGGAAATCACGTGGGCCCCACCCGGAAATCACGTGGGCCCCACCCGGAAATCACGTGGGCCCCACACGGAAATCACGTGGGCCCCACCCGGAAATCACGTGGGCCCCACCCGGAAATCACGTGGGCCCCACGGGGAAATCAGGTGGGCCCCACCCGGAAATCACGTGGGCACCACGGGGAAATCACGTGGGCCCCACCCGGAAATCACGTGGGCACCACGGGGAAATCACGTGGGCCCCACCCGGAAATCACGTGGGCCCCACCCGGAAATCACGTGGGCCCCACCCGGAAATCACGTGGCGCCCACCCGGAAATCACGTGGGCCCCACCCGGAAATCACGTGGGCCCCACGGGGAAATCACGTGGGCCCCACCCGGAAATCACGTGGGCACCACCCGGAAATCACGTGGGCCCCACACGGAAATCACGTGGGCCCCACCCGGAAATCACGTGGGCCCCACACGGAAATCACGTGGGCCCCACCCGGAAATCACGTGGGCCCCACTCGGAAATCACGTGGGCCCCACCCGGAAATCACGTGGGCCCCACCCGGAAATCACGTGGGCCCCACCCGGAAATCACGTGGGCCCCACCCGGAAATCACGTGGGCCCCACCCGGAAATCACGTGGGCCCCACCCGGAAGTCACGTGGGCCCCACCCGGAAATCACGTGGGCCCCACCCGGAAATCACGTGGGCCCCACCCGGAAATCACGTGGGCCCCACCCGGAAATCACGTGGGACCCACCCGGAAATCACGTGGGCCCCACCCGGAAATCACGTGGGCCCCACGGGGAAATCACGTGGGCCCCACCCGGAAATCACGTGGGCCCCACCCGGAAATCACGTGGGCCCCACGGGGAAAACACGTGGGCCCCACCCGGAAATCACGTGGGCCCCACCCGGAAATCACGTAGGCCCCACACGGAAATCACGTGGGCCCCACCCGGAAATCACGTGGGCCCCACCCGGAAATCACGTGGGACCCACCCGGAAATCACGTGGGCCCCACCCGGAAATCACGTGGGCCCCACGGGGAAATCACGTGGGCCCCACCCGGAAATCACGTGGGCCCCACCCGGAAATCACGTGGGCCCCACCCGGAAATCACGTGGGACCCCAGGGGAAATCACGTGGGCCCCACCCGGAAATCACGTGGGCCCCACCCGGAAATCACGTGGGCCCCACCCTGAAATCACGTGGGCCCCACCCGGAAATCACGTGGGCCCCACCCTGAAATCACGTGGGCCCCACCCGGAAATCACGTGGGCCCCACCCGGAAATCACGTGGGCCCCACCCGGAAATCACGTGGGCCCCACCCGGAAATCACGTGGGCCCCACCCGGAAATCACGTGGGCCCCACCCGGAAATCACGTGGGGCCCACCCGGAAATCACGTGGGCCCCACCCGGAAATCACGTGGGCCCCACGGGGAAATCACGTGGGCCCCACCCGGAAATCACGTGGCCCCACCCGGAAATCACGTGGGCCCCACCCTGAAATCACGTGGGCCCCACCCGGAAATCACGTGGGCCCCACCCGGAAATCACGTGGGCCCCACCCGGAAATCACGTGGGCCCCACCCGGAAATCACGTGGGCCCCACTCGGAAATCACGTGGGCCCCACCCGGAAATCACGTGGGCCCCCAGGGGAAATCACGTGGGCCCCACCCGGAAATCACGTGGGCCCCACCCGGAAATCACGTGGGACCCCAGGGGAAATCACGTGGGCCCCACCCGGAAATCACGTGGGCCCCACCCGGAAATCACGTGGGCCCCACCCGGAAATCACGTGGGCCCCACCCGGAAATCACGTGGGCCCCACCCGGAAATCACGTGGGCCCCACCCGGAAATCACGTGGGCCCCACCCGGAAATCACGTGGGCCCCACCCGGAAATCACGTGGGCCCCACCCGGAAATCACGTGGGCCCCACCCGGAAATCACGTGGGCCCCACCCGGAAAGCACGTGGGGCCCACCCGGAAATCACGTGGGCCCCACCCGGAAATCACGTTGGCCCCACCCGGAAATCACGTGGGCCCCACCCGGAAATCACGTGGGCCCCACCCGGAAATCACGTGGGCCCCACCCTGAAATCACGTGGGCCCCACCCGGAAATCACGTGGGCCCCACCCGGAAATCACGTGGGCCCCACCCGGAAATCAGGTGGGCCCCACCCGGAAATCACGTGGGCCCCACTCGGAAATCACGTGGGCCCCACCCGGAAATCACGTGGGCCCCCAGGGGAAATCACGTGGGCCCCACCCGGAAATCACGTGGGCCCCACCCGGAAATCACGTGGGCCCCACCCGGAAATCACTGGGCCCCACCCGGAAATCACGTGGGCCCCACCCTGAAATCACGTGGGCCCCACCCGGAAATCACGTGGGCCCCACCCTGAAATCACGTGGGCCCCACCCGGAAATCACGTGGGCCCCACCCGGAAATCACGTGGGCCCCACCCGGAAATCACGTGGGCCCCACCCGGAAATCACGTGGGCCCCACTCGGAAATCACGTGGGCCCCACCCGGAAATCACGTGGGCCCCCAGGGGAAATCACGTGGGCCCCACCCGGAAATCACGTGGGCCCCACCCGGAAATCACGTGGGCCCCACCCGGAAATCACGTGGGCCCCACCCGGAAATCACGTGGGCCCCACCCGGAAATCACGTGGGCCCCACCCGGAAATCACGTGGGCCCCACGGGGAAATCACGTGGGTCCCACCCGGAAATCACGTGGGGCCCACCCGGAAATCACGTGGGCCCCACGGGGAAATCACGTGGGCCCCACCCGGAAATCACGTGGGCCCCACCCGGAAATCACGTGGGCCCCACCCGGAAATCACGTGGGCCCCACCCGGAAATCACGTGGGCCCCACCCGGAAATCACTTGGGCCCCACCCGGAAATCACGTGGGCCCCACCCGGAAATCACGTGGGCCCCACCCGGAAATCACGTGGGCCCCACCCGGAAATCACGTGGGCCCCCAGGGGAAATCACGTGGGCCCCACCCGGAAATCACGTGGGCCCCACCCGGAAATCACGTGGGCCCGACGGGGAAATCACGTGGGCCCCACCCGGAAATCACGTGGGCCCCCAGGGGAAATCACTTGGGCCCCACCCGGAAATCACGTGGGCCCCACCCGGAAATCACGTGGGCCCCACCCGGAAATCACGTGGGCCCCACGGGGAAATCACGTGGGCCCCACCCGGAAATCACGTGGGCCCCACCCGGAAATCACGTGGGCCCCACGGGGAAATCACGTGGGCCCCACCCGGAAATCACGTGGGCCCCACCCGGATATCACGTGGGCCCCACCCGGAAATCACGTGGGCCCCACCCGGAAATCACGTGGGCCCCACGGGGAAATCACGTGGGTCCCACCCGGAAATCACGTGGGCCCCACCCGTAAATCACGTGGGCCCCACCCGGAAATCACGTGGGCCCCACCCGGAAATCACGTGGGCCCCACCCGGAAATCACGTGGGCCCCACCCGGAAATCACGTGGGCCCCACGGGGAAATCACGTGGGCCCCACCTGGAAATCACGTGGGCCCCACCCGGAAATCACGTGGGCCCCACCCGGAAATCACGTGGGCCCCACCCGGAAATCACGTGGGCCCCACCCGGAAATCACGTGGGCCCCCAGGGGAAATCACGTGGGCCCCACCCGGAAATCACGTGGGCCCCACCCGGAAATCACGTGGGCCCCACCCGGAAATCACGTGGGCCCCACCCGGAAATCACGTGGGCCCCACCCGGAAATCACGTGGGCCCCACCCGGAAATCACGTGGGCCCCACCCGGAAATCACGTGGGCCCCACGGGGAAATCACGTGGGCCCCACCCGGAAATCACGTGGGCCCCACCCGGAAATCACGTGGACCCCACCCGGAAATCACGTGGGCCCCACCCGGAAATCACGTGGGGCCCACCCGGAAATCACGTGGGCCCCACGGGGAAATCACGTGGGCCCCACCCGGAAATCACGTGGGCCCCACCCGGAAATCACGTGGGCCCCACCCGGAAATCACGTGGGCCCCACCCGGAAATCACGTGGGCCCCACCCTGAAATCACGTGGTCCCCACCCGGAAATCACGTGGGCCCCACCCGGAAATCACGTGGGCCCCACCCGGAAATCACGTGGGCCCCACCCGGAAATCACGTGGGCCCCACCCGGAAATCACGTGGGCCCCACCCGGAAATCACGTGGGCCCCACCCGGAAATCACGTGGGCCCCACCCGGAAATCACGTGGGCCCCATCCGGAAATCACGTGGGCCCCACGGGGAAATCACGTGGGCCCCACCCGGAAATCACGTGGGGCCCACCCGGAAATCACGTGGGCCCCACGGGGAAATCACGTGGGCCCCACCCGGAAATCACGTGGGCCCCACCCGGAAATCACGTGGGCCCCACCCGGAAATCACGTGGGCCCCACCCGGAAATCACGTGGGCCCCACCCGGAAATCACGTGGGCCCCACCCGGAAATCACGTGGGCCCCATCCGGAAATCACGTGGGCCCCACGGGGAAATCACGTGGGCCCCACCCGGAAATTACGTGGGGCCCACCCGGAAATCACGTGGGCCCCACGGGGAAATCACGTGGGCCCCACCCGGAAATCACGTGGGCCCCACCCGGAAATCACGTGGGCCCCACCCGGAAATCACGTGGGCCCCACCCGGAAATCACGTGGGCCCCACCCGGAAATCACGTGGGCCCCACCCGGAAATCACGTGGGCCCCACCCGGAAATCACGTGGGCCCCACCCGGAAATCACGTGGGCCCCACGGGGAAATCACGTGGGCCCCACCCGGAAATCACGTGGGCCCCACCCGGAAATCACGTGGGCCCCACCCGGAAATCACGTGGGCCCCACCCGGAAATCACGTGGGCCCCACCCGGAAATCACGTGGGCCCCACCCGGAAATCACGTGGGCCCCACCCGGCAATCACGTGGGCCCCACCCGGAAATCACGTGGGCCCCCAGGGGAAATCACGTGGGCCCCACAAGAAAATCACGTGGGCCCCACCCGGAAATCACGTGGGCCCCACCCGGAAATCACGTGGGCCCCACCCGGAAATCACGTGGGCCCCACGGGGAAATCACGTGGGCCCCACGGGGAAATCACGTGGGCCACACCCGGAAATCACGTGGGCCCCACCCGGAAATCACGTGGGCCCCACCCGGAAATCACGTGGGCCCCACCCGGAAATCACGTGGGCCCCACGGGGAAATCACGTGGGCCCCACGGGGAAATCACGTGGGCCCCACCCGGAAATCACGTGGGCCCCACCCGGAAATCACGTGGGCCCCACCCGGAAATCACGTGGGCCCCACCCGGAAATCACGTGGGCCCCACCCGGAAATCACGTGGGCCCCACCCGGAAATCACGTGGGCCCCACCCGGAAATCACGTGGGCCCCACCCGGAAATCACGTGGGCCCCACCCGGAAATCACGTGGGCCCCACCCGGAAATCACGTGGGCCCCACCCGGAAATCACGTGGGGCCCACCCGGAAATCACGTGGGCCCCACGGGGAAATCACGTGGGCCCCACCCGGAAATCACGTGGGCCCCACCCGGAAATCACGTGGGCCCCACCCGGAAATCACGTGGGCCCCACCCGGAAATCACGTGGGCCCCACCCGGAAATCACGTGGGCCCCACCCGGAAATCACGTGGGCCCCACCCGGAAATCACGTGGGCCCTACCCGGAAATCACGTGGGCCCCCAGGGGAAATCACGTGGGCCCCACCCGGAAATCACGTGGGCCCCACCCGGAAATCACGTGGGCCCCACCCGGAAATCACGTGGGCCCTACCCGGAAATCACGTGGGCCCCCAGGGGAAATCACGTGGGCCCCACCCGGAAATCACGTGGGCCCCACCCGGAAATCACGTGGGCCCCACCCGGAAATCACGTGGGCCCCACCCGGAAATCACGTGGGCCCCACCCGGAAATCACGTGGGCCCCACCCGGAAATCACGTGGGCCCCACCCGGAAATCACGTGAGCCCCACCCGGAAATCACGTGGGCCCCACCCGGAAATCACGTGGGCCCCACCCGGAAATCACGTGGGCCCCACCCGGAAATCACGTGGGCCCCACGGGGAAATCACGTGGGCCCCACCCGGAAATCACGTGGGCCCCACCCGGAAATCACGTGGGCCCCACCCGGAAATCACGTGGGCCCCACCCGGAAATCACGTGGGCCCCACCCGGAAATCACGTGGGCCCCACCCGGAAATCACGTGGGCCCCCAGGGGAAATCACGTGGGCTCCACCCGGAAATCACGTGGGCCCCACCCGGAAATCACGTGGGCCCCACCCGGAAATCACGTGGGCCCGACGGGGAAATCACGTGGGCCCCACCCGGAAATCACGTGGGCCCCACCCGGAAATCACGTGGGCCCCACCCGGAAATCACGTGGGCCCCACCCGGAAATCACGTGGGCCCCACCCGGAAATCACGTGGGCCCCACCCGGAAATCACGTGGGCCCCACCCGGAAATCACGTGGGCCCCACCCGGAAATCACGTGGGCCCCACCCGGAAATCACGTGGGCCCCACCCGGAAATCACGTGGGCCCCACCCGGAAATCACGTGGGCCCCCAGGGGAAATCACTTGGGCCCCACCCGGAAATCACGTGGGCCCCACCCGGAAATCACGTGGGCCCCACCCGGAAATCACGTGGGGCCCACGGGGAAATCACGTGGGCCCCACCCGGAAATCACGTGGGCCCCACGGGGAAATCACGTGGGTCCCACCCGGAAATCACGTGGGCCCCACCCGGAAATCACGTGGGCCCCACCCGGAAATCACGTGGGCCCCACCCGGAAATCACGTGGGCCCCACCCGGAAATCACGTGGGCCCCACGGGGAAATCACGTGGGCCCCACCCGGAAATCACGTGGGCCCCACCCGGAAATCACGTGGGCCCCACCCGGAAATCACGTGGGCCCCACCCGGAAATCACGTGGGCCCCACCCGGAAATCACGTGGGCCCCACCCGGAAATCACGTGGGCCCCACCCGGAAATCACGTGGGCCCCACCCGGAAATCACGTGGGCCCCACCCGGAAATCACGTGGGCCCCCAGGGGAAATCACGTGGGCCCCACCCGGAAATCACGTGGGCCCCACCCGGAAATCACGTGGGCCCCACCCGGAAATCACGTGGGCCCCACGGGGAAATCACGTGGGCCCCACCCGGAAATCACGTGGGCCCCACCCGGAAATCACGTGGGCCCCCAGGGGAAATCACGTGGGCCCCACCCGGAAATCACGTGGGCCCCACCCGGAAATCACGTGGGCCCCACCCGGAAATCACGTGGGCCCCACCCGGAAATCACGTGGGCCCCACCCGGAAATCACGTGGGCCCCACCCGGAAATCACGTGGGCCCCACCCGGAAATCACGTGGGCCCCACCCGGAAATCACGTGGGCCCCACCCGGAAATCACGTGGGCCCCACCCGGAAATCACGTGGGCCCCACCCGGAAATCACGTGGGCCCCACCCGGAAATCACGTGGGCCCCACCCGGAAATCACGTGGGCCCCACCCGGAAATCACGTGGGCCCCACCCGGAAATCACGTGGGCCCCACCCGGAAATCACGTGGGCCCCACCCGGAAATCACGTGGGGCCCACCCGGAAATCACGTGGGCCCCACGGGGAAATCACGTGGGCCCCACCCGGAAATCACGTGGGCCCCACCCGGAAATCACGTGGGCCCCACCCGGAAATCACGTGGGCCCCACCCGGAAATCACGTGGGCCCCACCCGGAAATCACGTGGGCCCCACCCGGAAATCACGTGGGCCCCACCCGGAAATCACGTGGGCCCCACCCGGAAATCACGTGGGCCCTACCCGGAAATCACGTGGGCCCCCAGGGGAAATCACGTGGGCCCCACCCGGAAATCACGTGGGCCCCACCCGGAAATCACGTGGGCCCCACCCGGAAATCACGTGGGCCCCACCCGGAAATCACGTGGGCCCCACCCGGAAATCACGTGGGCCCCACCCGGAAATCACGTGGGCCCCACCCGGAAATCACGTGAGCCCCACCCGGAAATCACGTGGGCCCCACGGGGAAATCACGTGGGCCCCACCCGGAAATCACGTGGGCCCCACCTGGAAATCACGTGGGCCCCACGGGGAAATCACGTGGGCCCCACCCGGAAATCACGTGGGCCCCACCCGGAAATCACGTGGGCCCCACCCGGAAATCACGTGGGCCCCACCCGGAAATCACGTGGGCCCCACCCGGAAATCACGTGGGCCCCACCCGGAAATCACGTGGGCCCCACCCGGAAATCACGTGGGCCCCACCCGGAAATCACGTGGGCCCCACCCGGAAATCACGTGGGCCCCACACGGAAATCACGTGGGCCCCACACGGAAATCACGTGGGCCCCACCCGGAAATCACGTGGGCCCCACGGGGAAATCACGTGGGCCCCACGCGGAAATCACGTGGGCCCCACGGGGAAATCACGTGGGCCCCACCCGGAAATCATGTGGGCCCCACGGGGAAATCACGTGGGCCCCACCCGGAAATCACGTGGGCCCCACCCGGAAATCACGTGGGCCCCACCCGGAAATCACGTGGGCCCCACCCGGAAATCACGTGGGCCCCACGGGGAAATCACGTGGGCCCCACCCGGAAATCACGTGGGTCCCACCCGGAAATCACGTGGGCCCCACCCGGAAATCACGTGGGCCCCACCCGGAAATCACGTGGGCCCAACCCGGAAATCACGTGGGCCCCACCTGGAAATCACGTGGGCCCCACCCGGAAATCACGTGGGCCCCCAGGGGAAATCACGTGGGCCCCACCCTGAAATCACGTGGGCCCCACCCGGAAATCACGTGGGCCCCACCCGGAAATAACGTGGGCCCCACCCGGAAATCACGTGGGCCCCACCCAGAAATCACGTGGGCCCCACCCGGAAATCACGTGGGCCCCACCCGGAAATCAAGTGGGCCCCACCCAGAAATCACGTGGGCCCCACCCGGAAATCACGTGGGCCCCCAGGGGAAATCATGTGGGCCCCACCCGGAAATCACGTGGGCCCCACCCGGAAATCACGTGGGCCCCACCCGGAAATCACTTGGGCCCCACCCGGAAATCACGTGGGCCCCACCCGGAAATCACGTGGGCCCCATCCGGAAATCACGTGGGCCCCACGGGGAAATCACGTGGGCCCCACCCGGAAATCACGTGGGGCCCACCCGGAAATCACGTGGGCCCCACCCGGAAATCACGTGGGCCCCACCCGGAAATCACGTGGGCCCCACCCGGAAATCACGTGGGCCCCCAGGGGAAATCACGTGGGCCCCACCCGGAAATCACGTGGGCCCCACCCGGAAATCACGTGGGCCCCCAGGGGAAATCACGTGGGCCCCACCCGGATATCACGTGGGCCCCACCCGGAAATCACGTGGGCCCCACCCGGAAATAACGTGGGCCCCACGGGGAAATCACGTGGGCCCCACCCGGAAATCACGTGGGCCCCACCCGGAAATCACGTGGGCCCCCAGGGGAAATCACGTGGGCCCCACCCGGAAATCACGTGGGCCCCACCCGGAAATCACGTGGGCCCCACCCGGAAATCACGTGGGCCCCACCCGGAAATCACGTGGGCCCCACCCGGAAATCACGTGGGCCCCACCCGGAAATCACGTGGGCCCCACCCGGAAATCACGTGGGCCCCACCCGGAAATCACGTGGGCCCCACCCTGAAATCACGTGGGCCCCACCCTGAAATCACGTGGGCCCCACCCGGAAATCACGTGGGCCCCACCCGGAAATCACGTGGGCCCCACCCGGAAATCACGTGGGCCCCACCCGGAAATCACGTGGGCCCCACCCGGAAATCACGTGGGCCCCACCCGGAAATCACGTGGGCCCCACCCGGAAATCACGTGGGCCCCCAGGTGAAATCACGTGGGCCCCACAAGGAAATCACGTGGGCCCCACCCTGAAATCACGTGGGCCCCACCCGGAAATCACGTGGGCCCCACCCGGAAATCACGTGGGCCCCACCCGGAAATCACGTGTGCCCCACGGGGAAATCACGTGGGCCCCACCCGGAAATCACGTGGGCCCCACCCGGAAATCACGTGGGCCCCACCCGGAAATCACGTGGGCCCCACCCGGAAATCACGTGGGCCCCACCCGGAAATCACGTGGCCCCCACGGGGAAATCACGTGGGCCCCACCCGGAAATCACGTGGGCCCCACCCGGAAATCACGTGGGCCCCACCAGGAAATCACGTGGGCCCCACCCGGAAATCACGTGGGCCCCACGGGGAAATCACGTGGGCCCCACCCGGAAATCACGTGGGCCCCACCCGGAAATCACGTGAGCCCCACCCGGAAATCACGTGGGCCCCACCCGGAAATCACGTGGGCCCCACCCGGAAATCACGAGGGCCCCACCCGGAAATCACGTGGGCCCCCAGGGGAAATCACGTGGGCCCCACCCGGAAATCACGTGGGCCCCACCCGGAAATCACGTGGGCCCCACCCGGAAATCACGTGGGCCCCACCCGGAAATCACGTGGGCCCTACCCGGAAATCACGTGGGCCCCCAGAGGAAATCACGTGGGCCCCACCCGGAAATCACGTGGGCCCCACCCGGAAATCACGTGGGCCCCACCCGGAAATCACGTGGGCCCCACCCGGAAATCACGTGGGCCCCACCCGGAAATCACGTGGGCCCCACCCGGAAATCACGTGGGCCCCACGGGGAAATCACGTGGGCCCCACCCGGAAATCACGTGGGCCCCACCCGGAAATCACGTGGGCCCCACCCGGAAATCACGTGGGCCCCACCCGGAAATCACGTGGGCCCCACCCGGAAATCACGTGGGCCCCACCCGGAAATCACGTGGGCCCCACCCGGAAATCACGTGGGCCCCACCCGGAAATCACGTGGGCCCCACCCGGAAATCATGTGGGCCCCACCCGGAAATCACGTGGGCCCCACCCGGAAATCACGTGGGGCCCACCCGGAAATCACGTGGGCCCCACGGGGAAATCACGTGGGCCCCACCCGGAAATCACGTGGGCCCCACCCGGAAATCACGTGGGCCCCACACGGAAATCACGTGGGCCCCACCCGGAAATCACGTGGGCCCCACCCTGAAATCACGTGGGCCCCACCCGGAAATCACGTGGGCCCCACCCGGAAATCACGTGGGCCCCACCCGGAAATCACGTGGGCCCCACCCGGAAATCACGTGGGCCCCACCCGGAAATCACGTGGGCCCCACCCGGAAATCACGTGGGCCCCACCCGGAAATCACGTGGGCCCCACCCGGAAATAACGTGGGCCCCACCCGGAAATCACGTGGGCCCCCAGGGGAAATCACGTGGGCCCCACAAGGAAATCACGTGGGCCCCACCCGGAAATCACGTGGGCCCCACCCGGAAATCACGTGGGCCCCACCCGGAAATCACGTGGGCCCCACGGGGAAATCACGTGGGCCCCACCCGGAAATCACGTTGGCCCCACCCGGAAATCACGTGGGCCCCACCCGGAAATCACGTGGGCCCCACCCGGAAATCACGTGGGCCCCACCCGGAAATCACGTGGGCCCCACCCGGAAATCACGTGGGCCCCACCCGGAAATCACGTGGGCCCCACCCGGAAATCACGTGGGCCCCACCCGGAAATCACGTGGGCCCCACCCGGAAATCACGTGGGCCCCACCCGGAAATCACGTGGGCCCCACCCGGAAATCACGTGGGCCCCACGGGGAAATCACGCGGGCCCCACCCGGAAATCACGTGGGCACCACGGGGAAATCACGTGGGCCCCACCCGGAAATCACGTGGGCACCACGGGGAAATCACGTGGGCCCCACCCGGAAATCACGTGGGCCCCACCCGGAAATCACGTGGGCCCCACCCGGAAATCACGTGGGGCCCACCCGGAAATCACGTGGGCCCCACCCGGAAATCACGTGGGCCCCACGGGGAAATCACGTGGGCCCCACCCGGAAATCACGTGGGCACCACCCGGAAATCACGTGGGCCCCACACGGAAATCACGTGGGCCCCACCCGGAAATCACGTGGGCCCCACACGGAAATCACGTGGGCCCCACCCGGAAATCACGTGGGCCCCTCCCGGAAATCACGTGGGCCCCACCCGGAAATCACGTGGGCCCCACCCGGAAATCACGTGGGCCCCACGGGGAAATCACGTGGGCCCCACGGGGAAATCACGTGGGCCCCACCCGGAAATCACGTGGGCCCCACCCGGAAGTCACGTGGGCCCCACCCGGAAATCACGTGGGCCCCACCCGGAAATCACGTGGGCCCCACCCGGAAATCACGTGGGCCCCACCCGGAAATCACGTGGGCCCCACCCGGAAATCACGTGGGCCCCACCCGGAAATCACGTGGGCCCCACCGGAAATCACGTGGGCCCCCAGGTGAAATCACGTGGGCCCCACAAGGAAATCACGTGGGCCCCACCCTGAAATCACGTGGGCCCCACCCGGAAATCACGTGGGCCCCACCCGGAAATCACGTGGGCCCCACCCGGAAATCACGTGTGCCCCACGGGGAAATCACGTGGGCCCCACCCGGAAATCACGTGGGCCCCACCCGGAAATCACGTGGGCCCCACCCGGAAATCACGTGGGCCCCACCCGGAAATCACGTGGGCCCCACCCGGAAATCACGTGGGCCCCACCCGGAAATCACGTGGCCCCCACGGGGAAATCACGTGGGCCCCACCCGGAAATCACGTGGGCCCCACCCGGAAATCACGTGGGCCCCACCCGGAAATCACGTGGGCCCCACCCGGAAATCACGTGGGCCCCACGGGGAAATCACGTGGGCCCCACGGGGAAATCACGTGGGCCCCACCCGGAAATCACGTGGGCCCTACCCGGAAATCACGTGAGCCCCACCCGGAAATCACATGGGCCCCACCCGGAAATCACGTGGGCCCCACCCGGAAATCACGTGGGCCCCACCCGGAAATCACGTGGGCCCCCAGGGGAAATCACGTGGGCCCCACCCGGAAATCACGTGGGCCCCACCCGGAAATCACGTGGGCCCCACCCGGAAATCACGTGGGCCCCACCCGGAAATCACGTGGGCCCCACACGGAAATCACGTGGGCCCCACCCGGAAATCACGTGGGCCCCACCCTGAAATCACGTGGGCCCCACCCGGAAATCACGTGGGCCCCACCCGGAAATCACGTGGGCCCCACCCGGAAATCACGTGGGCCCCACCCGGAAATCACGTGGGCCCCACCCGGAAATCACGTGGGCCCCACCCGGAAATAACGTGGGCCCCACCCGGAAATCACGTGGGCCCCCAGGGGAAATCACGTGGGCCCCACAAGGAAATCACGTGGGCCCCACCCGGAAATCACGTGGGCCCCACCCGGAAATCACGTGGGCCCCACCCGGAAATCACGTGGGCCCCACGGGGAAATCACGTGGGCCCCACCCGGAAATCACGTGGGCCCCACCCGGAAATCACGTGGGCCCCACCCGGAAATCACGTGGGCCCCACCCGGAAATCACGTGGGCCCCAACCGGAAATCACGTGGGCCCCACCCGGAAATCACGTGGGCCCCACCCGGAAATCACGTGGGCCCCACCCGGAAATCACGTGGGCCCCACCCGGAAATCACGTGGGCCCCAAGGGGAAATCACGTGGGCCCCACCCGGAAATCACGTGGGCCCCACCCGGAAATCACGTGGGCCCCACCCGGAAATCACGTGGGCCCCACCCGGAAATCACGTGGGCCCCACCCGGAAATCACGTGGGCCCCACCCGGAAATCACGTGGGCCCCACCCGGAAATCACGTGGGCCCCACGGGGAAATCACGCGGGCCCCACCCGGAAATCACGTGGGCACCACGGGGAAATCACGTGGGCCCCACCCGGAAATCACGTGGGCACCACGGGGAAATCACGTGGGCCCCACCCGGAAATCACGTGGGCCCCACCCGGAAATCACGTGGGCCCCACCCGGAAATCACGTGGGGCCCACCCGGAAATCACGTGGGCCCCACCCGGAAATCACGTGGGCCCCACGGGGAAATCACGTGGGCCCCACCCGGAAATCACGTGGGCACCACCCGGAAATCACGTGGGCCCCACACGGAAATCACGTGGGCCCCACCCGGAAATCACGTGGGCCCCACACGGAAATCACGTGGGCCCCACCCGGAAATCACGTGGGCCCCTCCCGGAAATCACGTGGGCCCCACCCGGAAATCACGTGGGCCCCACCCGGAAATCACGTGGGCCCCACGGGGAAATCACGTGGGCCCCACCCGGAAATCACGTGGGCCCCACCCGGAAATCACGTGGGCCCCACCCGGAAGTCACGTGGGCCCCACCCGGAAATCACGTGGGCCCCACCCGGAAATCACGTGGGCCCCACCCGGAAATCACGTGGGCCCCACCCGGAAATCACGTGGGCCCCACCCGGAAATCACGTGGGCCCCACCCGGAAATCACGTGGGCCCCACCCGGAAATCACGTGGGCCCCCAGGTGAAATCACGTGGGCCCCACAAGGAAATCACGTGGGCCCCACCCTGAAATCACGTGGGCCCCACCCGGAAATCACGTGGGCCCCACCCGGAAATCACGTGGGCCCCACCCGGAAATCACGTGTGCCCCACGGGGAAATCACGTGGGCCCCACCCGGAAATCACGTGGGCCCCACCCGGAAATCACGTGGGCCCCACCCGGAAATCACGTGGGCCCCACCCGGAAATCACGTGGGCCCCACCCGGAAATCACGTGGGCCCCACCCGGAAATCACGTGGCCCCCACGGGGAAATCACGTGGGCCCCACCCGGAAATCACGTGGGCCCCACCCGGAAATCACGTGGGCCCCACCCGGAAATCACGTGGGCCCCACCCGGAAATCACGTGGGCCCCACGGGGAAATCACGTGGGCCCCACGGGGAAATCACGTGGGCCCCACCCGGAAATCACGTGGGCCCCACCCGGAAATCACGTGAGCCCCACCCGGAAATCACATGGGCCCCACCCGGAAATCACGTGGGCCCCACCCGGAAATCACGTGGGCCCCACCCGGAAATCACGTGGGCCCCCAGGGGAAATCACGTGGGCCCCACCCGGAAATCACGTGGGCCCCACCCGGAAATCACGTGGGCCCCACCCGGAAATCACGTGGGCCCCACCCGGAAATCACGTGGGCCCCACCCGGAAATCACGTGGGCCCCACCCGGAAATCACGTGGGCCCCACCCGGAAATCACGTGGGCCCCACCCGGAAATCACGTGGGCCCCACCCGGAAATCACGTGGGCCCCACGGGGAAATCACGTGGGCCCCACCCGGAAATCACGTGGGCCCCACCCGGAAATCACGTGGGCCCCACCCGGAAATCACGTGGGCCCCACCCGGAAATCACGTGGGCCCCACCCGGAAATCACGAGGGCCCCACCCGGAAATTACGTGGGCCCCACCCGGAAATCACGTGGGCCCTACCCGGAAATCACGTGGGCCCCCAGAGGAAATCACGTGGGCCCCACCCGGAAATCACGTGGGCCCCCAGGGGAAATCACGTGGGCCCCACCCGGAAATCACGTGGGCCCCACCCGGAAATCACGTGGGCCCCACCCGGAAATCACGTGGGCCCCACGGGGAAATCACGTGGGCCCCACCCGGAAATCACGTGGGCCCCACCCGGAAATCACGTGGGCCCCACCCGGAAATCACGTGGGCCCCACCCGGAAATCACGTGGGCCCCACCCGGAAATCACGTGGGCCCCACCCGGAAATCACGTGGGCCCCACCCGGAAATCACGTGGGCCCCACCCGGAAATCACGTGGGCCCCACCCGGAAATCACGTGGGCCCCACCCGGAAATCACGTGGGCCCCACCCGGAAATCACGTGGGGCCCACCCGGAAATCACGTGGGCCCCACGGGGAAATCACGTGGGCCCCACCCGGAAATCACGTGGGCCCCACCCGGAAATCACGTGGGCCCCACACGGAAATCACGTGGGCCCCACCCGGAAATCACGTGGGCCCCACCCTGAAATCACGTGGGCCCCACCCGGAAATCACGTGGGCCCCACCCGGAAATCACGTGGGCCCCACCCGGAAATCACGTGGGCCCCACCCGGAAATCACGTGGGCCCCACCCGGAAATCACGTGGGCCCCACCCGGAAATAACGTGGGCCCCACCCGGAAATCACGTGGGCCCCCAGGGGAAATCACGTGGGCCCCACAAGGAAATCACGTGGGCCCCACCCGGAAATCACGTGGGCCCCACCCGGAAATCACGTGGGCCCCACCCGGAAATCACGTGGGCCCCACGGGGAAATCACGTGGGCCCCACCCGGAAATCACGTGGGCCCCACCCGGAAATCACGTGGGCCCCACCCGGAAATCACGTGGGCCCCACCCGGAAATCACGTGGGCCCCACCCGGAAATCACGTGGGCCCCACCCGGAAATCACGTGGGCCCCACCCGGAAATCACGTGGGCCCCACCCGGAAATCACGTGGGCCCCACCCGGAAATCACGTGGGCCCCACCCGGAAATCACGTGGGCCCCACCCGGAAATCACGTGGGCCCCAAGGGGAAATCACGTGGGCCCCACCCGGAAATCACGTGGGCCCCACCCGGAAATCACGTGGGCCCCACCCGGAAATCACGTGGGCCCCACCCGGAAATCACGTGGGCCCCACCCGGAAATCACGTGGGCCCCACGGGGAAATCACGCGGGCCCCACCCGGAAATCACGTGGGCACCACGGGGAAATCACGTGGGCCCCACCCGGAAATCACGTGGGCACCACGGGGAAATCACGTGGGCCCCACCCGGAAATCACGTGGGCCCCACCCGGAAATCACGTGGGCCCCACCCGGAAATCACGTGGGGCCCACCCGGAAATCACGTGGGCCCCACCCGGAAATCACGTGGGCCCCACGGGGAAATCACGTGGGCCCCACCCGGAAATCACGTGGGCACCACCCGGAAATCACGTGGGCCCCACACGGAAATCACGTGGGCCCCACCCGGAAATCACGTGGGCCCCACACGGAAATCACGTGGGCCCCACGGGGAAATCACGTGGGCCCCACCCGGAAATCACGTGGCCCCACCCGGAAATCACGTGGGCCCCACCCTGAAATCACGTGGGCCCCACCCGGAAATCACGTGGGCCCCACCCGGAAATCACGTGGGCCCCACCCGGAAATCACGTGGGCCCCACCCGGAAATCACGTGGGCCCCACTCGGAAATCACGTGGGCCCCACCCGGAAATCACGTGGGCCCCCAGGGGAAATCACGTGGGCCCCACCCGGAAATCACGTGGGCCCCACCCGGAAATCACGTGGGACCCCAGGGGAAATCACGTGGGCCCCACCCGGAAATCACGTGGGCCCCACCCGGAAATCACGTGGGCCCCACCCGGAAATCACGTGGGCCCCACCCGGAAATCACGTGGGCCCCACCCGGAAATCACGTGGGCCCCACGGGGAAATCACGTGGGCCCCACCCGGAAATCACGTGGGCCCCACCCGGAAATCACGTGGGCCCCACCCGGAAATCACGTGGGCCCCACCCGGAAATCACGTGGGCCCCACCCGGAAAGCACGTGGGGCCCACCCGGAAATCACGTGGGCCCCACCCGGAAATCACGTTGGCCCCACCCGGAAATCACGTGGGCCCCACCCGGAAATCACGTGGGCCCCACCCGGAAATCACGTGGGCCCCACCCTGAAATCACGTGGGCCCCACCCGGAAATCACGTGGGCCCCACCCGGAAATCACGTGGGCCCCACCCGGAAATCAGGTGGGCCCCACCCGGAAATCACGTGGGCCCCACTCGGAAATCACGTGGGCCCCACCCGGAAATCACGTGGGCCCCCAGGGGAAATCACGTGGGCCCCACCCGGAAATCACGTGGGCCCCACCCGGAAATCACGTGGGCCCCACCCGGAAATCACTGGGCCCCACCCGGAAATCACGTGGGCCCCACCCTGAAATCACGTGGGCCCCACCCGGAAATCACGTGGGCCCCACCCTGAAATCACGTGGGCCCCACCCGGAAATCACGTGGGCCCCACCCGGAAATCACGTGGGCCCCACCCGGAAATCACGTGGGCCCCACCCGGAAATCACGTGGGCCCCACTCGGAAATCACGTGGGCCCCACCCGGAAATCACGTGGGCCCCCAGGGGAAATCACGTGGGCCCCACCCGGAAATCACGTGGGCCCCACCCGGAAATCACGTGGGCCCCACCCGGAAATCACGTGGGCCCCACCCGGAAATCACGTGGGCCCCACCCGGAAATCACGTGGGCCCCACCCGGAAATCACGTGGGCCCCACGGGGAAATCACGTGGGCCCCACCCGGAAATCACGTGGGGCCCACCCGGAAATCACGTGGGCCCCACGGGGAAATCACGTGGGCCCCACCCGGAAATCACGTGGGCCCCACCCGGAAATCACGTGGGCCCCACCCGGAAATCACGTGGGCCCCACCCGGAAATCACGTGGGCCCCACCCGGAAATCACGTGGGCCCCACCCGGAAATCACGTGGGCCCCACCCGGAAATCACGTGGGCCCCACCCGGAAATCACGTGGGCCCCCAGGGGAAATCACGTGGGCCCCACCCGGAAATCACGTGGGCCCCACCCGGAAATCACGTGGGCCCGACGGGGAAATCACGTGGGCCCCACCCGGAAATCACGTGGGCCCCCAGGGGAAATCACTTGGGCCCCACCCGGAAATCACGTGGGCCCCACCCGGAAATCACGTGGGCCCCACCCGGAAATCACGTGGGCCCCACGGGGAAATCACGTGGGCCCCACCCGGAAATCACGTGGGCCCCACCCGGAAATCACGTGGGCCCCACGGGGAAATCACGTGGGCCCCACCCGGAAATCACGTGGGCCCCACCCGGATATCACGTGGGCCCCACCCGGAAATCACGTGGGCCCCACCCGGAAATCACGTGGGCCCCACGGGGAAATCACGTGGGTCCCACCCGGAAATCACGTGGGCCCCACCCGTAAATCACGTGGGCCCCACCCGTAAATCACGTGGGCCCCACCCGGAAATCACGTGGGCCCCACCCGGAAATCACGTGGGCCCCACCCGGAAATCACGTGGGCCCCACGGGGAAATCACGTGGGCCCCACCTGGAAATCACGTGGGCCCCACCCGGAAATCACGTGGGCCCCACCCGGAAATCACGTGGGCCCCACCCGGAAATCACGTGGGCCCCACCCGGAAATCACGTGGGCCCCCAGGGGAAATCACGTGGGCCCCACCCGGAAATCACGTGGGCCCCACCCGGAAATCACGTGGGCCCCACCCGGAAATCACGTGGGCCCCACCCGGAAATCACGTGGGCCCCACCCGGAAATCACGTGGGCCCCACCCGGAAATCACGTGGGCCCCACCCGGAAATCACGTGGGCCCCACCCGGAAATCACGTGGGCCCCACCCGGAAATCACGTGGGCCCCACCCGGAAATCACGTGGGCCCCACCCGGAAATCACGTGGGCCCCACCCGGAAATCACGTGGACCCCACCCGGAAATCACGTGGGCCCCACCCGGAAATCACGTGGGGCCCACCCGGAAATCACGTGGGCCCCACGGGGAAATCACGTGGGCCCCACCCGGAAATCACGTGGGCCCCACCCGGAAATCACGTGGGCCCCACCCGGAAATCACGTGGGCCCCACCCGGAAATCACGTGGGCCCCACCCTGAAATCACGTGGTCCCCACCCGGAAATCACGTGGGCCCCACCCGGAAATCACGTGGGCCCCACCCGGAAATCACGTGGGCCCCACCCGGAAATCACGTGGGCCCCACCCGGAAATCACGTGGTCCCCACCCGGAAATCACGTGGGCCCCACCCGGAAATCACGTGGGCCCCACCCGGAAATCACGTGGGCCCCATCCGGAAATCACGTGGGCCCCACGGGGAAATCACGTGGGCCCCACCCGGAAATCACGTGGGGCCCACCCGGAAATCACGTGGGCCCCACGGGGAAATCACGTGGGCCCCACCCGGAAATCACGTGGGCCCCACCCGGAAATCACGTGGGCCCCACCCGGAAATCACGTGGGCCCCACCCGGAAATCACGTGGGCCCCACCCGGAAATCACGTGGGCCCCACCCGGAAATCACGTGGGCCCCATCCGGAAATCACGTGGGCCCCACGGGGAAATCACGTGGGCCCCACCCGGAAATCACGTGGGGCCCACCCGGAAATCACGTGGGCCCCACGGGGAAATCACGTGGGCCCCACCCGGAAATCACGTGGGCCCCACCCGGAAATCACGTGGGCCCCACCCGGAAATCACGTGGGCCCCACCCGGAAATCACGTGGGCCCCACCCGGAAATCACGTGGGCCCCACCCGGAAATCACGTGGGCCCCACCCGGAAATCACGTGGGCCCCACGGGGAAATCACGTGGGCCCCACCCGGAAATCACGTGGGCCCCACCCGGAAATCACGTGGGCCCCACCCGGAAATCACGTGGGCCCCACCCGGAAATCACGTGGGCCCCACCCGGAAATCACGTGGGCCCCACCCGGAAATCACGTGGGCCCCACCCGGAAATCACGTGGGCCCCACCCGGAAATCACGTGGGCCCCCAGGGGAAATCACGTGGGCCCCACAAGAAAATCACGTGGGCCCCACCCGGAAATCACGTGGGCCCCACCCGGAAATCACGTGGGCCCCACCCGGAAATCACGTGGGCCCCACGGGGAAATCACGTGGGCCCCACGGGGAAATCACGTGGGCCACACCCGGAAATCACGTGGGCCCCACCCGGAAATCACGTGGGCCCCACCCGGAAATCACGTGGGCCCCACCCGGAAATCACGTGGGCCCCACGGGGAAATCACGTGGGCCCCACGGGGAAATCACGTGGGCCCCACCCGGAAATCACGTGGGCCCCACCCGGAAATCACGTGGGCCCCACCCGGAAATCACGTGGGCCCCACCCGGAAATCACGTGGGCCCCACCCGGAAATCACGTGGGCCCCACCCGGAAATCACGTGGGCCCCACCCGGAAATCACGTGGGCCCCACCCGGAAATCACGTGGGCCCCACCCGGAAATCACGTGGGCCCCACCCGGAAATCACGTGGGGCCCACCCGGAAATCACGTGGGCCCCACGGGGAAATCACGTGGGCCCCACCCGGAAATCACGTGGGCCCCACCCGGAAATCACGTGGGCCCCACCCGGAAATCACGTGGGCCCCACCCGGAAATCACGTGGGCCCCACCCGGAAATCACGTGGGCCCCACCCGGAAATCACGTGGGCCCCACCCGGAAATCACGTGGGCCCTACCCGGAAATCACGTGGGCCCCCAGGGGAAATCACGTGGGCCCCACCCGGAAATCACGTGGGCCCCACCCGGAAATCACGTGGGCCCCACCCGGAAATCACGTGGGCCCTACCCGGAAATCACGTGGGCCCCCAGGGGAAATCACGTGGGCCCCACCCGGAAATCACGTGGGCCCCACCCGGAAATCACGTGGGCCCCACCCGGAAATCACGTGGGCCCCACCCGGAAATCACGTGGGCCCCACCCGGAAATCACGTGGGCCCCACCCGGAAATCACGTGGGCCCCACCCGGAAATCACGTGGGCCCCACGGGGAAATCACGTGGGCCCCACCCGGAAATCACGTGGGCCCCACCCGGAAATCACTTGGGCCCCACCCGGAAATCACGTGGGCCCCACCCGGAAATCACGTGGGCCCCACCCGGAAATCACGTGGGCCCCACCCGGAAATCACGTGGGCCCCACCCGGAAATCACGTGGGCCCCCAGGGGAAATCACGTGGGCTCCACCCGGAAATCACGTGGGCCCCACCCGGAAATCACGTGGGCCCCACCCGGAAATCACGTGGGCCCGACGGGGAAATCACGTGGGCCCCACCCGGAAATCACGTGGGCCCCACCCGGAAATCACGTGGGCCCCACCCGGAAATCACGTGGGCCCCACCCGGAAATCACGTGGGCCCCACCCGGAAATCACGTGGGCCCCACCCGGAAATCACGTGGGCCCCACCCGGAAATCACGTGGGCCCCACCCGGAAATCACGTGGGCCCCACCCGGAAATCACGTGGGCCCCACCCGGAAATCACGTGGGCCCCACCCGGAAATCACGTGGGCCCCAAGGGGAAATCACTTGGGCCCCACCCGGAAATCACGTGGGCCCCACCCGGAAATCACGTGGGCCCCACCCGGAAATCACGTGGGCCCCACGGGGAAATCACGTGGGCCCCACCCGGAAATCACGTGGGCCCCACGGGGAAATCACGTGGGTCCCACCCGGAAATCACGTGGGCCCCACCCGGAAATCACGTGGGCCCCACCCGGAAATCACGTGGGCCCCACCCGGAAATCACGTGGGCCCCACCCGGAAATCACGTGGGCCCCACGGGGAAATCACGTGGGCCCCACCCGGAAATCACGTGGGCCCCACCCGGAAATCACGTGGGCCCCACCCGGAAATCACGTGGGCCCCACCCGGAAATCACGTGGGCCCCACCCGGAAATCACGTGGGCCCCACCCGGAAATCACGTGGGCCCCACCCGGAAATCACGTGGGCCCCACCCGGAAATCACGTGGGCCCCACCCGGAAATCACGTGGGCCCCCAGGGGAAATCACGTGGGCCCCACCCGGAAATCACGTGGGCCCCACCCGGAAATCACGTGGGCCCCACCCGGAAATCACGTGGGCCCCACGGGGAAATCACGTGGGCCCCACCCGGAAATCACGTGGGCCCCACCCGGAAATCACGTGGGCCCCCAGGGGAAATCACGTGGGCCCCACCCGGAAATCACGTGGGCCCCACCCGGAAATCACGTGGGCCCCACCCGGAAATCACGTGGGCCCCACCCGGAAATCACGTGGGCCCCACCCGGAAATCACGTGGGCCCCACCCGGAAATCACGTGGGCCCCACCCGGAAATCACGTGGGCCCCACCCGGAAATCACGTGGGCCCCACCCGGAAATCACGTGGGCCCCACCCGGAAATCACGTGGGCCCCACCCGGAAATCACGTGGGCCCCACCCGGAAATCACGTGGGCCCCACCCGGAAATCACGTGGGCCCCACCCGGAAATCACGTGGGACCCACCCAGAAATCACGTGGGCCCCACCCGGAAATCACGTGGGCCCCACCCGGAAATCACGTGGGCCCCACCCGGAAATCACGTGGGGCCCACCCGGAAATCACGTGGGCCCCACGGGGAAATCACGTGGGCCCCACCCGGAAATCACGTGGGCCCCACCCGGAAATCACGTGGGCCCCACCCGGAAATCACGTGGGCCCCACCCGGAAATCACGTGGGCCCCACCCGGAAATCACGTGGGCCCCACCCGGAAATCACGTGGGCCCCACCCGGAAATCACGTGGGCCCCACCCGGAAATATCGTGGGCCCTACCCGGAAATCACGTGGGCCCCCAGGGGAAATCACGTGGGCCCCACCCGGAAATCACGTGGGCCCCACCCGGAAATCACGTGGGCCCCACCCGGAAATCACGTGGGCCCCACCCGGAAATCACGTGGGCCCCACCCGGAAATCACGTGGGCCCCACCCGGAAATCACGTGGGCCCCACCCGGAAATCACGTGGGCCCCACCCGGAAATCACGTGGGCCCCACCCGGAAATCACGTGGGCCCCACCCGGAAATCACGTGGGCCCCACCCGGAAATCACGTGGGCCCCACCCGGAAATCACGTGGGCCCCACCCGGAAATCACGTGGGCCCCACCCGGAAATCACGTGGGCCCCACGCGGAAATCACGTGGGCCCCACCCGGAAATCACGTGGGCCCCACGCGGAAATCACGTGGGCCCCACGCGGAAATCACGTGGGCCCCACGGGGAAATCACGTGGGCCCCACCCGGAAATCACGTGGGCCCCACGGGAAATCACGTGGGCCCCACCCGGAAATCACGTGGGCCCCACCCGGAAATCACGTGGGCCCCACCCGGAAATCACGTGGGCCCCACCCGGAAATCACGTGGGCCCCACGGGGAAATCACGTGGGCCCCACCCGGAAATCACGTGGGTCCCACCCGGAAATCACGTGGGCCCCACCCGGAAATCACGTGGGCCCCACCCGGAAATCACGTGGGCCCAACCCGGAAATCACGTGGGCCCCACCTGGAAATCACGTGGGCCCCACCCGGAAATCACGTGGGCCCCCAGGGGAAATCACGTGGGCCCCACCCTGAAATCACGTGGGCCCCACCCGGAAATCACGTGGGCCCCACCCGGAAATAACGTGGGCCCCACCCGGAAATCACGTGGGCCCCACCCAGAAATCACGTGGGCCCCACCCGGAAATCACGTGGGCCCCACCCGGAAATCAAGTGGGCCCCACCCGGAAATCACGTGGGCCCCACCCGGAAATCACGTGGGCCCCCAGGGGAAATCATGTGGGCCCCACCCGGAAATCACGTGGGCCCCACCCGGAAATCACGTGGGCCCCACCCGGAAATCACTTGGGCCCCACCCGGAAATCACGTGGGCCCCACCCGGAAATCACGTGGGCCCCATCCAGAAATCACGTGGGCCCCACGGGGAAATCACGTGGGCCCCACCCGGAAATCACGTGGGGCCCACCCGGAAATCACGTGGGCCCCACCCGGAAATCACGTGGGCCCCACCCGGAAATCACGTGGGCCCCACCCGGAAATCACGTGGGCCCCCAGGGGAAATCACGTGGGCCCCACCCGGAAATCACGTGGGCCCCACCCGGAAATCACGTGGGCCCCCAGGGGAAATCACGTGGGCCCCACCCGGATATCACGTGGGCCCCACCCGGAAATCACGTGGGCCCCACGGGGAAATCACGTGGGCCCCACCCGGAAATCACGTGGGCCCCACGGGGAAATCACGTGGGCCCCACCCGGAAATCACGTGGGCCCCACCCGGAAATCACGTGGGCCCCACCCGGAAATCACGTGGGCCCCACCCGGAAATCACGTGGGCCCCACGGGGAAATCACGTGGGCCCCACCCGGAAATCACGTGGGTCCCACCCGGAAATCACGTGGGCCCCACCCGGAAATCACGTGGGCCCCACCCGGAAATCACGTGGGCCCAACCCGGAAATCACGTGGGCCCCACCTGGAAATCACGTGGGCCCCACCCGGAAATCACGTGGGCCCCCAGGGGAAATCACGTGGGCCCCACCCTGAAATCACGTGGGCCCCACCCGGAAATCACGTGGGCCCCACCCGGAAATAACGTGGGCCCCACCCGGAAATCACGTGGGCCCCACCCAGAAATCACGTGGGCCCCACCCGGAAATCACGTGTGCCCCACCCGGAAATCAAGTGGGCCCCACCCGGAAATCACGTGGGCCCCACCCGGAAATCACGTGGGCCCCCAGGGGAAATCATGTGGGCCCCACCCGGAAATCACGTGGGCCCCACCCGGAAATCACGTGGGCCCCACCCGGAAATCACTTGGGCCCCACCCGGAAATCACGTGGGCCCCACCCGGAAATCACGTGGGCCCCATCCGGAAATCACGTGGGCCCCACGGGGAAATCACGTGGGCCCCACCCGGAAATCACGTGGGGCCCACCCGGAAATCACGTGGGCCCCACCCGGAAATCACGTGGGCCCCACCCGGAAATCACGTGGGCCCCACCCGGAAATCACGTGGGCCCCACCCTGAAATCACGTGGGCCCCACCCGGAAATCACGTGGGCCCCACCCGGAAATCACGTGGGCCCCCAGGGGAAATCACGTGGGCCCCACCCGGATATCACGTGGGCCCCACCCGGAAATCACGTGGGCCCCACCCGGAAATAACGTGGGCCCCACGGGGAAATCACGTGGGCCCCACCCGGAAATCACGTGGGCCCCACCCGGAAATCACGTGGGCCCCCAGGGGAAATCACGTGGGCCCCACCCGGAAATCACGTGGGCCCCACCCGGAAATCACGTGGGCCCCACCCGGAAATCACGTGGGCCCCACCCGGAAATCAAGTGGGCCCCACCCGGAAATCACGTGGGCCCCACCCGGAAATCACGTGGGCCCCACCCGGAAATCACGTGGGCCCCACCCGGAAATCACGTGGGCCCCACCCGGAAATCACGTGGGCCCCACCCGGAAATCACGTGGGCCCCACCCGGAAATCACGTGGGCCCCACCCTGAAATCACGTGGGCCCCACCCGGAAATCACGTGGGCCCCACCCGGAAATCACGTGGGCCCCACCCGGAAATCACGTGGGCCCCACCCGGAAATCACGTGGGCCCCACCCGGAAATCACGTGGGCCCCACCCGGAAATCACGTGGGCCCCACCCGGAAATCACGTGGGCCCCCAGGTGAAATCACGTGGGCCCCACAAGGAAATCACGTGGGCCCCACCCTGAAATCACGTGGGCCCCACCCGGAAATCACGTGGGCCCCACCCGGAAATCACGTGGGCCCCACCCGGAAATCACGTGTGCCCCACGGGGAAATCACGTGGGCCCCACCCGGAAATCACGTGGGCCCCACCCGGAAATCACGTGGGCCCCACCCGGAAATCACGTGGGCCCCACCCGGAAATCACGTGGGCCCCACCCGGAAATCACGTGGGCCCCACCCGGAAATCACGTGGCCCCCACGGGGAAATCACGTGGGCCCCACCCGGAAATCACGTGGGCCCCACCCGGAAATCACGTGGGCCCCACCAGGAAATCACGTGGGCCCCACCCGGAAATCACGTGGGCCCCACGGGGAAATCACGTGGGCCCCACGGGGAAATCACGTGGGCCCCACCCGGAAATCACGTGGGCCCCACCCGGAAATCACGTGGGCCCCACCCGGAAATCACGTGGGCCCCACCCGGAAATCACGTGGGCCCCACCCGGAAATCACGTGGGCCCCACCCGGAAATCACGTGGGCCCCACCCGGAAATCACGTGGGCCCCACCCGGAAATCACGTGGGCCCCACCCGGAAATCACGTGGGCCCCACCCGGAAATCACGTGGGCCCCACCCTGAAATCACGTGGGCCCCACCCGGAAATCACGTGGGCCCCACCCGGAAATCACGTGGGCCCCACCCGGAAATCACGTGGGCCCCACCCGGAAATCACGTGGGCCCCACTCGGAAATCACGTGGGCCCCACCCGGAAATCACGTGGGCCCCCAGGGGAAATCACGTGGGCCCCACCCGGAAATCACGTGGGCCCCACCCGGAAATCACGTGGGACCCCAGGGGAAATCACGTGGGCCCCACCCGGAAATCACGTGGGCCCCACCCGGAAATCACGTGGGCCCCACCCGGAAATCACGTGGGCCCCACCCGGAAATCACGTGGGCCCCACCCGGAAATCACGTGGGCCCCACCCGGAAATCACGTGGGCCCCACCCGGAAATCACGTGGGCCCCACCCGGAAATCACGTGGGCCCCACCCGGAAATCACGTGGGCCCCACCCGGAAATCACGTGGGCCCCACCCGGAAAGCACGTGGGGCCCACCCGGAAATCACGTGGGCCCCACCCGGAACTCACGTTGGCCCCACCCGGAAATCACGTGGGCCCCACCCGGAAATCACGTGGGCCCCACCCGGAAATCACGTGGGCCCCACCCTGAAATCACGTGGGCCCCACCCGGAAATCACGTGGGCCCCACCCGGAAATCACGTGGGCCCCACCCGGAAATCAGGTGGGCCCCACCCGGAAATCACGTGGGCCCCACCCGGAAATCACGTGGGCCCCACCCGGAAATCACGTGGGCCCCCAGGGGAAATCACGTGGGCCCCACCCGGAAATCACGTGGGCCCCACCCGGAAATCACGTGGGCCCCACCCGGAAATCACTGGGCCCCACCCGGAAATCACGTGGGCCCCACCCTGAAATCACGTGGGCCCCACCCGGAAATCACGTGGGCCCCACCCTGAAATCACGTGGGCCCCACCCGGAAATCACGTGGGCCCCACCCGGAAATCACGTGGGCCCCACCCGGAAATCACGTGGGCCCCACCCGGAAATCACGTGGGCCCCACTCGGAAATCACGTGGGCCCCACCCGGAAATCACGTGGGCCCCCAGGGGAAATCACGTGGGCCCCACCCGGAAATCACGTGGGCCCCACCCGGAAATCACGTGGGCCCCACCCGGAAATCACGTGGGCCCCACCCGGAAATCACGTGGGCCCCACCCGGAAATCACGTGGGCCCCACCCGGAAATCACGTGGGCCCCACGGGGAAATCACGTGGGCCCCACCCGGAAATCACGTGGGGCCCACCCGGAAATCACGTGGGCCCCACGGGGAAATCACGTGGGCCCCACCCGGAAATCACGTGGGCCCCACCCGGAAATCACGTGGGCCCCACCCGGAAATCACGTGGGCCCCACCCGGAAATCACGTGGGCCCCACCCGGAAATCACGTGGGCCCCACCCGGAAATCACGTGGGCCCCACCCGGAAATCACGTGGGCCCCACCCGGAAATCACGTGGGCCCCCAGGGGAAATCACGTGGGCCCCACCCGGAAATCACGTGGGCCCCACCCGGAAATCACGTGGGCCCGACGGGGAAATCACGTGGGCCCCACCCGGAAATCACGTGGGCCCCCAGGGGAAATCACTTGGGCCCCACCCGGAAATCACGTGGGCCCCACCCGGAAATCACGTGGGCCCCACGGGGAAATCACGTGGGCCCCACGGGGAAATCACGTGGGCCCCACCCGGAAATCACGTGGGCCCCACCCGGAAATCACGTGGGCCCCACGGGGAAATCACGTGGCCCCCACCCGGAAATCACGTGGGCCCCACCCGGATATCACGTGGGCCCCACCCGGAAATCACGTGGGCCCCACCCGGAAATCACGTGGGCCCCACGGGGAAATCACGTGGGTCCCACCCGGAAATCACGTGGGCCCCACCCGTAAATCACGTGGGCCCCACCCGGAAATCACGTGGGCCCCACCCGGAAATCACGTGGGCCCCACCCGGAAATCACGTGGGCCCCACCCGGAAATCACGTGGGCCCCACGGGGAAATCACGTGGGCCCCACCTGGAAATCACGTGGGCCCCACCCGGAAATCACGTGGGCCCCACCCGGAAATCACGTGGGCCCCACCCGGAAATCACGTGGGCCCCACCCGGAAATCACGTGGGCCCCCAGGGGAAATCACGTGGGCCCCACCCGGAAATCACGTGGGCCCCACCCGGAAATCACGTGGGCCCCACCCGGAAATCACGTGGGCCCCACCCGGAAATCACGTGGGCCCCACCCGGAAATCACGTGGGCCCCACCCGGAAATCACGTGGGCCCCACCCGGAAATCACGTGGGCCCCACCCGGAAATCACGTGGGCCCCACCCGGAAATCACGTGGGCCCCACCCGGAAATCACGTGGGCCCCACCCGGAAATCACGTGGGCCCCACCCGGAAATCACGTGGACCCCACCCGGAAATCACGTGGGCCCCACCCGGAAATCACGTGGGGCCCACCCGGAAATCACGTGGGCCCCACGGGGAAATCACGTGGGCCCCACCCGGAAATCACGTGGGCCCCACCCGGAAATCACGTGGGCCCCACCCGGAAATCACGTGGGCCCCACCCGGAAATCACGTGGGCCCCACCCTGAAATCACGTGGTCCCCACCCGGAAATCACGTGGGCCCCACCCGGAAATCACGTGGGCCCCACCCGGAAATCACGTGGGCCCCACCCGGAAATCACGTGGGCCCCACCCGGAAATCACGTGGTCCCCACCCGGAAATCACGTGGGCCCCACCCGGAAATCACGTGGGCCCCACCCGGAAATCACGTGGGCCCCATCCGGAAATCACGTGGGCCCCACGGGGAAATCACGTGGGCCCCACCCGGAAATCACGTGGGGCCCACCCGGAAATCACGTGGGCCCCACGGGGAAATCACGTGGGCCCCACCCGGAAATCACGTGGGCCCCACCCGGAAATCACGTGGGCCCCACCCGGAAATCACGTGGGCCCCACCCGGAAATCACGTGGGCCCCACCCGGAAATCACGTGGGCCCCACCCGGAAATCACGTGGGCCCCACCCGGAAATCACGTGGGCCCCACCCGGAAATCACGTGGGCCCCACCCGGAAATCACGTGGGCCCCACCCGGAAATCACGTGGGCCCTACCCGGAAATCACGTGGGCCCCCAGGGGAAATCACGTGGGCCCCACCCGGAAATCACGTGGGCCCCACCCGGAAATCACGTGGGCCCCACCCGGAAATCACGTGGGCCCCACCCGGAAATCACGTGGGCCCCACCCGGAAATCACGTGGGCCCCACCCGGAAATCACGTGGGCCCCACCCGGAAATCACGTGAGCCCCACCCGGAAATCACGTGGGCCCCACGGGGAAATCACGTGGGCCCCACCCGGAAATTACGTGGGCCCCACCTGGAAATCACGTGGGCCCCACGGGGAAATCACGTGGGCCCCACCCGGAAATCACGTGGGCCCCACCCGGAAATCACGTGGGCCCCACCCGGAAATCACGTGGGCCCCACCCGGAAATCACGTGGGCCCCACCCGGAAATCACGTGGGCCCCACCCGGAAATCACGTGGGCCCCACCCGGAAATCACGTGGGCCCCACCCGGAAATCACGTGGGCCCCACCCGGAAATCACGTGGGCCCCACACGGAAATCACGTGGGCCCCACACGGAAATCACGTGGGCCCCACCCGGAAATCACGTGGGCCCCACGGGGAAATCACGTGGGCCCCACGCGGAAATCACGTGGGCCCCACGGGGAAATCACGTGGGCCCCACCCGGAAATCATGTGGGCCCCACGGGGAAATCACGTGGGCCCCACCCGGAAATCACGTGGGCCCCACCCGGAAATCACGTGGGCCCCACCCGGAAATCACGTGGGCCCCACCCGGAAATCACGTGGGCCCCACGGGGAAATCACGTGGGCCCCACCCGGAAATCACGTGGGTCCCACCCGGAAATCACGTGGGCCCCACCCGGAAATCACGTGGGCCCCACCCGGAAATCACGTGGGCCCAACCCGGAAATCACGTGGGCCCCACCTGGAAATCACGTGGGCCCCACCCGGAAATCACGTGGGCCCCCAGGGGAAATCACGTGGGCCCCACCCTGAAATCACGTGGGCCCCACCCGGAAATCACGTGGGCCCCACCCGGAAATAACGTGGGCCCCACCCGGAAATCACGTGGGCCCCACCCAGAAATCACGTGGGCCCCACCCGGAAATCACGTGGGCCCCACCCGGAAATCAAGTGGGCCCCACCCAGAAATCACGTGGGCCCCACCCGGAAATCACGTGGGCCCCCAGGGGAAATCATGTGGGCCCCACCCGGAAATCACGTGGGCCCCACCCGGAAATCACGTGGGCCCCACCCGGAAATCACGTGGGCCCCACGGGGAAATCACGTGGGCCCCACCCGGAAATCACGTGGGCCCCACCCGGAAATCACGTGGGCCCCACCCGGAAGTCACGTGGGCCCCACCCGGAAATCACGTGGGCCCCACCCGGAAATCACGTGGGCCCCACCCGGAAATCACGTGGGCCTCACCCGGAAATCACGTGGGCACCACCCGGAAATCACGTGGGCCCCACCCGGAAATCACGTGGGCCCCACCCGGAAATCACGTGGGCACCACGGGGAAATCACGTGGGCCCCACCCGGAAATCACGTGGGCCCCACCCGGAAATCACGTGGGCCCCACCCGGAAATCACGTGGGGCCCACCCGGAAATCACGTGGGCCCCACCCGGAAATCACGTGGGCCCCACGGGGAAAACACGTGGGCCCCACCCGGAAATCACGTGGGCCCCACACGGAAATCACGTAGGCCCCACACGGAAATCACGTGGGCCCCACCCGGAAATCACGTGGGCCCCACCCGGAAATCACGTGGGACCCACCCGGAAATCACGTGGGCCCCACCCGGAAATCACGTGGGCCCCACGGGGAAATCACGTGGGCCCCACCCGGAAATCACGTGGGCCCCACCCGGAAATCACGTGGGCCCCACCCGGAAATCACGTGGGACCCCAGGGGAAATCACGTGGGCCCCACCCGGAAATCACGTGGGCCCCACCCGGAAATCACGTGGGCCCCACCCGGAAATCAGGTGGGCCCCACCCGGAAATCACGTGGGCCCCACCCGGAAATCACGTGGGCCCCACCCGGAAATCACGTGGGCCCCACCCGGAAATCACGTGGGCCCCACCCGGAAATCACGTGGGCCCCACCCGGAAATCACGTGGGCCCCACCCGGAAATCACGTGGGCCCCACCCGGAAATCACGTGGGCCCCACCCGGAAATCACGTGGGCCCCACCCGGAAATCACGTGGGCCCCACCCGGAAATCACGTGGGCCCCCAGGGGAAATCACGTGGGCCCCACAAGGAAATCACGTGGGCCCCACCCGGAAATCACGTGGGCCCCACCCGGAAATCACGTGGGCCCCACCCGGAAATCACGTGGGCCCCACGGGGAAATCACGTGGGCCCCACCCGGAAATCACGTGGGCCCCACCCGGAAATCACGTGGGCCCCACCCGGAAATCACGTGGGCCCCACCCGGAAATCACGTGGGCCCCACCCGGAAATCACGTGGGCCCCACCCGGAAATCACGTGGGCCCCACCCGGAAATCACGTGGGCCCCACCCGGAAATCACGTGGGCCCCACGGGGAAATCACGTGGGCCCCACCCGGAAATCACGTGGGCCCCACCCGGAAATCACGTGGGCCCCACACGGAAATCACGTGGGCCCCACCCGGAAATCACGTGGGCCCCACCCGGAAATCACGTGGGCCCCACCCGGAAATCACGTGGGCCCCACCCGGAAATCACGTGGGCCCCACACGGAAATCACGTGGGCCCCACCCGGAAATCACGTGGGCCCCACCCGGAAATCACGTGGGCCCCACGGGGAAATCAGGTGGGCCCCACCCGGAAATCACGTGGGCACCACGGGGAAATCACGTGGGCCCCACCCGGAAATCACGTGGGCACCACGGGGAAATCACGTGGGCCCCACCCGGAAATCACGTGGGCCCCACCCGGAAATCACGTGGGCCCCACCCGGAAATCACGTGGGGCCCACCCGGAAATCACGTGGGCCCCACCCGGAAATCACGTGGGCCCCACGGGGAAATCACGTGGGCCCCACCCGGAAATCACGTGGGCACCACCCGGAAATCACGTGGGCCCCACACGGAAATCACGTGGGCCCCACCCGGAAATCACGTGGGCCCCACACGGAAATCACGTGGGCCCCACCCGGAAATCACGTGGGCCCCACTCGGAAATCACGTGGGCCCCACCCGGAAATCACGTGGGCCCCACCCGGAAATCACGTGGGCCCCACGGGGAAATCACGTGGGCCCCACCCGGAAATCACGTGGGCCCCACCCGGAAATCACGTGGGCCCCACCCGGAAGTCACGTGGGCCCCACCCGGAAATCACGTGGGCCCCACCCGGAAATCACGTGGGCCCCACCCGGAAATCACGTGGGCCCCACCCGGAAATCACGTGGGACCCACCCGGAAATCACGTGGGCCCCACCCGGAAATCACGTGGGCCCCACCCGGAAATCACGTGGGCACCACGGGGAAATCACGTGGGCCCCACCCGGAAATCACGTGGGCCCCACCCGGAAATCACGTGGGCCCCACCCGGAAATCACGTGGGGCCCACCCGGAAATCACGTGGGCCCCACCCGGAAATCACGTGGGCCCCACGGGGAAAACACGTGGGCCCCACCCGGAAATCACGTGGGCCCCACCCGGAAATCACGTAGGCCCCACACGGAAATCACGTGGGCCCCACCCGGAAATCACGTGGGCCCCACCCGGAAATCACGTGGGCACCACGGGGAAATCACGTGGGCCCCACCCGGAAATCACGTGGGCACCACGGGGAAATCACGTGGGCCCCACCCGGAAATCACGTGGGCACCACGGGGAAATCACGTGGGCCCCACCCGGAAATCACGTGGGCCCCACCCGGAAATCACGTGGGCCCCACCGGGAAATCACGTGGGGCCCACCCGGAAATCACGTGGGCCCCACCCGGAAATCACGTGGGCCCCACGGGGAAATCACGTGGGCCCCACCCGGAAATCACGTGGGCACCACCCGGAAATCACGTGGGCCCCACACGGAAATCACGTGGGCCCCACCCGGAAATCACGTGGGCCCCACACGGAAATCACGTGGGCCCCACCCGGAAATCACGTGGGCCCCACCCGGAAATCACGTGGGCCCCACCCGGAAATCACGTGGGCCCCACCCGGAAATCACGTGGGCCCCACGGGGAAATCACGTGGGCCCCACCCGGAAATCACGTGGGCCCCACCCGGAAATCACGTGGGCCCCACCCGGAAGTCACGTGGGCCCCACCCGGAAATCACGTGGGCCCCACCCGGAAATCACGTGGGCCCCACCCGGAAATCACGTGGGCCCCACCCGGAAATCACGTGGGCACCACCCGGAAATCACGTGGGCCCCACCCGGAAATCACGTGGGCCCCACCCGGAAATCACGTGGGCACCACGGGGAAATCACGTGGGCCCCACCCGGAAATCACGTGGGCCCCACCCGGAAATCACGTGGGCCCCACCCGGAAATCACGTGGGGCCCACCCGGAAATCACGTGGGCCCCACCCGGAAATCACGTGGGCCCCACGGGGAAAACACGTGGGCCCCACCCGGAAATCACGTGGGCCCCACACGGAAATCACGTAGGCCCCACACGGAAATCACGTGGGCCCCACCCGGAAATCACGTGGGCCCCACCCGGAAATCACGTGGGACCCACCCGGAAATCACGTGGGCCCCACCCGGAAATCACGTGGGCCCCACGGGGAAATCACGTGGGCCCCACCCGGAAATCACGTGGGCCCCACCCGGAAATCACGTGGGCCCCACCCGGAAATCACGTGGGACCCCAGGGGAAATCACGTGGGCCCCACCCGGAAATCACGTGGGCCCCACCCGGAAATCACGTGGGCCCCACCCGGAAATCAGGTGGGCCCCACCCGGAAATCACGTGGGCCCCACCCGGAAATCACGTGGGCCCCACCCGGAAATCACGTGGGCCCCACCCGGAAATCACGTGGGCCCCACCCGGAAATCACGTGGGCCCCACCCGGAAATCACGTGGGCCCCACCCGGAAATCACGTGGGCCCCACCCGGAAATCACGTGGGCCCCACCCGGAAATCACGTGGGCCCCACCCGGAAATCACGTGGGCCCCACCCGGAAATCACGTGGGCCCCCAGGGGAAATCACGTGGGCCCCACAAGGAAATCACGTGGGCCCCACCCGGAAATCACATGGGCCCCACCCGGAAATCACGTGGGCCCCACCCGGAAATCACGTGGGCCCCACGGGGAAATCACGTGGGCCCCACCCGGAAATCACGTGGGCCCCACCCGGAAATCACGTGGGCCCCACCCGGAAATCACGTGGGCCCCACCCGGAAATCACGTGGGCCCCACCCGGAAATCACGTGGGCCCCACCCGGAAATCACGTGGGCCCCACCCGGAAATCACGTGGGCCCCACCCGGAAATCACGTGGGCCCCACGGGGAAATCACGTGGGCCCCACCCGGAAATCACGTGGGCCCCACCCGGAAATCACGTGGGCCCCACACGGAAATCACGTGGGCCCCACCCGGAAATCACGTGGGCACCACCCGGAAATCACGTGGGCCCCACCCGGAAATCACGTGGGCCCCACCCGGAAATCACGTGGGCCCCACACGGAAATCACGTGGGCCCCACCCGGAAATCACGTGGGCCCCACCCGGAAATCACGTGGGCCCCACGGGGAAATCAGGTGGGCCCCACCCGGAAATCACGTGGGCACCACGGGGAAATCACGTGGGCCCCACCCGGAAATCACGTGGGCACCACGGGGAAATCACGTGGGCCCCACCCGGAAATCACGTGGGCCCCACCCGGAAATCACGTGGGCCCCACCCGGAAATCACGTGGGGCCCACCCGGAAATCACGTGGGCCCCACCCGGAAATCACGTGGGCCCCACGGGGAAATCACGTGGGCCCCACCCGGAAATCACGTGGGCACCACCCGGAAATCACGTGGGCCCCACACGGAAATCACGTGGGCCCCACCCGGAAATCACGTGGGCCCCACACGGAAATCACGTGGGCCCCACCCGGAAATCACGTGGGCCCCACTCGGAAATCACGTGGGCCCCACCCGGAAATCACGTGGGCCCCACCCGGAAATCACGTGGGCCCCACCCGGAAATCACGTGGGCCCCACCCGGAAATCACGTGGGCCCCACCCGGAAATCACGTGGGCCCCACCCGGAAGTCACGTGGGCCCCACCCGGAAATCACGTGGGCCCCACCCGGAAATCACGTGGGCCCCACCCGGAAATCACGTGGGCCCCACCCGGAAATCACGTGGGACCCACCCGGAAATCACGTGGGCCCCACCCGGAAATCACGTGGGCCCCACGGGGAAATCACGTGGGCCCCACCCGGAAATCACGTGGGCCCCACCCGGAAATCACGTGGGCCCCACGGGGAAAACACGTGGGCCCCACCCGGAAATCACGTGGGCCCCACCCGGAAATCACGTAGGCCCCACACGGAAATCACGTGGGCCCCACCCGGAAATCACGTGGGCCCCACCCGGAAATCACGTGGGACCCACCCGGAAATCACGTGGGCCCCACCCGGAAATCACGTGGGCCCCACGGGGAAATCACGTGGGCCCCACCCGGAAATCACGTGGGCCCCACCCGGAAATCACGTGGGCCCCACCCGGAAATCACGTGGGACCCCAGGGGAAATCACGTGGGCCCCACCCGGAAATCACGTGGGCCCCACCCGGAAATCACGTGGGCCCCACCCTGAAATCACGTGGGCCCCACCCGGAAATCACGTGGGCCCCACCCTGAAATCACGTGGGCCCCACCCGGAAATCACGTGGGCCCCACCCGGAAATCACGTGGGCCCCACCCGGAAATCACGTGGGCCCCACCCGGAAATCACGTGGGCCCCACCCGGAAATCACGTGGGCCCCACCCGGAAATCACGTGGGGCCCACCCGGAAATCACGTGGGCCCCACCCGGAAATCACGTGGGCCCCACGGGGAAATCACGTGGGCCCCACCCGGAAATCACGTGGCCCCACCCGGAAATCACGTGGGCCCCACCCTGAAATCACGTGGGCCCCACCCGGAAATCACGTGGGCCCCACCCGGAAATCACGTGGGCCCCACCCGGAAATCACGTGGGCCCCACCCGGAAATCACGTGGGCCCCACTCGGAAATCACGTGGGCCCCACCCGGAAATCACGTGGGCCCCCAGGGGAAATCACGTGGGCCCCACCCGGAAATCACGTGGGCCCCACCCGGAAATCACGTGGGACCCCAGGGGAAATCACGTGGGCCCCACCCGGAAATCACGTGGGCCCCACCCGGAAATCACGTGGGCCCCACCCGGAAATCACGTGGGCCCCACCCGGAAATCACGTGGGCCCCACCCGGAAATCACGTGGGCCCCACCCGGAAATCACGTGGGCCCCACCCGGAAATCACGTGGGCCCCACCCGGAAATCACGTGGGCCCCACCCGGAAATCACGTGGGCCCCACCCGGAAATCACGTGGGCCCCACCCGGAAAGCACGTGGGGCCCACCCGGAAATCACGTGGGCCCCACCCGGAAATCACGTTGGCCCCACCCGGAAATCACGTGGGCCCCACCCGGAAATCACGTGGGCCCCACCCGGAAATCACGTGGGCCCCACCCTGAAATCACGTGGGCCCCACCCGGAAATCACGTGGGCCCCACCCGGAAATCACGTGGGCCCCACCCGGAAATCAGGTGGGCCCCACCCGGAAATCACGTGGGCCCCACTCGGAAATCACGTGGGCCCCACCCGGAAATCACGTGGGCCCCCAGGGGAAATCACGTGGGCCCCACCCGGAAATCACGTGGGCCCCACCCGGAAATCACGTGGGCCCCACCCGGAAATCACTGGGCCCCACCCGGAAATCACGTGGGCCCCACCCTGAAATCACGTGGGCCCCACCCGGAAATCACGTGGGCCCCACCCTGAAATCACGTGGGCCCCACCCGGAAATCACGTGGGCCCCACCCGGAAATCACGTGGGCCCCACCCGGAAATCACGTGGGCCCCACCCGGAAATCACGTGGGCCCCACTCGGAAATCACGTGGGCCCCACCCGGAAATCACGTGGGCCCCCAGGGGAAATCACGTGGGCCCCACCCGGAAATCACGTGGGCCCCACCCGGAAATCACGTGGGCCCCACCCGGAAATCACGTGGGCCCCACCCGGAAATCACGTGGGCCCCACCCGGAAATCACGTGGGCCCCACCCGGAAATCACGTGGGCCCCACGGGGAAATCACGTGGGTCCCACCCGGAAATCACGTGGGGCCCACCCGGAAATCACGTGGGCCCCACGGGGAAATCACGTGGGCCCCACCCGGAAATCACGTGGGCCCCACCCGGAAATCACGTGGGCCCCACCCGGAAATCACGTGGGCCCCACCCGGAAATCACGTGGGCCCCACCCGGAAATCACTTGGGCCCCACCCGGAAATCACGTGGGCCCCACCCGGAAATCACGTGGGCCCCACCCGGAAATCACGTGGGCCCCACCCGGAAATCACGTGGGCCCCCAGGGGAAATCACGTGGGCCCCACCCGGAAATCACGTGGGCCCCACCCGGAAATCACGTGGGCCCGACGGGGAAATCACGTGGGCCCCACCCGGAAATCACGTGGGCCCCCAGGGGAAATCACTTGGGCCCCACCCGGAAATCACGTGGGCCCCACCCGGAAATCACGTGGGCCCCACCCGGAAATCACGTGGGCCCCACGGGGAAATCACGTGGGCCCCACCCGGAAATCACGTGGGCCCCACCCGGAAATCACGTGGGCCCCACGGGGAAATCACGTGGGCCCCACCCGGAAATCACGTGGGCCCCACCCGGATATCACGTGGGCCCCACCCGGAAATCACGTGGGCCCCACCCGGAAATCACGTGGGCCCCACGGGGAAATCACGTGGGTCCCACCCGGAAATCACGTGGGCCCCACCCGTAAATCACGTGGGCCCCACCCGGAAATCACGTGGGCCCCACCCGGAAATCACGTGGGCCCCACCCGGAAATCACGTGGGCCCCACCCGGAAATCACGTGGGCCCCACGGGGAAATCACGTGGGCCCCACCCGGAAATCACGTGGGCCCCACCCGGAAATCACGTGGGCCCCACCCGGAAATCACGTGGGCCCCACCCGGAAATCACGTGGGCCCCACCCGGAAATCACGTGGGCCCCCAGGGGAAATCACGTGGGCCCCACCCGGAAATCACGTGGGCCCCACCCGGAAATCACGTGGGCCCCACCCGGAAATCACGTGGGCCCCACCCGGAAATCACGTGGGCCCCACCCGGAAATCACGTGGGCCCCACCCGGAAATCACGTGGGCCCCACCCGGAAATCACGTGGGCCCCACGGGGAAATCACGTGGGCCCCACCCGGAAATCACGTGGGCCCCACCCGGAAATCACGTGGACCCCACCCGGAAATCACGTGGGCCCCACCCGGAAATCACGTGGGGCCCACCCGGAAATCACGTGGGCCCCACGGGGAAATCACGTGGGCCCCACCCGGAAATCACGTGGGCCCCACCCGGAAATCACGTGGGCCCCACCCGGAAATCACGTGGGCCCCACGGGGAAATCACGTGGGCCCCACCCGGAAATCACGTGGGCCCCACCCGGAAATCACGTGGGCCCCACCCGGAAATCACGTGGGCCCCACCCGGAAATCACGTGGGCCCCACCCGGAAATCACGTGGGCCCCACCCGGAAATCACGTGGGCCCCACCCGGCAATCACGTGGGCCCCACCCGGAAATCACGTGGGCCCCCAGGGGAAATCACGTGGGCCCCACAAGAAAATCACGTGGGCCCCACCCGGAAATCACGTGGGCCCCACCCGGAAATCACGTGGGCCCCACCCGGAAATCACGTGGGCCCCACGGGGAAATCACGTGGGCCCCACGGGGAAATCACGTGGGCCACACCCGGAAATCACGTGGGCCCCACCCGGAAATCACGTGGGCCCCACCCGGAAATCACGTGGGCCCCACCCGGAAATCACGTGGGCCCCACGGGGAAATCACGTGGGCCCCACGGGGAAATCACGTGGGCCCCACCCGGAAATCACGTGGGCCCCACCCGGAAATCACGTGGGCCCCACCCGGAAATCACGTGGGCCCCACCCGGAAATCACGTGGGCCCCACCCGGAAATCACGTGGGCCCCACCCGGAAATCACGTGGGCCCCACCCGGAAATCACGTGGGCCCCACCCGGAAATCACGTGGGCCCCACCCGGAAATCACGTGGGCCCCACCCGGAAATCACGTGGGCCCCACCCGGAAATCACGTGGGCCCCACCCGGAAATCACGTGGGGCCCACCCGGAAATCACGTGGGCCCCACGGGGAAATCACGTGGGCCCCACCCGGAAATCACGTGGGCCCCACCCGGAAATCACGTGGGCCCCACCCGGAAATCACGTGGGCCCCACCCGGAAATCACGTGGGCCCCACCCGGAAATCACGTGGGCCCCACCCGGAAATCACGTGGGCCCCACCCGGAAATCACGTGGGCCCTACCCGGAAATCACGTGGGCCCCCAGGGGAAATCACGTGGGCCCCACCCGGAAATCACGTGGGCCCCACCCGGAAATCACGTGGGCCCCACCCGGAAATCACGTGGGCCCTACCCGGAAATCACGTGGGCCCCCAGGGGAAATCACGTGGGCCCCACCCGGAAATCACGTGGGCCCCACCCGGAAATCACGTGGGCCCCACCCGGAAATCACGTGGGCCCCACCCGGAAATCACGTGGGCCCCACCCGGAAATCACGTGGGCCCCACCCGGAAATCACGTGGGCCCCACCCGGAAATCACGTGAGCCCCACCCGGAAATCACGTGGGCCCCACGGGGAAATCACGTGGGCCCCACCCGGAAATCACGTGGGCCCCACCCGGAAATCACGTGGGCCCCACGGGGAAATCACGTGGGCCCCACCCGGAAATCACGTGGGCCCCACCCGGAAATCACGTGGGCCCCACCCGGAAATCACGTGGGCCCCACCCGGAAATCACGTGGGCCCCACCCGGAAATCACGTGGGCCCCACCCGGAAATCACGTGGGCCCCACCCGGAAATCACGTGGGCCCCCAGGGGAAATCACGTGGGCTCCACCCGGAAATCACGTGGGCCCCACCCGGAAATCACGTGGGCCCCACCCGGAAATCACGTGGGCCCGACGGGGAAATCACGTGGGCCCCACCCGGAAATCACGTGGGCCCCACCCGGAAATCACGTGGGCCCCACCCGGAAATCACGTGGGCCCCACCCGGAAATCACGTGGGCCCCACCCGGAAATCACGTGGGCCCCACCCGGAAATCACGTGGGCCCCACCCGGAAATCACGTGGGCCCCACCCGGAAATCACGTGGGCCCCACCCGGAAATCACGTGGGCCCCACCCGGAAATCACGTGGGCCCCACCCGGAAATCACGTGGGCCCCCAGGGGAAATCACTTGGGCCCCACCCGGAAATCACGTGGGCCCCACCCGGAAATCACGTGGGCCCCACCCGGAAATCACGTGGGGCCCACGGGGAAATCACGTGGGCCCCACCCGGAAATCACGTGGGCCCCACGGGGAAATCACGTGGGTCCCACCCGGAAATCACGTGGGCCCCACCCGGAAATCACGTGGGCCCCACCCGGAAATCACGTGGGCCCCACCCGGAAATCACGTGGGCCCCACCCGGAAATCACGTGGGCCCCACGGGGAAATCACGTGGGCCCCACCCGGAAATCACGTGGGCCCCACCCGGAAATCACGTGGGCCCCACCCGGAAATCACGTGGGCCCCACCCGGAAATCACGTGGGCCCCACCCGGAAATCACGTGGGCCCCACCCGGAAATCACGTGGGCCCCACCCGGAAATCACGTGGGCCCCACCCGGAAATCACGTGGGCCCCACCCGGAAATCACGTGGGCCCCCAGGGGAAATCACGTGGGCCCCACCCGGAAATCACGTGGGCCCCACCCGGAAATCACGTGGGCCCCACCCGGAAATCACGTGGGCCCCACGGGGAAATCACGTGGGCCCCACCCGGAAATCACGTGGGCCCCACCCGGAAATCACGTGGGCCCCCAGGGGAAATCACGTGGGCCCCACCCGGAAATCACGTGGGCCCCACCCGGAAATCACGTGGGCCCCACCCGGAAATCACGTGGGCCCCACCCGGAAATCACGTGGGCCCCACCCGGAAATCACGTGGGCCCCACCCGGAAATCACGTGGGCCCCACCCGGAAATCACGTGGGCCCCACCCGGAAATCACGTGGGCCCCACCCGGAAATCACGTGGGCCCCACCCGGAAATCACGTGGGCCCCACCCGGAAATCACGTGGGCCCCACCCGGAAATCACGTGGGCCCCACCCGGAAATCACGTGGGCCCCACCCGGAAATCACGTGGGCCCCACCCGGAAATCACGTGGGCCCCACCCGGAAATCACGTGGGCCCCACCCGGAAATCACGTGGGGCCCACCCGGAAATCACGTGGGCCCCACGGGGAAATCACGTGGGCCCCACCCGGAAATCACGTGGGCCCCACCCGGAAATCACGTGGGCCCCACCCGGAAATCACGTGGGCCCCACCCGGAAATCACGTGGGCCCCACCCGGAAATCACGTGGGCCCCACCCGGAAATCACGTGGGCCCCACCCGGAAATCACGTGGGCCCCACCCGGAAATCACGTGGGCCCTACCCGGAAATCACGTGGGCCCCCAGGGGAAATCACGTGGGCCCCACCCGGAAATCACGTGGGCCCCACCCGGAAATCACGTGGGCCCCACCCGGAAATCACGTGGGCCCCACCCGGAAATCACGTGGGCCCCACCCGGAAATCACGTGGGCCCCACCCGGAAATCACGTGGGCCCCACCCGGAAATCACGTGAGCCCCACCCGGAAATCACGTGGGCCCCACGGGGAAATCACGTGGGCCCCACCCGGAAATCACGTGGGCCCCACCTGGAAATCACGTGGGCCCCACGGGGAAATCACGTGGGCCCCACCCGGAAATCACGTGGGCCCCACCCGGAAATCACGTGGGCCCCACCCGGAAATCACGTGGGCCCCACCCGGAAATCACGTGGGCCCCACCCGGAAATCACGTGGGCCCCACCCGGAAATCACGTGGGCCCCACCCGGAAATCACGTGGGCCCCACCCGGAAATCACGTGGGCCCCACCCGGAAATCACGTGGGCCCCACACGGAAATCACGTGGGCCCCACACGGAAATCACGTGGGCCCCACCCGGAAATCACGTGGGCCCCACGGGGAAATCACGTGGGCCCCACGCGGAAATCACGTGGGCCCCACGGGGAAATCACGTGGGCCCCACCCGGAAATCATGTGGGCCCCACGGGGAAATCACGTGGGCCCCACCCGGAAATCACGTGGGCCCCACCCGGAAATCACGTGGGCCCCACCCGGAAATCACGTGGGCCCCACCCGGAAATCACGTGGGCCCCACGGGGAAATCACGTGGGCCCCACCCGGAAATCACGTGGGTCCCACCCGGAAATCACGTGGGCCCCACCCGGAAATCACGTGGGCCCCACCCGGAAATCACGTGGGCCCAACCCGGAAATCACGTGGGCCCCACCTGGAAATCACGTGGGCCCCACCCGGAAATCACGTGGGCCCCCAGGGGAAATCACGTGGGCCCCACCCTGAAATCACGTGGGCCCCACCCGGAAATCACGTGGGCCCCACCCGGAAATAACGTGGGCCCCACCCGGAAATCACGTGGGCCCCACCCAGAAATCACGTGGGCCCCACCCGGAAATCACGTGGGCCCCACCCGGAAATCAAGTGGGCCCCACCCAGAAATCACGTGGGCCCCACCCGGAAATCACGTGGGCCCCCAGGGGAAATCATGTGGGCCCCACCCGGAAATCACGTGGGCCCCACCCGGAAATCACGTGGGCCCCACCCGGAAATCACTTGGGCCCCACCCGGAAATCACGTGGGCCCCACCCGGAAATCACGTGGGCCCCATCCGGAAATCACGTGGGCCCCACGGGGAAATCACGTGGGCCCCACCCGGAAATCACGTGGGGCCCACCCGGAAATCACGTGGGCCCCACCCGGAAATCACGTGGGCCCCACCCGGAAATCACGTGGGCCCCACCCGGAAATCACGTGGGCCCCCAGGGGAAATCACGTGGGCCCCACCCGGAAATCACGTGGGCCCCACCCGGAAATCACGTGGGCCCCCAGGGGAAATCACGTGGGCCCCACCCGGATATCACGTGGGCCCCACCCGGAAATCACGTGGGCCCCACCCGGAAATAACGTGGGCCCCACGGGGAAATCACGTGGGCCCCACCCGGAAATCACGTGGGCCCCACCCGGAAATCACGTGGGCCCCCAGGGGAAATCACGTGGGCCCCACCCGGAAATCACGTGGGCCCCACCCGGAAATCACGTGGGCCCCACCCGGAAATCACGTGGGCCCCACCCGGAAATCACGTGGGCCCCACCCGGAAATCACGTGGGCCCCACCCGGAAATCACGTGGGCCCCACCCGGAAATCACGTGGGCCCCACCCGGAAATCACGTGGGCCCCACCCGGAAATCACGTGGGCCCCACCCTGAAATCACGTGGGCCCCACCCTGAAATCACGTGGGCCCCACCCGGAAATCACGTGGGCCCCACCCGGAAATCACGTGGGCCCCACCCGGAAATCACGTGGGCCCCACCCGGAAATCACGTGGGCCCCACCCGGAAATCACGTGGGCCCCACCCGGAAATCACGTGGGCCCCACCCGGAAATCACGTGGGCCCCCAGGTGAAATCACGTGGGCCCCACAAGGAAATCACGTGGGCCCCACCCTGAAATCACGTGTGCCCCACCCGGAAATCACGTGGGCCCCACCCGGAAATCACGTGGGCCCCACCCGGAAATCACGTGTGCCCCACGGGGAAATCACGTGGGCCCCACCCGGAAATCACGTGGGCCCCACCCGGAAATCACGTGGGCCCCACCCGGAAATCACGTGGGCCCCACCCGGAAATCACGTGGGCCCCACCCGGAAATCACGTGGGCCCCACCCGGAAATCACGTGGCCCCCACGGGGAAATCACGTGGGCCCCACCCGGAAATCACGTGGGCCCCACCCGGAAATCACGTGGGCCCCACCAGGAAATCACGTGGGCCCCACCCGGAAATCACGTGGGCCCCACGGGGAAATCACGTGGGCCCCACGGGGAAATCACGTGGGCCCCACCCGGAAATCACGTGGGCCCCACCCGGAAATCACGTGAGCCCCACCCGGAAATCACGTGGGCCCCACCCGGAAATCACGTGGGCCCCACCCGGAAATCACGAGGGCCCCACCCGGAAATCACGTGGGCCCCCAGGGGAAATCACGTGGGCCCCACCCGGAAATCACGTGGGCCCCACCCGGAAATCACGTGGGCCCCACCCGGAAATCACGTGGGCCCCACCCGGAAATCACGTGGGCCCTACCCGGAAATCACGTGGGCCCCCAGAGGAAATCACGTGGGCCCCACCCGGAAATCACGTGGGCCCCACCCGGAAATCACGTGGGCCCCACCCGGAAATCACGTGGGCCCCACCCGGAAATCACGTGGGCCCCACCCGGAAATCACGTGGGCCCCACCCGGAAATCACGTGGGCCCCACGGGGAAATCACGTGGGCCCCACCCGGAAATCACGTGGGCCCCACCCGGAAATCACGTGGGCCCCACCCGGAAATCACGTGGGCCCCACCCGGAAATCACGTGGGCCCCACCCGGAAATCACGTGGGCCCCACCCGGAAATCACGTGGGCCCCACCCGGAAATCACGTGGGCCCCACCCGGAAATCACGTGGGCCCCACCCGGAAATCACGTGGGCCCCACCCGGAAATCACGTGGGCCCCACCCGGAAATCACGTGGGGCCCACCCGGAAATCACGTGGGCCCCACGGGGAAATCACGTGGGCCCCACCCGGAAATCACGTGGGCCCCACCCGGAAATCACGTGGGCCCCACACGGAAATCACGTGGGCCCCACCCGGAAATCACGTGGGCCCCACCCTGAAATCACGTGGGCCCCACCCGGAAATCACGTGGGCCCCACCCGGAAATCACGTGGGCCCCACCCGGAAATCACGTGGGCCCCACCCGGAAATCACGTGGGCCCCACCCGGAAATCACGTGGGCCCCACCCGGAAATCACGTGGGCCCCACCCGGAAATCACGTGGGCCCCACCCGGAAATAACGTGGGCCCCACCCGGAAATCACGTGGGCCCCCAGGGGAAATCACGTGGGCCCCACAAGGAAATCACGTGGGCCCCACCCGGAAATCACGTGGGCCCCACCCGGAAATCACGTGGGCCCCACCCGGAAATCACGTGGGCCCCACGGGGAAATCACGTGGGCCCCACCCGGAAATCACGTTGGCCCCACCCGGAAATCACGTGGGCCCCACCCGGAAATCACGTGGGCCCCACCCGGAAATCACGTGGGCCCCACCCGGAAATCACGTGGGCCCCACCCGGAAATCACGTGGGCCCCACCCGGAAATCACGTGGGCCCCACCCGGAAATCACGTGGGCCCCACCCGGAAATCACGTGGGCCCCACCCGGAAATCACGTGGGCCCCACCCGGAAATCACGTGGGCCCCACCCTGAAATCACGTGGGCCCCACCCTGAAATCACGTGGGCCCCACCCGGAAATCACGTGGGCCCCACCCGGAAATCACGTGGGCCCCACCCGGAAATCACGTGGGCCCCACCCGGAAATCACGTGGGCCCCACCCGGAAATCACGTGGGCCCCACCCGGAAATCACGTGGGCCCCACCCGGAAATCACGTGGGCCCCCAGGTGAAATCACGTGGGCCCCACAAGGAAATCACGTGGGCCCCACCCTGAAATCACGTGTGCCCCACCCGGAAATCACGTGGGCCCCACCCGGAAATCACGTGGGCCCCACCCGGAAATCACGTGTGCCCCACGGGGAAATCACGTGGGCCCCACCCGGAAATCACGTGGGCCCCACCCGGAAATCACGTGGGCCCCACCCGGAAATCACGTGGGCCCCACCCGGAAATCACGTGGGCCCCACCCGGAAATCACGTGGGCCCCACCCGGAAATCACGTGGCCCCCACGGGGAAATCACGTGGGCCCCACCCGGAAATCACGTGGGCCCCACCCGGAAATCACGTGGGCCCCACCAGGAAATCACGTGGGCCCCACCCGGAAATCACGTGGGCCCCACGGGGAAATCACGTGGGCCCCACGGGGAAATCACGTGGGCCCCACCCGGAAATCACGTGGGCCCCACCCGGAAATCACGTGAGCCCCACCCGGAAATCACGTGGGCCCCACCCGGAAATCACGTGGGCCCCACCCGGAAATCACGAGGGCCCCACCCGGAAATCACGTGGGCCCCCAGGGGAAATCACGTGGGCCCCACCCGGAAATCACGTGGGCCCCACCCGGAAATCACGTGGGCCCCACCCGGAAATCACGTGGGCCCCACCCGGAAATCACGTGGGCCCTACCCGGAAATCACGTGGGCCCCCAGAGGAAATCACGTGGGCCCCACCCGGAAATCACGTGGGCCCCACCCGGAAATCACGTGGGCCCCACCCGGAAATCACGTGGGCCCCACCCGGAAATCACGTGGGCCCCACCCGGAAATCACGTGGGCCCCACCCGGAAATCACGTGGGCCCCACGGGGAAATCACGTGGGCCCCACCCGGAAATCACGTGGGCCCCACCCGGAAATCACGTGGGCCCCACCCGGAAATCACGTGGGCCCCACCCGGAAATCACGTGGGCCCCACCCGGAAATCACGTGGGCCCCACCCGGAAATCACGTGGGCCCCACCCGGAAATCACGTGGGCCCCACCCGGAAATCACGTGGGCCCCACCCGGAAATCACGTGGGCCCCACCCGGAAATCACGTGGGCCCCACCCGGAAATCACGTGGGGCCCACCCGGAAATCACGTGGGCCCCACGGGGAAATCACGTGGGCCCCACCCGGAAATCACGTGGGCCCCACCCGGAAATCACGTGGGCCCCACACGGAAATCACGTGGGCCCCACCCGGAAATCACGTGGGCCCCACCCTGAAATCACGTGGGCCCCACCCGGAAATCACGTGGGCCCCACCCGGAAATCACGTGGGCCCCACCCGGAAATCACGTGGGCCCCACCCGGAAATCACGTGGGCCCCACCCGGAAATCACGTGGGCCCCACCCGGAAATCACGTGGGCCCCACCCGGAAATCACGTGGGCCCCACCCGGAAATAACGTGGGCCCCACCCGGAAATCACGTGGGCCCCCAGGGGAAATCACGTGGGCCCCACAAGGAAATCACGTGGGCCCCACCCGGAAATCACGTGGGCCCCACCCGGAAATCACGTGGGCCCCACCCGGAAATCACGTGGGCCCCACGGGGAAATCACGTGGGCCCCACCCGGAAATCACGTTGGCCCCACCCGGAAATCACGTGGGCCCCACCCGGAAATCACGTGGGCCCCACCCGGAAATCACGTGGGCCCCACCCGGAAATCACGTGGGCCCCACCCGGAAATCACGTGGGCCCCACCCGGAAATCACGTGGGCCCCACCCGGAAATCACGTGGGCCCCACCCGGAAATCACGTGGGCCCCACCCGGAAATCACGTGGGCCCCACCCGGAAATCACGTGGGCCCCACCCGGAAATCACGTGGGCCCCACGGGGAAATCACGCGGGCCCCACCCGGAAATCACGTGGGCACCACGGGGAAATCACGTGGGCCCCACCCGGAAATCACGTGGGCACCACGGGGAAATCACGTGGGCCCCACCCGGAAATCACGTGGGCCCCACCCGGAAATCACGTGGGCCCCACCCGGAAATCACGTGGGGCCCACCCGGAAATCACGTGGGCCCCACCCGGAAATCACGTGGGCCCCACGGGGAAATCACGTGGGCCCCACCCGGAAATCACGTGGGCACCACCCGGAAATCACGTGGGCCCCACACGGAAATCACGTGGGCCCCACCCGGAAATCACGTGGGCCCCACACGGAAATCACGTGGGCCCCACCCGGAAATCACGTGGGCCCCTCCCGGAAATCACGTGGGCCCCACCCGGAAATCACGTGGGCCCCACCCGGAAATCACGTGGGCCCCACGGGGAAATCACGTGGGCCCCACCCGGAAATCACGTGGGCCCCACCCGGAAATCACGTGGGCCCCACCCGGAAGTCACGTGGGCCCCACCCGGAAATCACGTGGGCCCCACCCGGAAATCACGTGGGCCCCACCCGGAAATCACGTGGGCCCCACCCGGAAATCACGTGGGCCCCACCCGGAAATCACGTGGGCCCCACCCGGAAATCACGTGGGCCCCACCGGAAATCACGTGGGCCCCCAGGTGAAATCACGTGGGCCCCACAAGGAAATCACGTGGGCCCCACCCTGAAATCACGTGGGCCCCACCCGGAAATCACGTGGGCCCCACCCGGAAATCACGTGGGCCCCACCCGGAAATCACGTGTGCCCCACGGGGAAATCACGTGGGCCCCACCCGGAAATCACGTGGGCCCCACCCGGAAATCACGTGGGCCCCACCCGGAAATCACGTGGGCCCCACCCGGAAATCACGTGGGCCCCACCCGGAAATCACGTGGGCCCCACCCGGAAATCACGTGGCCCCCACGGGGAAATCACGTGGGCCCCACCCGGAAATCACGTGGGCCCCACCCGGAAATCACGTGGGCCCCACCCGGAAATCACGTGGGCCCCACCCGGAAATCACGTGGGCCCCACGGGGAAATCACGTGGGCCCCACGGGGAAATCACGTGGGCCCCACCCGGAAATCACGTGGGCCCTACCCGGAAATCACGTGAGCCCCACCCGGAAATCACATGGGCCCCACCCGGAAATCACGTGGGCCCCACCCGGAAATCACGTGGGCCCCACCCGGAAATCACGTGGGCCCCCAGGGGAAATCACGTGGGCCCCACCCGGAAATCACGTGGGCCCCACCCGGAAATCACGTGGGCCCCACCCGGAAATCACGTGGGCCCCACCCGGAAATCACGTGGGCCCCACACGGAAATCACGTGGGCCCCACCCGGAAATCACGTGGGCCCCACCCTGAAATCACGTGGGCCCCACCCGGAAATCACGTGGGCCCCACCCGGAAATCACGTGGGCCCCACCCGGAAATCACGTGGGCCCCACCCGGAAATCACGTGGGCCCCACCCGGAAATCACGTGGGCCCCACCCGGAAATAACGTGGGCCCCACCCGGAAATCACGTGGGCCCCCAGGGGAAATCACGTGGGCCCCACAAGGAAATCACGTGGGCCCCACCCGGAAATCACGTGGGCCCCACCCGGAAATCACGTGGGCCCCACCCGGAAATCACGTGGGCCCCACGGGGAAATCACGTGGGCCCCACCCGGAAATCACGTGGGCCCCACCCGGAAATCACGTGGGCCCCACCCGGAAATCACGTGGGCCCCACCCGGAAATCACGTGGGCCCCAACCGGAAATCACGTGGGCCCCACCCGGAAATCACGTGGGCCCCACCCGGAAATCACGTGGGCCCCACCCGGAAATCACGTGGGCCCCACCCGGAAATCACGTGGGCCCCAAGGGGAAATCACGTGGGCCCCACCCGGAAATCACGTGGGCCCCACCCGGAAATCACGTGGGCCCCACCCGGAAATCACGTGGGCCCCACCCGGAAATCACGTGGGCCCCACCCGGAAATCACGTGGGCCCCACCCGGAAATCACGTGGGCCCCACCCGGAAATCACGTGGGCCCCACGGGGAAATCACGCGGGCCCCACCCGGAAATCACGTGGGCACCACGGGGAAATCACGTGGGCCCCACCCGGAAATCACGTGGGCACCACGGGGAAATCACGTGGGCCCCACCCGGAAATCACGTGGGCCCCACCCGGAAATCACGTGGGCCCCACCCGGAAATCACGTGGGGCCCACCCGGAAATCACGTGGGCCCCACCCGGAAATCACGTGGGCCCCACGGGGAAATCACGTGGGCCCCACCCGGAAATCACGTGGGCACCACCCGGAAATCACGTGGGCCCCACACGGAAATCACGTGGGCCCCACCCGGAAATCACGTGGGCCCCACACGGAAATCACGTGGGCCCCACCCGGAAATCACGTGGGCCCCTCCCGGAAATCACGTGGGCCCCACCCGGAAATCACGTGGGCCCCACCCGGAAATCACGTGGGCCCCACGGGGAAATCACGTGGGCCCCACCCGGAAATCACGTGGGCCCCACCCGGAAATCACGTGGGCCCCACCCGGAAGTCACGTGGGCCCCACCCGGAAATCACGTGGGCCCCACCCGGAAATCACGTGGGCCCCACCCGGAAATCACGTGGGCCCCACCCGGAAATCACGTGGGCCCCACCCGGAAATCACGTGGGCCCCACCCGGAAATCACGTGGGCCCCACCCGGAAATCACGTGGGCCCCCAGGTGAAATCACGTGGGCCCCACAAGGAAATCACGTGGGCCCCACCCTGAAATCACGTGGGCCCCACCCGGAAATCACGTGGGCCCCACCCGGAAATCACGTGGGCCCCACCCGGAAATCACGTGTGCCCCACGGGGAAATCACGTGGGCCCCACCCGGAAATCACGTGGGCCCCACCCGGAAATCACGTGGGCCCCACCCGGAAATCACGTGGGCCCCACCCGGAAATCACGTGGGCCCCACCCGGAAATCACGTGGGCCCCACCCGGAAATCACGTGGCCCCCACGGGGAAATCACGTGGGCCCCACCCGGAAATCACGTGGGCCCCACCCGGAAATCACGTGGGCCCCACCCGGAAATCACGTGGGCCCCACCCGGAAATCACGTGGGCCCCACGGGGAAATCACGTGGGCCCCACGGGGAAATCACGTGGGCCCCACCCGGAAATCACGTGGGCCCCACCCGGAAATCACGTGAGCCCCACCCGGAAATCACATGGGCCCCACCCGGAAATCACGTGGGCCCCACCCGGAAATCACGTGGGCCCCACCCGGAAATCACGTGGGCCCCCAGGGGAAATCACGTGGGCCCCACCCGGAAATCACGTGGGCCCCACCCGGAAATCACGTGGGCCCCACCCGGAAATCACGTGGGCCCCACCCGGAAATCACGTGGGCCCCACCCGGAAATCACGTGGGCCCCACCCGGAAATCACGTGGGCCCCACCCGGAAATCACGTGGGCCCCACCCGGAAATCACGTGGGCCCCACCCGGAAATCACGTGGGCCCCACGGGGAAATCACGTGGGCCCCACCCGGAAATCACGTGGGCCCCACCCGGAAATCACGTGGGCCCCACCCGGAAATCACGTGGGCCCCACCCGGAAATCACGTGGGCCCCACCCGGAAATCACGAGGGCCCCACCCGGAAATTACGTGGGCCCCACCCGGAAATCACGTGGGCCCTACCCGGAAATCACGTGGGCCCCCAGAGGAAATCACGTGGGCCCCACCCGGAAATCACGTGGGCCCCCAGGGGAAATCACGTGGGCCCCACCCGGAAATCACGTGGGCCCCACCCGGAAATCACGTGGGCCCCACCCGGAAATCACGTGGGCCCCACGGGGAAATCACGTGGGCCCCACCCGGAAATCACGTGGGCCCCACCCGGAAATCACGTGGGCCCCACCCGGAAATCACGTGGGCCCCACCCGGAAATCACGTGGGCCCCACCCGGAAATCACGTGGGCCCCACCCGGAAATCACGTGGGCCCCACCCGGAAATCACGTGGGCCCCACCCGGAAATCACGTGGGCCCCACCCGGAAATCACGTGGGCCCCACCCGGAAATCACGTGGGCCCCACCCGGAAATCACGTGGGGCCCACCCGGAAATCACGTGGGCCCCACGGGGAAATCACGTGGGCCCCACCCGGAAATCACGTGGGCCCCACCCGGAAATCACGTGGGCCCCACCCGGAAATCACGTGGGCCCCACCCGGAAATCACGTGGGCCCCACCCGGAAATCAGGTGGGCCCCACCCGGAAATCACGTGGGCCCCACTCGGAAATCACGTGGGCCCCACCCGGAAATCACGTGGGCCCCCAGGGGAAATCACGTGGGCCCCACCCGGAAATCACGTGGGCCCCACCCGGAAATCACGTGGGCCCCACCCGGAAATCACTGGGCCCCACCCGGAAATCACGTGGGCCCCACCCTGAAATCACGTGGGCCCCACCCGGAAATCACGTGGGCCCCACCCGGAAATCACGTGGGCCCCACCCGGAAATCACGTGGGCCCCACCCGGAAATCACGTGGGCCCCACCCGGAAATCACGTGGGCCCCACCCGGAAATCACGTGGGCCCCACCCGGAAATCACGTGGGCCCCACCCGGAAATCACGTGGGCCCCACCCGGAAATCACGTGGGCCCCAAGGGGAAATCACGTGGGCCCCACCCGGAAATCACGTGGGCCCCACCCGGAAATCACGTGGGCCCCACCCGGAAATCACGTGGGCCCCACCCGGAAATCACGTGGGCCCCACCCGGAAATCACGTGGGCCCCACGGGGAAATCACGCGGGCCCCACCCGGAAATCACGTGGGCACCACGGGGAAATCACGTGGGCCCCACCCGGAAATCACGTGGGCACCACGGGGAAATCACGTGGGCCCCACCCGGAAATCACGTGGGCCCCACCCGGAAATCACGTGGGCCCCACCCGGAAATCACGTGGGGCCCACCCGGAAATCACGTGGGCCCCACCCGGAAATCACGTGGGCCCCACGGGGAAATCACGTGGGCCCCACCCGGAAATCACGTGGGCACCACCCGGAAATCACGTGGGCCCCACACGGAAATCACGTGGGCCCCACCCGGAAATCACGTGGGCCCCACACGGAAATCACGTGGGCCCCACGGGGAAATCACGTGGGCCCCACCCGGAAATCACGTGGCCCCACCCGGAAATCACGTGGGCCCCACCCTGAAATCACGTGGGCCCCACCCGGAAATCACGTGGGCCCCACCCGGAAATCACGTGGGCCCCACCCGGAAATCACGTGGGCCCCACCCGGAAATCACGTGGGCCCCACTCGGAAATCACGTGGGCCCCACCCGGAAATCACGTGGGCCCCCAGGGGAAATCACGTGGGCCCCACCCGGAAATCACGTGGGCCCCACCCGGAAATCACGTGGGACCCCAGGGGAAATCACGTGGGCCCCACCCGGAAATCACGTGGGCCCCACCCGGAAATCACGTGGGCCCCACCCGGAAATCACGTGGGCCCCACCCGGAAATCACGTGGGCCCCACCCGGAAATCACGTGGGCCCCACGGGGAAATCACGTGGGCCCCACCCGGAAATCACGTGGGCCCCACCCGGAAATCACGTGGGCCCCACCCGGAAATCACGTGGGCCCCACCCGGAAATCACGTGGGCCCCACCCGGAAAGCACGTGGGGCCCACCCGGAAATCACGTGGGCCCCACCCGGAAATCACGTTGGCCCCACCCGGAAATCACGTGGGCCCCACCCGGAAATCACGTGGGCCCCACCCGGAAATCACGTGGGCCCCACCCTGAAATCACGTGGGCCCCACCCGGAAATCACGTGGGCCCCACCCGGAAATCACGTGGGCCCCACCCGGAAATCAGGTGGGCCCCACCCGGAAATCACGTGGGCCCCACTCGGAAATCACGTGGGCCCCACCCGGAAATCACGTGGGCCCCCAGGGGAAATCACGTGGGCCCCACCCGGAAATCACGTGGGCCCCACCCGGAAATCACGTGGGCCCCACCCGGAAATCACTGGGCCCCACCCGGAAATCACGTGGGCCCCACCCTGAAATCACGTGGGCCCCACCCGGAAATCACGTGGGCCCCACCCTGAAATCACGTGGGCCCCACCCGGAAATCACGTGGGCCCCACCCGGAAATCACGTGGGCCCCACCCGGAAATCACGTGGGCCCCACCCGGAAATCACGTGGGCCCCACTCGGAAATCACGTGGGCCCCACCCGGAAATCACGTGGGCCCCCAGGGGAAATCACGTGGGCCCCACCCGGAAATCACGTGGGCCCCACCCGGAAATCACGTGGGCCCCACCCGGAAATCACGTGGGCCCCACCCGGAAATCACGTGGGCCCCACCCGGAAATCACGTGGGCCCCACCCGGAAATCACGTGGGCCCCACGGGGAAATCACGTGGGCCCCACCCGGAAATCACGTGGGGCCCACCCGGAAATCACGTGGGCCCCACGGGGAAATCACGTGGGCCCCACCCGGAAATCACGTGGGCCCCACCCGGAAATCACGTGGGCCCCACCCGGAAATCACGTGGGCCCCACCCGGAAATCACGTGGGCCCCACCCGGAAATCACGTGGGCCCCACCCGGAAATCACGTGGGCCCCACCCGGAAATCACGTGGGCCCCACCCGGAAATCACGTGGGCCCCCAGGGGAAATCACGTGGGCCCCACCCGGAAATCACGTGGGCCCCACCCGGAAATCACGTGGGCCCGACGGGGAAATCACGTGGGCCCCACCCGGAAATCACGTGGGCCCCCAGGGGAAATCACTTGGGCCCCACCCGGAAATCACGTGGGCCCCACCCGGAAATCACGTGGGCCCCACCCGGAAATCACGTGGGCCCCACGGGGAAATCACGTGGGCCCCACCCGGAAATCACGTGGGCCCCACCCGGAAATCACGTGGGCCCCACGGGGAAATCACGTGGGCCCCACCCGGAAATCACGTGGGCCCCACCCGGATATCACGTGGGCCCCACCCGGAAATCACGTGGGCCCCACCCGGAAATCACGTGGGCCCCACGGGGAAATCACGTGGGTCCCACCCGGAAATCACGTGGGCCCCACCCGTAAATCACGTGGGCCCCACCCGTAAATCACGTGGGCCCCACCCGGAAATCACGTTGGCCCCACCCGGAAATCACGTGGGCCCCACCCGGAAATCACGTGGGCCCCACGGGGAAATCACGTGGGCCCCACCTGGAAATCACGTGGGCCCCACCCGGAAATCACGTGGGCCCCCAGGGGAAATCACGTGGGCCCCACCCGGAAATCACGTGGGCCCCACCCGGAAATCACGTGGGCCCCACCCGGAAATCACGTGGGCCCCACCCGGAAATCACGTGGGCCCCACCCGGAAATCACGTGGGCCCCACCCGGAAATCACGTGGGCCCCACCCGGAAATCACGTGGGCCCCACCCGGAAATCACGTGGGCCCCACCCGGAAATCACGTGGGCCCCACCCGGAAATCACGTGGGCCCCACCCGGAAATCACGTGGGCCCCACCCGGAAATCACGTGGACCCCACCCGGAAATCACGTGGGCCCCACCCGGAAATCACGTGGGGCCCACCCGGAAATCACGTGGGCCCCACGGGGAAATCACGTGGGCCCCACCCGGAAATCACGTGGGCCCCACCCGGAAATCACGTGGGCCCCACCCGGAAATCACGTGGGCCCCACCCGGAAATCACGTGGGCCCCACCCTGAAATCACGTGGTCCCCACCCGGAAATCACGTGGGCCCCACCCGGAAATCACGTGGGCCCCACCCGGAAATCACGTGGGCCCCACCCGGAAATCACGTGGGCCCCACCCGGAAATCACGTGGTCCCCACCCGGAAATCACGTGGGCCCCACCCGGAAATCACGTGGGCCCCACCCGGAAATCACGTGGGCCCCATCCGGAAATCACGTGGGCCCCACGGGGAAATCACGTGGGCCCCACCCGGAAATCACGTGGGGCCCACCCGGAAATCACGTGGGCCCCACGGGGAAATCACGTGGGCCCCACCCGGAAATCACGTGGGCCCCACCCGGAAATCACGTGGGCCCCACCCGGAAATCACGTGGGCCCCACCCGGAAATCACGTGGGCCCCACCCGGAAATCACGTGGGCCCCACCCGGAAATCACGTGGGCCCCATCCGGAAATCACGTGGGCCCCACGGGGAAATCACGTGGGCCCCACCCGGAAATCACGTGGGGCCCACCCGGAAATCACGTGGGCCCCACGGGGAAATCACGTGGGCCCCACCCGGAAATCACGTGGGCCCCACCCGGAAATCACGTGGGCCCCACCCGGAAATCACGTGGGCCCCACCCGGAAATCACGTGGGCCCCACCCGGAAATCACGTGGGCCCCACCCGGAAATCACGTGGGCCCCACCCGGAAATCACGTGGGCCCCACCCGGAAATCACGTGGGCCCCACGGGGAAATCACGTGGGCCCCACCCGGAAATCACGTGGGCCCCACCCGGAAATCACGTGGGCCCCACCCGGAAATCACGTGGGCCCCACCCGGAAATCACGTGGGCCCCACCCGGAAATCACGTGGGCCCCACCCGGAAATCACGTGGGCCCCACCCGGAAATCACGTGGGCCCCACCCGGAAATCACGTGGGCCCCCAGGGGAAATCACGTGGGCCCCACAAGAAAATCACGTGGGCCCCACCCGGAAATCACGTGGGCCCCACCCGGAAATCACGTGGGCCCCACCCGGAAATCACGTGGGCCCCACGGGGAAATCACGTGGGCCCCACGGGGAAATCACGTGGGCCACACCCGGAAATCACGTGGGCCCCACCCGGAAATCACGTGGGCCCCACCCGGAAATCACGTGGGCCCCACCCGGAAATCACGTGGGCCCCACGGGGAAATCACGTGGGCCCCACGGGGAAATCACGTGGGCCCCACCCGGAAATCACGTGGGCCCCACCCGGAAATCACGTGGGCCCCACCCGGAAATCACGTGGGCCCCACCCGGAAATCACGTGGGCCCCACCCGGAAATCACGTGGGCCCCACCCGGAAATCACGTGGGCCCCACCCGGAAATCACGTGGGCCCCACCCGGAAATCACGTGGGCCCCACCCGGAAATCACGTGGGCCCCACCCGGAAATCACGTGGGGCCCACCCGGAAATCACGTGGGCCCCACGGGGAAATCACGTGGGCCCCACCCGGAAATCACGTGGGCCCCACCCGGAAATCACGTGGGCCCCACCCGGAAATCACGTGGGCCCCACCCGGAAATCACGTGGGCCCCACCCGGAAATCACGTGGGCCCCACCCGGAAATCACGTGGGCCCCACCCGGAAATCACGTGGGCCCTACCCGGAAATCACGTGGGCCCCCAGGGGAAATCACGTGGGCCCCACCCGGAAATCACGTGGGCCCCACCCGGAAATCACGTGGGCCCCACCCGGAAATCACGTGGGCCCTACCCGGAAATCACGTGGGCCCCCAGGGGAAATCACGTGGGCCCCACCCGGAAATCACGTGGGCCCCACCCGGAAATCACGTGGGCCCCACCCGGAAATCACGTGGGCCCCACCCGGAAATCACGTGGGCCCCACCCGGAAATCACGTGGGCCCCACCCGGAAATCACGTGGGCCCCACCCGGAAATCACGTGAGCCCCACCCGGAAATCACGTGGGCCCCACGGGGAAATCACGTGGGCCCCACCCGGAAATCACGTGGGCCCCACCCGGAAATCACGTGGGCCCCACGGGGAAATCACGTGGGCCCCACCCGGAAATCACGTGGGCCCCACCCGGAAATCACTTGGGCCCCACCCGGAAATCACGTGGGCCCCACCCGGAAATCACGTGGGCCCCACCCGGAAATCACGTGGGCCCCACCCGGAAATCACGTGGGCCCCACCCGGAAATCACGTGGGCCCCCAGGGGAAATCACGTGGGCTCCACCCGGAAATCACGTGGGCCCCACCCGGAAATCACGTGGGCCCCACCCGGAAATCACGTGGGCCCGACGGGGAAATCACGTGGGCCCCACCCGGAAATCACGTGGGCCCCACCCGGAAATCACGTGGGCCCCACCCGGAAATCACGTGGGCCCCACCCGGAAATCACGTGGGCCCCACCCGGAAATCACGTGGGCCCCACCCGGAAATCACGTGGGCCCCACCCGGAAATCACGTGGGCCCCACCCGGAAATCACGTGGGCCCCACCCGGAAATCACGTGGGCCCCACCCGGAAATCACGTGGGCCCCACCCGGAAATCACGTGGGCCCCAAGGGGAAATCACTTGGGCCCCACCCGGAAATCACGTGGGCCCCACCCGGAAATCACGTGGGCCCCACCCGGAAATCACGTGGGCCCCACGGGGAAATCACGTGGGCCCCACCCGGAAATCACGTGGGCCCCACGGGGAAATCACGTGGGTCCCACCCGGAAATCACGTGGGCCCCACCCGGAAATCACGTGGGCCCCACCCGGAAATCACGTGGGCCCCACCCGGAAATCACGTGGGCCCCACCCGGAAATCACGTGGGCCCCACGGGGAAATCACGTGGGCCCCACCCGGAAATCACGTGGGCCCCACCCGGAAATCACGTGGGCCCCACCCGGAAATCACGTGGGCCCCACCCGGAAATCACGTGGGCCCCACCCGGAAATCACGTGGGCCCCACCCGGAAATCACGTGGGCCCCACCCGGAAATCACGTGGGCCCCACCCGGAAATCACGTGGGCCCCACCCGGAAATCACGTGGGCCCCCAGGGGAAATCACGTGGGCCCCACCCGGAAATCACGTGGGCCCCACCCGGAAATCACGTGGGCCCCACCCGGAAATCACGTGGGCCCCACGGGGAAATCACGTGGGCCCCACCCGGAAATCACGTGGGCCCCACCCGGAAATCACGTGGGCCCCCAGGGGAAATCACGTGGGCCCCACCCGGAAATCACGTGGGCCCCACCCGGAAATCACGTGGGCCCCACCCGGAAATCACGTGGGCCCCACCCGGAAATCACGTGGGCCCCACCCGGAAATCACGTGGGCCCCACCCGGAAATCACGTGGGCCCCACCCGGAAATCACGTGGGCCCCACCCGGAAATCACGTGGGCCCCACCCGGAAATCACGTGGGCCCCACCCGGAAATCACGTGGGCCCCACCCGGAAATCACGTGGGCCCCACCCGGAAATCACGTGGGCCCCACCCGGAAATCACGTGGGCCCCACCCGGAAATCACGTGGGACCCACCCGGAAATCACGTGGGCCCCACCCGGAAATCACGTGGGCCCCACCCGGAAATCACGTGGGCCCCACCCGGAAATCACGTGGGGCCCACCCGGAAATCACGTGGGCCCCACGGGGAAATCACGTGGGCCCCACCCGGAAATCACGTGGGCCCCACCCGGAAATCACGTGGGCCCCACCCGGAAATCACGTGGGCCCCACCCGGAAATCACGTGGGCCCCACCCGGAAATCACGTGGGCCCCACCCGGAAATCACGTGGGCCCCACCCGGAAATCACGTGGGCCCCACCCGGAAATATCGTGGGCCCTACCCGGAAATCACGTGGGCCCCCAGGGGAAATCACGTGGGCCCCACCCGGAAATCACGTGGGCCCCACCCGGAAATCACGTGGGCCCCACCCGGAAATCACGTGGGCCCCACCCGGAAATCACGTGGGCCCCACCCGGAAATCACGTGGGCCCCACCCGGAAATCACGTGGGCCCCACCCGGAAATCACGTGGGCCCCACCCGGAAATCACGTGGGCCCCACCCGGAAATCACGTGGGCCCCACCCGGAAATCACGTGGGCCCCACCCGGAAATCACGTGGGCCCCACCCGGAAATCACGTGGGCCCCACCCGGAAATCACGTGGGCCCCACCCGGAAATCACGTGGGCCCCACCCGGAAATCACGTGGGCCCCACACGGAAATCACGTGGGCCCCACCCGGAAATCACGTGGGCCCCACGCGGAAATCACGTGGGCCCCACGCGGAAATCACGTGGGCCCCACGGGGAAATCACGTGGGCCCCACCCGGAAATCACGTGGGCCCCACGGGGAAATCACGTGGGCCCCACCCGGAAATCACGTGGGCCCCACCCGGAAATCACGTGGGCCCCACCCGGAAATCACGTGGGCCCCACCCGGAAATCACGTGGGCCCCACGGGGAAATCACGTGGGCCCCACCCGGAAATCACGTGGGTCCCACCCGGAAATCACGTGGGCCCCACCCGGAAATCACGTGGGCCCCACCCGGAAATCACGTGGGCCCAACCCGGAAATCACGTGGGCCCCACCTGGAAATCACGTGGGCCCCACCCGGAAATCACGTGGGCCCCCAGGGGAAATCACGTGGGCCCCACCCTGAAATCACGTGGGCCCCACCCGGAAATCACGTGGGCCCCACCCGGAAATAACGTGGGCCCCACCCGGAAATCACGTGGGCCCCACCCAGAAATCACGTGGGCCCCACCCGGAAATCACGTGGGCCCCACCCGGAAATCAAGTGGGCCCCACCCGGAAATCACGTGGGCCCCACCCGGAAATCACGTGGGCCCCCAGGGGAAATCATGTGGGCCCCACCCGGAAATCACGTGGGCCCCACCCGGAAATCACGTGGGCCCCACCCGGAAATCACTTGGGCCCCACCCGGAAATCACGTGGGCCCCACCCGGAAATCACGTGGGCCCCATCCGGAAATCACGTGGGCCCCACGGGGAAATCACGTGGGCCCCACCCGGAAATCACGTGGGGCCCACCCGGAAATCACGTGGGCCCCACCCGGAAATCACGTGGGCCCCACCCGGAAATCACGTGGGCCCCACCCGGAAATCACGTGGGCCCCCAGGGGAAATCACGTGGGCCCCACCCGGAAATCACGTGGGCCCCACCCGGAAATCACGTGGGCCCCCAGGGGAAATCACGTGGGCCCCACCCGGATATCACGTGGGCCCCACCCGGAAATCACGTGGGCCCCACGGGGAAATCACGTGGGCCCCACCCGGAAATCACGTGGGCCCCACGGGGAAATCACGTGGGCCCCACCCGGAAATCACGTGGGCCCCACCCGGAAATCACGTGGGCCCCACCCGGAAATCACGTGGGCCCCACCCGGAAATCACGTGGGCCCCACGGGGAAATCACGTGGGCCCCACCCGGAAATCACGTGGGTCCCACCCGGAAATCACGTGGGCCCCACCCGGAAATCACGTGGGCCCCACCCGGAAATCACGTGGGCCCAACCCGGAAATCACGTGGGCCCCACCTGGAAATCACGTGGGCCCCACCCGGAAATCACGTGGGCCCCCAGGGGAAATCACGTGGGCCCCACCCTGAAATCACGTGGGCCCCACCCGGAAATCACGTGGGCCCCACCCGGAAATAACGTGGGCCCCACCCGGAAATCACGTGGGCCCCACCCAGAAATCACGTGGGCCCCACCCGGAAATCACGTGTGCCCCACCCGGAAATCAAGTGGGCCCCACCCGGAAATCACGTGGGCCCCACCCGGAAATCACGTGGGCCCCCAGGGGAAATCATGTGGGCCCCACCCGGAAATCACGTGGGCCCCACCCGGAAATCACGTGGGCCCCACCCGGAAATCACTTGGGCCCCACCCGGAAATCACGTGGGCCCCACCCGGAAATCACGTGGGCCCCATCCGGAAATCACGTGGGCCCCACGGGGAAATCACGTGGGCCCCACCCGGAAATCACGTGGGGCCCACCCGGAAATCACGTGGGCCCCACCCGGAAATCACGTGGGCCCCACCCGGAAATCACGTGGGCCCCACCCGGAAATCACGTGGGCCCCCAGGGGAAATCACGTGGGCCCCACCCGGAAATCACGTGGGCCCCACCCGGAAATCACGTGGGCCCCCAGGGGAAATCACGTGGGCCCCACCCGGATATCACGTGGGCCCCACCCGGAAATCACGTGGGCCCCACCCGGAAATAACGTGGGCCCCACGGGGAAATCACGTGGGCCCCACCCGGAAATCACGTGGGCCCCACCCGGAAATCACGTGGGCCCCCAGGGGAAATCACGTGGGCCCCACCCGGAAATCACGTGGGCCCCACCCGGAAATCACGTGGGCCCCACCCGGAAATCACGTGGGCCCCACCCGGAAATCAAGTGGGCCCCACCCGGAAATCACGTGGGCCCCACCCGGAAATCACGTGGGCCCCACCCGGAAATCACGTGGGCCCCACCCGGAAATCACGTGGGCCCCACCCGGAAATCACGTGGGCCCCACCCGGAAATCACGTGGGCCCCACCCGGAAATCACGTGGGCCCCACCCTGAAATCACGTGGGCCCCACCCGGAAATCACGTGGGCCCCACCCGGAAATCACGTGGGCCCCACCCGGAAATCACGTGGGCCCCACCCGGAAATCACGTGGGCCCCACCCGGAAATCACGTGGGCCCCACCCGGAAATCACGTGGGCCCCACCCGGAAATCACGTGGGCCCCCAGGTGAAATCACGTGGGCCCCACAAGGAAATCACGTGGGCCCCACCCTGAAATCACGTGGGCCCCACCCGGAAATCACGTGGGCCCCACCCGGAAATCACGTGGGCCCCACCCGGAAATCACGTGTGCCCCACGGGGAAATCACGTGGGCCCCACCCGGAAATCACGTGGGCCCCACCCGGAAATCACGTGGGCCCCACCCGGAAATCACGTGGGCCCCACCCGGAAATCACGTGGGCCCCACCCGGAAATCACGTGGGCCCCACCCGGAAATCACGTGGCCCCCACGGGGAAATCACGTGGGCCCCACCCGGAAATCACGTGGGCCCCACCCGGAAATCACGTGGGCCCCACCAGGAAATCACGTGGGCCCCACCCGGAAATCACGTGGGCCCCACGGGGAAATCACGTGGGCCCCACGGGGAAATCACGTGGGCCCCACCCGGAAATCACGTGGGCCCCACCCGGAAATCACGTGGGCCCCACCCGGAAATCACGTGGGCCCCACCCGGAAATCACGTGGGCCCCACCCGGAAATCACGTGGGCCCCACCCGGAAATCACGTGGGCCCCACCCGGAAATCACGTGGGCCCCACCCGGAAATCACGTGGGCCCCACCCGGAAATCACGTGGGCCCCACCCGGAAATCACGTGGGCCCCACCCTGAAATCACGTGGGCCCCACCCGGAAATCACGTGGGCCCCACCCGGAAATCACGTGGGCCCCACCCGGAAATCACGTGGGCCCCACCCGGAAATCACGTGGGCCCCACTCGGAAATCACGTGGGCCCCACCCGGAAATCACGTGGGCCCCCAGGGGAAATCACGTGGGCCCCACCCGGAAATCACGTGGGCCCCACCCGGAAATCACGTGGGACCCCAGGGGAAATCACGTGGGCCCCACCCGGAAATCACGTGGGCCCCACCCGGAAATCACGTGGGCCCCACCCGGAAATCACGTGGGCCCCACCCGGAAATCACGTGGGCCCCACCCGGAAATCACGTGGGCCCCACCCGGAAATCACGTGGGCCCCACCCGGAAATCACGTGGGCCCCACCCGGAAATCACGTGGGCCCCACCCGGAAATCACGTGGGCCCCACCCGGAAAGCACGTGGGGCCCACCCGGAAATCACGTGGGCCCCACCCGGAAATCACGTTGGCCCCACCCGGAAATCACGTGGGCCCCACCCGGAAATCACGTGGGCCCCACCCGGAAATCACGTGGGCCCCACCCTGAAATCACGTGGGCCCCACCCGGAAATCACGTGGGCCCCACCCGGAAATCACGTGGGCCCCACCCGGAAATCAGGTGGGCCCCACCCGGAAATCACGTGGGCCCCACTCGGAAATCACGTGGGCCCCACCCGGAAATCACGTGGGCCCCCAGGGGAAATCACGTGGGCCCCACCCGGAAATCACGTGGGCCCCACCCGGAAATCACGTGGGCCCCACCCGGAAATCACTGGGCCCCACCCGGAAATCACGTGGGCCCCACCCTGAAATCACGTGGGCCCCACCCGGAAATCACGTGGGCCCCACCCTGAAATCACGTGGGCCCCACCCGGAAATCACGTGGGCCCCACCCGGAAATCACGTGGGCCCCACCCGGAAATCACGTGGGCCCCACCCGGAAATCACGTGGGCCCCACTCGGAAATCACGTGGGCCCCACCCGGAAATCACGTGGGCCCCCAGGGGAAATCACGTGGGCCCCACCCGGAAATCACGTGGGCCCCACCCGGAAATCACGTGGGCCCCACCCGGAAATCACGTGGGCCCCACCCGGAAATCACGTGGGCCCCACCCGGAAATCACGTGGGCCCCACCCTGAAATCACGTGGGCCCCACCCTGAAATCACGTGGGCCCCACCCGGAAATCACGTGGGCCCCACCCGGAAATCACGTGGGCCCCACCCGGAAATCACGTGGGCCCCACTCGGAAATCACGTGGGCCCCACCCGGAAATCACGTGGGCCCCCAGGGGAAATCACGTGGGCCCCACCCGGAAATCACGTGGGCCCCACCCGGAAATCACGTGGGACCCCAGGGGAAATCACGTGGGCCCCACCCGGAAATCACGTGGGCCCCACCCGGAAATCACGTGGGCCCCACCCGGAAATCACGTGGGCCCCACCCGGAAATCACGTGGGCCCCACCCGGAAATCACGTGGGCCCCACCCGGAAATCACGTGGGCCCCACCCGGAAATCACGTGGGCCCCACCCGGAAATCACGTGGGCCCCACCCGGAAATCACGTGGGCCCCACCCGGAAATCACGTGGGACCCCAGGGGAAATCACGTGGGCCCCACCCGGAAATCACGTGGGCCCCACCCGGAAATCACGTGGGCCCCACCCGGAAATCACGTGGGCCCCACCCGGAAATCACGTGGGCCCCACCCGGAAATCACGTGGGCCCCACCCGGAAATCACGTGGGCCCCACCCGGAAATCACGTGGGCCCCACCCGGAAATCACGTGGGCCCCACCCGGAAATCACGTGGGCCCCACCCGGAAAGCACGTGGGGCCCACCCGGAAATCACGTGGGCCCCACCCGGAAATCACGTTGGCCCCACCCGGAAATCACGTGGGCCCCACCCGGAAATCACGTGGGCCCCACCCGGAAATCACGTGGGCCCCACCCTGAAATCACGTGGGCCCCACCCGGAAATCACGTGGGCCCCACCCGGAAATCACGTGGGCCCCACCCGGAAATCAGGTGGGCCCCACCCGGAAATCACGTGGGCCCCACTCGGAAATCACGTGGGCCCCACCCGGAAATCACGTGGGCCCCCAGGGGAAATCACGTGGGCCCCACCCGGAAATCACGTGGGCCCCACCCGGAAATCACGTGGGCCCCACCCGGAAATCACTGGGCCCCACCCGGAAATCACGTGGGCCCCACCCTGAAATCACGTGGGCCCCACCCGGAAATCACGTGGGCCCCACCCTGAAATCACGTGGGCCCCACCCGGAAATCACGTGGGCCCCACCCGGAAATCACGTGGGCCCCACCCGGAAATCACGTGGGCCCCACCCGGAAATCACGTGGGCCCCACTCGGAAATCACGTGGGCCCCACCCGGAAATCACGTGGGCCCCCAGGGGAAATCACGTGGGCCCCACCCGGAAATCACGTGGGCCCCACCCGGAAATCACGTGGGCCCCACCCGGAAATCACGTGGGCCCCACCCGGAAATCACGTGGGCCCCACCCGGAAATCACGTGGGCCCCACCCTGAAATCACGTGGGCCCCACCCGGAAATCACGTGGGCCCCACCCGGAAATCACGTGGGCCCCACCCGGAAATCACGTGGGCCCCACCCGGAAATCACGTGGGCCCCACTCGGAAATCACGTGGGCCCCACCCGGAAATCACGTGGGCCCCCAGGGGAAATCACGTGGGCCCCACCCGGAAATCACGTGGGCCCCACCCGGAAATCACGTGGGACCCCAGGGGAAATCACGTGGGCCCCACCCGGAAATCACGTGGGCCCCACCCGGAAATCACGTGGGCCCCACCCGGAAATCACGTGGGCCCCACCCGGAAATCACGTGGGCCCCACCCGGAAATCACGTGGGCCCCACCCGGAAATCACGTGGGCCCCACCCGGAAATCACGTGGGCCCCACCCGGAAATCACGTGGGCCCCACCCGGAAATCACGTGGGCCCCACCCGGAAAGCACGTGGGGCCCACCCGGAAATCACGTGGGCCCCACCCGGAAATCACGTTGGCCCCACCCGGAAATCACGTGGGCCCCACCCGGAAATCACGTGGGCCCCACCCGGAAATCACGTGGGCCCCACCCTGAAATCACGTGGGCCCCACCCGGAAATCACGTGGGCCCCACCCGGAAATCACGTGGGCCCCACCCGGAAATCAGGTGGGCCCCACCCGGAAATCACGTGGGCCCCACTCGGAAATCACGTGGGCCCCACCCGGAAATCACGTGGGCCCCCAGGGGAAATCACGTGGGCCCCACCCGGAAATCACGTGGGCCCCACCCGGAAATCACGTGGGCCCCACCCGGAAATCACTGGGCCCCACCCGGAAATCACGTGGGCCCCACCCTGAAATCACGTGGGCCCCACCCGGAAATCACGTGGGCCCCACCCTGAAATCACGTGGGCCCCACCCGGAAATCACGTGGGCCCCACCCGGAAATCACGTGGGCCCCACCCGGAAATCACGTGGGCCCCACCCGGAAATCACGTGGGCCCCACTCGGAAATCACGTGGGCCCCACCCGGAAATCACGTGGGCCCCCAGGGGAAATCACGTGGGCCCCACCCGGAAATCACGTGGGCCCCACCCGGAAATCACGTGGGCCCCACCCGGAAATCACGTGGGCCCCACCCGGAAATCACGTGGGCCCCACCCGGAAATCACGTGGGCCCCACCCGGAAATCACGTGGGCCCCACGGGGAAATCACGTGGGCCCCACCCGGAAATCACGTGGGGCCCACCCGGAAATCACGTGGGCCCCACGGGGAAATCACGTGGGCCCCACCCGGAAATCACGTGGGCCCCACCCGGAAATCACGTGGGCCCCACCCGGAAATCACGTGGGCCCCACCCGGAAATCACGTGGGCCCCACCCGGAAATCACGTGGGCCCCACCCGGAAATCACGTGGGCCCCACCCGGAAATCACGTGGGCCCCACCCGGAAATCACGTGGGCCCCCAGGGGAAATCACGTGGGCCCCACCCGGAAATCACGTGGGCCCCACCCGGAAATCACGTGGGCCCGACGGGGAAATCACGTGGGCCCCACCCGGAAATCACGTGGGCCCCCAGGGGAAATCACTTGGGCCCCACCCGGAAATCACGTGGGCCCCACCCGGAAATCACGTGGGCCCCACCCGGAAATCACGTGGGCCCCACGGGGAAATCACGTGGGCCCCACCCGGAAATCACGTGGGCCCCACCCGGAAATCACGTGGGCCCCACGGGGAAATCACGTGGGCCCCACCCGGAAATCACGTGGGCCCCACCCGGATATCACGTGGGCCCCACCCGGAAATCACGTGGGCCCCACCCGGAAATCACGTGGGCCCCACGGGGAAATCACGTGGGTCCCACCCGGAAATCACGTGGGCCCCACCCGTAAATCACGTGGGCCCCACCCGGAAATCACGTGGGCCCCACCCGGAAATCACGTGGGCCCCACCCGGAAATCACGTGGGCCCCACCCGGAAATCACGTGGGCCCCACGGGGAAATCACGTGGGCCCCACCTGGAAATCACGTGGGCCCCACCCGGAAATCACGTGGGCCCCACCCGGAAATCACGTGGGCCCCACCCGGAAATCACGTGGGCCCCACCCGGAAATCACGTGGGCCCCCAGGGGAAATCACGTGGGCCCCACCCGGAAATCACGTGGGCCCCACCCGGAAATCACGTGGGCCCCACCCGGAAATCACGTGGGCCCCACCCGGAAATCACGTGGGCCCCACCCGGAAATCACGTGGGCCCCACCCGGAAATCACGTGGGCCCCACCCGGAAATCACGTGGGCCCCACCCGGAAATCACGTGGGCCCCACCCGGAAATCACGTGGGCCCCACCCGGAAATCACGTGGGCCCCACCCGGAAATCACGTGGACCCCACCCGGAAATCACGTGGGCCCCACCCGGAAATCACGTGGGGCCCACCCGGAAATCACGTGGGCCCCACGGGGAAATCACGTGGGCCCCACCCGGAAATCACGTGGGCCCCACCCGGAAATCACGTGGGCCCCACCCGGAAATCACGTGGGCCCCACCCGGAAATCACGTGGGCCCCACCCTGAAATCACGTGGTCCCCACCCGGAAATCACGTGGGCCCCACCCGGAAATCACGTGGGCCCCACCCGGAAATCACGTGGGCCCCACCCGGAAATCACGTGGGCCCCACCCGGAAATCACGTGGTCCCCACCCGGAAATCACGTGGGCCCCACCCGGAAATCACGTGGGCCCCACCCGGAAATCACGTGGGCCCCATCCGGAAATCACGTGGGCCCCACGGGGAAATCACGTGGGCCCCACCCGGAAATCACGTGGGGCCCACCCGGAAATCACGTGGGCCCCACGGGGAAATCACGTGGGCCCCACCCGGAAATCACGTGGGCCCCACCCGGAAATCACGTGGGCCCCACCCGGAAATCACGTGGGCCCCACCCGGAAATCACGTGGGCCCCACCCGGAAATCACGTGGGCCCCACCCGGAAATCACGTGGGCCCCATCCGGAAATCACGTGGGCCCCACGGGGAAATCACGTGGGCCCCACCCGGAAATCACGTGGGGCCCACCCGGAAATCACGTGGGCCCCACGGGGAAATCACGTGGGCCCCACCCGGAAATCACGTGGGCCCCACCCGGAAATCACGTGGGCCCCACCCGGAAATCACGTGGGCCCCACCCGGAAATCACGTGGGCCCCACCCGGAAATCACGTGGGCCCCACCCGGAAATCACGTGGGCCCCACCCGGAAATCACGTGGGCCCCACCCGGAAATCACGTGGGCCCCACCCGGAAATCACGTGGGCCCCACCCGGAAATCACGTGGGCCCCACCCGGAAATCACGTGGGCCCCACCCGGAAATCACGTGGGCCCCACCCGGAAATCACGTGGGCCCCACCCGGAAATCACGTGGGCCCCACCCGGAAATCACGTGGGCCCCACCCGGAAATCACGTGGGCCCCCAGGGGAAATCACGTGGGCCCCACAAGAAAATCACGTGGGCCCCACCCGGAAATCACGTGGGCCCCACCCGGAAATCACGTGGGCCCCACCCGGAAATCACGTGGGCCCCACGGGGAAATCACGTGGGCCCCACGGGGAAATCACGTGGGCCACACCCGGAAATCACGTGGGCCCCACCCGGAAATCACGTGGGCCCCACCCGGAAATCACGTGGGCCCCACCCGGAAATCACGTGGGCCCCACGGGGAAATCACGTGGGCCCCACGGGGAAATCACGTGGGCCCCACCCGGAAATCACGTGGGCCCCACCCGGAAATCACGTGGGCCCCACCCGGAAATCACGTGGGCCCCACCCGGAAATCACGTGGGCCCCACCCGGAAATCACGTGGGCCCCACCCGGAAATCACGTGGGCCCCACCCGGAAATCACGTGGGCCCCACCCGGAAATCACGTGGGCCCCACCCGGAAATCACGTGGGCCCCACCCGGAAATCACGTGGGGCCCACCCGGAAATCACGTGGGCCCCACGGGGAAATCACGTGGGCCCCACCCGGAAATCACGTGGGCCCCACCCGGAAATCACGTGGGCCCCACCCGGAAATCACGTGGGCCCCACCCGGAAATCACGTGGGCCCCACCCGGAAATCACGTGGGCCCCACCCGGAAATCACGTGGGCCCCACCCGGAAATCACGTGGGCCCTACCCGGAAATCACGTGGGCCCCCAGGGGAAATCACGTGGGCCCCACCCGGAAATCACGTGGGCCCCACCCGGAAATCACGTGGGCCCCACCCGGAAATCACGTGGGCCCTACCCGGAAATCACGTGGGCCCCCAGGGGAAATCACGTGGGCCCCACCCGGAAATCACGTGGGCCCCACCCGGAAATCACGTGGGCCCCACCCGGAAATCACGTGGGCCCCACCCGGAAATCACGTGGGCCCCACCCGGAAATCACGTGGGCCCCACCCGGAAATCACGTGGGCCCCACCCGGAAATCACGTGGGCCCCACCCGGAAATCACGTGGGCCCCACGGGGAAATCACGTGGGCCCCACCCGGAAATCACGTGGGCCCCACCCGGAAATCACGTGGGCCCCACGGGGAAATCACGTGGGCCCCACCCGGAAATCACGTGGGCCCCACCCGGAAATCACTTGGGCCCCACCCGGAAATCACGTGGGCCCCACCCGGAAATCACGTGGGCCCCACCCGGAAATCACGTGGGCCCCACCCGGAAATCACGTGGGCCCCACCCGGAAATCACGTGGGCCCCCAGGGGAAATCACGTGGGCTCCACCCGGAAATCACGTGGGCCCCACCCGGAAATCACGTGGGCCCCACCCGGAAATCACGTGGGCCCGACGGGGAAATCACGTGGGCCCCACCCGGAAATCACGTGGGCCCCACCCGGAAATCACGTGGGCCCCACCCGGAAATCACGTGGGCCCCACCCGGAAATCACGTGGGCCCCACCCGGAAATCACGTGGGCCCCACCCGGAAATCACGTGGGCCCCACCCGGAAATCACGTGGGCCCCACCCGGAAATCACGTGGGCCCCACCCGGAAATCACGTGGGCCCCACCCGGAAATCACGTGGGCCCCACCCGGAAATCACGTGGGCCCCAAGGGGAAATCACTTGGGCCCCACCCGGAAATCACGTGGGCCCCACCCGGAAATCACGTGGGCCCCACCCGGAAATCACGTGGGCCCCACGGGGAAATCACGTGGGCCCCACCCGGAAATCACGTGGGCCCCACGGGGAAATCACGTGGGTCCCACCCGGAAATCACGTGGGCCCCACCCGGAAATCACGTGGGCCCCACCCGGAAATCACGTGGGCCCCACCCGGAAATCACGTGGGCCCCACCCGGAAATCACGTGGGCCCCACGGGGAAATCACGTGGGCCCCACCCGGAAATCACGTGGGCCCCACCCGGAAATCACGTGGGCCCCACCCGGAAATCACGTGGGCCCCACCCGGAAATCACGTGGGCCCCACCCGGAAATCACGTGGGCCCCACCCGGAAATCACGTGGGCCCCACCCGGAAATCACGTGGGCCCCACCCGGAAATCACGTGGGCCCCACCCGGAAATCACGTGGGCCCTACCCGGAAATCACGTGGGCCCCCAGAGGAAATCACGTGGGCCCCACCCGGAAATCACGTGGGCCCCACCCGGAAATCACGTGGGCCCCACCCGGAAATCACGTGGGCCCCACCCGGAAATCACGTGGGCCCCACCCGGAAATCACGTGGGCCCCACGGGGAAATCACGTTTGCCCCACCCGGAAATCACGTGGGCCCCACCCGGAAATCACGTGGGCCCCACCCGGAAATCACGTGGGCCCCACCCGGAAATCACGTGGGCCCCACCCGGAAATCACGTGGGCCCCACCCGGAAATCACGTGGGCCCCACCCGGAAATCACGTGGGCCCCACCCGGAAATCACGTGGGCCCCACCCGGAAATCACGTGGGCCCCACCCGGAAATCACGTGGGCCCCACCCGGAAATCACGTGGGGCCCACCCGGAAATCACGTGGGCCCCACGGGGAAATCACGTGGGCCCCACCCGGAAATCACGTGGGCCCCACCCGGAAATCACGTGGGCCCCACACGGAAATCACGTGGGCCCCACCCGGAAATCACGTGGGCCCCACCCTGAAATCACGTGGGCCCCACCCGGAAATCACGTGGGCCCCACCCGGAAATCACGTGGGCCCCACCCGGAAATCACGTGGGCCCCACCCGGAAATCACGTGGGCCCCACCCGGAAATCACGTGGGCCCCACCCGGAAATATCGTGGGCCCCACCCGGAAATCACGTGGGCCCCCAGGGGAAATCACGTGGGCCCCACAAGGAAATCACGTGGGCCCCACCCGGAAATCACGTGGGCCCCACCCGGAAATCACGTGGGCCCCACCCGGAAATCACGTGGGCCCCACGGGGAAATCACGTGGGCCCCACCCGGAAATCACGTGGGCCCCACCCGGAAATCACGTGGGCCCCACCCGGAAATCACGTGGGCCCCACCCGGAAATCACGTGGGCCCCACCCGGAAATCACGTGGGCCCCACCCGGAAATCACGTGGGCCCCACCCGGAAATCACGTGGGCCCCACCCGGAAATCACGTGGGCCCCACCCGGAAATCACGTGGGCCCCAAGGGGAAATCACGTGGGCCCCACCCGGAAATCACGTGGGCCCCACCCGGAAATCACGTGGGCCCCACCCGGAAATCACGTGGGCCCCACCCGGAAATCACGTGGGCCCCACCCGGAAATCACGTGGGCCCCACCCGGAAATCACGTGGGCCCCACGGGGAAATCACGCGGGCCCCACCCGGAAATCACGTGGGCACCACGGGGAAATCACGTGGGCCCCACCCGGAAATCACGTGGGCACCACGGGGAAATCACGTGGGCCCCACCCGGAAATCACGTGGGCCCCACCCGGAAATCACGTGGGCCCCACCCGGAAATCACGTGGGGCCCACCCGGAAATCACGTGGGCCCCACCCGGAAATCACGTGGGCCCCACGGGGAAATCACGTGGGCCCCACCCGGAAATCACGTGGGCACCACCCGGAAATCACGTGGGCCCCACACGGAAATCACGTGGGCCCCACCCGGAAATCACGTGGGCCCCACACGGAAATTACGTGGGCCCCACCCGGAAATCACGTGGGCCCCTCCAGGAAATCACGTGGGCCCCACCCGGAAATCACGTGGGCCCCACCCGGAAATCACGTGGGCCCCACGGGGAAATCACGTGGGCCCCACCCGGAAATCACGTGGGCCCCACCCGGAAATCACGTGGGCCCCACCCGGAAGTCACGTGGGCCCCACCCGGAAATCACGTGGGCCCCACCCGGAAATCACGTGGGCCCCACCCGGAAATCACGTGGGCCCCACCCGGAAATCACGTGGGCCCCACCCGGAAATCACGTGGGCCCCACCCGGAAATCACGTGGGCCCCACCGGAAATCACGTGGGCCCCCAGGTGAAATCACGTGGGCCCCACAAGGAAATCACGTGGGCCCCACCCTGAAATCACGTGGGCCCCACCCGGAAATCACGTGGGCCCCACCCGGAAATCACGTGGGCCCCACCCGGAAGTCACGTATGCCCCACGGGGAAATCACGTGGGCCCCACCCGGAAATCACGTGGGCCCCACCCGGAAATCACGTGGGCCCCACCCGGAAATCACGTGGGCCCCACCCGGAAATCACGTGGGCCCCACCCAGAAATCACGTGGGCCTCACCCGGAAATCACGTGGCCCCCACGGGGAAATCACGTGGGCCCCACCCGGAAATCACGTGGGCCCCACCCGGAAATCACGTGGGCCCCACCCGGAAATCACGTGGGCCCCACCCGGAAATCACGTGGGCCCCACGGGGAAATCACGTGGGCCCCACGGGGAAATCACGTGGGCCCCACCCGGAAATCAGGTGGGCCCCACCCGGAAATCACGTGAGCCCCACCCGGAAATCACATGGGCCCCACCCGGAAATCACGTGGGCCCCACCCGGAAATCACGTGGGCCCCACCCGGAAATCACGTGGGCCCCCAGGGGAAATCACGTGGGCCCCACCCGGAAATCACGTGGGCCCCACCCGGAAATCACGTGGGCCCCACCCGGAAATCACGTGGGCCCCACCCGGAAATCACGTGGGCCCCACCCGGAAATCACGTGGGCCCCACCCGGAAATCACGTGGGCCCCACCCGGAAATCACGTGGGCCCCACCCGGAAATCACGTGGGCCCCACCCGGAAATCACGAGGGCCCCACCCGGAAATTACGTGGGCCCCACCCGGAAATCACGTGGGCCCTACCCGGAAATCACGTGGGCCCCCAGAGGAAATCACGTGGGCCCCACCCGGAAATCACGTGGGCCCCCAGGGGAAATCACGTGGGCCCCACCCGGAAATCACGTGGGCCCCACCCGGAAATCACGTGGGCCCCACCCGGAAATCACGTGGGCCCCACGGGGAAATCACGTGGGCCCCACCCGGAAATCACGTGGGCCCCACCCGGAAATCACGTGGGCCCCACCCGGAAATCACGTGGGCCCCACCCGGAAATCACGTGGGCCCCACCCGGAAATCACGTGGGCCCCACCCGGAAATCACGTGGGCCCCACCCGGAAATCACGTGGGCCCCACCCGGAAATCACGTGGGCCCCACCCGGAAATCACGTGGGCCCCACCCGGAAATCACGTGGGCCCCACCCGGAAATCACGTGGGGCCCACCCGGAAATCACGTGGGCCCCACGGGGAAATCACGTGGGCCCCACCCGGAAATCACGTGGGCCCCACCCGGAAATCACGTGGGCCCCACCCGGAAATCACGTGGGCCCCACCCGGAAATCACGTGGGCCCCACCCTGAAATCACGTGGGCCCCACCCGGAAATCACGTGGGCCCCACCCGGAAATCACGTGGGCCCCACCCGGAAATCACGTGGGCCCCACCCGGAAATCACGTGGGCCCCACCCGGAAATCACGTGGGCCCCACCCGGAAATAACGTGGGCCCCACCCGGAAATCACGTGGGCCCCCAGGGGAAATCACGTGGGCCCCACAAGGAAATCACGTGGGCCCCACCCGGAAATCACGTGGGCCCCACCCGGAAATCACGTGGGCCCCAACCGGAAATCACGTGGTCCCCACGGGGAAATCACGTGGGCCCCACCCGGAAATCACGTGGGCCCCACCCGGAAATCACGTGGGCCCCACCCGGAAATCACGTGGGCCCCACCCGGAAATCACGTGGGCCCCAACCGGAAATCACGTGGGCCCCACCCGGAAATCACGTGGGCCCCACCCGGAAATCACGTGGGCCCCACCCGGAAATCACGTGGGCCCCACCCGGAAATCACGTGGGCCCCAAGGGGAAATCACGTGGGCCCCACCCGGAAATCACGTGGGCCCCACCCGGAAATCACGTGGGCCCCACCCGGAAATCACGTGGGCCCCACCCGGAAATCACGTGGGCCCCACCCGGAAATCACGTGGGCCCCACCCGGAAATCACGTGGGCCCCACCCGGAAATCACGTGGGCCCCACGGGGAAATCACGCGGGCCCCACCCGGAAATCACGTGGGCACCACGGGGAAATCACGTGGGCCCCACCCGGAAATCACGTGGGCACCACGGGGAAATCACGTGGGCCCCACCCGGAAATCACGTGGGCCCCACCCGGAAATCACGTGGGCCCCACCCGGAAATCACGTGGGGCCCACCCGGAAATCACGTGGGCCCCACCCGGAAATCACGTGGGCCCCACGGGGAAATCACGTGGGCCCCACCCGGAAATCACGTGGGCACCACCCGGAAATCACGTGGGCCCCACACGGAAATCACGTGGGCCCCACCCGGAAATCACGTGGGCCCCACACGGAAATCACGTGGGCCCCACCCGGAAATCACGTGGGCCCCTCCCGGAAATCACGTGGGCCCCACCCGGAAATCACGTGGGCCCCACCCGGAAATCACGTGGGCCCCACGGGGAAATCACGTGGGCCCCACCTGGAAATCACGTGGGCCCCACCCGGAAATCACGTGGGCCCCACCCGGAAGTCACGTGGGCCCCACCCGGAAATCACGTGGGCCCCACCCGGAAATCACGTGGGCCCCACCCGGAAATCACGTGGGCCCCACCCGGAAATCACGTGGGCCCCACCCGGAAATCACGTGGGCCCCACCCGGAAATCACGTGGGCCCCACCCGGAAATCACGTGGGCCCCCAGGTGAAATCACGTGGGCCCCACAAGGAAATCACGTGGGCCCCACCCTGAAATCACGTGGGCCCCACCCGGAAATCACGTGGGCCCCACCCGGAAATCACGTGGGCCCCACCCGGAAATCACGTGTGCCCCACGGGGAAATCACGTGGGCCCCACCCGGAAATCACGTGGGCCCCACCCGGAAATCACGTGGGCCCCACCCGGAAATCACGTGGCCCCCACGGGGAAATCACGTGGGCCCCACCCGGAAATCACGTGGGCCCCACCCGGAAATCACGTGGGCCCCACCCGGAAATCACGTGGGCCCCACCCGGAAATCACGTGGGCCCCACGGGGAAATCACGTGGGCCCCACGGGGAAATCACGTGGGCCCCACCCGGAAATCACGTGGGCCCCACCCGGAAATCACGTGAGCCCCACCCGGAAATCACGTGGGCCCCACCCGGAAATCACGTGGGCCCCACCCGGAAATCACGTGGGCCCCACCCGGAAATCACGTGGGCCCCCAGGGGAAATCACGTGGGCCCCACCCGGAAATCACGTGGGCCCCACCCGGAAATCACGTGGGCCCCACCCGGAAATCACGTGGGCCCCACCCGGAAATCACGTGGGCCCCACCCGGAAATCACGTGGGCCCCACCCGGAAATCACGTGGGCCCCACCCGGAAATCACGTGGGCCCCACCCGGAAATCACGTGGGCCCCACGGGGAAATCACGTGGGCCCCACCCGGAAATCACGTGGGCCCCACCCGGAAATCACGTGGGCCCCACCCGGAAATCACGTGGGCCCCACCCGGAAATCACGTGGGCCCCACCCGGAAATCACGAGGGCCCCACCCGGAAATTACGTGGGCCCCACCCGGAAATCACGTGGGCCCTACCCGGAAATCACGTGGGCCCCCAGAGGAAATCACGTGGGCCCCACCCGGAAATCACGTGGGCCCCCAGGGGAAATCACGTGGGCCCCACCCGGAAATCACGTGGGCCCCACCCGGAAATCACGTGGGCCCCACCGGAAATCACGTGGGCCCCCAGGTGAAATCACGTGGGCCCCACAAGGAAATCACGTGGGCCCCACCCTGAAATCACGTGGGCCCCACCCGGAAATCACGTGGGCCCCACCCGGAAATCACGTGGGCCCCACCCGGAAATCACGTGTGCCCCAAGGGGAAATCACGTGGGCCCCACCCGGAAATCACGTGGGCCCCACCCGGAAATCACGTGGGCCCCACCCGGAAATCACGTGGGCCCCACCCGGAAATCACGTGGGCCCCACCCGGAAATCACGTGGGCCCCACCCGGAAATCACGTGGCCCCCACGGGGAAATCACGTGGGCCCCACCCGGAAATCACGTGGGCCCCACCCGGAAATCACGTGGGCCCCACCCGGAAATCACGTGGGCCCCACCCGGAAATCACGTGGGCCCCACGGGGAAATCACGTGGGCCCCACGGGGAAATCACGTGGGCCCCACCCGGAAATCACGTGGGCCCCACCCGGAAATCACGTGAGCCCCACCCGGAAATCACATGGGCCCCACCCGGAAATCACGTGGGCCCCACCCGGAAATCACGTGGGCCCCACCCGGAAATCACGTGGGCCCCCAGGGGAAATCACGTGGGCCCCACCCGGAAATCACGTGGGCCCCACCCGGAAATCACGTGGGCCCCACGGGGAAATCACGTGGGCCCCACGGGGAAATCACGTGGGCCCCACCCGGAAATCACGTGGGCCCCACCCGGAAATCACGTGGGCCCCACCCGGAAATCACGTGGGCCCCACCCGGAAATCACGTGGGCCCCACCCGGAAATCACGTGGGCCCCACCCGGAAATCACGTGGGCCCCACCCGGAAATCACGTGGGCCCCACCCGGAAATCACGTGGGCCCCACCCGGAAATCACGTGGGCCCCACCCGGAAATCACGTGGGGCCCACCCGGAAATCACGTGGGCCCCACGGGGAAATCACGTGGGCCCCACCCGGAAATCACGTGGGCCCCACCCGGAAATCACGTGGGCCCCACACGGAAATCACGTGGGCCCCACCCGGAAATCACGTGGGCCCCACCCTGAAATCACGTGGGCCCCACCCGGAAATCACGTGGGCCCCACCCGGAAATCACGTGGGCCCCACCCGGAAATCACGTGGGCCCCACCCGGAAATCACGTGGGCCCCACCCGGAAATCACGTGGGCCCCACCCGGAAATAACGTGGGCCCCACCCGGAAATCACGTGGGCCCCCAGGGGAAATCACGTGGGCCCCACAAGGAAATCACGTGGGCCCCACCCGGAAATCACGTGGGCCCCACCCGGAAATCACGTGGGCCCCAACCGGAAATCACGTGGGCCCCACGGGGAAATCACGTGGGCCCCACCCGGAAATCACGTGGGCCCCACCCGGAAATCACGTGGGCCCCACCCGGAAATCACGTGGGCCCCACCCGGAAATCACGTGGGCCCCAACCGGAAATCACGTGGGCCCCACCCGGAAATCACGTGGGCCCCACCCGGAAATCACGTGGGCCCCACCCGGAAATCACGTGGGCCCCACCCGGAAATCACGTGGGCCCCAAGGGGAAATCACGTGGGCCCCACCCGGAAATCACGTGGGCCCCACCCGGAAATCACGTGGGCCCCACCCGGAAATCACGTGGGCCCCACCCGGAAATCACGTGGGCCCCACCCGGAAATCACGTGGGCCCCACCCGGAAATCACGTGGGCCCCACCCGGAAATCACGTGGGCCCCACGGGGAAATCACGCGGGCCCCACCCGGAAATCACGTGGGCACCACGGGGAAATCACGTGGGCCCCACCCGGAAATCACGTGGGCACCACGGGGAAATCACGTGGGCCCCACCCGGAAATCACGTGGGCCCCACCCGGAAATCACGTGGGCCCCACCCGGAAATCACGTGGGGCCCACCCGGAAATCACGTGGGCCCCACCCGGAAATCACGTGGGCCCCACGGGGAAATCACGTGGGCCCCACCCGGAAATCACGTGGGCACCACCCGGAAATCACGTGGGCCCCACACGGAAATCACGTGGGCCCCACCCGGAAATCACGTGGGCCCCACACGGAAATCACGTGGGCCCCACCCGGAAATCACGTGGGCCCCTCCCGGAAATCACGTGGGCCCCACCCGGAAATCACGTGGGCCCCACCCGGAAATCACGTGGGCCCCACGGGGAAATCACGTGGGCCCCACCCGGAAATCACGTGGGCCCCACCCGGAAATCACGTGGGCCCCACCCGGAAGTCACGTGGGCCCCACCCGGAAATCACGTGGGCCCCACCCGGAAATCACGTGGGCCCCACCCGGAAATCACGTGGGCCCCACCCGGAAATCACGTGGGCCCCACCCGGAAATCACGTGGGCCCCACCCGGAAATCACGTGGGCCCCACCCGGAAATCACGTGGGCCCCCAGGTGAAATCACGTGGGCCCCACAAGGAAATCACGTGGGCCCCACCCTGAAATCACGTGGGCCCCACCCGGAAATCACGTGGGCCCCACCCGGAAATCACGTGTGCCCCACGGGGAAATCACGTGTGCCCCACGGGGAAATCACGTGGGCCCCACCCGGAAATCACGTGGGCCCCACCCGGAAATCACGTGGGCCCCACCCGGAAATCACGTGGCCCCCACGGGGAAATCACGTGGGCCCCACCCGGAAATCACGTGGGCCCCACCCGGAAATCACGTGGGCCCCACCCGGAAATCACGTGGGCCCCACGGGGAAATCACGTGGGCCCCACGGGGAAATCACGTGGGCCCCACGGGGAAATCACGTGGGCCCCACCCGGAAATCACGTGGGCCCCACCCGGAAATCACGTGAGCCCCACCCGGAAATCACGTGGGCCCCACCCGGAAATCACGTGGGCCCCACCCGGAAATCACGTGGGCCCCACCCGGAAATCACGTGGGCCCCCAGGGGAAATAACGTGGGCCCCACCCGGAAATCACGTGGGCCCCACCCGGAAATCACGTGGGCCCCACCCGGAAATCACGTGGGCCCCACCCGGAAATCACGTGGGCCCCACCCGGAAATCACGTGGGCCCCACCCGGAAATCACGTGGGCCCCACCCGGAAATCACGTGGGCCCCACCCGGAAATCACGTGGGCCCCACCCGGAAATCACGTGGGCCCCACGGGGAAATCACGTGGGCCCCACCCGGAAATCACGTGGGCCCCACCCGGAAATCACGTGGGCCCCACCCGGAAATCACGTGGGCCCCACCCGGAAATCACGTGGGCCCCACCCGGAAATCACGAGGGCCCCACCCGGAAATTACGTGGGCCCCACCCGGAAATCACGTGGGCCCTACCCGGAAATCACGTGGGCCCCCAGAGGAAATCACGTGGGCCCCACCCGGAAATCACGTGGGCCCCCAGGGGAAATCACGTGGGCCCCACCCGGAAATCACGTGGGCCCCACCCGGAAATCACGTGGGCCCCACCCGGAAATCACGTGGGCCCCACGGGGAAATCACGTGGGCCCCACCCGGAAATCACGTGGGCCCCACCCGGAAATCACGTGGGCCCCACCCGGAAATCACGTGGGCCCCACCCGGAAATCACGTGGGCCCCACCCGGAAATCACGTGGGCCCCACCCGGAAATCACGTGGGCCCCACCCGGAAATCACGTGGGCCCCACCCGGAAATCACGTGGGCCCCACCCGGAAATCACGTGGGCCCCACCCGGAAATCACGTGGGCCCCACCCGGAAATCACGTGGGGCCCACCCGGAAATCACGTGGGCCCCACGGGGAAATCACGTGGGCCCCACCCGGAAATCACGTGGGCCCCACCCGGAAATCACGTGGGCCCCACACGGAAATCACGTGGGCCCCACCCGGAAATCACGTGGGCCCCACCCTGAAATCACGTGGGCCCCACCCGGAAATCACGTGGGCCCCACCCGGAAATCACGTGGGCCCCACCCGGAAATCACGTGGGCCCCACCCGGAAATCACGTGGGCCCCACCCGGAAATCACGTGGGCCCCACCCGGAAATAACGTGGGCCCCACCCGGAAATCACGTGGGCCCCCAGGGGAAATCACGTGGGCCCCACAAGGAAATCACGTGGGCCCCACCCGGAAATCACGTGGGCCCCACCCGGAAATCACGTGGGCCCCACCCGGAAATCACGTGGGCCCCACGGGGAAATCACGTGGGCCCCACCCGGAAATCACGTGGGCCCCACCCGGAAATCACGTGGGCCCCACCCGGAAATCACGTGGGCCCCACCCGGAAATCACGTGGGCCCCACCCGGAAATCACGTGGGCCCCACCCGGAAATCACGTGGGCCCCACCCGGAAATCACGTGGGCCCCACCCGGAAATCACGTGGGCCCCACCCGGAAATCACGTGGGCCCCACCCGGAAATCACGTGGGCCCCACCCGGAAATCACGTGGGCCCCAAGGGGAAATCACGTGGGCCCCACCCGGAAATCACGTGGGCCCCACCCGGAAATCACGTGGGCCCCACCCGGAAATCACGTGGGCCCCACCCGGAAATCACGTGGGCCCCACCCGGAAATCACGTGGGCCCCACGGGGAAATCACGCGGGCCCCACCCGGAAATCACGTGGGCACCACGGGGAAATCACGTGGGCCCCACCCGGAAATCACGTGGGCACCACGGGGAAATCACGTGGGCCCCACCCGGAAATCACGTGGGCCCCACCCGGAAATCACGTGGGCCCCACCCGGAAATCACGTGGGGCCCACCCGGAAATCACGTGGGCCCCACCCGGAAATCACGTGGGCCCCACGGGGAAATCACGTGGGCCCCACCCGGAAATCACGTGGGCCCCACCCGGAAATCACGTGGGCCCCACGGGGAAATCACGTGGGCCCCACCCGGAAATCACGTGGGCCCCACCCGGAAATCACGTGGGCCCCACCCGGAAATCACGTGGGCCCCACCCGGAAATCACGTGGGCCCCACCCGGAAATCACGTGGGCCCCACCCGGAAATCACGTGGGCCCCACCCGGAAATCACGTGGGCCCCACCCGGAAATCACGTGGGCCCCACCCGGAAATCACGTGGGCCCCACCCGGAAATCACGTGGGCCCCACCCGGAAATCACGTGGGGCCCACCCGGAAATCACGTGGGCCCCACGGGGAAATCACGTGGGCCCCACCCGGAAATCACGTGGGCCCCACCCGGAAATCACGTGGGCCCCACACGGAAATCACGTGGGCCCCACCCGGAAATCACGTGGGCCCCACCCTGAAATCACGTGGGCCCCACCCGGAAATCACGTGGGCCCCACCCGGAAATCACGTGGGCCCCACCCGGAAATCACGTGGGCCCCACCCGGAAATCACGTGGGCCCCACCCGGAAATCACGTGGGCCCCACCCGGAAATAACGTGGGCCCCACCCGGAAATCACGTGGGCCCCCAGGGGAAATCACGTGGGCCCCACAAGGAAATCACGTGGGCCCCACCCGGAAATCACGTGGGCCCCACCCGGAAATCACGTGGGCCCCACCCGGAAATCACGTGGGCCCCACGGGGAAATCACGTGGGCCCCACCCGGAAATCACGTGGGCCCCACCCGGAAATCACGTGGGCCCCACCCGGAAATCACGTGGGCCCCACCCGGAAATCACGTGGGCCCCACCCGGAAATCACGTGGGCCCCACCCGGAAATCACGTGGGCCCCACCCGGAAATCACGTGGGCCCCACCCGGAAATCACGTGGGCCCCACCCGGAAATCACGTGGGCCCCACCCGGAAATCACGTGGGCCCCAAGGGGAAATCACGTGGGCCCCACCCGGAAATCACGTGGGCCCCACCCGGAAATCACGTGGGCCCCACCCGGAAATCACGTGGGCCCCACCCGGAAATCACGTGGGCCCCACCCGGAAATCACGTGGGCCCCACGGGGAAATCACGCGGGCCCCACCCGGAAATCACGTGGGCACCACGGGGAAATCACGTGGGCCCCACCCGGAAATCACGTGGGCACCACGGGGAAATCACGTGGGCCCCACCCGGAAATCACGTGGGCCCCACCCGGAAATCACGTGGGCCCCACCCGGAAATCACGTGGGGCCCACCCGGAAATCACGTGGGCCCCACCCGGAAATCACGTGGGCCCCACGGGGAAATCACGTGGGCCCCACCCGGAAATCACGTGGGCACCACCCGGAAATCACGTGGGCCCCACACGGAAATCACGTGGGCCCCACCCGGAAATCACGTGGGCCCCACACGGAAATCACGTGGGCCCCACCCGGAAATCACGTGGGCCCCTCCCGGAAATCACGTGGGCCCCACCCGGAAATCACGTGGGCCCCACCCGGAAATCACGTGGGCCCCACGGGGAAATCACGTGGGCCCCACCCGGAAATCACGTGGGCCCCACCCGGAAATCACGTGGGCCCCACCCGGAAGTCACGTGGGCCCCACCCGGAAATCACGTGGGCCCCACCCGGAAATCACGTGGGCCCCACCCGGAAATCACGTGGGCCCCACCCGGAAATCACGTGGGCCCCACCCGGAAATCACGTGGGCCCCACCCGGAAATCACGTGGGCACCACGGGGAAATCACGTGGGCCCCACCCGGAAATCACGTGGGCCCCACCCGGAAATCACGTGGGCCCCACCCGGAAATCACGTGGGGCCCACCCGGAAATCACGTGGGCCCCACCCGGAAATCACGTGGGACCCACGGGGAAATCACGTGGGCCCCACCCGGAAATCACGTGGGCCCCACCCGGAAATCACGTAGGCCCCACACAGAAATCACGTGGGCCCCACCCGGAAATCACGTGGGCCCCACCCGGAAATCACGTGGGACCCACCCGGAAATCACGTGGGCCCCACCCGGAAATCACGTGGGCCCCACGGGGAAATCACGTGGGCCCCACCCGGAAATCACGTGGGCCCCACCCGGAAATCACGTGGGCCCCACCCGGAAATCACGTGGGACCCCAGGGGAAATCACGTGGGCCCCACCCGGAAATCACGTGGGCCCCACCCGGAAATCACGTGGGCCCCACCCGGAAATCACGTGGGCCCCACCCGGAAATCACGTGGGCCCCACCCGGAAATCACGTGGGCCCCCAGGGGAAATCACGTGGGCCCCACCCGGAAATCACGTGGGCCCCACCCGGAAATCACGTGGGCCCCACCCGGAAATCACGTGGGCCCCACCCGGAAATCACGTGGGCCCCACCCGGAAATCACGTGGGCCCCACCCGGAAATAACGTGGGCCCCACCCGGAAATCACGTGGGCCCCCAGGGGAAATCACGTGGGCCCCACAAGGAAATCACGTGGGCCCCACCCGGAAATCACGTGGGCCCCACCCGGAAATCACGTGGGCCCCACCCGGAAATCACGTGGGCCCCACCCGGAAATCACGTGGGCCCCACCCGGAAATCACGTGGGCCCCAAGGGGAAATCACATGGGCCCCACCCGGAAATCACGTGGGCCCCACCCGGAAATCACGTGGGCCCCACCCGGAAATCACGTGGGCCCCACCCGGAAATCACGTGGGCCCCACCCGGAAATCACGTGGGCCCCACCCGGAAATCACGTGGGCCCCACCCGGAAATCACGTGGGCCCCACCCGGAAATCACGTGGGCCCCACCCGGAAATCACGTGGGCCCCACCCGGAAATCACGTGGGCCCCACCCGGAAATCACGTGGGCCCCACCCGGAAATCACGTGGGCCCCACCCGGAAATCACGTGGGCCCCACCCGGAAATCACGTGGGCCCCACCCGGAAATCACGTGGGCCCCACCCGGAAATCACGTGGGCCCCCAGGGGAAATCACGTGGGCCCCACCCGGAAATCACGTGGGCCCCACCCGGAAATCACGTGGGCCCCACCCGGAAATCACGTGGGCCCCACCCGGAAATCACGTGGGCCCCACCCGGAAATCACGTGGGCCCCACCCGGAAATCACGTGGGCCCCACCCGGAAATCACGTGGGCCCCACCCGGAAATCACGTGGGCCCCACCCGGAAATCACGTGGGCCCCACCCGGAAATCACGTGGGCCCCACCCGGAAATCACGTGGGCCCCCCCGGAAATCACGTGGGCCCCACCCGGAAATCACGTGGGCCCCACCCGGAAATCACGTGGGCCCCACCCGGAAATCACGTGGGCCCCACGGGGAAATCACGTGGGCCCCACCCGGAAATCACGTGGGGCCCACCCGGAAATCACGTGGGCCCCACGGGGAAGTCACGTGGGCCCCACCCGGAAATCACGTGGGCCCCACCCGGAAATCACGTGGGCCCCACCCGGAAATCACGTGGGCCCCACCCGGAAATCACGTGGGCCCCACCCGGAAATCACGTGGGCCCCACCCGGAAATCACGTGGGCCCCACCCGGAAATCACGTGGGCCCCACCCGGAAATCACGTGGGCCCCCAGGGGAAATCACGTGGGCCCCTCCCGGAAATCACGTGGGCCCCCAGGGGAAATCACGTGGGCCCCACCCGGATATCACGTGGGCCCCACCCGGAAATCACGTGGGCCCCACCCGGAAATCACGTGGGCCCCACGAGGAAATCACGTGGGTCCCACCCGGAAATCACGTGGGCCCAACCCGGAAATCACGTGGGCCCCACCCGGAAATCACGTGGGCCCCACCCGGAAATCACGTGGGCCCCACCCGGAAATCACGTGGGCCCCACCCGGAAATCACGTGGGCCCCATGGGGAAATCACGTGGGCCCCACCTGGAAATCACGTGGGCCCCACCCGGAAATCACGTGGGCCCCACCCGGAAATCACGTGGGCCCCACCCCGAAATCACGTGGGCCCCACCCGGAAATCACGTGGGCCCCACCCGGAAATCACGTGGGCCCCACCCGGAAATCACGTGGGCCCCACCCGGAAATCACGTGGGCCCCACCCGGAAATCACGTGGGCCCCCAGGGGAAATCACGTGGGCCCCACCCGGAAATCACGTGGGCCCCACCCGGAAATCACGTGGGCCCCACCCGGAAATCACGTGGGCCCCACGGGGAAATCACGTGGGCCCCACCCGGAAATCACGTGGGCCCCACCCGGAAATCACGTGGGCCCCACCCGGAAATCACGTGGGCCCCACCCGGAAATCACGTGGGCCCCACCCGGAAATCACGTGGGGCCCACCCGGAAATCACGTGGGCCCCACCGGGAAATCACGTGGGCCCCACGGGGAAATCACGTGGGCCCCACCCGGAAATCACGTGGGCCCCACCCGGAAATCACGTGGGCCCCACCCGGAAATCACGTGGGCCCCACCCGGAAATCACGTGGGCCCGACGGGGAAATCACGTGGGCCCCACCCGGAAATCACGTGGGCCCCACCCGGAAATCACGTGGGCCCCACCCGGAAATCACGTGGGCCCCACCCGGAAATCACGTGGGCCCCACCCGGAAATCACGTGGGCCCCACCCGGAAATCACGTGGGCCCCACCCGGAAATCACGTGGGCCCCACCCGGAAATCACGTGGGCCCCACCCGGAAATCACGTGGGCCCCACCCGGAAATCACGTGGGCCCCACCCGGAAATCACGTGGGCCCCCAGGGGAAATCACGTGGGCCCCACAAGGAAATCACGTGGGCCCCACCCGGAAATCACGTGGGCCCCACCCGGAAATCACGTGGGCCCCACCCGGAAATCACGTGGGCCCCACCCGGAAATCACGTGGGCCCCACCCGGAAATCACGTGGGCCCCACCCGGAAATCACGTGGGCCCCACCCGGAAATCACGTGGGCCCCACCCGGAAATCACGTGGGCCCCACCCGGAAATCACGTGGGCCCCACCCGGAAATCACGTGGGCCCCACCCGGAAATCACGTGGGCCCCACCCGGAAATCACGTGGGCCCCCCCGGAAATCACGTGGGCCCCACCCGGAAATCACGTGGGCCCCACCCGGAAATCACGTGGGCCCCACCCGGAAATCACGTGGGCCCCACGGGGAAATCACGTGGGCCCCACCCGGAAATCACGTGGGGCCCACCCGGAAATCACGTGGGCCCCACGGGGAAGTCACGTGGGCCCCACCCGGAAATCACGTGGGCCCCACCCGGAAATCACGTGGGCCCCACCCGGAAATCACGTGGGCCCCACCCGGAAATCACGTGGGCCCCACCCGGAAATCACGTGGGCCCCACCCGGAAATCACGTGGGCCCCACCCGGAAATCACGTGGGCCCCACCCGGAAATCACGTGGGCCCCACCCGGAAATCACGTGGGCCCCCAGGGGAAATCACGTGGGCCCCTCCCGGAAATCACGTGGGCCCCCAGGGGAAATCACGTGGGCCCCACCCGGATATCACGTGGGCCCCACCCGGAAATCACGTGGGCCCCACCCGGAAATCACGTGGGCCCCACGAGGAAATCACGTGGGTCCCACCCGGAAATCACGTGGGCCCAACCCGGAAATCACGTGGGCCCCACCCGGAAATCACGTGGGCCCCACCCGGAAATCACGTGGGCCCCACCCGGAAATCACGTGGGCCCCACCCGGAAATCACGTGGGCCCCACCCGGAAATCACGTGGGCCCCCAGGGGAAATCACGTGGGCCCCACCCGGAAATCACGTGGGCCCCACCCGGAAATCACGTGGGCCCCACCCGGAAATCACGTGGGCCCCACCCGGAAATCACGTGGGCCCCCAGGGGAAATCACGTGGGCCCCACCCGGAAATCACGTGGGCCCCACCCGGAAATCACGTGGGCCCCACCCGGAAATCACGTGGGCCCCACCCGGAAATCACGTGGGCCCCACCCGGAAATCACGTGGGCCCCACCCGGAAATCACGTGGGCCCCACCCGGAAATCACGTGGGCCCCACCCGGAAATCACGTGGGCCCCACCCGGAAATCACGTGGGCCCCCAGGGAAAATCACGTGGGCCCCACCCGGAAATCACGTGGGCCCCACCCGGAAATCACGTGGGCCCCACCCGGAAATCACGTGGCCCCCACCCGGAAATCACGTGGGCCCCACCCGGAAATCACGTGGGCCCCACCCGGAAATCACGTGGGCCCCACCCGGAAATCACGTGGGCCCCCCCGGAAATCACGTGGGCCCCACCCGGAAATCACGTGGGCCCCACCCGGAAATCACGTGGGCCCCACCCGGAAATCACGTGGGCCCCACGGGGAAATCACGTGGGCCCCACCCGGAAATCACGTGGGGCCCACCCGGAAATCACGTGGGCACCACGAGGAAATCACGTGGGCCCCACCCGGAAATCACGTGGGCCCCACCCGGAAATCACGTGGGCCCCCCCGGAAATCACGTGGGCCCCACCCGGAAATCACGTGGGCCCCACCCGGAAATCACGTGGGACCCACCCGGAAATCACGTGGGCCCCACCCGGAAATCACGTGGGCCCCACCCGGAAATCACGTGGGCCCCACCCGGAAATCACGTGGGCCCCACCCGGAAATCACGTGGGCCCCCAGGGGAAATCACGTGGGCCCCACCCGGAAATCACGTGGGCCCCACCCGGAAATCACGTGGGCCCCACCCGGAAATCACGTGGGCCCCACCCGGAAATCACGTGGGCCCCACCCGGAAATCACGTGGGCCCCACCCGGAAATCACGTGGGCCCCACCCGGAAATCACGTGGGCCCCACCCGGAAATCACGTGGGGCCCACCCGGAAATCACGTGGGCCCCACCCGGAAATCACGTGGGCCCCACCCGGAAATCACGTGGGCCCCACCCGGAAATCACGTGGGCCCCACACGGAAATCACGTGGGCCCCACCCGGAAATCACGTGGGCCCCACCCTGAAATCACGTGGGCCCCACCCGGAAATCACGTGGGCCCCACCCGGAAATCACGTGGGCCCCACCCGGAAATCACGTGGGCCCCACCCGGAAATCACGTGGGCCCCACCCGGAAATCACGTGGGCCCCACCCGGAAATCACGTGGGCCCCCAGGGGAAATCACGTGGGCCCCACAAGGAAATCACGTGGGCCCCACCCGGAAATCACGTGGGCCCCACCCGGAAATCACGTGGGCCCCACGGGGAAATCACGTGGGCCCCACCCGGAAATCACGTGGGCCCCACCCGGAAATCACGTGGGCCCCACCCGGAAATCACGTGGGCCCCACCCGGAAATCACGTGGGCCCCACCCGGAAATCACGTGGGCCCCACCCTGAAATCACGTGGGCCCCACCCGGAAATCACGTGGGCCCCACCCGGAAATCACGTGGGCCCCACCCGGAAATCACGTGGGCCCCACCCGGAAATCACGTGGGCCCCACCCGGAAATCACGTGGGCCCCCAGGGGAAATCACGTGGGCCCCACAAGGAAATCACGTGGGCCCCACCCGGAAATCACGTGGGCCCCACCCGGAAATCACGTGGGCCCCACCCGGAAATCACGTGGGCCCCACGGGGAAATCACGTGGGCCCCACCCGGAAATCACGTGGGCCCCACCCGGAAATCACGTGGGCCCCACCCGGAAATCACGTGGGCCCCACCCGGAAATCACGTGGGCCCCACCCGGAAATCACGTGGGCCCCACCCGGAAATCACGTGGGCCCCACCCGGAAATCACGTGGGCCCCACCCGGAAATCACGTGGGCCCCACGGGGAAATCACGTGGGCCCCACCCGGAAATCACGTGGGCCCCACCCGGAAATCACGTGGGCCCCACACGGAAATCACGTGGGCCCCACCCGGAAATCACGTGGGCCCCACCCGGAAATCACGTGGGCCCCACCCGGAAATCACGTGGGCCCCACCCGGAAATCACGTGGGCCCCACCCGGAAATCACGTGGGCCCCACGGGGAAATCAGGTGGGCCCCACCCGGAAATCACGTGGGCACCACGGGGAAATCACGTGGGCCCCACCCGGAAATCACGTGGGCACCACGGGGAAATCACGTGGGCCCCACCCGGAAATCACGTGGGCCCCACCCGGAAATCACGTGGGCCCCACCGCGAAATCACGTGGGGCCCACCCGGAAATCACGTGGGCCCCACCCGGAAATCACGTGGGCCCCACGGGGAAATCACGTGGGCCCCACCCGGAAATCACGTGGGCACCACTCGGAAATCACGTGGGCCCCACACGGAAATCACGTGGGCCCCACCCGGAAATCACGTGGGCCCCACACGGAAATCACGTGGGCCCCACCCGGAAATCACGTGGGCCCCACTCGGAAATCACGTGGGCCCCACCCGGAAATCACGTGGGCCCCACCCGGAAATCACGTGGGCCCCACGGGGAAATCACGTGGGCCCCACCCGGAAATCACGTGGGCCCCACCCGGAAATCACGTGGGCCCCACCCGGAAGTCACGTGGGCCCCACCCGGAAATCACGTGGGCCCCACCCGGAAATCACGTGGGCCCCACCCGGAAATCACGTGGGCCCCACCCGGAAATCACGTGGGCCCCACCCGGAAATCACGTGGGCCCCACCCGGAAATCACGTGGGCCCCACCTGGAAATCACGTGGGCACCACGGGGAAATCACGTGGGCCCCACCCGGAAATCACGTGGGCCCCACCCGGAAATCACGTGGGCCCCACCCGGAAATCACGTGGGGCCCACCCGGAAATCACGTGGGCCCCACCCGGAAATCACGTGGGCCCCACGGGGAAAACACGTGGGCCCCACCCGGAAATCACGTGGGCCCCACCCGGAAATCACGTAGGCCCCACACGGAAATCACGTGGGCCCCACCCGGAAATCACGTGGGCCCCACCCGGAAATCACGTGGGACCCACCCGGAAATCACGTGGGCCCCACCCGTAAATCACGTGGGCCCCACGGGGAAATCACGTGGGCCCCACCCGGAAATCACGTGGGCCCCACCCGGAAATCACGTGGGCCCCACCCGGAAATCACGTGGGACCCCAGGGGAAATCACGTGGGCCCCACCCGGAAATCACGTGGGCCCCACCCGGAAATCACGTGGGCCCCACCCGGAAATCACGTGGGCCCCACCCGGAAATCACGTGGGCCCCACCCGGAAATCACGTGGGCCCCACCCGGAAATCACGTGGGCCCCACCCGGAAATCACGTGGGCCCCACCCGGAAATCACGTGGGCCCCACCCGGAAATCACGTGGGCCCCACCCGGAAATCACGTGGGCCCCACCCGGAAATCACGTGGGGCCCACCCGGAAATCACGTGGGCCCCACCCGGAAATCACGTGGGCCCCACGGGGAAATCACGTGGGCCCCACCCGGAAATCACGTGGCCCCACCCGGAAATCACGTGGGCCCCACCCTGAAATCACGTGGGCCCCACCCGGAAATCACGTGGGCCCCACCCGGAAATCACGTGGGCCCCACCCGGAAATCACGTGGGCCCCACGCGGAAATCACGTGGGCCCCACTCGGAAATCACGTGGGCCCCACCCGGAAATCACGTGGGCCCCCAGGGGAAATCACGTGGGCCCCACCCGGAAATCACGTGGGCCCCACCCGGAAATCACGTGGGACCCCAGGGGAAATCACGTGGGCCCCACCCGGAAATCACGTGGGCCCCACCCGGAAATCACGTGGGCCCCACCCGGAAATCACGTGGGCCCCACCCGGAAATCACGTGGGCCCCACCCGGAAATCACGTGGGCCCCACCCGGAAATCACGTGGGCCCCACCCGGAAATCACGTGGGCCCCACCCGGAAATCACGTGGGCCCCACCCGGAAATCACGTGGGCCCCACCCGGAAATCACGTGGGCCCCACTCGGAAATCACGTGGGCCCCACCCGGAAATCACGTGGGCCCCCAGGGGAAATCACGTGGGCCCCACCCGGAAATCACGTGGGCCCCACCCGGAAATCACGTGGGCCCCACCCGGAAATCACGTGGGCCCCACCCGGAAATCACGTGGGCCCCACCCTGAAATCACGTGGGCCCCACCCGGAAATCACGTGGGCCCCACCCTGAAATCACGTGGGCCCCACCCGGAAATCACGTGGGCCCCACCCGGAAATCACGTGGGCCCCACCCGGAAATCACGTGGGCCCCACCCGGAAATCACGTGGGCCCCACTCGGAAATCACGTGGGCCCCACCCGGAAATCACGTGGGCCCCCAGGGGAAATCACGTGGGCCCCACCCGGAAATCACGTGGGGCCCACCCGGAAATCACGTGGGCCCCACCCGGAAATCACGTGGGCCCCACCCGGAAATCACGTGGGCCCCACCCGGAAATCACGTGGGCCCCACCCGGAAATCACGTGGGCCCCACGGGGAAATCACGTGGGCCCCACCCGGAAATCACGTGGGGCCCACCCGGAAATCACGTGGGCCCCACGGGGAAATCACGTGGGCCCCACGGGGAAATCACGTGGGCCCCACCCGGAAATCACGTGGGCCCCACCCGGAAATCACGTGGGCCCCACCCGGAAATCACGTGGGCCCCACCCGGAAATCACGTGGGCCCCACCCGGAAATCACGTGGGCCCCACCCGGAAATCACGTGGGCCCCACCCGGAAATCACGTGGGCCCTACCCGGAAATCACGTGGGCCCCCAGGGGAAATCACGTGGGCCCCACCCGGAAATCACGTGGGCCCCCAGGGGAAATCACGTGGGCCCCACCCGGATATCACGTGGGCCCCACCCGGAAATCACGTGGGCCCCACCCGGAAATCACGTGGGCCCCACGGGGAAATCACGTGGGTCCCACCCGGAAATCACGTGGGCCCCACCCGGAAATCACGTGGGCCCCACCCGGAAATCACGTGGGCCCCACCCGGAAATCACGTGGGCCCCACCCGGAAATCACGTGGGCCCCACCCGGAAATCACGTGGGCCCCACGGGGAAATCACGTGGGCCCCACCCGGAAATCACGTGGGCCCCACCCGGAAATCACGTGGGCCCCACCCGGAAGTCACGTGGGCCCCACCCGGAAATCACGTGGGCCCCACCCGGAAATCACGTGGGCCCCACCCGGAAATCACGTGGGCCCCACCCGGAAATCACGTGGGCCCCACCCGGAAATCACGTGGGCCCCACCCGGAAATCACGTGGGCCCCCAGGGGAAATCACGTGGGCCCCACCCGGAAATCACGTGGGCCCCACCCGGAAATCACGTGGGCCCCACCCGGAAATCACGTGGGCCCCACCCGGAAATCACGTGGGCCCCACGGGGAAATCACGTGGGCCCCACCCGGAAATCACGTGGGCCCCACCCGGAAATCACGTGGGCCCCACCCGGAAATCACGTGGGGCCCACCCGGAAATCACGTGGGCCCCACGGGGAAATCACGTGGGCCCCACCCGGAAATCACGTGGGCCCCACCCGGAAATCACGTGGGCCCCACCCGGAAATCACGTGGGCCCCAACCGGAAATCACGTGGGCCCCACCCAGAAATCACGTGGGCCCGACGGGGAAATCACGTGGGCCCCACCCGGAAATCACGTGGGCCCCACCCGGAAATCACGTGGGCCCCACCCGGAAATCACGTGGGCCCCACCCGGAAATCACGTGGGCCCCACCCGGAAATCACGTGGGCCCCACCCGGAAATCACGTGGGCCCCACCCGGAAATCACGTGGGCCCCACCCGGAAATCACGTGGGCCCCACCCGGAAATCACGTGGGCCCCACCCGGAAATCACGTGGGCCCCCAGGGGAAATCACTTGGGCCCCACCCGGAAATCACGTGGGCCCCACCCGGAAATCACGTGGGCCCCACCCGGAAATCACGTGGGCCCCACGGGGAAATCACGTGGGCCCCACCCGGAAATCACGTGGGCCCCACCCGGAAATCACGTGGGCCCCACGGGGAAATCACGTGGGCCCCACCCGGAAATCACGTGGGCCCCACCCGGATATCACGTGGGCCCCACCCGGAAATCACGTGGGCCCCACCCGGAAATCACGTGGGCCCCACGGGGAAATCACGTGGGTCCCACCCGGAAATCACGTGGGCCCCACCCGTAAATCACGTGGGCCCCACCCGGAAATCACGTGGGCCCCACCCGGAAATCACGTGGGCCCCACCCGGAAATCACGTGGGCCCCACCCGGAAATCACGTGGGCCCCACGGGGAAATCACGTGGGCCCCACCCGGAAATCACGTGGGCCCCACCCGGAAATCACGTGGGCCCCACCCGGAAATCACGTGGGCCCCACCCGGAATTCACGTGGGCCCCACCCGGAAATCACGTGGGCCCCCAGGGGAAATCACGTGGGCCCCACCCGGAAATCACGTGGGCCCCACCCGGAAATCACGTGGGCCCCACCCGGAAATCACGTGGGCCCCACCCGGAAATCACGTGGGCCCCACCCGGAAATCACGTGGGCCCCACCCGGAAATCACGTGGGCCCCACCCGGAAATCACGTGGGCCCCACCCGGAAATCACGTGGGCCCCACCCGGAAATCACGTGGGCCCCACCCGGAAATCACGTGGGCCCCACCCGGAAATCACGTGGGCCCCACACGGAAATCACGTGGGCCCCACCCGGAAATCACGTGGGCCCCACCCTGAAATCACGTGGGCCCCACCCGGAAATCACGTGGGCCCCACCCGGAAATCACGTGGGCCCTACCCGGAAATCACGTGGGCCCCACCCGGAAATCACGTGGGCCCCACCCGGAAATCACGTGGGCCCCACCCGGAAATCACGTGGGCCCCACCCGGAAATCACGTGGGCCCCCAGGGGAAATCACGTGGGCCCCACAAGTAAATCACGTGGGCCCCACCCGGAAATCACGTGGGCCCCACCCGGAAATCACGTGGGCCCCACCCGGAAATCACGTGGGCCCCACCCGGAAATCACGTGGGCCCCACCCGGAAATCACGTGGGCCCCACCCGGAAATCACGTGGGCCCCACCCGGAAATCACGTGGGCCCCACCCGGAAATCACGTGGGCCCCACCCGGAAATCACGTGGGCCCCACCCGGAAATCACGTGGGCCCCACCCGGAAATCACGTGGGCCCCACCCGGAAATCACGTGGGCCCCACCCGGAAATCACGTGGGCCCCACCCGGAAATCACGTGGGCCCCACCCGGAAATCACGTGGGCCCCACCCGGAAATCACGTGGGCCCCACCCGGAAATCACGTGGGCCCCACCCGGAAATCACGTGGGCCCCACCCGGAAATCACGTGGGCCCCACGGGGAAATCACGTGGGCCCCACCCGGAAATCACGTGGGCCCCACCCGGAAATCACGTGGGCCCCACCCGGAAATCACGTGGGCCCCACCCGGAAATCACGTGGGCCCCACCCGGAAATCACGTGGGCCCCACCCGGAAATCACGTGGGCCCCACCCGGAAATCACTTGGGCCCCACCCGGAAATCACGTGGGCCCCACGGGGAAATCACGTGGGCCCCACCCGGAAATCACGTGGGCCCCACCCGGAAATCACGTGGGCCCCACCCGGAAATCACGTGGGCCCCACCCGGAAATCACGTGGGCCCCACCCGGAAATCACGTGGGCCCCACGGGGAAATCAGGTGGGCCCCACCCGGAAATCACGTGGGCACCACGGGGAAATCACGTGGGCCCCACCCGGAAATCACGTGGGCCCCACGGGGAAATCACGTGGGCCCCACCCGGAAATCACGTGGGCCCCACCCGGAAATCACGTGGGCCCCACCGGGAAATCACGTGGGGCCCACCCGGAAATCACGTGGGCCCCACCCGGAAATCACGTGGGCCCCACGGGGAAATCACGTGGGCCCCACCCGGAAATCACGTGGGCACCACCCGGAAATCACGTGGGCCCCACACGGAAATCACGTGGGCCCCACCCGGAAATCACGTGGGCCCCACACGGAAATCACGTGGGCCCCACCCGGAAATCACGTGGGCCCCACCCGGAAATCACGTGGGCCCCACCCGGAAATCACGTGGGCCCCACCCGGAAATCACGTGGGCCCCACGGGGAAATCACGTGGGCCCCACCCGGAAATCACGTGGGCCCCACCCGGAAATCACGTGGGCCCCACCCGGAAGTCACGTGGGCCCCACCCGGAAATCACGTGGGCCCCACCCGGAAATCACGTGGGCCCCACCCGGAAATCACGTGGGCCCCACCCGGAAATCACGTGGGCCCCACCCGGAAATCACGTGGGCCCCACCCGGAAATCACGTGGGCCCCACCCGGAAATCACGTGGGCACCATGGGGAAATCACGTGGGCCCCACCCGGAAATCACGTGGGCCCCACCCGGAAATCACGTGGGCCCCACCCGGAAATCACGTGGGGCCCACCCGGAAATCACGTGGGCCCCACCCGGAAATCACGTGGGCCCCACGGGGAAAATACGTGGGCCCCACCCGGAAATCACGTGGGCCCCACCCGGAAATCACGTGGGCCCCACCCGGAAATCACGTGGGCCCCACCCGGAAATCACGTGGGCCCCACCCGGAAATCACGTGAGCCCCACCCGGAAATCACGTGGGCCCCACGGGGAAATCACGTGGGCCCCACCCGGAAATCACGTGGGCCCCACCCGGAAATCACGTGGGCCCCACGGGGAAATCACGTGGGCCCCACCCGGAAATCACGTGGGCCCCACCCGGAAATCACGTGGGCCCCACCCGGAAATCACGTGGGCCCCACCCGGAAATCACGTGGGCCCCACCCGGAAATCACGTGGGCCCCACCCGGAAATCACGTGGGCCCCACCCGGAAATCACGTGGGCCCCCAGGGGAAATCACGTGGGCCCCACCCGGAAATCACGTGGGCCCCACCCGGAAATCACGTGGGCCCCACCCGGAAATCACGTGGGCCCGACGGGGAAATCACGTGGGCCCCACCCGGAAATCACGTGGGCCCCACCCGGAAATCACGTGGGCCCCACCCGGAAATCACGTGGGCCCCACCCGGAAATCACGTGGGCCCCACCCGGAAATCACGTGGGCCCCACCCGGAAATCACGTGGGCCCCACCCGGAAATCACGTGGGCCCCACCCGGAAATCACGTGGGCCCCACCCGGAAATCACGTGGGCCCCACCCGGAAATCACGTGGGCCCCCAGGGGAAATCACTTGGGCCCCACCCGGAAATCACGTGGGCCCCACCCGGAAATCACGTGGGCCCCACCCGGAAATCACGTGGGCCCCACGGGGAAATCACGTGGGCCCCACCCGGAAATCACGTGGGCCCCACGGGGAAATCACGTGGGTCCCACCCGGAAATCACGTGGGCCCCACCCGGAAATCACGTGGGCCCCACCCGGAAATCACGTGGGCCCCACCCGGAAATCACGTGGGCCCCACCCGGAAATCACGTGGGCCCCACGGGGAAATCACGTGGGCCCCACCCGGAAATCACGTGGGCCCCACCCGGAAATCACGTGGGCCCCACCCGGAAATCACGTGGGCCCCACCCGGAAATCACGTGGGCCCCACCCGGAAATCACGTGGGCCCCACCCGGAAATCACGTGGGCCCCACCCGGAAATCACGTGGGCCCCACCCGGAAATCACGTGGGCCCCACCCGGAAATCACGTGGGCCCCCAGGGGAAATCACGTGGGCCCCACCCGGAAATCACGTGGGCCCCACCCGGAAATCACGTGGGCCCCACCCGGAAATCACGTGGGCCCCACGGGGAAATCACGTGGGCCCCACCCGGAAATCACGTGGGCCCCACCCGGAAATCACGTGGGCCCCCAGGGGAAATCACGTGGGCCCCACCCGGAAATCACGTGGGCCCCACCCGGAAATCACGTGGGCCCCACCCGGAAATCACGTGGGCCCCACGGGGAAATCACGTGGGCCCCACCCGGAAATCACGTGGGCCCCACCCGGAAATCACGTGGGCCCCACACGGAAATCACGTGGGCCCCACCCGGAAATCACGTGGGCCCCACCCGGAAATCACGTGGGCCCCACCCGGAAATCACGTGGGCCCCACCCGGAAATCACGTGGGCCCCACCCGGAAATCACGTGGGCCCCACCCGGAAATCACGTGGGCCCCACCCGGAAATCACGTGGGCCCCACCCGGAAATCACGTGGGCCCCACCCGGAAATCACGTGGGCCCCACCCGGAAATCACGTGGGCCCCACCCGGAAATCACGTGGGCCCCACCCGGAAATCACGTGGGGCCCACCCGGAAATCACGTGGGCCCCACGGGGAAATCACGTGGGCCCCACCCGGAAATCACGTGGGCCCCACCCGGAAATCACGTGGGCCCCACCCGGAAATCACGTGGGCCCCACCCGGAAATCACGTGGGCCCCACCCGGAAATCACGTGGGCCCCACCCGGAAATCACGTGGGCCCCACCCGGAAATCACGTGGGCCCCACCCGGAAATCACGTGGGCCCTACCCGGAAATCACGTGGGCCCCCAGGGGAAATCACGTGGGCCCCACCCGGAAATCACGTGGGCCCCACCCGGAAATCACGTGGGCCCCACCCGGAAATCACGTGGGCCCCACCCGGAAATCACGTGGGCCCCACCCGGAAATCACGTGGGCCCCACCCGGAAATCACGTGGGCCCCACCCGGAAATCACGTGAGCCCCACCCGGAAATCACGTGGGCCCCACGGGGAAATCACGTGGGCCCCACCCGGAAATCACGTGGGCCCCACCCGGAAATCACGTGGGCCCCACGGGGAAATCACGTGGGCCCCACCCGGAAATCACGTGGGCCCCACCCGGAAATCACGTGGGCCCCACCCGGAAATCACGTGGGCCCCACCCGGAAATCACGTGGGCCCCACCCGGAAATCACGTGGGCCCCACCCGGAAATCACGTGGGCCCCACCCGGAAATCACGTGGGCCCCACCCGGAAATCACGTGGGCCCCACCCGGAAATCACGTGGGCCCCACACGGAAATCACGTGGGCCCCACACGGAAATCACGTGGGCCCCACCCGGAAATCACGTGGGCCCCACGGGGAAATCACGTGGGCCCCACGCAGAAATCACGTGGGCCCCACGGGGAAATCACGTGGGCCCCACCCGGAAATCACGTGGGCCCCACGGGGAAATCACGTGGGCCCCACCCGGAAATCACGTGGGCCCCACCCGGAAATCACGTGGGCCCCACCCGGAAATCACGTGGGCCCCACCCGGAAATCACGTGGGCCCCACGGGGAAATCACGTGGGCCCTACCCGGAAATCACGTGGGTCCCACCCGGAAATCACGTGGGCCCCACCCGGAAATCACGTGGGCCCCACCCGGAAATCACGTGGGCCCAACCCGGAAATCACGTGGGCCCCACCTGGAAATCACGTGGGCCCCACCCGGAAATCACGTGGGCCCCCAGGGGAAATCACGTGGGCCCCACCCTGAAATCACGTGGGCCCCACCCGGAAATCACGTGGGCCCCACCCGGAAATAACGTGGGCCCCACCCGGAAATCACGTGGGCCCCACCCGGAAATCACGTGGGCCCCACCGGGAAATCACGTGGGCCCCACCCGGAAATCAAGTGGGCCCCACCCGGAAATCACGTGGGCCCCACCCGGAAATCACGTGGGCCCCCAGGGGAAATCATGTGGGCCCCACCCGGAAATCACGTGGGCCCCACCCGGAAATCACGTGGGCCCCACCCGGAAATCACTTGGGCCCCACCCGGAAATCACGTGGGCCCCACCCGGAAATCACGTGGGCCCCATCCGGAAATCACGTGGGCCCCACGGGGAAATCACGTGGGCCCCACCCGGAAATCACGTGGGGCCCACCCGGAAATCACGTGGGCCCCACCCGGAAATCACGTGGGCCCCACCCGGAAATCACGTGGGCCCCACCCGGAAATCACGTGGGCCCCCAGGGGAAATCACGTGGGCCCCACCCGGAAATCACGTGGGCCCCACCCGGAAATCACGTGGGCCCCCAGGGGAAATCACGTGGGCCCCACCCGGATATCACGTGGGCCCCACCCGGAAATCACGTGGGCCCCACCCGGAAATAACGTGGGCCCCACGGGGAAATCACGTGGGCCCCACCCGGAAATCACGTGGGCCCCACCCGGAAATCACGTGGGCCCCCAGGGGAAATCACGTGGGCCCCACCCGGAAATCACGTGGGCCCCACCCGGAAATCACGTGGGCCCCACCCGGAAATCACGTGGGCCCCACCCGGAAATCACGTGGGCCCCACCCGGAAATCACGTGGGCCCCACCCGGAAATCACGTGGGCCCCACCCGGAAATCACGTGGGCCCCACCCGGAAATCACGTGGGCCCCACCCGGAAATCACGTGGGCCCCACGGGGAAATCACGTGGGCCCCACCCGGAAATCACGTGGGCCCCACCCGGAAATCACGTGGGCCCCACCCGGAAATCACGTGGGCCCCACCCGGAAATCACGTGGGCCCCACCCTGAAATCACGTGGGCCCCACCCGGAAATCACGTGGGCCCCACCCGGAAATCACGTGGGCCCCACCCGGAAATCACGTGGGCCCCACCCGGAAATCACGTGGGCCCACCCGGAAATCACGTGGGCCCCACCCGGAAATCACGTGGGCCCCACCCGGAAATCACGTGGGCCCCCAGGTGAAATCACGTGGGCCCCACAAGGAAATCACGTGGGCCCCACCCTGAAATCACGTGGGCCCCACCCGGAAATCACGTGGGCACCACCCGGAAATCACGTGGGCCCCACCCGGAAATCACGTGTGCCCCACGGGGAAATCACGTGGGCCCCACCCGGAAATCACGTGGGCCCCACCCGGAAATCACGTGGGCCCCACCCGGAAATCACGTGGGCCCCACCCGGAAATCACGTGGGCCCCACCCGGAAATCACGTGGGCCCCACCCGGAAATCACGTGGCCCCCACGGGGAAATCACGTGGGCCCCACCCGGAAATCACGTGGGCCCCACCCGGAAATCACGTGGGCCCCACCCGGAAATCACGTGGGCCCCACCCGGAAATCACGTGGGCCCCACGGGGAAATCACGTGGGCCCCACGGGGAAATCACGTGGGCCCCACCCGGAAATCACGTGGGCCCCACCCGGAAATCACGTGAGCCCCACCCGGAAATCACATGGGCCCCACCCGGAAATCACGTGGGCCCCACCCGGAAATCACGTGGGCCCCACCCGGAAATCACGTGGGCCCCCAGGGGAAATCACGTGGGCCCCACCCGGAAATCACGTGGGCCCCACCCGGAAATCACGTGGGCCCCACCCGGAAATCACGTGGGCCCCACCCGGAAATCACGTGGGCCCCACCCGGAAATCACGTGGGCCCCACCCGGAAATCACGTGGGCCCCACCCGGAAATCACGTGGGCCCCACCCGGAAATCACGTGGGCCCCACCCGGAAATCACGTGGGCCCCACCCGGAAATCACGTGGGCCCCACCCGGAAATCACGTGGGCCCCACGGGGAAATCACGTGGGCCCCACCCGGAAATCACGTGGGCCCCACCCGGAAATCACGTGGGCCCCACCCGGAAATCACGTGGGCCCCACCCGGAAATCACGTGGGCCCCACCCGGAAATCACGAGGGCCGCACCCGGAAATTACGTGGGCCCCACCCGGAAATCACGTGGGCCCTACCCGGAAATCACGTGGGCCCCCAGAGGAAATCACGTGGGCCCCACCCGGAAATCACGTGGGCCCCACCCGGAAATCACGTGGGCCCCACCCGGAAATCACGTGGGCCCCACCCGGAAATCACGTGGGCCCCACCCGGAAATCACGTGGGCCCCACCCGGAAATCACGTGGGCCCCACGGGGAAATCACGTGGGCCCCACCCGGAAATCACGTGGGCCCCACCCGGAAATCACGTGGGCCCCACCCGGAAATCACGTGGGCCCCACCCGGAAATCACGTGGGCCCCACCCGGAAATCACGTGGGCCCCACCCGGAAATCACGTGGGCCCCACCCGGAAATCACGTGGGCCCCACCCGGAAATCACGTGGGCCCCACCCGGAAATCACGTGGGCCCCACCCGGAAATCACGTGGGGCCCACCCGGAAATCACGTGGGCCCCACGGGGAAATCACGTGGGCCCCACCCGGAAATCACGTGGGCCCCACCCGGAAATCACGTGGGCCCCACACGGAAATCACGTGGGCCCCACCCGGAAATCACGTGGGCCCCCAGGGGAAATCACGTGGGCCCCACAAGGAAATCACGTGGGCCCCACCCGGAAATCACGTGGGCCCCACCCGGAAATCACGTGGGCCCCACCCGGAAATCACGTGGGCCCCACGGGGAAATCACGTGGGCCCCACCCGGAAATCACGTGGGCCCCACCCGGAAATCACGTGGGCCCCACCCGGAAATCACGTGGGCCCCACCCGGAAATCACGTGGGCCCCACCCGGAAATCACGTGGGCCCCACCCGGAAATCACGTGGGCCCCACCCGGAAATCACGTGGGCCCCACCCGGAAATCACGTGGGCCCCAAGGGGAAATCACGTGGGCCCCACCCGGAAATCACGTGGGCCCCACCCGGAAATCACGTGGGCCCCACCCGGAAATCACGTGGGCCCCACCCGGAAATCACGTGGGCCCCACCCGGAAATCACGTGGGCCCCACCCGGAAATCACGTGGGCCCCACCCGGAAATCACGTGGGCCCCACGGGGAAATCACGCGGGCCCCACCCGGAAATCACGTGGGCACCACGGGGAAATCACGTGGGCCCCACCCGGAAATCACGTGGGCACCACGGGGAAATCACGTGGGCCCCACCCGGAAATCACGTGGGCCCCACCCGGAAATCACGTGGGCCCCACCCGGAAATCACGTGGGGCCCACCCGGAAATCACGTGGGCCCCACCCGGAAATCACGTGGGCCCCACGGGGAAATCACGTGGGCCCCACCCGGAAATCACGTGGGCACCACCCGGAAATCACGTGGGCCCCACACGGAAATCACGTGGGCCCCACCCGGAAATCACGTGGGCCCCACACGGAAATCACGTGGGCCCCACCCGGAAATCACGTGGGCCCCTCCCGGAAATCACGTGGGCCCCACCCGGAAATCACGTGGGCCCCACCCGGAAATCACGTGGGCCCCACGGGGAAATCACGTGGGCCCCACCCGGAAATCACGTGGGCCCCACCCGGAAATCACGTGGGCCCCACCCGGAAGTCACGTGGGCCCCACCCGGAAATCACGTGGGCCCCACCCGGAAATCACGTGGGCCCCACCCGGAAATCACGTGGGCCCCACCCGGAAATCACGTGGGCCCCACCCGGAAATCACGTGGGCCCCACCCGGAAATCACGTGGGCCCCACCCGGAAATCACGTGGGCCCCCAGGTGAAATCACGTGGGCCCCACAAGGAAATCACGTGGGCCCCACCCTGAAATCACGTGGGCCCCACCCGGAAATCACGTGGGCCCCACCCGGAAATCACGTGGGCCCCACCCGGAAATCACGTGTGCCCCACGGGGAAATCACGTGGGCCCCACCCGGAAATCACGTGGGCCCCACCCGGAAATCACGTGGGCCCCACCCGGAAATCACGTGGGCCCCACCCGGAAATCACGTGGGCCCCACCCGGAAATCACGTGGGCCCCACCCGGAAATCACGTGGCCCCCACGGGGAAATCACGTGGGCCCCACCCGGAAATCACGTGGGCCCCACCCGGAAATCACGTGGGCCCCACCCGGAAATCACGTGGGCCCCACCCGGAAATCACGTGGGCCCCACGGGGAAATCACGTGGGCCCCACGGGGAAATCACGTGGGCCCCACCCGGAAATCACGTGGGCCCCACCCGGAAATCACGTGAGCCCCACCCGGAAATCACATGGGCCCCACCCGGAAATCACGTGGGCCCCACCCGGAAATCACGTGGGCCCCACCCGGAAATCACGTGGGCCCCCAGGGGAAATCACGTGGGCCCCACCCGGAAATCACGTGGGCCCCACCCGGAAATCACGTGGGCCCCACCCGGAAATCACGTGGGCCCCACCCGGAAATCACGTGGGCCCCACCCGGAAATCACGTGGGCCCCACCCGGAAATCACGTGGGCCCCACCCGGAAATCACGTGGGCCCCACCCGGAAATAACGTGGGCCCCACCCGGAAATCACGTGGGCCCCCAGGGGAAATCACGTGGGCCCCACCCGGAAATCACGTGGGCCCCACCCGGAAATCACGTGGGCCCCACCCGGAAATCACGTGGGCCCCACCCGGAAATCACGTGGGCCCCACCCGGAAATCACGTGGGCCCCACCCGGAAATCACGTGGGCCCCACCCGGAAATCACGTGGGCCCCACCCGGAAATCACGTGGGCCCCACGGGGAAATCACGTGGGCCCCACCCGGAAATCACGTGGGCCCCACCCGGAAATCACGTGGGCCCCACCCGGAAATCACGTGGGCCCCACCCGGAAATCACGTGGGCCCCACCCGGAAATCACGAGGGCCCCACCCGGAAATTACGTGGGCCCCACCCGGAAATCACGTGGGCCCTACCCGGAAATCACGTGGGCCCCCAGAGGAAATCACGTGGGCCCCACCCGGAAATCACGTGGGCCCCACCCGGAAATCACGTGGGCCCCACCCGGAAATCACGTGGGCCCCACCCGGAAATCACGTGGGCCCCACCCGGAAATCACGTGGGCCCCACCCGGAAATCACGTGGGCCCCACGGGGAAATCACGTGGGCCCCACCCGGAAATCACGTGGGCCCCACCCGGAAATCACGTGGGCCCCACCCGGAAATCACGTGGGCCCCACCCGGAAATCACGTGGGCCCCACCCGGAAATCACGTGGGCCCCACCCGGAAATCACGTGGGCCCCACCCGGAAATCACGTGGGCCCCACCCGGAAATCACGTGGGCCCCCAGGGGAAATCACGTGGGCCCCACAAGGAAATCACGTGGGCCCCACCCGGAAATCACGTGGGCCCCACCCGGAAATCACGTGGGCCCCACCCGGAAATCACGTGGGCCCCACGGGGAAATCACGTGGGCCCCACCCGGAAATCACGTGGGCCCCACCCGGAAATCACGTGGGCCCCACCCGGAAATCACGTGGGCCCCACCCGGAAATCACGTGGGCCCCACCCGGAAATCACGTGGGCCCCACCCGGAAATCACGTGGGCCCCACCCGGAAATCACGTGGGCCCCACCCGGAAATCACGTGGGCCCCAAGGGGAAATCACGTGGGCCCCACCCGGAAATCACGTGGGCCCCACCCGGAAATCACGTGGGCCCCACCCGGAAATCACGTGGGCCCCACCCGGAAATCACGTGGGCCCCACCCGGAAATCACGTGGGCCCCACCCGGAAATCACGTGGGCCCCACCCGGAAATCACGTGGGCCCCACGGGGAAATCACGCGGGCCCCACCCGGAAATCACGTGGGCACCACGGGGAAATCACGTGGGCCCCACCCGGAAATCACGTGGGCACCACGGGGAAATCACGTGGGCCCCACCCGGAAATCACGTGGGCCCCACCCGGAAATCACGTGGGCCCCACCCGGAAATCACGTGGGGCCCACCCGGAAATCACGTGGGCCCCACCCGGAAATCACGTGGGCCCCACGGGGAAATCACGTGGGCCCCACCCGGAAATCACGTGGGCACCACCCGGAAATCACGTGGGCCCCACACGGAAATCACGTGGGCCCCACCCGAAAATCACGTGGGCCCCACACGGAAATCACGTGGGCCCCACCCGGAAATCACGTGGGCCCCTCCCGGAAATCACGTGGGCCCCACCCGGAAATCACGTGGGCCCCACCCGGAAATCACGTGGGCCCCACGGGGAAATCACGTGGGCCCCACCCGGAAATCACGTGGGCCCCACCCGGAAATCACGTGGGCCCCACCCGGAAGTCACGTGGGCCCCACCCGGAAATCACGTGGGCCCCACCCGGAAATCACGTGGGCCCCACCCGGAAATCACGTGGGCCCCACCCGGAAATCACGTGGGCCCCACCCGGAAATCACGTGGGCCCCACCCGGAAATCACGTGGGCCCCACCCGGAAATCACGTGGGCCCCCAGGTGAAATCACGTGGGCCCCACAAGGAAATCACGTGGGCCCCACCCTGAAATCACGTGGGCCCCACCCGGAAATCACGTGGGCCCCACCCGGAAATCACGTGGGCCCCACCCGGAAATCACGTGTGCCCCACGGGGAAATCACGTGGGCCCCACCCGGAAATCACGTGGGCCCCACCCGGAAATCACGTGGGCCCCACCCGGAAATCACGTGGGCCCCACCCGGAAATCACGTGGGCCCCACCCGGAAATCACGTGGGCCCCACCCGGAAATCACGTGGCCCCCACGGGGAAATCACGTGGGCCCCACCCCGAAATCACGTGGGCCCCACCCGGAAATCACGTGGGCCCCACCCGGAAATCACGTGGGCCCCACCCGGAAATCACGTGGGCCCCACGGGGAAATCACGTGGGCCCCACGGGGAAATCACGTGGGCCCCACCCGGAAATCACGTGGGCCCCACCCGGAAATCACGTGAGCCCCACCCGGAAATCACATGGGCCCCACCCGGAAATCACGTGGGCCCCACCCGGAAATCACGTGGGCCCCACCCGGAAATCACGTGGGCCCCCAGGGGAAATCACGTGGGCCCCACCCGGAAATCACGTGGGCCCCACCCGGAAATCACGTGGGCCCCACCCGGAAATCACGTGGGCCCCACCCGGAAATCACGTGGGCCCCACCCGGAAATCACGTGGGCCCCACCCGGAAATCACGTGGGCCCCACCCGGAAATCACGTGGGCCCCACCCGGAAATAACGTGGGCCCCACCCGGAAATCACGTGGGCCCCCAGGGGAAATCACGTGGGCCCCACCCGGAAATCACGTGGGCCCCACCCGGAAATCACGTGGGCCCCACCCGGAAATCACGTGGGCCCCACCCGGAAATCACGTGGGCCCCAACCGGAAATCACGTGGGCCCCACCCGGAAATCACGTGGGCCCCCATGGGAAATCACGTGGGCCCCACAAGGAAATCACGTGGGCCCCACCCGGAAATCACGTGGGCCCCACCCGGAAATCACGTGGGCCCCACCCGGAAATCACGTGGGCCCCACGGGGAAATCACGTGGGCCCCACCCGGAAATCACGTGGGCCCCACCCGGAAATCACGTGGGCCCCACCCGGAAATCACGTGGGCCCCACCCGGAAATCACGTGGGCCCCAACCGGAAATCACGTGGGCCCCACCCGGAAATCACGTGGGCCCCACCCGGAAATCACGTGGGCCCCACCCGGAAATCACGTGGGCCCCACCCGGAAATCACGTGGGCCCCAAGGGGAAATCACGTGGGCCCCACCCGGAAATCACGTGGGCCCCACCCGGAAATCACGTGGGCCCCACCCGGAAATCACGTGGGCCCCACCCGGAAATCACGTGGGCCCCACCCGGAAATCACGTGGGCCCCACCCGGAAATCACGTGGGCCCCACCCGGAAATCACGTGGGCCCCACGGGGAAATCACGCGGGCCCCACCCGGAAATCACGTGGGCACCACGGGGAAATCACGTAGGCCCCACCCGGAAATCACGTGGGCACCACGGGGAAATCACGTGGGCCCCACCCGGAAATCACGTGGGCCCCACCCGGAAATCACGTGGGCCCCACCCGGAAATCACGTGGGGCCCACCCGGAAATCACGTGGGCCCCACCCGGAAATCACGTGGGCCCCACGGGGAAATCACGTGGGCCCCACCCGGAAATCACGTGGGCACCACCCGGAAATCACGTGGGCCCCACACGGAAATCACGTGGGCCCCACCCGGAAATCACGTGGGCCCCACACGGAAATCACGTGGGCCCCACCCGGAAATCACGTGGGCCCCTCCCGGAAATCACGTGGGCCCCACCCGGAAATCACGTGGGCCCCACCCGGAAATCACGTGGGCCCCACGGGGAAATCACGTGGGCCCCACCCGGAAATCACGTGGGCCCCACCCGGAAATCACGTGGGCCCCACCCGGAAGTCACGTGGGCCCCACCCGGAAATCACGTGGGCCCCACCCGGAAATCACGTGGGCCCCACCCGGAAATCACGTGGGCCCCACCCGGAAATCACGTGGGCCCCACCCGGAAATCACGTGGGCCCCACCCGGAAATCACGTGGGCCCCCAGGTGAAATCACGTGGGCCCCACAAGGAAATCACGTGGGCCCCACCCTGAAATCACGTGGGCCCCACCCGGAAATCACATGGGCCCCACCCGGAAATCACGTGGGCCCCACCCGGAAATCACGTGTGCCCCACGGGGAAATCACGTGGGCCCCACCCGGAAATCACGTGGGACCCACCCGGAAATCACGTGGGCCCCACCCGGAAATCACGTGGGCCCCACCCGGAAATCACGTGGGCCCCACCCGGAAATCACGTGGGCCCCACCGGAAATCACGTGGCCCCCACGGGGAAATCACGTGGGCCCCACGGGGAAATCACGTGGGCCCCACCCGGAAATCACGTGGGCCCCACCCGGAAATCACGTGGGCCCCACCCGGAAATCACGTGGGCCCCACGGGGAAATCACGTGGGCCCCACGGGGAAATCACGTGGGCCCCACCCGGAAATCACGTGGGCCCCACCCGGAAATCACGTGAGCCCCACCCGGAAATCACGTGGGCCCCACCCGGAAATCACGTGGGCCCCACCCGGAAATCACGTGGGCCCCACCCGGAAATCACGTGGGCCCCCAGGGGAAATCACGTGGGCCCCACCCGGAAATCACGTGGGCCCCACCCGGAAATCACGTGGGCCCCACCCGGAAATCACGTGGGCCCCACCCGGAAATCACGTGGGCCCCACCCGGAAATCACGTGGGCCCCACCCGGAAATCACGTGGGCCCCACCCGGAAATCACGTGGGCCCCACCCGGAAATCACGTGGGCCCCACCCGGAAATCACGTGGGCCCCACCCGGTAATCACGTGGGCCCCACCCTGAAATCACGTGGGCCCCACCCGGAAATCACGTGGGCCCCACCCGGAAATCACGTGGGCCCCACCCGGAAATCACGTGGGCCCCACCCGGAAATCACGTGGGCCCCACCCGGAAATCACGTGGGCCCCACCCGGAAATCACGTGGGCCCCACCCGGAAATCACGTGGGCCCCACCCGGAAATCACGTGGGCCCCACCCGGAAATCACGTGGGCCCCACGGGGAAATCACGCGGGCCCCACCCGGAAATCACGTGGGCACCACGGGGAAATCACGTAGGCCCCACCCGGAAATCACGTGGGCACCACGGGGAAATCACGTGGGCCCCACCCGGAAATCACGTGGGCCCCACCCGGAAATCACGTGGGCCCCACCCGGAAATCACGTGGGGCCCACCCGGAAATCACGTGGGCCCCACCCGGAAATCACGTGGGCCCCACGGGGAAATCACGTGGGCCCCACCCGGAAATCACGTGGGCACCACCCGGAAATCACGTGGGCCCCACACGGAAATCACGTGGGCCCCACCCGGAAATCACGTGGGCCCCACACGGAAATCACGTGGGCCCCACCCGGAAATCACGTGGGCCCCTCCCGGAAATCACGTGGGCCCCACCCGGAAATCACGTGGGCCCCACCCGGAAATCACGTGGGCCCCACGGGGAAATCACGTGGGCCCCACCCGGAAATCACGTGGGCCCCACCCGGAAATCACGTGGGCCCCACCCGGAAGTCACGTGGGCCCCACCCGGAAATCACGTGGGCCCCACCCGGAAATCACGTGGGCCCCACCCGGAAATCACGTGGGCCCCACCCGGAAATCACGTGGGCCCCACCCGGAAATCACGTGGGCCCCACCCGGAAATCACGTGGGCCCCCAAGTGAAATCACGTGGGCCCCACAAGGAAATCACGTGGGCCCCACCCTGAAATCACGTGGGCCCCACCCGGAAATCACGTGGGCCCCACCCGGAAATCACGTGGGCCCCACCCGGAAATCACGTGTGCCCCACGGGGAAATCACGTGGGCCCCACCCGGAAATCACGTGGGACCCACCCGGAAATCACGTGGGCCCCACCCGGAAATCACGTGGGCCCCACCCGGAAATCACGTGGGCCCCACCCGGAAATCACGTGGGCCCCACCGGAAATCACGTGGCCCCCACGGGGAAATCACGTGGGCCCCACCCGGAAATCACGTGGGCCCCACCCGGAAATCACGTGGGCCCCACCCGGAAATCACGTGGGCCCCACCCGGAAATCACGTGGGCCCCACGGGGAAATCACGTGGGCCCCACGGGGAAATCACGTGGGCCCCACCCGGAAATCACGTGGGCCCCACCCGGAAATCACGTGAGCCCCACCCGGAAATCACATGGGCCCCACCCGGAAATCACGTGGGCCCCACCCGGAAATCACGTGGGCCCCACCCGGAAATCACGTGGGCCCCCAGGGGAAATCACGTGGGCCCCACCCGGAAATCACGTGGGCCCCACCCGGAAATCACGTGGGCCCCACCCGGAAATCACGTGGGCCCCACCCGGAAATCACGTGGGCCCCACCCGGAAATCACGTGGGCCCCACCCGGAAATCACGTGGGCCCCACCCGGAAATCACGTGGGCCCCACCCGGAAATCACGTGGGCCCCACCCGGAAATCACGTGGGCCCCACCCGGAAATCACGTGGGCCCCACCCTGAAATCACGTGGGCCCCACCCGGAAATCACGTGGGCCCCACCCGGAAATCACGTGGGCCCCACCCGGAAATCACGTGGGCCCCACCCGGAAATCACGTGGGCCCCACCCGGAAATCACGAGGGCCCCACCCGGAAATTACGTGGGCCCCACCCGGAAATCACGTGGGCCCTACCCGGAAATCACGTGGGCCCCCAGAGGAAATCACGTGGGCCCCACCCGGAAATCACGTGGGCCCCCAGGGGAAATCACGTGGGCCCCACCCGGAAATCACGTGGGCCCCACCCGGAAATCACGTGGGCCCCACCCGGAAATCACGTGGGCCCCACGGGGAAATCACGTGGGCCCCACCCGGAAATCACGTGGGCCCCACCCGGAAATCACGTGGGCCCCACCCGGAAATCACGTGGGCCCCACCCGGAAATCACGTGGGCCCCACCCGGAAATCACGTGGGCCCCACCCGGAAATCACGTGGGCCCCACCCGGAAATCACGTGGGCCCCACCCGGAAATCACGTGGGCCCCACCCGGAAATCACGTGGGCCCCACCCGGAAATCACGTGGGGCCCACCCGGAAATCACGTGGGCCCCACGGGGAAATCACGTGGGCCCCACCCGGAAATCACGTGGGCCCCACCCGGAAATCACGTGGGCCCCACCCGGAAATCACGTGGGCCCCACCCGGAAATCACGTGGGCCCCACCCTGAAATCACGTGGGCCCCACCCGGAAATCACGTGGGCCCCACCCGGAAATCACGTGGGCCCCACCCGGAAATCACGTGGGCCCCACCCGGAAATCACGTGGGCCCCACCCGGAAATCACGTGGGCCCCACCCGGAAATAACGTGGGCCCCACCCGGAAATCACGTGGGCCCCCAGGGGAAATCACGTGGGCCCCACAAGGAAATCACGTGGGCCCCACCCGGAAATCACGTGGGCCCCACCCGGAAATCACGTGGGCCCCACCCGGAAATCACGTGGGCCCCACGGGGAAATCTCGTGGGCCCCACCCGGAAATCACGTGGGCCCCACCCGGAAATCACGTGGGCCCCACCCGGAAATCACGTGGGCCCCACCCGGAAATCACGTGGGCCCCAACCGGAAATCACGTGGGCCCCACCCGGAAATCACGTGGGCCCCACCCGGAAATCACGTGGGCCCCACCCGGAAATCACGTGGGCCCCACCCGGAAATCACGTGGGCCCCAAGGGGAAATCACGTGGGCCCCACCCGGAAATCACGTGGGCCCCACCCGGAAATCACGTGGGCCCCACCCGGAAATCACGTGGGCCCCACCCGGAAATCACGTGGGCCCCACCCGGAAATCACGTGGGCCCCACCCGGAAATCACGTGGGCCCCACCCGGAAATCACGTGGGCCCCACGGGGAAATCACGCGGGCCCCACCCGGAAATCACGTGGGCACCACGGGGAAATCACGTGGGCCCCACCCGGAAATCACGTGGGCACCACGGGGAAATCACGTGGGCCCCACCCGGAAATCACGTGGGCCCCACCCGGAAATCACGTGGGCCCCACCCGGAAATCACGTGGGGCCCACCCGGAAATCACGTGGGCCCCACCCGGAAATCACGTGGGCCCCACGGGGAAATCACGTGGGCCCCACCCGGAAATCACGTGGGCACCACCCGGAAATCACGTGGGCCCCACACGGAAATCACGTGGGCCCCACCCGGAAATCACGTGGGCCCCACACGGAAATCACGTGGGCCCCACCCGGAAATCACGTGGGCCCCTCCCGGAAATCACGTGGGCCCCACCCGGAAATCACGTGGGCCCCACCCGGAAATCACGTGGGCCCCACGGGGAAATCACGTGGGCCCCACCCGGAAATCACGTGGGCCCCACCCGGAAATCACGTGGGCCCCACCCGGAAGTCACGTGGGCCCCACCCGGAAATCACGTGGGCCCCACCCGGAAATCACGTGGGCCCCACCCGGAAATCACGTGGGCCCCACCCGGAAATCACGTGGGCCCCACCCGGAAATCACGTGGGCCCCACCCTGAAATCACGTGGGCCCCACCCGGAAATCACGTGGGCACCACGGGGAAATCACGTGGGCCCCACCCGGAAATCACGTGGGCCCCACCCGGAAATCACGTGGGCCCCACCCGGAAATCACGTGGGGCCCACCCGGAAATCACGTGGGCCCCACCCGGAAATCACGTGGGACCCACGGGGAAATCACGTGGGCCCCACCCGGAAATCACGTGGGCCCCACCCGGAAATCACGTAGGCCCCACACAGAAATCACGTGGGCCCCACCCGGAAATCACGTGGGCCCCACCCGGAAATCACGTGGGACCCACCCGGAAATCACGTGGGCCCCACCCGGAAATCACGTGGGCCCCACGGGGAAATCACGTGGGCCCCACCCGGAAATCACGTGGGCCCCACCCGGAAATCACGTGGGCCCCACCCGGAAATCACGTGGGACCCCAGGGGAAATCACGTGGGCCCCACCCGGAAATCACGTGGGCCCCACCCGGAAATCACGTGGGCCCCACCCGGAAATCACGTGGGCCCCACCCGGAAATCACGTGGGCCCCACCCGGAAATCACGTGGGCCCCCAGGGGAAATCACGTGGGCCCCACCCGGAAATCACGTGGGCCCCACCCGGAAATCACGTGGGCCCCACCCGGAAATCACGTGGGCCCCACCCGGAAATCACGTGGGCCCCACCCGGAAATCACGTGGGCCCCACCCGGAAATAACGTGGGCCCCACCCGGAAATCACGTGGGCCCCCAGGGGAAATCACGTGGGCCCCACAAGGAAATCACGTGGGCCCCACCCGGAAATCACGTGGGCCCCACCCGGAAATCACGTGGGCCCCACCCGGAAATCACGTGGGCCCCACCCGGAAATCACGTGGGCCCCACCCGGAAATCACGTGGGCCCCACCCGGAAATCACGTGGGCCCCACCCGGAAATCACGTGGGCCCCACCCGGAAATCACGTGGGCCCCACCCGGAAATCACGTGGGCCCCACCCGGAAATCACGTGGGCCCCACCCGGAAATCACGTGGGCCCCAAGGGGAAATCACATGGGCCCCACCCGGAAATCACGTGGGCCCCACCCGGAAATCACATGGGCCCCACCCGGAAATCACGTGGGCCCCACCCGGAAATCACGTGGGCCCCACCCGGAAATCACGTGGGCCCCACCCGGAAATCACGTGGGCCCCACCCGGAAATCACGTGGGCCCCACCCGGAAATCACGTGGGCCCCACCCGGAAATCACGTGGGCCCCACCCGGAAATCACGTGGGCCCCACCCGGAAATCACGTGGGCCCCCAGGGGAAATCACGTGGGCCCCACCCGGAAATCACGTGGGCCCCACCCGGAAATCACGTGGGCCCCACCCGGAAATCACGTGGGCCCCACCCGGAAATCACGTGGGCCCCACCCGGAAATCACGTGGGCCCCACCCGGAAATCACGTGGGCCCCACCCGGAAATCACGTGGGCCCCACCCGGAAATCACGTGGGCCCCACCCGGAAATCACGTGGGCCCCACCGGAAATCACGTGGCCCCCACGGGGAAATCACGTGGGCCCCACCCGGAAATCACGTGGGCCCCACCCGGAAATCACGTGGGCCCCACCCGGAAATCACGTGGGCCCCACCCGGAAATCACGTGGGCCCCACGGGGAAATCACGTGGGCCCCACGGGGAAATCACGTGGGCCCCACCCGGAAATCACGTGGGCCCCACCCGGAAATCACGTGAGCCCCACCCGGAAATCACATGGGCCCCACCCGGAAATCACGTGGGCCCCACCCGGAAATCACGTGGGCCCCACCCGGAAATCACGTGGGCCCCCAGGGGAAATCACGTGGGCCCCACCCGGAAATCACGTGGGCCCCACCCGGAAATCACGTGGGCCCCACCCGGAAATCACGTGGGCCCCACCCGGAAATCACGTGGGCCCCACCGGGAAATCACGTGGGCCCCACCCGGAAATCACGTGGGCCCCACGGGGAAATCACGTGGGCCGCACCCGGAAATCACGTGGGCCCCACCCGTAAATCACGTGGGCCCCACCCGGAAATCACGTGGGCCCCACCCGGAAATCACGAGGGCCCCACCCGGAAATTACGTGGGCCCCACCCGGAAATCACGTGGGCCCTACCCGGAAATCACGTGGGCCCCCAGAGGAAATCACGTGGGCCCCACCCGGAAATCACGTGGGCCCCCAGGGGAAATCACGTGGGCCCCACCCGGAAATCACGTGGGCCCCACCCGGAAATCACGTGGGCCCCACCCGGAAATCACGTGGGCCCCACGGGGAAATCACGTGGGCCCCACCCGGAAATCACGTGGGCCCCACCCGGAAATCACGTGGGCCCCACCCGGAAATCACGTGGGCCCCACCCGGAAATCACGTGGGCCCCACCCGGAAATCACGTGGGCCCCACCCGGATCACGTGGGCCCCACCCGGAAATCACGTGGGCCCCACCCGGAAATCACGTGGGCCCCACCCGGAAATCACGTGGGCCCCACCCGGAAATCACGTGGGCCCCACCCGGAAATCACGTGGGGCCCACCCGGAAATCACGTGGGCCCCACGGGGAAATCACGTGGGCCCCACCCGGAAATCACGTGGGCCCCACCCGGAAATCACGTGGGCCCCACACGGAAATCACGTGGGCCCCACCCGGAAATCACGTGGGCCCCACCCTGAAATCACGTGGGCCCCACCCGGAAATCACGTGGGCCCCACCCGGAAATCACGTGGGCCCCACCCGGAAATCACGTGGGCCCCACCCGGAAATCACGTGGGCCCCACCCGGAAATCACGTGGGCCCCACCCGGAAATAACGTGGGCCCCACCCGGAAATCACGTGGGCCCCCAGGGGAAATCACGTGGGCCCCACAAGGAAATCACGTGGGCCCCACCCGGAAATCACGTGGGCCCCACCCGGAAATCACGTGGGCCCCACCCGGAAATCACGTGGGCCCCACGGGGAAATCACGTGGGCCCCACCCGGAAATCACGTGGGCCCCACCCGGAAATCACGTGGGCCCCACCCGGAAATCACGTGGGCCCCACCCGGAAATCACGTGGGCCCCAACCGGAAATCACGTGGGCCCCACCCGGAAATCACGTGGGCCCCACCCGGAAATCACGTGGGCCCCACCCGGAAATCACGTGGGCCCCACCCGGAAATCACGTGGGCCCCAAGGGGAAATCACGTGGGCCCCACCTGGAAATCACGTGGGCCCCACCCGGAAATCACGTGGGCCCCACCCGGAAATCACGTGGGCCCCACCCGGAAATCACGTGGGCCCCACCCGGAAATCACGTGGGCCCCACCCGGAAATCACGTGGGCCCCACCCGGAAATCACGTGGGCCCCACGGGGAAATCACGCGGGCCCCACCCGGAAATCACGTGTGCACCACGGGGAAATCACGTGGGCCCCACCCGGAAATCACGTGGGCACCACGGGGAAATCACGTGGGCCCCACCCGGAAATCACGTGGGCCCCACCCGGAAATCACGTGGGCCCCACCCGGAAATCACGTGGGGCCCACCCGGAAATCACGTGGGCCCCACCCGGAAATCACGTGGGCCCCACGGGGAAATCACGTGGGCCCCACCCGGAAATCACGTGGGCACCACCCGGAAATCACGTGGGCCCCACACGGAAATCACGTGGGCCCCACCCGGAAATCACGTGGGCCCCACACGGAAATCACGTGGGCCCCACCCGGAAATCACGTGGGCCCCTCCCGGAAATCACGTGGGCCCCACCCGGAAATCACGTGGGCCCCACCCGGAAATCACGTGGGCCCCACGGGGAAATCACGTGGGCCCCACCCGGAAATCACGTGGGCCCCACCCGGAAATCACGTGGGCCCCACCCGGAAGTCACGTGGGCCCCACCCGGAAATCACGTGGGCCCCACCCGGAAATCACGTGGGCCCCACCCGGAAATCACGTGGGCCCCACCCGGAAATCACGTGGGCCCCACAAGGAAATCACGTGGGCCCCACCCGGAAATCACGTGGGCCCCACCCGGAAATCACGTGGGCACCACGGGGAAATCACGTGGGCCCCACCCGGAAATCACGTGGGCCCCACCCGGAAATCACGTGGGCCCCACCCGGAAATCACGTGGGGCCCACCCGGAAATCACGTGGGCCCCACCCGGAAATCACGTGGGACCCACGGGGAAATCACGTGGGCCCCACCCGGAAATCACGTGGGCCCCACCCGGAAATCACGTAGGCCCCACACAGAAATCACGTGGGCCCCACCCGGAAATCACGTGGGCCCCACCCGGAAATCACGTGGGACCCACCCGGAAATCACGTGGGCCCCACCCGGAAATCACGTGGGCCCCACCCGGAAATCACGTGGGCCCCACCCGGAAATCACGTGGGCCCCACCCGGAAATCACGTGGGCCCCACCCGGAAATCACGTGGGACCCCAGGGGAAATCACGTGGGCCCCACCCGGAAATCACGTGGGCCCCACCCGGAAATCACGTGGGCCCCACCCGGAAATCACGTGGGCCCCACCCGGAAATCACGTGGGCCCCACCCGGAAATCACGTGGGCCCCCAGGGGAAATCACGTGGGCCCCACCCGGAAATCACGTGGGCCCCACCCGGAAATCACGTGGGCCCCACCCGGAAATCACGTGGGCCCCACCCGGAAATCACGTGGGCCCCACCCGGAAATCACGTGGGCCCCACCCGGAAATAACGTGGGCCCCACCCGGAAATCACGTGGGCCCCCAGGGGAAATCACGTGGGCCCCACAAGGAAATCACGTGGGCCCCACCCGGAAATCACGTGGGCCCCACCCGGAAATCACGTGGGCCCCACCCGGAAATCACGTGGGCCCCACCCGGAAATCACGTGGGCCCCACCCGGAAATCACCTGGGCCCCACCCGGAAATCACGTGGGCCCCACCCGGAAATCACGTGGGCCCCACCCGGAAATCACGTGGGCCCCACCCGGAAATCACGTGGGCCCCACCCGGAAATCACGTGGGCCCCACCCGGAAATCACGTGGGCCCCACCCGGAAATCACGTGGGCCCCAAGGGGAAATCACATGGGCCCCACCCGGAAATCACGTGGGCCCCACCCGGAAATCACATGGGCCCCACCCGGAAATCACGTGGGCCCCACCCGGAAATCACGTGGGCCCCACCCGGAAATCACGTGGGCCCCACCCGGAAATCACGTGGGCCCCACCCGGAAATCACGTGGGCCCCACCCGGAAATCACGTGGGCCCCACCCGGAAATCACGTGGGCCCCACCCGGAAATCACGTGGGCCCCACCCGGAAATCACGTGGGCCCCCAGGGGAAATCACGTGGGCCCCACCCGGAAATCACGTGGGCCCCACCCGGAAATCACGTGGGCCCCACCCGGAAATCACGTGGGCCCCACCCGGAAATCACGTGGGCCCCACCCGGAAATCACGTGGGCCCCACCCGGAAATCACGTGGGCCCCACCCGGAAATCACGTGGGCCCCACCCGGAAATCACGTGGGCCCCACCCGGAAATCACGTGGGCCCCACCCGGAAATCACGTGGGCCCCACCCGGAAATCACGTGGGCCCCACCCGGAAATCACGTGGGCCCCACCCGGAAATCACGTGGGCCCCACCCGGAAATCACGTGGGCCCCACCCGGAAATCACGTGGGGCCCACCCGGAAATCACGTGGGCCCCACGGGGAAATCACGTGGGCCCCACCCGGAAATCACGTGGGCCCCACCCGGAAATCACGTGGGCCCCACACGGAAATCACGTGGGCCCCACCCGGAAATCACGTGGGCCCCACCCTGAAATCACGTGGGCCCCACCCGGAAATCACGTGGGCCCCACCCGGAAATCACGTGGGCCCCACCCGGAAATCACGTGGGCCCCACCCGGAAATCACGTGGGCCCCACCCGGAAATCACGTGGGCCCCACCCGGAAATCACGTGGGCCCCACCCGGAAATCACGTGGGCCCCCAGGGGAAATCACGTGGGCCCCACAAGGAAATCACGTGGGCCCCACCCGGAAATCACGTGGGCCCCACCCGGAAATCACGTGGGCCCCACGGGGAAATCACGTGGGCCCCACCCGGAAATCACGTGGGCCCCACCCGGAAATCACGTGGGCCCCACCCGGAAATCACGTGGGCCCCACCCGGAAATCACGTGGGCCCCACCCGGAAATCACGTGGGCCCCACCCTGAAATCACGTGGGCCCCACCCGGAAATCACGTGGGCCCCACCCGGAAATCACGTGGGCCCCACCCGGAAATCACGTGGGCCCCACCGGAAATCACGTGGGCCCCACCCGGAAATCACGTGGGCCCCCAGGGGAAATCACGTGGGCCCCACAAGGAAATCACGTGGGCCCCACCCGGAAATCACGTGGGCCCCACCCGGAAATCACGTGGGCCCCACCCGGAAATCACGTGGGCCCCACGGGGAAATCACGTGGGCCCCACCCGGAAATCACGTGGGCCCCACCCGGAAATCACGTGGGCCCCACCCGGAAATCACGTGGGCCCCACCCGGAAATCACGTGGGCCCCACCCGGAAATCACGTGGGCCCCACCCGGAAATCACGTGGGCCCCACCCGGAAATCACGTGGGCCCCACCCGGAAATCACGTGGGCCCCACGGGGAAATCACGTGGGCCCCACCCGGAAATCACGTGGGCCCCACCCGGAAATCACGTGGGCCCCACACGGAAATCACGTGGGCCCCACCCGGAAATCACGTGGGCCCCACGGGGAAATCACGTGGGCCCCACCCGGAAATCACGTGGGCCCCACCCGGAAATCACGTGGGCCCCACCCGGAAATCACGTGGGCCCCACGGGGAAATCAGGTGGGCCCCACCCGGAAATCACGTGGGCACCACGGGGAAATCACGTGGGCCCCACCCGGAAATCACGTGGGCACCACGGGGAAATCACGTGGGCCCCACCCGGAAATCACGTGGGCCCCACGCGGAAATCACGTCGGCCCCACCGGGAAATCACGTGGGGCCCACCCGGAAATCACGTGGGCCCCACCCGGAAATCACGTGGGCCCCACGGGGAAATCACGTGGGCCCCACCCGGAAATCACGTGGGCACCACTCGGAAATCACGTGGGCCCCACACGGAAATCACGTGGGCCCCACCCGGAAATCACGTGGGCCCCACACGGAAATCACGTGGGCCCCACCCGGAAATCACGTGGGCCCCACTCGGAAATCACGTGGGCCCCACCCGGAAATCACGTGGGCCCCACCCGGAAATCACGTGGGCCCCACGGGGAAATCACGTGGGCCCCACCCCGACATCACGTGGGCCGCACCCGGAAATCACGTGGGCCCCACCCGGAAATCACGCGGGCCCCACCCGGAAATCACGTGGGCCCCACACGGAAATCACGAGGGCCCCACCCGGAAATTACGTGGGCCCCACCCGGAAATCACGTGGGCCCTACCCGGAAATCACGTGGGCCCCCAGAGGAAATCACGTGGGCCCCACCCGGAAATCACGTGGGCCCCCAGGGGAAATCACGTGGGCCCCACCCGGAAATCACGTGGGCCCCACCCGGAAATCACGTGGGCCCCACCCGGAAATCACGTGGGCCCCACGGGGAAATCACGTGGGCCCCACCCGGAAATCACGTGGGCCCCACCCGGAAATCACGTGGGCCCCACCCGGAAATCACGTGGGCCCCACCCGGAAATCACGTGGGCCCCACCCGGAAATCACGTGGGCCCCACCCGGAAATCACGTGGGCCCCACCCGGAAATCACGTGGGCCCCACCCGGAAATCACGTGGGCCCCACCCGGAAATCACGTGGGCCCCACCCGGAAATCACGTGGGCCCCACCCGGAAATCACGTGGGGCCCACCCGGAAATCACGTGGGCCCCACGGGGAAATCACGTGGGCCCCACCCGGAAATCACGTGGGCCCCACCCGGAAATCACGTGGGCCCCACACGGAAATCACGTGGGCCCCACCCGGAAATCACGTGGGCCCCACCCTGAAATCACGTGGGCCCCACCCGGAAATCACGTGGGCCCCACCCGGAAATCACGTGGGCCCCACCCGGAAATCACGTGGGCCCCACCCGGAAATCACGTGGGCCCCACCCGGAAATCACGTGGGCCCCACCCGGAAATAACGTGGGCCCCACCCGGAAATCACGTGGGCCCCCAGGGGAAATCACGTGGGCCCCACAAGGAAATCACGTGGGCCCCACCCGGAAATCACGTGGGCCCCACCCGGAAATCACGTGGGCCCCACCCGGAAATCACGTGGGCCCCACGGGGAAATCACGTGGGCCCCACCCGGAAATCACGTGGGCCCCACCCAGAAATCACGTGGGCCCCACCCGGAAATCACGTGGGCCCCACCCGGAAATCACGTGGGCCCCAACCGGAAATCACGTGGGCCCCACCCGGAAATCACGTGGGCCCCACCCGGAAATCACGTGGGCCCCACCCGGAAATCACGTGGGCCCCACCCGGAAATCACGTGGGCCCCAAGGGGAAATCACGTGGGCCCCACCCGGAAATCACGTGGGCCCCACCCGGAAATCACGTGGGCCCCACCCGGAAATCACGTGGGCCCCACCCGGAAATCACGTGGGCCCCACCCGGAAATCACGTGGGCCCCACCCGGAAATCACGTGGGCCCCACCCGGAAATCACGTGGGCCCCACGGGGAAATCACGCGGGCCCCACCCGGAAATCACGTGTGCACCACGGGGAAATCACGTGGGCCCCACCCGGAAATCACGTGGGCACCACGGGGAAATCACGTGGGCCCCACCCGGAAATCACGTGGGCCCCACCCGGAAATCACGTGGGCCCCACCCGGAAATCACGTGGGGCCCACCCGGAAATCACGTGGGCCCCACCCGGAAATCACGTGGGCCCCACGGGGAAATCACGTGGGCCCCACCCGGAAATCACGTGGGCACCACCCGGAAATCACGTGGGCCCCACACGGAAATCACGTGGGCCCCACCCGGAAATCACGTGGGCCCCACACGGAAATCACGTGGGCCCCACCCGGAAATCACGTGGGCCCCTCCCGGAAATCACGTGGGCCCCACCCGGAAATCACGTGGGCCCCACCCGGAAATCACGTGGGCCCCACGGGGAAATCACGTGGGCCCCACCCGGAAATCACGTGGGCCCCACCCGGAAATCACGTGGGCCCCACCCGGAAGTCACGTGGGCCCCACCCGGAAATCACGTGGGCCCCACCCGGAAATCACGTGGGCCCCACCCGGAAATCACGTGGGCCCCACCCGGAAATCACGTGGGCCCCACCCGGAAATCACGTGGGCCCCACCCGGAAATCACGTGGGCCCCACCCGGAAATCACGTGGGCACCACGGGGAAATCACGTGGGCCCCACCCGGAAATCACGTGGGCCCCACCCGGAAATCACGTGGGCCCCACCCGGAAATCACGTGGGGCCCACCCGGAAATCACGTGGGCCCCACCCGGAAATCACGTGGGACCCACGGGGAAATCACGTGGGCCCCACCCGGAAATCACGTGGGCCCCACCCGGAAATCACGTAGGCCCCACACAGAAATCACGTGGGCCCCACCCGGAAATCACGTGGGCCCCACCCGGAAATCACGTGGGACCCACCCGGAAATCACGTGGGCCCCACCCGGAAATCACGTGGGCCCCACGGGGAAATCACGTGGGCCCCACCCGGAAATCACGTGGGCCCCACCCGGAAATCACGTGGGCCCCACCCGGAAATCACGTGGGACCCCAGGGGAAATCACGTGGGCCCCACCCGGAAATCACGTGGGCCCCACCCGGAAATCACGTGGGCCCCACCCGGAAATCACGTGGGCCCCACCCGGAAATCACGTGGGCCCCACCCGGAAATCACGTGGGCCCCCAGGGGAAATCACGTGGGCCCCACCCGGAAATCACGTGGGCCCCACCCGGAAATCACGTAGGCCCCACCCGGAAATCACGTGGGCCAAACCCGGAAATCACGTGGGCCCCACCCGGAAATCACGTGGGCCCCACCCGGAAATAACGTGGGCCCCACCCGGAAATCACGTGGGCCCCCAGGGGAAATCACGTGGGCCCCACAAGGAAATCACGTGGGCCCCACCCGGAAATCACGTGGGCCCCACCCGGAAATCACGTGGGCCCCACCCGGAAATCACGTGGGCCCCACCCGGAAATCACGTGGGCCCCACCCGGAAATCACCTGGGCCCCACCCGGAAATCACGTGGGCCCCACCCGGAAATCACGTGGGCCCCACCCGGAAATCACGTGGGCCCCACCCGGAAATCACGTGGGCCCCACCCGGAAATCACGTGGGCCCCACCCGGAAATCACGTGGGCCCCACCCGGAAATCACGTGGGCCCCAAGGGGAAATCACATGGGCCCCACCCGGAAATCACGTGGGCCCCACCCGGAAATCACATGGGCCCCACCCGGAAATCACGTGGGCCCCACCCGGAAATCACGTGGGCCCCACCCGGAAATCACGTGGGCCCCACCCGGAAATCACGTGGGCCCCACCCGGAAATCACGTGGGCCCCACCCGGAAATCACGTGGGCCCCACCCGGAAATCACGTGGGCCCCACCCGGAAATCACGTGGGCCCCACCCGGAAATCACGTGGGCCCCCAGGGGAAATCACGTGGGCCCCACCCGGAAATCACGTGGGCCCCACCCGGAAATCACGTGGGCCCCACCCGGAAATCACGTGGGCCCCACCCGGAAATCACGTGGGCCCCACCCGGAAATCACGTGGGCCCCACCCGGAAATCACGTGGGCCCCACCCGGAAATCACGTGGGCCCCACCCGGAAATCACGTGGGCCCCACCCGGAAATCACGTGGGCCCCACCCGGAAATCACGTGGGCCCCACCCGGAAATCACGTGGGCCCCACCCGGAAATCACGTGGGCCCCACCCGGAAATCACGTGGGCCCCACCCGGAAATCACGTGGGGCCCACCCGGAAATCACGTGGGCCCCACGGGGAAATCACGTGGGCCCCACCCGGAAATCACGTGGGCCCCACCCGGAAATCACGTGGGCCCCACACGGAAATCACGTGGGCCCCACCCGGAAATCACGTGGGCCCCACCCTGAAATCACGTGGGCCCCACCCGGAAATCACGTGGGCCCCTCCCGGAAATCACGTGGGCCCCACCCGGAAATCACGTGGGCCCCACCCGGAAATCACGTGGGCCCCACCCGGAAATCACGTGGGCCCCACCCGGAAATCACGTGGGCCCCACCCGGAAATCACGTGGGCCCCCAGGGGAAATCACGTGGGCCCCACAAGGAAATCACGTGGGCCCCACCCGGAAATCACGTGGGCCCCACCCGGAAATCACGTGGGCCCCACGGGGAAATCACGTGGGCCCCACCCGGAAATCACGTGGGCCCCACCCGGAAATCACGTGGGCCCCACCCGGAAATCACGTGGGCCCCACCCGGAAATCACGTGGGCCCCACCCGGAAATCACGTGGGCCCCACCCTGAAATCACGTGGGCCCCACCCGGAAATCACGTGGGCCCCACCCGGAAATCACGTGGGCCCCACCCGGAAATCACGTGGGCCCCACCGGAAATCACGTGGGCCCCACCCGGAAATCACGTGGGCCCCCAGGGGAAATCACGTGGGCCCCACAAGGAAATCACGTGGGCCCCACCCGGAAATCACGTGGGCCCCACCCGGAAATCACGTGGGCCCCACCCGGAAATCACGTGGGCCCCACGGGGAAATCACGTGGGCCCCACCCGGAAATCACGTGGGCCCCACCCGGAAATCACGTGGGCCCCACCCGGAAATCACGTGGGCCCCACCCGGAAATCACGTGGGCCCCACCCGGAAATCACGTGGGCCCCACCCGGAAATCACGTGGGCCCCACCCGGAAATCACGTGGGCCCCACCCGGAAATCACGTGGGCCCCACGGGGAAATCACGTGGGCCCCACCCGGAAATCACGTGGGCCCCACCCGGAAATCACGTGGGCCCCACACGGAAATCACGTGGGCCCCACCCGGAAATCACGTGGGCCCCACGGGGAAATCACGTGGGCCCCACCCGGAAATCACGTGGGCCCCACCCGGAAATCACGTGGGCCCCACCCGGAAATCACGTGGGCCCCACGGGGAAATCAGGTGGGCCCCACCCGGAAATCACGTGGGCACCACGGGGAAATCACGTGGGCCCCACCCGGAAATCACGTGGGCACCACGGGGAAATCACGTGGGCCCCACCCGGAAATCACGTGGGCCCCACGCGGAAATCACGTGGGCCCCACCGGGAAATCACGTGGGGCCCACCCGGAAATCACGTGGGCCCCACCCGGAAATCACGTGGGCCCCACGGGGAAATCACGTGGGCCCCACCCGGAAATCACGTGGGCACCACTCGGAAATCACGTGGGCCCCACACGGAAATCACGTGGGCCCCACCCGGAAATCACGTGGGCCCCACACGGAAATCACGTGGGCCCCACCCGGAAATCACGTGGGCCCCACTCGGAAATCACGTGGGCCCCACCCGGAAATCACGTGGGCCCCACCCGGAAATCACGTGGGCCCCACGGGGAAATCACGTGGGCCCCACCCGGAAATCACGTGGGCCCCACCCGGAAATCACGTGGGCCCCACCCGGAAGTCACGTGGGCCCCACCCGGAAATCACGTGGGCCCCACCCGGAAATCACGTGGGCCCCACCCGGAAATCACGTGGGCCCCACCCGGAAATCACGTGGGCCCCACCCGGAAATCACGTGGGCCCCACCCGGAAATCACGTCGGCACCACGGGGAAATCACGTGGGCCCCACCCGGAAATCACGTGGGCCCCACCCGGAAATCACGTGGGCCCCACCCGGAAATCACGTGGGGCCCACCCGGAAATCACGTGGGCCCCACCCGGAAATCACGTGGGCCCCACGGGGAAAACACGTGGGCCCCACCCGGAAATCACGTGGGCCCCACCCGGACAGCACGTGGGCCCCACCCGGAAATCACGCGGCCCCCACCCGGAAATCACGTGGGCCCCACCCGGAAATCACGTGGGACCCACCCGGAAATCACGTGGGCCCCACCCGTAAATCACGTGGGCCCCACGGGGAAATCACGTGGGCCCCACGGGGAAATCACGTGGGCCCCACCCGGAAATCACGTGGGCCCCACCCGGAAATCACGTGGGACCCCAGGGGAAATCACGTGGGCCCCACCCGGAAATCACGTGGGCCCCACCCGGAAATCACGTGGGCCCCACCCGGAAATCACGTGGGCCCCACCCGGAAATCACGTGGGCCCCACCCGGAAATCACGTGGGCCCCACCCGGAAATCACGTGGGCCCCACCCGGAAATCACGTGGGCCCCACACGGAAATCACGTGGGCCCCACCCGGAAATCACGTGGGCCCCACCCGGAAATCACGTGGGCCCCACCCGGAAATCACGTGGGCCCCACCCGGAAATCACGTGGGGCCCACCCGGAAATCACGTGGGCCCCACCCGGAAATCACGTGGGCCCCACGGGGAAATCACGTGGGCCCCACCCGGAAATCACGTGGCCCCACCCGGAAATCACGTGGGCCCCACCCTGAAATCACGTGGGCCCCACCCGGAAATCACGTGGGCCCCACCCGGAAATCACGTGGGCCCCACCCGGAAATCACGTGGGCCCCACCCGGAAATCACGTGGGCCCCACTCGGAAATCACGTGGGCCCCACCCGGAAATCACGTGGGCCCCCAGGGGAAATCACGTGGGCCCCACCCGGAAATCACGTGGGCCCCACCCGGAAATCACGTGGGACCCCAGGGGAAATCACGTGGGCCCCACCCGGAAATCACGTGGGCCCCACCCGGAAATCACGTGGGCCCCACCCGGAAATCACGTGGGCCCCACGGGGAAATCACGTGGGCCCCACCCGGAAATCACGTGGGCCCCACCCGGAAATCACGTGGGCCCCACTCGGAAATCACGTGGGCCCCACCCGGAAATCACGTGGGCCCCCAGGGGAAATCACGTGGGCCCCACCCGGAAATCACGTGGGCCCCACCCGGAAATCACGTGGGCCCCACCCGGAAATCACGTGGGCCCCACCCGGAAATCACGTGGGCCCCACGCGGAAATCACGTGGGCCCCACCGGGAAATCACGTGGGGCCCACCCGGAAATCACGTGGGCCCCACCCGGAAATCACGTGGGCCCCACGGGGAAATCACGTGGGCCCCACCCGGAAATCACGTGGGCACCACTCGGAAATCACGTGGGCCCCACACGGAAATCACGTGGGCCCCACCCGGAAATCACGTGGGCCCCACACGGAAATCACGTGGGCCCCACCCGGAAATCACGTGGGCCCCACTCGGAAATCACGTGGGCCCCACCCGGAAATCACGTGGGCCCCACCCGGAAATCACGTGGGCCCCACGGGGAAATCACGTGGGCCCCACCCGGAAATCACGTGGGCCCCACCCGGAAATCACGTGGGCCCCACCCGGAAGTCACGTGGGCCCCACCCGGAAATCACGTGGGCCCCACCCGGAAATCACGTGGGCCCCACCCGGAAATCACGTGGGCCCCACCCGGAAATCACGTGGGCCCCACCCGGAAATCACGTGGGCCCCACCCGGAAATCACGTCGGCACCACGGGGAAATCACGTGGGCCCCACCCGGAAATCACGTGGGCCCCACCCGGAAATCACGTGGGCCCCACCCGGAAATCACGTGGGGCCCACCCGGAAATCACGTGGGCCCCACCCGGAAATCACGTGGGCCCCACGGGGAAAACACGTGGGCCCCACCCGGAAATCACGTGGGCCCCACCCGGAAATCACGTAGGCCCCACACGGAAATCACGTGGGCCCCACCCGGAAATCACGTGGGCCCCACCCGGAAATCACGTGGGACCCACCCGGAAATCACGTGGGCCCCACCCGTAAATCACGTGGGCCCCACGGGGAAATCACGTGGGCCCCACCCGGAAATCACGTGGGCCCCACCCGGAAATCACGTGGGCCCCACCCGGAAATCACGTGGGACCCCAGGGGAAATCACGTGGGCCCCACCCGGAAATCACGTGGGCCCCACCCGGAAATCACGTGGGCCCCACCCGGAAATCACGTGGGCCCCACCCGGAAATCACGTGGGCCCCACCCGGAAATCACGTGGGCCCCACCCGGAAATCACGTGGGCCCCACCCGGAAATCACGTGGGCCCCACACGGAAATCACGTGGGCCCCACCCGGAAATCACGTGGGCCCCACCCGGAAATCACGTGGGCCCCACCCGGAAATCACGTGGGCCCCACCCGGAAATCACGTGGGGCCCACCCGGAAATCACGTGGGCCCCACCCGGAAATCACGTGGGCCCCACGGGGAAATCACGTGGGCCCCACCCGGAAATCACGTGGCCCCACCCGGAAATCACGTGGGCCCCACCCTGAAATCACGTGGGCCCCACCCGGAAATCACGTGGGCCCCACCCGGAAATCACGTGGGCCCCACCCGGAAATCACGTGGGCCCCACCCGGAAATCACGTGGGCCCCACTCGGAAATCACGTGGGCCCCACCCGGAAATCACGTGGGCCCCCAGGGGAAATCACGTGGGCCCCACCCGGAAATCACGTGGGCCCCACCCGGAAATCACGTGGGACCCCAGGGGAAATCACGTGGGCCCCACCCGGAAATCACGTGGGCCCCACCCGGAAATCACGTGGGCCCCACCCGGAAATCACGTGGGCCCCACCCGGAAATCACGTGGGCCCCACCCGGAAATCACGTGGGCCCCACCCGGAAATCACGTGGGCCCCACCCGGAAATCACGTGGGCCCCACCCGGAAATCACGTGGGCCCCACCCGGAAATCACGTGGGCCCCACTCGGAAATCACGTGGGCCCCACCCGGAAATCACGTGGGCCCCCAGGGGAAATCACGTGGGCCCCACCCGGAAATCACGAGGGCCCCACCCGGAAATCACGTGGGCCCCACCCGGAAATCACGTGGGCCCCACCCTGAAATCACGTGGGCCCCACCCGGAAATCACGTGGGCCCCACCCTGAAATCACGTGGGCCCCACCCGGAAATCACGTGGGCCCCACCCGGAAATCACGTGGGCCCCATCCGGAAATCACGTGGGCCCCACCCGGAAATCACGTGGGCCCCACTCGGAAATCACGTGGGCCCCACCCGGAAATCACGTGGGCCCCCAGGGGAAATCACGTGGGCCCCACCCGGAAATCACGTGGGCCCCACCCGGAAATCACGTGGGCCCCACGCGGAAATCACGTGGGCCCCACCCGGAAATCACGTGGGCCCCACCCGGAAATCACGTGGGCCCCACGGGGAAATCACGTGGGCCCCACCCGGAAATCACGTGGGGCCCACCCGGAAATCACGTGGGCCCCACGGGGAAATCACGTGGGCCCCACCCGGAAATCACGTGGGCCCCACCCGGAAATCACGTGGGCCCCACCCGGAAATCACGTGGTCCCCACCCGGAAATCACGTGGGCCCCACCCGGAAATCACGTGGGCCCCACCCGGAAATCACGTGGGCCCCACCCGGAAATCACGTGGGCCCCACCCGGAAATCACGTGGGCCCTACCCGGAAATCACGTGGGCCCCCAGGGGAAATCACGTGGGCCCCACCCGGAAATCACGTGGGCCCCCAGGGGAAATCACGTGGGCCCCACCCGGATATCACGTGGGCCCCACCCGGAAATCACGTGGGCCCCACCCGGAAATCACGTGGGCCCCACGGGGAAATCACGTGGGTCCCACCCGGAAATCACGTGGGCCCCACCCGGAAATCACGTGGGCCCCACCCGGAAATCACGTGGGCCCCACCCGGAAATCACGTGGGCCCCACCCGGAAATCACGTGGGCCCCACCCGGAAATCACGTGGGCCCCACGGGGAAATCACGTGGGCCCCACCTGGAAATCACGTGGGCCCCACCCGGAAATCACGTGGGCCCCACCCGGAAATCACGTGGGCCCCACCCGGAAATCACGTGGGCCCCACCCGGAAATCACGTGGGCCCCACCCGGAAATCACGTGGGCCCCACCCGGAAATCACGTGGGCCCCACCCGGAAATCACGTGGGCCCCCAGGGGAAATCACGTGGGCCCCCAGGGGAAATCACGTGGGCCCCACCCGGAAATCACGTGGGCCCCACCCGGAAATCACGTGGGCCCCACGGGGAAATCACGTGGGCCCCACGGGGAAATCACGTGGGCCCCACCCGGAAATCACGTGGGCCCCACCCGGAAATCACGTGGGCCCCACCCGGAAATCACGTGGGGCCCACCCGGAAATCACGTGGGCCCCACGGGGAAATCACGTGGGCCCCACCCGGAAATCACGTGGGCCCCACCCGGAAATCACGTGGGCCCCACCCGGAAATCACGTGGGCCCCACCCGGAAATCACGTGGGCCCGACGGGGAAATCACGTGGGCCCCACCCGGAAATCACGTGGGCCCCACCCGGAAATCACGTGGGCCCCACCCGGAAATCACGTGGGCCCCACCCGGAAATCACGTGGGCCCCACCCGGAAATCACGTGGGCCCCACCCGGAAATCACGTGGGCCCCACCCGGAAATCACGTGGGCCCCACCCGGAAATCACGTGGGCCCCACCCGGAAATCACGTGGGCCCCACCCGGAAATCACGTGGGCCCCACCCGGAAATCACGTGGGCCCCCAGGGGAAATCACTTGCGCCCCACCCGGAAATCACGTGGGCCCCACCCGGAAATCACGTGGGCCCCACCCGGAAATCACGTGGGCCCCACGGGGAAATCACGTGGGCCCCACCCGGAAATTACGTGGGCCCCACCCGGAAATCACGTGGGCCCCACGGGGAAATCACGTGGGCCCCACCCGGAAATCACGTGGGCCCCACCCGGATATCACGTGGGCCCCACCCGGAAATCACGTGGGCCCCACCCGGAAATCACGTGGGCCCCACGGGGAAATCACGTGGGTCCCACCCGGAAATCACGTGGGCCCCACCCGTAAATCACGTGGGCCCCACCCGGAAATCACATGGGCCCCACCCGGAAATCACGTGGGCCCCACCCGGAAATCACGTGGGCCCCACCCGGAAATCACGTGGGCCCCACGGGGAAATCACGTGGGCCCCACCTGGAAATCACGTGGGCCCCACCCGGAAATCACGTGGGCCCCACCCGGAAATCACGTGGGCCCCACCCGGAAATCACGTGGGCCCCACCCGGAAATCACGTGGGCCCCCAGGGGAAATCACGTGGGCCCCACCCGGAAATCACGTGGGCCCCACCCGGAAATCACGTGGGCCCCACCCGGAAATCACGTGGGCCCCACCCGGAAATCACGTGGGCCCCACCCGGAAATCACGTGGGCCCCACCCTGAAATCACGTGGGCCCCACCCGGAAATCACTTGGGCCCCACCCGGAAATCACGTGGGCCCCACCCGGAAATCACGTGGGCCCCACCGGAAATCACGTGGGCCCCACCCGGAAATCACGTGGGCCCCCAGGGGAAATCACGTGGGCCCCACAAGGAAATCACGTGGGCCCCACCCGGAAATCACGTGGGCCCCACCCGGAAATCACGTGGGCCCCACCCGGAAATCACGTGGGCCCCACGGGGAAATCACGTGGGCCCCACCCGGAAATCACGTGGGCCCCACCCGGAAATCACGTGGGCCCCACCCGGAAATCACGTGGGCCCCACCCGGAAATCACGTGGGCCCCACCCGGAAATCACGTGGGCCCCACCCGGAAATCACGTGGGCCCCACCCGGAAATCACGTGGGCCCCACCCGGAAATCACGTGGGCCCCACGGGGAAATCACGTGGGCCCCACCCGGAAATCACGTGGGCCCCACCCGGAAATCACGTGGGCCCCACACGGAAATCACGTGGGCCCCACCCGGAAATCACGTGGGCCCCACGGGGAAATCACGTGGGCCCCACCCGGAAATCACGTGGGCCCCACCCGGAAATCACGTGGGCCCCACCCGGAAATCACGTGGGCCCCACGGGGAAATCAGGTGGGCCCCACCCGGAAATCACGTGGGCACCACGGGGAAATCACGTGGGCCCCACCCGGAAATCACGTGGGCACCACGGGGAAATCACGTGGGCCCCACCCGGAAATCACGTGGGCCCCACGCGGAAATCACGTGGGCCCCACCGGGAAATCACGTGGGGCCCACCCGGAAATCACGTGGGCCCCACCCGGAAATCACGTGGGCCCCACGGGGAAATCACGTGGGCCCCACCCGGAAATCACGTGGGCACCACTCGGAAATCACGTGGGCCCCACACGGAAATCACGTGGGCCCCACCCGGAAATCACGTGGGCCCACACGGAAATCACGTGGGCCCCACCCGGAAATCACGTGGGCCCCACTCGGAAATCACGTGGCCCCCACCCGGAAATCACGTGGGCCCCACCCGGAAATCACGTGGGCCCCACGGGGAAATCACGTGGGCCCCACCCGGAAATCACGTGGGCCCCACCCGGAAATCACGTGGGCCCCACCCGGAAGTCACGTGGGCCCCACCCGGAAATCACGTGGGCCCCACCCGGAAATCACGTGGGCCCCACCCGGAAATCACGTGGGCCCCACCCGGAAATCACGTGGGCCCCACCCGGAAATCACGTGGGCCCCACCCGGAAATCACGTCGGCACCACGGGGAAATCACGTGGGCCCCACCCGGAAATCACGTGGGCCCCACCCGGAAATCACGTGGGCCCCACCCGGAAATCACGTGGGGCCCACCCGGAAATCACGTGGGCCCCACCTGGAAATCACGTGGGCCCCACGGGGAAAACACGTGGGCCCCACCCGGAAATCACGTGGGCCCCACCCGGAAATCACGTAGGCCCCACACGGAAATCACGTGGGCCCCACCCGGAAATCACGTGGGCCCCACCCGGAAATCACGTGGGACCCACCCGGAAATCACGTGGGCCCCACCCGTAAATCACGTGGGCCCCACGGGGAAATCACGTGGGCCCCACCCGGAAATCACGTGGGCCCCACCCGGAAATCACGTGGGCCCCACCCGGAAATCACGTGGGACCCCAGGGGAAATCACGTGGGCCCCACCCGGAAATCACGTGGGCCCCACCCGGAAATCACGTGGGCCCCACCCGGAAATCACGTGGGCCCCACCCGGAAATCACGTGGGCCCCACCCGGAAATCACGTGGGCCCCACCCGGAAATCACGTGGGCCCCACCCGGAAATCACGTGGGCCCCACACGGAAATCACGTGGGCCCCACCCGGAAATCACGTGGGCCCCACCCGGAAATCACGTGGGCCCCACCCGGAAATCACGTGGGCCCCACCCGGAAATCACGTGGGGCCCACCCGGAAATCACGTGGGCCCCACCCGGAAATCACGTGGGCCCCACGGGGAAATCACGTGGGCCCCACCCGGAAATCACGTGGCCCCACCCGGAAATCACGTGGGCCCCACCCTGAAATCACGTGGGCCCCACCCGGAAATCACGTGGGCCCCACCCGGAAATCACGTGGGCCCCACCCGGAAATCACGTGGGCCCCACCCGGAAATCACGTGGGCCCCACTCGGAAATCACGTGGGCCCCACCCGGAAATCACGTGGGCCCCCAGGGGAAATCACGTGGGCCCCACCCGGAAATCACGTGGGCCCCACCCGGAAATCACGTGGGACCCCAGGGGAAATCACGTGGGCCCCACCCGGAAATCACGTGGGCCCCACCCGGAAATCACGTGGGCCCCACCCGGAAATCACGTGGGCCCCACCCGGAAATCACGTGGGCCCCACCCGGAAATCACGTGGGCCCCACCCGGAAATCACGTGGGCCCCACCCGGAAATCACGTGGGCCCCACCCGGAAATCACGTGGGCCCCACCCGGAAATCACGTGGGCCCCACTCGGAAATCACGTGGGCCCCACCCGGAAATCACGTGGGTCCCCAGGGGAAATCACGTGGGCCCCACCCGGAAATCACGAGGGCCCCACCCGGAAATCACGTGGGCCCCACCCGGAAATCACGTGGGCCCCACCCTGAAATCACGTGGGCCCCACCCGGAAATCACGTGGGCCCCACCCTGAAATCACGTGGGCCCCACCCGGAAATCACGTGGGCCCCACCCGGAAATCACGTGGGCCCCACCCGGAAATCACGTGGGCCCCACTCGGAAATCACGTGGGCCCCACCCGGAAATCACGTGGGCCCCCAGGGGAAATCACGTGGGCCCCACCCGGAAATCACGTGGGCCCCACCCGGAAATCACGTGGGCCCCACGCGGAAATCACGTGGGCCCCACCCGGAAATCACGTGGGCCCCACCAGGAAATCACGTGGGCCCCACGGGGAAATCACGTGGGCCCCACCCGGAAATCACGTGGGGCCCACCCGGAAATCACGTGGGCCCCACGGGGAAATCACGTGGGCCCCACCCGGAAATCACGTGGGCCCCACCCGGAAATCACGTGGGCCCCACCCGGAAATCACGTGGGCCCCACCCGGAAATCACGTGGGCCCCACCCGGAAATCACGTGGGCCCCACCCGGAAATCACGTTGGCCCCACCCGGAAATCACGTGGGCCCCACCCGGAAATCACGTGGGCCCTACCCGGAAATCACGTGGGCCCCCAGGGGAAATCACGTGGGCCCCACCCGGAAATCACGTGGGCCCCCAGGGGAAATCACGTGGGCCCCACCCGGATATCACGTGGGCCCCACCCGGAAATCACGTGGGCCCCACCCGGAAATCACGTGGGCCCCACGGGGAAATCACGTGGGTCCCACCCGGAAATCACGTGGGCCCCACCCGGAAATCACGTGGGCCCCACCCGGAAATCACGTGGGCCCCACCCGGAAATCACGTGGGCCCCACCCGGAAATCACGTGGGCCCCACCCGGAAATCACGTGGGCCCCACGGGGAAATCACGTGGGCCCCACCCGGAAATCACGTGGGCCCCACCCGGAAATCACGTGGGCCCCACCCGGAAATCACGTGGGCCCCACCCGTAAATCACGTGGGCCCCACCCGGAAATCACGTGGGCCCCACCCGGAAATCACGTGGGCCCCACCCGGAAATCACGTGGGCCCCACCCGGAAATCACGTGGGCCCCACCCGGAAATCACGTGGGCCCCCAGGGGAAATCACGTGGGCCCCCAGGGGAAATCACGTGGGCCCCACCCGGAAATCACGTGGGCCCCACCCGGAAATCACGTGGGCCCCACGGGGAAATCACGTGGGCCCCACGGGGAAATCACGTGGGCCCCACCCGGAAATCACGTGGGCCCCACCCGGAAATCACGTGGGCCCCACCCGGAAATCACGTGGGGCCCACCCGGAAATCACGTGGGCCCCACGGGGAAATCACGTGGGCCCCACCCGGAAATCACGTGGGCCCCACCCGGAAATCACGTGGGCCCCACCCGGAAATCACGTGGGCCCCACCCGGAAATCACGTGGGCCCGACGGGGAAATCACGTGGGCCCCACCCGGAAATCACGTGGGCCCCACCCGGAAATCACGTGGGCCCCACCCGGAAATCACGTGGGCCCCACCCGGAAATCACGTGGGCCCCCAGGGGAAATCACGTGGGCCCCACCCGGAAATCACGTGGGCCCCACCCGGAAATCACGTGGGCCCCACCCGGAAATCACGTGGGCCCCACCCGGAAATCACGTGGGCCCCACCCGGAAATCACGTGGGCCCCACCCGGAAATCACGTGGGCCCCACCCGGAAATCACGTGGGCCCCACCCGGAAATCACGTGGGCCCCACGGGGAAATCACGTGGGCCCCACCCGGAAATCACGTGGGCCCCACCCGGAAATCACGTGGGCCCCACACGGAAATCACGTGGGCCCCACCCGGAAATCACGTGGGCCCCACCCTGAAATCACGTGGGCCCCACCCGGAAATCACGTGGGCCCCACCCGGAAATCACGTGGGCCCTACCCGGAAATCACGTGGGCCCCACCCGGAAATCACGTGGGCCCCACCCGGAAATCACGTGGGCCCCACCCGGAAATCACGTGGGCCCCACCCGGAAATCACGTGGGCCCCCAGGGGAAATCACGTGGGCCCCACAAGGAAATCACGTGGGCCCCACCCGGAAATCACGTGGGCCCCACCCGGAAATCACGTGGGCCCCACCCGGAAATCACGTGGGCCCCACCCGGAAATCACGTGGGCCCCACCCGGAAATCACGTGGGCCCCACCCGGAAATCACGTGGGCCCCACCCGGAAATCACGTGGGCCCCACCCGGAAATCACGTGGGCCCCACCCGGAAATCACGTGGGCCCCACCCGGAAATCACGTGGGCCCCACCCGGAAATCACGTGGGCCCCACCCGGAAATCACGTGGGCCCCACCCGGAAATCACGTGGGCCCCACCCGGAAATCACGTGGGCCCCCAGGGGAAATCACGTGGGCCCCACAAGGAAATCACGTGGGCCCCACCCGGAAATCACGTGGGCCCCACCCGGAAATCACGTGGGCCCCACCCGGAAATCACGTGGGCCCCACGGGGAAATCACGTGGGCCCCACGGGGAAATCACGTGGGCCCCACCCGGAAATCACGTGGGCCCCACCCGGAAATCACGTGGGCCCCACCCGGAAATCACGTGGGCCCCACCCGGAAATCACGTGGGCCCCACCCGGAAATCACGTGGGCCCCACCCGGAAATCACGTGGGCCCCACCCGGAAATCACGTGGGCCCCACGGGGAAATCACGTGGGCCCCACCCGGAAATCACGTGGGCCCCACCCGGAAATCACGTGGGCCCCACCCGGAAATCACGTGGGCCCCACCCGGAAATCACGTGGGCCCCACCCGGAAATCACGTGGGCCCCACGGGGAAATCAGGTGGGCCCCACCCGGAAATCACGTGGGCACCACGGGGAAATCACGTGGGCCCCACCCGGAAATCACGTGGGCACCACGGGGAAATCACGTGGGCCCCACCCGGAAATCACGTGGGCCCCACCCGGAAATCACGTGGGCCCCACCGGGAAATCACGTGGGGCCCACCCGGAAATCACGTGGGCCCCACCCGGAAATCACGTGGGCCCCACGGGGAAATCACGTGGGCCCCACCCGGAAATCACGTGGGCACCACCCGGAAATCACGTGGGCCCCACACGGAAATCACGTGGGCCCCACCCGGAAATCACGTGGGCCCCACACGGAAATCACGTGGGCCCCACCCGGAAATCACGTGGGCCCCACCCGGAAATCACGTGGGCCGCACCCGGAAATCCCGTGGGCCCCACCCGGAAATCACGTGGGCCCCACGGGGAAATCACGTGGGCCCCACCCGGAAATCACGTGGGCCCCACCCGGAAATCACGTGGGCCCCACCCGGAAGTCACGTGGGCCCCACCCGGAAATCACGTGGGCCCCACCCGGAAATCACGTGGGCCCCACCCGGAAATCACGTGGGCCCCACCCGGAAATCACGTGGGCCCCACCCGGAAATCACGTGGGCCCCACCCGGAAATCACGTGGGCCCCACCCGGAAATCACGTGGGCACCACGGGGAAATCACGTGGGCCCCACCCAGAAATCACGTGGGCCCCACCCGGAAATCACGTGGGCCCCACCCGGAAATCACGTGGGGCCCACCCGGAAATCACGTGGGCCCCACCCGGAAATCACGTGGGCCCCACGGGGAAAACACATGGGCCCCACCCGGAAATCACGTGGGCCCCACACGGAAATCACGTAGGCCCCACACGGAAATCACGTGGGCCCCACCCGGAAATCACGTGGGCCCCACCCGGAAATCACGTGGGACCCACCCGGAAATCACGTGGGCCCCACCCGGAAATCACGTGGGCCCCACGGGGAAATCACGTGGGCCCCACCCGGAAATCACGTGGGCCCCACCCGGAAATCACGTGGGCCCCACCCGGAAATCACGTGGGACCCCAGGGGAAATCACGTGGGCCCCACCCGGAAATCACGTGGGCCCCACCCGGAAATCACGTGGGCCCCACCCGGAAATCAGGTGGGCCCCACCCGGAAATCACGTGGGCCCCACCCGGAAATCACGTGGGCCCCACCCGGAAATCACGTGGGCCCCACCCGGAAATCACGTGGGCCCCACCCGGAAATCACGTGGGCCCCACCCGGAAATCACGTGGGCCCCACCCGGAAATCACGTGGGCCCCACCCGGAAATCACGTGGGCCCCACCCGGAAATCACGTGGGGCCCACCCGGAAATCACGTGGGCCCCACCCGGAAATCACGTGGGCCCCACGGGGAAATCACGTGGGCCCCACCCGGAAATCACGTGGGCCCCACCCGGAAAGCACGTGGGCCCCACGGGGAAATCACGTGGGCCCCACCCGGAAATCACGTGGGCCCCACCCGGAAATCACGTGGGCCCCACCCGGAAATCACGTGGGCCCCACCCTGAAATCACGTGGGCCCCACCCGGAAATCACGTGTGCCCCACCCCGAAATCACGTGGGCCCCACCCGGAAATCACGTGGGCCCCACCCGGAAATCACGTGGGCCCCACTCGGAAAACACGTGGGCCCCACCCGGAAATCACGTGGGCCCCCAGGGGAAATCACGTGGGCCCCACCCGGAAATCACGTGGGCCCCACCCGGAAATCACGTGGGCCCCACCCGGAAATCGCGTGGGCCCCACCCGGAAATCACGTGGGCCCCACCCGGAAATCACGTGGGCCCCACCCGGAAATCACGTGGGCCCCACGGGGAAATCACGTGGGCCCCACCCGGAAATCACGTGGGGCCCACCCGGAAATCACGTGGGCCCCACGGGGAAATCACGTGGGCCCCACCCGGAAATCACGTGGGGCCCACCCGGAAATCACGTGGGCCCCACGGGGAAATCACGTGGGCCCCACCCGGAAATCACGTGGGCCCCACCCGGAAATCACGTGGGCCCCACCCGGAAATCACGTGGGCCCCACCCGGAAATCACGTGGGCCCCACCCGGAAATCACGTGGGCCCCACCCGGAAATCACGTGGGCCCTACCCGGAAATCACGTGGGCCCCCAGGGGAAATCACGTGGGCCCCACCCGGAAATCACGTGGGCCCCCAGGGGAAATCACGTGGGCCCCACCCGGATATCACGTGGGCCCCACCCGGAAATCACGTGGGCCCCACCCGGAAATCACGTGGGCCCCACGGGGAAATCACGTGGGTCCCACCCGGAAATCAAGTGGGCCCCACCCGGAAATCACGTGGGCCCCACCCGGAAATCACGTGGGCCCCACCCGGAAATCACGTGGGCCCCACCCGGAAATCACGTGGGCCCCACCCGGAAATCACGTGGGCCCCACGGGGAAATCACGTGGGCCCCACCTGGAAATCACGTGGGCCCCACCCGGAAATCACGTGGGCCCCACCCGGAAATCACGTGGGCCCCACCCGGAAATCACGTGGGCCCCACCCGGAAATCACGTGGGCCCCACCCGGAAATCACGTGGGCCCCACCCGGAAATCACGTGGGCCCCACCCGGAAATCACGTGGGCCCCACCCGGAAATCACGTGGGCCCCACCCGGAAATCACGTGGGCCCCACCCGGAAATCACGTGGAACCCAGGGGAAATCACGTGGGCCCCACCCGGAAATCACGTGGGCCCCACCCGGAAATCACGTGGGCCCCACCCGGAAATCAGGTGGGCCCCACCCGGAAATCACGTGGGCCCCACCCGGAAATCACGTGGGCCCCACCCGGAAATCACGTGGGCCCCACCCGGAAATCACGTGGGCCCCACCCGGAAATCACGTGGGCCCCACCCGGAAATCACGTGGGCCCCACCCGGAAATCACGTGGGCCCCACCCGGAAATCACGTGGGCCCCACCCGGAAATCACGTGGGGCCCACCCGGAAATCACGTGGGCCCCACCCGGAAATCACGTGGGCCCCACGGGGAAATCACGTGGGCCCCACCCGGAAATCACGTGGGCCCCACCCGGAAAGCACGTGGGCCCCACGGGGAAATCACGTGGGCCCCACCCGGAAATCACGTGGGCCCCACCCGGAAATCACGTGGGCCCCACCCGGAAATCACGTGGGCCCCACCCTGAAATCACGTGGGCCCCACCCGGAAATCACGTGTGCCCCACCCCGAAATCACGTGGGCCCCACCCGGAAATCACGTGGGCCCCACCCGGAAATCACGTGGGCCCCACTCGGAAAACACGTGGGCCCCACCCGGAAATCACGTGGGCCCCCAGGGGAAATCACGTGGGCCCCACCCGGAAATCACGTGGGCCCCACCCGGAAATCACGTGGGCCCCACCCGGAAATCGCGTGGGCCCCACCCGGAAATCACGTGGGCCCCACCCGGAAATCACGTGGGCCCCACCCGGAAATCACGTGGGCCCCACGGGGAAATCACGTGGGCCCCACCCGGAAATCACGTGGGGCCCACCCGGAAATCACGTGGGCCCCACGGGGAAATCACGTGGGCCCCACCCGGAAATCACGTGGGGCCCACCCGGAAATCACGTGGGCCCCACGGGGAAATCACGTGGGCCCCACCCGGAAATCACGTGGGCCCCACCCGGAAATCACGTGGGCCCCACCCGGAAATCACGTGGGCCCCACCCGGAAATCACGTGGGCCCCACCCGGAAATCACGTGGGCCCCACCCGGAAATCACGTGGGCCCTACCCGGAAATCACGTGGGCCCCCAGGGGAAATCACGTGGGCCCCACCCGGAAATCACGTGGGCCCCCAGGGGAAATCACGTGGGCCCCACCCGGATATCACGTGGGCCCCACCCGGAAATCACGTGGGCCCCACCCGGAAATCACGTGGGCCCCACGGGGAAATCACGTGGGTCCCACCCGGAAATCAAGTGGGCCCCACCCGGAAATCACGTGGGCCCCACCCGGAAATCACGTGGGCCCCACCCGGAAATCACGTGGGCCCCACCCGGAAATCACGTGGGCCCCACCCGGAAATCACGTGGGCCCCACGGGGAAATCACGTGGGCCCCACCTGGAAATCACGTGGGCCCCACCCGGAAATCACGTGGGCCCCACCCGGAAATCACGTGGGCCCCACCCGGAAATCACGTGGGCCCCACCCGGAAATCACGTGGGCCCCACCCGGAAATCACGTGGGCCCCACCCGGAAATCACGTGGGCCCCACCCGGAAATCACGTGGGCCCCACCCGGAAATCACGTGGGCCCCACCCGGAAATCACGTGGGCCCCACCCGGAAATCACGTGGGCCCCACCCGGAAATCACGTGGGCCCCACCCGGAAATCACGTGGGCCCCACCCGGAAATCACGTGGGCCCCACCCGGAAAGCACGTGGGGCCCACCCGGAAATCACGTGGGCCCCACCCTGAAATCACGTGGGCCCCACCCGGAAATCACGTGGGCCCCACCCGGAAATCACGTGGGCCCCACCCGGAAATCACGTGGGCCCCACCCTGAAATAACGTGGGCCCCACCCGGAAATCACGTGGGCCCCACCCGGAAATCACGTGGGCCCCACCCGGAAATCACGTGGGCCCCACCCGGAAATCACGTGGGCCCCACCCGGAAATCACGTGGGCCCCCAGGGGAAATCACGTGGGCCCCACCCGGAAATCACGTGGGCCCCACCCGGAAATCACGTGGGCCCCACCCGGAAATCACGTGGGCCCCACACGGAAATCACGTGGGCCCCACCCGGAAATCACGTGGGCCCCACCCGGAAATCACGTGGGCCCCACGGGGAAATCACGTGGGCCCCACCCGGAAATCACGTGGGCCCCACGGGGAAATCACGTGGGCCCCACCCGGAAATCACGTGGGCCCCACCCAGAAATCACGTGGGCCCTACCCGGAAATCACGTGGGCCCCCAGGGGAAATCACGTGGCCCCACCCGGAAATCACGTGGGCCCCCGGGGGAAATCACGTGGGCCCCACCCGGATATCACGTGGGCCCCACCCGGAAATCACGTGGGCCCCCAGGGGAAATCACGTGGGCCCCACCCGGAAATCACGTGGGCCCCACCCGGAAATCACGTGGGCCCCACCCTGAAATCACGTGGGCCCCACCCGGAAATCACGCGGGCCCCACGGGGAAATCACGTGGGCCCCCAGGGGAAATCACGTGGGCCCCACCCGGAAATCACGTGGGCCCCACCCGGAAATCACGTGGGCCCCACCCGGAAATCACGTGGGCCCCACCCGGAAATCACGTGGGCCCCATGGGGAAATCACGTGGGTCCCACCCGGAAATCACGTGGGCCCCACCCGTAAATCACGTGGGCCCCACCCGGAAATCACGTGGGCCCCACCCGGAAATCACGTGGGCCCCACCCGGAAATCACGTGGGCCCCACCCGGAAATCACGTGGGACCCACGGGGAAATCACGTGGGCCCCACCTGGAAATCACGTGGGCCCCACCCGGAAATCACGTGGGCCCCACCCGGAAATCACGTGGGCCCCACCCGGAAATCACGTGGGCCCCACCCGGAAATCACGTGGGCCCCCAGGGGAAATCACGTGGGCCCCACCCGGAAATCACGTGGGCCCCACCCGGAAATCACGTGGGCCCCACCCGGAAATCACGTGGGCCCCACCCGGAAATCACGCGGGCCCCACGGGGAAATCACGTGGGCCCCACCCGGAAATCACGTGGGCCCCACCCGGAAATCACGTGGGCCCCACCCTGAAATCACGTGGGCCCCACCCGGAAATCACGTGGGCCCCACCCGGAAATCACGTGGGCCCCCAGGGGAAATCACGTGGGCCCCACCCGGAAATCACGTGGGCCCCACCCGGAAATCACGTGGGCCCCACCCGGAAATCACGTGGGCCCGACGGGGAAATCACGTGGGCCCCACCCGGAAATCACGTGGGCCCCACCCGGAAATCACGTGGGCCCCACCCGGAAATCACGTGGGCCCCACCCGGAAATCACGTGGGCCCACCCGGAAATCACGTGGGCCCCACCCGGAAATCACGTGGGCCCCACCCGGAAATCACGTGGGCCCCACCCGGAAATCACGTGGGCCCCACCCGGAAATCACGTGGGCCCCCAGGGGAAATCACGTGGGCCCCACCCGGAAATCACGTGGGCCCCACGGGGAAATCACGTGGGCCCCACCCGGAAATCACGTGGGCCCCACGGGGAAATCACGTGGGCCCCACCCGGAAATCACGTGGGCCCCACCCGGAAATCACGTGGGCCCCACCCGGAAATCACGTGGGCCCCACCCGGAAATCACGTGGGCCCCACCCGGAAATCACGTGGGCCCCACGGGGAAATCACGTGGGCCCCACCCGGAAATCTCGTGGGCCCCACCCGGAAATCACGTGAGCCCCACCCGGAAATCACGTGGGCCCCACCCGGAAATCACGTGGGCCCCACCCGGAAATTACGTGGGCCCCACCCGGAAATCACGTGGGCCCCACCCGGAAGTCTCGTGGGCCCCACCCGGCAATCACGTGGGCCCCCAGGGGAAATCACGTGGGCCCCACCCGGAAATCACGTGGGCCCCACCCGGAAATAACGTGGGCCCCACGGGGAAATCACGTGGGCCCCACCCGGAAATCACGTGGGCCCCACCCGGAAATCACGTGGGCCCCCAGGGGAAATCACGTGGGCCCCACCCGGAAATCACGTGGGCCCCACCCGGAAATCACGTGGGCCCCACCCTGAAATCACGTGGGCCCCACCCGGAAATCACGCGGGCCCCACGGGGAAATCACGTGGGCCCCACCCGGAAATCACGTGGGCCCCACCCTGAAATCACGTGGGCCCCACCCGGAAATCACGTGGGCCCCACCCGGAAATCACGTGGGCCCCCAGGGGAAATCACGTGGGCCCCACCCAGAAATCACGTGGGCCCCACCCGGAAATCACGTGGGCCCCCAGGGGAAATCACGTGGGCCCCACCCAGAAATCACGTGGGCCCCACCCGGAAATCACGTGGGCCCCCAGGGGAAATCACGTGGGCCCCACCCGGAAATCACGTGGGCCCCACCCGGAAATCACGTGGGCCCCCAGGGGAAATCACGTGGGCCCCACCCAGAAATCACGTGGGCCCCACCCGGAAATCACGTGGGCCCCACCCGGAAATCACGTGGGCCCCACCCGGAAATCACGTGGGCCCCACCCGGAAATCACGTGGGCCCCACCCGGAAATCACGTGGGCCCCACCCGGAAATCACGTGGGCCCCACCCGAAAATCACGTGGGCCCAACCCGGAAATCACGTGGGCCCCACCCGGAAATCACGTGGGCCCCACCCGGAAATCACGTGGGCCCCACGGGGAAATCACGTGGGCCCCACCCGGAAATCACGTGGGCCCCACGGGGAAATCACGTGGGCCCCACCCGGAAATCACGTGGGCCCCACGGGGAAATCACGTGGGCCCCACCCGGAAATCACGTGGGCCCCACCCGGAAATCACGTGGGCCCCACCCGGAAATCACGTGGGCCCCACGGGGAAATCACGTGGGCCCCACCCGGAAATCACGTGGGCCCCACCCGGAAATCACGTGGGCCCCACCCGGAAATCACGTGGGCCCCACCCGGAAATCACGTGGGCCCCACCCGGAAATCACGTGGGCCCCCAGGGGAAATCACGTGGGCCCCACCCGGAAATCACGTGGGCCCCACCCGGAAATCACGTGGGCCCCACCCGGAAATAACGTGGGCCCCACGGGGAAATCACGTGGGCCCCACCCGGAAATCACGTGGGCCCCACCCGGAAATCACGTGGGCCCCCAGGGGAAATCACGTGGGCCCCACCCGGAAATCACGTGGGCCCCACCCGGAAATCACGTGGGCCCCACCCTGAAATCACGTGGGCCCCACCCGGAAATCACGCGGGCCCCACGGGGAAATCACGTGGGCCCCACCCGGAAATCACGTGGGCCCCACCCGGAAATCACGTGGGCCCCACCCGGAAATCACGTGGGCCCCACCCGGAAATCACGTGGGCCCCACCCGGAAATCACGTGGGCCCCCAGGGGAAATCACGTGGGCCCCACCCGGAAATCACGTGGGCCCCACCCGGAAATCACGTGGGCCCCACCCGGAAATCACGTGGGCCCGACGGGGAAATCACGTGGGCCCCACCCGGAAATCACGTGGGCCCCACCCGGAAATCACGTGGGCCCCACCCGGAAATCACGTGGGCCCCACCCGGAAATCACGTGGGCCCCACCCGGAAATCACGTGGGCCCCACCCGGAAATCACGTGGGCCCCACCCGGAAATCACGTGGGCCCCACCCGGAAATCACGTGGGCCCCACCCGGAAATCACGTGGGCCCCACCCGGAAATCACGTGGGCCCCACGGGGAAATCACGTGGGCCCCACCCGGAAATCACGTGGGGCCCACCCGGAAATCACGTGGGCCCCACGGGGTAATCACGTGGGCCCCACCCGGAAATCACGTGGGCCCCACCCGGAAATCACGTGGGCCCCACCCGGAAATCACGTGGGCCCCACCCGGAAATCACGTGGGCCCCACCCGGAAATCACGTGGGCCCCCAGGGGAAATCACGTGGGCCCCACCCGGATATCACGTGGGCCCCACCCGGAAATCACGTGGGCCCCACCCGGAAATCACGTGGGCCCCACGGGGAAATCACGTGGGCCCCACCCGGAAATCACGTGGGCCCCACCCGGAAATCACGTGGGCTCCCAGGGGAAATCACGTGGGCCCCACCCGGAAATCACGTGGGCCCCACCCGGAAATCACGTGGGCCCCACCCTGAAATCACGTGGGCCCCACCCTGAAATCACGCGGGCCCCACGGGGAAATCACGTGGGCCCCACCCGGAAATCACGTGGGCCACACCCGGAAATCACGTGGGCCCCACCCGGAAATCACGTGGGCCCCACCCGGAAATCACGTGGGCCCCACCCGGAAATCACGTGGGCCCCCAGGGGAAATCACGTGGGCCCCACCCGGAAATCACGTGGGCCCCACCCGGAAATCACGTGGGCCCCACCCGGAAATCACGTGGGCCCGACGGGGAAATCACGTGGGCCCCACCCGGAAATCACGTGGGCCCCACCCGGAAATCACGTGGGCCCCACCCGGAAATCACGTGGGCCCCACCCGGAAATCACGTGGGCCCCACCCGGAAATCACGTGGGCCCCACCCGGAAATCACGTGGGCCCCACCCGGAAATCACGTGGGCCCCACCCGGAAATCACGTGGGCCCCACCCGGAAATCACGTGGGCCCCCAGGGGAAATCACGTGGGCCCCACCCGGAAATCACGTGGGCCCCACCCGGAAATCACGTGGGCCCCACCCGGAAATCACGTGGGCCCCAGGGGGAAATCACGTGGGCCCCACCCGGAAATCACGTGGGCCCCACCCGGAAATCACGTGGGCCCCACCCGGAAATCACGTGGGCCCCACCCGGAAATCACGTGGGCCCCACCCGGAAATCACGTGGGCCCCACCCGGAAATCACGTGGGCCCCACCCGGAAATCACGTGGGCCCCCAGGGGAAATCACGTGGGCCCCACCCGGAAATCACGTGGGCCCCACCCGGAAATCACGTGGGCCCCACCCGGAAATCACGTGGGCCCGACGGGGAAATCACGTGGGCCCCACCCGGAAATCACGTGGGCCCCACCCGGAAATCACGTGGGCCCCACCCGGAAATCACGTGGGCCCCACCCGGAAATCACGTGGGCCCCACACGGAAATCACGTGGGCCCCACCCGGAAATCACGTGGGCCCCACCCGGAAATCACGTGGGCCCCACCCGGAAATCACGTGGGCCCCACCCGGAAATCACGTGGGCCCCACCCGGAAATCACGTGGGCCCCACGGGGAAATCACGTGGGCCCCACCCGGAAATCACGTGGGGCCCACCCGGAAATCACGTGGGCCCCACGGGGAAATCACGTGGGCCCCACCCGGAAATCACGTGGGCCCCACCCGGAAATCACGTGGGTCCCACCCGGAAATCACGTGGGCCCCACCCGGAAATCACGTGGGCTCCCAGGGGAAATCACGTGGGCCCCACCCGGATATCACGTGGGCCCCACCCGGAAATCACGTGGGCCCCACCCGGAAATCACGTGGGCCCCACCCGGAAATCACGTGGGCCCCACCCGGAAATCACGTGGGCCCCACCCGGAAATCACGTGGGCTCCCAGGGGAAATCACGTGGGCCCCACCCGGAAATCACGTGGGCCCCACCCGGAAATCACGTGGGCCCCACCCTGAAATCACGTGGGCCCCACCCTGAAATCACGTGGGCCCCACGGGAAAATCACGTGGGCCCCACCCGGAAATCACGTGGGCCACACCCGGAAATCACGTGGGCCCCACCCGGAAATCACGTGGGCCCCACCCGGAAATCACGTGGGCCCCACCCGGAAATCACGTGGGCCCCCAGGGGAAATCACGTGGGCCCCACCCGGAAATCACGTGGGCCCCACCCGGAAATCACGTGGGCCCCACCCGGAAATCACGTGGGCCCGACGGGGAAATCACGTGGGCCCCACCCGGAAATCACGTGGGCCCCACCCGGAAATCACGTGGGCCCCACCCGGAAATCACGTGGGCCCCACCCGGAAATCACGTGGGCCCCACCCGGAAATCACGTGGGCCCCACCCGGAAATCACGTGGGCCCCACCCGGAAATCACGTGGGCCCCACCCGGAAATCACGTGGGCCCCCAGGGGAAATCACGTGGGCCCCACCCGGAAATCACGTGGGCCCCACCCGGAAATCACGTGGGCCCCACCCGGAAATCACGTGGGCCCCACGGGGAAATCACGTGGGCCCCACCCGGAAATCACGTTGGCCCCACACGGAAATCACGTGGGCCCCACCCGGAAATCACGTGGGCCCCACACGGAAATCACGTGGGCCCCACCCGGAAATCACGTGGGCCCCACGGGGAAATCACGTGGGCCCCACCCGGAAATCACGTGGGCCCCACCCGGAAATCACGTGGGCCCCACCCGGAAATCACGTGGGCCCCACGGGGAAATCACGTGGGCCCCACCCGGAAATCACGTGGGCCCCACGGGGAAATCACGTGGGCCCCACCCGGAAATCACGTGGGCCCCACCCGGAAATCACGTGGGCCCCACACGGAAATCACGTGGGCCCCACCCGGAAATCACGTAGGCCCCACACGGAAATCACGTGGGCCCCACCCGGAAATCACGTGGGCCCCACCCGGAAATCACGTGGGACCCACCCGGAAATCACGTGGGCCCCACCCGGAAATCACGTGGGCCCCACGGTGAAATCACGTGGGCCCCACCCGGAAATCACGTGGGCCCCACCCGGAAATCACGTGGGCCCCACCCGGAAATCACGTGGGACCCCAGGGGAAATCACGTGGGCCCCACCCGGAAATCACGTGGGCCCCACCCGGAAATCACGTGGGCCCCACCCGGAAATCACGTGGGCCCCACCCGGAAATCACGTGGGCCCCACCCGGAAATCACGTGGGCCCCACCCGGAAATCACGTGGGCCCCACCCGGAAATCACGTGGGCCCCACCCGGAAATCACGTGGGCCCCACCCGGAAATCACGTGGGCCCCACCCGGAAATCACGTGGGCCCCACCCGGAAATCACGTGGGGCCCACCCGGAAATCACGTGGGGCCCACCCGGAAATCACGTGGGCCCCACGGGGAAATCACGTGGGCCCCACCCGGAAATCACGTGGGCCCCACCCGGAAATCACGTGGGCCCCACCCGGAAATCACGTGGGCCCCACCCGGAAATCACGTGGGCCCCACCCGGAAATCACGTGGGCCCCACCCGGAAATCACGTGGGCCCCACCCGGAAATCACGTGGGCCCCACCCGGAAATCACGTGGGCCCCACCCGGAAATCACGTGGGTCCCACCCGGAAATCACGTGGGCCCCACCCGGAAATCACGTGGGCCCCCAGGGGAAATCACGTGGGCCCCACCCGGAAATCACGTGGGCCCCACCCGGAAATCACGTGGGCCCCACCCGGAAATCTCGTGGGCCCCACCCGGAAATCACGTGGGCCCCACCCGTAAATCACGTGGGCCCCACGGGGAAATCACGTGGGCCCCACCCGGAAATCACGTGGGGCCCACCCGGAAATCACGTGGGCCCCACGGGGAAATCACGTGGGCCCCACCCGGAAATCACGTGGGCCCCACCCGGAAATCACGTGGGCCCCACCCGGAAATCACGTGCGCCCCACCCGGAAATCACGTGGGCCCCACCCGGAAATCACGTGGGCCCCACGGGGAAATCACGTGGGCCCCACCCGGAAATCACGTGTGCCCCACCCGGAAATCACGTGGGCCCCACCCGGAAATCACGTGGGCCCCACGGGGAAATCACGTGGGCCCCACCCGGAAATCACGTGGGCCCCACCCGGAAATCACGTGGGCCCCACCCGGAAATCACGTGGGCCCCACCCGGAAATCACGTGGGCCCCACCCGGAAATCACGTGGGCCCCACCCGGAAATCACGTGGGCCCCACGGGGAAATCACGTGGGCCCCACCCGGAAATCACGTGGGCCCCACCCGGAAATCACGTGGGCCCCCAGGGGAAATCACTTGGGCCCCACCCGGAAATCACGTGGGCCCCACGGGGAAATCACGTGGGCCCCACCCGGAAATGACGTGGGCCCCACCCGGAAATCACGTGGGCCCCACCCGGAAATCACGTGGGGCCCACCCGGAAATCACGTGGGCCCCACCCGGAAATCACGTGGGCCCCACGGGGAAATCACGTGGGCCCCACCCGGAAATCACGTGGGGCCCACCCGGAAATCACGTGGGCCCCACGGGGAAATCACGTGGGCCCCACCCGGAAATCACGTGGGCCCCACCCGGAAATCACGTGGGCCCCACCCGGAAATCACGTGGGCCCCACCCGGAAATCACGTGGGCCCCACCCGGAAATCACGTGGGCCCCCAGGGGAAATCACGTGGGCCCCACCCGGATATCACGTGGGCCCCACCCGGAAATCACGTGGGCCCCACCCGGAAATCACGTGGGCCCCACGGGGAAATCACGTGGGCCCCACCCGGAAATCACGTGGGCCCCACCCGGAAATCACGTGGGCTCCCAGGGGAAATCACGTGGGCCCCACCCGGAAATCACGTGGGCCCCACCCGGAAATCACGTGGGCCCCACCCTGAAATCACGTGGGCCCCACCCTGAAATCACGTGGGCCCCACGGGGAAATCACGTGGGCCCCACCCGGAAATCACGTGGGCCACACCCGGAAATCACGTGGGCCCCACCCGGAAATCACGTGGGCCCCACCCGGAAATCACGTGGGCCCCACCCGGAAATCACGTGGGCCCCCAGGGGAAATCACGTGGGCCCCACCCGGAAATCACGTGGGCCCCACCCGGAAATCACGTGGGCCCCACCCGGAAATCACGTGGGCCCGACGGGGAAATCACGTGGGCCCCACCCGGAAATCACGTGGGCCCCACCCGGAAATCACGTGGGCCCCACCCGGAAATCACGTGGGCCCCACCCGGAAATCACGTGGGCCCCACCCGGAAATCACGTGGGCCCCACCCGGAAATCACGTGGGCCCCACCCGGAAATCACGTGGGCCCCACCCGGAAATCACGTGGGCCCCCAGGGGAAATCACGTGGGCCCCACCCGGAAATCACGTGGGCCCCACCCGGAAATCACGTGGGCCCCACCCGGAAATCACGTGGGCCCCACGGGGAAATCACGTGGGCCCCACCCGGAAATCACGTGGGCCCCACCCGGAAATCACGTGGGCCCCACCCGGAAATCACGTGGGCCCCACCCGGAAATCACGTGGGCCCCACCCGGAAATCACGTGGGCCCCACCCGGAAATCACGTGGGCCCCCAGGGGAAATCACGTGGGCCCCACCCGGAAATCACGTGGGCCCCACCCGGAAATCACGTGGGCCCCACCCGGAAATCACGTGGGCCCGACGGGGAAATCACGTGGGCCCCACCCGGAAATCACGTGGGCCCCACCCGGAAATCACGTGGGCCCCACCCGGAAATCACGTGGGCCCCACCCGGAAATCACGTGGGCCCCACCCGGAAATCACGTGGGCCCCACCCGGAAATCACGTGGGCCCCACCCGGAAATCACGTGGGCCCCACCCGGAAATCACGTGGGCCCCACCCGGAAATCACGTGGGCCCCACCCGGAAATCACGTGGGCCCCACCCGGAAATCACGTGGGCCCCACCCGGAAATCACGTGGGCCCCACCCGGAAATCACGTGGGCCCCACCCGGAAATCACGTGGGCCCCACCCGGAAATCACGTGGGGCCCACCCGGAAATCACGTGGGCCCCACGGGGAAATCACGTGGGCCCCACCCGGAAATCACGTGGGCCCCACCCGGAAATCACGTGGGCCCCACACGGAAATCACGTGGGCCCCACCCGGAAATCACGTGGGCCCCACCCTGAAATCACGTGGGCCCCACCCGGAAATCACGTGGGCCCCACCCGGAAATCACGTGGGCCCCACCCGGAAATCACGTGGGCCCCACCCGGAAATCACGTGGGCCCCACCCGGAAATCACGTGGGCCCGACGGGGAAATCACGTGGGCCCCACCCGGAAATCACGTGGGCCCCACCCGGAAATCACGTGGGCCCCACCCGGAAATCACGTGGGCCCCACCCGGAAATCACGTGGGCCCCACCCGGAAATCACGTGGGCCCCACCCGGAAATCACGTGGGCCCCACCCGGAAATCACGTGGGCCCCACCCGGAAATCACGTGGGCCCCCAGGGGAAATCACGTGGGCCCCACCCGGAAATCACGTGGGCCCCACCCGGAAATCACGTGGGCCCCACCCGGAAATCACGTGGGCCCCACGGGGAAATCACGTGGGCCCCACCCGGAAATCACGTGGGCCCCACCCGGAAATCACGTGGGCCCCCAGGGGAAATCACGTGGGCCCCACCCGGAAATCACGTGGGCCCCACCCGGAAATCACGTGGGCCCCACCCGGAAATCACGTGGGCCCCACCCGGAAATCACGTGGGCCCCACGGTGAAATCACGTGGGCCCCACCCGGAAATCACGTGGGCCCCACGGGGAAATCACGTGGGCCCCACCCGGAAATCACGTGGGCCCCACCCGGAAATCACGTGGGCCCCCAGGGGAAATCACGTGGTCCCCACCCGGAAATCACGTGGGCCCCACCCGGAAATCACTTGGGCCCCACCCGGAAATCACGTGGGCCCCACGGGGAAATCACGTGGGCCCCACCCGGAAATCACGTGGGCCCCACCCGGAAATCACGTGGGCCCTACCCGGAAATCACGTGGGCCCCACGGGGAAATCACGTGGGCCCCACGGGGAAATCACGTGGGCCCCACCCGGAAATCACGTGGGCCCCACCCGGAAATCACGTGGGTCCCACCCGGAAATCACGTGGGCCCCACCCGGAAATCACGTGGGCCCCACCCGGAAATCACGTGGGCCCCACCCGGAAATCACGTGGGCCCCACCCGGAAATCACGTGGGCCCCACCCGGAAATCACGTGGGCCCCACGGGGAAATCACGTGGGGCCCACCCGGAAATCACGTGGGCCCCACGGGGAAATCACGTGGGCCCCACCCGGAAATCACGTGGGCCCCACCCGGAAATCACGTGGGCCCCACCCGGAAATCACGTGGGCCCCACCCGGAAATCACGTGGGCCCCACCCGGAAATCACGTGGGCCCCCAGGGGAAATCACGTGGGCCCCACCCTGATATCACGTGGGCCCCACCCGGAAATCACGTGGGCCCCACCCGGAAATCACGTGGGCCCCACGGGGAAATCACGTGGGCCCCACCCGGAAATCACGTGGGCCCCACCCGGAAATCACGTGGGCCCCCAGGGGAAATCACGTGGGCCCCACCCGGAAATCACGTGGGCCCCACCCGGAAATCACGTGGGCCCCACCCGGAAATCACGTGGGCCCCACCCTGAAATCACGTGGGCCCCACCTGGAAATCACGTGGGCCCCACCCGGAAATCACGTGGGCCCCACCCGGAAATCACGTGGGCCCCACCCGGAAATCACGTGGGCCCCACCCGGAAATCACGTGGGCCCCCAGGGGAAATCACGTGGGCCCCACCCGGAAATCACGTGGGCCCCACCCGGAAATCACGTGGGCTCCACCCGGAAATCACGTGGGCCCCACCCGGAAATCACGTGGGCCCCACCCGGAAATCACGTGGGCCCCACCCGGAAATCACGTGGGCCCCACGGGGAAATCACGTGGGCCCCACCCGGAAATCACGTGGGCCCCACCCGGAAATCACGTGGGCCCCACCCGGAAATCACGTGGGGCCCACCCGGAAATCACGTGGGCCCCACCCGGAAATCACGTGGGCCCCACCCGGAAATCACGTGGGCCCCACCCGGAAATCACGTGGGCCCCACCCGGAAATCACGTGGGCCCCCAGGGGAAATCACGTGGGCCCCACCCGGAAATCACGTGTGCCCCCAGGGGAAATCACGTGGACCCCACCTGGATATCACGTGGGCCCCACCCGGAAATCACGTGGGCCCCACCCGAAATCACGTGGGCCCCACCCGGAAATCACGTGGGCCCCACCCGGAAATCACGTGGGCCCCACCCGGAAATCACGTGGGCACCACGGGGAAATCACGTGGGCCCCACCCGGAAATCACGTGGTCCCCACCCGGAAATCACGTGGGCCCCACCCGGAAATCACGTGGGGCCCACCCGGAAATCACGTGGGCCCCACCCGGAAATCACGTGGGCCCCACGGGGAAATCACGTGGGCCCCACCCGGAAATCACGTGGGCCCCACCCGGAAATCACGTTGGCCCCACACGGAAATCACGTGGGCCCCACCCGGAAATCACGTGGGCCCCACACGGAAATCACGTGGGCCCCACCCGGAAATCACGTGGGCCCCACGGGGAAATCACGTGGGCCCCACCGGGAAATCACGTGGGCCCCACCCGGAAATCACGTGGGCCCCACCCGGAAATCACGTGGGCCCCACGGGGAAATCACGTGGGCCCCACCCGGAAATCACGTGGGCCCCACGGGGAAATCACGTGGGCCCCACCCGGAAATCACGTGGGCCCCACCCGGAAATCACGTGGGCCCCACACGGAAATCACGTGGGCCCCACCCGGAAATCACGTAGGCCCCACACGGAAATCACGTGGGCCCCACCCGGAAATCACGTGGGCCCCACCCGGAAATCACGTGGGACCCACCCGGAAATCACGTGGGCCCCACCCGGAAATCACGTGGGCCCCACGGGGAAATCACGTGGGCCCCACCCGGAAATCACGTGGGCCCCACCCGGAAATCACGTGGGCCCCACCCGGAAATCACGTGGGAACCCAGGGGAAATCACGTGGGCCCCACCCGGAAATCACGTGGGCCCCACCCGGAAATCACGTGGGCCCCACCCGGAAATCACGTGGGACCCACCCGGAAATCACGTGGGCCCCACCCGGAAATCACGTGGGCCCCACCCGGAAATCACGTGGGCCCCACCCGGAAATCACGTGGGCCCCACCCGGAAATCACGTGGGCCCCACACGGAAATCACGTGGGCCCCACCCGGAAATCACGTGGGCCCCACCCGGAAATCACGTGGGCCCCACCCGGAAATCACGTGGGGCCCACCCGGAAATCACGTGGGGCCCACCCGGAAATCACGTGGGCCCCACGGGGAAATCACGTGGGCCCCACCCGGAAATCACGTGGGCCCCACCCGGAAATCACGTGGGCCCCACCCGGAAATCACGTGGGCCCCACCCGGAAATCACGTGGGCCCCACCCGGAAATCACGTGGGCCCCACCCGGAAATCACGTGGGCCCCACCCGGAAATCACGTGGGCCCCACCCGGAAATCACGTGGGCCCCACCCGGAAATCACGTGGGCCCCACCCGGAAATCACGTGGGTCCCACCCGGAAATCACGTGGGCCCCACCCGGAAATCACGTGGGCCCCCAGGGGAAATCACGTGGGCCCCACCCGGAAATCACGTGGGCCCCACCCGGAAATCACGTGGGCCCCACCCGGAAATCTCGTGGGCCCCACCCGGAAATCACGTGGGCCCCACCCGTAAATCACGTGGGCCCCACGGGGAAATCACGTGGGCCCCACCCGGAAATCACGTGGGGCCCACCCGGAAATCACGTGGGCCCCACCCGGAAATCACGTGGGCCCCACCCGGAAATCACGTGGGCCCCACCCGGAAATCACGTGGGCCCCACGGGGAAATCACGTGGGCCCCACCCGGAAATCACGTGGGCCCCACCCGGAAATCACGTGGGCCCCACCCGGAAATCACGTGGGCCCCACCCGGAAATCACGTGGGCCCCACCCGGAAATCACGTGGGCCCCACCCGGAAATCACGTGGGCCCCACCCGGAAATCACGTGGGCCCCACCCGGAAATCACGTGGGCCCCACCCGGAAATCACGTGGGCCCCACCCGGAAATCACGTGGGCCCCACGGGGAAATCACGTGGGCCCCACCCGGAAATCACGTGGGCCCCACCCGGAAATCACGTGGGCCCCCAGGGGAAATCACTTGGGCCCCACCCGGAAATCACGTGGGCCCCACGGGGAAATCACGTGGGCCCCACCCGGAAATCACGTGGGCCCCACCCGGAAATCACGTGGGCCCCACCCGGAAATCACGTGGGGCCCACCCGGAAATCACGTGGGCCCCACCCGGAAATCACGTGGGCCCCACGGGGAAATCACGTGGGCCCCACCCGGAAATCACGTGGGCCCCACCCGGAAATCACGTGGGCGCCACACGGAAATCACGTGGGCCCCACCCGGAAATCACGTAGGCCCCACACGGAAATCACGTGGGCCCCACCCGGAAATCACGTGGGCCCCACCCGGAAATCACGTGGGACCCACCCGGAAATCACGTGGGCCCCACCCGGAAATCACGTGGGCCCCACGGGGAAATCACGTGGGCCCCACCCGGAAATCACGTGGGCCCCACCCGGAAATCACGTGGGCCCCACCCGGAAATCACGTGGGACCCCAGGGGAAATCACGTGGGCCCCACCCGGAAATCACGTGGGCCCCACCCGGAAATCACGTGGGCCCCACCCGGAAATCACGTGGGCCCCACCCGGAAATCACGTGGGCCCCACCCGGAAATCACGTGGGCCCCACCCGGAAATCACGTGGGCCCCACCCGGAAATCACGTGGGCCCCACCCGGAAATCACGTGGGCCCCACCCGGAAATCACGTGGGGCCGACCCGGAAATCACGTGGGGCCCACCCGGAAATCACGTGGGCCCCACGGGGAAATCACGTGGGCCCCACCCGGAAATCACGTGGGCCCCACCCGGAAATCACGTGGGCCCCACCCGGAAATCACGTGGGCCCCACCCGGAAATCACGTGGGCCCCCAGGGGAAATCACTTGGGCCCCACCCGGAAATCACGTGGGCCCCACCCGGAAATCACGTGGGCCCCACTCGGAAATCACGTGGGCCCCACGGGGAAATCACGTGGGCCCCACCCGGAAATCACGTGGGCCCCACCCGGAAATCACGTGGGCCCCACCCGGAAATCACGTGGGCACCACGGGGAAATCACGTGGGCCCCACCCGGAAATCACGTGGGCCCCACCCGGAAATCACGTGGGCCCCACCCGGAAATCACGTGGGGCCCACCCGGAAATCACGTGGGCCCCACCCGGAAATCACGTGGGCCCCACGGGGAAAACACGTGGGCCCCACCCGGAAATCACGTGGGCCCCACACGGAAATCACGTAGGCCCCACACGGAAATCACGTGGGCCCCACCCGGAAATCACGTGGGCCCCACCCGGAAATCACGTGGGACCCACCCGGAAATCACGTGGGCCCCACCCGGAAATCACGTGGGCCCCACGGGGAAATCACGTGGGCCCCACCCGGAAATCACGTGGGCCCCACCCGGAAATCACGTGGGCCCCACCCGGAAATCACGTGGGACCCCAGGGGAAATCACGTGGGCCCCACCCGGAAATCACGTGGGCCCCACCCGGAAATCACGTGGGCCCCACCCGGAAATCAGGTGGGCCCCACCCGGAAATCACGTGGGCCCCACCCGGAAATCACGTGGGCCCCACCCGGAAATCACGTGGGCCCCACCCGGAAATCACGTGGGCCCCACCCGGAAATCACGTGGGCCCCACCCGGAAATCACGTGGGCCCCACCCGGAAATCACGTGGGCCCCACCCGGAAATCACGTGGGCCCCACCCGGAAATCACGTGGGCCCCACCCGGAAATCACGTGGGCCCCACCCGGAAATCACGTGGGCCCCCAGGGGAAATCACGTGGGCCCCACAAGGAAATCACGTGGGCCCCACCCGGAAATCACGTGGGCCCCACCCGGAAATCACGTGGGCCCCACCCGGAAATCACGTGGGCCCCACGGGGAAATCACGTGGGCCCCACCCGGAAATCACGTGGGCCCCACCCGGAAATCACGTGGGCCCCACCCGGAAATCACGTGGGCCCCACCCGGAAATCACGTGGGCCCCACCCGGAAATCACGTGGGCCCCACCCGGAAATCACGTGGGCCCCACCCGGAAATCACGTGGGCCCCACCCGGAAATCACGTGGGCCCCACGGGGAAATCACGTGGGCCCCACCCGGAAATCACGTGGGCCCCACCCGGAAATCACGTGGGCCCCACACGGAAATCACGTGGGCCCCACCCGGAAATCACGTGGGCCCCACCCGGAAATCACGTGGGCCCCACCCGGAAATCACGTGGGCCCCACCCGGAAATCACGTGGGCCCCACACGGAAATCACGTGGGCCCCACCCGGAAATCACGTGGGCCCCACCCGGAAATCACGTGGGCCCCACGGGGAAATCAGGTGGGCCCCACCCGGAAATCACGTGGGCACCACGGGGAAATCACGTGGGCCCCACCCGGAAATCACGTGGGCACCACGGGGAAATCACGTGGGCCCCACCCGGAAATCACGTGGGCCCCACCCGGAAATCACGTGGGCCCCACCCGGAAATCACGTGGGGCCCACCCGGAAATCACGTGGGCCCCACCCGGAAATCACGTGGGCCCCACGGGGAAATCACGTGGGCCCCACCCGGAAATCACGTGGGCACCACCCGGAAATCACGTGGGCCCCACACGGAAATCACGTGGGCCCCACCCGGAAATCGCGTGGGCCCCACACGGAAATCACGTGGGCCCCACCCGGAAATCACGTGGGCCCCACTCGGAAATCACGTGGGCCCCACCCGGAAATCACGTGGGCCCCACCCGGAAATCACGTGGGCCCCACGGGGAAATCACGTGGGCCCCACCCGGAAATCACGTGGGCCCCACCCGGAAATCACGTGTGCCCCACCCGGAAGTCACGTGGGCCCCACCCGGAAATCACGTGGGCCCCACCCGGAAATCACGTGGGCCCCACCCGGAAATCACGTGGGCCCCACCCGGAAATCATGTGGGACCCACCCGGAAATCACGTGGGCCCCACCCGGAAATCACGTGGGCCCCACCCGGAAATCACGTGGGCACCACGGGGAAATCACGTGGGCCCCACCCGGAAATCACGTGGGCCCCACCCGGAAATCACGTGGGCCCCACCCGGAAATCACGTGGGGCCCACCCGGAAATCACGTGGGCCCCACCCGGAAATCACGTGGGCCCCACGGGGAAAACACGTGGGCCCCACCCGGAAATCACGTGGGCCCCACCCGGAAATCACGTAGGCCCCACACGGAAATCACGTGGGCCCCACCCGGAAATCACGTGGGCCCCACCCGGAAATCACGTGGGACCCACCCGGACATCACGTGGGCCCCACCCGGAAATCACGTGGGCCCCACGGGGAAATCACGTGGGCCCCACCCGGAAATCACGTGGGCCCCACCCGGAAATCACGTGGGCCCCACCCGGAAATCACGTGGGACCCCAGGGGAAATCACGTGGGCCCCACCCGGAAATCACGTGGGCCCCACCCGGAAATCACGTGGGCCCCACCCTGAAATCACGTGGGCCCCACCCGGAAATCACGTGGGCCCCACCCTGAAATCACGTGGGCCCCACCCGGAAATCACGTGGGCCCCACCCGGAAATCACGTGGGCCCCACCCGGAAATCACGTGGGCCCCACCCGGAAATCACGTGGGCCCCACCCGGAAATCACGTGGGCCCCACCCGGAAATCACGTGGGCCCCACCCGGAAATCACGTGGGGCCCACCCGGAAATCACGTGGGCCCCACCCGGAAATCACGTGGGCCCCACGGGGAAATCACGTGGGCCCCACCCGGAAATCACGTGGCCCCACCCGGAAATCACGTGGGCCCCACCCTGAAATCACGTGGGCCCCACCCGGAAATCACGTGGGCCCCACCCGGAAATCACGTGGGCCCCACCCGGAAATCACGTGGGCCCCACCCGGAAATCACGTGGGCCCCACTCGGAAATCACGTGGGCCCCACCCGGAAATCACGTGGGCCCCCAGGGGAAATCACGTGGGCCCCACCCGGAAATCACGTGGGCCCCACCCGGAAATCACGTGGGACCCCAGGGGAAATCACGTGGGCCCCACCCGGAAATCACGTGGGCCCCACCCGGAAATCACGTGGGCCCCACCCGGAAATCACGTGGGCCCCACCCGGAAATCACGTGGGCCCCACCCGGAAATCACGTGGGCCCCACCCGGAAATCACGTGGGCCCCACCCGGAAATCACGTGGGCCCCACCCGGAAATCACGTGGGCCCCACCCGGAAATCACGTGGGCCCCACCCGGAAATCACGTGGGCCCCACCCGGAAAGCACGTGGGGCCCACCCGGAAATCACGTGGGCCCCACCCGGAAATCACGTTGGCCCCACCCGGAAATCACGTGGGCCCCACCCGGAAATCACGTGGGCCCCACCCGGAAATCACGTGGGCCCCACCCTGAAATCACGTGGGCCCCACCCGGAAATCACGTGGGCCCCACCCGGAAATCACGTGGGCCCCACCCGGAAATCAGGTGGGCCCCACCCGGAAATCACGTGGGCCCCACTCGGAAATCACGTGGGCCCCACCCGGAAATCACGTGGGCCCCCAGGGGAAATCACGTGGGCCCCACCCGGAAATCACGTGGGCCCCACCCGGAAATCACGTGGGCCCCACCCGGAAATCACTGGGCCCCACCCGGAAATCACGTGGGCCCCACCCTGAAATCACGTGGGCCCCACCCGGAAATCACGTGGGCCCCACCCGGAAATCACGTGGGCCCCACCCGGAAATCACGTGGGCCCCACCCGGAAATCACGTGGGCCCCACCCGGAAATCACGTGGGCCCCACCCGGAAATCACGTGGGCCCCACTCGGAAATCACGTGGGCCCCACCCGGAAATCACGTGGGCCCCCAGGGGAAATCACGTGGGCCCCACCCGGAAATCACGTGGGCCCCACCCGGAAATCACGTGGGCCCCACCCGGAAATCACGTGGGCCCCACCCGGAAATCACGTGGGCCCCACCCGGAAATCACGTGGGCCCCACCCGGAAATCACGTGGGCCCCACGGGGAAATCACGTGGGTCCCACCCGGAAATCACGTGGGGCCCACCCGGAAATCACGTGGGCCCCACGGGGAAATCACGTGGGCCCCACCCGGAAATCACGTGGGCCCCACCCGGAAATCACGTGGGCCCCACCCGGAAATCACGTGGGCCCCACCCGGAAATCACGTGGGCCCCACCCGGAAATCACTTGGGCCCCACCCGGAAATCACGTGGGCCCCACCCGGAAATCACGTGGGCCCCACCCGGAAATCACGTGGGCCCCACCCGGAAATCACGTGGGCCCCCAGGGGAAATCACGTGGGCCCCACCCGGAAATCACGTGGGCCCCACCCGGAAATCACGTGGGCCCGACGGGGAAATCACGTGGGCCCCACCCGGAAATCACGTGGGCCCCCAGGGGAAATCACTTGGGCCCCACCCGGAAATCACGTGGGCCCCACCCGGAAATCACGTGGGCCCCACCCGGAAATCACGTGGGCCCCACGGGGAAATCACGTGGGCCCCACCCGGAAATCACGTGGGCCCCACCCGGAAATCACGTGGGCCCCACGGGGAAATCACGTGGGCCCCACCCGGAAATCACGTGGGCCCCACCCGGATATCACGTGGGCCCCACCCGGAAATCACGTGGGCCCCACCCGGAAATCACGTGGGCCCCACGGGGAAATCACGTGGGTCCCACCCGGAAATCACGTGGGCCCCACCCGTAAATCACGTGGGCCCCACCCGGAAATCACGTGGGCCCCACCCGGAAATCACGTGGGCCCCACCCGGAAATCACGTGGGCCCCACCCGGAAATCACGTGGGCCCCACGGGGAAATCACGTGGGCCCCACCTAGAAATCACGTGGGCCCCACCCGGAAATCACGTGGGCCCCACCCGGAAATCACGTGGGCCCCACCCGGAAATCACGTGGGCCCCACCCGGAAATCACGTGGGCCCCCAGGGGAAATCACGTGGGCCCCACCCGGAAATCACGTGGGCCCCACCCGGAAATCACGTGGGCCCCACCCGGAAATCACGTGGGCCCCACCCGGAAATCACGTGGGCCCCACCCGGAAATCACGTGGGCCCCACCCGGAAATCACGTGGGCCCCACCCGGAAATCACGTGGGCCCCACGGGGAAATCACGTGGGCCCCACCCGGAAATCACGTGGGCCCCACCCGGAAATCACGTGGACCCCACCCGGAAATCACGTGGGCCCCACCCGGAAATCACGTGGGGCCCACCCGGAAATCACGTGGGCCCCACGGGGAAATCACGTGGGCCCCACCCGGAAATCACGTGGGCCCCACCCGGAAATCACGTGGGCCCCACCCGGAAATCACGTGGGCCCCACCCGGAAATCACGTGGGCCCCACCCTGAAATCACGTGGTCCCCACCCGGAAATCACGTGGGCCCCACCCGGAAATCACGTGGGCCCCACCCGGAAATCACGTGGGCCCCACCCGGAAATCACGTGGGCCCCACCCGGAAATCACGTGGGCCCCACCCGGAAATCACGTGGGCCCCACCCGGAAATCACGTGGGCCCCACCCGGAAATCACGTGGGCCCCATCCGGAAATCACGTGGGCCCCACGGGGAAATCACGTGGGCCCCACCCGGAAATCACGTGGGGCCCACCCGGAAATCACGTGGGCCCCACGGGGAAATCACGTGGGCCCCACCCGGAAATCACGTGGGCCCCACCCGGAAATCACGTGGGCCCCACCCGGAAATCACGTGGGCCCCACCCGGAAATCACGTGGGCCCCACCCGGAAATCACGTGGGCCCCACCCGGAAATCACGTGGGCCCCATCCGGAAATCACGTGGGCCCCACGGGGAAATCACGTGGGCCCCACCCGGAAATCACGTGGGGCCCACCCGGAAATCACGTGGGCCCCACGGGGAAATCACGTGGGCCCCACCCGGAAATCACGTGGGCCCCACCCGGAAATCACGTGGGCCCCACCCGGAAATCACGTGGGCCCCACCCGGAAATCACGTGGGCCCCACCCGGAAATCACGTGGGCCCCACCCGGAAATCACGTGGGCCCCACCCGGAAATCACGTGGGCCCCACCCGGAAATCACGTGGGCCCCACGGGGAAATCACGTGGGCCCCACGGGGAAATCACGTGGGCCCCACCCGGAAATCACGTGGGCCCCACCCGGAAATCACGTGGGCCCCACCCGGAAATCACGTGGGCCCCACCCGGAAATCACGTGGGCCCCACCCGGAAATCACGTGGGCCCCACCCGGAAATCACGTGGGCCCCACCCGGAAATCACGTGGGCCCCACCCGGAAATCACGTGGGCCCCACCCGGAAATCACGTGGGCCCCACCCGGAAATCACGTGGGCCCCACCCGGAAATCACGTGGGGCCCACCCGGAAATCACGTGGGCCCCACGGGGAAATCACGTGGGCCCCACCCGGAAATCACGTGGGCCCCACCCGGAAATCACGTGGGCCCCACCCGGAAATCACGTGGGCCCCACCCGGAAATCACGTGGGCCCCACCCGGAAATCACGTGGGCCCCACCCGGAAATCACGTGGGCCCCACCCGGAAATCACGTGGGCCCTACCCGGAAATCACGTGGGCCCCCAGGGGAAATCACGTGGGCCCCACCCGGAAATCACGTGGGCCCCACCCGGAAATCACGTGGGCCCCACCCGGAAATCACGTGGGCCCTACCCGGAAATCACGTGGGCCCCCAGGGGAAATCACGTGGGCCCCACCCGGAAATCACGTGGGCCCCACCCGGAAATCACGTGGGCCCCACCCGGAAATCACGTGGGCCCCACCCGGAAATCACGTGGGCCCCACCCGGAAATCACGTGGGCCCCACCCGGAAATCACGTGGGCCCCACCCGGAAATCACGTGAGCCCCACCCGGAAATCACGTGGGCCCCACGGGGAAATCACGTGGGCCCCACCCGGAAATCACGTGGGCCCCACCCGGAAATCACGTGGGCCCCACGGGGAAATCACGTGGGCCCCACCCGGAAATCACGTGGGCCCCACCCGGAAATCACGTGGGCCCCACCCGGAAATCACGTGGGCCCCACCCGGAAATCACGTGGGCCCCACCCGGAAATCACGTGGGCCCCACCCGGAAATCACGTGGGCCCCACCCGGAAATCACGTGGGCCCCCAGGGGAAATCACGTGGGCTCCACCCGGAAATCACGTGGGCCCCACCCGGAAATCACGTGGGCCCCACCCGGAAATCACGTGGGCCCGACGGGGAAATCACGTGGGCCCCACCCGGAAATCACGTGGGCCCCACCCGGAAATCACGTGGGCCCCACCCGGAAATCACGTGGGCCCCACCCGGAAATCACGTGGGCCCCACCCGGAAATCACGTGGGCCCCACCCGGAAATCACGTGGGCCCCACCCGGAAATCACGTGGGCCCCACCCGGAAATCACGTGGGCCCCACCCGGAAATCACGTGGGCCCCACCCGGAAATCACGTGGGCCCCACCCGGAAATCACGTGGGCCCCCAGGGGAAATCACTTGGGCCCCACCCGGAAATCACGTGGGCCCCACCCGGAAATCACGTGGGCCCCACCCGGAAATCACGTGGGCCCCACGGGGAAATCACGTGGGCCCCACCCGGAAATCACGTGGGCCCCACGGGGAAATCACGTGGGTCCCACCCGGAAATCACGTGGGCCCCACCCGGAAATCACGTGGGCCCCACCCGGAAATCACGTGGGCCCCACCCGGAAATCACGTGGGCCCCACCCGGAAATCACGTGGGCCCCACGGGGAAATCACGTGGGCCCCACCCGGAAATCACGTGGGCCCCACCCGGAAATCACGTGGGCCCCACCCGGAAATCACGTGGGCCCCACCCGGAAATCACGTGGGCCCCACCCGGAAATCACGTGGGCCCCACCCGGAAATCACGTGGGCCCCACCCGGAAATCACGTGGGCCCCACCCGGAAATCACGTGGGCCCCACCCGGAAATCACGTGGGCCCCCAGGGGAAATCACGTGGGCCCCACCCGGAAATCACGTGGGCCCCACCCGGAAATCACGTGGGCCCCACCCGGAAATCACGTGGGCCCCACGGGGAAATCACGTGGGCCCCACCCGGAAATCACGTGGGCCCCACCCGGAAATCACGTGGGCCCCCAGGGGAAATCACGTGGGCCCCACCCGGAAATCACGTGGGCCCCACCCGGAAATCACGTGGGCCCCACCCGGAAATCACGTGGGCCCCACCCGGAAATCACGTGGGCCCCACCCGGAAATCACGTGGGCCCCACCCGGAAATCACGTGGGCCCCACCCGGAAATCACGTGGGCCCCACCCGGAAATCACGTGGGCCCCACCCGGAAATCACGTGGGCCCCACCCGGAAATCACGTGGGCCCCACCCGGAAATCACGTGGGCCCCACCCGGAAATCACGTGGGCCCCACCCGGAAATCACGTGGGCCCCACCCGGAAATCACGTGGGCCCCACCCGGAAATCACGTGGGCCCCACCCGGAAATCACGTGGGCCCCACCCGGAAATCACGTGGGCCCCACCCGGAAATCACGTGGGCCCCACCCGGAAATCACGTGGGGCCCACCCGGAAATCACGTGGGCCCCACGGGGAAATCACGTGGGCCCCACCCGGAAATCACGTGGGCCCCACCCGGAAATCACGTGGGCCCCACCCGGAAATCACGTGGGCCCCACCCGGAAATCACGTGGGCCCCACCCGGAAATCACGTGGGCCCCACCCGGAAATCACGTGGGCCCCACCCGGAAATCACGTGGGCCCCACCCGGAAATCACGTGGGCCCTACCCGGAAATCACGTGGGCCCCCAGGGGAAATCACGTGGGCCCCACCCGGAAATCACGTGGGCCCCACCCGGAAATCACGTGGGCCCCACCCGGAAATCACGTGGGCCCCACCCGGAAATCACGTGGGCCCCACCCGGAAATCACGTGGGCCCCACCCGGAAATCACGTGGGCCCCACCCGGAAATCACGTGAGCCCCACCCGGAAATCACGTGGGCCCCACGGGGAAATCACGTGGGCCCCACCCGGAAATCACGTGGGCCCCACCCGGAAATCACGTGGGCCCCACGGGGAAATCACGTGGGCCCCACCCGGAAATCACGTGGGCCCCACCCGGAAATCACGTGGGCCCCACCCGGAAATCACGTGGGCCCCACCCGGAAATCACGTGGGCCCCACCCGGAAATCACGTGGGCCCCCAGGTGAAATCACGTGGGCCCCACAAGGAAATCACGTGGGCCCCACCCTGAAATCACGTGGGCCCCACCCGGAAATCACGTGGGCCCCACCCGGAAATCACGTGGGCCCCACCCGGAAATCACGTGTGCCCCACGGGGAAATCACGTGGGCCCCACCCGGAAATCACGTGGGCCCCACCCGGAAATCACGTGGGCCCCACCCGGAAATCACGTGGGCCCCACCCGGAAATCACGTGGGCCCCCCCGGAAATCACGTGGGCCCCACCCGGAAATCACGTGGCCCCCACGGGGAAATCACGTGGGCCCCACCCGGAAATCACGTGGGCCCCACCCGGAAATCACGTGGGCCCCACCAGGAAATCACGTGGGCCCCACCCGGAAATCACGTGGGCCCCACGGGGAAATCACGTGGGCCCCACGGGGAAATCACGTGGGCCCCACCCGGAAATCACGTGGGCCCCACCCGGAAATCACGTGAGCCCCACCCGGAAATCACATGGGCCCCACCCGGAAATCACGTGGGCCCCACCCGGAAATCACGAGGGCCCCACCCGGAAATCACGTGGGCCCCCAGGGGAAATCACGTGGGCCCCACCCGGAAATCACGTGGGCCCCACCCGGAAATCACGTGGGCCCCACCCGGAAATCACGTGGGCCCCACCCGGAAATCACGTGGGCCCCACCCGGAAATCACGTGGGCCCCACCCGGAAATCACGTGGGCCCCACCCGGAAATCACGTGGGCCCCACCCGGAAATCACGTGGGCCCCACCCGGAAATCACGTGGGCCCCACCCGGAAATCACGTGGGCCCCACCCGGAAATCACGTGGGCCCCACGGGGAAATCACGTGGGCCCCACGGGGAAATCACGTGGGCCCCACCCGGAAATCACGTGGGCCCCACCCGGAAATCACGTGGGCCCCACCCGGAAATCACGTGGGCCCCACCCGGAAATCACGAGGGCCCCACCCGGAAATTACGTGGGCCCCACCCGGAAATCACGTGGGCCCTACCCGGAAATCACGTGGGCCCCCAGAGGAAATCACGTGGGCCCCACCCGGAAATCACGTGGGCCCCACCCGGAAATCACGTGGGCCCCACCCGGAAATCACGTGGGCCCCACCCGGAAATCACGTGGGCCCCACCCGGAAATCACGTGGGCCCCACGGGGAAATCACGTGGGCCCCACCCGGAAATCACATGGGCCCCACCCGGAAATCACGTGGGCCCCACCCGGAAATCACGTGGGCCCCACCCGGAAATCACGTGGGCCCCACCCGGAAATCACGTGGGCCCCACCCGGAAATCACGTGGGCCCCACCCGGAAATCACGTGGGCCCCACCCGGAAATCACGTGGGCCCCACCCGGAAATCACGTGGGCCCCACCCGGAAATCACGTGGGGCCCACCCGGAAATCACGTGGGCCCCACGGGGAAATCACGTGGGCCCCACCCGGAAATCACGTGGGCCCCACCCGGAAATCACGTGGGCCCCACACGGAAATCACGTGGGCCCCACCCGGAAATCACGTGGGCCCCACCCTGAAATCACGTGGGCCCCACCCGGAAATCACGTGGGCCCCACCCGGAAATCACGTGGGCCCCACCCGGAAATCACGTGGGCCCCACCCGGAAATCACGTGGGCCCCACCCGGAAATCACGTGGGCCCCACCCGGAAATCACGTGGGCCCCACCCGGAAATAACGTGGGCCCCACCCGGAAATCACGTGGGCCCCCAGGGGAAATCACGTGGGCCCCACAAGGAAATCACGTGGGCCCCACCCGGAAATCACGTGGGCCCCACCCGGAAATCACGTGGGCCCCACCCGGAAATCACGTGGGCCCCACGGGGAAATCACGTGGGCCCCACCCGGAAATCACGTGGGCCCCACCCGGAAATCACGTGGGCCCCACCCGGAAATCACGTGGGCCCCACCCGGAAATCACGTGGGCCCCACCCGGAAATCACGTGGGCCCCACCCGGAAATCACGTGGGCCCCACCCGGAAATCACGTGGGCCCCACCCGGAAATCACGTGGGCCCCACCCGGAAATCACGTGGGCCCCAAGGGGAAATCACGTGGGCCCCACCCGGAAATCACGTGGGCCCCACCCGGAAATCACGTGGGCCCCACCCGGAAATCACGTGGGCCCCACCCGGAAATCACGTGGGCCCCACCCGGAAATCACGTGGGCCCCACCCGGAAATCACGTGGGCCCCACCCGGAAATCACGTGGGCCCCACGGGGAAATCACGCGGGCCCCACCCGGAAATCACGTGGGCACCACGGGGAAATCACGTGGGCCCCACCCGGAAATCACGTGGGCACCACGGGGAAATCACGTGGGCCCCACCCGGAAATCACGTGGGCCCCACCCGGAAATCACGTGGGCCCCACCCGGAAATCACGTGGGGCCCACCCGGAAATCACGTGGGCCCCACCCGGAAATCACGTGGGCCCCACGGGGAAATCACGTGGGCCCCACCCGGAAATCACGTGGGCACCACCCGGAAATCACGTGGGCCCCACACGGAAATCACGTGGGCCCCACCCGGAAATCACGTGGGCCCCACACGGAAATCACGTGGGCCCCACCCGGAAATCACGTGGGCCCCTCCCGGAAATCACGTGGGCCCCACCCGGAAATCACGTGGGCCCCACCCGGAAATCACGTGGGCCCCACGGGGAAATCACGTGGGCCCCACCCGGAAATCACGTGGGCCCCACCCGGAAATCACGTGGGCCCCACCCGGAAGTCACGTGGGCCCCACCCGGAAATCACGTGGGCCCCACCCGGAAATCACGTGGGCCCCACCCGGAAATCACGTGGGCCCCACCCGGAAATCACGTGGGCCCCACCCGGAAATCACGTGGGCCCCACCCGGAAATCACGTGGGCCCCACCGGAAATCACGTGGGCCCCCAGGTGAAATCACGTGGGCCCCACAAGGAAATCACGTGGGCCCCACCCTGAAATCACGTGGGCCCCACCCGGAAATCACTTGGGCCCCACCCGGAAATCACGTGGGCCCCACCCGGAAATCACGTGTGCCCCACGGGGAAATCACGTGGGCCCCACCCGGAAATCACGTGGGCCCCACCCGGAAATCACGTGGGCCCCACCCGGAAATCACGTGGGCCCCACCCGGAAATCACGTGGGCCCCACCCGGAAATCACGTGGGCCCCACCCGGAAATCACGTGGCCCCCACGGGGAAATCACGTGGGCCCCACCCGGAAATCACGTGGGCCCCACCCGGAAATCACGTGGGCCCCACCCGGAAATCACGTGGGCCCCACCCGGAAATCACGTGGGCCCCACGGGGAAATCACGTGGGCCCCACGGGGAAATCACGTGGGCCCCACCCGGAAATCACGTGGGCCCCACCCGGAAATCACGTGAGCCCCACCCGGAAATCACATGGGCCCCACCCGGAAATCACGTGGGCCCCACCCGGAAATCACGTGGGCCCCACCCGGAAATCACGTGGGCCCCCAGGGGAAATCACGTGGGCCCCACCCGGAAATCACGTGGGCCCCACCCGGAAATCACGTGGGCCCCACCCGGAAATCACGTGGGCCCCACCCGGAAATCACGTGGGCCCCACCCGGAAATCACGTGGGCCCCACCCGGAAATCACGTGGGCCCCACCCGGAAATCACGTGGGCCCCACCCGGAAATCACGTGGGCCCCACCCGGAAATCACGTGGGCCCCACCCGGAAATCACGTGGGCCCCACCCGGAAATCACGTGGGCCCCACCCGGAAATCACGTGGGCCCCACCCGGAAATCACGAGGGCCCCACCCGGAAATTACGTGGGCCCCACCCGGAAATCACGTGGGCCCTACCCGGAAATCACGTGGGCCCCCAGAGGAAATCACGTGGGCCCCACCCGGAAATCACGTGGGCCCCCAGGGGAAATCACGTGGGCCCCACCCGGAAATCACGTGGGCCCCACACGGAAATCACGTGGGCCCCACCCGGAAATCACGTGGGCCCCACGGGGAAATCACGTGGGCCCCACCCGGAAATCACGTGGGCCCCACCCGGAAATCACGTGGGCCCCACCCGGAAATCACGTGGGCCCCACCCGGAAATCACGTGGGCCCCACCCGGAAATCACGTGGGCCCCACCCGGAAATCACGTGGGCCCCACCCGGAAATCACGTGGGCCCCACCCGGAAATCACGTGGGCCCCACCCGGAAATCACGTGGGCCCCACCCGGAAATCACGTGGGGCCCACCCGGAAATCACGTGGGCCCCACGGGGAAATCACGTGGGCCCCACCCGGAAATCACGTGGGCCCCACCCGGAAATCACGTGGGCCCCACACGGAAATCACGTGGGCCCCACCCGGAAATCACGTGGGCCCCACCCTGAAATCACGTGGGCCCCACCCGGAAATCACGTGGGCCCCACCCGGAAATCACGTGGGCCCCACCCGGAAATCACGTGGGCCCCACCCGGAAATCACGTGGGCCCCACCCGGAAATCACGTGGGCCCCACCCGGAAATAACGTGGGCCCCACCCGGAAATCACGTGGGCCCCCAGGGGAAATCACGTGGGCCCCACAAGGAAATCACGTGGGCCCCACCCGGAAATCACGTGGGCCCCACCCGGAAATCACGTGGGCCCCACCCGGAAATCACGTGGGCCCCACGGGGAAATCACGTGGGCCCCACCCGGAAATCACGTGGGCCCCACCCGGAAATCACGTGGGCCCCACCCGGAAATCACGTGGGCCCCACCCGGAAATCACGTGGGCCCCACCCGGAAATCACGTGGGCCCCACCCGGAAATCACGTGGGCCCCACCCGGAAATCACGTGGGCCCCACCCGGAAATCACGTGGGCCCCAAGGGGAAATCACGTGGGCCCCACCCGGAAATCACGTGGGCCCCACCCGGAAATCACGTGGGCCCCACCCGGAAATCACGTGGGCCCCACCCGGAAATCACGTGTGCCCCACCCGGAAATCACGTGGGCCCCACCCGGAAATCACGTGGGCCCCACCCGGAAATCACGTGGGCCCCACGGGGAAATCACGCGGGCCCCACCCGGAAATCACGTGGGCACCACGGGGAAATCACGTGGGCCCCACCCGGAAATCACGTGGGCACCACGGGGAAATCACGTGGGCCCCACCCGGAAATCACGTGGGCCCCACCCGGAAATCACGTGGGCCCCACCCGGAAATCACGTGGGGCCCACCCGGAAATCACGTGGGCCCCACCCGGAAATCACGTGGGCCCCACGGGGAAATCACGTGGGCCCCACCCGGAAATCACGTGGGCACCACCCGGAAATCACGTGGGCCCCACCCGGAAATCACGTGGGCCCCACCCCGAAATCACGTGGGCCCCACACGGAAATCACGTGGGCCCCACCCGGAAATCACGTGGGCCCCTCCCGGAAATCACGTGGGCCCCACCCGGAAATCACGTGGGCCCCACCCGGAAATCACGTGGGCCCCACGGGGAAATCACGTGGGCCCCACCCGGAAATCACGTGGGCCCCACCCGGAAATCACGTGGGCCCCACCCGGAAGTCACGTGGGCCCCACCCGGAAATCACGTGGGCCCCACCCGGAAGTCACGTGGGCCCCACCCGGAAATCACGTGGGCCCCACCCGGAAATCACGTGGGCCCCACCCGGAAATCACGTGGGCCCCACCCGGAAATCACGTGGGCCCCACCCGGAAATCACGTGGGCCCCCAGGTGAAATCACGTGGGCCCCACAAGGAAATCACGTGGGCCCCACCCTGAAATCACGTGGGCCCCACCCGGAAATCACGTGGGCCCCACCCGGAAATCACGTGGGCCCCACCCGGAAATCACGTGTGCCCCACGGGGAAATCACTTGGGCCCCACCCGGAAATCACGTGGGCCCCACCCGGAAATCACGTGGGCCCCACCCGGAAATCACGTGGGCCCCACCCGGAAATCACGTGGGCCCCACCCGGAAATCACGTGGGCCCCACCCGGAAATCACGTGGCCCCCACGGGGAAATCACGTGGGCCCCACCCGGAAATCACGTGGGCCCCACCCGGAAATCACGTGGGCCCCACCCGGAAATCACGTGGGCCCCACCCGGAAATCACGTGGGCCCCACGGGGAAATCACGTGGGCCCCACGGGGAAATCACGTGGGCCCCACCCGGAAATCACGTGGGCCCCACCCGGAAATCACGTGAGCCCCACCCGGAAATCACATGGGCCCCACCCGGAAATCACGTGGGCCCCACCCGGAAATCACGTGGGCCCCACCCGGAAATCACGTGGGCCCCCAGGGGAAATCACGTGGGCCCCACCCGGAAATCACGTGGGCCCCACCCGGAAATCACGTGGGCCCCACCCGGAAATCACGTGGGCCCCACCCGGAAATCACGTGGGCCCCACCCGGAAATCACGTGGGCCCCACCCGGAAATCACGTGGGCCCCACCCGGAAATCACGTGGGCCCCACCCGGAAATCACGTGGGCCCCACCCGGAAATCACGTGGGCCCCACGGGGAAATCACGTGGGCCCCACCCGGAAATCACGTGGGCCCCACCCGGAAATCACGTGGGCCCCACCCGGAAATCACGTGGGCCCCACCCGGAAATCACGTGGGCCCCACCCGGAAATCACGAGGGCCCCACCCGGAAATTACGTGGGCCCCACCCGGAAATCACGTGGGCCCTACCCGGAAATCACGTGGGCCCCCAGAGGAAATCACGTGGGCCCCACCCGGAAATCACGTGGGCCCCCAGGGGAAATCACGTGGGCCCCACCCGGAAATCACGTGGGCCCCACCCGGAAATCACGTGGGCCCCACCCGGAAATCACGTGGGCCCCACGGGGAAATCACGTGGGCCCCACCCGGAAATCACGTGGGCCCCACCCGGAAATCACGTGGGCCCCACCCGGAAATCACGTGGGCCCCACCCGGAAATCACGTGGGCCCCACCCGGAAATCACGTGGGCCCCACCCGGAAATCACGTGGGCCCCACCCGGAAATCACGTGGGCCCCACCCGGAAATCACGTGGGCCCCACCCGGAAATCACGTGGGCCCCACCCGGAAATCACGTGGGGCCCACCCGGAAATCACGTGGGCCCCACCCGGAAATCACGTGGGCCCCACACGGAAATCACGTGGGCCCCACCCGGAAATCACGTGGGCCCCACACGGAAATCACGTGGGCCCCACCCGGAAATCACGTGGGCCCCACCCTGAAATCACTTGGGCCCCACCCGGAAATCACGTGGGCCCCACCCGGAAATCACGTGGGCCCCACCCGGAAATCACGTGGGCCCCACCCGGAAATCACGTGGGCCCCACCCGGAAATCACGTGGGCCCCACCCGGAAATAACGTGGGCCCCACCCGGAAATCACGTGGGCCCCCAGGGGAAATCACGTGGGCCCCACAAGGAAATCACGTGGGCCCCACCCGGAAATCACGTGGGCCACACCCGGAAATCACGTGGGCCCCACCCGGAAATCACGTGGGCCCCACGGGGAAATCACGTGGGCCCCACCCGGAAATCACGTGGGCCCCACCCGGAAATCACGTGGGCCCCACCCGGAAATCACGTGGGCCCCACCCGGAAATCACGTGGGCCCCACCCGGAAATCACGTGGGCCCCACCCGGAAATCACGTGGGCCCCACCCGGAAATCACGTGGGCCCCACCCGGAAATCACGTGGGCCCCACCCGGAAATCACGTGGGCCCCACCCGGAAATCACGTGGGCCCCACCCGGAAATCACGTGGGCCCCAAGGGGAAATCACGTGGGCCCCACCCGGAAATCACGTGGGCCCCACCCGGAAATCACGTGGGCCCCACCCGGAAATCACGTGGGCCCCACCCGGAAATCACGTGGGCCCCACCCGGAAATCACGTGGGCCCCACGGGGAAATCACGCGGGCCCCACCCGGAAATCACGTGGGCACCACGGGGAAATCACGTGGGCCCCACCCGGAAATCACGTGGGCACCACGGGGAAATCACGTGGGCCCCACCCGGAAATCACGTGGGCCCCACCCGGAAATCACGTGGGCCCCACCCGGAAATCACGTGGGGCCCACCCGGAAATCACGTGGGCCCCACCCGGAAATCACGTGGGCCCCACGGGGAAATCACGTGGGCCCCACCCGGAAATCACGTGGGCACCACCCGGAAATCACGTGGGCCCCACACGGAAATCACGTGGGCCCCACCCGGAAATCACGTGGGCCCCACACGGAAATCACGTGGGCCCCACGGGGAAATCACGTGGGCCCCACCCGGAAATCACGTGGCCCCACCCGGAAATCACGTGGGCCCCACCCTGAAATCACGTGGGCCCCACCCGGAAATCACGTGGGCCCCACCCGGAAATCACGTGGGCCCCACCCGGAAATCACGTGGGCCCCACCCGGAAATCACGTGGGCCCCACTCGGAAATCACGTGGGCCCCACCCGGAAATCACGTGGGCCCCCAGGGGAAATCACGTGGGCCCCACCCGGAAATCACGTGGGCCCCACCCGGAAATCACGTGGGACCCCAGGGGAAATCACGTGGGCCCCACCCGGAAATCACGTGGGCCCCACCCGGAAATCACGTGGGCCCCACCCGGAAATCACGTGGGCCCCACCCGGAAATCACGTGGGCCCCACCCGGAAATCACGTGGGCCCCACCCGGAAATCACGTGGGCCCCACCCGGAAATCACGTGGGCCCCACCCGGAAATCACGTGGGCCCCACCCGGAAATCACGTGGGCCCCACCCGGAAAGCACGTGGGGCCCACCCGGAAATCACGTGGGCCCCACCCGGAAATCACGTTGGCCCCACCCGGAAATCACGTGGGCCCCACCCGGAAATCACGTGGGCCCCACCCGGAAATCACGTGGGCCCCACCCTGAAATCACGTGGGCCCCACCCGGAAATCACGTGGGCCCCACCCAGAAATCACGTGGGCCCCACCCGGAAATCAGGTGGGCCCCACCCGGAAATCACGTGGGCCCCACTCGGAAATCACGTGGGCCCCACCCGGAAATCACGTGGGCCCCCAGGGGAAATCACGTGGGCCCCACCCGGAAATCACGTGGGCCCCACCCGGAAATCACGTGGGCCCCACCCGGAAATCACTGGGCCCCACCCGGAAATCACGTGGGCCCCACCCTGAAATCACGTGGGCCCCACCCGGAAATCACGTGGGCCCCACCCTGAAATCACGTGGGCCCCACCCGGAAATCACGTGGGCCCCACCCGGAAATCACGTGGGCCCCACCCGGAAATCACGTGGGCCCCACCCGGAAATCACGTGGGCCCCACTCGGAAATCACGTGGGCCCCACCCGGAAATCACGTGGGCCCCCAGGGGAAATCACGTGGGCCCCACCCGGAAATCACGTGGGCCCCACCCGGAAATCACGTGGGCCCCACCCGGAAATCACGTGGGCCCCACCCGGAAATCACGTGGGCCCCACCCGGAAATCACGTGGGCCCCACCCGGAAATCACGTGGGCCCCACGGGGAAATCACGTGGGCCCCACCCGGAAATCACGTGGGGCCCACCCGGAAATCACGTGGGCCCCACGGGGAAATCACGTGGGCCCCACCCGGAAATCACGTGGGCCCCACCCGGAAATCACGTGGGCCCCACCCGGAAATCACGTGGGCCCCACCCGGAAATCACGTGGGCCCCACCCGGAAATCACTTGGGCCCCACCCGGAAATCACGTGGGCCCCACCCGGAAATCACGTGGGCCCCACCCGGAAATCACGTGGGCCCCACCCGGAAATCACGTGGGCCCCCAGGGGAAATCACGTGGGCCCCACCCGGAAATCACGTGGGCCCCACCCGGAAATCACGTGGGCCCGACGGGGAAATCACGTGGGCCCCACCCGGAAATCACGTGGGCCCCCAGGGGAAATCACTTGGGCCCCACCCGGAAATCACGTGGGCCCCACCCGGAAATCACGTGGGCCCCACCCGGAAATCACGTGGGCCCCACGGGGAAATCACGTGGGCCCCACCCGGAAATCACGTGGGCCCCACCCGGAAATCACGTGGGCCCCACGGGGAAATCACGTGGGCCCCACCCGGAAATCACGTGGGCCCCACCCGGATATCACGTGGGCCCCACCCGGAAATCACGTGGGCCCCACCCGGAAATCACGTGGGCCCCACGGGGAAATCACGTGGGTCCCACCCGGAAATCACGTGGGCCCCACCCGTAAATCACGTGGGCCCCACCCGGAAATCACGTGGGCCCCACCCGGAAATCACGTGGGCCCCACCCGGAAATCACGTGGGCCCCACCCGGAAATCACGTGGGCCCCACGGGGAAATCACGTGGGCCCCACCTGGAAATCACGTGGGCCCCACCCGGAAATCACGTGGGCCCCACCCGGAAATCACGTGGGCCCCACCCGGAAATCACGTGGGCCCCACCCGGAAATCACGTGGGCCCCCAGGGGAAATCACGTGGGCCCCACCCGGAAATCACGTGGGCCCCACCCGGAAATCACGTGGGCCCCACCCGGAAATCACGTGGGCCCCACCCGGAAATCACGTGGGCCCCACCCGGAAATCACGTGGGCCCCACCCGGAAATCACGTGGGCCCCACCCGGAAATCACGTGGGCCCCACCCGGAAATCACGTGGGCCCCACCCGGAAATCACGTGGGCCCCACCCGGAAATCACGTGGGCCCCACCCGGAAATCACGTGGGCCCCACCCGGAAATCACGTGGGCCCCACCCGGAAATCACGTGGGCCCCACCCGGAAATCACGTGGGGCCCACCCGGAAATCACGTGGGCCCCACGGGGAAATCACGTGGGCCCCACCCGGAAATCACGTGGGCCCCACCCGGAAATCACGTGGGCCCCACCCGGAAATCACGTGGGCCCCACCCGGAAATCACGTGGGCCCCACCCTGAAATCACGTGGTCCCCACCCGGAAATCACGTGGGCCCCACCCGGAAATCACGTGGGCCCCACCCGGAAATCACGTGGGCCCCACCCGGAAATCACGTGGGCCCCACCCGGAAATCACGTGGGCCCCACCCGGAAATCACGTGGGCCCCACCCGGAAATCACGTGGGCCCCCAGGGGAAATCACGTGGGCCCCACGGGGAAATCACGTGGGCCCCACCCGGAAATCACGTGGGGCCCACCCGGAAATCACGTGGGCCCCACGGGGAAATCACGTGGGCCCCACCCGGAAATCACGTGGGCCCCACCCGGAAATCACGTGGGCCCCACCCGGAAATCACGTGGGCCCCACCCGGAAATCACGTGGGCCCCACCCGGAAATCACGTGGGCCCCACCCGGAAATCACGTGGGCCCCATCCGGAAATCACGTGGGCCCCACGGGGAAATCACGTGGGCCCCACCCGGAAATCACGTGGGGCCCACCCGGAAATCACGTGGGCCCCACGGGGAAATCACGTGGGCCCCACCCGGAAATCACGTGGGCCCCACCCGGAAATCACGTGGGCCCCACCCGGAAATCACGTGGGCCCCACCCGGAAATCACGTGGGCCCCACCCGGAAATCACGTGGGCCCCACCCGGAAATCACGTGGGCCCCACCCGGAAATCACGTGGGCCCCACCCGGAAATCACGTGGGCCCCACGGGGAAATCACGTGGGCCCCACCCGGAAATCACGTGGGCCCCACCCGGAAATCACGTGGGCCCCACCCGGAAATCACGTGGGCCCCACCCGGAAATCACGTGGGCCCCACCCGGAAATCACGTGGGCCCCACCCGGAAATCACGTGGGCCCCACCCGGAAATCACGTGGGCCCCACCCGGAAATCACGTGGGCCCCCAGGGGAAATCACGTGGGCCCCACAAGAAAATCACGTGGGCCCCACCCGGAAATCACGTGGGCCCCACCCGGAAATCACGTGGGCCCCACCCGGAAATCACGTGGGCCCCACGGGGAAATCACGTGGGCCCCACGGGGAAATCACGTGGGCCACACCCGGAAATCACGTGGGCCCCACCCGGAAATCACGTGGGCCCCACCCGGAAATCACGTGGGCCCCACCCGGAAATCACGTGGGCCCCACGGGGAAATCACGTGGGCCCCACGGGGAAATCACGTGGGCCCCACCCGGAAATCACGTGGGCCCCACCCGGAAATCACGTGGGCCCCACCCGGAAATCACGTGGGCCCCACCCGGAAATCACGTGGGCCCCACCCGGAAATCACGTGGGCCCCACCCGGAAATCACGTGGGCCCCACCCGGAAATCACGTGGGCCCCACCCGGAAATCACGTGGGCCCCACCCGGAAATCACGTGGGCCCCACCCGGAAATCACGTGGGGCCCACCCGGAAATCACGTGGGCCCCACGGGGAAATCACGTGGGCCCCACCCGGAAATCACGTGGGCCCCACCCGGAAATCACGTGGGCCCCACCCGGAAATCACGTGGGCCCCACCCGGAAATCACGTGGGCCCCACCCGGAAATCACGTGGGCCCCACCCGGAAATCACGTGGGCCCCACCCGGAAATCACGTGGGCCCTACCCGGAAATCACGTGGGCCCCCAGGGGAAATCACGTGGGCCCCACCCGGAAATCACGTGGGCCCCACCCGGAAATCACGTGGGCCCCACCCGGAAATCACGTGGGCCCTACCCGGAAATCACGTGGGCCCCCAGGGGAAATCACGTGGGCCCCACCCGGAAATCACGTGGGCCCCACCCGGAAATCACGTGGGCCCCACCCGGAAATCACGTGGGCCCCACCCGGATATCACGTGGGCCCCACCCGGAAATCACGTGGGCCCCACCCGGAAATCACGTGGGCCCCACCCGGAAATCACGTGAGCCCCACCCGGAAATCACGTGGGCCCCACGGGGAAATCACGTGGGCCCCACCCGGAAATCACGTGGGCCCCACCCGGAAATCACGTGGGCCCCACGGGGAAATCACGTGGGCCCCACCCGGAAATCACGTGGGCCCCACCCGGAAATCACGTGGGCCCCACCCGGAAATCACGTGGGCCCCACCCGGAAATCACGTGGGCCCCACCCGGAAATCACGTGGGCCCCACCCGGAAATCACGTGGGCCCCCAGGGGAAATCACGTGGGCTCCACCCGGAAATCACGTGGGCCCCACCCGGAAATCACGTGGGCCCCACCCGGAAATCACGTGGGCCCGACGGGGAAATCACGTGGGCCCCACCCGGAAATCACGTGGGCCCCACCCGGAAATCACGTGGGCCCCACCCGGAAATCACGTGGGCCCCACCCGGAAATCACGTGGGCCCCACCCGGAAATCACGTGGGCCCCACCCGGAAATCACGTGGGCCCCACCCGGAAATCACGTGGGCCCCACCCGGAAATCACGTGGGCCCCACCCGGAAATCACGTGGGCCCCACCCGGAAATCACGTGGGCCCCCAGGGGAAATCACTTGGGCCCCACCCGGAAATCACGTGGGCCCCACCCGGAAATCACGTGGGCCCCACCCGGAAATCACGTGGGCCCCCAGGGGAAATCACGTGGGCCCCACCCGGAAATCACGTGGGCCCCACCCGGAAATCACGTGGGCCCCACCCGGAAATCACGTGGGCCCCACCCGGAAATCACGTGGGCCCCACCCGGAAATCACGTGGGCCCCACCCGGAAATCACGTGGGCCCCACCCGGAAATCACGTGGGCCCCACCCGGAAATCACGTGGGCCCCACCCGGAAATCACGTGGGCCCCACCCGGAAATCACGTGGGCCCCACCCGGAAATCACGTGGGCCCCACCCGGAAATCACGTGGGCCCCACCCGGAAATCACGTGGGCCCCACCCGGAAATCACGTGGGCCCCACCCGGAAATCACGTGGGCCCCACCCGGAAATCACGTGGGCCCCACCCGGAAATCACGTGGGCCCCACCCGGAAATCACGTGGGGCCCACCCGGAAATCACGTGGGCCCCACGGGGAAATCACGTGGGCCCCACCCGGAAATCACGTGGGCCCCACCCGGAAATCACGTGGGCCCCACCCGGAAATCACGTGGGCCCCACCCGGAAATCACGTGGGCCCCACCCGGAAATCACGTGGGCCCCACCCGGAAATCACGTGGGCCCCACCCGGAAATCACGTGGGCCCCACCCGGAAATCACGTGGGCCCTACCCGGAAATCACGTGGGCCCCCAAGGGAAATCACGTGGGCCCCACCCGGAAATCACGTGGGCCCCACCCGGAAATCACGTGGGCCCCACCCGGAAATCACGTGGGCCCCACCCGGAAATCACGTGGGCCCCACCCGGAAATCACGTGGGCCCCACCCGGAAATCACGTGGGCCCCACCCGGAAATCACGTGGGCCCCACCCGGAAATCACGTGGGCCCCACCCGGAAATCACGTGGGCCCCACCCGGAAATCACGTGGGCCCCACCCGGAAATCACGTGGGCCCCACCCGGAAATCACGTGGGCCCCACCCGGAAATCACGTGGGCCCCACCCGGAAATCACGTGGGCCCCACCCGGAAATCACGTGGGCCCCACCCGGAAATCACGTGGGCCCCACCCGGAAATCACGTGGGGCCCACCCGGAAATCACGTGGGCCCCACGGGGAAATCACGTGGGCCCCACCCGGAAATCACGTGGGCCCCACCCGGAAATCACGTGGGCCCCACACGGAAATCACGTGGGCCCCACCCGGAAATCACGTGGGCCCCACCCTGAAATCACGTGGGCCCCACCCGGAAATCACGTGGGCCCCACCCGGAAATCACGTGGGCCCCACCCGGAAATCACGTGGGCCCCACCCGCAAATCACGTGGGCCCCACCCGGAAATCACGTGGGCCCCACCCGGAAATAACGTGGGCCCCACCCGGAAATCACGTGGGCCCCCAGGGGAAATCACGTGGGCCCCACAAGGAAATCACGTGGGCCCCACCCGGAAATCACGTGGGCCCCACCCGGAAATCACGTGGGCCCCACCCGGAAATCACGTGGGCCCCACCCGGAAATCACGTGGGCCCCAAGGGGAAATCACGTGGGCCCCACCCGGAAATCACGTGGGCCCCACCCGGAAATCACGTGGGCCCCACCCGGAAATCACGTGGGCCCCACCCGGAAATCACGTGGGCCCCACCCGGAAATCACGTGGGCCCCACGGGGAAATCACGCGGGCCCCACCCGGAAATCACGTGGGCACCACGGGGAAATCACGTGGGCCCCACCCGGAAATCACGTGGGCACCACGGGGAAATCACGTGGGCCCCACCCGGAAATCACGTGGGCCCCACCCGGAAATCACGTGGGCCCCACCCGGAAATCACGTGGGGCCCACCCGGAAATCACGTGGGCCCCACCCGGAAATCACGTGGGCCCCACGGGGAAATCACGTGGGCCCCACCCGGAAATCACGTGGGCACCACCCGGAAATCACGTGGGCCCCACACGGAAATCACGTGGGCCCCACCCGGAAATCACGTGGGCCCCACACGGAAATCACGTGGGCCCCACCCGGAAATCACGTGGGCCCCTCCCGGAAATCACGTGGGCCCCACCCGGAAATCACGTGGGCCCCACCCGGAAATCACGTGGGCCCCACGGGGAAATCACGTGGGCCCCACCCGGAAATCACGTGGGCCCCACCCGGAAATCACGTGGGCCCCACCCGGAAGTCACGTGGGCCCCACCCGGAAATCACGTGGGCCCCACCCGGAAATCACGTGGGCCCCACCCGGAAATCACGTGGGCCCCACCCGGAAATCACGTGGGCCCCACCCGGAAATCACGTGGGCCCCACCCGGAAATCACGTGGGACCCCAGGGGAAATCACGTGGGCCCCACCCGGAAATCACGTGGGCCCCACCCGGAAATCACGTGGGCCCCACCCGGAAATCACGTGGGCCCCACCCGGAAATCACGTGGGCCCCACCCGGAAATCACGTGGGCCCCACCCGGAAATCACGTGGGCCCCACCCGGAAATCACGTGGGCCCCAAGGGGAAATCACGTGGGCCCCACCCGGAAATCACGTGGGCCCCACCCGGAAATCACGTGGGCCCCACCCGGAAATCACGTGGGCCCCACCCGGAAATCACGTGGGCCCCACCCGGAAATCACGTGGGCCCCACGGGGAAATCACGCGGGCCCCACCCGGAAATCACGTGGGCACCACGGGGAAATCACGTGGGCCCCACCCGGAAATCACGTGGGCACCACGGGGAAATCACGTGGGCCCCACCCGGAAATCACGTGGGCCCCACCCGGAAATCACGTGGGCCCCACCCGGAAATCACGTGGGGCCCACCCGGAAATCACGTGGGCCCCACCCGGAAATCACGTGGGCCCCACGGGGAAATCACGTGGGCCCCACCCGGAAATCACGTGGGCACCACCCGGAAATCACGTGGGCCCCACACGGAAATCACGTGGGCCCCACCCGGAAATCACGTGGGCCCCACACGGAAATCACGTGGGCCCCACGGGGAAATCACGTGGGCCCCACCCGGAAATCACGTGGCCCCACCCGGAAATCACGTGGGCCCCACCCTGAAATCACGTGGGCCCCACCCGGAAATCACGTGGGCCCCACCCGGAAATCACGTGGGCCCCACCCGGAAATCACGTGGGCCCCACCCGGAAATCACGTGGGCCCCACTCGGAAATCACGTGGGACCCACCCGGAAATCACGTGGGCCCCCAGGGGAAATCACGTGGGCCCCACCCGGAAATCACGTGGGCCCCACCCGGAAATCACGTGGGACCCCAGGGGAAATCACGTGGGCCCCACCCGGAAATCACGTGGGCCCCACCCGGAAATCACGTGGGCCCCACCCGGAAATCACGTGGGCCCCACCCGGAAATCACGTGGGCCCCACCCGGAAATCACGTGGGCCCCACCCGGAAATCACGTGGGCCCCACCCGGAAATCACGTGGGCCCCACCCGGAAATCACGTGGGCCCCACCCGGAAATCACGTGGGCCCCACCCGGAAATCACGTGGGCCCCACCCGGAAAGCACGTGGGGCCCACCCGGAAATCACGTGGGCCCCACCCGGAAATCACGTTGGCCCCACCCGGAAATCACGTGGGCCCCACCCGGAAATCACGTGGGCCCCACCCGGAAATCACGTGGGCCCCACCCTGAAATCACGTGGGCCCCACCCGGAAATCACGTGGGCCCCACCCGGAAATCACGTGGGCCCCACCCGGAAATCAGGTGGGCCCCACCCGGAAATCACGTGGGCCCCACTCGGAAATCACGTGGGCCCCACCCGGAAATCACGTGGGCCCCCAGGGGAAATCACGTGGGCCCCACCCGGAAATCACGTGGGCCCCACCCGGAAATCACGTGGGCCCCACCCGGAAATCACTGGGCCCCACCCGGAAATCACGTGGGCCCCACCCTGAAATCACGTGGGCCCCACCCGGAAATCACGTGGGCCCCACCCTGAAATCACGTGGGCCCCACCCGGAAATCACGTGGGCCCCACCCGGAAATCACGTGGGCCCCACCCGGAAATCACGTGGGCCCCACCCGGAAATCACGTGGGCCCCACTCGGAAATCACGTGGGCCCCACCCGGAAATCACGTGGGCCCCCAGGGGAAATCACGTGGGCCCCACCCGGAAATCACGTGGGCCCCACCCGGAAATCACGTGGGCCCCACCCGGAAATCACGTGGGCCCCACCCGGAAATCACGTGGGCCCCACCCGGAAATCACGTGGGCCCCACCCGGAAATCACGTGGGCCCCACGGGGAAATCACGTGGGCCCCACCCGGAAATCACGTGGGGCCCACCCGGAAATCACGTGGGCCCCACGGGGAAATCACGTGGGCCCCACCCGGAAATCACGTGGGCCCCACCCGGAAATCACGTGGGCCCCACCCGGAAATCACGTGGGCCCCACCCGGAAATCACGTGGGCCCCACCCGGAAATCACTTGGGCCCCACCCGGAAATCACGTGGGCCCCACCCGGAAATCACGTGGGCCCCACCCGGAAATCACGTGGGCCCCACCCGGAAATCACGTGGGCCCCCAGGGGAAATCACGTGGGCCCCACCCGGAAATCACGTGGGCCCCACCCGGAAATCACGTGGGCCCGACGGGGAAATCACGTGGGCCCCACCCGGAAATCACGTGGGCCCCCAGGGGAAATCACTTGGGCCCCACCCGGAAATCACGTGGGCCCCACCCGGAAATCACGTGGGCCCCACCCGGAAATCACGTGGGCCCCACGGGGAAATCACGTGGGCCCCACCCGGAAATCACGTGGGCCCCACCCGGAAATCACGTGGGCCCCACGGGGAAATCACGTGGGCCCCACCCGGAAATCACGTGGGCCCCACCCGGAAATCACGTGGGCCCCACCCGGAAATCACGTGGGCCCTACCCGGAAATCACGTGGGCCCCCAGGGGAAATCACGTGGGCCCCACCCGGAAATCACGTGGGCCCCACCCGGAAATCACGTGGGCCCCACCCGGAAATCACGTGGGCCCTACCCGGAAATCACGTGGGCCCCCAGGGGAAATCACGTGGGCCCCACCCGGAAATCACGTGGGCCCCACCCGGAAATCACGTGGGCCCCACCCGGAAATCACGTGGGCCCCACCCGGATATCACGTGGGCCCCACCCGGAAATCACGTGGGCCCCACCCGGAAATCACGTGGGCCCCACCCGGAAATCACGTGAGCCCCACCCGGAAATCACGTGGGCCCCACGGGGAAATCACGTGGGCCCCACCCGGAAATCACGTGGGCCCCACCCGGAAATCACGTGGGCCCCACGGGGAAATCACGTGGGCCCCACCCGGAAATCACGTGGGCCCCACCCGGAAATCACGTGGGCCCCACCCGGAAATCACGTGGGCCCCACCCGGAAATCACGTGGGCCCCACCCGGAAATCACGTGGGCCCCACCCGGAAATCACGTGGGCCCCACCCGGAAATCACGTGGGCCCCCAGGGGAAATCACGTGGGCTCCACCCGGAAATCACGTGGGCCCCACCCGGAAATCACGTGGGCCCCACCCGGAAATCACGTGGGCCCGACGGGGAAATCACGTGGGCCCCACCCGGAAATCACGTGGGCCCCACCCGGAAATCACGTGGGCCCCACCCGGAAATCACGTGGGCCCCACCCGGAAATCACGTGGGCCCCACCCGGAAATCACGTGGGCCCCACCCGGAAATCACGTGGGCCCCACCCGGAAATCACGTGGGCCCCACCCGGAAATCACGTGGGCCCCACCCGGAAATCACGTGGGCCCCACCCGGAAATCACGTGGGCCCCCAGGGGAAATCACTTGGGCCCCACCCGGAAATCACGTGGGCCCCACCCGGAAATCACGTGGGCCCCACCCGGAAATCACGTGGGCCCCACGGGGAAATCACGTGGGCCCCACCCGGAAATCACGTGGGCCCCACGGGGAAATCACGTGGGCCCCACCCGGAAATCACGTGGGCCCCACGGGGAAATCACGTGGGCCCCACCCGGAAATCACGTGGGCCCCACCCGGAAATCACGTGGGCCCCACCCGGAAATCACGTGGGCCCCACGGGGAAATCACGTGGGCCCCACCCGGAAATCACGTGGGCCCCACCCGGAAATCACGTGGGCCCCACCCGGAAATCACGTGGGCCCCACCCGGAAATCACGTGGGCCCCACCCGGAAATCACGTGGGCCCCACCCGGAAATCACGTGGGCCCCACCCGGAAATCACGTGGGCCCCACCCGGAAATCACGTGGGCCCCACCCGGAAATCACGTGGGCCCCCAGGGGAAATCACGTGGGCCCCACCCGGAAATCACGTGGGCCCCACCCGGAAATCACGTGGGCCCCACCCGGAAATCACGTGGGCCCCATGGGGAAATCACGTGGGCCCCACCCGGAAATCACGTGGGCCCCACCCGGAAATCACGTGGGCCCCCAGGGGAAATCACGTGGGCCCCACCCGGAAATCACGTGGGCCCCACCCGGAAATCACGTGGGCCCCACCCGGAAATCACGTGGGCCCCACCCGGAAATCACGTGGGCCCCACCCGGAAATCACGTGGGCCCCACCCGGAAATCACGTGGGCCCCACCCGGAAATCACGTGGGCCCCACCCGGAAATCACGTGGGCCCCACCCGGAAATCACGTGGGCCCCACCCGGAAATCACGTGGGCCCCACCCGGAAATCACGTGGGCCCCACCCGGAAATCACGTGGGCCCCACCCGGAAATCACGTGGGCCCCACCCGGAAATCACGTGGGCCCCACCCGGAAATCACGTGGGCCCCACCCGGAAATCACGTGGGCCCCACCCGGAAATCACGTGGGCCCCACCCGGAAATCACGTGGGCCCCACCCGGAAATCACGTGGGGCCCACCCGGAAATCACGTGGGCCCCACGGGGAAATCACGTGGGCCCCACCCGGAAATCACGTGGGCCCCACCCGGAAATCACGTGGGCCCCACCCGGAAATCACGTGGGCCCCACCCGGAAATCACGTGGGCCCCACCCGGAAATCACGTGGGCCCCACCCGGAAATCACGTGGGCCCCACCCGGAAATCACGTGGGCCCCACCCGGAAATCACGTGGGCCCTACCCGGAAATCACGTGGGCCCCCAAGGGAAATCACGTGGGCCCCACCCGGAAATCACGTGGGCCCCACCCGGAAATCACGTGGGCCCCACCCGGAAATCACGTGGGCCCCACCCGGAAATCACGTGGGCCCCACCCGGAAATCACGTGGGCCCCACCCGGAAATCACGTGGGCCCCACCCGGAAATCACGTGGGCCCCACCCGGAAATCACGTGGGCCCCACGGGGAAATCACGTGGGCCCCACCCGGAAATCACGTGGGCCCCACCCGGAAATCACGTGGGCCCCACCCGGAAATCACGTGGGCCCCACCCGGAAATCACGTGGGCCCCACCCGGAAATCACGTGGGCCCCACCCGGAAATCACGTGGGCCCCACCCGGAAATCACGTGGGCCCCACCCGGAAATCACGTGGGGCCCACCCGGAAATCACGTGGGCCCCACGGGGAAATCACGTGGGCCCCACCCGGAAATCACGTGGGCCCCACCCGGAAATCACGTGGGCCCCACACGGAAATCACGTGGGCCCCACCCGGAAATCACGTGGGCCCCACCCTGAAATCACGTGGGCCCCACCCGGAAATCACGTGGGCCCCACCCGGAAATCACGTGGGCCCCACCCGGAAATCACGTGGGCCCCACCCGGAAATCAAGTGGGCCCCACCCGGAAATCACGTGGGCCCCACCCGGAAATAACGTGGGCCCCACCCGGAAATCACGTGGGCCCCCAGGGGAAATCACGTGGGCCCCACAAGGAAATCACGTGGGCCCCACCCGGAAATCACGTGGGCCCCACCCGGAAATCACGTGGGCCCCACCCGGAAATCACGTGGGCCCCACGGGGAAATCACGTGGGCCCCACCCGGAAATCACGTGGGCCCCACCCGGAAATCACGTGGGCCCCACCCGGAAATCACGTGGGCCCCACCCGGAAATCACGTGGGCCCCACCCGGAAATCACGTGGGCCCCACCCGGAAATCACGTGGGCCCCACCCGGAAATCACGTGGGCCCCACCCGGAAATCACGTGGGCCCCACCCGGAAATCACGTGGGCCCCACCCGGAAATCACGTGGGCCCCACCCGGAAATCACGTGGGCCCCAAGGGGAAATCACGTGGGCCCCACCCGGAAATCACGTGGGCCCCACCCGGAAATCACGTGGGCCCCACCCGGAAATCACGTGGGCCCCACCCGGAAATCACGTGGGCCCCACCCGGAAATCACGTGGGCCCCACGGGGAAATCACGCGGGCCCCACCCGGAAATCACGTGGGCACCACGGGGAAATCACGTGGGCCCCACCCGGAAATCACGTGGGCACCACGGGGAAATCACGTGGGCCCCACCCGGAAATCACGTGGGCCCCACCCGGAAATCACGTGGGCCCCACCCGGAAATCACGTGGGGCCCACCCGGAAATCACGTGGGCCCCACCCGGAAATCACGTGGGCCCCACGGGGAAATCACGTGGGCCCCACCCGGAAATCACGTGGGCACCACCCGGAAATCACGTGGGCCCCACACGGAAATCACGTGGGCCCCACCCGGAAATCACGTGGGCCCCACACGGAAATCACGTGGGCCCCACCCGGAAATCACGTGGGCCCCTCCCGGAAATCACGTGGGCCCCACCCGGAAATCACGTGGGCCCCACCCGGAAATCACGTGGGCCCCACGGGGAAATCACGTGGGCCCCACCCGGAAATCACGTGGGCCCCACCCGGAAATCACGTGGGCCCCACCCGGAAGTCACGTGGGCCCCACCCGGAAATCACGTGGGCCCCACCCGGAAATCACGTGGGCCCCACCCGGAAATCACGTGGGCCCCACCCGGAAATCACGTGGGCCCCACCCGGAAATCACGTGGGCCCCACCCGGAAATCACGTGGGCCCCACCCGGAAATCACGTGGGCACCACCCGGAAATCACGTGGGCCCCACCCGGAAATCACGTGGGCCCCACCCGGAAATCACGTTGGCCCCACCCGGAAATCACGTGGGCCCCACCCGGAAATCACGTGGGCCCCACCCGGAAATCACGTGGGCCCCACCCGGAAATCACGTGGGCCCCAAGGGGAAATCACGTGGGCCCCACCCGGAAATCACGTGGGCCCCACCCGGAAATCACGTGGGCCCCACCCGGAAATCACGTGGGCCCCACCCGGAAATCACGTGGGCCCCACCCGGAAATCACGTGGGCCCCACGGGGAAATCACGCGGGCCCCACCCGGAAATCACGTGGGCACCACGGGGAAATCACGTGGGCCCCACCCGGAAATCACGTGGGCACCACGGGGAAATCACGTGGGCCCCACCCGGAAATCACGTGGGCCCCACCCGGAAATCACGTGGGCCCCACCCGGAAATCACGTGGGGCCCACCCGGAAATCACGTGGGCCCCACCCGGAAATCACGTGGGCCCCACGGGGAAATCACGTGGGCCCCACCCGGAAATCACGTGGGCACCACCCGGAAATCACGTGGGCCCCACACGGAAATCACGTGGGCCCCACCCGGAAATCACGTGGGCCCCACACGGAAATCACGTGGGCCCCACGGGGAAATCACGTGGGCCCCACCCGGAAATCACGTGGCCCCACCCGGAAATCACGTGGGCCCCACCCTGAAATCACGTGGGCCCCACCCGGAAATCACGTGGGCCCCACCCGGAAATCACGTGGGCCCCACCCGGAAATCACGTGGGCCCCACCCGGAAATCACGTGGGCCCCACTCGGAAATCACGTGGGCCCCACCCGGAAATCACGTGGGCCCCCAGGGGAAATCACGTGGGCCCCACCCGGAAATCACGTGGGCCCCACCCGGAAATCATGTGGGACCCCAGGGGAAATCACGTGGGCCCCACCCGGAAATCACGTGGGCCCCACCCGGAAATCACGTGGGCCCCACCCGGAAATCACGTGGGCCCCACCCGGAAATCACGTGGGCCCCACCCGGAAATCACGTGGGCCCCACCCGGAAATCACGTGGGCCCCACCCGGAAATCACGTGGGCCCCACCCGGAAATCACGTGGGCCCCACCCGGAAATCACGTGGGCCCCACCCGGAAATCACGTGGGCCCCACCCGGAAAGCACGTGGGGCCCACCCGGAAATCACGTGGGCCCCACCCGGAAATCACGTTGGCCCCACCCGGAAATCACGTGGGCCCCACCCGGAAATCACGTGGGCCCCACCCGGAAATCACGTGGGCCCCACCCTGAAATCACGTGGGCCCCACCCGGAAATCACGTGGGCCCCACCCGGAAATCACGTGGGCCCCACCCGGAAATCAGGTGGGCCCCACCCGGAAATCACGTGGGCCCCACTCGGAAATCACGTGGGCCCCACCCGGAAATCACGTGGGCCCCCAGGGGAAATCACGTGGGCCCCACCCGGAAATCACGTGGGCCCCACCCGGAAATCACGTGGGCCCCACCCGGAAATCACTGGGCCCCACCCGGAAATCACGTGGGCCCCACCCTGAAATCACGTGGGCCCCACCCGGAAATCACGTGGGCCCCACCCTGAAATCACGTGGGCCCCACCCGGAAATCACGTGGGCCCCACCCGGAAATCACGTGGGCCCCACCCGGAAATCACGTGGGCCCCACCCGGAAATCACGTGGGCCCCACTCGGAAATCACGTGGGCCCCACCCGGAAATCACGTGGGCCCCCAGGGGAAATCACGTGGGCCCCACCCGGAAATCACGTGGGCCCCACCCGGAAATCACGTGGGCCCCACCCGGAAATCACGTGGGCCCCACCCGGAAATCACGTGGGCCCCACCCGGAAATCACGTGGGCCCCACCCGGAAATCACGTGGGCCCCACGGGGAAATCACGTGGGCCCCACCCGGAAATCACGTGGGGCCCACCCGGAAATCACGTGGGCCCCACGGGGAAATCACGTGGGCCCCACCCGGAAATCACGTGGGCCCCACCCGGAAATCACGTGGGCCCCACCCGGAAATCACGTGGGCCCCACCCGGAAATCACGTGGGCCCCACCCGGAAATCACTTGGGCCCCACCCGGAAATCACGTGGGCCCCACCCGGAAATCACGTGGGCCCCACCCGGAAATCACGTGGGCCCCACCCGGAAATCACGTGGGCCCCCAGGGGAAATCACGTGGGCCCCACCCGGAAATCACGTGGGCCCCACCCGGAAATCACGTGGGCCCGACGGGGAAATCACGTGGGCCCCACCCGGAAATCACGTGGGCCCCCAGGGGAAATCACTTGGGCCCCACCCGGAAATCACGTGGGCCCCACCCGGAAATCACGTGGGCCCCACCCGGAAATCACGTGGGCCCCACGGGGAAATCACGTGGGCCCCACCCGGAAATCACGTGGGCCCCACCCGGAAATCACGTGGGCCCCACGGGGAAATCACGTGGGCCCCACCCGGAAATCACGTGGGCCCCACCCGGATATCACGTGGGCCCCACCCGGAAATCACGTGGGCCCCACCCGGAAATCACGTGGGCCCCACGGGGAAATCACGTGGGTCCCACCCGGAAATCACGTGGGCCCCACCCGTAAATCACGTGGGCCCCACCCGGAAATCACGTGGGCCCCACCCGGAAATCACGTGGGCCCCACCCGGAAATCACGTGGGCCCCACCCGGAAATCACGTGGGCCCCACGGGGAAATCACGTGGGCCCCACCCGGAAATCACGTGGGCCCCACCCGGAAATCACGTGGGCCCCACCCGGAAATCACGTGGGCCCCACCCGGAAATCACGTGGGCCCCACCCGGAAATCACGTGGGCCCCCAGGGGAAATCACGTGGGCCCCACCCGGAAATCACGTGGGCCCCACCCGGAAATCACGTGGGCCCCACCCGGAAATCACGTGGGCCCCACCCGGAAATCACGTGGGCCCCACCCGGAAATCACGTGGGCCCCACCCGGAAATCACGTGGGCCCCACCCGGAAATCACGTGGGCCCCACCCGGAAATCACGTGGGCCCCACCCGGAAATCACGTGGGCCCCACCCGGAAATCACGTGGGCCCCACCCGGAAATCACGTGGACCCCACCCGGAAATCACGTGGGCCCCACCCGGAAATCACGTGGAGCCCACCCGGAAATCACGTGGGCCCCACGGGGAAATCACGTGGGCCCCACCCGGAAATCACGTGGGCCCCACCCGGAAATCACGTGGGCCCCACCCGGAAATCACGTGGGCCCCACCCGGAAATCACGTGGGCCCCACCCGGAAATCACGTGGGCCCCACCCGGAAATCACGTGGGCCCCACCCGGAAATCACGTGGGCCCCACCCGGAAATCACGTGGGCCCCACCCGGAAATCACGTGGGCCCCACCCGGAAATCACGTGGGCCCCACCCGGAAATCACGTGGGCCCCACCCGGAAATCACGTGGGCCCCACCCGGAAATCACGTGGGCCCCATCCGGAAATCACGTGGGCCCCACGGGGAAATCACGTGGGCCCCACCCGGAAATCACGTGGGGCCCACCCGGAAATCACGTGGGCCCCACGGGGAAATCACGTGGGCCCCACCCGGAAATCACGTGGGCCCCACCCGGAAATCACGTGGGCCCCACCCGGAAATCACGTGGGCCCCACCCGGAAATCACGTGGGCCCCACCCGGAAATCACGTGGGCCCCACCCGGAAATCACGTGGGCCCCATCCGGAAATCACGTGGGCCCCACGGGGAAATCACGTGGGCCCCACCCGGAAATCACGTGGGGCCCACCCGGAAATCACGTGGGCCCCACGGGGAAATCACGTGGGCCCCACCCGGAAATCACGTGGGCCCCACCCGGAAATCACGTGGGCCCCACCCGGAAATCACGTGGGCCCCACCCGGAAATCACGTGGGCCCCACCCGGAAATCACGTGGGCCCCACCCGGAAATCACGTGGGCCCCACCCGGAAATCACGTGGGCCCCACCCGGAAATCACGTGGGCCCCACGGGGAAATCACGTGGGCCCCACCCGGAAATCACGTGGGCCCCACCCGGAAATCACGTGGGCCCCACCCGGAAATCACGTGGGCCCCACCCGGAAATCACGTGGGCCCCACCCGGAAATCACGTGGGCCCCACCCGGAAATCACGTGGGCCCCACCCGGAAATCACGTGGGCCCCACCCGGAAATCACGTGGGCCCCCAGGGGAAATCACGTGGGCCCCACAAGAAAATCACGTGGGCCCCACCCGGAAATCACGTGGGCCCCACCCGGAAATCACGTGGGCCCCACCCGGAAATCACGTGGGCCCCACGGGGAAATCACGTGGGCCCCACGGGGAAATCACGTGGGCCACACCCGGAAATCACGTGGGCCCCACGCGGAAATCACGTGGGCCCCACCCGGAAATCACGTGGGCCCCACCCGGAAATCACGTGGGCCCCACGGGGAAATCACGTGGGCCCCACGGGGAAATCACGTGGGCCCCACCCGGAAATCACGTGGGCCCCACCCGGAAATCACGTGGGCCCCACCCGGAAATCACGTGGGCCCCACCCGGAAATCACGTGGGCCCCACCCGGAAATCACGTGGGCCCCACCCGGAAATCACGTGGGCCCCACCCGGAAATCACGTGGGCCCCACCCGGAAATCACGTGGGCCCCACCCGGAAATCACGTGGGCCCCACCCGGAAATCACGTGGGCCCCACCCGGAAATCACGTGGGGCCCACCCGGAAATCACGTGGGCCCCACGGGGAAATCACGTGGGCCCCACCCGGAAATCACGTGGGCCCCACCCGGAAATCACGTGGGCCCCACCCGGAAATCACGTGGGCCCCACCCGGAAATCACGTGGGCCCCACCCGGAAATCACGTGGGCCCCACCCGGAAATCACGTGGGCCCCACCCGGAAATCACGTGGGCCCTACCCGGAAATCTCGTGGGCCCCCAGGGGAAATCACGTGGGCCCCACCCGGAAATCACGTGGGCCCCACCCGGAAATCACGTGGGCCCCACCCGGAAATCACGTGGGCCCTACCCGGAAATCACGTGGGCCCCCAGGGGAAATCACGTGGGCCCCACCCGGAAATCACGTGGGCCCCACCCGGAAATCACGTGGGCCCCACCCGGAAATCACGTGGGCCCCACCCGGATATCACGTGGGCCCCACCCGGAAATCACGTGGGCCCCACCCGGAAATCACGTGGGCCCCACCCGGAAATCACGTGAGCCCCACCCGGAAATCACGTGGGCCCCACGGGGAAATCACGTGGGCCCCACCCGGAAATCACGTGGGCCCCACCCGGAAATCACGTGGGCCCCACGGGGAAATCACGTGGGCCCCACCCGGAAATCACGTGGGCCCCACCCGGAAATCACGTGGGCCCCACCCGGAAATCACGTGGGCCCCACCCGGAAATCACGTGGGCCCCACCCGGAAATCACGTGGGCCCCACCCGGAAATCACGTGGGCCCCACCCGGAAATCACGTGGGCCCCCAGGGGAAATCACGTGGGCTCCACCCGGAAATCACGTGGGCCCCACCCGGAAATCACGTGGGCCCCACCCGGAAATCACGTGGGCCCGACGGGGAAATCACGTGGGCCCCACCCGGAAATCACGTGGGCCCCACCCGGAAATCACGTGGGCCCCACCCGGAAATCACGTGGGCCCCACCCGGAAATCACGTGGGCCCCACCCGGAAATCACGTGGGCCCCACCCGGAAATCACGTGGGCCCCACCCGGAAATCACGTGGGCCCCACCCGGAAATCACGTGGGCCCCACCCGGAAATCACGTGGGCCCCACCCGGAAATCACGTGGGCCCCACCCGGAAATCACGTGGGCCCCCAGGGGAAATCACTTGGGCCCCACCCGGAAATCACGTGGGCCCCACCCGGAAATCACGTGGGCCCCACCCGGAAATCACGTGGGCCCCACGGGGAAATCACGTGGGCCCCACCCGGAAATCACGTGGGCCCCACGGGGAAATCACGTGGGCCCCACCCGGAAATCACGTGGGCCCCACGGGGAAATCACGTGGGCCCCACCCGGAAATCACGTGGGCCCCACCCGGAAATCACGTGGGCCCCACCCGGAAATCACGTGGGCCCCACCCGGAAATCACGTGGGCCCCACCCGGAAATCACGTGGGCCCCACCCGGAAATCACGTGGGCCCCACCCGGAAATCACGTGGGCCCCACCCGGAAATCACGTGGGCCCCACCCGGAAATCACGTGGGCCCCACCCGGAAATCACGTGGGCCCCACCCGGAAATCACGTGGGCCCCACCCGGAAATCACGTGGGCCCCCAGGGGAAATCACGTGGGCCCCACCCGGAAATCACGTGGGCCCCACCCGGAAATCACGTGGGCCCCACCCGGAAATCACGTGGGCCCCACCCGGAAATCACGTGGGCCCCACCCGGAAATCACGTGGGCCCCACCCGGAAATCACGTGGGCCCCCAGGGGAAATCACGTGGGCCCCACCCGGAAATCACGTGGGCCCCACCCGGAAATCACGTGGGCCCCACCCGGAAATCACGTGGGCCCCCAGGGGAAATCACGTGGGCTCCACCCGGAAATCACGTGGGCCCCACCCGGAAATCACGTGGGCCCCACCCGGAAATCACGTGGGCCCCACCCGGAAATCACGTGGGCCCCACCCGGAAATCACGTGGGCCCCACCCGGAAATCACGTGGGCCCCACCCGGAAATCACGTGGGCCCCACCCGGAAATCACGTGGGCCCCACCCGGAAATCACGTGGGCCCCACCCGGAAATCACGTGGGCCCCACCCGGAAATCACGTGGGCCCCACCCGGAAATCACGTGGGCCCCACCCGGAAATCACGTGGGCCCCACCCGGAAATCACGTGGGCCCCACCCGGAAATCACGTGGGCCCCACCCGGAAATCACGTGGGCCCCACCCGGAAATCACGTGGGCCCCACGGGGAAATCACGTGGGCCCCACCCGGAAATCACGTGGGCCCCACCCGGAAATCACGTGGGCCCCACCCGGAAATCACGTGGGCCCCACCCGGAAATCACGTGGGCCCCACCCGGAAATCACGTGGGCCCCACCCGGAAATCACGTGGGCCCCACCCGGAAATCACGTGGGCCCCACCCGGAAATCACGTGGGCCCTACCCGGAAATCACGTGGGCCCCCAGGGGAAATCACGTGGGCCCCACCCGGAAATCACGTGGGCCCCACCCGGAAATCACGTGGGCCCCACCCGGAAATCACGTGGGCCCCACCCGGAAATCACGTGGGCCCCACCCGGAAATCACGTGGGCCCCACCCGGAAATCATGTGGGCCCCACCCGGAAATCACGTGGGCCCCACCCGGAAATCACGTGGGCCCCACGGGGAAATCACGTGGGCCCCACCCGGAAATCACGTGGGCCCCACCCGGAAATCACGTGGGCCCCACCCGGAAATCACGTGGGCCCCACCCGGAAATCACGTGGGCCCCACCCGGAAATCACGTGGGCCCCACCCGGAAATCACGTGGGCCCCACCCGGAAATCACGTGGGCCCCACCCGGAAATCACGTGGGGCCCACCCGGAAATCACGTGGGCCCCACGGGGAAATCACGTGGGCCCCACCCGGAAATCACGTGGGCCCCACCCGGAAATCACGTGGGCCCCACACGGAAATCACGTGGGCCCCACCCGGAAATCACGTGGGCCCCACCCTGAAATCACGTGGGCCCCACCCGGAAATCACGTGGGCCCCACCCGGAAATCACGTGGGCCCCACCCGGAAATCACGTGGGCCCCACCCGGAAATCACGTGGGCCCCACCCGGAAATCACGTGGGCCCCACCCGGAAATAACGTGGGCCCCACCCGGAAATCACGTGGGCCCCCAGGGGAAATCACGTGGGCCCCACAAGGAAATCACGTGGGCCCCACCCGGAAATCACGTGGGCCCCACCCGGAAATCACGTGGGCCCCACCCGGAAATCACGTGGGCCCCACGGGGAAATCACGTGGGCCCCACCCGGAAATCACGTGGGCCCCACCCGGAAATCACGTGGGCCCCACCCGGAAATCACGTGGGCCCCACCCGGAAATCACGTGGGCCCCACCCGGAAATCACGTGGGCCCCACCCGGAAATCACGTGGGCCCCACCCGGAAATCACGTGGGCCCCACCCGGAAATCACGTGGGCCCCACCCGGAAATCACGTGGGCCCCACCCGGAAATCACGTGGGCCCCACCCGGAAATCACGTGGGCCCCAAGGGGAAATCACGTGGGCCCCACCCGGAAATCACGTGGGCCCCACCCGGAAATCACGTGGGCCCCACCCGGAAATCACGTGGGCCCCACCCGGAAATCACGTGGGCCCCACCCGGAAATCACGTGGGCCCCACGGGGAAATCACGCGGGCCCCACCTGGAAATCACGTGGGCACCACGGGGAAATCACGTGGGCCCCACCCGGAAATCACGTGGGCACCACGGGGAAATCACGTGGGCCCCACCCGGAAATCACGTGGGCCCCACCCGGAAATCACGTGGGCCCCACCCGGAAATCACGTGGGGCCCACCCGGAAATCACGTGGGCCCCACCCGGAAATCACGTGGGCCCCACGGGGAAATCACGTGGGCCCCACCCGGAAATCACGTGGGCACCACCCGGAAATCACGTGGGCCCCACTCGGAAATCACGTGGGCCCCACCCGGAAATCACGTGGGCCCCACACGGAAATCACGTGGGCCCCACCCGGAAATCACGTGGGCCCCTCCCGGAAATCACGTGGGCCCCACCCGGAAATCACGTGGGCCCCACCCGGAAATCACGTGGGCCCCACGGGGAAATCACGTGGGCCCCACCCGGAAATCACGTGGGCCCCACCCGGAAATCACGTGGGCCCCACCCGGAAATCACGTGGGCCCCACCCGGAAATCACGTGGGCCCCACCCGGAAATCACGTGGGCCCCCAGGGGAAATCACGTGGGCTCCACCCGGAAATCACGTGGGCCCCACCCGGAAATCACGTGGGCCCCACCCGGAAATCACGTGGGCCCGACGGGGAAATCACGTGGGCCCCACCCGGAAATCACGTGGGCCCCACCCGGAAATCACGTGGGCCCCACCCGGAAATCACGTGGGCCCCACCCGGAAATCACGTGGGCCCCACCCGGAAATCACGTGGGCCCCACCCGGAAATCACGTGGGCCCCACCCGGAAATCACGTGGGCCCCACCCGGAAATCACGTGGGCCCCACCCGGAAATCACGTGGGCCCCACCCGGAAATCACGTGGGCCCCACCCGGAAATCACGTGGGCCCCCAGGGGAAATCACTTGGGCCCCACCCGGAAATCACGTGGGCCCCACCCGGAAATCACGTGGGCCCCACCCGGAAATCACGTGGGCCCCACGGGGAAATCACGTGGGCCCCACCCGGAAATCACGTGGGCCCCACGGGGAAATCACGTGGGCCCCACCCGGAAATCACGTGGGCCCCACGGGGAAATCACGTGGGCCCCACCCGGAAATCACGTGGGCCCCACCCGGAAATCACGTGGGCCCCACCCGGAAATCACGTGGGCCCCACCCGGAAATCACGTGGGCCCCACCCGGAAATCACGTGGGCCCCACCCGGAAATCACGTGGGCCCCACCCGGAAATCACGTGGGCCCCACCCGGAAATCACGTGGGCCCCACCCGGAAATCACGTGGGCCCCACCCGGAAATCACGTGGGCCCCACCCGGAAATCACGTGGGCCCCACCCGGAAATCACGTGGGCCCCACCCGGAAATCACGTGGGCCCCCAGGGGAAATCACGTGGGCCCCACCCGGAAATCACGTGGGCCCCACCCGGAAATCACGTGGGCCCCACCCGGAAATCACGTGGGCCCCACCCGGAAATCACGTGGGCCCCACCCGGAAATCACGTGGGCCCCCAGGGGAAATCACGTGGGCCCCACCCGGAAATCACGTGGGCCCCACCCGGAAATCACGTGGGCCCCACCCGGAAATCACGTGGGCCCCACCCGGAAATCACGTGGGCCCCACCCGGAAATCACGTGGGCCCCACCCGGAAATCACGTGGGCCCCACCCGGAAATCACGTGGGCCCCACCCGGAAATCACGTGGGCCCCACCCGGAAATCACGTGGGCCCCACCCGGAAATCACGTGGGCCCCACCCGGAAATCACGTGGGCCCCACCCGGAAATCACGTGGGCCCCACCCGGAAATCACGTGGGCCCCACCCGGAAATCACGTGGGCCCCACCCGGAAATCACGTGGGCCCCACCCGGAAATCACGTGGGCCCCACCCGGAAATCACGTGGGGCCCACCCGGAAATCACGTGGGCCCCACGGGGAAATCACGTGGGCCCCACCCGGAAATCACGTGGGCCCCACCCGGAAATCACGTGGGCCCCACCCGGAAATCACGTGGGCCCCACCCGGAAATCACGTGGGCCCCACCCGGAAATCACGTGGGCCCCACCCGGAAATCACGTGGGCCCCACCCGGAAATCACGTGGGCCCCACCCGGAAATCACGTGGGCCCCACCCGGAAATCACGTGGGCCCCCAGGGGAAATCACGTGGGCCCCACCCGGAAATCACGTGGGCCCCACCCGGAAATCACGTGGGCCCCACCCGGAAATCACGTGGGCCCCACCCGGAAATCACGTGGGCCCCACCCGGAAATCACGTGGGCCCCACCCGGAAATCACGTGGGCCCCACCCGGAAATCACGTGGGCCCCACCCGGAAATCACGTGGGCCCCACGGGGAAATCACGTGGGCCCCACCCGGAAATCACGTGGGCCCCACCCGGAAATCACGTGGGCCCCACCCGGAAATCACGTGGGCCCCACCCGGAAATCACGTGGGCCCCACCCGGAAATCACGTGGGCCCCACCCGGAAATCACGTGGGCCCCACCCGGAAATCACGTGGGCCCCACCCGGAAATCACGTGGGGCCCACCCGGAAATCACGTGGGCCCCACGGGGAAATCACGTGGGCCCCACCCGGAAATCACGTGGGCCCCACCCGGAAATCACGTGGGCCCCACACGGAAATCACGTGGGCCCCACCCGGAAATCACGTGGGCCCCACCCTGAAATCACGTGGGCCCCACCCGGAAATCACGTGGGCCCCACCCGGAAATCACGTGGGCCCCACCCGGAAATCACGTGGGCCCCACCCGGAAATCACGTGGGCCCCACCCGGAAATCACGTGGGCCCCACCCGGAAATAACGTGGGCCCCACCCGGAAATCACGTGGGCCCCCAGGGGAAATCACGTGGGCCCCACAAGGAAATCACGTGGGCCCCACCCGGAAATCACGTGGGCCCCACCCGGAAATCACGTGGGCCCCACCCGGAAATCACGTGGGCCCCACCCGGAAATCACGTGGGCCCCACCCGGAAATCACGTGGGCCCCACCCGGAAATCACGTGGGCCCCACCCGGAAATCACGTGGGCCCCACCCGGAAATCACGTGGGCCCCACCCGGAAATCACGTGGGCCCCACCCGGAAATCACGTGGGCCCCACCCGGAAATCACGTGGGCCCCACCCGGAAATCACGTGGGCCCCACCCGGAAATCACGTGGGCCCCACCCGGAAATCACGTGGGCCCCAAGGGGAAATCACGTGGGCCCCACCCGGAAATCACGTGGGCCCCACCCGGAAATCACGTGGGCCCCACCCGGAAATCACGTGGGCCCCACCCGGAAATCACGTGGGCCCCACCCGGAAATCACGTGGGCCCCACGGGGAAATCACGTGGGCCCCACCCGGAAATCACGTGGGCACCACGGGGAAATCACGTGGGCCCCACCCGGAAATCACGTGGGCCCCACCCGGAAATCACGTGGGCCCCACCCGGAAATCACGTGGGGCCCACCCGGAAATCACGTGGGCCCCACCCGGAAATCACGTGGGCCCCACGGGGAAATCACGTGGGCCCCACCCGGAAATCACGTGGGCACCACCCGGAAATCACGTGGGCCCCACTCGGAAATCACGTGGGCCCCACCCGGAAATCACGTGGGCCCCACACGGAAATCACGTGGGCCCCACCCGGAAATCACGTGGGCCCCTCCCGGAAATCACGTGGGCCCCACCCGGAAATCACGTGGGCCCCACCCGGAAATCACGTGGGCCCCACGGGGAAATCACGTGGGCCCCACCCGGAAATCACGTGGGCCCCACCCGGAAATCACGTGGGCCCCACCCGGAAGTCACGTGGGCCCCACCCGGAAATCACGTGGGCCCCACCCGGAAATCACGTGGGCCCCACCCGGAAATCACGTGGGCCCCACCCGGAAATCACGTGGGCCCCACCCGGAAATCACGTGGGCCCCACCCGGAAATCACGTGGGCACCACGGGGAAATCACGTGGGCCCCACCCGGAAATCACGTGGGCCCCACCCGGAAATCACGTGGGCCCCACCCGGAAATCACGTGGGGCCCACCCGGAAATCACGTGGGCCCCACCCGGAAATCACGTGGGACCCACGGGGAAATCACGTGGGCCCCACCCGGAAATCACGTGGGCCCCACCCGGAAATCACGTAGGCCCCACACAGAAATCACGTGGGCCCCACCCGGAAATCACGTGGGCCCCACCCGGAAATCACGTGGGACCCACCCGGAAATCACGTGGGCCCCACCCGGAAATCACGTGGGCCCCACGGGGAAATCACGTGGGCCCCACCCGGAAATCACGTGGGCCCCACCCGGAAATCACGTGGGCCCCACCCGGAAATCACGTGGGACCCCAGGGGAAATCACGTGGGCCCCACCCGGAAATCACGTGGGCCCCACCCGGAAATCACGTGGGCCCCACCCGGAAATCACGTGGGCCCCACCCGGAAATCACGTGGGCCCCACCCGGAAATCACGTGGGCCCCCAGGGGAAATCACGTGGGCCCCACCCGGAAATCACGTGGGCCCCACCCGGAAATCACGTGGGCCCCACCCGGAAATCACGTGGGCCCCACCCGGAAATCACGTGGGCCCCACCCGGAAATCACGTGGGCCCCACCCGGAAATAACGTGGGCCCCACCCGGAAATCACGTGGGCCCCCAGGGGAAATCACGTGGGCCCCACAAGGAAATCACGTGGGCCCCACCCGGAAATCACGTGGGCCCCACCCGGAAATCACGTGGGCCCCACCCGGAAATCACGTGGGCCCCACCCGGAAATCACGTGGGCCCCACCCGGAAATCACGTGGGCCCCAAGGGGAAATCACATGGGCCCCACCCGGAAATCACGTGGGCCCCACCCGGAAATCACGTGGGCCCCACCCGGGAATCACGTGGGCCCCACCCGGAAATCACGTGGGCCCCACCCGGAAATCACGTGGGCCCCACCCGGAAATCACGTGGGCCCCACCCGGAAATCACGTGGGCCCCACCCGGAAATCACGTGGGCCCCACCCGGAAATCACGTGGGCCCCACCCGGAAATCACGTGGGCCCCACCCGGAAATCACGTGGGCCCCACCCGGAAATCACGTGGGCCCCACCCGGAAATCACGTGGGCCCCACCCGGAAATCACGTGGGCCCCACCCGGAAATCACGTGGGCCCCCAGGGGAAATCACGTGGGCCCCACCCGGAAATCACGTGGGCCCCACCCGGAAATCACGTGGGCCCCACCCGGAAATCACGTGGGCCCCACCCGGAAATCACGTGGGCCCCACCCGGAAATCACGTGGGCCCCACCCGGAAATCACGTGGGCCCCACCCGGAAATCACGTGGGCCCCACCCGGAAATCACGTGGGCCCCACCCGGAAATCACGTGGGCCCCACCCGGAAATCACGTGGGCCCCACCCGGAAATCACGTGGGCCCCACCCGGAAATCACGTGGGCCCCACCCGGAAATCACGTGGGCCCCCCCGGAAATCACGTGGGCCCCACCCGGAAATCACGTGGGCCCCACCCGGAAATCACGTGGGCCCCACGGGGAAATCACGTGGGCCCCACCCGGAAATCACGTGGGGCCCACCCGGAAATCACGTGGGCCCCACGGGGAAGTCACGTGGGCCCCACCCGGAAATCACGTGGGCCCCACCCGGAAATCACGTGGGCCCCACCCGGAAATCACGTGGGCCCCACCCGGAAATCACGTGGGCCCCACCCGGAAATCACGTGGGCCCCACCCGGAAATCACGTGGGCCCCACCCGGAAATCACGTGGGCCCCACCCGGAAATCACGTGGGCCCCCAGGGGAAATCACGTGGGCCCCTCCCGGAAATCACGTGGGCCCCCAGGGGAAATCACGTGGGCCCCACCCGGATATCACGTGGGCCCCACCCGGAAATCACGTGGGCCCCACCCGGAAATCACGTGGGCCCCACGAGGAAATCACGTGGGTCCCACCCGGAAATCACGTGGGCCCAACCCGGAAATCACGTGGGCCCCACCCGGAAATCACGTGGGCCCCACCCGGAAATCACGTGGGCCCCACCCGGAAATCACGTGGGCCCCACCCGGAAATCACGTGGGCCCCATGGGGAAATCACGTGGGCCCCACCTGGAAATCACGTGGGCCCCACCCGGAAATCACGTGGGCCCCACCCGGAAATCACGTGGGCCCCACCCCGAAATCACGTGGGCCCCACCCGGAAATCACGTGGGCCCCACCCGGAAATCACGTGGGCCCCACCCGGAAATCACGTGGGCCCCACCCGGAAATCACGTGGGCCCCACCCGGAAATCACGTGGGCCCCCAGGGGAAATCACGTGGGCCCCACCCGGAAATCACGTGGGCCCCACCCGGAAATCACGTGGGCCCCACCCGGAAATCACGTGGGCCCCACGGGGAAATCACGTGGGCCCCACCCGGAAATCACGTGGGCCCCACCCGGAAATCACGTGGGCCCCACCCGGAAATCACGTGGGCCCCACCCGGAAATCACGTGGGCCCCACCCGGAAATCACGTGGGGCCCACCCGGAAATCACGTGGGCCCCACCGGGAAATCACGTGGGCCCCACGGGGAAATCACGTGGGCCCCACCCGGAAATCACGTGGGCCCCACCCGGAAATCACGTGGGCCCCACCCGGAAATCACGTGGGCCCCACCCGGAAATCACGTGGGCCCCACCCGGAAATCACGTGGGCCCGACGGGGAAATCACGTGGGCCCCACCCGGAAATCACGTGGGCCCCACCCGGAAATCACGTGGGCCCCACCCGGAAATCACGTGGGCCCCACCCGGAAATCACGTGGGCCCCACCCGGAAATCACGTGGGCCCCACCCGGAAATCACGTGGGCCCCACCCGGAAATCACGTGGGCCCCACCCGGAAATCACGTGGGCCCCACCCGGAAATCACGTGGGCCCCACCCGGAAATCACGTGGGCCCCACCCGGAAATCACGTGGGCCCCCAGGGGAAATCACGTGGGCCCCACAAGGAAATCACGTGGGCCCCACCCGGAAATCACGTGGGCCCCACCCGGAAATCACGTGGGCCCCACCCGGAAATCACGTGGGCCCCACCCGGAAATCACGTGGGCCCCACCCGGAAATCACGTGGGCCCCACCCGGAAATCACGTGGGCCCCACCCGGAAATCACGTGGGCCCCACCCGGAAATCACGTGGGCCCCACCCGGAAATCACGTGGGCCCCACCCGGAAATCACGTGGGCCCCACCCGGAAATCACGTGGGCCCCACCCGGAAATCACGTGGGCCCCACCCGGAAATCACGTGGGCCCCCCCGGAAATCACGTGGGCCCCACCCGGAAATCACGTGGGCCCCACCCGGAAATCACGTGGGCCCCACCCGGAAATCACGTGGGCCCCACGGGGAAATCACGTGGGCCCCACCCGGAAATCACGTGGGGCCCACCCGGAAATCACGTGGGCCCCACGGGGAAGTCACGTGGGCCCCACCCGGAAATCACGTGGGCCCCACCCGGAAATCACGTGGGCCCCACCCGGAAATCACGTGGGCCCCACCCGGAAATCACGTGGGCCCCACCCGGAAATCACGTGGGCCCCACCCGGAAATCACGTGGGCCCCACCCGGAAATCACGTGGGCCCCACCCGGAAATCACGTGGGCCCCCAGGGGAAATCACGTGGGCCCCTCCCGGAAATCACGTGGGCCCCCAGGGGAAATCACGTGGGCCCCACCCGGATATCACGTGGGCCCCACCCGGAAATCACGTGGGCCCCACCCGGAAATCACGTGGGCCCCACGAGGAAATCACGTGGGTCCCACCCGGAAATCACGTGGGCCCAACCCGGAAATCACGTGGGCCCCACCCGGAAATCATGTGGGCCCCACCCGGAAATCACGTGGGCCCCACCCGGAAATCACGTGGGCCCCACCCGGAAATCACGTGGGCCCCACCCGGAAATCACGTGGGCCCCCAGGGGAAATCACGTGGGCCCCACCCGGAAATCACGTGGGCCCCACCCGGAAATCACGTGGGCCCCACCCGGAAATCACGTGGGCCCCACCCGGAAATCACGTGGGCCCCCAGGGGAAATCACGTGGGCCCCACCCGGAAATCACGTGGGCCCCACCCGGAAATCACGTGGGCCCCACCCGGAAATCACGTGGGCCCCACCCGGAAATCACGTGGGCCCCACCCGGAAATCACGTGGGCCCCACCCGGAAATCACGTGGGCCCCACCCGGAAATCACGTGGGCCCCACCCGGAAATCACGTGGGCCCCACCCGGAAATCACGTGGGCCCCCAGGGGAAATCACGTGGGCCCCACCCGGAAATCACGTGGGCCCCACCCGGAAATCACGTGGGCCCCACCCGGAAATCACGTGGGCCCCACCCGGAAATCACGTGGGCCCCACCCGGAAATCACGTGGGCCCCACCCGGAAATCACGTGGGCCCCACCCGGAAATCACGTGGGCCCCCCCGGAAATCACGTGGGCCCCACCCGGAAATCACGTGGGCCCCACCCGGAAATCACGTGGGCCCCACCCGGAAATCACGTGGGCCCCACGGGGAAATCACGTGGGCCCCACCCGGAAATCACGTGGGGCCCACCCGGAAATCACGTGGGCCCCACGAGGAAATCACGTGGGCCCCACCCGGAAATCACGTGGGCCCCACCCGGAAATCACGTGGGCCCCCCCGGAAATCACGTGGGCCCCACCCGGAAATCACGTGGGCCCCACCCGGAAATCACGTGGGCCCCACCCGGAAATCACGTGGGCCCCACCCGGAAATCACGTGGGCCCCACCCGGAAATCACGTGGGCCCCACCCGGAAATCACGTGGGCCCCACCCGGAAATCACGTGGGCCCCACCCGGAAATCACGTGGGCCCCAACCGGAAATCACGTGGGCCCCCAGGGGAAATCACGTGGGCCCCACAAGGAAATCACGTGGGCCCCACCCGGAAATCACGTGGGCCCCACCCGGAAATCACGTGGGCCCCACCCGGAAATCACGTGGGCCCCACGGGGAAATCACGTGGGCCCCACCCGGAAATCACGTGGGCCCCACCCAGAAATCACGTGGGCCCCACCCGGAAATCACGTGGGCCCCACCCGGAAATCACGTGGGCCCCACCCGGAAATCACGTGGGCCCCACCCGGAAATCACGTGGGCCCCACCCGGAAATCACGTGGGCCCCACGGGGAAATCACGTGGGCCCCACCCGGAAATCACGTGGGCCCCACCCGGAAATCACGTGGGCCCCACACGGAAATCACGTGGGCCCCACCCGGAAATCACGTGGGCCCCACCCGGAAATCACGTGGGCCCCACCCGGAAATCACGTGGGCCCCACCCGGAAATCACGTGGGCCCCACCCGGAAATCACGTGGGCCCCACGGGGAAATCAGGTGGGCCCCACCCGGAAATCACGTGGGCACCACGGGGAAATCACGTGGGCCCCACCCGGAAATCACGTGGGCACCACGGGGAAATCACGTGGGCCCCACCCGGAAATCACGTGGGCCCCACCCGGAAATCACGTGGGCCCCACCGGGAAATCACGTGGGGCCCACCCGGAAATCACGTGGGCCCCACCCGGAAATCACGTGGGCCCCACGGGGAAATCACTTGGGCCCCACCCGGAAATCACGTGGGCACCACTCGGAAATCACGTGGGCCCCACACGGAAATCACGTGGGCCCCACCCGGAAATCACGTGGGCCCCACACGGAAATCACGTGGGCCCCACCCGGAAATCACGTGGGCCCCACTCGGAAATCACGTGGGCCCCACCCGGAAATCACGTGGGCCCCACCCGGAAATCACGTGGGCCCCACGGGGAAATCACGTGGGCCCCACCCGGAAATCACGTGGGCCCCACCCGGAAATCACGTGGGCCCCACCCGGAAGTCACGTGGGCCCCACCCGGAAATCACGTGGGCCCCACCCGGAAATCACGTGGGCCCCACCCGGAAATCACGTGGGCCCCACCCGGAAATCACGTGGGCCCCACCCGGAAATCACGTGGGCCCCACCCGGAAATCACGTGGGCCCCACCTGGAAATCACGTGGGCACCACGGGGAAATCACGTGGGCCCCACCCGGAAATCACGTGGGCCCCACCCGGAAATCACGTGGGCCCCACCCGGAAATCACGTGGGGCCCACCCGGAAATCACGTGGGCCCCACCCGGAAATCACGTGGGCCCCACGGGGAAAACACGTGGGCCCCACCCGGAAATCACGTGGGCCCCACCCGGAAATCACGTAGGCCCCACACGGAAATCACGTGGGCCCCACCCGGAAATCACGTGGGCCCCACCCGGAAATCACGTGGGACCCACCCGGAAATCACGTGGGCCCCACCCGTAAATCACGTGGGCCCCACGGGGAAATCACGTGGGCCCCACCCGGAAATCACGTGGGCCCCACCCGGAAATCACGTGGGCCCCACCCGGAAATCACGTGGGACCCCAGGGGAAATCACGTGGGCCCCACCCGGAAATCACGTGGGCCCCACCCGGAAATCACGTGGGCCCCACCCGGAAATCACGTGGGCCCCACCCGGAAATCACGTGGGCCCCACCCGGAAATCACGTGGGCCCCACCCGGAAATCACGTGGGCCCCACCCGGAAATCACGTGGGCCCCACCCGGAAATCACGTGGGCCCCACCCGGAAATCACGTGGGCCCCACCCGGAAATCACGTGGGCCCCACCCGGAAATCACGTGGGGCCCACCCGGAAATCACGTGGGCCCCACCCGGAAATCACGTGGGCCCCACGGGGAAATCACGTGGGCCCCACCCGGAAATCACGTGGCCCCACCCGGAAATCACGTGGGCCCCACCCTGAAATCACGTGGGCCCCACCCGGAAATCACGTGGGCCCCACCCGGAAATCACGTGGGCCCCACCCGGAAATCACGTGGGCCCCACCCGGAAATCACGTGGGCCCCACTCGGAAATCACGTGGGCCCCACCCGGAAATCACGTGGGCCCCCAGGGGAAATCACGTGGGCCCCACCCGGAAATCACGTGGGCCCCACCCGGAAATCACGTGGGACCCCAGGGGAAATCACGTGGGCCCCACCCGGAAATCACGTGGGCCCCACCCGGAAATCACGTGGGCCCCACCCGGAAATCACGTGGGCCCCACCCGGAAATCACGTGGGCCCCACCCGGAAATCACGTGGGCCCCACCCGGAAATCACGTGGGCCCCACCCGGAAATCACGTGGGCCCCACCCGGAAATCACGTGGGCCCCACCCGGAAATCACGTGGGCCCCACCCGGAAATCACGTGGGCCCCACTCGGAAATCACGTGGGCCCCACCCGGAAATCACGTGGGCCCCCAGGGGAAATCACGTGGGCCCCACCCGGAAATCACGTGGGCCCCACCCGGAAATCACGTGGGCCCCACCCGGAAATCACGTGGGCCCCACCCGGAAATCACGTGGGCCCCACCCTGAAATCACGTGGGCCCCACCCGGAAATCACGTGGGCCCCACCCTGAAATCACGTGGGCCCCACCCGGAAATCACGTGGGCCCCACCCGGAAATCACGTGGGCCCCACCCGGAAATCACGTGGGCCCCACCCGGAAATCACGTGGGCCCCACTCGGAAATCACGTGGGCCCCACCCGGAAATCACGTGGGCCCCCAGGGGAAATCACGTGGGCCCCACCCGGAAATCACGTGGGGCCCACCCGGAAATCACGTGGGCCCCACCCGGAAATCACGTGGGCCCCACCCGGAAATCACGTGGGCCCCACCCGGAAATCACGGGGGCCCCACCCGGAAATCACGTGGGCCCCACGGGGAAATCACGTGGGCCCCACCCGGAAATCACGTGGGGCCCACCCGGAAATCACGTGGGCCCCACGGGGAAATCACGTGGGCCCCACGGGGAAATCACGTGGGCCCCACCCGGAAATCACGTGGGCCCCACCCGGAAATCACGTGGGCCCCACCCGGAAATCACGTGGGCCCCACCCGGAAATCACGTGGGCCCCACCCGGAAATCACGTGGGCCCCACCCGGAAATCACGTGGGCCCTACCCGGAAATCACGTGGGCCCCCAGGGGAAATCACGTGGGCCCCACCCGGAAATCACGTGGGCCCCCAGGGGAAATCACGTGGGCCCCACCCGGATATCACGTGGGCCCCACCCGGAAATCACGTGGGCCCCACCCGGAAATCACGTGGGCCCCACGGGGAAATCACGTGGGTCCCACCCGGAAATCACGTGGGCCCCACCCGGAAATCACGTGGGCCCCACCCGGAAATCACGTGGGCCCCACCCGGAAATCACGTGGGCCCCACCCGGAAATCACGTGGGCCCCACCCGGAAATCACGTGGGCCCCACGGGGAAATCACGTGGGCCCCACCTGGAAGTCACGTGGGCCCCACCCGGAAATCACGTGGGCCCCACCCGGAAGTCACGTGGGCCCCACCCGGAAATCACGTGGGCCCCACCCGGAAATCACGTGGGCCCCACCCGGAAATCACGTGGGCCCCACCCGGAAATCACGTGGGCCCCCAGGGGAAATCACGTGGGCCCCACCCGGAAATCACGTGGGCCCCACCCGGAAATCACGTGGGCCCCACCCGGAAATCACGTGGGCCCCACCCGGAAATCACGTGGGCCCCACCCGGAAATCACGTGGGCCCCACGGGGAAATCACGTGGGCCCCACGGGGAAATCACGTGGGCCCCACCCGGAAATCACGTGGGCCCCACCCGGAAATCACGTGGGCCCCACCCGGAAATCACGTGGGGCCCACCCGGAAATCACGTGGGCCCCACGGGGAAATCACGTGGGCCCCACCCGGAAATCACGTGGGCCCCACCCGGAAATCACGTGGGCCCCACCCGGAAATCACGTGGGCCCCAACCGGAAATCACGTGGGCCCCACCCGGAAATCACGTGGGCCCGACGGGGAAATCACGTGGGCCCCACCCGGAAATCACGTGGGCCCCACCCGGAAATCACGTGGGCCCCACCCGGAAATCACGTGGGCCCCACCCGGAAATCACGTGGGCCCCACCCGGAAATCACGTGGGCCCCACCCGGAAATCACGTGGGCCCCACCCGGAAATCACGTGGGCCCCACCCGGAAATCACGTGGGCCCCACCCGGAAATCACGTGGGCCCCACCCGGAAATCACGTGGGCCCCACCCGGAAATCACGTGGGCCCCCAGGGGAAATCACTTGGGCCCCACCCGGAAATCACGTGGGCCCCACCCGGAAATCACGTGGGCCCCACGGGGAAATCACGTGGGCCCCACCCGGAAATCACGTGGGCCCCACCCGGAAATCACGTGGGCCCCACCCGGAAATCACGTGGGCCCCACCCGGAAATCACGTGGGCCCCACCCGGATATCACGTGGGCCCCACCCGGAAATCACGTGGGCCCCACCCGGAAATCACGTGGGCCCCACCCGGAAATCACGTGGGCCCCACCCGGAAATCACGTGGGCCCCACGGGGAAATCACGTGGGTCCCACCCGGAAATCACGTGGGCCCCACCCGTAAATCACGTGGGCCCCACCCGGAAATCACGTGGGCCCCACCCGGAAATCACGTGGGCCCCACGGGGAAATCACGTGGGCCCCACCTGGAAATCACGTGGGCCCCACCCGGAAATCACGTGGGCCCCACCCGGAAATCACGTGGGCCCCACCCGGAATTCACGTGGGCCCCACCCGGAAATCACGTGGGCCCCCAGGGGAAATCACGTGGGCCCCACCCGGAAATCACGTGGGCCCCACCCGGAAATCACGTGGGCCCCACCCGGAAATCACGTGGGCCCCACCCGGAAATCACGTGGGCCCCACCCGGAAATCACGTGGGCCCCACCCGGAAATCACGTGGGCCCCACCCGGAAATCACGTGGGCCCCACCCGGAAATCACGTGGGCCCCACCCGGAAATCACGTGGGCCCCACCCGGAAATCACGTGGGCCCCACCCGGAAATCACGTGGGCCCCACCCGGAAATCACGTGGGCCCCACACGGAAATCACGTGGGCCCCACCTGGAAATCACGTGGGCACCACGGGGAAATCACGTGGGCCCCACCCGGAAATCACGTGGGCCCCACCCGGAAATCACGTGGGCCCCACCCGGAAATCACGTGGGCCCCACCCGGAAATCACGTGGGCCCCACTCGGAAATCACGTGGGCCCCACCCGGAAATCACGTGGGCCCCCAGGGGAAATCACGTGGGCCCCACCCGGAAATCACGTGGGCCCCACCCGGAAATCACGTGGGACCCCAGGGGAAATCACGTGGGCCCCACCCGGAAATCACGTGGGCCCCACCCGGAAATCACGTGGGCCCCACCCGGAAATCACGTGGGCCCCACCCGGAAATCACGTGGGCCCCACCCGGAAATCACGTGGGCCCCACCCGGAAATCACGTGGGCCCCACCCGGAAATCACGTGGGCCCCACCCGGAAATCACGTGGGCCCCACCCGGAAATCACGTGGGCCCCACCCGGAAATCACGTGGGCCCCCAGGGGAAATCACGTGGGCCCCACCCGGAAATCACGTGGGCCCCCAGGGGAAATCACGTGGGCCCCACCCGGAAATCACGTGGGCCCCACCCGGAAATCACGTGGGCCCCACCCGGAAATCACGTGGGCCCCACCCGGAAATCACGTGGGCCCCACCCGGAAATCACGTGGGCCCCACCCGGAAATCACGTGGGCCCCACCCGGAAATCACGTGGGCCCCACCCGGAAATCACGTGGGCCCCACTCGGAAATCACGTGGGCCCCACCCGGAAATCACGTGGGCCCCCAGGGGAAATCACGTGGGCCCCACCCGGAAATCACGTGGGCCCCACCCGGAAATCACGTGGGACCCCAGGGGAAATCACGTGGGCCCCACCCGGAAATCACGTGGGCCCCACCCGGAAATCACGTGGGCCCCACCCGGAAATCACGTGGGCCCCACCCGGAAATCACGTGGGCCCCACCCGGAAATCACGTGGGCACCACGGGGAAATCACGTGGGCCCCACCCGGAAATCACGTGGGCCCCACCCGGAAATCACGTGGGCCCCACCCGGAAATCACGTGGGCCCCACCCGGAAATCACGTGGGCCCCACTCGGAAATCACGTGGGCCCCACCCGGAAATCACGTGGGCCCCCAGGGGAAATCACGTGGGCCCCACCCGGAAATCACGTGGGCCCCACCCGGAAATCACGTGGGACCCCAGGGGAAATCACGTGGGCCCCACCCGGAAATCACGTGGGCCCCACCCGGAAATCACGTGGGCCCCACCCGGAAATCACGTGGGCCCCACCCGGAAATCACGTGGGCCCCACCCGGAAATCACGTGGGCCCCACCCGGAAATCACGTGGGCCCCACCCGGAAATCACGTGGGCCCCACCCGGAAATCACGTGGGCCCCCAGGGGAAATCACGTGGGCCCCACCCGGAAATCACGTGGGCCCCCAGGGGAAATCACGTGGGCCCCACCCGGAAATCACGTGGGCCCCCAGGGGAAATCACGTGGGCCCCACCCGGAAATCACGTGGGCCCCACCCGGAAATCACGTGGGCCCCACCCGGAAATCACGTGGGCCCCACCCGGAAATCACGTGGGCCCCACCCTGAAATCACGTGGGCCCCACCCGGAAATCACGTGGGCCCCACCCTGAAATCACGTGGGCCCCACCCGGAAATCACGTGGGCCCCACCCGGAAATCACGTGGGCCCCACCCGGAAATCACGTGGGCCCCACCCGGAAATCACGTGGGCCCCACTCGGAAATCACGTGGGCCCCACCCGGAAATCACGTGGGCCCCCAGGGGAAATCACGTGGGCCCCACCCGGAAATCACGTGGGGCCCACCCGGAAATCACGTGGGCCCCACCCGGAAATCACGTGGGCCCCACCCGGAAATCACGTGGGCCCCACCCGGAAATCACGTGGGCCCCACCCGGAAATCACGTGGGCCCCACGGGGAAATCACGTGGACCCCACCCGGAAATCACGTGGGGCCCACCCGGAAATCACGTGGGCCCCACGGGGAAATCACGTGGGCCCCACGGGGAAATCACGTGGGCCCCACCCGGAAATCACGTGGGCCCCACCCGGAAATCACGTGGGCCCCACCCGGAAATCACGTGGGCCCCACCCGGAAATCACGTGGGCCCCACCCGGAAATCACGTGGGCCCCACCCGGAAATCACGTGGGCCCCACCCGGAAATCACGTGGGCCCTACCCGGAAATCACGTGGGCCCCCAGGGGAAATCACGTGGGCCCCACCCGGAAATCACGTGGGCCCCCAGGGGAAATCACGTGGGCCCCACCCGGATATCACGTGGGCCCCACCCGGAAATCACGTGGGCCCCACCCGGAAATCACGTGGGCCCCACGGGGAAATCACGTGGGTCCCACCCGGAAATCACGTGGGCCCCACCCGGAAATCACGTGGGCCCCACCCGGAAATCACGTGGGCCCCACCCGGAAATCACGTGGGCCCCACCCGGAAATCACGTGGGCCCCACCCGGAAATCACGTGGGCCCCACGGGGAAATCACGTGGGCCCCACCTGGAAATCACGTGGGCCCCACCCGGAAATCACGTGGGCCCCACCCGGAAGTCACGTGGGCCCCACCCGGAAATCACGTGGGCCCCACCCGGAAATCACGTGGGCCCCACCCGGAAATCACGTGGGCCCCACCCGGAAATCACGTGGGCCCCACCCGGAAATCACGTGGGCCCCACCCGGAAATCACGTGGGCCCCCAGGGGAAATCACGTGGGCCCCACCCGGAAATCACGTGGGCCCCACCCGGAAATCACGTGGGCCCCACCCGGAAATCACGTGGGCCCCACGGGGAAATCACGTGGGCCCCACGGGGAAATCACGTGGGCCCCACCCGGAAATCACGTGGGCCCCACCCGGAAATCACGTGGGCCCCACCCGGAAATCACGTGGGGCCCACCCGGAAATCACGTGGGCCCCACGGGGAAATCACGTGGGCCCCACCCGGAAATCACGTGGGCCCCACCCGGAAATCACGTGGGCCCCACCCGGAAATCACGTGGGCCCCAACCGGAAATCACGTGGGCCCCACCCGGAAATCACGTGGGCCCGACGGGGAAATCACGTGGGCCCCACCCGGAAATCACGTGGGCCCCACCCGGAAATCACGTGGGCCCCACCCGGAAATCACGTGGGCCCCACCCGGAAATCACGTGGGCCCCACCCGGAAATCACGTGGGCCCCACCCGGAAATCACGTGGGCCCCACCCGGAAATCACGTGGGCCCCACCCGGAAATCACGTGGGCCCCACCCGGAAATCACGTGGGCCCCACCCGGAAATCACGTGGGCCCCACCCGGAAATCACGTGGGCCCCCAGGGGAAATCACTTGTGCCCCACCCGGAAATCACGTGGGCCCCACCCGGAAATCACGTGGGCCCCACCCGGAAATCACGTGGGCCCCACGGGGAAATCACGTGGGCCCCACCCGGAAATCACGTGGGCCCCACCCGGAAATCACGTGGGCCCCACGGGGAAATCACGTGGGCCCCACCCGGAAATCACGTGGGCCCCACCCGGATATCACGTGGGCCCCACCCGGAAATCACGTGGGCCCCACCCGGAAATCACGTGGGCCCCACGGGGAAATCACGTGGGTCCCACCCGGAAATCACGTGGGCCCCACCCGTAAATCACGTGGGCCCCACCCGGAAATCACGTGGGCCCCACCCGGAAATCACGTGGGCCCCACCCGGAAATCACGTGGGCCCCACCCGGAAATCACGTGGGCCCCACGGGGAAATCACGTGGGCCCCACCTGGAAATCACGTGGGCCCCACCCGGAAATCACGTGGGCCCCACCCGGAAATCACGTCGGCCCCACCCGGAATTCACGTGGGCCCCACCCGGAAATCACGTGGGCCCCCAGGGGAAATCACGTGGGCCCCACCCGGAAATCACGTGGGCCCCACCCGGAAATCACGTGGGCCCCACCCGGAAATCACGTGGGCCCCACCCGGAAATCACGTGGGCCCCACCCGGAAATCACGTGGGCCCCACCCGGAAATCACGTGGGCCCCACCCGGAAATCACGTGGGCCCCACCCGGAAATCACGTGGGCCCCACCCGGAAATCACGTGGGCCCCACCCGGAAATCACGTGGGCCCCACCCGGAAATCACGTGGGCCCCACACGGAAATCACGTGGGCCCCACCCGGAAATCACGTGGGCCCCACCCGGAAATCACGTGGGCCCCACCCGGAAATCACGTGGGCCCCACCCGGAAATCACGTGGGCCCTACCCGGAAATCACGTGGGCCCCACCCGGAAATCACGTGGGCCCCACCCGGAAATCACGTGGGCCCCACCCGGAAATCACGTGGGCCCCACCCGGAAATCACGTGGGCCCCCAGGGGAAATCACGTGGGCCCCACAAGGAAATCACGTGGGCCCCACCCGGAAATCACGTGGGCCCCACCCGGAAATCACGTGGGCCCCACCCGGAAATCACGTGGGCCCCACCCGGAAATCACGTGGGCCCCACCCGGAAATCACGTGGGCCCCACCCGGAAATCACGTGGGCCCCACCCGGAAATCACGTGGGCCCCACCCGGAAATCACGTGGGCCCCACCCGGAAATCACGTGGGCCCCACCCGGAAATCACGTGGGCCCCACCCGGAAATCACGTGGGCCCCACCCGGAAATCACGTGGGCCCCACCCGGAAATCACGTGGGCCCCACCCGGAAATCACGTGGGCCCCCAGGGGAAATCACGTGGGCCCCACAAGGAAATCACGTGGGCCCCACCCGGAAATCACGTGGGCCCCACCCGGAAATCACGTGGGCCCCACCCGGAAATCACGTGGGCCCCACGGGGAAATCACGTGGGCCCCACCCGGAAATCACGTGGGCCCCACCCGGAAATCACGTGGGCCCCACCCGGAAATCACGTGGGCCCCACCCGGAAATCACGTGGGCCCCACCCGGAAATCACGAGGGCCCCACCCGGAAATCACGTGGGCCCCACCCGGAAATCACTTGGGCCCCACCCGGAAATCACGTGGGCCCCACGGGGAAATCACGTGGGCCCCACCCGGAAATCACGTGGGCCCCACCCGGAAATCACGTGGGCCCCACCCGGAAATCACGTGGGCCCCACCCGGAAATCACGTGGGCCCCACCCGGAAATCACGTGGGCCCCACGGGGAAATCAGGTGGGCCCCACCCGGAAATCACGTGGGCACCACGGGGAAATCACGTGGGCCCCACCCGGAAATCACGTGGGCCCCACGGGGAAATCACGTGGGCCCCACCCGGAAATCACGTGGGCCCCACCCGGAAATCACGTGGGCCCCACCGGGAAATCACGTGGGGCCCACCCGGAAATCACGTGGGCCCCACCCGGAAATCACGTGGGCCCCACGGGGAAATCACGTGGGCCCCACCCGGAAATCACGTGGGCACCACCCGGAAATCACGTGGGCCCCACACGGAAATCACGTGGGCCCCACCCGGAAATCACGTGGGCCCCACACGGAAATCACGTGGGCCCCACCCGGAAATCACGTGGGCCCCACCCGGAAATCACGTGGGCCCCACCCGGAAATCACGTGGGCCCCACCCGGAAATCACGTGGGCCCCACGGGGAAATCACGTGGGCCCCACCCGGAAATCACGTGGGCCCCACCCGGAAATCACGTGGGCCCCACCCGGAAGTCACGTGGGCCCCACCCGGAAATCACGTGGGCCCCACCCGGAAATCACGTGGGCCCCACCCGGAAATCACGTGGGCCCCACCCGGAAATCACGTGGGCCCCACCCGGAAATCACGTGGGCCCCACCCGGAAATCACGTGGGCCCCACCCGGAAATCACGTGGGCACCATGGGGAAATCACGTGGGCCCCACCCGGAAATCACGTGGGCCCCACCCGGAAATCACGTGGGCCCCACCCGGAAATCACGTGGGGCCCACCCGGAAATCACGTGGGCCCCACCCGGAAATCACGTGGGCCCCACGGGGAAAACACGTGGGCCCCACCCGGAAATCACGTGGGCCCCACCCGGAAATCACGTGGGCCCCACCCGGAAATCACGTGGGCCCCACCCGGAAATCACGTGGGCCCCACCCGGAAATCACGTGAGCCCCACCCGGAAATCACGTGGGCCCCACGGGGAAATCACGTGGGCCCCACCCGGAAATCACGTGGGCCCCACCCGGAAATCACGTGGGCCCCACGGGGAAATCACGTGGGCCCCACCCGGAAATCACGTGGGCCCCACCCGGAAATCACGTGGGCCCCACCCGGAAATCACGTGGGCCCCACCCGGAAATCACGTGGGCCCCACCCGGAAATCACGTGGGCCCCACCCGGAAATCACGTGGGCCCCACCCGGAAATCACGTGGGCCCCCAGGGGAAATCACGTGGGCCCCACCCGGAAATCACGTGGGCCCCACCCGGAAATCACGTGGGCCCCACCCGGAAATCACGTGGGCCCGACGGGGAAATCACGTGGGCCCCACCCGGAAATCACGTGGGCCCCACCCGGAAATCACGTGGGCCCCACCCGGAAATCACGTGGGCCCCACCCGGAAATCACGTGGGCCCCACCCGGAAATCACGTGGGCCCCACCCGGAAATCACGTGGGCCCCACCCGGAAATCACGTGGGCCCCACCCGGAAATCACGTGGGCCCCACCCGGAAATCACGTGGGCCCCACCCGGAAATCACGTGGGCCCCCAGGGGAAATCACTTGGGCCCCACCCGGAAATCACGTGGGCCCCACCCGGAAATCACGTGGGCCCCACCCGGAAATCACGTGGGCCCCACGGGGAAATCACGTGGGCCCCACCCGGAAATCACGTGGGCCCCACGGGGAAATCACGTGGGTCCCACCCGGAAATCACGTGGGCCCCACCCGGAAATCACGTGGGCCCCACCCGGAAATCACGTGGGCCCCACCCGGAAATCACGTGGGCCCCACCCGGAAATCACGTGGGCCCCACGGGGAAATCACGTGGGCCCCACCCGGAAATCACGTGGGCCCCACCCGGAAATCACGTGGGCCCCACCCGGAAATCACGTGGGCCCCACCCGGAAATCACGTGGGCCCCACCCGGAAATCACGTGGGCCCCACCCGGAAATCACGTGGGCCCCACCCGGAAATCACGTGGGCCCCACCCGGAAATCACGTGGGCCCCACCCGGAAATCACGTGGGCCCCACGGGGAAATCAGGTGGGCCCCACCCGGAAATCACGTGGGCCCCACCCAGAAATCACGTGGGCCCCACCCGGAAATCACGTGGGCCCCACCCGGAAATCACGTGGGCCCCCAGGGGAAATCACTTGGGCCCCACCCGGAAATCACGTGGGCCCCACCCGGAAATCACGTGGGCCCCACCCGGAAATCACGTGGGCCCCACGGGGAAATCACGTGGGCCCCACCCGGAAATCACGTGGGCCCCACGGGGAAATCACGTGGGTCCCACCCGGAAATCACGTGGGCCCCACCCGGAAATCACGTGGGCCCCACCCGGAAATCACGTGGGCCCCACCCGGAAATCACGTGGGCCCCACCCGGAAATCACGTGGGCCCCACGGGGAAATCACGTGGGCCCCACCCGGAAATCACGTGGGCCCCACCCGGAAATCACGTGGGCCCCACCCGGAAATCACGTGGGCCCCACCCGGAAATCACGTGGGCCCCACCCGGAAATCACGTGGGCCCCACCCGGAAATCACGTGGGCCCCACCCGGAAATCACGTGGGCCCCACCCGGAAATCACGTGGGCCCCACCCGGAAATCACGTGGGCCCCCAGGGGAAATCACGTGGGCCCCACCCGGAAATCACGTGGGCCCCACCCGGAAATCACGTGGGCCCCACCCGGAAATCACGTGGGCCCCACGGGGAAATCACGTGGGCCCCACCCGGAAATCACGTGGGCCCCACCCGGAAATCACGTGGGCCCCCAGGGGAAATCACGTGGGCCCCACCCGGAAATCACGTGGGCCCCACCCGGAAATCACGTGGGCCCCACCCGGAAATCACGTGGGCCCCACCCGGAAATCACGTGGGCCCCACCCGGAAATCACGTGGGCCCCACCCGGAAATCACGTGGGCCCCACCCGGAAATCACGTGGGCCCCACCCGGAAATCACGTGGGCCCCACCCGGAAATCACGTGGGCCCCACCCGGAAATCACGTGGGCCCCACCCGGAAATCACGTGGGCCCCACCCGGAAATCACGTGGGCCCCACCCGGAAATCACGTGGGCCCCACCCGGAAATCACGTGGGCCCCACCCGGAAATCACGTGGGCCCCACCCGGAAATCACGTGGGCCCCACCCGGAAATCACGTGGGCCCCACCCGGAAATCACGTGGGCCCCACCCAGAAATCACGTGGGGCCCACCCGGAAATCACGTGGGCCCCACGGGGAAATCACGTGGGCCCCACCCGGAAATCACGTGGGCCCCACCCGGAAATCACGTGGGCCCCACCCGGAAATCACGTGGGCCCCACCCGGAAATCACGTGGGCCCCACCCGGAAATCACGTGGGCCCCACCCGGAAATCACGTGGGCCCCACCCGGAAATCACGTGGGCCCCACCCGGAAATCACGTGGGCCCTACCCGGAAATCACGTGGGCCCCCAGGGGAAATCACGTGGGCCCCACCCGGAAATCACGTGGGCCCCACCCGGAAATCACGTGGGCCCCACCCGGAAATCACGTGGGCCCCACCCGGAAATCACGTGGGCCCCACCCGGAAATCACGTGGGCCCCACCCGGAAATCACGTGAGCCCCACCCGGAAATCACGTGGGCCCCACGGGGAAATCACGTGGGCCCCACGGGGAAATCACGTGGGCCCCACCCGGAAATCACGTGGGCCCCACGGGGAAATCACGTGGGCCCCACCCGGAAATCACGTGGGCCCCACCCGGAAATCACGTGGGCCCCACCCGGAAATCACGTGGGCCCCACCCGGAAATCACGTGGGCCCCACCCGGAAATCACGTGGGCCCCACCCGGAAATCACGTGGGCCCCACCCGGAAATCACGTGGGCCCCACCCGGAAATCACGTGGGCCCCACCCGGAAATCACGTGGGCCCCACACGGAAATCACGTGGGCCCCACACGGAAATCACGTGGGCCCCACCCGGAAATCACGTGGGCCCCACGGGGAAATCACGTGGGCCCCACGCAGAAATCACGTGGGCCCCACGGGGAAATCACGTGGGCCCCACCCGGAAATCACGTGGGCCCCACGGGGAAATCACGTGGGCCCCACCCGGAAATCACGTGGGCCCCACCCGGAAATCACGTGGGCCCCACCCGGAAATCACGTGGGCCCCACCCGGAAATCACGTGGGCCCCACGGGGAAATCACGTGGGCCCTACGCGGAAATCACGTGGGTCCCACCCGGAAATCACGTGGGCCCCACCCGGAAATCACGTGGGCCCCACCCGGAAATCACGTGGGCCCAACCCGGAAATCACGTGGGCCCCACCCGGAAATCACGTGGGCCCCACCCGGAAATCACGTGGGCCCCCAGGGGAAATCACGTGGGCCCCACCCTGAAATCACGTGGGCCCCACCCGGAAATCACGTGGGCCCCACCCGGAAATAACGTGGGCCCCACCCGGAAATCACGTGGGCCCCACCCGGAAATCACGTGGGCCCCACCGGGAAATCACGTGGGCCCCACCCGGAAATCAAGTGGGCCCCACCCGGAAATCACGTGGGCCCCACCCGGAAATCACGTGGGCCCCCAGGGGAAATCATGTGGGCCCCACCCGGAAATCACGTGGGCCCCACCCGGAAATCACGTGGGCCCCACCCGGAAATCACTTGGGCCCCACCCGGAAATCACGTGGGCCCCACCCGGAAATCACGTGGGCCCCATCCGGAAATCACGTGGGCCCCACGGGGAAATCACGTGGGCCCCACCCGGAAATCACGTGGGGCCCACCCGGAAATCACGTGGGCCCCACCCGGAAATCACGTGGGCCCCACCCGGAAATCACGTGGGCCCCACCCGGAAATCACGTGGGCCCCCAGGGGAAATCACGTGGGCCCCACCCGGAAATCACGTGGGCCCCACCCGGAAATCACGTGGGCCCCCAGGGGAAATCACGTGGGCCCCACCCGGATATCACGTGGGCCCCACCCGGAAATCACGTGGGCCCCACCCGGAAATAACGTGGGCCCCACGGGGAAATCACGTGGGCCCCACCCGGAAATCACGTGGGCCCCACCCGGAAATCACGTGGGCCCCCAGGGGAAATCACGTGGGCCCCACCCGGAAATCACGTGGGCCCCACCCGGAAATCACGTGGGCCCCACCCGGAAATCACGTGGGCCCCACCCGGAAATCACGGGGGCCCCACCCGGAAATCACGTGGGCCCCACCCGGAAATCACGTGGGCCCCACCCGGAAATCACGTGGGCCCCACCCGGAAATCACGTGGGCCCCACCCGGAAATCACGTGGGCCCCACGGGGAAATCACGTGGGCCCCACCCGGAAATCACGTGGGCCCCACCCGGAAATCACGTGGGCCCCACCCGGAAATCACGTGGGCCCCACCCGGAAATCACGTGGGCCCCACCCTGAAATCACGTGGGCCCCACCCGGAAATCACGTGGGCCCCACCCGGAAATCACGTGGGCCCCACCCGGAAATCACGTGGGCCCCACCCGGAAATCACGTGGGCCCACCCGGAAATCACGTGGGCCCCACCCGGAAATCACGTGGGCCCCACCCGGAAATCACGTGGGCCCCCAGGTGAAATCACGTGGGCCCCACAAGGAAATCACGTGGGCCCCACCCTGAAATCACGTGGGCCCCACCCGGAAATCACGTGGGCCCCACCCGGAAATCACGTGGGCCCCACCCGGAAATCACGTGTGCCCCACGGGGAAATCACGTGGGCCCCACCCGGAAATCACGTGGGCCCCACCCGGAAATCACGTGGGCCCCACCCGGAAATCACGTGGGCCCCACCCGGAAATCACGTGGGCCCCACCCGGAAATCACGTGGGCCCCACCCGGAAATCACGTGGCCCCCACGGGGAAATCACGTGGGCCCCACCCGGAAATCACGTGGGCCCCACCCGGAAATCACGTGGGCCCCACCCGGAAATCACGTGGGCCCCACCCGGAAATCACGTGGGCCCCACGGGGAAATCACGTGGGCCCCACGGGGAAATCACGTGGGCCCCACCCGGAAATCACGTGGGCCCCACCCGGAAATCACGTGAGCCCCACCCGGAAATCACATGGGCCCCACCCGGAAATCACGTGGGCCCCACCCGGAAATCACGTGGGCCCCACCCGGAAATCACGTGGGCCCCCAGGGGAAATCACGTGGGCCCCACCCGGAAATCACGTGGGCCCCACCCGGAAATCACGTGGGCCCCACCCGGAAATCACGTGGGCCCCACCCGGAAATCACGTGGGCCCCACCCGGAAATCACGTGGGCCCCACCCGGAAATCACGTGGGCCCCACCCGGAAATCACGTGGGCCCCACCCGGAAATCACGTGGGCCCCACCCGGAAATCACGTGGGCCCCACCCGGAAATCACGTGGGCCCCACCCGGAAATCACGTGGGCCCCACGGGGAAATCACGTGGGCCCCACCCGGAAATCACGTGGGCCCCACCCGGAAATCACGTGGGCCCCACCCGGAAATCACGTGGGCCCCACCCGGAAATCACGTGGGCCCCACCCGGAAATCACGAGGGCCCCACCCGGAAATTACGTGGGCCCCACCCGGAAATCACGTGGGCCCTACCCGGAAATCACGTGGGCCCCCAGAGGAAATCACGTGGGCCCCACCCGGAAATCACGTGGGCCCCACCCGGAAATCACGTGGGCCCCACCCGGAAATCACGTGGGCCCCACCCGGAAATCACGTGGGCCCCACCCGGAAATCACGTGGGCCCCACCCGGAAATCACGTGGGCCCCACGGGGAAATCACGTGGGCCCCACCCGGAAATCACGTGGGCCCCACCCGGAAATCACGTGGGCCCCACCCGGAAATCACGTGGGCCCCACCCGGAAATCACGTGGGCCCCACCCGGAAATCACGTGGGCCCCACCCGGAAATCACGTGGGCCCCACCCGGAAATCACGTGGGCCCCACCCGGAAATCACGTGGGCCCCACCCGGAAATCACGTGGGCCCCACCCGGAAATCACGTGGGGCCCACCCGGAAATCACGTGGGCCCCACGGAGAAATCACGTGGGCCCCACCCGGAAATCACGTGGGCCCCACCCGGAAATCACGTGGGCCCCACACGGAAATCACGTGGGCCCCACCCGGAAATCACGTGGGCCCCCAGGGGAAATCACGTGGGCCCCACAAGGAAATCACGTGGGCCCCACCCGGAAATCACGTGGGCCCCACCCGGAAATCACGTGGGCCCCACCCGGAAATCACGTGGGCCCCACGGGGAAATCACGTGGGCCCCACCCGGAAATCACGTGGGCCCCACCCGGAAATCACGTGGGCCCCACCCGGAAATCACGTGGGCCCCACCCGGAAATCACGTGGGCCCCACCCGGAAATCACGTGGGCCCCACCCGGAAATCACGTGGGCCCCACCCGGAAATCACGTGGGCCCCACCCGGAAATCACGTGGGCCCCACCCGGAAATCACGTGGGCCCCAAGGGGAAATCACGTGGGCCCCACCCGGAAATCACGTGGGCCCCACCCGGAAATCACGTGGGCCCCACCCGGAAATCACGTGGGCCCCACCCGGAAATCACGTGGGCCCCACCCGGAAATCACGTGGGCCCCACCCGGAAATCACGTGGGCCCCACCCGGAAATCACGTGGGCCCCACGGGGAAATCACGCGGGCCCCACCCGGAAATCACGTGGGCACCACGGGGAAATCACGTGGGCCCCACCCGGAAATCACGTGGGCACCACGGGGAAATCACGTGGGCCCCACCCGGAAATCACGTGGGCCCCACCCGGAAATCACGTGGGCCCCACCCGGAAATCACGTGGGGCCCACCCGGAAATCACGTGGGCCCCACCCGGAAATCACGTGGGCCCCACGGGGAAATCACGTGGGCCCCACCCGGAAATCACGTGGGCACCACCCGGAAATCACGTGGGCCCCACACGGAAATCACGTGGGCCCCACCCGGAAATCACGTGGGCCCCACACGGAAATCACGTGGGCCCCACCCGGAAATCACGTGGGCCCCTCCCGGAAATCACGTGGGCCCCACCCGGAAATCACGTGGGCCCCACCCGGAAATCACGTGGGCCCCACGGGGAAATCACGTGGGCCCCACCCGGAAATCACGTGGGCCCCACCCGGAAATCACGTGGGCCCCACCCGGAAGTCACGTGGGCCCCACCCGGAAATCACGTGGGCCCCACCCGGAAATCACGTGGGCCCCACCCGGAAATCACGTGGGCCCCACCCGGAAATCACGTGGGCCCCACCCGGAAATCACGTGGGCCCCACCCGGAAATCACGTGGGCCCCACCCGGAAATCACGTGGGCCCCCAGGTGAAATCACGTGGGCCCCACAAGGAAATCACGTGGGCCCCACCCTGAAATCACGTGGGCCCCACCCGGAAATCACGTGGGCCCCACCCGGAAATCACGTGGGCCCCACCCGGAAATCACGTGTGCCCCACGGGGAAATCACGTGGGCCCCACCCGGAAATCACGTGGGCCCCACCCGGAAATCACGTGGGCCCCACCCGGAAATCACGTGGGCCCCACCCGGAAATCACGTGGGCCCCACCCGGAAATCACGTGGGCCCCACCCGGAAATCACGTGGCCCCCACGGGGAAATCACGTGGGCCCCACCCGGAAATCACGTGGGCCCCACCCGGAAATCACGTGGGCCCCACCCGGAAATCACGTGGGCCCCACGGGGAAATCACGTGGGCCCCACGGGGAAATCACGTGGGCCCCACCCGGAAATCACGTGGGCCCCACCCGGAAATCACGTGAGCCCCACCCGGAAATCACATGGGCCCCACCCGGAAATCACGTGGGCCCCACCCGGAAATCACGTGGGCCCCACCCGGAAATCACGTGGGCCCCCAGGGGAAATCACGTGGGCCCCACCCGGAAATCACGTGGGCCCCACCCGGAAATCACGTGGGCCCCACCCGGAAATCACGTGGGCCCCACCCGGAAATCACGTGGGCCCCACCCGGAAATCACGTGGGCCCCACCCGGAAATCACGTGGGCCCCACCCGGAAATCACGTGGGCCCCACCGGAAATCACGTGGCCCCCACGGGGAAATCACGTGGGCCCCACCCGGAAATCACGTGGGCCCCACCCGGAAATCACGTGGGCCCCACCCGGAAATCACGTGGGCCCCACCCGGAAATCACGTGGGCCCCACGGGGAAATCACGTGGGCCCCACGGGGAAATCACGTGGGCCCCACCCGGAAATCACGTGGGCCCCACCCGGAAATCACGTGAGCCCCACCCGGAAATCACGTGGGCCCCACCCGGAAATCACGTGGGCCCCACCCGGAAATCACGTGGGCCCCACCCGGAAATCACGTGGGCCCCCAGGGGAAATCACGTGGGCCCCACCCGGAAATCACGTGGGCCCCACCCGGAAATCACGTGGGCCCCACCCGGAAATCACGTGGGCCCCACCCGGAAATCACGTGGGCCCCACCCGGAAATCACGTGGGCCCCACCCGGAAATCACGTGGGCCCCACCCGGAAATCACGTGGGCCCCACCCGGAAATCACGTGGGCCCCACCCGGAAATCACGTGGGCCCCACCCGGAAATCACGTGGGCCCCACCCGGAAATCACGTGGGCCCCACCCGGAAATCACGTGGGCCCCACCCGGAAATCACGTGGGCCCCACCCGGAAATCACGAGGGCCCCACCCGGAAATTACGTGGGCCCCACCCGGAAATCACGTGGGCCCTACCCGGAAATCACGTGGGCCCCCAGAGGAAATCACGTGGGCCCCACCCGGAAATCACGTGGGCCCCCAGGGGAAATCACGTGGGCCCCACCCGGAAATCACGTGGGCCCCACCCGGAAATCACGTGGGCCCCACCCGGAAATCACGTGGGCCCCACGGGGAAATCACGTGGGCCCCACCCGGAAATCACGTGGGCCCCACCCGGAAATCACGTGGGCCCCACCCGGAAATCACGTGGGCCCCACCCGGAAATCACGTGGGCCCCACCCGGAAATCACGTGGGCCCCACCCGGAAATCACGTGGGCCCCACCCGGAAATCACGTGGGCCCCACCCGGAAATCACGTGGGCCCCACCCGGAAATCACGTGGGCCCCACCCGGAAATCACGTGGGCCCCACCCGGAAATCACGTGGGGCCCACCCGGAAATCACGTGGGCCCCACGGGGAAATCACGTGGGCCCCACCCGGAAATCACGTGGGCCCCACCCGGAAATCACGTGGGCCCAACACGGAAATCACGTGGGCCCCACCCGGAAATCACGTGGGCCCCACCCTGAAATCACGTGGGCCCCACCCGGAAATCACATGGGCCCCACCCGGAAATCACGTGGGCCCCACCCGGAAATCACGTGGGCCCCACCCGGAAATCACGTGGGCCCCACCCGGAAATCACGTGGGCCCCACCCGGAAATAACGTGGGCCCCACCCGGAAATCACGTGGGCCCCCAGGGGAAATCACGTGGGCCCCACAAGGAAATCACGTGGGCCCCACCCGGAAATCACGTGGGCCCCACCCGGAAATCACGTGGGCCCCACCCGGAAATCACGTGGGCCCCACGGGGAAATCACGTGGGCCCCACCCGGAAATCACGTGGGCCCCACCCGGAAATCACGTGGGCCCCACCCGGAAATCACGTGGGCCCCACCCGGAAATCACGTGGGCCCCAACCGGAAATCACGTGGGCCCCACCCGGAAATCACGTGGGCCCCACCCGGAAATCACGTGGGCCCCACCCGGAAATCACGTGGGCCCCACCCGGAAATCACGTGGGCCCCAAGGGGAAATCACGTGGGCCCCACCCGGAAATCACGTGGGCCCCACCCGGAAATCACGTGGGCCCCACCCGGAAATCACGTGGGCCCCACCCGGAAATCACGTGGGCCCCACCCGGAAATCACGTGGGCCCCACCCGGAAATCACGTGGGCCCCACCCGGAAATCACGTGGGCCCCACGGGGAAATCACGCGGGCCCCACCCGGAAATCACGTGGGCACCACGGGGAAATCACGTGGGCCCCACCCGGAAATCACGTGGGCACCACGGGGAAATCACGTGGGCCCCACCCGGAAATCACGTGGGCCCCACCCGGAAATCACGTGGGCCCCACCCGGAAATCACGTGGGGCCCACCCGGAAATCACGTGGGCCCCACCCGGAAATCACGTGGGCCCCACGGGGAAATCACGTGGGCCCCACCCGGAAATCACGTGGGCACCACCCGGAAATCACGTGGGCCCCACACGGAAATCACGTGGGCCCCACCCGGAAATCACGTGGGCCCCACACGGAAATCACGTGGGCCCCACCCGGAAATCACGTGGGCCCCTCCCGGAAATCACGTGGGCCCCACCCGGAAATCACGTGGGCCCCACCCGGAAATCACGTGGGCCCCACGGGGAAATCACGTGGGCCCCACCCGGAAATCACGTGGGCCCCACCCGGAAATCACGTGGGCCCCACCCGGAAGTCACGTGGGCCCCACCCGGAAATCACGTGGGCCCCACCCGGAAATCACGTGGGCCCCACCCGGAAATCACGTGGGCCCCACCCGGAAATCACGTGGGCCCCACCCGGAAATCACGTGGGCCCCACCCTGAAATCACGTGGGCCCCACCCGGAAATCACGTGGGCACCACGGGGAAATCACGTGGGCCCCACCCGGAAATCACGTGGGCCCCACCCGGAAATCACGTGGGCCCCACCCGGAAATCACGTGGGGCCCACCCGGAAATCACGTGGGCCCCACCCGGAAATCACGTGGGACCCACGGGGAAATCACGTGGGCCCCACCCGGAAATCACGTGGGCCCCACCCGGAAATCACGTAGGCCCCACACAGAAATCACGTGGGCCCCACCCGGAAATCACGTGGGCCCCACCCGGAAATCACGTGGGACCCACCCGGAAATCACGTGGGCCCCACCCGGAAATCACGTGGGCCCCACGGGGAAATCACGTGGGCCCCACCCGGAAATCACGTGGGCCCCACCCGGAAATCACGTGGGCCCCACCCGGAAATCACGTGGGACCCCAGGGGAAATCACGTGGGCCCCACCCGGAAATCACGTGGGCCCCACCCGGAAATCACGTGGGCCCCACCCGGAAATCACGTGGGCCCCACCCGGAAATCACGTGGGCCCCACCCGGAAATCACGTGGGCCCCCAGGGGAAATCACGTGGGCCCCACCCGGAAATCACGTGGGCCCCACCCGGAAATCACGTGGGCCCCACCCGGAAATCACGTGGGCTCCACCCGGAAATCACGTGGGCCCCACCCGGAAATCACGTGGGCCCCACCCGGAAATAACGTGGGCCCCACCCGGAAATCACGTGGGCCCCCAGGGGAAATCACGTGGGCCCCACAAGGAAATCACGTGGGCCCCACCCGGAAATCACGTGGACCCCACCCGGAAATCACGTGGGCCCCACCCGGAAATCACGTGGGCCCCACCCGGAAATCACGTGGGCCCCACCCGGAAATCACGTGGGCCCCACCCGGAAATCACGTGGGCCCCACCCGGAAATCACGTGGGCCCCACCCGGAAATCACGTGGGCCCCACCCGGAAATCACGTGGGCCCCACCCGGAAATCACGTGGGCCCCACCCGGAAATCACGTGGGCCCCACCCGGAAATCACGTGGGCCCCAAGGGGAAATCACATGGGCCCCACCCGGAAATCACGTGGGCCCCACCCGGAAATCACATGGGCCCCACCCGGAAATCACGTGGGCCCCACCCGGAAATCACGTGGGCCCCACCCGGAAATCACGTGGGCCCCACCCGGAAATCACGTGGGCCCCACCCGGAAATCACGTGGGCCCCACCCGGAAATCACGTGGGCCCCACCCGGAAATCACGTGGGCCCACCCGGAAATCACGTGGGCCCCACCCGGAAATCACGTGGGCCCCCAGGGGAAATCACGTGGGCCCCACCCGGAAATCACGTGGGCCCCACCCGGAAATCACGTGGGCCCCACCCGGAAATCACGTGGGCCCCACCCGGAAATCACGTGGGCCCCACCCGGAAATCACGTGGGCCCCACCCGGAAATCACGTGGGCCCCACCCGGAAATCACGTGGGCCCCACCCGGAAATCACGTGGGCCCCACCCGGAAATCACGTGGGCCCCACCCGGAAATCACGTGGGCCCCACCGGAAATCACGTGGCCCCCACGGGGAAATCACGTGGGCCCCACCCGGAAATCACGTGGGCCCCACCCGGAAATCACGTGGGCCCCACCCGGAAATCACGTGGGCCCCACCCGGAAATCACGTGGGCCCCACGGGGAAATCACGTGGGCCCCACGGGGAAATCACGTGGGCCCCACCCGGAAATCACGTGGGCCCCACCCGGAAATCACGTGAGCCCCACCCGGAAATCACATGGGCCCCACCCGGAAATCACGTGGGCCCCACCCGGAAATCACGTGGGCCCCACCCGGAAATCACGTGGGCCCCCAGGGGAAATCACGTGGGCCCCACCCGGAAATCACGTGGGCCCCACCCGGAAATCACGTGGGCCCCACCCGGAAATCACGTGGGCCCCACCCGGAAATCACGTGGGCCCCACCCGGAAATCACGTGGGCCCCACCCGGAAATCACGTGGGCCCCACCCGGAAATCACGTGGGCCGCACCCGGAAATCACGTGGGCCCCACCCGGAAATCACGTGGGCCCCACCCGGAAATCACGTGGGCCCCACCCGGAAATCACGAGGGCCCCACCCGGAAATTACGTGGGCCCCACCCGGAAATCACGTGGGCCCTACCCGGAAATCACGTGGGCCCCCAGAGGAAATCACGTGGGCCCCACCCGGAAATCACGTGGGCCCCCAGGGGAAATCACGTGGGCCCCACCCGGAAATCACGTGGGCCCCACCCGGAAATCACGTGGGCCCCACCCGGAAATCACGTGGGCCCCACGGGGAAATCACGTGGGCCCCACCCGGAAATCACGTGGGCCCCACCCGGAAATCACGTGGGCCCCACCCGGAAATCACGTGGGCCCCACCCGGAAATCACGTGGGCCCCACCCGGAAATCACGTGGGCCCCACCCGGAAATCACGTGGGCCCCACCCGGAAATCACGTGGGCCCCACCCGGAAATCACGTGGGCCCCACCCGGAAATCACGTGGGCCCCACCCGGAAATCACGTGGGCCCCACCCGGAAATCACGTGGGGCCCACCCGGAAATCACGTGGGCCCCACGGGGAAATCACGTGGGCCCCACCCGGAAATCACGTGGGCCCCACCCGGAAATCACGTGGGCCCCACACGGAAATCACGTGGGCCCCACCCGGAAATCACGTGGGCCCCACCCTGAAATCACGTGGGCCCCACCCGGAAATCACGTGGGCCCCACCCGGAAATCACGTGGGCCCCACCCGGAAATCACGTGGGCCCCACCCGGAAATCACGTGGGCCCCACCCGGAAATCACGTGGGCCCCACCCGGAAATAACGTGGGCCCCACCCGGAAATCACGTGGGCCCCCAGGGGAAATCACGTGGGCCCCACAAGGAAATCACGTGGGCCCCACCCGGAAATCACGTGGGCCCCACCCGGAAATCACGTGGGCCCCACCCGGAAATCACGTGGGCCCCACGGGGAAATCACGTGGGCCCCACCCGGAAATCACGTGGGCCCCACCCAGAAATCACGTGGGCCCCACCCGGAAATCACGTGGGCCCCACCCGGAAATCACGTGGGCCCCAACCGGAAATCACGTGGGCCCCACCCGGAAATCACGTGGGCCCCACCCGGAAATCACGTGGGCCCCACCCGGAAATCACGTGGGCCCCACCCGGAAATCACGTGGGCCCCAAGGGGAAATCACGTGGGCCCCACCCGGAAATCACGTGGGCCCCACCCGGAAATCACGTGGGCCCCACCCGGAAATCACGTGGGCCCCACCCGGAAATCACGTGGGCCCCACCCGGAAATCACGTGGGCCCCACCCGGAAATCACGTGGGCCCCACCCGGAAATCACGTGGGCCCCACGGGGAAATCACGCGGGCCCCACCCGGAAATCACGTGTGCACCACGGGGAAATCACGTGGGCCCCACCCGGAAATCACGTGGGCACCACGGGGAAATCACGTGGGCCCCACCCGGAAATCACGTGGGCCCCACCCGGAAATCACGTGGGCCCCACCCGGAAATCACGTGGGGCCCACCCGGAAATCACGTGGGCCCCACCCGGAAATCACGTGGGCCCCACGGGGAAATCACGTGGGCCCCACCCGGAAATCACGTGGGCACCACCCGGAAATCACGTGGGCCCCACACGGAAATCACGTGGGCCCCACCCGGAAATCACGTGGGCCCCACACGGAAATCACGTGGGCCCCACCCGGAAATCACGTGGGCCCCTCCCGGAAATCACGTGGGCCCCACCCGGAAATCACGTGGGCCCCACCCGGAAATCACGTGGGCCCCACGGGGAAATCACGTGGGCCCCACCCGGAAATCACGTGGGCCCCACCCGGAAATCACGTGGGCCCCACCCGGAAGTCACGTGGGCCCCACCCGGAAATCACGTGGGCCCCACCCGGAAATCACGTGGGCCCCACCCGGAAATCACGTGGGCCCCACCCGGAAATCACGTGGGCCCCACCCGGAAATCACGTGGGCCCCACCCGGAAATCACGTGGGCACCACGGGGAAATCACGTGGGCCCCACCCGGAAATCACGTGGGCCCCACCCGGAAATCACGTGGGCCCCACCCGGAAATCACGTGGGGCCCACCCGGAAATCACGTGGGCCCCACCCGGAAATCACGTGGGACCCACGGGGAAATCACGTGGGCCCCACCCGGAAATCACGTGGGCCCCACCCGGAAATCACGTAGGCCCCACACAGAAATCACGTGGGCCCCACCCGGAAATCACGTGGGCCCCACCCGGAAATCACGTGGGACCCACCCGGAAATCACGTGGGCCCCACCCGGAAATCACGTGGGCCCCACGGGGAAATCACGTGGGCCCCACCCGGAAATCACGTGGGCCCCACCCGGAAATCACGTGGGCCCCACCCGGAAATCACGTGGGACCCCAGGGGAAATCACGTGGGCCCCACCCGGAAATCACGTGGGCCCCACCCGGAAATCACGTGGGCCCCACCCGGAAATCACGTGGGCCCCACCCGGAAATCACGTGGGCCCCACCCGGAAATCACGTGGGCCCCCAGGGGAAATCACGTGGGCCCCACCCGGAAATCACGTGGGCCCCACCCGGAAATCACGTGGGCCCCACCCGGAAATCACGTGGGCCCCACCCGGAAATCACGTGGGCCCCACCCGGAAATCACGTGGGCCCCACCCGGAAATAACGTGGGCCCCACCCGGAAATCACGTGGGCCCCCAGGGGAAATCACGTGGGCCCCACAAGGAAATCACGTGGGCCCCACCCGGAAATCACGTGGGCCCCACCCGGAAATCACGTGGGCCCCACCCGGAAATCACGTGGGCCCCACCCGGAAATCACGTGGGCCCCACCCGGAAATCACGTGGGCCCCACCCGGAAATCACGTGGGCCCCACCCGGAAATCACGTGGGCCCCACCCGGAAATCACGTGGGCCCCACCCGGAAATCACGTGGGCCCCACCCGGAAATCACGTGGGCCCCACCCGGAAATCACGTGGGCCCCAAGGGGAAATCACATGGGCCGCACCCGGAAATCACGTGGGCCCCACCCGGAAATCACGTGGGCCCCACCCGGAAATCACGTGGGCCCCACCCGGAAATCACGTGGGCCCCACCCGGAAATCACGTGGGCCCCACCCGGAAATCACGTGGGCCCCACCCGGAAATCACGTGGGCCCCACCCGGAAATCACGTGGGCCCCACCCGGAAATCACGTGGGCCCCAAGGGGAAATCACATGGGCCCCACCTGGAAATCACGTGGGCCCCACCCGGAAATCACGTGGGCCCCACCCGGAAATCACGTGGGCCCCACCCGGAAATCACGTGGGCCCCACCCGGAAATCACGTGGGCCCCACCCGGAAATCACGTGGGCCCCACCCGGAAATCACGTGGGCCCCACCCGGAAATCACGTGGGCCCCACCCGGAAATCACGTGGGCCCCCAGGGGAAATCACGTGGGCCCCACCCGGAAATCACGTGGGCCCCACCCAGAAATCACGTGGGCCCCACCCGGAAATCACGTGGGCCCCACCCGGAAATCACGTGGGCCCCACCCGGAAATCACGTGGGCCCCACCCGGAAATCACGTGGGCCCCACCCGGAAATCACGTGGGCCCCACCCGGAAATCACGTGGGCCCCACCCGGAAATCACGTGGGCCCCACCCGGAAATCACGTGGGCCCCACCCGGAAATCACGTGGGCCCCACCCGGAAATCACGTGGGCCCCACCCGGAAATCACGTGGGCCGCACCCGGAAATCACGTGGGCCCCACCCGGAAATCACGTGGGCCCCACCCGGAAATCACGTGGGGCCCACCCGGAAATCACGTGGGCCCCACGGGGAAATCACGTGGGCCCCACCCGGAAATCACGTGGGCCCCACCCGGAAATCACGTGGGCCCCACACGGAAATCACGTGGGCCCCACCCGGAAATCACGTGGGCCCCACCCTGAAATCACGTGGGCCCCACCCGGAAATCACGTGGGCCCCACCCGGAAATCACGTGGGCCCCACCCGGAAATCACGTGGGCCCCACCCGGAAATCACGTGGGCCCCACCCGGAAATCACGTGGGCCCCACCCGGAAATCACGTGGGCCCCACCCGGAAATCACGTGGGCCCCCAGGGGAAATCACGTGGGCCCCACAAGGAAATCACGTGGGCCCCACCCGGAAATCACGTGGGCCCCACCCGGAAATCACGTGGGCCCCACGGGGAAATCACGTGGGCCCCACCCGGAAATCACGTGGGCCCCACCCGGAAATCACGTGGGCCCCACCCGGAAATCACGTGGGCCCCACCCGGAAATCACGTGGGCCCCACCCGGAAATCACGTGGGCCCCACCCTGAAATCACGTGGGCCCCACCCGGAAATCACGTGGGCCCCACCCGGAAATCACGTGGGCCCCACCCGGAAATCACGTGGGCCCCACCGGAAATCACGTGGGCCCCACCCGGAAATCACGTGGGCCCCCAGGGGAAATCACGTGGGCCCCACAAGGAAATCACGTGGGCCCCACCCGGAAATCACGTGGGCCCCACCCGGAAATCACGTGGGCCCCACCCGGAAATCACGTGGGCCCCACGGGGAAATCACGTGGGCCCCACCCGGAAATCACGTGGGCCCCACCCGGAAATCACGTGGGCCCCACCCGGAAATCACGTGGGCCCCACCCGGAAATCAGGTGGGCCCCACCCGGAAATCACGTGGGCCCCACCCGGAAATCACGTGGGCCCCACCCGGAAATCACGTGGGCCCCACCCGGAAATCACGTGGGCCCCACGGGGAAATCACGTGGGCCCCACCCGGAAATCACGTGGGCCCCACCCGGAAATCACGTGGGCCCCACACGGAAATCACGTGGGCCCCACCCGGAAATCACGTGGGCCCCACGGGGAAATCACGTGGGCCCCACCCGGAAATCACGTGGGCCCCACCCGGAAATCACGTGGGCCCCACCCGGAAATCACGTGGGCCCCACGGGGAAATCAGGTGGGCCCCACCCGGAAATCACGTGGGCACCACGGGGAAATCACGTGGGCCCCACCCGGAAATCACGTGGGCACCACGGGGAAATCACGTGGGCCCCACCCGGAAATCACGTGGGCCCCACGCGGAAATCACGTGGGCCCCACCGGGAAATCACGTGGGGCCCACCCGGAAATCACGTGGGCCCCACCCGGAAATCACGTGGGCCCCACCCGGAAATCACGTGGGCCCCACCCGGAAATCACGTGGGCACCACTCGGAAATCACGTGGGCCCCACACGGAAATCACGTGGGCCCCACCCGGAAATCACGTGGGCCCCACACGGAAATCACGTGGGCCCCACCCGGAAATCACGTGGGCCCCACTCGGAAATCACGTGGGCCCCACCCGGAAATCACGTGGGCCCCACCCGGAAATCACGTGGGCCCCACGGGGAAATCACGTGGGCCCCACCCGGAAATCACGTGGGCCCCACCCGGAAATCACGTGGGCCCCACCCGGAAGTCACGTGGGCCCCACCCGGAAATCACGTGGGCCCCACCCGGAAATCACGTGGGCCCCACCCGGAAATCACGTGGGCCCCACCCGGAAATCACGTGGGCCCCACCCGGAAATCACGTGGGCCCCACCCGGAAATCACGTCGGCACCACGGGGAAATCACGTGGGCCCCACCCGGAAATCACGTGGGCCCCACCCGGAAATCACGTGGGCCCCACCCGGAAATCACGTGGGGCCCACCCGGAAATCACGTGGGCCCCACCCGGAAATCACGTGGGCCCCACGGGGAAAACACGTGGGCCCCACCCGGAAATCACGTGGGCCCCACCCGGAAATCACGTAGGCCCCACACGGAAATCACGTGGGCCCCACCCGGAAATCACGTGGGCCCCACCCGGAAATCACGTGGGACCCACCCGGAAATCACGTGGGCCCCACCCGTAAATCACGTGGGCCCCACGGGGAAATCACGTGGGCCCCACCCGGAAATCACGTGGGCCCCACCCGGAAATCACGTGGGCCCCACCCGGAAATCACGTGGGACCCCAGGGGAAATCACGTGGGCCCCACCCGGAAATCACGTGGGCCCCACCCGGAAATCACGTGGGCCCCACACGGAAATCACGTGGGCCCCACCCGGAAATCACGTGGGCCCCACCCGGAAATCACGTGGGCCCCACCCGGAAATCACGTGGGCCCCACCCGGAAATCACGTGGGGCCCACCCGGAAATCACGTGGGCCCCACCCGGAAATCACGTGGGCCCCACGGGGAAATCACGTGGGCCCCACCCGGAAATCACGTGGCCCCACCCGGAAATCACGTGGGCCCCACCCTGAAATCACGTGGGCCCCACCCGGAAATCACGTGGGCCCCACCCGGAAATCACGTGGGCCCCACCCGGAAATCACGTGGGCCCCACCCGGAAATCACGTGGGCCCCACTCGGAAATCACGTGGGCCCCACCCGGAAATCACGTGGGCCCCCAGGGGAAATCACGTGGGCCCCACCCGGAAATCACGTGGGCCCCACCCGGAAATCACGTGGGACCCCAGGGGAAATCACGTGGGCCCCACCCGGAAATCACGTGGGCCCCACCCGGAAATCACGTGGGCCCCACCCGGAAATCACGTGGGCCCCACCCGGAAATCACGTGGGCCCCACCCGGAAATCACGTGGGCCCCACCCGGAAATCACGTGGGCCCCACCCGGAAATCACGTGGGCCCCACCCGGAAATCACGTGGGCCCCACTCGGAAATCACGTGGGCCCCACCCGGAAATCACGTGGGCCCCCAGGGGAAATCACGTGGGCCCCACCCGGAAATCACGAGGGCCCCACCCGGAAATCACGTGGGCCCCACCCGGAAATCACGTGGGCCCCACCCTGAAATCACGTGGGCCCCACCCGGAAATCACGTGGGCCCCACCCTGAAATCACGTGGGCCCCACCCGGAAATCACGTGGGCCCCACCCGGAAATCACGTGGGCCCCATCCGGAAATCACGTGGGCCCCACCCGGAAATCACGTGGGCCCCACTCGGAAATCACGTGGGCCCCACCCGGAAATCACGTGGACCCCCAGGGGAAATCACGTGGGCCCCACCCGGAAATCACGTGGGCCCCACCCGGAAATCACGTGGGCCCCACGCGGAAATCACGTGGGCCCCACCCGGAAATCACGTGGGCCCCACCCGGAAATCACGTGGGCCCCACGGGGAAATCACGTGGGCCCCACCCGGAAATCACGTGGGGCCCACCCGGAAATCACGTGGGCCCCACGGGGAAATCACGTGGGCCCCACCCGGAAATCACGTGGGCCCCACCCGGAAATCACGTGGGCCCCACCCGGAAATCACGTGGGCCCCACCCGGAAATCACGTGGGCCCCACCCGGAAATCACGTGGGCCCCACCCGGAAATCACGTGGGCCCCACCCGGAAATCACGTGGGCCCCACCCGGAAATCACGTGGGCCCTACCCGGAAATCACGTGGGCCCCCAGGGGAAATCACGTGGGCCCCACCCGGAAATCACGTGGGCCCCCAGGGGAAATCACGTGGGCCCCACCCGGATATCACGTGGGCCCCACCCGGAAATCACGTGGGCCCCACCCGGAAATCACGTGGGCCCCACGGGGAAATCACGTGGGTCCCACCCGGAAATCACGTGGGCCCCACCCGGAAATCACGTGGGCCCCACCCGGAAATCACGTGGGCCCCACCCGGAAATCACGTGGGCCCCACCCGGAAATCACGTGGGCCCCACCCGGAAATCACGTGGGCCCCACGGGGAAATCACGTGGGCCCCACCTGGAAATCACGTGGGCCCCACCCGGAAATCACGTGGGCCCCACCCGGAAATCACGTGGGCCCCACCCGGAAATCACGTGGGCCCCACCCGGAAATCACGTGGGCCCCACCCGGAAATCACGTGGGCCCCACCCGGAAATCACGTGGGCCCCACCCGGAAATCACGTGGGCCCCACCCGGAAATCACGTGGGCCCCCAGGGGAAATCACGTGGGCCCCCAGGGGAAATCACGTGGGCCCCACCCGGAAATCACGTGGGCCCCACCCGGAAATCACGTGGGCCCCACGGGGAAATCACGTGGGCCCCACGGGGAAATCACGTGGGCCCCACCCGGAAATCACGTGGGCCCCACCCGGAAATCACGTGGGCCCCACCCGGAAATCACGTGGGGCCCACCCGGAAATCACGTGGGCCCCACGGGGAAATCACGTGGGCCCCACCCGGAAATCACGTGGGCCCCACCCGGAAATCACGTGGGCCCCACCCGGAAATCACGTGGGCCCCACCCGGAAATCACGTGGGCCCGACGGGGAAATCACGTGGGCCCCACCCGGAAATCACGTGGGCCCCACCCGGAAATCACGTGGGCCCCACCCGGAAATCACGTGGGCCCCACCCGGAAATCACGTGGGCCCCACCCGGAAATCACGTGGGCCCCACCCGGAAATCACGTGGGCCCCACCCGGAAATCACGTGGGCCCCACCCGGAAATCACGTGGGCCCCACCCGGAAATCACGTGGGCCCCACCCGGAAATCACGTGGGCCCCACCCGGAAATCACGTGGGCCCCACCCGGAAATCACGTGGGCCCCCAGGGGAAATCACTTGCGCCCCACCCGGAAATCACGTGGGCCCCACCCGGAAATCACGTGGGCCCCACCCGGAAATCACGTGGGCCCCACGGGGAAATCACGTGGGCCCCACCCGGAAATCACGTGGGCCCCACCCGGAAATCACGTGGGCCCCACGGGGAAATCACGTGGGCCCCACCCGGAAATCACGTGGGCCCCACCCGGATATCACGTGGGCCCCACCCGGAAATCACGTGGGCCCCACCCGGAAATCACGTGGGCCCCACGGGGAAATCACGTGGGTCCCACCCGGAAATCACGTGGGCCCCACCCGTAAATCACGTGGGCCCCACCCGGAAATCACATGGGCCCCACCCGGAAATCACGTGGGCCCCACCCGGAAATCACGTGGGCCCCACCCGGAAATCACGTGGGCCCCACGGGGAAATCACGTGGGCCCCACCTGGAAATCACGTGGGCCCCACCCGGAAATCACGTGGGCCCCACCCGGAAATCACGTGGGCCCCACCCGGAAATCACGTGGGCCCCACCCGGAAATCACGTGGGCCCCCAGGGGAAATCACGTGGGCCCCACCCGGAAATCACGTGGGCCCCACCCGGAAATCACGTGGGCCCCACCCGGAAATCACGTGGGCCCCACCCGGAAATCACGTGGGCCCCACCCGGAAATCACGTGGGCCCCACCCGGAAATCACGTGGGCCCCACCCGGAAATCACGTGGGCCCCACCCGGAAATCACGTGGGCCCCACGGGGAAATCACGTGGGCCCCACCCGGAAATCACGTGGGCCCCACCCGGAAATCACGTGGGCCCCACACGGAAATCACGTGGGCCCCACCCGGAAATCACGTGGGCCCCACCCTGAAATCACGTGGGCCCCACCCGGAAATCACGTGGGCCCCACCCGGAAATCACGTGGGCCCTACCCGGAAATCACGTGGGCCCCACCCGGAAATCACGTGGGCCCCACCCGGAAATCACGTGGGCCCCACCCGGAAATCACGTGGGCCCCACCCGGAAATCACGTGGGCCCCCAGGGGAAATCACGTGGGCCCCACAAGGAAATCACGTGGGCCCCACCCGGAAATCACGTGGGCCCCACCCGGAAATCACGTGGGCCCCACCCGGAAATCACGTGGGCCCCACCCGGAAATCACGTGGGCCCCACCCGGAAATCACGTGGGCCCCACCCGGAAATCACGTGGGCCCCACCCGGAAATCACGTGGGCCCCACCCGGAAATCACGTGGGCCCCACCCGGAAATCACGTGGGCCCCACCCGGAAATCACGTGGGCCCCACCCGGAAATCACGTGGGCCCCACCCGGAAATCACGTGGGCCCCACCCGGAAATCACGTGGGCCCCACCCGGAAATCACGTGGGCCCCCAGGGGAAATCACGTGGGCCCCACAAGGAAATCACGTGGGCCCCACCCGGAAATCACGTGGGCCCCACCCGGAAATCACGTGGGCCCCACCCGGAAATCACGTGGGCCCCACGGGGAAATCACGTGGGCCCCACCCGGAAATCACGTGGGCCCCACCCGGAAATCACGTGGGCCCCACCCGGAAATCACGTGGGCCCCACCCGGAAATCACGTGGGCCCCACCCGGAAATCACGTGGGCCCCACCCGGAAATCACGTGGGCCCCACCCGGAAATCACGTGGGCCCCACCCGGAAATCACGTGGGCCCCACGGGGAAATCACGTGGGCCCCACCCGGAAATCACGTGGGCCCCACCCGGAAATCACGTGGGCCCCACCCGGAAATCACGTGGGCCCCACCCGGAAATCACGTGGGCCCCACCCGGAAATCACGTGGGCCCCACGGGGAAATCAGGTGGGCCCCACCCGGAAATCACGTGGGCACCACGGGGAAATCACGTGGGCCCCACCCGGAAATCACGTGGGCACCACGGGGAAATCACGTGGGCCCCACCCGGAAATCACGTGGGCCCCACCCGGAAATCACGTGGGCCCCACCGGGAAATCACGTGGGGCCCACCCGGAAATCACGTGGGCCCCACCCGGAAATCACGTGGGCCCCACGGGGAAATCACGTGGGCCCCACCCGGAAATCACGTGGGCACCACCCGGAAATCACGTGGGCCCCACACGGAAATCACGTGGGCCCCACCCGGAAATCACGTGGGCCCCACACGGAAATCACGTGGGCCCCACCCGGAAATCACGTGGGCCCCACCCGGAAATCACGTGGGCCCCACCCGGAAATCACGTGGGCCCCACCCGGAAATCACGTGGGCCCCACGGGGAAATCACGTGGGCCCCACCCGGAAATCACGTGGGCCCCACCCGGAAATCACGTGGGCCCCACCCGGAAGTCACGTGGGCCCCACCCGGAAATCACGTGGGCCCCACCCGGAAATCACGTGGGCCCCACCCGGAAATCACGTGGGCCCCACCCGGAAATCACGTGGGCCCCACCCGGAAATCACGTGGGCCCCACCCGGAAATCACGTGGGCCCCACCCGGAAATCACGTGGGCACCACGGGGAAATCACGTGGGCCCCACCCGGAAATCACGTGGGCCCCACCCGGAAATCACGTGGGCCCCACCCGGAAATCACGTGGGGCCCACCCGGAAATCACGTGGGCCCCACCCGGAAATCACGTGGGCCCCACGGGGAAAACACATGGGCCCCACCCGGAAATCACGTGGGCCCCACACGGAAATCACGTAGGCCCCACACGGAAATCACGAGGGCCCCACCCGGAAATCACGTGGGCCCCACCCGGAAATCACGTGGGACCCACCCGGAAATCACGTGGGCCCCACCCGGAAATCACGTGGGCCCCACGGGGAAATCACGTGGGCCCCACCCGGAAATCACGTGGGCCCCACCCGGAAATCACGTGGGCCCCACCCGGAAATCACGTGGGACCCCAGGGGAAATCACGTGGGCCCCACCCGGAAATCACGTGGGCCCCACCCGGAAATCACGTGGGCCCCACCCGGAAATCAGGTGGGCCCCACCCGGAAATCACGTGGGCCCCACCCGGAAATCACGTGGGCCCCACCCGGAAATCACGTGGGCCCCACCCGGAAATCACGTGGGCCCCACCCGGAAATCACGTGGGCCCCACCCGGAAATCACGTGGGCCCCACCCGGAAATCACGTGGGCCCCACCCGGAAATCACGTGGGGCCCACCCGGAAATCACGTGGGCCCCACCCGGAAATCACGTGGGCCCCACGGGGAAATCACGTGGGCCCCACCCGGAAATCACGTGGGCCCCACCCGGAAAGCACGTGGGCCCCACCCGGAAATCACGTGGGCCCCACCCGGAAATCACGTGGGCCCCACCCGGAAATCACGTGGGCCCCACCCGGAAATCACGTGGGCCCCACCCTGAAATCACGTGGGCCCCACCCGGAAATCACGTGTGCCCCACCCCGAAATCACGTGGGCCCCACCCGGAAATCACGTGGGCCCCACCCGGAAATCACGTGGGCCCCACTCGGAAAACACGTGGGCCCCACCCGGAAATCACGTGGGCCCCCAGGGGAAATCACGTGGGCCCCACCCGGAAATCACGTGGGCCCCACCCGGAAATCACGTGGGCCCCACCCGGAAATCACGTGGGCCCCACCCGGAAATCACGTGGGCCCCACCCGGAAATCACGTGGGCCCCACCCGGAAATCACGTGGGCCCCACGGGGAAATCACGTGGGCCCCACCCGGAAATCACGTGGGGCCCACCCGGAAATCACGTGGGCCCCACGGGGAAATCACGTGGGCCCCACCCGGAAATCACGTGGGGCCCACCCGGAAATCACGTGGGCCCCACGGGGAAATCACGTGGGCCCCACCCGGAAATCACGTGGGCCCCACCCGGAAATCACGTGGGCCCCACCCGGAAATCACGTGGGCCCCACCCGGAAATCACGTGGGCCCCACCCGGAAATCACGTGGGCCCCACCCGGAAATCACGTGGGCCCTACCCGGAAATCACGTGGGCCCCCAGGGGAAATCACGTGGGCCCCACCCGGAAATCACGTGGGCCCCCAGGGGAAATCACGTGGGCCCCACCCGGATATCACGTGGGCCCCACCCGGAAATCACGTGGGCCCCACCCGGAAATCACGTGGGCCCCACGGGGAAATCACGTGGGTCCCACCCGGAAATCAAGTGGGCCCCACCCGGAAATCACGTGGGCCCCACCCGGAAATCACGTGGGCCCCACCCGGAAATCACGTGGGCCCCACCCGGAAATCACGTGGGCCCCACCCGGAAATCACGTGGGCCCCACGGGGAAATCACGTGGGCCCCACCCGGAAATCACGTGGGCCCCACCCGGAAATCACGTGGGCCCCACCCGGAAATCACGTGGGCCCCACCCGGAAATCACGTGGGCCCCACCCGGAAATCACGTGGGCCCCACCCGGAAATCACGTGGGCCCCACCCGGAAATCACGTGGGCCCCACCCGGAAATCACGTGGGCCCCACCCGGAAATCACGTGGGCCCCACCCGGAAATCACGTGGGCCCCACCCGGAAATCACGTGGGCCCCACCCGGAAATCACGTGGGCCCCACCCGGAAATCACGTGGGCCCCACCCGGAAAGCACGTGGGGCCCACCCGGAAATCACGTGGGCCCCACCCTGAAATCACGTGGGCCCCACCCGGAAATCACGTGGGCCCCACCCGGAAATCACGTGGGCCCCACCCGGAAATCACGTGGGCCCCACCCTGAAATAACGTGGGCCCCACCCGGAAATCACGTGGGCCCCACCCGGAAATCACGTGGGCCCCACCCGGAAATCACGTGGGCCCCACCCGGAAATCACGTGGGCCCCACCCGGAAATCACGTGGGCCCCCAGGGGAAATCACGTGGGCCCCACCCGGAAATCACGTGGGCCCCACCCGGAAATCACGTGGGCCCCACCCGGAAATCACGTGGGCCCCACACGGAAATCACGTGGGCCCCACCCGGAAATCACGTGGGCCCCACCCGGAAATCACGTGGGCCCCACGGGGAAATCACGTGGGCCCCACCCGGAAATCACGTGGGCCCCACGGGGAAATCACGTGGGCCCCACCCGGAAATCACGTGGGCCCCACCCAGAAATCACGTGGGCCCTACCCGGAAATCACGTGGGCCCCCAGGGGAAATCACGTGGCCCCACCCGGAAATCACGTGGGCCCCCGGGGGAAATCACGTGGGCCCCACCCGGATATCACGTGGGCCCCACCCGGAAATCACGTGGGCCCCCAGGGGAAATCACGTGGGCCCCACCCGGAAATCACGTGGGCCCCACCCGGAAATCACGTGGGCCCCACCCTGAAATCACGTGGGCCCCACCCGGAAATCACGCGGGCCCCACGGGGAAATCACGTGGGCCCCCAGGGGAAATCACGTGGGCCCCACCCGGAAATCACGTGGGCCCCACCCGGAAATCACGTGGGCCCCACCCGGAAATCACGTGGGCCCCACCCAGAAATCACGTGGGCCCCATGGGGAAATCACGTGGGTCCCACCCGGAAATCACGTGGGCCCCACCCGTAAATCACGTGGGCCCCACCCGGAAATCACGTGGGCCCCACCCGGAAATCACGTGGGCCCCACCCGGAAATCACGTGGGCCCCACCCGGAAATCACGTGGGACCCACGGGGAAATCACGTGGGCCCCACCTGGAAATCACGTGGGCCCCACCCGGAAATCACGTGGGCCCCACCCGGAAATCACGTGGACCCCACCCGGAAATCACGTGGGCCCCACCCGGAAATCACGTGGGCCCCCAGGGGAAATCACGTGGGCCCCACCCGGAAATCACGTGGGCCCCACCCGGAAATCACGTGGGCCCCACCCTGAAATCACGTGGGCCCCACCCGGAAATCACGCGGGCCCCACGGGGAAATCACGTGGGCCCCACCCGGATATCACGTGGGCCCCACCCGGAAATCACGTGGGCCCCACCCTGAAATCACGTGGGCCCCACCCGGAAATCACGTGGGCCCCACCCGGAAATCACGTGGGCCCCCAGGGGAAATCACGTGGGCCCCACCCGGAAATCACGTGGGCCCCACCCGGAAATCACGTGGGCCCCACCCGGAAATCACGTGGGCCCGACGGGGAAATCACGTGGGCCCCACCCGGAAATCACGTGGGCCCCACCCGGAAATCACGTGGGCCCCACCCGGAAATCACGTGGGCCCCACCCGGAAATCACTTGGGCCCACCCGGAAATCACGTGGGACCCACCCGGAAATCACGTGGGCCCCACCCGGAAATCACGTGGGCCCCACCCGGAAATCACGTGGGCCCCACCCGGAAATCACGTGGGCCCCCAGGGGAAATCACGTGGGCCCCACCCGGAAATCACGTGGGCCCCACGGGGAAATCACGTGGGCCCCACCCGGAAATCACGTGGGCCCCACGGGGAAATCACGTGGGCCCCACCCGGAAATCACGTGGGCCCCACCCGGAAATCACGTGGGCCCCACCCGGAAATCACGTGGGCCCCACCCGGAAATCACGTGGGCCCCACCCGGAAATCACGTGGGCCCCACGGGGAAATCACGTGGGCCCCACCCGGAAATCACGTGGGCCCCACCCGGAAATCACGTGAGCCCCACCCGGAAATCACGTGGGCCCCACCCGGAAATCACGTGGGCCCCACCCGGAAATTACGTGGGCCCCACCCGGAAATCACGTGGGCCCCACCCGGAAATCACGTGGGCCCCACCCGGAAATCACGTGGGCCCCCAGGGGAAATCACGTGGGCCCCACCCGGAAATCACGTGGGCCCCACCCGGAAATCATGTGGGCCCCACCCGGAAATAACGTGGGCCCCACGGGGAAATCACGTGGGCCCCACCCGGAAATCACGTGGGCCCCACCCGGAAATCACGTGGGCCCCCAGGGGAAATCACGTGGGCCCCACCCGGAAATCACGTGGGCCCCACCCGGAAATCACGTGGGCCCCACCCTGAAATCACGTGGGCCCCACCCGGAAATCACGCGGGCCCCACGGGGAAATCACGTGGGCCCCACCCGGAAATCACGTGGGCCCCACCCTGAAATCACGTGGGCCCCACCCGGAAATCACGTGGGCCCCACCCGGAAATCACGTGGGCCCCCAGGGGAAATCACGTGGGCCCCACCCAGAAATCACGTGGGCCCCACCCGGAAATCACGTGGGCCCCCAGGGGAAATCACGTGGGCCCCACCCAGAAATCACGTGGGCCCCACCCGGAAATCACGTGGGCCCCCAGGGGAAATCACGTGGGCCCCACCCGGAAATCACGTGGGCCCCACCCGGAAATCACGTGGGCCCCCAGGGGAAATCACGTGGGCCCCACCCAGAAATCACGTGGGCCCCACCCGGAAATCACGTGGGCCCCACCCGGAAATCACGTGGGCCCCACCCGGAAATCACGTGGGCCCCACCCGGAAATCACGTGGGCCCCACCCGGAAATCACGTGGGCCCCACCCGGAAATCACGTGGGCCCCAACCGAAAATCACGTGGGCCCAACCCGGAAATCACGTGGGCCCCACCCGGAAATCACGTGGGCCCCACCCGGAAATCACGTGGGCCCCACCCGGAAATCACGTGGGCCCCACCCGGAAATCACGTGGGCCCCACGGGGAAATCACGTGGGCCCCACCCGGAAATCACGTGGGCCCCACGGGGAAATCACGTGGGCCCCACCCGGAAATCACGTGGGCCCCACCCGGAAATCACGTGGGCCCCACCCGGAAATCACGTGGGCCCCACGGGGAAATCACGTGGGCCCCACCCGGAAATCACGTGGGCCCCACCCGGAAATCACGTGGGCCCCACCCGGAAATCACGTGGGCCCCACCCGGAAATCACGTGGGCCCCACCCGGAAATCACGTGGGCCCCCAGGGGAAATCACGTGGGCCCCACCCGGAAATCACGTGGGCCCCACCCGGAAATCACGTGGGCCCCACCCGGAAATAACGTGGGCCCCACGGGGAAATCACGTGGGCCCCACCCGGAAATCACGTGGGCCCCACCCGGAAATCACGTGGGCCCCCAGGGGAAATCACGTGGGCCCCACCCGGAAATCACGTGGGCCCCACCCGGAAATCACGTGGGCCCCACCCTGAAATCACGTGGGCCCCACCCGGAAATCATGCGGGCCCCACGGGGAAATCACGTGGGCCCCACCCGGAAATCACGTGGGCCCCACCCGGAAATCACGTGGGCCCCACCCGGAAATCACGTGGGCCCCACCCGGAAATCACGTGGGCCCCACCCGGAAATCACGTGGGCCCCCAGGGGAAATCACGTGGGCCCCACCCGGAAATCACGTGGGCCCCACCCGGAAATCACGTGGGCCCCACCCGTAAATCACGTGGGCCCGACGGGGAAATCACGTGGGCCCCACCCGGAAATCACGTGGGCCCCACCCGGAAATCACGTGGGCCCCACCCGGAAATCACGTGGGCCCCACCCGGAAATCACGTGGGCCCCACCCGGAAATCACGTGGGCCCCACCCGGAAATCACGTGGGCCCCACCCGGAAATCACGTGGGCCCCACCCGGAAATCACGTGGGCCCCACGGGGAAATCACGTGGGCCCCACCCGGAAATCACGTGGGGCCCACCCGGAAATCACGTGGGCCCCACGGGGTAATCACGTGGGCCCCACCCGGAAATCACGTGGGCCCCACCCGGAAATCACGTGGGCCCCACCCGGAAATCACGTGGGCCCCACCCGGAAATCACGTGGGCCCCACCCGGAAATCACGTGGGCCCCCAGGGGAAATCACGTGGGCCCCACCCGGATATCACGTGGGCCCCACCCGGAAATCACGTGGGCCCCACCCGGAAATCACGTGGGCCCCACGGGGAAATCACGTGGGCCCCACCCGGAAATCACGTGGGCCCCACCCGGAAATCACGTGGGCTCCCAGGGGAAATCACGTGGGCCCCACCCGGAAATCACGTGGACCCCACCCGGAAATCACGTGGGCCCCACCCTGAAATCACGTGGGCCCCACCCTGAAATCACGCGGGCCCCACGGGGAAATCACGTGGGCCCCACCCGGAAATCACGTGGGCCACACCCGGAAATCACGTGGGCCCCACCCGGAAATCACGTGGGCCCCACCCGGAAATCACGTGGGCCCCACCCGGAAATCACGTGGGCCCCCAGGGGAAATCACGTGGGCCCCACCCGGAAATCACGTGGGCCCCACCCGGAAATCACGTGGGCCCCACCCGGAAATCACGTGGGCCCGACGGGGAAATCACGTGGGCCCCACCCGGAAATCACGTGGGCCCCACCCGGAAATCACGTGGGCCCCACCCGGAAATCACGTGGGCCCCACCCGGAAATCACGTGGGCCCCACCCGGAAATCACGTGGGCCCCACCCGGAAATCACGTGGGCCCCACCCGGAAATCACGTGGGCCCCACCCGGAAATCACGTGGGCCCCACCCGGAAATCACGTGGGCCCCCAGGGGAAATCACGTGGGCCCCACCCGGAAATCACGTGGGCCCCACCCGGAAATCACGTGGGCCCCACCCGGAAATCACGTGGGCCCCAGGGGGAAATCACGTGGGCCCCACCCGGAAATCACGTGGGCCCCACCCGGAAATCACGTGGGCCCCACCCGGAAATCACGTGGGCCCCACCCGGAAATCACGTGGGCCCCACCCGGAAATCACGTGGGCCCCACCCGGAAATCACGTGGGCCCCACCCGGAAATCACGTGGGCCCCCAGGGGAAATCACGTGGGCCCCACCCGGAAATCACGTGGGCCCCACCCGGAAATCACGTGGGCCCCACCCGGAAATCACGTGGGCCCGACGGGGAAATCACGTGGGCCCCACCCGGAAATCACGTGGGCCCCACCCGGAAATCACGTGGGCCCCACCCGGAAATCACGTGGGCCCCACCCGGAAATCACGTGGGCCCCACACGGAAATCACGTGGGCCCCACCCGGAAATCACGTGGGCCCCACCCGGAAATCACGTGGGCCCCACCCGGAAATCACGTGGGCCCCACCCGGAAATCACGTGGGCCCCACCCGGAAATCACGTGGGCCCCACGGGGAAATCACGTGGGCCCCACCCGGAAATCACGTGGGGCCCAGCCGGAAATCACGTGGGCCCCACGGGGAAATCACGTGGGCCCCACCCGGAAATCACGTGGGCCCCACCCGGAAATCACGTGGGCCCCACCCGGAAATCACGTGGGCCCCACCCGGAAATCACGTGGGCTCCCAGGGGAAATCACGTGGGCCCCACCCGGATATCACGTGGGCCCCACCCGGAAATCACGTGGGCCCCACCCGGAAATCACGTGGGCCCCACGGGGAAATCACGTGGGCCCCACCCGGAAATCACGTGGGCCCCACCCGGAAATCACGTGGGCTCCCAGGGGAAATCACGTGGGCCCCACCCGGAAATCACGTGGGCCCCACCCGGAAATCACGTGGGCCCCACCCTGAAATCACGTGGGCCCCACCCTGAAATCACGTGGGCCCCACGGGGAAATCACGTGGGCCCCACCCGGAAATCACGTGGGCCACACCCGGAAATCACGTGGGCCCCACCCGGAAATCACGTGGGCCCCACCCGGAAATCACGTGGGCCCCACCCGGAAATCACGTGGGCCCCCAGGGGAAATCACGTGGGCCCCACCCGGAAATCACGTGGGCCCCACCCGGAAATCACGTGGGCCCCACCCGGAAATCACGTGGGCCCGACGGGGAAATCACGTGGGCCCCACCCGGAAATCACGTGGGCCCCACCCGGAAATCACGTGGGCCCCACCCGGAAATCACGTGGGCCCCACCCGGAAATCACGTGGGCCCCACCCGGAAATCACGTGGGCCCCACCCGGAAATCACGTGGGCCCCACCCGGAAATCACGTGGGCCCCACCCGGAAATCACGTGGGCCCCCAGGGGAAATCACGTGGGCCCCACCCGGAAATCACGTGGGCCCCACCCGGAAATCACGTGGGCCCCACCCGGAAATCACGTGGGCCCCACGGGGAAATCACGTGGGCCCCACCCGGAAATCACGTGGGCCCCACCCGGAAATCACGTGGGCCCCCAGGGGAAATCACGTGGGCCCCACCCGGAAATCACGTGGGCCCCACCCGGAAATCACGTGGGCCCCACCCGGAAATCACTTGGGCCCCACCCGGAAATCACGTGGGCCCCACGGTGAAATCACGTGGGCCCCACCCGGAAATCACGTGGGCCCCACGGGGAAATCACGTGGGCCCCACCCGGAAATCACGTGGGCCCCACCCGGAAATCACGTGGGCCCCCAGGGGAAATCACGTGGTCCCCACCCGGAAATCACGTGGGCCCCACCCGGAAATCACTTGGGCCCCACCCGGAAATCACGTGGGCCCCACGGGGAAATCACGTGGGCCCCACCCGGAAATCACGTGGGCCCCACCCGGAAATCACGTGGGCCCTACCCGGAAATCACGTGGGCCCCACGGGGAAATCACGTGGGCCCCACGGGGAAATCACGTGGGCCCCACCCGGAAATCACGTGGGCCCCACCCGGAAATCACGTGGGTCCCACCCGGAAATCACGTGGGCCCCACCCGGAAATCACGTGGGCCCCACCCGGAAATCACGTGGGCCCCACCCGGAAATCACGTGGGCCCCACCCGGAAATCACGTGGGCCCCACCCGGAAATCACGTGGGCCCCACGGGGAAATCACGTGGGGCCCACCCGGAAATCACGTGGGCCCCACGGGGAAATCACGTGGGCCCCACCCGGAAATCACGTGGGCCCCACCCGGAAATCACGTGGGCCCCACCCGGAAATCACGTGGGCCCCACCCGGAAATCACGTGGGCCCCACCCGGAAATCACGTGGGCCCCCAGGGGAAATCACGTGGGCCCCACCCTGATATCACGTGGGCCCCACCCGGAAATCACGTGGGCCCCACCCGGAAATCACGTGGGCCCCACGGGGAAATCACGTGGGCCCCACCCGGAAATCACGTGGGCCCCACCCGGAAATCACGTGGGCCCCCAGGGGAAATCACGTGGGCCCCACCCGGAAATCACGTGGGCCCCACCCGGAAATCACGTGGGCCCCACCCGGAAATCACGTGGGCCCCACCCTGAAATCACGTGGGCCCCACCTGGAAATCACGTGGGCCCCACCCGGAAATCACGTGGGCCCCACCCGGAAATCACGTGGGCCCCACCCGGAAATCACGTGGGCCCCACCCGGAAATCACGTGGGCCCCCAGGGGAAATCACGTGGGCCCCACCCGGAAATCACGTGGGCCCCACCCGGAAATCACGTGGGCTCCACCCGGAAATCACGTGGGCCCCACCCGGAAATCACGTGGGCCCCACCCGGAAATCACGTGGGCCCCACCCGGAAATCACGTGGGCCCCACGGGGAAATCACGTGGGCCCCACCCGGAAATCACGTGGGCCCCACCCGGAAATCACGTGGGCCCCACCCGGAAATCACGTGGGGCCCACCCGGAAATCACGTGGGCCCCACGGGGAAATCACGTGGGCCCCACCCGGAAATCACGTGGGCCCCACCCGGAAATCACGTGGGCCCCACCCGGAAATCACGTGGGCCCCACCCGGAAATCACGTGGGCCCCACCCGGAAATCACGTGGGCCCCCAGGGGAAATCACGTGGGCCCCACCCGGAAATCACGTGTGCCCCCAGGGGAAATCACGTGGACCCCACCTGGATATCACGTGGGCCCCACCCGGAAATCACGTGGGCCCCACCCGAAATCACGTGGGCCCCACCCGGAAATCACGTGGGCCCCACCCGGAAATCACGTGGGCCCCACCCGGAAATCACGTGGGCACCACGGGGAAATCACGTGGGCCCCACCCGGAAATCACGTGGTCCCCACCCGGAAATCACGTGGGCCCCACCCGGAAATCACGTGGGGCACACCCGGAAATCACGTGGGCCCCACCCGGAAATCACGTGGGCCCCACGGGGAAATCACGTGGGCCCCACCCGGAAATCACGTGGGCCCCACCCGGAAATCACGTTGGCCCCACACGGAAATCACGTGGGCCCCACCCGGAAATCACGTGGGCCCCACACGGAAATCACGTGGGCCCCACCCGGAAATCACGTGGGCCCCACGGGGAAATCACGTGGGCCCCACCCGGAAATCACGTGGGCCCCACCCGGAAATCACGTGGGCCCCACCCGGAAATCACGTGGGCCCCACGGGGAAATCACGTGGGCCCCACCCGGAAATCACGTGGGCCCCACGGGGAAATCACGTGGGCCCCACCCGGAAATCACGTGGGCCCCACCCGGAAATCACGTGGGCCCCACACGGAAATCACGTGGGCCCCACCCGGAAATCACGTAGGCCCCACACGGAAATCACGTGGGCCCCACCCGGAAATCACGTGGGCCCCACCCGGAAATCACGTGGGACCCACCCGGAAATCACGTGGGCCCCACCCGGAAATCACGTGGGCCCCACGGGGAAATCACGTGGGCCCCACCCGGAAATCACGTGGGCCCCACCCGGAAATCACGTGGGCCCCACCCGGAAATCACGTGGGACCCCAGGGGAAATCACGTGGGACCCCAGGGGAAATCACGTGGGCCCCACCCGGAAATCACGTGGGCCCCACCCGGAAATCACGTGGGACCCACCCGGAAATCACGTGGGCCCCACCCGGAAATCACGTGGGCCCCACCCGGAAATCACGTGGGCCCCACCCGGAAATCACGTGGGCCCCACCCGGAAATCACGTGGGCCCCACCCGGAAATCACGTGGGCCCCACCCGGAAATCACGTGGGGCCAACCCGGAAATCACGTGGGGCCCACCCGGAAATCACGTGGGCCCCACGGGGAAATCACGTGGGCCCCACCCGGAAATCACGTGGGCCCCACCCGGAAATCACGTGGGCCCCACCCGGAAATCACGTGGGCCCCACCCGGAAATCACGTGGGCCCCACCCGGAAATCACGTGGGCCCCACCCGGAAATCACGTGGGCCCCACCCGGAAATCACGTGGGCCCCACCCGGAAATCACGTGGGCCCCACCCGGAAATCACGTGGGCCCCACCCGGAAATCACGTGGGCCCCACCCGGAAATCACGTGGGCCCCACCCGGAAATCACGTGGGCCCCCAGGGGAAATCACGTGGGCCCCACCCGGAAATCACGTGGGCCCCACCCGGAAATCACGTGGGCCCCACCCGGAAATCTCGTGGGCCCCACCCGGAAATCACGTGGGCCCCACCCGTAAATCACGTGGGCCCCACGGGGAAATCACGTGGGCCCCACCCGGAAATCACGTGGGGCCCACCCGGAAATCACGTGGGCCCCACGGGGAAATCACGTGGGCCCCACCCGGAAATCACGTGGGCCCCACCCGGAAATCACGTGGGCCCCACCCGGAAATCACGTGGGCCCCACCCGGAAATCACGTGGGCCCCACCCGGAAATCACGTGGGCCCCACGGGGAAATCACGTGGGCCCCACCCGGAAATCACGTGTGCCCCACCCGGAAATCACGTGGGCCCCACCCGGAAATCACGTGGGCCCCACCCGGAAATCACGTGGGCCCCACCCGGAAATCACGTGGGCCCCACCCGGAAATCACGTGGGCCCCACCCGGAAATCACGTGGGCCCCACCCGGAAATCACGTGGGCCCCACCCGGAAATCACGTGGGCCCCACCCGGAAATCACGTGGGCCCCACGGGGAAATCACGTGGGCCCCACCCGGAAATCACGTGGGCCCCACCCGGAAATCACGTGGGCCCCCAGGGGAAATCACTTGGGCCCCACCCGGAAATCACGTGGGCCCCACGGGGAAATCACGTGGGCCCCACCCGGAAATCACGTGGGCCCCACCCGGAAATCACGTGGGCCCCACCCGGAAATCACGTGGGGCCCACCCGGAAATCACGTGGGCCCCACCCGGAAATCACGTGGGCCCCACGGGGAAATCACGTGGGCCCGACCCGGAAATCACGTGGGGCCCACCCGGAAATCACGTGGGCCCCACCCGGAAATCACGTGGGCCCCACCCGGAAATCACGTGGGCCCCCAGGGGAAATCACGTGGGCCCCACCCGGATATCACGTGGGCCCCACCCGGAAATCACGTGGGCCCCACCCGGAAATCACGTGGGCCCCACGGGGAAATCACGTGGGCCCCACCCGGAAATCACGTGGGCCCCACCCGGAAATCACGTGGGCTCCCAGGGGAAATCACGTGGGCCCCACCCGGAAATCACGTGGGCCCCACCCGGAAATCACGTGGGCCCCACCCGGAAATCACGTGGGCCCCACCCGGAAATCACGTGGGCCCCACCCGGAAATCACGTGGGCCCCACCCGGAAATCACGTGGGCCCCACCCGGAAATCACGTGGGCCCCACCCGGAAATCACGTGGGCCCCACCCGGAAATCACGTGGGCCCCACCCGGAAATCACGTGGGCCCCCAGGGGAAATCACGTGGGCCCCACCCGGAAATCACGTGGGCCCCACCCGGAAATCACGTGGGCCCCACCCGGAAATCACGTGGGCCCCACGGGGAAATCACGTGGGCCCCACCCGGAAATCACGTGGGCCCCACCCGGAAATCACGTGGGCCCCACCCGGAAATCACGTGGGCCCCACCCGGAAATCACGTGGGCCCCACCCGGAAATCACGTGGGCCCCACCCGGAAATCACGTGGGCCCCCAGGGGAAATCACGTGGGCCCCACCCGGAAATCACGTGGGCCCCACCCGGAAATCACGTGGGCCCCACCCGGAAATCACGTGGGCCCGACGGGGAAATCACGTGGGCCCCACCCGGAAATCACGTGGGCCCCACCCGGAAATCACGTGGGCCCCACCCGGAAATCACGTGGGCCCCACCCGGAAATCACGTGGGCCCCACCCGGAAATCACGTGGGCCCCACCCGGAAATCACGTGGGCCCCACCCGGAAATCACGTGGGCCCCACCCGGAAATCACGTGGGCCCCACCCGGAAATCACGTGGGCCCCACGGGGAAATCACGTGGGCCCCACCCGGAAATCACGTGGGGCCCACCCGGAAATCACGTGGGCCCCACGGGGAAATCACGTGGGTCCCACCCGGAAATCACGTGGGCCCCACCCGGAAATCACGTGGGCCCCACCCGGAAATCACGTGGGCCCTACCCGGAAATCACGTGGGCCCCCAGGGGAAATCACGTGGGCCCCACCCGGAAATCACGTGGGCCCCCAGGGGAAATCACGTGGGCCCCACCCGGATATCACGTGGGCCCCACCCGGAAATCACGTGGGCCCCACCCGGAAATCACGTGGGCCCCACGGGGAAATCACGTGGGTCCCACCCGGAAATCAAGTGGGCCCCACCCGGAAATCACGTGGGCCCCACCCGGAAATCACGTGGGCCCCACCCGGAAATCACGTGGGCCCCACCCGGAAATCACGTGGGCCCCACCCGGAAATCACGTGGGCCCCACGGGGAAATCACGTGGGCCCCACCCGGAAATCACGTGGGCCCCACCCGGAAATCACGTGGGCCCCACCCGGAAATCACGTGGGCCCCACCCGGAAATCACGTGGGCCCCACCCGGAAATCACGTGGGCCCCACCCGGAAATCACGTGGGCCCCACCCGGAAATCACGTGGGCCCCACCCGGAAATCACGTGGGCCCCACCCGGAAATCACGTGGGCCCCACCCGGAAATCACGTGGGCCCCACCCGGAAATCACGTGGGCCCCACCCGGAAATCACGTGGGCCCCACCCGGAAATCACGTGGGCCCCACCCGGAAAGCACGTGGGGCCCACCCGGAAATCACGTGGGCCCCACCCTGAAATCACGTGGGCCCCACCCGGAAATCACGTGGGCCCCACCCGGAAATCACGTGGGCCCCACCCGGAAATCACGTGGGCCCCACCCTGAAATAACGTGGGCCCCACCCGGAAATCACGTGGGCCCCACCCGGAAATCACGTGGGCCCCACCCGGAAATCACGTGGGCCCCACCCGGAAATCACGTGGGCCCCACCCGGAAATCACGTGGGCCCCCAGGGGAAATCACGTGGGCCCCACCCGGAAATCACGTGGGCCCCACCCGGAAATCACGTGGGCCCCACCCGGAAATCACGTGGGCCCCACACGGAAATCACGTGGGCCCCACCCGGAAATCACGTGGGCCCCACCCGGAAATCACGTGGGCCCCACGGGGAAATCACGTGGGCCCCACCCGGAAATCACGTGGGCCCCACGGGGAAATCACGTGGGCCCCACCCGGAAATCACGTGGGCCCCACCCAGAAATCACGTGGGCCCTACCCGGAAATCACGTGGGCCCCCAGGGGAAATCACGTGGCCCCACCCGGAAATCACGTGGGCCCCCGGGGGAAATCACGTGGGCCCCACCCGGATATCACGTGGGCCCCACCCGGAAATCACGTGGGCCCCCAGGGGAAATCACGTGGGCCCCACCCGGAAATCACGTGGGCCCCACCCGGAAATCACGTGGGCCCCACCCTGAAATCACGTGGGCCCCACCCGGAAATCACGCGGGCCCCACGGGGAAATCACGTGGGCCCCCAGGGGAAATCACGTGGGCCCCACCCGGAAATCACGTGGGCCCCACCCGGAAATCACGTGGGCCCCACCCGGAAATCACGTGGGCCCCACCCGGAAATCACGTGGGCCCCATGGGGAAATCACGTGGGTCCCACCCGGAAATCACGTGGGCCCCACCCGTAAATCACGTGGGCCCCACCCGGAAATCACGTGGGCCCCACCCGGAAATCACGTGGGCCCCACCCGGAAATCACGTGGGCCCCACCCGGAAATCACGTGGGACCCACGGGGAAATCACGTGGGCCCCACCTGGAAATCACGTGGGCCCCACCCGGAAATCACGTGGGCCCCTCCCGGAAATCACGTGGACCCCACCCGGAAATCACGTGGGCCCCACCCGGAAATCACGTGGGCCCCCAGGGGAAATCACGTGGGCCCCACCCGGAAATCACGTGGGCCCCACCCGGAAATCACGTGGGCCCCACCCTGAAATCACGTGGGCCCCACCCGGAAATCACGCGGGCCCCACGGGGAAATCACGTGGGCCCCACCCGGAAATCACGTGGGCCCCACCCGGAAATCACGTGGGCCCCACCCTGAAATCACGTGGGCCCCACCCGGAAATCACGTGGGCCCCACCCGGAAATCACGTTGGCCCCCAGGGGAAATCACGTGGGCCCCACCCGGAAATCACGTGGGCCCCACCCGGAAATCACGTGGGCCCCACCCGGAAATCACGTGGGCCCGACGGGGAAATCACGTGGGCCCCACCCGGAAATCACGTGGGCCCCACCCGGAAATCACGTGGGCCCCACCCGGAAATCACGTGGGCCCCACCCGGAAATCACGTGGGCCCACCCGGAAATCACGTGGGACCCACCCGGAAATCACGTGGGCCCCACCCGGAAATCACGTGGGCCCCACCCGGAAATCACGTGGGCCCCACCCGGAAATCACGTGGGCCCCCAGGGGAAATCACGTGGGCCCCACCCGGAAATCACGTGGGCCCCACGGGGAAATCACGTGGGCCCCACCCGGAAATCACGTGGGCCCCACGGGGAAATCACGTGGGCCCCACCCGGAAATCACGTGGGCCCCACCCGGAAATCACGTGGGCCCCACCCGGAAATCACGTGGGCCCCACCCGGAAATCACGTGGGCCCCACCCGGAAATCACGTGGGCCCCACGGGGAAATCACGTGGGCCCCACCCGGAAATCACGTGGGCCCCACCCGGAAATCACGTGAGCCCCACCCGGAAATCACGTGGGCCCCACCCGGAAATCACGTGGGCCCCACCCGGAAATTACGTGGGCCCCACCCGGAAATCACGTGGGCCCCACCCGGAAATCACGTGGGCCCCACCCGGAAATCACGTGGGCCCCCAGGGGAAATCACGTGGGCCCCACCCGGAAATCACGTGGGCCCCACCCGGAAATCATGTGGGCCCCACCCGGAAATAACGTGGGCCCCACGGGGAAATCACGTGGGCCCCACCCGGAAATCACGTGGGCCCCACCCGGAAATCACGTGGGCCCCCAGGGGAAATCACGTGGGCCCCACCCGGAAATCACGTGGGCCCCACCCGGAAATCACGTGGGCCCCACCCTGAAATCACGTGGGCCCCACCCGGAAATCACGCGGGCCCCACGGGGAAATCACGTGGGCCCCACCCGGAAATCACGTGGGCCCCACCCTGAAATCACGTGGGCCCCACCCGGAAATCACGTGGGCCCCACCCGGAAATCACGTGGGCCCCCAGGGGAAATCACGTGGGCCCCACCCAGAAATCACGTGGGCCCCACCCGGAAATCACGTGGGCCCCCAGGGGAAATCACGTGGGCCCCACCCAGAAATCACGTGGGCCCCACCCGGAAATCACGTGGGCCCCCAGGGGAAATCACGTGGGCCCCACCCGGAAATCACGTGGGCCCCACCCGGAAATCACGTGGGCCCCCAGGGGAAATCACGTGGGCCCCACCCAGAAATCACGTGGGCCCCACCCGGAAATCACGTGGGCCCCACCCGGAAATCACGTGGGCCCCACCCGGAAATCACGTGGGCCCCACCCGGAAATCACGTGGGCCCCACCCGGAAATCACGTGGGCCCCACCCGGAAATCACGTGGGCCCCAACCGAAAATCACGTGGGCCCAACCCGGAAATCACGTGGGCCCCACCCGGAAATCACGTGGGCCCCACCCGGAAATCACGTGGGCCCCACGGGGAAATCACGTGGGCCCCACCCGGAAATCACGTGGGCCCCACGGGGAAATCACGTGGGCCCCACCCGGAAATCACGTGGGCCCCACGGGGAAATCACGTGGGCCCCACCCGGAAATCACGTGGGCCCCACCCGGAAATCACGTGGGCCCCACCCGGAAATCACGTGGGCCCCACGGGGAAATCACGTGGGCCCCACCCGGAAATCACGTGGGCCCCACCCGGAAATCACGTGGGCCCCACCCGGAAATCACGTGGGCCCCACCCGGAAATCACGTGGGCCCCACCCGGAAATCACGTGGGCCCCCAGGGGAAATCACGTGGGCCCCACCCGGAAATCACGTGGGCCCCACCCGGAAATCACGTGGGCCCCACCCGGAAATAACGTGGGCCCCACGGGGAAATCACGTGGGCCCCACCCGGAAATCACGTGGGCCCCACCCGGAAATCACGTGGGCCCCCAGGGGAAATCACGTGGGCCCCACCCGGAAATCACGTGGGCCCCACCCGGAAATCACGTGGGCCCCACCCGGAAATCACGTGGGCCCCACCCGGAAATCATGCGGGCCCCACGGGGAAATCACGTGGGCCCCACCCGGAAATCACGTGGGCCCCACCCGGAAATCACGTGGGCCCCACCCGGAAATCACGTGGGCCCCACCCGGAAATCACGTGGGCCCCACCCGGAAATCACGTGGGCCCCCAGGGGAAATCACGTGGGCCACACCCGGAAATCACGTGGGCCCCACCCGGAAATCACGTGGGCCCCACCCGTAAATCACGTGGGCCCGACCCTGAAATCACGTGGGCCCCACCCGGAAATCACGTGGGCCCCACCCGCAAATCACGTGGTCCCCACCCGGAAATCACGTGGGCCCCACCCGGAAATCACGTGGGCCCCACCCGGAAATCACGTGGGCCCCACCCGGAAATCACGTGGGCCCCACCCGGAAATCACGTGGGCCCCACCCGGAAATCACGTGGGCCCCACGGGGAAATCACGTGGGCCCCACCCGGAAATCACGTGGGGCCCACCCGGAAATCACGTGGGCCCCACGGGGTAATCACGTGGGCCCCACCCGGAAATCACGTGGGCCCCACCCGGAAATCACGTGGGCCCCACCCGGAAATCACGTGGGCCCCACCCGGAAATCACGTGGGCCCCACCCGGAAATCACGTGGGCCCCCAGGGGAAATCACGTGGGCCCCACCCGGATATCACGTGGGCCCCACCCGGAAATCACGTGGGCCCCACCCGGAAATCACGTGGGCCCCACGGGGAAATCACGTGGGCCCCACCCGGAAATCACGTGGGCCCCACCCGGAAATCACGTGGGCTCCCAGGGGAAATCACGTGGGCCCCACCCGGAAATCACGTGGGCCCCACCCGGAAATCACGTGGGCCCCACCCTGAAATCACGTGGGCCCCACCCTGAAATCACGCGGGCCCCACGGGGAAATCACGTGGGCCCCACCCGGAAATCACGTGGGCCACACCCGGAAATCACGTGGGCCCCACCCGGAAATCACGTGGGCCCCACCCGGAAATCACGTGGGCCCCACCCGGAAATCACGTGGGCCCCCAGGGGAAATCACGTGGGCCCCACCCGGAAATCACGTGGGCCCCACCCGGAAATCACGTGGGCCCCACCCGGAAATCACGTGGGCCCGACGGGGAAATCACGTGGGCCCCACCCGGAAATCACGTGGGCCCCACCCGGAAATCACGTGGGCCCCACCCGGAAATCACGTGGGCCCCACCCGGAAATCACGTGGGCCCCACCCGGAAATCACGTGGGCCCCACCCGGAAATCACGTGGGCCCCACCCGGAAATCACGTGGGCCCCACCCGGAAATCACGTGGGCCCCACCCGGAAATCACGTGGGCCCCCAGGGGAAATCACGTGGGCCCCACCCGGAAATCACGTGGGCCCCACCCGGAAATCACGTGGGCCCCACCCGGAAATCACGTGGGCCCCAGGGGGAAATCACGTGGGCCCCACCCGGAAATCACGTGGGCCCCACCCGGAAATCACGTGGGCCCCACCCGGAAATCACGTGGGCCCCACCCGGAAATCACGTGGGCCCCACCCGGAAATCACGTGGGCCCCACCCGGAAATCACGTGGGCCCCACCCGGAAATCACGTGGGCCCCCAGGGGAAATCACGTGGGCCCCACCCGGAAATCACGTGGGCCCCACCCGGAAATCACGTGGGCCCCACCCGGAAATCACGTGGGCCCACCCGGAAATCACGTGGGACCCACCCGGAAATCACGTGGGCCCCACCCGGAAATCACGTGGGCCCCACCCGGAAATCACGTGGGCCCCACCCGGAAATCACGTGGGCCCCCAGGGGAAATCACGTGGGCCCCACCCGGAAATCACGTGGGCCCCACGGGGAAATCACGTGGGCCCCACCCGGAAATCACGTGGGCCCCACGGGGAAATCACGTGGGCCCCACCCGGAAATCACGTGGGCCCCACCCGGAAATCACGTGGGCCCCACCCGGAAATCACGTGGGCCCCACCCGGAAATCACGTGGGCCCCACCCGGAAATCACGTGGGCCCCACGGGGAAATCACGTGGGCCCCACCCGGAAATCACGTGGGCCCCACCCGGAAATCACGTGAGCCCCACCCGGAAATCACGTGGGCCCCACCCGGAAATCACGTGGGCCCCACCCGGAAATTACGTGGGCCCCACCCGGAAATCACGTGGGCCCCACCCGGAAATCACGTGGGCCCCACCCGGAAATCACGTGGGCCCCCAGGGGAAATCACGTGGGCCCCACCCGGAAATCACGTGGGCCCCACCCGGAAATCATGTGGGCCCCACCCGGAAATAACGTGGGCCCCACGGGGAAATCACGTGGGCCCCACCCGGAAATCACGTGGGCCCCACCCGGAAATCACGTGGGCCCCCAGGGGAAATCACGTGGGCCCCACCCGGAAATCACGTGGGCCCCACCCGGAAATCACGTGGGCCCCACCCTGAAATCACGTGGGCCCCACCCGGAAATCACGCGGGCCCCACGGGGAAATCACGTGGGCCCCACCCGGAAATCACGTGGGCCCCACCCTGAAATCACGTGGGCCCCACCCGGAAATCACGTGGGCCCCACCCGGAAATCACGTGGGCCCCCAGGGGAAATCACGTGGGCCCCACCCAGAAATCACGTGGGCCCCACCCGGAAATCACGTGGGCCCCCAGGGGAAATCACGTGGGCCCCACCCAGAAATCACGTGGGCCCCACCCGGAAATCACGTGGGCCCCCAGGGGAAATCACGTGGGCCCCACCCGGAAATCACGTGGGCCCCACCCGGAAATCACGTGGGCCCCCAGGGGAAATCACGTGGGCCCCACCCAGAAATCACGTGGGCCCCACCCGGAAATCACGTGGGCCCCACCCGGAAATCACGTGGGCCCCACCCGGAAATCACGTGGGCCCCACCCGGAAATCACGTGGGCCCCACCCGGAAATCACGTGGGCCCCACCCGGAAATCACGTGGGCCCCAACCGAAAATCACGTGGGCCCAACCCGGAAATCACGTGGGCCCCACCCGGAAATCACGTGGGCCCCACCCGGAAATCACGTGGGCCCCACGGGGAAATCACGTGGGCCCCACCCGGAAATCACGTGGGCCCCACGGGGAAATCACGTGGGCCCCACCCGGAAATCACGTGGGCCCCACGGGGAAATCACGTGGGCCCCACCCGGAAATCACGTGGGCCCCACCCGGAAATCACGTGGGCCCCACCCGGAAATCACGTGGGCCCCACGGGGAAATCACGTGGGCCCCACCCGGAAATCACGTGGGCCCCACCCGGAAATCACGTGGGCCCCACCCGGAAATCACGTGGGCCCCACCCGGAAATCACGTGGGCCCCACCCGGAAATCACGTGGGCCCCCAGGGGAAATCACGTGGGCCCCACCCGGAAATCACGTGGGCCCCACCCGGAAATCACGTGGGCCCCACCCGGAAATAACGTGGGCCCCACGGGGAAATCACGTGGGCCCCACCCGGAAATCACGTGGGCCCCACCCGGAAATCACGTGGGCCCCCAGGGGAAATCACGTGGGCCCCACCCGGAAATCACGTGGGCCCCACCCGGAAATCACGTGGGCCCCACCCGGAAATCACGTGGGCCCCACCCGGAAATCATGCGGGCCCCACGGGGAAATCACGTGGGCCCCACCCGGAAATCACGTGGGCCCCACCCGGAAATCACGTGGGCCCCACCCGGAAATCACGTGGGCCCCACCCGGAAATCACGTGGGCCCCACCCGGAAATCACGTGGGCCCCCAGGGGAAATCACGTGGGCCCCACCCGGAAATCACGTGGGCCCCACCCGGAAATCACGTGGGCCCCACCCGTAAATCACGTGGGCCCGACGGGGAAATCACGTGGGCCCCACCCGGAAATCACGTGGGCCCCACCCGGAAATCACGTGGGCCCCACCCGGAAATCACGTGGGCCCCACCCGGAAATCACGTGGGCCCCACCCGGAAATCACGTGGGCCCCACCCGGAAATCACGTGGGCCCCACCCGGAAATCACGTGGGCCCCACCCGGAAATCACGTGGGCCCCACCCGGAAATCACGTGGGCCCCACCCGGAAATCACGTGGGGCCCACCCGGAAATCACGTGGGCCCCACGGGGTAATCACGTGGGCCCCACCCGGAAATCACGTGGGCCCCACCCGGAAATCACGTGGGCCCCACCCGGAAATCACGTGGGCCCCACCCGGAAATCACGTGGGCCCCACCCGGAAATCACGTGGGCCCCCAGGGGAAATCACGTGGGCCCCACCCGGATATCACGTGGGCCCCACCCGGAAATCACGTGGGCCCCACCCGGAAATCACGTGGGCCCCACGGGGAAATCACGTGGGCCCCACCCGGAAATCACGTGGGCCCCACCCGGAAATCACGTGGGCTCCCAGGGGAAATCACGTGGGCCCCACCCGGAAATCACGTGGGCCCCACCCGGAAATCACGTGGGCCCCACCCTGAAATCACGTGGGCCCCACCCTGAAATCACGCGGGCCCCACGGGGAAATCACGTGGGCCCCACCCGGAAATCACGTGGGCCACACCCGGAAATCACGTGGGCCCCACCCGGAAATCACGTGGGCCCCACCCGGAAATCACGTGGGCCCCACCCGGAAATCACGTGGGCCCCCAGGGGAAATCACGTGGGCCCCACCCGGAAATCACGTGGGCCCCACCCGGAAATCACGTGGGCCCCACCCGGAAATCACGTGGGCCCGACGGGGAAATCACGTGGGCCCCACCCGGAAATCACGTGGGCCCCACCCGGAAATCACGTGGGCCCCACCCGGAAATCACGTGGGCCCCACCCGGAAATCACGTGGGCCCCACCCGGAAATCACGTGGGCCCCACCCGGAAATCACGTGGGCCCCACCCGGAAATCACGTGGGCCCCACCCGGAAATCACGTGGGCCCCACCCGGAAATCACGTGGGCCCCCAGGGGAAATCACGTGGGCCCCACCCGGAAATCACGTGGGCCCCACCCGGAAATCACGTGGGCCCCACCCGGAAATCACGTGGGCCCCAGGGGGAAATCACGTGGGCCCCACCCGGAAATCACGTGGGCCCCACCCGGAAATCACGTGGGCCCCACCCGGAAATCACGTGGGCCCCACCCGGAAATCACGTGGGCCCCACCCGGAAATCACGTGGGCCCCACCCGGAAATCACGTGGGCCCCACCCGGAAATCACGTGGGCCCCCAGGGGAAATCACGTGGGCCCCACCCGGAAATCACGTGGGCCCCACCCGGAAATCACGTGGGCCCCACCCGGAAATCACGTGGGCCCGACGGGGAAATCACGTGGGCCCCACCCGGAAATCACGTGGGCCCCACCCGGAAATCACGTGGGCCCCACCCGGAAATCACGTGGGCCCCACCCGGAAATCACGTGGGCCCCACACGGAAATCACGTGGGCCCCACCCGGAAATCACGTGGGCCCCACCCGGAAATCACGTGGGCCCCACCCGGAAATCACGTGGGCCCCACCCGGAAATCACGTGGGCCCCACCCGGAAATCACGTGGGCCCCACGGGGAAATCACGTGGGCCCCACCCGGAAATCACGTGGGGCCCAGCCGGAAATCACGTGGGCCCCACGGGGAAATCACGTGGGCCCCACCCGGAAATCACGTGGGCCCCACCCGGAAATCACGTGGGCCCCACCCGGAAATCACGTGGGCCCCACCCGGAAATCACGTGGGCTCCCAGGGGAAATCACGTGGGCCCCACCCGGATATCACGTGGGCCCCACCCGGAAATCACGTGGGCCCCACCCGGAAATCACGTGGGCCCCACGGGGAAATCACGTGGGCCCCACCCGGAAATCACGTGGGCCCCACCCGGAAATCACGTGGGCTCCCAGGGGAAATCACGTGGGCCCCACCCGGAAATCACGTGGGCCCCACCCGGAAATCACGTGGGCCCCACCCTGAAATCACGTGGGCCCCACCCTGAAATCACGTGGGCCCCACGGGGAAATCACGTGGGCCCCACCCGGAAATCACGTGGGCCACACCCGGAAATCACGTGGGCCCCACCCGGAAATCACGTGGGCCCCACCCGGAAATCACGTGGGCCCCACCCGGAAATCACGTGGGCCCCCAGGGGAAATCACGTGGGCCCCACCCGGAAATCACGTGGGCCCCACCCGGAAATCACGTGGGCCCCACCCGGAAATCACGTGGGCCCGACGGGGAAATCACGTGGGCCCCACCCGGAAATCACGTGGGCCCCACCCGGAAATCACGTGGGCCCCACCCGGAAATCACGTGGGCCCCACCCGGAAATCACGTGGGCCCCACCCGGAAATCACGTGGGCCCCACCCGGAAATCACGTGGGCCCCACCCGGAAATCACGTGGGCCCCACCCGGAAATCACGTGGGCCCCCAGGGGAAATCACGTGGGCCCCACCCGGAAATCACGTGGGCCCCACCCGGAAATCACGTGGGCCCCACCCGGAAATCACGTGGGCCCCACGGGGAAATCACGTGGGCCCCACCCGGAAATCACGTGGGCCCCACCCGGAAATCACGTGGGCCCCCAGGGGAAATGACGTGGGCCCCACCCGGAAATCACGTGGGCCCCACCCGGAAATCACGTGGGCCCCACCCGGAAATCACTTGGGCCCCACCCGGAAATCACGTGGGCCCCACGGTGAAATCACGTGGGCCCCACCCGGAAATCACGTGGGCCACACGGGGAAATCACGTGGGCCCCACCCGGAAATCACGTGGGCCCCACCCGGAAATCACGTGGGCCCCCAGGGGAAATCACGTGGTCCCCACCCGGAAATCACGTGGGCCCCACCCGGAAATCACTTGGGCCCCACCCGGAAATCACGTGGGCCCCACGGGGAAATCACGTGGGCCCCACCCGGAAATCACGTGGGCCCCACCCGGAAATCACGTGGGCCCTACCCGGAAATCACGTGGGCCCCACGGGGAAATCACGTGGGCCCCACGGGGAAATCACGTGGGCCCCACCCGGAAATCACGTGGGCCCCACCCGGAAATCACGTGGGTCCCACCCGGAAATCACGTGGGCCCCACCCGGAAATCACGTGGGCCCCACCCGGAAATCACGTGGGCCCCACCCGGAAATCACGTGGGCCCCACCCGGAAATCACGTGGGCCCCACCCGGAAATCACGTGGGCCCCACGGGGAAATCACGTGGGGCCCACCCGGAAATCACGTGGGCCCCACGGGGAAATCACGTGGGCCCCACCCGGAAATCACGTGGGCCCCACCCGGAAATCACGTGGGCCCCACCCGGAAATCACGTGGGCCCCACCCGGAAATCACGTGGGCCCCACCCGGAAATCACGTGGGCCCCCAGGGGAAATCACGTGGGCCCCACCCTGATATCACGTGGGCCCCACCCGGAAATCACGTGGGCCCCACCCGGAAATCACGTGGGCCCCACGGGGAAATCACGTGGGCCCCACCCGGAAATCACGTGGGCCCCACCCGGAAATCACGTGGGCCCCCAGGGGAAATCACGTGGGCCCCACCCGGAAATCACGTGGGCCCCACCCGGAAATCACGTGGGCCCCACCCGGAAATCACGTGGGCCCCACCCTGAAATCACGTGGGCCCCACCTGGAAATCACGTGGGCCCCACCCGGAAATCACGTGGGCCCCACCCGGAAATCACGTGGGCCCCACCCGGAAATCACGTGGGCCCCACCCGGAAATCACGTGGGCCCCCAGGGGAAATCACGTGGGCCCCACCCGGAAATCACGTGGGCCCCACCCGGAAATCACGTGGGCTCCACCCGGAAATCACGTGGGCCCCACCCGGAAATCACGTGGGCCCCACCCGGAAATCACGTGGGCCCCACCCGGAAATCACGTGGGCCCCACGGGGAAATCACGTGGGCCCCACCCGGAAATCACGTGGGCCCCACCCGGAAATCACGTGGGCCCCACCCGGAAATCACGTGGGGCCCACCCGGAAATCACGTGGGCCCCACGGGGAAATCACGTGGGCCCCACCCGGAAATCACGTGGGCCCCACCCGGAAATCACGTGGGCCCCACCCGGAAATCACGTGGGCCCCACCCGGAAATCACGTGGGCCCCACCCGGAAATCACGTGGGCCCCCAGGGGAAATCACGTGGGCCCCACCCGGAAATCACGTGTGCCCCCAGGGGAAATCACGTGGACCCCACCTGGATATCACGTGGGCCCCACCCGGAAATCACGTGGGCCCCACCCGAAATCACGTGGGCCCCACCCGGAAATCACGTGGGCCCCACCCGGAAATCACGTGGGCCCCACCCGGAAATCACGTGGGCACCACGGGGAAATCACGTGGGCCCCACCCGGAAATCACGTGGTCCCCACCCGGAAATCACGTGGGCCCCACCCGGAAATCACGTGGGGCCCACCCGGAAATCACGTGGGCCCCACCCGGAAATCACGTGGGCCCCACGGGGAAATCACGTGGGCCCCACCCGGAAATCACGTGGGCCCCACCCGGAAATCACGTTGGCCCCACACGGAAATCACGTGGGCCCCACCCGGAAATCACGTGGGCCCCACACGGAAATCACGTGGGCCCCACCCGGAAATCACGTGGGCCCCACGGGGAAATCACGTGGGCCCCACCCGGAAATCACGTGGGCCCCACCCGGAAATCACGTGGGCCCCACCCGGAAATCACGTGGGCCCCACGGGGAAATCACGTGGGCCCCACCCGGAAATCACGTGGGCCCCACGGGGAAATCACGTGGGCCCCACCCGGAAATCACGTGGGCCCCACCCGGAAATCACGTGGGCCCCACACGGAAATCACGTGGGCCCCACCCGGAAATCACGTAGGCCCCACACGGAAATCACGTGGGCCCCACCCGGAAATCACGTGGGCCCCACCCGGAAATCACGTGGGACCCACCCGGAAATCACGTGGGCCCCACCCGGAAATCACGTGGGCCCCACGGGGAAATCACGTGGGCCCCACCCGGAAATCACGTGGGCCCCACCCGGAAATCACGTGGGCCCCACCCGGAAATCACGTGGGACCCCAGGGGAAATCACGTGGGACCCACCCGGAAATCACGTGGGCCCCACCCGGAAATCACGTGGGCCCCACCCGGAAATCACGTGGGACCCACCCGGAAATCACGTGGGCCCCACCCGGAAATCACGTGGGCCCCACCCGGAAATCACGTGGGCCCCACCCGGAAATCACGTGGGCCCCACCCGGAAATCACGTGGGCCCCACCCGGAAATCACGTGGGCCCCACCCGGAAATCACGTGGGCCCCACCCGGAAATCACGTGGGGCCAACCCGGAAATCACGTGGGGCCCACCCGGAAATCACGTGGGCCCCACGGGGAAATCACGTGGGCCCCACCCGGAAATCACGTGGGCCCCACCCGGAAATCACGTGGGCCCCACCCGGAAATCACGTGGGCCCCACCCGGAAATCACGTGGGCCCCACCCGGAAATCACGTGGGCCCCACCCGGAAATCACGTGGGCCCCACCCGGAAATCACGTGGGCCCCACCCGGAAATCACGTGGGCCCCACCCGGAAATCACGTGGGCCCCACCCGGAAATCACGTGGGCCCCACCCGGAAATCACGTGGGCCCCCAGGGGAAATCACGTGGGCCCCACCCGGAAATCACGTGGGCCCCACCCGGAAATCACGTGGGCCCCACCCGGAAATCTCGTGGGCCCCACCCGGAAATCACGTGGGCCCCACCCGTAAATCACGTGGGCCCCACGGGGAAATCACGTGGGCCCCACCCGGAAATCACGTGGGGCCCACCCGGAAATCACGTGGGCCCCACGGGGAAATCACGTGGGCCCCACCCGGAAATCACGTGGGCCCCACCCGGAAATCACGTGGGCCCCACCCGGAAATCACGTGGGCCCCACCCGGAAATCACGTGGGCCCCACCCGGAAATCACGTGGGCCCCACGGGGAAATCACGTGGGCCCCACCCGGAAATCACGTGTGCCCCACCCGGAAATCACGTGGGCCCCACCCGGAAATCACGTGGGCCCCACCCGGAAATCACGTGGGCCCCACCCGGAAATCACGTGGGCCCCACCCGGAAATCACGTGGGCCCCACCCGGAAATCACGTGGGCCCCACCCGGAAATCACGTGGGCCCCACCCGGAAATCACGTGGGCCCCACCCGGAAATCACCTGGGCCCCACGGGGAAATCACGTGGGCCCCACCCGGAAATCACGTGGGCCCCACCCGGAAATCACGTGGGCCCCCAGGGGAAATCACTTGGGCCCCACCCGGAAATCACGTGGGCCCCACGGGGAAATCACGTGGGCCCCACCCGGAAATCACGTGGGCCCCACCCGGAAATCACGTGGGCCCCACCCGGAAATCACGTGGGGCCCACCCGGAAATCACGTGGGCCCCACCCGGAAATCACGTGGGCCCCACGGGGAAATCACGTGGGCCCGACCCGGAAATCACGTGGGGCCCACCCGGAAATCACGTGGGCCCCACCCGGAAATCACGTGGGCCCCACCCGGAAATCACGTGGGCCCCCAGGGGAAATCACGTGGGCCCCACCCGGATATCACGTGGGCCCCACCCGGAAATCACGTCGGCCCCACCCGGAAATCACGTGGGCCCCACGGGGAAATCACGTGGGCCCCACCCGGAAATCACGTGGGCCCCACCCGGAAATCACGTGGGCTCCCAGGGGAAATCACGTGGGCCCCACCCGGAAATCACGTGGGCCCCACCCGGAAATCACGTGGGCCCCACCCGGAAATCACGTGGGCCCCACCCGGAAATCACGTGGGCCCCACCCGGAAATCACGTGGGCCCCACCCGGAAATCACGTGGGCCCCACCCGGAAATCACGTGGGCCCCACCCGGAAATCACGTGGGCCCCACCCGGAAATCACGTGGGCCCCACCCGGAAATCACGTGGGCCCCCAGGGGAAATCACGTGGGCCCCACCCGGAAATCACGTGGGCCCCACCCGGAAATCACGTGGGCCCCACCCGGAAATCACGTGGGCCCCACGGGGAAATCACGTGGGCCCCACCCGGAAATCACGTGGGCCCCACCCGGAAATCACGTGGGCCCCACCCGGAAATCACGTGGGCCCCACCCGGAAATCACGTGGGCCCCACCCGGAAATCACGTGGGCCCCACCCGGAAATCACGTGGGCCCCCAGGGGAAATCACGTGGGCCCCACCCGGAAATCACGTGGGCCCCACCCGGAAATCACGTGGGCCCCACCCGGAAATCACGTGGGCCCGACGGGGAAATCACGTGGGCCCCACCCGGAAATCACGTGGGCCCCACCCGGAAATCACGTGGGCCCCACCCGGAAATCACGTGGGCCCCACCCGGAAATCACGTGGGCCCCACCCGGAAATCACGTGGGCCCCACCCGGAAATCACGTGGGCCCCACCCGGAAATCACGTGGGCCCCACCCGGAAATCACGTGGGCCCCACCCGGAAATCACGTGGGCCCCACCCGGAAATCACGTGGGCCCCACGGGGAAATCACGTGGGCCCCACCCGGAAATCACGTGGGGCCCACCCGGAAATCACGTGGGCCCCACGGGGAAATCACGTGGGCCCCACCCGGAAATCACGTGGGCCCCACCCGGAAATCACGTGGGCCCCACCCGGAAATCACGTGGGCCCCACCCGGAAATCACGTGGGCCCCACCCGGAAATCACGTGGGCCCCCAGGGGAAATCACGTGGGCCCCACCCGGATATCACGTGGGCCCCACCCGGAAATCACGTGGGCCCCACCCGGAAATCACGTGGGCCCCACCCGGAAATCACGTGGGCCCCACCCGGAAATCACGTGGGCCCCACCCGGAAATCACGTGGGCTCCCAGGGGAAATCACGTGGGCCCCACCCGGAAATCACGTGGGCCCCACCCGGAAATCACGTGGGCCCCACCCTGAAATCACGTGGGCCCCACCCTGAAATCACGTGGGCCCCACGGGGAAATCACGTGGGCCCCACCCGGAAATCACGTGGGCCACACCCGGAAATCACGTGGGCCCCACCCGGAAATCACGTGGGCCCCACCCGGAAATCACGTGGGCCCCACCCGGAAATCACGTGGGCCCCCAGGGGAAATCACGTGGGCCCCACCCGGAAATCACGTGGGCCCCACCCGGAAATCACGTGGGCCCCACCCGGAAATCACGTGGGCCCGACGGGGAAATCACGTGGGCCCCACCCGGAAATCACGTGGGCCCCACCCGGAAATCACGTGGGCCCCACCCGGAAATCACGTGGGCCCCACCCGGAAATCACGTGGGCCCCACCCGGAAATCACGTGGGCCCCACCCGGAAATCACGTGGGCCCCACCCGGAAATCACGTGGGCCCCACCCGGAAATCACGTGGGCCCCCAGGGGAAATCACGTGGGCCCCACCCGGAAATCACGTGGGCCCCACCCGGAAATCACGTGGGCCCCACCCGGAAATCACGTGGGCCCCACGGGGAAATCACGTGGGCCCCACCCGGAAATCACGTGGGCCCCACCCGGAAATCACGTGGGCCCCCAGGGGAAATCACGTGGGCCCCACCCGGAAATCACGTGGGCCCCACCCGGAAATCACGTGGGCCCCACCCGGAAATCACGTGGGCCCCACCCGGAAATCACGTGGGCCCCACGGTGAAATCACGTGGGCCCCACCCGGAAATCACGTGGGCCCCACGGGGAAATCACGTGGGCCCCACCCGGAAATCACGTGGGCCCCACCCGGAAATCACGTGGGCCCCCAGGGGAAATCACGTGGTCCCCACCCGGAAATCACGTGGGCCCCACCCGGAAATCACTTGGGCCCCACCCGGAAATCACGTGGGCCCCACGGGGAAATCACGTGGGCCCCACCCGGAAATCACGTGGGCCCCACCCGGAAATCACGTGGGCCCTACCCGGAAATCACGTGGGCCCCACCCGGAAATCACGTGGGCCCCACCCGGAAATCACGTGGGCCCCACCCGGAAATCACGTGGGCCCCACCCGGAAATCACGTGGGCCCCACCCGGAAATCACGTGGGCCCCACCCGGAAATCACGTGGGTCCCACCCGGAAATCACGTGGGCCCCACCCGGAAATCACGTGGGCCCCACCCGGAAATCACGTGGGCCCCACCCGGAAATCACGTGGGCCCCACCCGGAAATCACGTGGGCCCCACCCGGAAATCACGTGGGCCCCACGGGGAAATCACGAGGGGCCCACCCGGAAATCACGTGGGCCCCACGGGGAAATCACGTGGGCCCCACCCGGAAATCACGTGGGCCCCACCCGGAAATCACGTGGGCCCCACCCGGAAATCACGTGGGCCCCACCCGGAAATCACGTGGGCCCCACCCGGAAATCACGTGGGCCCCCAGGGGAAATCACGTGGGCCCCACCCTGATATCACGTGGGCCCCACCCGGAAATCACGTGGGCCCCACCCGGAAATCACGTGGGCCCCACGGGGAAATCACGTGGGCCCCACCCGGAAATCACGTGGGCCCCACCCGGAAATCACGTGGGCCCCCAGGGGAAATCACGTGGGCCCCACCCGGAAATCACGTGGGCCCCACCCGGAAATCACGTGGGCCCCACCCGGAAATCACGTGGGCCCCACCCTGAAATCACGTGGGCCCCACCTGGAAATCACGTGGGCCCCACCCGGAAATCACGTGGGCCCCACCCGGAAATCACGTGGGCCCCACCCGGAAATCACGTGGGCCCCACCCGGAAATCACGTGGGCCCCCAGGGGAAATCACGTGGGCCCCACCCGGAAATCACGTGGGCCCCACCCGGAAATCACGTGGGCCCCACCCGGAAATCACGTGGGCCCCACCCGGAAATCACGTGGGCCCCACCCGGAAATCACGTGGGCCCCACCCGGAAATCACGTGGGCCCCACGGGGAAATCACGTGGGCCCCACCCGGAAATCACGTGGGCCCCACCCGGAAATCACGTGGGCCCCACCCGGAAATCACGTGGGGCCCACCCGGAAATCACGTGGGCCCCACCCGGAAATCACGTGGGCCCCACCCGGAAATCACGTGGGCCCCACCCGGAAATCACGTGGGCCCCACCCGGAAATCACGTGGGCCCCCAGGGGAAATCACGTGGGCCCCACCCGGAAATCACGTGTGCCCCCAGGGGAAATCACGTGGACCCCACCTGGATATCACGTGGGCCCCACCCGGAAATCACGTGGGCCCCACCCGAAATCACGTGGGCCCCACTCGGAAATCACGTGGGCCCCACCCGGAAATCACGTGGGCCCCACCCGGAAATCACGTGGGCACCACGGGGAAATCACGTGGGCCCCACCCGGAAATCACGTGGTCCCCACCCGGAAATCACGTGGGCCCCACGGGGAAATCACGTGGGCCCCACCCGGAAATCACGTGGGCCCCACCCGGAAATCACGTTGGCCCCACACGGAAATCACGTGGGCCCCACCCGGAAATCACGTGGGCCCCACACGGAAATCACGTGGGCCCCACCCGGAAATCACGTGGGCCCCACGGGGAAATCACGTGGGCCCCACCGGGAAATCACGTGGGCCCCACCCGGAAATCACGTGGGCCCCACCCGGAAATCACGTGGGCCCCACGGGGAAATCACGTGGGCCCCACCCGGAAATCACGTGGGCCCCACTGGGAAATCACGTGGGCCCCACCCGGAAATCACGTGGGCCCCACCCGGAAATCACGTGGGCCCCACACGGAAATCACGTGGGCCCCACCCGGAAATCACGTAGGCCCCACACGGAAATCACGTGGGCCCCACCCGGAAATCACGTGGGCCCCACCCGGAAATCACGTGGGACCCACCCGGAAATCACGTGGGCCCCACCCGGAAATCACGTGGGCCCCACGGGGAAATCACGTGGGCCCCACCCGGAAATCACGTGGGCCCCACCCGGAAATCACGTGGGCCCCACCCGGAAATCACGTGGGACCCCAGGGGAAATCACGTGGGCCCCACCCGGAAATCACGTGGGCCCCACCCGGAAATCACGTGGGCCCCACCCGGAAATCACGTGGGACCCACCCGGAAATCACGTGGGCCCCACCCGGAAATCACGTGGGCCCCACCCGGAAATCACGTGGGCCCCACCCGGAAATCACGTGGGCCCCACCCGGAAATCACGTGGGCCCCACCCGGAAATCACGTGGGCCCCACCCGGAAATCACGTGGGCCCCACCCGGAAATCACGTGGGCCCCACCCGGAAATCACGTGGGCCCCACCCGGAAATCACGTGGGCCCCACCCGGAAATCACGTGGGTCCCACCCGGAAATCACGTGGGCCCCACCCGGAAATCACGTGGGCCCCCAGGGGAAATCACGTGGGCCCCACCCGGAAATCACGTGGGCCCCACCCGGAAATCACGTGGGCCCCACCCGGAAATCTCGTGGGCCCCACCCGGAAATCACGTGGGCCCCACCCGTAAATCACGTGGGCCCCACGGGGAAATCACGTGGGCCCCACCCGGAAATCACGTGGGGCCCACCCGGAAATCACGTGGGCCCCACGGGGAAATCACGTGGGCCCCACCCGGAAATCACGTGGGCCCCACCCGGAAATCACGTGGGCCCCACCCGGAAATCACGTGGGCCCCACCCGGAAATCACGTGGGCCCCACCCGGAAATCACGTGGGCCCCACGGGGAAATCACGTGGGCCCCACCCGGAAATCACGTGGGCCCCACCCGGAAATCACGTGGGCCCCACCCGGAAATCACGTGGGCCCCACCCGGAAATCACGTGGGCCCCACCCGGAAATCACGTGGGCCCCACCCGGAAATCACGTGGGCCCCACCCGGAAATCACGTGGGCCCCACCCGGAAATCACGTGGGCCCCACCCGGAAATCACGTGGGCCCCACCCGGAAATCACGTGGGCCCCACGGGGAAATCACGTGGGCCCCACCCGGAAATCACGTGGGCCCCACCCGGAAATCACGTGGGCCCCCAGGGGAAATCACTTGGGCCCCACCCGGAAATCACGTGGGCCCCACGGGGAAATCACGTGGGCCCCACCCGGAAATCACGTGGGCCCCACCCGGAAATCACGTGGGCCCCACCCGGAAATCACGTGGGGCCCACCCGGAAATCACGTGGGCCCCACCCGGAAATCACGTGGGCCCCACGGGGAAATCACGTGGGCCCCACCCGGAAATCACGTGGGCCCCACCCGGAAATCACGTGGGCGCCACACGGAAATCACGTGGGCCCCACCCGGAAATCACGTAGGCCCCACACGGAAATCACGTGGGCCCCACCCGGAAATCACGTGGGCCCCACCCGGAAATCACGTGGGACCCACCCGGAAATCACGTGGGCCCCACCCGGAAATCACGTGGGCCCCACGGGGAAATCACGTGGGCCCCACCCGGAAATCACGTGGACCCCACCCGGAAATCACGTGGGCCCCACCCGGAAATCACGTGGGACCCCAGGGGAAATCACGTGGGCCCCACCCGGAAATCACGTGGGCCCCACCCGGAAATCACGTGGGCCCCACCCGGAAATCACGTGGGCCCCACCCGGAAATCACGTGGGCCCCACCCGGAAATCACGTGGGCCCCACCCGGAAATCACGTGGGCCCCACCCGGAAATCACGTGGGCCCCACCCGGAAATCACGTGGGCCCCACCCGGAAATCACGTGGGCCCCACCCGGAAATCACTTGGGGCCGACCCGGAAATCACGTGGGGCCCACCCGGAAATCACGTGGGCCCCACGGGGAAATCACGTGGGCCCCACCCGGAAATCACGTGGGCCCCACCCGGAAATCACGTGGGCCCCACCCGGAAATCACGTGGGCCCCACCCGGAAATCACGTGGGCCCCCAGGGGAAATCACTTGGGCCCCACCCGGAAATCACGTGGGCCCCACCCGGAAATCACGTGGGCCCCACTCGGAAATCACGTGGGCCCCACGGGGAAATCACGTGGGCCCCACCCGGAAATCACGTGGGCCCCACGGGGAAATCACGTGGGCCCCCAGGGGAAATCACGTTTGCCCCACGGGGAAATCACGTGGGCCCCACGGGGAAATCACGTGGGCCCCACGGGGAAATCACGTGGGCCCCACGGGGAAGTCACGTGGGCCCCCAGGGGAAATCACGTGGGCCCCACGGTGAAATCACCTGGGCCCCACGGGGAAATCAGGTGGGCCCCACGGGGAAATCACGTGGGCCCCCAGGGGAAATCACGTGGGCCCCCAGTGGAAATCATGAGGGCCCCACGGGGAAATCACGTGGGCCCCACGGGGAAATCACGTGGGCCCCCAGGGGAAAACACGTGGGCCCCACGGGGTAATCACGTGGGCCCCCAGGGGAAATCACGTGGGCCCCACCCGGATATCACGTGGGCCCCACCCGGAAATCACGTGGGCCCCACCCGGAAATCACGTGGGCCCCACCCGGAAATCACGTGGGCCCCACCCGGAAATCACGTGGGCCCCACCCGGAAATCACGTGGGCACCACGGGGAAATCACGTGGGCCCCACCCGGAAATCACGTGGGCCTCACCCGGAAATCACGTGGGGCCCACCCGGAAATCACGTGGGCCCCACCCGGAAATCACGTGGGCCCCACGGGGAAAACACGTGGGCCCCACCCGGAAATCACGTGGGCCCCACCCGGAAATCACGTGGGCCCCACACGGAAATCACGTGGGCCCCACCCGGAAATCACGTGGGCCCCACACGGAAATCACGTGGGCCCCACCCGGAAATCACGTGGGCCCCACGGGGAAATCACGTGGGCCCCACCCGGAAATCACGTGGGCCCCACCCGGAAATCACGTGGGCCCCACCCGGAAATCACGTGGGCCCCACCCGGAAATCACGTGGGCCCCACCCGGAAATCACGTGGGGCCCACCCGGAAATCACGTGGGCCCCACCCGGAAATCACGTGGGCCCCGCGGGGAAATCACGTGGGCCCCACCCGGAAATCACGTGGGCCCCACCCGGAAATCACGTGGGCCCCACACGGAAATCACGTGGGCCCCACCCGGAAATCACGTAGGCCCCACACGGAAATCACGTGGGCCCCAAACGGAAATCACGTTGGCCCCACCCGGAAATCACGTGGGACCCACCCGGAAATCACGTGGGCCCCACCCGGAAATCACGTGGGCCCCACGGGGAAATCACGTGGGCCCCACCCGGAAATCACGTGGGCCCCACCCGGAAATCACGTGGGCCCCACCCGGAAATCACGTGGGACCCCAGGGGAAATCACGTGGGCCCCACCCGGAAATCACGTGGGCCCCACCCGGAAATCACGTGGGCCCCACCCGGAAATCACGTGGGACCCACCCGGAAATCACGTGGGCCCCACCCGGAAATCACGTGGGCCCCACCCGGAAATCACGTGGGCCCCACCCGGAAATCACGTGGGCCCCACCCGGAAATCACGTGGGCCCCACCCGGAAATCACGTGGGCCCCACCCGGAAATCACGTGGGGCCCACCCGGAAATCACGTGGGGCCCACCCGGAAATCACGTGGGCCCCACGGGGAAATCACGTGGGCCCCACCCGGAAATCACGTGGGCTCCACCCGGAAATCACGTGGGCCCCACCCGGAAATCACGTGGGCCCCACCCTGAAATCACGTGGGCCCCACCCGGAAATCACGTGGGGCCCACCCGGAAATCACGTGGGCCCCACCCGGAAATCACGTGGGCCCCACCCGGAAATCACGTGGGCCCCACCCGGAAATCACGTGTGCCCCACCCGGAAATCACGTGGGCCCCACGGGGAAATCACGTGGGCCCCACCCGGAAATCACGTGGGCCCCACCCGGAAATCACGTGGGCGCCACCCGGAAATCACGTGGGCCCCACCCGGAAATCACGTAGGCCCCACACGGAAATCACGTGGGCCCCACCCGGAAATCACGTGGGCCCCACCCGGAAATCACGTGGGCCCCACCCGGAAATCACGTGGGCCCCACCCGGAAATCACGTGGGCCCCACCCGGAAATCACGTGGGCCCCACCCGGAAATCACGTGGGCCCCACCCGGAAATCACGTGGGTCCCACCCGGAAATCACGTGGGCCCCACCCGGAAATCACGTGGGCCCCCAGGGGAAATCACGTGGGCCCCACCCGGAAATCACGTGGGCCCCACCCGGAAATCACGTGGGCCCCACCCGGAAATCACGTGGGCCCCACCCGGAAATCACGTGGGCCCCACCCGTAAATCACGTGGGCCCCACGGGGAAATCACGTGGGCCCCACCCGGAAATCACGTGGGGCCCACCCGGAAATCACGTGGGCCCCACGGGGAAATCACGTGGGCCCCACCCGGAAATCACGTGGGCCCCACCCGGAAATCACGTGGGGCCGACCCGGAAATCACGTGGGGCCCACCCGGAAATCACGTGGGCCCCACGGGGAAATCACGTGGGCCCCACCCGGAAATCACGTGGGCCCCACCCGGAAATCACGTGGGCCCCACCCGGAAATCACGTGGGCCCCACCCGGAAATCACGTGGGCCCCCAGGGGAAATCACTTGGGCCCCACCCGGAAATCACGTGGGCCCCACCCGGAAATCACGTGGGCCCCACTCGGAAATCACGTGGGCCCCACGGGGAAATCACGTGGGCCCCACCCGGAAATCACGTGGGCCCCACGGGGAAATCACGTGGGCCCCCAGGGGAAATCACGTTTGCCCCACGGGGAAATCACGTGGGCCCCACGGGGAAATCACGTGGGCCCCACGGGGAAATCACGTGGGCCCCACGGGGAAGTCACTTGGGCCCCCAGGGGAAATCACGTGGGCCCCACGGTGAAATCACCTGGGCCCCACGGGGAAATCAGGTGGGCCCCACGGGGAAATCACGTGGGCCCCCAGGGGAAATCACGTGGGCCCCCAGTGGAAATCATGAGGGCCCCACGGGGAAATCACGTGGGCCCCACGGGGAAATCACGTGGGCCCCCAGGGGAAAACACGTGGGCCCCACGGGGTAATCACGTGGGCCCCCAGGGGAAATCACGTGGGCCCCACCCGGATATCACGTGGGCCCCACCCGGAAATCACGTGGGCCCCACCCGGAAATCACGTGGGCCCCACCCGGAAATCACGTGGGCCCCACCCGGAAATCACGTGGGCCCCACCCGGAAATCACGTGGGCACCACGGGGAAATCACGTGGGCCCCACCCGGAAATCACGTGGTCCCCACCCGGAAATCACGTGGGCCTCACCCGGAAATCACGTGGGGCCCACCCGGAAATCACGTGGGCCCCACCCGGAAATCACGTGGGCCCCACGGGGAAATCACGTGGGCCCCACCCGGAAATCACGTGGGCCCCACCCGGAAATCACGTGGGCCCCACACGGAAATCACGTGGGCCCCACCCGGAAATCACGTGGGCCCCACACGGAAATCACGTGGGCCCCACCCGGAAATCACGTGGGCCCCACGGGGAAATCACGTGGGCCCCACCCGGAAATCACGTGGGCCCCACCCGGAAATCACGTGGGCCCTACCCGGAAATCACGTGGGCCCCACCCGGAAATCACGTGGGCCCCACCCGGAAATCACGTGGGGCCCACCCGGAAATCACGTGGGCCCCACCCGGAAATCACGTGGGCCCCACGGGGAAATCACGTGGGCCCCACCCGGAAATCACGTGGGCCCCACCCGGAAATCACGTGGGCCCCACACGGAAATCACGTGGGCCCCACCCGGAAATCACGTAGGCCCCACACGGAAATCACGTGGGCCCCAAACGGAAATCACGTTGGCCCCACCCGGAAATCACGTGGGACCCACCCGGAAATCACGTGGGCCCCACCCGGAAATCACGTGGGCCCCACGGGGAAATCACGTGGGCCCCACCCGGAAATCACGTGGGCCCCACCCGGAAATCACGTGGGCCCCACCCGGAAATCACGTGGGACCCCAGGGGAAATCACGTGGGCCCCACCCGGAAATCACGTGGGCCCCACCCGGAAATCACGTGGGCCCCACCCGGAAATCACGTGGGACCCACCCGGAAATCACGTGGGCCCCACCCGGAAATCACGTGGGCCCCACCCGGAAATCACGTGGGCCCCACCCGGAAATCACGTGGGCCCCACCCGGAAATCACGTGGGCCCCACCCGGAAATCACGTGGGCCCCACCCGGAAATCACGTGGGCCCCACCCGGAAATCACGTGGGGCCCACCCGGAAATCACGTGGGGCCCACCCGGAAATCACGTGGGCCCCACGGGGAAATCACGTGGGCCCCACCCGGAAATCACGTGGGCTCCACCCGGAAATCACGTGGGCCCCACCCGGAAATCACGTGGGCCCCACCCTGAAATCACGTGGGCCCCACCCGGAAATCACGTGGGGCCCACCCGGAAATCACGTGGGCCCCACCCGGAAATCACGTGGGCCCCACCCGGAAATCACGTGGGCCCCACCCGGAAATCACGTGGGCCCCACCCGGAAATCACGTGGGCCCCACGGGGAAATCACGTGGGCCCCACCCGGAAATCACGTGGGCCCCACCCGGAAATCACGTGGGCGCCACCCGGAAATCACGTGGGCCCCACCCGGAAATCACGTAGGCCCCACACGGAAATCACGTGGGCCCCACCCGGAAATCACGTGGGCCCCACCCGGAAATCACGTGGGCCCCACCCGGAAATCACGTGGGCCCCACCCGGAAATCACGTGGGCCCCACCCGGAAATCACGTGGGCCCCACCCGGAAATCACGTGGGCCCCACCCGGAAATCACGTGGGCCCCACCCGGAAATCACGTGGGTCCCACCCGGAAATCACGTGGGCCCCACCCGGAAATCACGTGGGCCCCCAGGGGAAATCACGTGGGCCCCACCCGGAAATCACGTGGGCCCCACCCGGAAATCACGTGGGCCCCACCCGGAAATCACGTGGGCCCCACCCGGAAATCACGTGGGCCCCACCCGTAAATCACGTGGGCCCCACGGGGAAATCACGTGGGCCCCACCCGGAAATCACGTGGGGCCCACCCGGAAATCACGTGGGCCCCACGGGGAAATCACGTGGGCCCCACCCGGAAATCACGTGGGCCCCACCCGGAAATCACGTGGGCCCCACCCTGAAATCACGTGGGCCCCACCCGGAAATCACGTGGGCCCCACCCGGAAATCACGTGGGCCCCCAGGGGAAATCACGTGGGCCCCACCCGGAAATCACGTGGGCCCCACCCGGAAATCACGTGGGCCCCACCCGGAAATCACGTGGGCCCGACGGGGAAATCACGTGGGCCCCACCCGGAAATCACGTGGGCCCCACCCGGAAATCACGTGGGCCCCACCCGGAAATCACGTGGGCCCCACCCGGAAATAACGTGGGCCCCACCCGGAAATCACGTGGGCCCCACCCGGAAATCACGTGGGCCCCACCCGGAAATCACGTGGGCCCCACCCGGAAATCACGTGGGCCCCACCCGGAAATCACGTGGGACCCCAGGGGAAATCACTTGGGCCCCACCCGGAAATCACGTGGGCCCCACCCGGAAATCACGTGGGCCCCACCCGGAAATCACGTGGGCCCCACCCGGAAATCACGTGGGCCCCACGGGGAAATCACGTGGGTCCCACCCGGAAATCACGTGGGCCCCACCCGGAAATCACGTGGGCCCCACCCGGAAATCACGTGGGCCCCACCCGGAAATCACGTGGGCCCCACCCGGAAATCACGTGGGCCCCACGGGGAAATCACGTGGGCCCCACCCGGAAATCACGTGGGCCCCACCCGGAAATCACGTGGGCCCCACCCGGAAATCACGTGGGCCCCACCCGGAAATCACGTGGGCCCCACCCGGAAATCACGTGGGCCCCACCCGGAAATCACGTGGGCCCCACCCGGAAATCACGTGGGCCCCACCCGGAAATCACGTGGGCCCCACCCGGAAATCACGTGGGCCCCACGGGGAAATCACGTGGGTCCCACCCGGAAATCACGTGGGCCCCACCCGGAAATCACGTGGGCCCCACGGGGAAATCACGTGGGCCCCCAGGGGAAATCACGTTTGCCCCACGGGGAAATCACGTGGGCCCCACGGGGAAATCACGTGGGCCCCACGGTGAAATCACCTGGGCCCCACGGGGAAATCAGGTGGGCCCCACGGGGAAATAACGTGGGCCCCCAGGGGAAATCACGTGGGCCCCCAGTGGAAATCATGAGGGCCCCACGGGGAAATCACGTGGGCCCCACGGGGAAATCACGTTGGCCCCACCCGGAAATCACGTGGGCCCCACCCGGAAATCACGTGGGCCCCACCCGGAAATCACGTGGGCCCCACCCGGAAATCACGTGGGGCCCACCCGGAAATCACGTGGGGCCCACCCGGAAATCACGTGGGCCCCACGGGGAAATCACGTGGGCCCCACCCGGAAATCACGTGGGCTCCACCCGGAAATCACGTGGGCCCCACCCGGAAATCACGTGGGCCCCACCCTGAAATCACGTGAGCCCCACCCGGAAATCACGTGGGGCCCACCCGGAAATCACGTGGGCCCCACCCGGAAATCACGTGGGCCCCACCCGGAAATCACGTGGGCCCCACCCGGAAATCACGTGGGCCCCACCCGGAAATCACGTGGGCCCCACGGGGAAATCACGTGGGCCCCACCCGGAAATCACGTGGGCCCCACCCGGAAATCACGTGGGCGCCACCCGGAAATCACGTGGGCCCCACCCGGAAATCACGTAGGCCCCACACGGAAATCACGTGGGCCCCACCCGGAAATCACGTGGGCCCCACCCGGAAATCACGTGGGCCCCACCCGGAAATCACGTGGGCCCCACCCGGAAATCACGTGGGCCCCACCCGGAAATCACGTGGGCCCCACCCGGAAATCACGTGGGCCCCACCCGGAAATCACGTGGGCCCCACCCGGAAATCACGTGGGTCCCACCCGGAAATCACGTGGGCCCCACCCGGAAATCACGTGGGCCCCCAGGGGAAATCACGTGGGCCCCACCCGGAAATCACGTGGGCCCCACCCGGAAATCACGTGGGCCCCACCCGGAAATCACGTGGGCCCCACCCGGAAATCACGTGGGCCCCACCCGTAAATCACGTGGGCCCCACGGGGAAATCACGTGGGCCCCACCCGGAAATCACGTGGGGCCCACCCGGAAATCACGTGGGCCCCACGGGGAAATCACGTGGGCCCCACCCGGAAATCACGTGGGCCCCACCCGGAAATCACGTGGGCCCCACCCTGAAATCACGTGGGCCCCACCCGGAAATCACGTGGGCCCCACCCGGAAATCACGTGGGCCCCCAGGGGAAATCACGTGGGCCCCACCCGGAAATCACGTGGGCCCCACCCGGAAATCACGTGGGCCCCACCCGGAAATCACGTGGGCCCGACGGGGAAATCCCGTGGGCCCCACCCGGAAATCACGTGGGCCCCACCCGGAAATCACGTGGGCCCCACCCGGAAATCACGTGGGCCCCACCCGGAAATAACGTGGGCCCCACCCGGAAATCACGTGGGCCCCACCCGGAAATCACGTGGGCCCCACCCGGAAATCACGTGGGCCCCACCCGGAAATCACGTGGGCCCCACCCGGAAATCACGTGGGACCCCAGGGGAAATCACTTGGGCCCCACCCGGAAATCACGTGGGCCCCACCCGGAAATCACGTGGGCCCCACCCGGAAATCACGTGGGCCCCACCCGGAAATCACGTGGGCCCCACGGGGAAATCACGTGGGTCCCACCCGGAAATCACGTGGGCCCCACCCGGAAATCACGTGGGCCCCACCCGGAAATCACGTGGGCCCCACCCGGAAATCACGTGGGCCCCACCCGGAAATCACGTGGGCCCCACGGGGAAATCACGTGGGCCCCACCCGGAAATCACGTGGGCCCCACCCGGAAATCACGTGGGCCCCACCCGGAAATCACGTGGGCCCCACCCGGAAATCACGTGGGCCCCACCCGGAAATCACGTGGGCCCCACCCGGAAATCACGTGGGCCCCACCCGGAAATCACGTGGGCCCCACCCGGAAATCACGTGGGCCCCACCCGGAAATCACGTGGGCCCCACCCGGAAATCACGTGGGCCCCACGGGGAAATCACGTGGGTCCCACCCGGAAATCACGTGGGCCCCACCCGGCAATCCCGCGGGCCCCACGGGGAAATCACGTGGGCCCCCAGGGGAAATCACGTTTGCCCCACGGGGAAATCACGTGGGCCCCACGGGGAAATCACGTGGGCCCCACGGTGAAATCACCTGGGCCCCACGGGGAAATCAGGTGGGCCCCACGGGGAAATAACGTGGGCCCCCAGGGGAAATCACGTGGGCCCCCAGTGGAAATCATGAGGGCCCCACGGGGAAATCACGTGGGCCCCACGGGGAAATCACGTGGGCCCCCAGGGGAAAACACGTGGGCCCCACGGGGTAATCACGTGGGCCCCCAGGGGAAATCACGTGGGCCCCACCCGGATATCACGTGGGCCCCACCCGGAAATCACGTGGGCCCCACCCGGAAATCACGTGGGCCCCACCCGGAAATCACGTGGGCCCCACCCGGAAATCACGTGGGCCCCACCCGGAAATCACGTGGGCACCACGGGGAAATCACGTGGGCCCCACCCGGAAATCACGTGGTCCCCACCCGGAAATCACGTGGGCCTCACCCGGAAATCACGTGGGGCCCACCCGGAAATCACGTGGTCCCCACCCGGAAATCACGTGGGCCCCACGGGGAAATCACGTGGGCCCCACCCGGAAATCACGTGGGCCCCACCCGGAAATCACGTGGGCCCCACACGGAAATCACGTGGGCCCCACCCGGAAATCACGTGGGCCCCACACGGAAATCACGTGGGCCCCACCCGGAAATCACGTGGGCCCCACGGGGAAATCACGTGGGCCCCACCCGGAAATCACGTGGGCCCCACCCGGAAATCACGTGGGCCCCACCCGGAAATCACGTGGGGCCCACCCGGAAATCACGTGGGCCCCACCCGGAAATCACGTGGGCCCCACGGGGAAATCACGTGGGCCCCACCCGGTAATCACGTGGGCCCCACCCGGAAATCACGTGGGCCCCACACGGAAATCACGTGGGCCCCACCCGGAAATCACGTAGGCCCCACACGGAAATCACGTGGGCCCCACCCGGAAATCACGTGGGCCCCACCCGGAAATCACGTGGGACCCACCCGGAAATCACGTGGGCCCCACCCGGAAATCACGTGGGCCCCACGGGGAAATCACGTGGGCCCCACCCGGAAATCACGTGGGCCCCACCCGGAAATCACGTGGGCCCCACCCGGAAATCACGTGGGACCCCAGGGGAAATCACGTGGGCCCCACCCGGAAATCACGTGGGCCCCACCCGGAAATCACGTGGGCCCCACCCGGAAATCACGTGGGACCCACCCGGAAATCACGTGGGCCCCACCCGGAAATCACGTGGGCCCCACCCGGAAATCACGTGGGGCCCACCCGGAAATCACGTGGGACCCACCCGGAAATCACGTGGGCCCCACCCGGAAATCACGTGGGCCCCACGGGGAAATCACGTGGGCCCCACCCGGAAATCACGTGGGCCCCACCCGGAAATCACGTGGGCCCCACCCGGAAATCACGTGGGACCCCAGGGGAAATCACGTGGGCCCCACCCGGAAATCACGTGGGCCCCACCCGGAAATCACGTGGGCCCCACCCGGAAATCACGTGGGACCCACCCGGAAATCACGTGGGCCCCACCCGGAAATCACGTGGGCCCCACCCGGAAATCACGTGGGGCCCACCCGGAAATCACGTGGGCCCCACCCGGAAATCACGTGGGGCCCACCCGGAAATCACGTGGGGCCCACCCGGAAATCACGTGGGCCCCACGGGGAAATCACGTGGGCCCCACCCGGAAATCACGTGGGCCCCACCCGGAAATCACGTGGGCCCCACCCGGAAATCACGTGGGCCCCACCCTGAAATCACGTGGGCCCCACCCGGAAATCACGTGGGCCCCACCCGGAAATCACGTGGGCCCCACCCGGAAATCACGTGGGCCCCACCCGGAAATCACGTGGGCCCCACCCGGAAATCACGTGGGCCCCACCCGGAAATCACGTGGGCCCCACCCGGAAATCACGTGGGCCCCAACCGGAAATCACGTGGGCCCCACCCGGAAATCACGTGGGCCCCACCCGGAAATCACGTGGGCCCCACCCGTAAATCACGTGGGCCCCACGGGGAAATCACGTGGGCCCCACCCGGAAATCACGTGGGGCCCACCCGGAAATCACGTGGGCCCCACGGGGAAATCACGTGGGCCCCACCCGGAAATCACGTGGGCCCCACCCGGAAATCACGTGGGCCCCACCCTGAAATCACGTGGGCCCCACCCGGAAATCACGTAGGCCCCACCCGGAAATCACGTGGGCCCCCAGGGGAAATCACGTGGGCCCCACCCGGAAATCACGTGGGCCCCACCCGGAAATCACGTGGGCCCCACCCGGAAATCACGTGGGCCCGACGGGGAAATCACGTGGGCCCCACCCGGAAATCACGTGGGCCCCACCCGGAAATCACGTGGGCCCCACCCGGAAATCACGTGGGCCCCACCCGGAAATCACGTGGGCCCCACCCGGAAATCACGTGGGCCCCACCCGGAAATCACGTGGGCCCCCAGGGGAAATCACTTGGGACCCACCCGGAAATCACGTGGGCCCCACGGGGAAATCACGTGGGCCCCACCCGGAAATCACGTGGGCCCCACCCGGAAATCACGTGGGCCCCACCCGGAAATCACGTGGGGCCCACCCGGAAATCACTTGGGCCCCACCCGGAAATCACGTGGGCCCCACGGGGAAATCACGTGGGCCCCACCCGGAAATCACGTGGGCCCCACCCGGAAATCACGTGGGCCCCACACGGAAATCACGTGGGCCCCACCCGGAAATCACGTAGGCCCCACACGGAAATCACGTGGGCCCCACCCGGAAATCACGTGGGCCCCACCCGGAAATCACGTGGGACCCACCCGGAAATCACGTGGGCCCCACCCGGAAATCACGTGGGCCCCACGGGGAAATCACGTGGGCCCCACCCGGAAATCACGTGGGCCCCACCCGGAAATCACGTGGGCCTCACCCGGAAATCACGTGGGACCCCAGGGGAAATCACGTGGGCCCCACCCGGAAATCACGTGGGCCCCACCCGGAAATCACGTGGGCCCCACCCGGAAATCACGTGGGACCCACCCGGAAATCACGTGGGCCCCACCCGGAAATCACGTGGGCCCCACCCGGAAATCACGTGGGCCCCACCCGGAAATCACGTGGGCCCCACCCGGAAATCACGTGGGCCCCACCCGGAAATCACGTGGGCCCCACCCGGAAATCACGTGGGGCCCACCCGGAAATCACGTGGGGCCCACCCGGAAATCACGTGGGCCCCACGGGGAAATCACGTGGGCCCCACCCGGAAATCACGTGGGCTCCACCCGGAAATCACGTGGGCCCCACCCGGAAATCACGTGGGCCCCACCCTGAAATCACGTGGGCCCCACCCGGAAATCACGTGGGGCCCACCCGGAAATCACGTGGGCCCCACCCGGAAATCACGTGGGCCCCACCCGGAAATCACGTGGGCCCCACCCGGAAATCACGTGGGCCCCACCCGGAAATCACGTGGGCCCCACCCGGAAATCACGTGGGCCCCACCCGGAAATCACGTGGGCCCCACCCGGAAATCACGTGGGCCCCACCCGGAAATCACGTGGGCCCCACCCGGAAATCACGTGGGCCCCCAGGGGAAATCACTTGGGCCCCACCCGGAAATCACGTGGGCCCCACCCGGAAATCACGTGGGCCCCACCCGGAAATCACGTGGGCCCCTAGGGGAAATCACTTGGGCCCCACCCGGAAATCACGTGGGCCCCACCCGGAAATCACGTGGGCCCCACTCGGAAATCACGTGGGCCCCACGGGGAAATCACGTGGGCCCCACCCGGAAATCACGTGGGCCCCACGGGGAAATCACGTGGGTCCCACCCGGAAATCACGTGGGCCCCACCCGGAAATCACGTGGGCCCCACGGGGAAATCACGTGGGCCCCCAGGGGAAATCACGTTTGCCCCACGGGGAAATCACGTGGGCCCCACCGGGAAATCACGTGGGCCCCATGGGGAAGTCACGTGGGCCCCCAGGGGAAATCACGTGGGCCCCCAGTGGAAATCATGAGGGCCCCACGGGGAAATCACGTGGGCCCCACGGGGAAATCACGTGGGCCCCCAGGGGAAAACACGTGGGCCCCACGGGGTAATCACGTGGGCCCCCAGGGGAAATCACGTGGGACCCGAGGGGAAATCACGTGGGCCCCATGGGGAAATCACGTGGGCCCCCAGGGGAAATCACGTGGGCCCCCAGTAGAAATCACGTGGGCCCCACGGGGAAATCACGTGGGCCCCACGGCGAAATCACGTGGGCCCCCAGGGGAAATCACGAGGGCCCCACGGGGTAATCACGAGGGCCCCCAGGGGAAATCACGTGGGCCCCACGGGGAAATCACATGGGCCCCACGGGGAAATCACGTGGGCCCCACGGTGAAATCACGTGGGCCCCACGGGGATATCACGTGGGCCCCCAGGGGAAATCACGTGCGCCCCCAGGGGAAATCACGTGGGCCCCACGGGGAAATCACGTGGGCCCCACGGGGAAATCACGTGGTCCACCAGGGGAAATCACGTGGGCCCCACGGGGAAATCCCGTGGGCCCCCAGGGGAAATCCCGTGGGCCCCCAGGGGAAATCCCGTGGGCCCCCACGGGAAATCACGTGGGCCTCCCGGGCCAATCATGTGGTCACCCTTTGGCTATTCCCCCAGGGGCAATCACGTGGGCACCCTGTGGCAACTTCCCCATGTTGCAATCACGGAGTCCCCTGTGGCAGTCACTTGGGTTACCTGGGGCAATCACGTGTTCTCCTTGGTGCAATCACTTGGCCCCCTGGTGCAATCTCGTGGGCCCCGAGGGGCAATCACTTGGTCCCCATGGGGCAATCACATGGGCCCCTTGTTGCTAATCTCGTGGGCCCCATGGAGCAATCACCTGGGCCCCCTTGGGCACTGTCCACAGGAAAGGTGAGAGGAACCCCATCGTCTTGCCACCACTCCAAGAGTCCCCGAGATGTCTCAGTCCATTCCAGACGAACCTGTTTTCCCTGCACTGACTCAACTTTCACGACGAGGATTGACTCACCACGGTGGCACGTGGGACAGCCCTGTGGGAAACCCTCGTGGGAAAGCCTAGTGGGAAACCCTCGATTCAAAGCCGCAGATCCCTTGATCCACGAGAAGGGAAGCGTGACACTGCTGCTACAGCTAGGGAGAAAAGCTCACATGTATGCCCCCACTATAGACGAGGACTGACTTCCCTGGGGAGACTCCAGAAGTACCCCAAGATCCATGTCAGCCCTGGAGAGGAATCCTCAGGTTCCGGCCCCAACTCCACACAAGGACTTACGCCCCGGCATCGATGGGAGAGGAATCCCGATATTCCCCCTAGCAACTCGCATGGGGACTGGCCTTTCCTGAGGCCACCAGAGAGGGTCCCTGACGTCCCCGTCGTAAGCCGAGAGCACCTGCCACAACTCGAGAAAATCCAGGAAGTTCTCCCCTCCAGGCGAGATTAGGCCCATTTCCACTGAAGCGTCTCAAGGCTAAGCACACCTAACCTCTGGAACTTCCAAACAGTCCTTCACACCCTTGCTGCAAATCAAGAAGTTCCCGGACATTCATGTCTCCACTCGAGAGGAAGCACGAGGGTCCCACCCACATCCAGAGGAGCCCCGTTTCCGCCTCGTAGCTCGAGAGGAGGTATCCTTTCCCTGCTTCTTCGGAAAAGAATTCCCGGAGTTCCGGTCACATCTCAAGAGGAGGCGCTCTCCACAGAAAAGGTGAGAGGAACTCCAGGGTGGTGCCACCATTCCAAGAGTCCCCCAGATGAGTCAGTCCATTCCAGAGGAACCTGTTTTCCCTGCACTGCCTCGAATTTCACGCCGAGGATTGACTCACACCATGGTGGCACATGGGACAGCCCTGTGTGAAAGCCTGGTCGGAAAGCCTCCAGTGAAAGCCACCGATCCCTTAATCCACTTGACGGGAAGGCTGACACTGATGCTACAGCTCGGGAGGAAAGCGCTCGTGCATTACCCCAGTCGAGCCGAGGACTGACTCCCCTTTCGATTCTCTAGAAGTACCCCAAGATCCATGTCAGCGCTGGAGAGGAATCCTCAGCTTCCGGCCCCGACTCCACACAAGGTCTTAGGCCCCGGCATCGACGGGAGAGGAATCCCGAGAGGCCCCCTAGCAACTCGCATGGGGACTGGCCTTTCCTGAGGCCACCAGAGCGGGTTCCTGAGGTCCCCGTCGTAAGTCGAGAGCACCTGCCACACTCGAGAAACGCCAGGAGGTTCTCCCCTCCCGGCGAGATGAGGCCCATTTCCGCTGAGGCGTCTCGAGGCTAAGCACACCTAACCTCTGGAACTTCCAAACAGTCCTTCACACCCTTGCTGCAACTCAAGAAGTTTCCCGACATACACGTCTCCACTCGAGAGTAAGCACGTGGGTCCCGCCCCCATCCAGAGGAGCCCCGTTTCCACCTCATAGCTCGAAAGGAGGGAACCTTTCCCTGCTTGGTTGGGAAAGAATTCCCGGCATTCCTGGCATCTCAAGAGGAGGCTCTCTCCAAAAAAAGGCGAGAGGAAGCCCAGGGTCGTGCCTCCATTCCAAGAGTCCCCCAGATGTCTCAGTCGATTCCAGAGGAGCCTGTTTTCCCTGCACTGCCTCGACTTTCACGCCGAGGATCTACTCACACCATCGTGGCACTTGGGACAGTCCTGTGTGAAATCCTCGTGTGAAAGCCTCGAGGGAAAGCCACAGATCCCTTGATCCATGCGACGGGAAGCGTGACTCTGCTGCTACAGCTCAGGAGGAAAGCGCACGTGCATGCCCCCACTCGAGACGAGGACTGTCTCCCCTGGGTAGATTCCAAAAGAACCCCAAGATCCATGTCAGCCCTGGAGAGGAATCCTCAGGGTCCGGCACTGACTCCACACAACGTCTTAGGCCCCGGCATCGACGGGAGAGGAATCCCGAGAGGCCCCCTAGCAACGCGCATGGGGACTGGCCTTTCCTGAGACCACCAGAGCGAGTCCCCGAGGTCCCCATCGTAAGTCGAGAGCACCTGCCGCAGCTTGAGAAAATCCAGGAGGTTCTCCCCTCCAAGCGAGATGAGGCCCATTTCTGCTGAGGCGTCTCAAGGCTAAGCACACCTAACCTCTGGAACTTCCAAAGGGTCCTTCACACCCTTGCTGCAACTCAAGAAGTTCCCCGACATTCCCGTCTCCACTCCAGAGGAAGCACGTGTCCCGCCCACATCCAGAGGAGCCCCGTTTCCACCTCGTAGCTCGAGCGGAGGGATCCTCTCCCTGCCTGTTCGGGAAAGAATTCCCGGTGTTCCCATCGCATCTCAAGAGGAGGTGCTCTCCACAGGAAAGGCGAGAGGATCTCTAGGGTCGTGCCACCATTCCAAGTGTCCCCCAGATGTCTCAGTCCATTCCAGAGTGCCGGGGTCGAGCCCTGGTGGATCCAGGGAATTCGAAGGGTGGACGGCGTTGGCATGGAAAGAGTTGTTTATTTATTAATATAAGATTTGATTAAGAAACTATAGTGTAGTAAGAAGATTAATTGGAGGAAGAGGGCTGAATAGCTTGGTTTACACAGAAGGCCAATAAATTTCCAGACAAGGAATTTGCACCATCTACGTTGGGCCACCGGCGCCCCCTTGAAATCTCAGGGTGCCTCGCCTTAAGTTCCCTTTCGTGTGGGTCTTAACAGCCAGGGCAAGTAAGTAGACCTGGCGAGCCTCCGCGCCCCAGGTGGAGATTCAGCCTGAAGTTAAAGTAAAGAGCAGAGATAGGGAAAGGGAGAGAAGAAGAGAGAGAGAGACACGGGGGGAGCCAGAGTCCCAATAAACCAGGCCGAGAGACTAGTTCAAGAAACTGGTCCGAGAAGCTGGCCCCCTCCTTTATTGTTCAGAAGGCCTTTTATACTTTTGATAAAACACGAAGATCAATGGGTAACCCAAAATTATGTAGCGTTCGCAGCTCAGACTCTTTCTATACATCATTTTGCATACAAAGGTCAGGTGATTTACATTATCTTCTGGCCAAGAGGCTTGTTAACACTTTTTGGCTCTCTTCCTTAATGAATGTTAATTTTGTTTCCCCTGAAGTGGTTTTCTTTAATCTACATCTTCTTAAAGCGTTAAAGGTACATTTCTAGAACAAAGGTGCAGTGGGTTATAACAAAGAAGGTACTTAACTCAAAGAGCTAATGTTGCTAATACAAGGTCTACTACTTGTTTTTCTATATACCAACTATATCTAAAAATATAGGATATGAAAATTTGGCAGCAAGCATTGACTCAACAAATGAAACCTTTAATCAGTCCTATTCTAAAGATTTTGACTCCTCGGAAGCCCCTACATTCCTTGGATGTTTTAAGCTTCCTGTGCCTCCTGCAGTCAGGAGGCCTCAAACAATTACACACGCAGCTGTATGAGTCCTGCAGGCAGGCTAGAAAGCCATCAGAGGGTCTTTTGGATTGAAACACTCTTTCAAATGCAGAAGACTAAAGCCTTGACTTTTTCCAGAAAATGTCAGAAGAGTAGAAATGCAGAGCACAAAAACCGGCAGATTTTTGTTGGGGTACATGCATAGGAATTTCCAGAGGGGTCCCTGAAGTCTGAGCACGCCTTGCGTATGTGAGCGTCCTTCCTCATAAACTTGTCACGGGCAGGATTCCTCACACTGGCTCCCGGCACCAGAGGAACCTGTTTTCCCTGCACTGCCTCGACTTTCACGCCGAGGATCGACTAACACCATGGTGGCACGTGGGTGAGCCCTGTGGGAAAGACTCGTGGGAAAGCCTCTAGGGAAAGCCATAGATCCCTTGATCCACGTGATGGGAAGCGTGACACTGCTACTACAGCTCGGGAGGAAAGCTAACGTGCATGCCCCCACTCGAGACGAGGACTGACTCAACTGGGGAGACTCCAGAAGTACCCCAAGATCCATGTCAGCACTGGAGAGGAATCTTCAGGTTCCGGAACCGACTCCACACAAGGTCTTAGGCCCCGGCATCGACGGGAGAGGAATCCCGAGAGGTCCCCTAGGAACTCGCATGGGGACTGGCCTTTCCTGAGGCCACCAGAGCGGGTCCCTGAAGTCCCTGTCTTAAGTGGAGAGCACCTGTTGCAACTCGAGAAAATCCAGGAGGTTCTCCCCTAAAGGCGAGATGAAACCCATTTCCGCTGAGGCGTATCGAGGCTAATCACACCTACCCTCTGGGAATTGCAAAGGGGCCTGTACACCCTTGCTGCAACTCAAGAAGTTCCCCGACATACCCGTCTCCACTCAAGAGGAAACACGATGGTCCCGCCCACATCGAGAGAGGTCCCGTTTCTGCCTTGTAGCTCGAGATGAGGGATCCTTTCCCTGCTGGGTCGGGAATGAATTCCCAGCGTTCCCGTCGCATCTCAAGAGGAGGTGCTCTCCACAGGAAAGGCGAGAGGAACTCCAGGGTCGTGCCGCAATTCCAAGAGGCCCCCAGATGTCTCAGTCCATTCCAGAGGAACGTGTTTTCTCTGAACGGCCTCGACTTTCACGCCAAGGATTGACTCACACCACGGTGTCACGTGGAACAGCCCTGTGGGAAAGCCTCGCGGGAAAGCAACAGATCCCCTGATCCATGCGACGGGAAGCGTGACACTGCTGCTACAGCTCGGAGGAAGGAGCAGGTGCATGCCCCACTCGAGACGAGGACTGACTCCCCTGTGGATTCTACAGAAGTAAGCCATGATCCATGTCAGCCAGGGAGTGGAAACCTCACATTCCAGCCCTGACTCCGCACAAGGGGTTAGGCCCCGGCATCGACGGGAGAGGAATCCCGAGAGGCCCCCAAGGATCTCTCATGGGGACTGGTCTTTCATGAGGCCACCAGAGCGGGTCCCTTATGACCCCATCCTAAGTCGAGAGCACCTGCTGCAACTTGAGAAAATCCAGGAGGTTCTCCCGTCCAGGCGAGATGAGGCCCATTTCCTCTGAGGCGTCTCTAGGTTAATCACATCTAACCTCTGGAACTTCGAAAGGGTCCTTAACACCCTTGATGCAACTCAAGAAGTTCCCCGACATACCCGTCTCCAATCGAGAGGAAGTAAGAGGGTCACGTCCACATCCAGAGGAGCCCCGTTTCTGCCTGGTAGATCGAGATGAGGGATCCTTTCCCTTCTTGGTCGGGAAAGAATTTCCGGCGTTCCCGTCGCATCTCAAGAGGAGGCGCTCTCCACAGGAAAGGCGAGAGGAACTCCAGGGTCGTGCCACCATTCCAAGAGTCCACCAGATGTGTCAGTCCAATCCAGAGGAACCTGTTTTCCTTGCATTGCCTCGACTTTCAGGTCGAGGATCGACTCACACGACGGTGGCACGTGGGACAGCCCTGTGGGAAAGCCTCGTGGGAAAGCCTCGTGGGAAAGCCTCGAGGGAAAGCCACAGATCCCTTGATCGACACCACAGAAAGCGGGACACTGCTGCTACCACTCGGGAGGAAAGCGCACGTGCATGACCCCACTCGAGACGAGGACTGACTCCCCTCGGGAGACTCCAGAAGTACCCCAAGAACCATGTCATCCCTGGAGAGGAATCCTCGGGTTCCGGTCCCGACTCCACACAAGGTCTTAGACACCGGCATCGACGGGAGAGGAATCCCGAGAGGCCAACGAGGAACTCGCATGGGGACGGGCCTTTCCTGAGGCCACCAGAGCGGGTCCCTGAGGTCCCCGTCGTAAGTCGAGAGCACCTGCCGCAACTCGAGAAAATCCAGGAGGTTTTGCCCTCCAGGCGAGATGAGGCCCATTTCCGCTGAGGCTTCTCGAGGCTAATCACATCTAACCACTGGAACTTGCAAAGGGTCCTTCACACCCTTGCTGCAAGTCCAGAAGTTCCCCGACATACCCGTGTCCACTCGAGAGGTAGCACGAGGGTCCCGCACACATCCAGGGGAGCCCCGTTTCCGCCTCCTAGCTCGAGATGAGGGATCCTTTCCCTGTTTCGTACGGAAAGAATTCCCGGCGTTCCCGTCGCATCTCAAGAGGAGGCGCTCTCAACAGGAAAGGCGAGAGGAACTCCAGGGTCGTGCCACCATTACAAGAGTCCCCCAGATGTGTCAGTCCATTCCAGAGGAACCTGTTTTCCTTGCACTGCCTTGACGTTCAAGCCGAGGATCGACTCCCACCACGTGTGCACGTGGGACAGCCCTGTGGGAAAGCCTCGTGGGAAAGACTCGAGGGAAAACCATAGATCCTTTGATCCACGCGGCGGACTGCGAAACACTGCTGCTACCTCTCTGGAGGAAAGCGCAAGTGCATGCCCGCATTCAAGACGAGGACTGACTCCCCTGGGGAGACTCCAGAAGTAGCCCAAGATCCATGTCAGCACTGGAGAGGAATCCTCAGGTTCCGGCCCCGACTCCACACAAGGTCTTAGGCCCCGGCATCGACGGGAGAGGAATCCCGAGAGGCCCCCGAGGAACTCGCATGGGGACTGGCCTTTCCTGAGGCCACCAGAGCGGGGCCCTGAGGTCCCCGTCGTAAGTCGAGAGCACCTGCCGCAACTCGAGAAAATCCAGGAGGTTTTGCCCTCCAGGCGAGATGAGGCCCATTTCCGCTGAGGCTTCTCGAGGCTAATCACATCTAACTACTGGAACTTCCAAAGGGTCCTTCACACCCTTGCTGCAAGTCCAGAAGTTCCCCGACATACCCGTGTCCACTCGAGAGGTAGCACGAGGGTCCCGCACACATCCAGGGGAGCCCCGTTTTCGCCTCCTAGCTCGAGATGAGGGATCCTTTCCCTGTTTCGTAGGGAAAGAATTCCCGGCGTTCCCGTCGCATCTCAAGAGGAGGCGCTCTCCACAGGAAAGGCGAGAGGAACCCCAGGGTCGTGCCACCATTCCAAGAGTCCCCCAGATGTGTCAGTCCATTCCAGAGGAACCTGTTTTCCCTGCACTGCCTTGACGTTCAAGCCGAGGATCGACTCCCACCACGTGTGCACGTGGGACAGCCCTGTGGGAAAGCCTCGTGGGAAAGCCTCGTGGGAAAGACTCGAGGGAAAACCATAGATCCTTTGATCCACGCGGCGGACTGCGTGACACTGCTGCTACCGCTCTGGAGGAAAGCGCAAGTGCATGCCCGCATTCGAGACGAGGACTGACTCCCCTGGGGAGACTCCAGATGTACCCCAAGATCCATGTCAGCACTGGAGAGGAATCCTCAGGTTCCGGCCCCGACTCCACACAAGGTCATAGTCCCCGGCATCGACGGGAGAGGAATCCCGAGAGGCCCCGGAGGAACCCGCATGGGGACTTGCCTTTCCTGAGGCCACCAGAGCGGGTCCCTGAGGTCCCCGTCGTAAGTCGAGAGCACCTGCCGCAACTCGAGAAAATCCAGGAGGTTTTGCCCTCCAGGCGAGACGAGGCCCATTTCCGCTGAGGCTTCTCGAGGCTAATCACATCTAACAACTGGAACTTACAAAGGGTCCTTCACACCCTTGCTGCAAGTCCAGAAGTTCCCCGACATACCCGTGTCCATTCGAGAGGAAGCACGAGGGTCCCGCACACATCCAGGGGAGCCCCGTTTCCGCCTCCTAGCTCGAGATGAGGGATCCTTTCCCGGTTTCGTAACCCGGAAATCACGTGGGCCCCACCCGGACATCACGTGGGCCCCACCCGGAAATCACGTGGGCCCCACGGGGAAATCACGTGGGCCCCACCCGGAAATCACGTGGGCCCAACCCGGAAATCACGTGGGCCCCACCCGGAAATCACGTGGGCCCCACCCTGAAATCACGTGGGCCCCACCCGGAAATCACGTGGGTCCCACCCGAAAATCACGTGGGGCCCACCCGGAAATCACGTGGGCCCCACGGGGAAATCACGTGGGCCCCACCCGGAAATCACGTGGGCCCCACCCGGAAATCACGTGGGCCCCACCCGGAAATCACGTGGGCCCCACCCGGAAATCACGTGGGCCCCACCCGGAAATCACGTGGGTCCCACCCGGAAATCACGTGGGGCCCACCCGGAAATCACGTGGGCCCCACCCGGAAATCACGTGGGCCCCACCCGGAAATCACGTGGGCCCCACCCGGAAATCACGTGGGCCCCACCCGGAAATCACGTGGGCCCCACCCGGAAATCACGTGGGCCCCACCCTGAAATCACGTGGGCCCCACCCGGAAATCACGTGGGCCCCACCCGGAAATCACGTGGGCCCCACCCGGAAATCACGTGGGCCCCACCCGGAAATCACGTGGGCCCCACCCGGAAATCACGTGGGCCCCACCCGGAAATCACGTGGGCCCCACCCGGAAATCACGTGGGCCTCACCCGGAAATCACGTGGGCCCCACCCGGAAATCACGTGGGCCCCCAGGGGAAATCACGTGGGCCCCACCCGGAAATCACGTGGGCCCCACCCGGAAATCACGTGGGCCCCACCCGGAAATCACGTGGGCCCCACCCGGAAATCACGTGGGCCCCACCCGGAAATCACGTGGGCCCCCAGGGGAAATCACGTGGGCCCCACCCGGAAATCACGTGGGCCCCACCCGGAAATCACGTGGGCCCCACCGGGAAATCACGTGGGCCCCACCCGGAAATCACGTGGGCCCCACCCGGAAATCACGTGGGCCCCACCCGGAAATCACGTGGGCCCCACCCGGAAATCACGTGGGCCCCACCCAGAAATCACGTGGGCCCCACCCGGAAATCACGTGGGGCCCACCCGGAAATCACGTGGGCCCCAGGGGGAAATCACGTGGGCCCCACCCTGAAATCCCGTGGGCCCCACCCGGAAATCACGTGGGCCCCACCCGGAAATCACGTGGGCCCCACCCGGAAATCACGTGGGCCCCACCCGGAAATCACGTGGGCCCCACCCGGAAATCACGTGGGCCCCACCCGGAAATCACGTGGGCCCTACCCGGAAATCACGTGGGCCCCCAGGGGAAATCACGTGGGCCCCACCCGGAAATCACGTGGGCCCCACCCGGAAATCACGTGGGCCCCACCCGGAAATCACGTGGGCCCCACCCGGAAATAACGTGGGCCCCCAGGGGAAATCACGTGGGCCCCACCCGGAAATCACGTGGGCCCCACCCGGAAATCACGTGGGCCCCACCCGGAAATCACGTGGGCCCCACGGGGAAATCACGTGGGCCCCACCCCGAAATCACGTGGGCCCCACCCGGAAATCACGTGGGCCCCACCCGGAAATCACGTGGGCCCCCAGGGGAAATCACGTGGGCCCCACCCGGAAATCACGTGGGCCCAACGGGGAAATCACGTGGGCCCCACCCCGAAATCACGTGGGCCCCACCCGGAAATCACGTGGGCACCACCCGGAAATCACGTGGGCCCCACCCGGAAATCACGTGGGCCCCACCCTGAAATCACGTGGGCCCCACCCGGAAATCACGTGGGCCCCACCCGGAAATCACGTGGGACCCACCCGGAAATCACGTGGGCCCCACCCGGAAATCACGTGGGCCCCACCCGGAAATCACGTGGGCCCCACCCGGAAATCACGTGGGCCCCACCCGGAAATCACGTGGGCCCCACCCGGAAATCACGTGGGCCCCCAGGGGAAATCACGTGGGCCCCACCCGGAAATCACGTGGGCCCCACCCGGAAATCACGTGGGCCCCACCCGGAAATCACGTGGGCCCCACCCGGAAATCACGTGGGCCCCACCCGGAAATCACGTGGGCCCCACCCGGAAATCACGTGGGCCCCACCCGGAAATCACGTGGGCCCCACCCGGAAATCACGTGGGCCCCCAGGGGAAATCACGTGGGCCCCACCCGGAAATAACGTGGGCCCCCAGGGGAAATCCCGTGGGCCCCACCCGGAAATCACGTGGGCCCCACCCGGAAATCACGTGGGCCCCCAGGGGAAATCACGTGGGCCCCACGGGGAAATCACGTGGGCCCCACCCCGAAATCACGTGGGCCCCACCCGGAAATCACGTGGGCCCCACCCGGAAATCACGTGGGCCCCACCCGGAAATCACGTGGGCCCCACCCGGAAATCACGTGGGCCCCACCCGGAAATCACGTGGGGCCCACCCGGAAATCACGTGGGCCCCACGGGGAAATCACGTGGGCCCCACCCGGAAATCACGTGGGACCCACCCGGAAATCACGTGGGCCCCACCCGGAAATCACGTGGGCCCCACCCGGAAATCACGTGGGCCCCACCCGGAAATCACGTGGGCCCCACCCGGAAATCACGTGGGCCCCACCCGGAAATCACGTGGGCCCCCAGGGGAAATCACGTGGGCCCCCAGGGGAAATCACGTGGGCCCCACCCGGAAATCACGTGGGCCCCACCCGGAAATCACGTGGGCCCCACCCGGAAATCACGTGGGCCCCACCCGGAAATCACGTGGGCCCCACCCGGAAATCACGTGGGCCCCACCCGGAAATCACGTGGGCCCCACCCGGAAATCACGTGGGCCCCACCCGGTGGGCCCCACCCGGAAATCACGTGGGCCCCACCCGAAAATCACGTGGGCCCCACCCGGAAATCACGTGGGCCCCACCCGGAAATCACGTGGGCCCCACGGGGAAATCACGTGGGCCCCACGGGGAAATCACGTGGGCCCCACGGGGAAATCACGTGGGCCCCACCCGGAAATCACGTGGGCCCCACCCGGAAATCACGTGGGCCCCACCCGGAAATCACGTGGGCCCCACCCGGAAATCACGGGGGCCCCACCCGGAAATCACGTGGGCCCCACCCGGAAATCACGTGGGCCCCCAGGGGAAATCACGTGGGCCCCACCCGGAAATCACGTGGGCCCCACCCGGAAATCACGTGGGCCCCACCCGGAAATCACGTGGGCCCCACGGGGAAATCACGTGGGCCCCACCCGGAAATCACGTGGGCCCCACCCGGAAATCACGTGGGCCCCACCCGGAAATCACGTGGGCCCCACCCGGAAATCACGTGGGCCCCACCCGGAAATCACGTGGGCCCCACCCGGAAATCACGTGGGCCCCCAGGGGAAATCACGTGGGCCCCACCCGGAAATAACGTGGGCCCCCAGGGGAAATCACGTGGGCCCCACCCGGAAATCACGTGGGCCCCACCCGGAAATCACGTGGGCCCCCAGGGGAAATCACGTGGGCCCCACGGGGAAATCACGTGGGCCCCACCCCGAAATCACGTGGGCCCCACCCGGAAATCACGTGGGCCCCACCCGGAAATCACGTGGGCCCCACCCGGAAATCACGTGGGCCCCACCCGGAAATCACGTGGGCCCCACCCGGAAATCACGTGGGCCCCACCCGGAAATCACGTGGGGCCCACCCGGAAATCACGTGGGCCCCACGGGGAAATCACGTGGGCCCCACCCGGAAATCACGTGGGACCCACCCGGAAATCACGTGGGCACCACCCGGAAATCACGTGGGCCCCACACGGAAATCACGTGGGCCCCACCCGGAAATCACGTGGGCCCCACCCGGAAATCACGTGGGCCCCACCCGGAAATCACGTGGGCCCCCAGGGGAAATCACGTGGGCCCCCAGGGGAAATCACGTGGGCCCCACCCGGAAATCACGTGGGCCCCACCCGGAAATCACGTGGGCCCCACCCGGAAATCACGTGGGCCCCACCCGGAAATCACGTGGGCCCCACCCGGAAATCACGTGGGCCCCACCCGGAAATCACGTGGGCCCCACCCGGAAATCACGTGGGCCCCACCCGGAAATCACGTGGGCCCCACCCGGAAATCACGTGGGCCCCACCCGGAAATCACGTGGGCCCCACCCGGAAATCACGTGGGCCCCACCCGGAAATCACGTGGGCCCCACCCGGAAATCACGGGGGCCCCACCCGGAAATCACGTGGGCCCCACCCGGAAATCACGTGGGCCCCCAGGGGAAATCACGTGGGCCCCACCCGGAAATCACGTGGGCCCCACCCGGAAATCACGTGGGCCCCACCCGGAAATCACGTGGGCCCCACCCGGAAATCACGTGGGCCCCACCCGGAAATCACGTGGGCCCCACCCGGAAATCACGTGGGCCCCACCCGGAAATCACGTGGGGCCCACCCAGAAATCACGTGGGCCCCACGGGGAAATCACGTGGGCCCCACCCGGAAATCACGTGGGCCCCACCCGGAAATCACGTGGGCCCCACCCGGAAATCACGTGGGCCCCACCCGGAAACCACGTGGGCCCCACCCGGAAATCACGTGGGCCCCACCCGGAAATCACGTGGGACCCACCCGGAAATCACGTGGGCCCCCAGGGGAAATCACGTGGGCCACACCCGGAAATCACGTGGGCCCCACCCGGAAATCACGTGGGCCCCACCCGGAAATCACGTGGGCCCCACCCGGAAATCACGTGGGCCCCACCCGGAAATCACGTGGGCCCCACCCGGAAATCACGTGGGCCCCACCCGGAAATCACGTGGGCCCCACCCGGAAATCACGTGGGCCCCACCCGGAAATAACGTGGGCCCCCAGGGGAAATCACGTGGGCCCCACCCGGAAATCACGTGGGCCCCACCCGGAAATCACGTGGGCCCCACCCGGAAATCACGTGGGCCCCACGGGGAAATCACGTGGGCCCCACCCCGAAATCACGTGGGCCCCACCCGGAAATCACGTGGGCCCCACCCGGAAATCACGTGGCCCCCACCCGGAAATCACGTGGGCCCCACCCGGAAATCACGTGGGCCCCACCCGGAAATCACGTGGGGCCCACCCGGAAATCACGTGGGCCCCACGGGGAAATCACGTGGGCCCCACCCGGAAATCACGTGGGTCCCACCCGGAAATCACGTGGGCCCCACCCGGAAATCACGTGGGCCCCACCCGGAAATCACGTGGGCCCCACCCTGAAATCACGTGGGCCCCACCCGGAAATCACGTGGGCCCCACCCGGAAATCACGTGGGACCCACCCGGAAATCACGTGAGCCCCACCCGGAAATCACGTGGGCCCCACCCGGAAATCACGTGGGCCCCACCCGGAAATCACGTGGGCCCCACCCGGAAATCACGTGGGCCCCACCCGGAAATCACGTGGGCCCTACCCGGAAATCACGTGGGCCCCCAGGGGAAATCACGTGGGCCCCACCCGGAAATCACGTGGGCCCCCAGGGGAAATCACGTGGGCCCCACCCGGAAATCACGTGGGCCCCACCCGGAAATCACGTGGGCCCCACCCGGAAATCACGTGGGCCCCACCCGGAAATCACGTGGGCCCCACCCGGAAATCACGTGGGGCCCACCCGGAAATCACGTGGGCCCCACCCGGAAATCACGTGGGCCCCACCCGGAAATCACGTGGGCCCCACCCGGAAATCACGTGGGCCCCACCCGGAAATCACGTGGGCCCCCAGGGGAAATCACGTGGGCCCCACCCGGAAATCACGTGGGCCCCACCCGGAAATCACGTGGGCTCCACCCGGAAATCACGTGGGCCCCACCCGGAAATCACGTGGGCCCCACCCGGAAATCACGTGGGCCCCACCCGGAAATCACGTGGGCCCCACGGGGAAATCACGTGGGCCCCACCCGGAAATCACGTGGGCCCCACCCGGAAATCACGTGGGCCCCACCCGGAAATCACGTGGGGCCCACCCGGAAATCACGTGGGCCCCACCCGGAAATCACGTGGGCCCCACCCGGAAATCACGTGGGCCCCACCCGGAAATCACGTGGGCCCCACCCGGAAATCACGTGGGCCCCCAGGGGAAATCACGTGGGCCCCACCCGGAAATCACGTGTGCCCCCAGGGGAAATCACGTGGACCCCACCTGGATATCACGTGGGCCCCACCCGGAAATCACGTGGGCCCCACCCGAAATCACGTGGGCCCCACCCGGAAATCACGTGGGCCCCACCCGGAAATCACGTGGGCCCCACCCGGAAATCACGTGGGCACCACGGGGAAATCACGTGGGCCCCACCCGGAAATCACGTGGTCCCCACCCGGAAATCACGTGGGCCCCACCCGGAAATCACGTGGGGCCCACCCGGAAATCACGTGGGCCCCACCCGGAAATCACGTGGGCCCCACGGGGAAATCACGTGGGCCCCACCCGGAAATCACGTGGGCCCCACCCGGAAATCACGTTGGCCCCACACGGAAATCACGTGGGCCCCACCCGGAAATCACGTGGGCCCCACACGGAAATCACGTGGGCCCCACCCGGAAATCACGTGGGCCCCACGGGGAAATCACGTGGGCCCCACCCGGAAATCACGTGGGCCCCACCCGGAAATCACGTGGGCCCCACCCGGAAATCACGTGGGCCCCACGGGGAAATCACGTGGGCCCCACCCGGAAATCACGTGGGCCCCACGGGGAAATCACGTGGGCCCCACCCGGAAATCACGTGGGCCCCACCCGGAAATCACGTGGGCCCCACACGGAAATCACGTGGGCCCCACCCGGAAATCACGTAGGCCCCACACGGAAATCACGTGGGCCCCACCCGGAAATCACGTGGGCCCCACCCGGAAATCACGTGGGACCCACCCGGAAATCACGTGGGCCCCACCCGGAAATCACGTGGGCCCCACGGGGAAATCACGTGGGCCCCACCCGGAAATCACGTGGGCCCCACCCGGAAATCACGTGGGCCCCACCCGGAAATCACGTGGGACCCCAGGGGAAATCACGTGGGCCCCACCCGGAAATCACGTGGGTCCCACCCGGAAATCACGTGGGCCCCACCCGGAAATCACGTGGGACCCACCCGGAAATCACGTGGGCCCCACCCGGAAATCACGTGGGCCCCACCCGGAAATCACGTGGGCCCCACCCGGAAATCACGTGGGCCCCACCCGGAAATCACGTGGGCCCCACCCGGAAATCACGTGGGCCCCACCCGGAAATCACGTGGGCCCCACCCGGAAATCACGTGGGGCCCACCCGGAAATCACGTGGGGCCCACCCGGAAATCACGTGGGCCCCACGGGGAAATCACGTGGGCCCCACCCGGAAATCACGTGGGCCCCACCCGGAAATCACGTGGGCCCCACCCGGAAATCACGTGGGCCCCACCCGGAAATCACGTGGGCCCCACCCGGAAATCACGTGGGCCCCACCCGGAAATCACGTGGGCCCCACCCGGAAATCACGTGGGCCCCACCCGGAAATCACGTGGGTCCCACCCGGAAATCACGTGGGCCCCACCCGGAAATCACGTGGGCCCCCAGGGGAAATCACGTGGGCCCCACCCGGAAATCACGTGGGCCCCACCCGGAAATCACGTGGGCCCCACCCGGAAATCTCGTGGGCCCCACCCGGAAATCACGTGGGCCCCACCCGTAAATCACGTGGGCCCCACGGGGAAATCACGTGGGCCCCACCCGGAAATCACGTGGGGCCCACCCGGAAATCACGTGGGCCCCACGGGGAAATCACGTGGGCCCCACACGGAAATCACGTGGGCCCCACCCGGAAATCACGTGGGCCCCACCCGGAAATCACGTGGGCCCCACCCGGAAATCACGTGGGCCCCACCCGGAAATCACGTGGGCCCCACGGGGAAATCACGTGGGCCCCACGGGGAAATCACGTGGGCCCCACCCGGAAATCACGTGGGCCCCACCCGGAAATCACGTGGGCCCCACCCGGAAATCACGTGGGCCCCACCCGGAAATCACGTGGGCCCCACCCGGAAATCACGTGGGCCCCACCCGGAAATCACGTGGGCCCCACCCGGAAATCACGTGGGCCCCACCCGGAAATCACGTGGGCCCCACCCGGAAATCACGTGGGCCCCACCCGGAAATCACGTGGGCCCCACGGGGAAATCACGTGGGCCCCACCCGGAAATCACGTGGGCCCCACCCGGAAATCACGTGGGCCCCCAGGGGAAATCACTTGGGCCCCACCCGGAAATCACGTGGGCCCCACGGGGAAATCACGTGGGCCCCACCCGGAAATCACGTGGGCCCCACCCGGAAATCACGTGGGCCCCACCCGGAAATCACGTGGGGCCCACCCGGAAATCACGTGGGCCCCACCCGGAAATCACGTGGGCCCCACGGGGAAATCACGTGGGCCCCACCCGGAAATCACGTGGGCCCCACCCGGAAATCACGTGGGCGCCACACGGAAATCACGTGGGCCCCACCCGGAAATCACGTAGGCCCCACACGGAAATCACGTGGGCCCCACCCGGAAATCACGTGGGCCCCACCCGGAAATCACGTGGGACCCACCCGGAAATCACGTGGGCCCCACCCGGAAATCACGTGGGCCCAACCCGGAAATCACGTGGGCCCCACCCGGAAATCACGTGGGCCCCACCCGGAAATCACGTGGGCCCCACCCGGAAATCACGTGGGACCCCAGGGGAAATCACGTGGGCCCCACCCGGAAATCACGTGGGCCCCACCCGGAAATCACGTGGGCCCCACCCGGAAATCACGTGGGCCCCACCCGGAAATCACGTGGGCCCCACCCGGAAATCACGTGGGCCCCACCCGGAAATCACGTGGGCCCCACCCGGAAATCACGTGGGCCCCACCCGGAAATCACGTGGGCCCCACCCGGAAATCACGTGGGCCCCACCCGGAAATCACGTGGGGCCGACCCGGAAATCACGTGGGGCCCACCCGGAAATCACGTGGGCCCCACGGGGAAATCACGTGGGCCCCACCCTGAAATCACGTGGGCCCCACCCGGAAATCACGTGGGCCCTACCCGGAAATCACGTGGGCCCCACCCGGAAATCACGTGGGCCCCCAGGGGAAATCACTTGGGCCCCACCCGGAAATCACGTGGGCCCCACCCGGAAATCACGTGGGCCCCACTCGGAAATCACGTGGGCCCCACGGGGAAATCACGTGGGCCCCACCCGGAAATCACGTGGGCCCCACGGGGAAATCACGTGGGCCCCCAGGGGAAATCACGTTTGCCCCACGGGGAAATAACGTGGGCCCCACGGGGAAATCACGTGGGCCCCACGGGGAAATCACGTGGGCCCCACGGGGAAGTCACCTGGGCCCCCAGGGGAAATCACGTGGGCCCCACGGTGAAATCACCTGGGCCCCACGGGGAAATCAGGTGGGCCCCACGGGGAAATCACGTGGGCCCCCAGGGGAAATCACGTGGGCCCCCAGTGGAAATCATGAGGGCCCCAGGGGAAATCACGTGGGCCCCACGGGGAAATCACGTGGGCCCCCAGGGGAAAACACGTGGGCCCCACGGGGTAATCACGTGGGCCCCCAGGGGAAATCACGTGGGCCCCACCCGGATATCACGTGGGCCCCACCCGGAAATCACGTGGGCCCCACCCGGAAATCACGTGGGCCCCACCCGGAAATCACGTGGGCCCCACCCGGAAATCACGTGGGCCCCACCCGGAAATCACGTGGGCACCACGGGGAAATCACGTGGGCCCCACCCGGAAATCACGTGGTCCCCACCCGGAAATCACGTGGGCCTCACCCGGAAATCACGTGGGGCCCACCCGGAAATCACGTGGGCCCCACCCGGAAATCACGTGGGCCCCACGGGAAATCACGTGGGCCCCACCCGGAAATCACGTGGGCCCCACCCGGAAATCACGTGGGCCCCACACGGAAATCACGTGGGCCCCACCCGGAAATCACGTGGGCCCCACACGGAAATCACGTGGGCCCCACCCGGAAATCACGTGGGCCCCACGGGGAAATCACGTGGGCCCCACCCGGAAATCACGTGGGCCCCACCCGGAAATCACGTGGGCCCCACCCGGAAATCACGTGGGCCCCACCCGGAAATCACGTGGGCCCCACGCGGAAATCACGTGGGGCCCACCCGGAAATCACGTGGGCCCCACCCGGAAATCACGTGGGCCCCACGGGGAAATCACGTGGGCCCCACCCGGAAATCACGTGGGCCCCACCCGGAAATCACGTGGGCCCCACACGGAAATCACGTGGGCCCCACCCGGAAATCACGTAGGCCCCACACGGAAATCACGTGGGCCCCAAACGGAAATCACGTTGGCCCCACCCGGAAATCACGTGGGACCCACCCGGAAATCACGTGGGCCCCACCCGGAAATCACGTGGGCCCCACGGGGAAATCACGTGGGCCCCACCCGGAAATCACGTGGGCCCCACCCGGAAATCACGTGGGCCCCACCCGGAAATCACGTGGGACCCCAGGGGAAATCACGTGGGCCCCACCCGGAAATCACGTGGGCCCCACCCGGAAATCACGTGGGCCCCACCCGGAAATCACGTGGGACCCACCCGGAAATCACGTGGGCCCCACCCGGAAATCACGTGGGCCCCACCCGGAAATCACGTGGGCCCCACCCGGAAATCACGTGGGCCCCACCCGGAAATCACGTGGGCCCCACCCGGAAATCACGTGGGCCCCACCCGGAAATCACGTGGGCCCCACCCGGAAATCACGTGGGGCCCACCCGGAAATCACGTGGGGCCCACCCGGAAATCACGTGGGCCCCACGGGGAAATCACGTGGGCCCCACCCGGAAATCACGTGGGCCCCACCCGGAAATCACGTGGGCCCCACCCGGAAATCACGTGGGCCCCACCCTGAAATCACGTGGGCCCCACCCGGAAATCACGTGGGGCCCACCCGGAAATCACGTGGGCCCCACCCGGAAATCACGTGGGCCCCACCCGGAAATCACGTGGGCCCCACCCGGAAATCACGTGGGCCCCACCCGGAAATCACGTGGGCCCCACGGGGAAATCACGTGGGCCCCACCCGGAAATCACGTGGGCCCCACCCGGAAATCACGTGGGCGCCACCCGGAAATCACGTGGGCCCCACCCGGAAATCACGTAGGCCCCACACGGAAATCACGTGGGCCCCACCCGGAAATCACGTGGGCCCCACCCGGAAATCACGTGGGCCCCACCCGGAAATCACGTGGGCCCCACCCGGAAATCACGTGGGCCCCACCCGGAAATCACGTGGGCCCCACCCGGAAATCACGTGGGCCCCACCCGGAAATCACGTGGGCCCCACCCGGAAATCACGTGGGTCCCACCCGGAAATCACGTGGGCCCCACCCGGAAATCACGTGGGCCCCCAGGGGAAATCACGTGGGCCCCACCCGGAAATCACGTGGGCCCCACCCGGAAATCACGTGGGCCCCACCCGGAAATCACGTGGGCCCCACCCGGAAATCACGTGGGCCCCACCCGTAAATCACGTGGGCCCCACGGGGAAATCACGTGGGCCCCACCCGGAAATCACGTGGGGCCCACCCGGAAATCACGTGGGCCCCACGGGGAAATCACGTGGGCCCCACCCGGAAATCACGTGGGCCCCACCCGGAAATCACGTGGGGCCGACCCGGAAATCACGTGGGGCCCACCCGGAAATCACGTGGGCCCCACGGGGAAATCACGTGGGCCCCACCCGGAAATCACGTGGGCCCCACCCGGAAATCACGTGGGCCCCACCCGGAAATCACGTGGGCCCCACCCGGAAATCACGTGGGCCCCCAGGGGAAATCACTTGGGCCCCACCCGGAAATCACGTGGGCCCCACCCGGAAATCACGTGGGCCCCACTCGGAAATCACGTGGGCCCCACGGGGAAATCACGTGGGCCCCACCCGGAAATCACGTGGGCCCCACGGGGAAATCACGTGGGCCCCCAGGGGAAATCACGTTTGCCCCACGGGGAAATCACGTGGGCCCCACGGGGAAATCACGTGGGCCCCACGGGGAAATCACGTGGGCCCCACGGGGAAGTCACGTGGGCCCCCAGGGGAAATCACGTGGGCCCCACGGTGAAATCACCTGGGCCCCACGGGGAAATCAGGTGGGCCCCACGGGGAAATCACGTGGGCCCCCAGGGGAAATCACGTGGGCCCCCAGTGGAAATCATGAGGGCCCCACGGGGAAATCACGTGGGCCCCACGGGGAAATCACGTGGGCCCCCAGGGGAAAACACGTGGGCCCCACGGGGTAATCACGTGGGCCCCCAGGGGAAATCACGTGGGCCCCACCCGGATATCACGTGGGCCCCACCCGGAAATCACGTGGGCCCCACCCGGAAATCACGTGGGCCCCACCCGGAAATCACGTGGGCCCCACCCGGAAATCACGTGGGCCCCACCCGGAAATCACGTGGGCACCACGGGGAAATCACGTGGGCCCCACCCGGAAATCACGTGGTCCCCACCCGGAAATCACGTGGGCCTCACCCGGAAATCACGTGGGGCCCACCCGGAAATCAGGTGGGCCCCACCCGGAAATCACGTGGGCCCCACGGGGAAATCACGTGGGCCCCACCCGGAAATCACGTGGGCCCCACCCGGAAATCACGTGGGCCCCACACGGAAATCACGTGGGCCCCACCCGGAAATCACGTGGGCCCCACACGGAAATCACGTGGGCCCCACCCGGAAATCACGTGGGCCCCACGGGGAAATCACGTGGGCCCCACCCAGAAATCACGTGGGCCCCACCCGGAAATCACGTGGGCCCCACCCGGAAATCACGTGGGCCCCACCCGGAAATCACGTGGGGCCCACCCGGAAATCACGTGGGCCCCACCCGGAAATCACGTGGGCCCCACGGGGAAATCACGTGGGCCCCACCCGGAAATCACGTGGGCCCCACCCGGAAATCACGTGGGCCCCACACGGAAATCACGTGGGCCCCACCCGGAAATCACGTAGGCCCCACACGGAAATCACGTGGGCCCCAAACGGAAATCACGTTGGCCCCACCCGGAAATCACGTGGGACCCACCCGGAAATCACGTGGGCCCCACCCGGAAATCACGTGGGCCCCACGGGGAAATCACGTGGGCCCCACCCGGAAATCACGTGGGCCCCACCCGGAAATCACGTGGGCCCCACCCGGAAATCACGTGGGACCCCAGGGGAAATCACGTGGGCCCCACCCGGAAATCACGTGGGCCCCACCCGGAAATCACGTGGGCCCCACCCGGAAATCACGTGGGACCCACCCGGAAATCACGTGGGCCCCACCCGGAAATCACGTGGGCCCCACCCGGAAATCACGTGGGCCCCACCCGGAAATCACGTGGGCCCCACCCGGAAATCACGTGGGCCCCACCCGGAAATCACGTGGGCCCCACCCGGAAATCACGTGGGCCCCACCCGGAAATCACGTGGGACCCCAGGGGAAATCACGTGGGCCCCACCCGGAAATCACGTGGGCCCCACCCGGAAATCACGTGGGCCCCACCCGGAAATCACGTGGGACCCACCCGGAAATCACGTGGGCCCCACCCGGAAATCACGTGGGCCCCACCCGGAAATCACGTGGGCCCCACCCGGAAATCACGTGGGCCCCACCCGGAAATCACGTGGGCCCCACCCGGAAATCACGTGGGCCCCACCCGGAAATCACGTGGGCCCCACCCGGAAATCACGTGGGGCCCACCCGGAAATCACGTGGGGCCCACCCGGAAATCACGTGGGCCCCACGGGGAAATCACGTGGGCCCCACCCGGAAATCACGTGGGCTCCACCCGGAAATCACGTGGGCCCCACCCGGAAATCACGTGGGCCCCACCCTGAAATCACGTGGGCCCCACCCGGAAATCACGTGGGGCCCACCCGGAAATCACGTGGGCCCCACCCGGAAATCACGTGGGCCCCACCCGGAAATCACGTGGGCCCCACCCGGAAATCACGTGGGCCCCACCCGGAAATCACGTGGGCCCCACCCGGAAATCACGTGGGCCCCACCCGGAAATCACGTGGGCCCCACCCGGAAATCACGTGGGCGCCACCCGGAAATCACGTGGGCCCCACCCGGAAATCACGTGGGCCCCACACGGAAATCACGTGGGCCCCACCCGGAAATCACGTGGGCCCCACCCGGAAATCACGTGGGCCCCACCCGGAAATCACGTGGGCCCCACCCGGAAATCACGTGGGCCCCACCCGGAAATCACGTGGGCCCCACCCGGAAATCACGTGGGCCCCACCCGGAAATCACGTGGGCCCCACCCGGAAATCACGTGGGTCCCACCCGGAAATCACGTGGGCCCCACCCGGAAATCACGTGGGCCCCCAGGGGAAATCACGTGGGCCCCACCCGGAAATCACGTGGGCCCCACCCGGAAATCACGTGGGCCCCACCCGGAAATCACGTGGGCCCCACCCGGAAATCACGTGGGCCCCACCCGTAAATCACGTGGGCCCCACGGGGAAATCACGTGGGCCCCACCCGGAAATCACGTGGGGCCCACCCGGAAATCACGTGGGCCCCACGGGGAAATCACGTGGGCCCCACCCGGAAATCACGTGGGCCCCACCCGGAAATCACGTGGGCCCCACCCTGAAATCACGTGGGCCCCACCCGGAAATCACGTGGGCCCCACCCGGAAATCACGTGGGCCCCCAGGGGAAATCACGTGGGCCCCACCCGGAAATCACGTGGGCCCCACCCGGAAATCACGTGGGCCCCACCCGGAAATCACGTGGGCCCGACGGGGAAATCACGTGGGCCCCACCCGGAAATCACGTGGGCCCCACCCGGAAATCACGTGGGCCCCACCCGGAAATCACGTGGGCCCCACCCGGAAATAACGTGGGCCCCACCCGGAAATCACGTGGGCCCCACCCGGAAATCACGTGGGCCCCACCCGGAAATCACGTGGGCCCCACCCGGAAATCACGTGGGCCCCACCCGGAAATCACGTGGGACCCCAGGGGAAATCACTTGGGCCCCACCCGGAAATCACGTGGGCCCCACCCGGAAATCACGTGGGCCCCACCCGGAAATCACGTGGGCCCCACCCGGAAATCACGTGGGCCCCACGGGGAAATCACGTGGGCCCCACCCGGAAATCACGTGGGCCCCACCCGGAAATCACGTGGGCCCCACCCGGAAATCACGTGGGCCCCACCCGGAAATCACGTGGGCCCCACCCGGAAATCACGTGGGCCCCACCCGGAAATCACGTGGGCCCCACCCGGAAATCACGTGGGCCCCACCCGGAAATCACGTGGGCCCCACCCGGAAATCACGTGGGCCCCACGGGGAAATCACGTGGGCCCCACCCGGAAATCACGTGGGCCCCACCCGGAAATCACGTGGGCCCCACCCGGAAATCACGTGGGCCCCACCCGGAAATCACGTGGGCCCCACCCGGAAATCACGTGGGCCCCACCCGGAAATCACGTGGGCCCCACCCGAAATCACGTGGGCCCCACCCGGAAATCACGTGGGCCCCACCCGGAAATCACGTGGGCCCCACCCGGAAATCACGTGGGCCCCACCCGGAAATCACGTGGGCCCCACCCGGAAATCACGTGGGCCCCACCCGGAAATCACGTGGGCCCCACCCGGAAATCACGTGGGCCCCACCCGGAAATCACGTGGGCCCCACGGGGAAATCACGTGGGTCCCACCCGGAAATCACGTGGGCCCCACCCGGAAATCACGTGGGCCCCACGGGGAAATCACGTGGGCCCCCAGGGGAAATCACGTTTGCCCCACGGGGAAATCACGTGGGCCCCACGGGGAAATCACGTGGGCCCCACGGTGAAATCACCTGGGCCCCACGGGGAAATCAGGTGGGCCCCACGGGGAAATCACGTGGGCCCCCAGGGGAAATCACGTGGGCCCCCAGTGGAAATCATGAGGGCCCCACGGGGAAATCACGTGGGCCCCACGGGGAAATCACGTGGGCCCCCAGGGGAAAACACGTGGGCCCCACGGGGTAATCACGTGGGCCCCCAGGGGAAATCACGTGGGCCCCACCCGGATATCACGTGGGCCCCACCCGGAAATCACGTGGGCCCCACCCGGAAATCACGTGGGCCCCACCCGTAAATCACGTGGGCCCCACGGGGAAATCACGTGGGCCCCACCCGGAAATCACGTGGGGCCCACCCGGAAATCACGTGGGCCCCACGGGGAAATCACGTGGGCCCCACCCGGAAATCACGTGGGCCCCACCCGGAAATCACGTGGGCCCCACCCTGAAATCACGTGGGCCCCACCCGGAAATCACGTAGGCCCCACCCGGAAATCACGTGGGCCCCCAGGGGAAATCACGTGGGCCCCACCCGGAAATCACGTGGGCCCCACCCGGAAATCACGTGGGCCCCACCCGGAAATCACGTGGGCCCGACGGGGAAATCACGTGGGCCCCACCCGGAAATCACGTGGGCCCCACCCGGAAATCACGTGGGCCCCACCCGGAAATCACGTGGGCCCCACCCGGAAATCACGTGGGCCCCACCCGGAAATCACGTGGGCCCCACCCGGAAATCACGTGGGCCCCCAGGGGAAATCACTTGGGACCCACCCGGAAATCACGTGGGCCCCACGGGGAAATCACGTGGGCCCCACCCGGAAATCACGTGGGCCCCACCCGGAAATCACGTGGGCCCCACCCGGAAATCACGTGGGGCCCACCCGGAAATCACTTGGGCCCCACCCGGAAATCACGTGGGCCCCACGGGGAAATCACGTGGGCCCCACCCGGAAATCACGTGGGCCCCACCCTGAAATCACGTGGGCCCCACACGGAAATCACGTGGGCCCCACCCGGAAATCACGTAGGCCCCACACGGAAATCACGTGGGCCCCACCCGGAAATCACGTGGGCCCCACCCGGAAATCACGTGGGACCCACCCGGAAATCACGTGGGCCCCACCCGGAAATCACGTGGGCCCCACGGGGAAATCACGTGGGCCCCACCCGGAAATCACGTGGGCCCCACCCGGAAATCACGTGGGCCCCACCCGGAAATCACGTGGGACCCCAGGGGAAATCACGTGGGCCCCACCCGGAAATCACGTGGGCCCCACCCGGAAATCACGTGGGCCCCACCCGGAAATCACGTGGGACCCACCCGGAAATCACGTGGGCCCCACCCGGAAATCACGTGGGCCCCACCCGGAAATCACGTGGGCCCCACCCGGAAATCACGTGGGCCCCACCCGGAAATCACGTGGGCCCCACCCGGAAATCACGTGGGCCCCCAGGGGAAATCACTTGGGCCCCACCCGGAAATCACGTGGGCCCCACCCGGAAATCACGTGGGCCCCACCCGGAAATCACGTGGGCCCCACCCGGAAATCACGTGGGCCCCACGGGGAAATCACGTGGGTCCCACCCGGAAATCACGTGGGCCCCACCCGGAAATCACGTGGGCCCCACCCGGAAATCACGTGGGCCCCACCCGGAAATCACGTGGGCCCCACGGGGAAATTACGTGGGCCCCACCCGGAAATCACGTGGGCCCCACCCGGAAATCACGTGGGCCCCACCCGGAAATCACGTGGGCCCCACCCGGAAATCACGTGGGCCCCACCCGGAAATCACGTGGGCCCCACCCGGAAATCACGTGGGCCCCACCCGGAAATCACGTGGGCCCCACCCGGAAATCACGTGGGCCCCACCCGGAAATCACGTGGGCCCCACGGGGAAATCACGTGGGCCCCACCCGGAAATCACGTGGGCCCCACCCGGAAATCACGTGGGCCCCACCCGGAAATCACGTGGGCCCCACGGGGAAATCACGTGGGCCCCACCCGGAAATCACGTGGGCCCCACCCGGAAATCACGTGGGCCCCACCCGGAAATCACGTGGGCCCCACGGGGAAATCACGTGGGCCCCACCCGGAAATCACGTGGGCCCCACCCGGAAATCACGTGGGCCCCACCCGGAAATCACGTGGGCCCCACGGGGAAATCACGTGGGTCCCACCCGGAAATCACGTGGGCCCCACCCGGAAATCACGTGGGCCCCACCCGGAAATCACGTGGGCCCCACCCGGAAATCACGTGGGCCCCACGGGGAAATTACGTGGGCCCCACCCGGAAATCACGTGGGCCCCACCCGGAAATCACGTGGGCCCCACCCGGAAATCACGTGGGCCCCACCCGGAAATCACGTGGGCCCCACCCGGAAATCACGTGGGCCCCACCCGGAAATCACGTGGGCCCCACCCGGAAATCACGTGGGCCCCACCCGGAAATCACGTGGGCCCCACCCGGAAATCACGTGGGCCCCACGGGGAAATCACGTGGGCCCCACCCGGAAATCACGTGGGCCCCACCCGGAAATCACGTGGGCCCCACCCGGAAATCACGTGGGCCCCACGGGGAAATCACGTGGGCCCCACCCGGAAATCACGTGGGCCCCACCCGGAAATCACGTGGGCCCCACCCGGAAATCACGTGGGCCCCACGGGGAAATCACGTGGGCCCCACCCGGAAATCACGTGGGCCCCACCCGGAAATCACGTGGGCCCCACCCGGAAATCACGTGGGCCCCACGGGGAAATCACGTGGGCCCCACCCGGAAATCACGTGGGCCCCACCCGGAAATCACGTGGGCCCCACCCGGAAATCACGTGGGCGCCACCCGGAAATCACGTGGGCCCCACCCGGAAATCACGTGGGACCCACCCGGAAATCACGTGGGCCCCACCCGGAAATCACGTGGGCCCCACCCGGAAATCACGTGGGCCCCACCCGGAAATCACGTGGGACCCACCCGGAAATCACGTGGGCCCCACCCGGAAATCACGTGGGCCCCACGGGGAAATCACGTGGGCCCCACCCGGAAATCACGTGGGCCCCACCCGGAAATCACGTGGGCCCCACCCGGAAATCACGTGGGACCCCAGGGGAAATCACGTGGGCCCCACCCGGAAATCACGTGGGCCCCACCCGGAAATCACGTGGGCCCCACCCGGAAATCACGTGGGACCCACCCGGAAATCACGTGGGCCCCACCCGGAAATCACGTGGGCCCCACCCGGAAATCACGTGGGCCCCACCCGGAAATCACGTGGGCCCCACCCGGAAATCACGTGGGCCCCACCCGGAAATCACGTGGGCCCCACCCGGAAATCACGTGGGCCCCACCCGGAAATCACGTGGGCCCCACCCGGAAATCACGTGGGCCCCCAGGGGAAATCACTTGGGCCCCACCCGGAAATCACGTGGGCCCCACCCGGAAATCACGTGGGCCCCACCCGGAAATCACGTGGGCCCCACCCGGAAATCACGTGGGCCCCACGGGGAAATCACGTGGGTCCCACCCGGAAATCACGTGGGCCCCACCCGGAAATCACGTGGGCCCCACCCGGAAATCACGTGGGCCCCACCCGGAAATCACGTGGGCCCCACCCGGAAATCACGTGGGCCCCACGGGGAAATTACGTGGGCCCCACCCGGAAATCACGTGGGCCCCACCCGGAAATCACGTGGGCCCCACCCGGAAATCACGTGGGCCCCACCCGGAAATCACGTGGGCCCCACCCGGAAATCACGTGGGCCCCACCCGGAAATCACGTGGGCCCCACCCGGAAATCACGTGGGCCCCACCCGGAAATCACGTGGGCCCCACCCGGAAATCACGTGGGCCCCACGGGGAAATCACGTGGGCCCCACCCGGAAATCACGTGGGCCCCACCCGGAAATCACGTGGGCCCCACCCGGAAATCACGTGGGCCCCACGGGGAAATCACGTGGGCCCCACCCGGAAATCACGTGGGCCCCACCCGGAAATCACGTGGGCCCCACCCGGAAATCACGTGGGCCCCACGGGGAAATCACGTGGGCCCCACCCGGAAATCACGTGGGCCCCACCCGGAAATCACGTGGGCCCCACCCGGAAATCACGTGGGCCCCACGGGGAAATCACGTGGGTCCCACCCGGAAATCACGTGGGCCCCACCCGGAAATCACGTGGGCCCCACCCGGAAATCACGTGGGCCCCACCCGGAAATCACGTGGGCCCCACGGGGAAATTACGTGGGCCCCACCCGGAAATCACGTGGGCCCCACCCGGAAATCACGTGGGCCCCACCCGGAAATCACGTGGGCCCCACCCGGAAATCACGTGGGCCCCACCCGGAAATCACGTGGGCCCCACCCGGAAATCACGTGGGCCCCACCCGGAAATCACGTGGGCCCCACCCGGAAATCACGTGGGCCCCACCCGGAAATCACGTGGGCCCCACGGGGAAATCACGTGGGCCCCACCCGGAAATCACGTGGGCCCCACCCGGAAATCACGTGGGCCCCACCCGGAAATCACGTGGGCCCCACGGGGAAATCACGTGGGCCCCACCCGGAAATCACGTGGGCCCCACCCGGAAATCACGTGGGCCCCACCCGGAAATCACGTGGGCCCCACGGGGAAATCACGTGGGCCCCACCCGGAAATCACGTGGGCCCCACCCGGAAATCACGTGGGCCCCACCCGGAAATCACGTGGGCTCCACGGGGAAATCACGTGGGCCCCACCCGGAAATCACGTGGGCCCCACCCGGAAATCACGTGGGCCCCACCCGGAAATCACGTGGGCGCCACCCGGAAATCACGTGGGCCCCACCCGGAAATCACGTGGGACCCACCCGGAAATCACGTGGGCCCCACCCGGAAATCACGTGGGCCCCACCCGGAAATCACGTGGGCCCCACCCGGAAATCACGTGGGACCCACCCGGAAATCACGTGGGCCCCACCCGGAAATCACGTGGGCCCCACGGGGAAATCACGTGGGCCCCACCCGGAAATCACGTGGGCCCCACCCGGAAATCACGTGGGCCCCACCCGGAAATCACGTGGGACCCCAGGGGAAATCACGTGGGCCCCACCCGGAAATCACGTGGGCCCCACCCGGAAATCACGTGGGCCCCACCCGGAAATCACGTGGGACCCACCCGGAAATCACGTGGGCCCCACCCGGAAATCACGTGGGCCCCACCCGGAAATCACGTGGGCCCCACCCGGAAATCACGTGGGCCCCACCCGGAAATCACGTGGGCCCCACCCGGAAATCACGTGGGCCCCCAGGGGAAATCACTTGGGCCCCACCCGGAAATCACGTGGGCCCCACCCGGAAATCACGTGGGCCCCACCCGGAAATCACGTGGGCCCCACCCGGAAATCACGTGGGCCCCACGGGGAAATCACGTGGGTCCCACCCGGAAATCACGTGGGCCCCACCCGGAAATCACGTGGGCCCCACCCGGAAATCACGTGGGCCCCACCCGGAAATCACGTGGGCCCCACGGGGAAATCACGTGGGCCCCACCCGGAAATCACGTGGGCCCCACCCGGAAATCACGTGGGCCCCACCCGGAAATCACGTGGGCCCCACCCGGAAATCACGTGGGCCCCACCCGGAAATCACGTGGGCCCCACCCGGAAATCACGTGGGCCCCACCCGGAAATCACGTGGGCCCCACCCGGAAATCACGTGGGCCCCACCCGGAAATCACGTGGGCCCCACGGGGAAATCACGTGGGCCCCACCCGGAAATCACGTGGGCCCCACCCGGAAATCACGTGGGCCCCACCCGGAAATCACGTGGGCCCCACGGGGAAATCACGTGGGCCCCACCCGGAAATCACGTGGGCCCCACCCGGAAATCACGTGGGCCCCACCCGGAAATCACGTGGGCCCCACGGGGAAATCACGTGGGCCCCACCCGGAAATCACGTGGGCCCCACCCGGAAATCACGTGGGCCCCACCCGGAAATCACGTGGGCCCCACGGGGAAATCACGTGGGTCCCACCCGGAAATCACGTGGGCCCCACCCGGAAATCACGTGGGCCCCACCCGGAAATCACGTGGGCCCCACCCGGAAATCACGTGGGCCCCACGGGGAAATTACGTGGGCCCCACCCGGAAATCACGTGGGCCCCACCCGGAAATCACGTGGGCCCCACCCGGAAATCACGTGGGCCCCACCCGGAAATCACGTGGGCCCCACCCGGAAATCACGTGGGCCCCACCCGGAAATCACGTGGGCCCCACCCGGAAATCACGTGGGCCCCACCCGGAAATCACGTGGGCCCCACGGGGAAATCACGTGGGCCCCACCCGGAAATCACGTGGGCCCCACCTGGAAATCACGTGGGCCCCACCCGGAAATCACGTGGGCCCCACGGGGAAATCACGTGGGCCCCACCCGGAAATCACGTGGGCCCCACCCGGAAATCACGTGGGCCCCACCCGGAAATCACGTGGGCCCCACGGGGAAATCACGTGGGCCCCACCCGGAAATCACGTGGGCCCCACCCGGAAATCACGTGGGCCCCACCCGGAAATCACGTGGGCCCCACGGGGAAATCACGTGGGCCCCACCCGGAAATCACGTGGGCCCCACCCGGAAATCACGTGGGCCCCACCCGGAAATCACGTGGGCGCCACCCGGAAATCACGTGGGCCCCACCCGGAAATCACGTGGGACCCACCCGGAAATCACGTGGGCCCCACCCGGAAATCACGTGGGCCCCACCCGGAAATCACGTGGGACCCACCCGGAAATCACGTGGGCCCCACGGGGAAATCACGTGGGCCCCACCCGGAAATCACGTGGGCCGCACCCGGAAATCACGTGGGCCCCACCAGGAAATCACGTGGGCCCCACCCGGAAATCAGGTGGGCCCCACGGGGAAATCACGTGGGCCCCGCCCGGAAATCACGTGGGCTCCACCCGGAAATCACGTGAGCCCCACCCGGAAATCACGTGGGCCCCACGGGGAAATCACGTGGGCCCCACCCGGAAATCACGTGGGCCCCACCCGGAAATCACGTGGGCCCCACCCGGAAATCACGTGGGCCCCACCCGGAAATCACGTGGGCCCCACCCGGAAATCACGTGGGCCCCACCCGGAAATCACGTGGGCCCCACCCGGAAATCACGTGGGCCCCACCCGGTAATCACGTGGGCCCCACGGGGAAATCACGTGGGCCCCACCCGGAAATCACGTGGGCACCACGGGGAAATCACGTGGGCCCCACCCGGAAATCACGTGGGCCCCACCCGGAAATCACGTGGGCCCCACCCGGAAATCACGTGGGCCCCACCCGGAAATCACGTGGGCCCCACCCGGAAATCACGTGGGCCCCACCCGGAAATCACGTGGGCCCCACCCGGAAATCACGTGGGCCCCATCCGGAAATCACGTGGGCCCCACGGGGAAATCACGTGGGCCCCACCCGGAAATCACGTGGGCCCCACGGGGAAATCACGTGGGCCCCACCCGGAAATCACGTGGGCCCCACCCGGAAATCACGTGGGCCCCACCCGGAAATCACGTGGGCCCCATCCGGAAATCACGTGGGCCCCACGGGGAAATCACGTGGGCCCCACCCGGAAATCACGTGGGGCCCACCCGGAAATCACGTGGGCCCCACGGGGAAATCACGTGGGCCCCACCCGGAAATCACGTGGGCCCCACCCGGAAATCACGTGGGCCCCACCCGGAAATCACGTGGGCCCCACCCGGAAATCACGTGGGCCCCACCCGGAAATCACGTGGGCCCCACCCGGAAATCACGTGGGCCCCACCCGGAAATCACGTGGGCCCCACCCGGAAATCACGTGGGCCCCACCCGGAAATCACGTGGGCCCCACCCGGAAATCACGTGGGGCCCACCCGGAAATCACGTGGGCCCCACGGGGAAATCACGTGGGCCCCACCCGGAAATCACGTGGGCCCCACCCGGAAATCACGTGGGCCCCACCCGGAAATCACGTGGGCCCCACCCGGAAATCACGTGGGCCCCACCCGGAAATCACGTGGGCCCCACCCGGAAATCACGTGGGGCCCACCCGGAAATCACGTGGGCCCCACGGGGAAATCACGTGGGCCCCACCCGGAAATCACGTGGGCCCCACCCGGAAATCACGTGGGCCCCACCCGGAAATCACGTGGGCCCCACCCGGAAATCACGTGGGCCCCACCCGGAAATCACGTGGGCCCCACCCGGAAATCACGTGGGCCCCACCCGGAAATCACGTGGGGCCCACCCGGAAATCACGTGGGCCCCACGGGGAAATCACGTGGGCCCCACCCGGAAATCACGTGGGCCCCACCCGGAAATCACGTGGGCCCCACCCGGAAATCACGTGGGCCCCACCCGGAAATCACGTGGGCCCCACCCGGAAATCACGTGGGCCCCACCCGGAAATCACGTGGGCCCCACCCGGAAATCACGTGGGCCCTACCCGGAAATCACGTGGGCCCCCAGGGGAAATCACGTGGGCCCCACCCGGAAATCACGTGGGCCCCACCCGGAAATCACGTGGGCCCCACCCGGAAATCACGTGGGCCCCACCCGGAAATCACGTGGGCCCCACCCGGAAATCACGTGGGCCCCACCCGGAAATCACGTGGGCCCCACCCGGAAATCACGTGAGCCCCACCCGGAAATCACGTGGGCCCCACGGGGAAATCACGTGGGCCCCACCCGGAAATCACGTGGGCCCCACCCGGAAATCACGTGGGCCCCACGGGGAAATCACGTGGGCCCCACCCGGAAATCACGTGGGCCCCCAGGGGAAATCACGTGGGCCCCACCCGGAAATCACGTGGGCCCCTCCCGGAAATCATGTGAGCCCCACCCGGAAATCACGTGGGCCCCCAGGGGAAATCACGTGGGCCCCACCCGGAAATCACGTGGGCCCCACCCGGAAATCACGTGGGCCCCACCCGGAAATCACGTGGGCCCGACGGGGAAATCACGTGGGCCCCACCCGGAAATCACGTGGGCCCCACCCGGAAATCACGTGGGCCCCACCCGGAAATCACGTGGGCCCCACCCGGAAATCACGTGGGCCCCACCCGGAAATCACGTGGGCCCCACCCGGAAATCACGTGGGCCCCACCCAGAAATCACGTGGGCCCCACCCGGAAATCACGTGGGCCCCACCCGGAAATCACGTGGGCCCCCAGGGGAAATCACTTGGGCCCCACCCGGAAATCACGTGGGCCCCACCCGGAAATCACGTGGGCCCCACCCGGAAATCACGTGGGCCCCACGGGGAAATCACGTGGGCCCCACCCGGAAATCACGTGGGCCCCACGGGGAAATCACGTGGGTCCCACCCGGAAATCACGTGGGCCCCACCCGGAAATCACGTGGGCCCCACCCGGAAATCACGTGGGCCCCACCCGGAAATCACGTGGGCCCCACCCGGAAATCACGTGGGCCCCACGAGGAAATCACGTGGGCCCCACCCGGAAATCACGTGGGCCCCACCCGGAAATCACGTGGGCCCCACCCGGAAATCACGTGGGCCCCACCCGGAAATCACGTGGGCCCCACCCGGAAATCACGTGGGCCCCACCCGGAAATCACGTGGGCCCCACCCGGAAATCACGTGGGCCCCACCCGGAAATCACGTGGGCCCCACCCGGAAATCACGTGGGCCCCCAGGGGAAATCACGTGGGCCCCACCCGGAAATCACGTGGGCCCCACCCGGAAATCACGTGGGCCCCACCCGGAAATCACGTGGGCCCCACGGGGAAATCACGTGGGCCCCACCCGGAAATCACGTGGGCCCCACCCGGAAATCACGTGGGCCCCCAGGGGAAATCACGTGGGCCCCACCCGGAAATCACGTGGGCCCCACCCGGAAATCACGTGGGCCCCACCCGGAAATCACGTGGGCCCCACGGGGAAATCACGTGGGCCCCACCCGGAAATCACGTGGGCCCCACCCGGAAATCACGTGGGCCCCACCCGGAAATCACGTGGGCCCCACCCGGAAATCACGTGGGCCCCACCCGGAAATCACGTGGGCCCCACCCGGAAATCACGTGGGCCCCACGGGGAAATCACGTGGGCCCCACCCAGAAATCACGTGGGCCCCACGTGGAAATCACGTGGGCCCCACCCGGAAATCACGTGGGCCCCACGGGGAAATCACGTGGGCCCCACCCGGAAATCACGTGGGCCCCACCCGGAAATCACGTGGGCCCCACCCGGAAATCACGTGGGCCCCACCCGGAAATCACGTGGGCCCCACCCGGAAATCACGTGGGCCCCACCCGGAAATAACGTGGGCCCCACCCGGAAATCACGTGGGCCCCACCCGGAAATCACGTGGGCCCCACCCGGAAATCACGTGGGCCCCACCCGGAAATCAAGTGGGCCCCACCCGGAAATCACGTGGGCCCCACCCGGAAATCACGTGGGCCCCCAGGGGAAATCATGTGGGCCCCACCCGGAGATCACTTGGGCCCCACCCGGAAATCACGTGGGCCCCACCCGGAAATCACTTGGGCCCCACCCGAAAATCACGTGGGCCCCACCCGGAAATCACGTGGGCCCCATCCTGAAATCACGTGGGCCCCACGGGGAAATCACGTGGGCCCCACCCGGAAGTCACGTGGGGCCCACCCGGAAATCACGTGGGCCCCACCCGGAAATCACGTGGGCCCCACCCGGAAATCACGAGGGCCCCACCCGGAAATCACGTGGGCCCCACCCGGAAATCACGTGGGCCCCACCCGGAAATCACGTGGGCCCCCAGGGGAAATCAATTGGGCCCCACCCGGAAATCACGTGGGCCCCACCCGGAAATCACGTGGGCCCCACCCGGAAATCACGTGGGCCCCACGGGGAAATCACGTGGGCCCCACCCGGAAATCACGTGGGCCCCACGGGGAAATCACGTGGGTCCCACCCGGAAATCACGTGGGCCCCACCCGGAAATCACGTGGGCCCCACCCGGAAATCTCGTGGGCCCCACCCGGAAATCACGTGGGCCCCACCCGGAAATCACGTGGGCCCCACGGGGAAATCACGTGGGCCCCACCCGGAAATCACGTGGGCCCCACCCAGAAATCACGTGGGCCCCACCCGGAAATCACGTGGGCCCCACCCGGAAATCACGTGGGCCCCACCCGGAAATCACGTGGGCCCCACCCGGAAATCACGTGGGCCCCACCCGGAAATCACGTGGGCCCCACCCGGAAATCACGTGGGCCCCACCCGGAAATCACGTGGGCCCCACGAGGAAATCACGTGGGCCCCACCCGGAAATCACGTGGGCCCCACCCGGAAATCACGTGGGCCCCACCCGGAAATCACGTGGGCCCCACCCGGAAATCACGTGGGCCCCACCCGGAAATCACGTGGGCCCCACCCGGAAATCACGTGGGCCCCACCCGGAAATCACGTGGGCCCCACCCGGAAATCACGTGGGCCCCACCCGGAAATCACGTGGGCCCCCAGGGGAAATCACGTGGGCCCCACCCGGAAATCACGTGGGCCCCACCCGGAAATCACGTGGGCCCCACCCGGAAATCACGTGGGCCCCACGGGGAAATCACGTGGGCCCCACCCGGAAATCACGTGGGCCCCACCCGGAAATCACGTGGGCCCCCAGGGGAAATCACGTGGGCCCCACCCGGAAATCACGTGGGCCCCACCCGGAAATCACGTGGGCCCCACCCGGAAATCACGTGGGCCCCACGGGGAAATCACGTGGGCCCCACCCGGAAATCACGTGGGCCCCACCCGGAAATCACGTGGGCCCCACCCGGAAATCACGTGGGCCCCACCCGGAAATCACGTGGGCCCCACCCGGAAATCACGTGGGCCCCACCCGGAAATCACGTGGGCCCCACGGGGAAATCACGTGGGCCCCACCCAGAAATCACGTGGGCCCCACGTGGAAATCACGTGGGCCCCACCCGGAAATCACGTGGGCCCCACGGGGAAATCACGTGGGCCCCACCCGGAAATCACGTGGGCCCCACCCGGAAATCACGTGGGCCCCACCCGGAAATCACGTGGGCCCCACCCGGAAATCACGTGGGCCCCACCCGGAAATCACGTGGGCCCCACCCGGAAATAACGTGGGCCCCACCCGGAAATCACGTGGGCCCCACCCGGAAATCACGTGGGCCCCACCCGGAAATCACGTGGGCCCCACCCGGAAATCAAGTGGGCCCCACCCGGAAATCACGTGGGCCCCACCCGGAAATCACGTGGGCCCCCAGGGGAAATCATGTGGGCCCCACCCGGAGATCACTTGGGCCCCACCCGGAAATCACGTGGGCCCCACCCGGAAATCACTTGGGCCCCACCCGAAAATCACGTGGGCCCCACCCGGAAATCACGTGGGCCCCATCCTGAAATCACGTGGGCCCCACGGGGAAATCACGTGGGCCCCACCCGGAAGTCACGTGGGGCCCACCCGGAAATCACGTGGGCCCCACCCGGAAATCACGTGGGCCCCACCCGGAAATCACGAGGGCCCCACCCGGAAATCACGTGGGCCCCACCCGGAAATCACGTGGGCCCCACCCGGAAATCACGTGGGCCCCCAGGGGAAATCAATTGGGCCCCACCCGGAAATCACGTGGGCCCCACCCGGAAATCACGTGGGCCCCACCCGGAAATCACGTGGGCCCCACGGGGAAATCACGTGGGCCCCACCCGGAAATCACGTGGGCCCCACGGGGAAATCACGTGGGTCCCACCCGGAAATCACGTGGGCCCCACCCGGAAATCACGTGGGCCCCACCCGGAAATCTCGTGGGCCCCACCCGGAAATCACGTGGGCCCCACCCGGAAATCACGTGGGCCCCACGGGGAAATCACGTGGGCCCCACCCGGAAATCACGTGGGCCCCACCCAGAAATCACGTGGGCCCCACCCGGAAATCACGTGGGCCCCACCCGGAAATCACGTGGGCCCCACCCGGAAATCACGTGGGCCCCACCCGGAAATCACGTGGGCCCCACCCGGAAATCACGTGGGCCCCACCCGGAAATCACGTGGGCCCCACCCGGAAATGACGTGGGCCCCCAGGGGAAATCACGTGGGCCCCACCCGGAAATCACGTGGGCCCCACCCGGAAATCACGTGGGCCCCACGGGGAAATCACGTGGGCCCCACCCGGAAATCACGTGGGCCCCACCCGGAAATCACGTGGGCCCCCAGGGGAAATCACGTGGGCCCCACCCGGAAATCACGTGGGCCCCACCCGGAAATCACGTGGGCCCCACCCGGAAATCACGTGGGCCCCACCCGGAAATCACGTGGGCCCCACCCGGAAATCACGTGGGCCCCACGGGGAAATCACGTGGGCCCCACCCGGAAATCACGTGGGCCCCACCCGGAAATCACGTGGGCCCCACCCGGAAGTCACGTGGGCCCCACCCGGAAATCACGTGGGCCCCACCCGGAAATCACGTGGGCCCCACCCGGAAATCACGTGGGCCCCACCCGGAAATCACGTGGGCCCCACCCGGAAATCACGTGGGCCCCACCCGGAAATCACGTGGGCCCCACCTGGAAATCACGTGGGCACCACGGGGAAATCACGTGGGCCCCACCCGGAAATCACGTGGGCCCCACCCGGAAATCACGTGGGCCCCACCCGGAAATCACGTGGGGCCCACCCGGAAATCACGTGGGCCCCACCCGGAAATCACGTGGGCCCCACGGGGAAAACACGTGGGCCCCACCCGGAAATCACGTGGGCCCCACCCGGAAATCACGTGGGCCCCACCCGGAAATCACGTGGGCCCCACCCGGAAATCACGTGGGACCCACCCGGAAATCACGTGGGCCCCACCCGTAAATCACGTGGGCCCCACGGGGAAATCACGTGGGCCCCACCCGGAAATCACGTGGGCCCCACCCGGAAATCACGTGGGCCCCACCCGGAAATCACGTGGGACCCCAGGGGAAATCACGTGGGCCCCACCCGGAAATCACGTGGGCCCCACCCGGAAATCACGTGGGCCCCACCCGGAAATCACGTGGGCCCCACCCGGAAATCACGTGGGCCCCACCCGGAAATCACGTGGGCCCCACCCGGAAATCACGTGGGCCCCACCCGGAAATCACGTGGGCCCCACCCGGAAATCACGTGGGCCCCACCCGGAAATCACGTGGGCCCCACCCGGAAATCACGTGGGCCCCACCCGGAAATCACGTGGGGCCCACCCGGAAATCACGTGGGCCCCACCCGGAAATCACGTGGGCCCCACGGGGAAATCACGTGGGCCCCACCCGGAAATCACGTGGCCCCACCCGGAAATCACGTGGGCCCCACCCTGAAATCACGTGGGCCCCACCCGGAAATCACGTGGGCCCCACCCGGAAATCACGTGGGCCCCACCCGGAAATCACGTGGGCCCCACGCGGAAATCACGTGGGCCCCACTCGGAAATCACGTGGGCCCCACCCGGAAATCACGTGGGCCCCCAGGGGAAATCACGTGGGCCCCACCCGGAAATCACGTGGGCCCCACCCGGAAATCACGTGGGACCCCAGGGGAAATCACGTGGGCCCCACCCGGAAATCACGTGGGCCCCACCCGGAAATCACGTGGGCCCCACCCGGAAATCACGTGGGCCCCACCCGGAAATCACGTGGGCCCCACCCGGAAATCACGTGGGCCCCACCCGGAAATCACGTGGGCCCCACCCGGAAATCACGTGGGCCCCACCCGGAAATCACGTGGGCCCCACCCGGAAATCACGTGGGCCCCACTCGGAAATCACGTGGGCCCCACCCGGAAATCACGTGGGCCCCCAGGGGAAATCACGTGGGCCCCACCCGGAAATCACGTGGGCCCCACCCGGAAATCACGTGGGCCCCACCCGGAAATCACGTGGGCCCCACCCGGAAATCACGTGGGCCCCACCCTGAAATCACGTGGGCCCCACCCGGAAATCACGTGGGCCCGACCCTGAAATCACGTGGGCCCCACCCGGAAATCACGTGGGCCCCACCCGGAAATCACGTGGGCCCCACCCGGAAATCACGTGGGCCCCACCCGGAAATCACGTGGGCCCCACTCGGAAATCACGTGGGCCCCACCCGGAAATCACGTGGGCCCCCAGGGGAAATCACGTGGGCCCCACCCGGAAATCACGTGGGGCCCACCCGGAAATCACGTGGGCCCCACCCGGAAATCACGTGGGCCCCACCCGGAAATCACGTGGGCCCCACCCGGAAATCACGTGGGCCCCACCCGGAAATCACGTGGGCCCCACGGGGAAATCACGTGGGCCCCACCCGGAAATCACGTGGGGCCCACCCGGAAATCACGTGGGCCCCACGGGGAAATCACGTGGGCCCCACGGGGAAATCACGTGGGCCCCACCCGGAAATCACGTGGGCCCCACCCGGAAATCACGTGGGCCCCACCCGGAAATCACGTGGGCCCCACCCGGAAATCACGTGGGCCCCACCCGGAAATCACGTGGGCCCCACCCGGAAATCACGTGGGCCCTACCCGGAAATCACGTGGGCCCCCAGGGGAAATCACGTGGGCCCCACCCGGAAATCACGTGGGCCCCCAGGGGAAATCACGTGGGCCCCACCCGGATATCACGTGGGCCCCACCCGGAAATCACGTGGGCCCCACCCGGAAATCACGTGGGCCCCACGGGGAAATCACGTGGGTCCCACCCGGAAATCACGTGGGCCCCACCCGGAAATCACGTGGGCCCCACCCGGAAATCACGTGGGCCCCACCCGGAAATCACGTGGGCCCCACCCGGAAATCACGTGGGCCCCACCCGGAAATCACGTGGGCCCCACGGGGAAATCACGTGGGCCCCACCCGGAAATCACGTGGGCCCCACCCGGAAATCACGTGGGCCCCACCCGGAAGTCACGTGGGCCCCACCCGGAAATCACGTGGGCCCCACCCGGAAATCACGTGGGCCCCACCCGGAAATCACGTGGGCCCCACCCGGAAATCACGTGGGCCCCACCCGGAAATCACGTGGGCCCCACCCGGAAATCACGTGGGCCCCCAGGGGAAATCACGTGGGCCCCACCCGGAAATCACGTGGGCCCCACCCGGAAATCACGTGGGCCCCACCCGGAAATCACGTGGGCCCCACGGGGAAATCACGTGGGCCCCACGGGGAAATCACGTGGGCCCCACCCGGAAATCACGTGGGCCCCACCCGGAAATCACGTGGGCCCCACCCGGAAATCACGTGGGGCCCACCCGGAAATCACGTGGGCCCCACGGGGAAATCACGTGGGCCCCACCCGGAAATCACGTGGGCCCCACCCGGAAATCACGTGGGCCCCACCCGGAAATCACGTGGGCCCCAACCGGAAATCACGTGGGCCCCACCCGGAAATCACGTGGGCCCGACGGGGAAATCACGTGGGCCCCACCCGGAAATCACGTGGGCCCCACCCGGAAATCACGTGGGCCCCACCCGGAAATCACGTGGGCCCCACCCGGAAATCACGTGGGCCCCACCCGGAAATCACGTGGGCCCCACCCGGAAATCACGTGGGCCCCACCCGGAAATCACGTGGGCCCCACCCGGAAATCACGTGGGCCCCACCCGGAAATCACGTGGGCCCCACCCGGAAATCACGTGGGCCCCACCCGGAAATCACGTGGGCCCCACCCGGAAATCACGTGGGCCCCCAGGGGAAATCACTTGGGCCCCACCCGGAAATCACGTGGGCCCCACCCGGAAATCACGTGGGCCCCACCCGGAAATCACGTGGGCCCCACGGGGAAATCACGTGGGCCCCACCCGGAAATCACGTGGGCCCCACCCGGAAATCACGTGGGCCCCACGGGGAAATCACGTGGGCCCCACCCGGAAATCACGTGGGCCCCACCCGGATATCACGTGGGCCCCACCCGGAAATCACGTGGGCCCCACCCGGAAATCACGTGGGCCCCACGGGGAAATCACGTGGGTCCCACCCGGAAATCACGTGGGCCCCACCCGTAAATCACGTGGGCCCCACCCGGAAATCACGTGGGCCCCACCCGGAAATCACGTGGGCCCCACCCGGAAATCACGTGGGCCCCACCCGGAAATCACGTGGGCCCCACGGGGAAATCACGTGGGCCCCACCCGGAAATCACGTGGGCCCCACCCGGAAATCACGTGGGCCCCACCCGGAAATCACGTGGGCCCCACCCGGAATTCACGTGGGCCCCACCCGGAAATCACGTGGGCCCCCAGGGGAAATCACGTGGGCCCCACCCGGAAATCACGTGGGCCCCACCCGGAAATCACGTGGGCCCCACCCGGAAATCACGTGGGCCCCACCCGGAAATCACGTGGGCCCCACCCGGAAATCACGTGGGCCCCACCCGGAAATCACGTGGGCCCCACCCGGAAATCACGTGGGCCCCACCCGGAAATCACGTGGGCCCCACCCGGAAATCACGTGGGCCCCACCCGGAAATCACGTGGGCCCCACCCGGAAATCACGTGGGCCCCACCCGGAAATCACGTGGGCCCCACACGGAAATCACGTGGGCCCCACCCGGAAATCACGTGGGCCCCACCCTGAAATCACGTGGGCCCCACCCGGAAATCACGTGGGCCCCACCCGGAAATCACGTGGGCCCTACCCGGAAATCACGTGGGCCCCACCCGGAAATCACGTGGGCCCCACCCGGAAATCACGTGGGCCCCACCCGGAAATCACGTGGGCCCCACCCGGAAATCACGTGGGCCCCCAGGGGAAATCACGTGGGCCCCACAAGGAAATCACGTGGGCCCCACCCGGAAATCACGTGGGCCCCACCCGGAAATCACGTGGGCCCCACCCGGAAATCACGTGGGCCCCACCCGGAAATCACGTGGGCCCCACCCGGAAATCACGTGGGCCCCACCCGGAAATCACGTGGGCCCCACCCGGAAATCACGTAGGCCCCACCCGGAAATCACGTGGGCCCCACCCGGAAATCACGTGGGCCCCACCCGGAAATCACGTGGGCCCCACCCGGAAATCACGTGGGCCCCACCCGGAAATCACGTGGGCCCCACCCGGAAATCACGTGGGCCCCACCCGGAAATCACGTGGGCCCCACCCGGAAATCACGTGGGCCCCCAGGGGAAATCACGTGGGCCCCACAAGGAAATCACGTGGGCCCCACCCGGAAATCACGTGGGCCCCACCCGGAAATCACGTGGGCCCCACCCGGAAATCACGTGGGCCCCACGGGGAAATCACGTGGGCCCCACCCGGAAATCACGTGGGCCCCACCCGGAAATCACGTGGGTCCCACCCGGAAATCACGTGGGCCCCACCCGGAAATCACGTGGGCCCCACCCGGAAATCACGTGGGCCCCACCCGGAAATCACGTGGGCCCCACCCGGAAATCACGTGGGCCCCACCCGGAAATCACGTGGGCCCCACCCGGAAATCACGTGGGCCCCACGGGGAAATCAGGTGGGCCCCACCCGGAAATCACGTGGGCACCACGGGGAAATCACGTGGGCCCCACCCGGAAATCACGTGGGCCCCACGGGGAAATCACGTGGGCCCCACCCGGAAATCACGTGGGCCCCACCCGGAAATCACGTGGGCCCCACCGGGAAATCACGTGGGGCCCACCCGGAAATCACGTGGGCCCCACCCGGAAATCACGTGGGCCCCACGGGGAAATCACGTGGGCCCCACCCGGAAATCACGTGGGCCCCACCCGGAAATCACGTGGGCCCCACCGGGAAATCACGTGGGGCCCACCCGGAAATCACGTGGGCCCCACCCGGAAATCACGTGGGCCCCACGGGGAAATCACGTGGGCCCCACCCGGAAATCACGTGGGCACCACCCGGAAATCACGTGGGCCCCACACGGAAATCACGTGGGCCCCACCCGGAAATCACGTGGGCCCCACACGGAAATCACGTGGGCCCCACCCGGAAATCACGTGGGCCCCACCCGGAAATCACGTGGGCCCCACCCGGAAATCACGTGGGCCCCACCCGGAAATCACGTGGGCCCCACGGGGAAATCACGTGGGCCCCACCCGGAAATCACGTGGGCCCCACCCGGAAATCACGTGGGCCCCACCCGGAAGTCACGTGGGCCCCACCCGGAAATCACGTGGGCCCCACCCGGAAATCACGTGGGCCCCACCCGGAAATCACGTGGGCCCCACCCGGAAATCACGTGGGCCCCACCCGGAAATCACGTGGGCCCCACCCGGAAATCACGTGGGCCCCACCCGGAAATCACGTGGGCACCATGGGGAAATCACGTGGGCCCCACCCGGAAATCACGTTGGCCCCACCCGGAAATCACGTGGGCCCCACCCGGAAATCACGTGGGGCCCACCCGGAAATCACGTGGGCCCCACCCGGAAATCACGTGGGCCCCACGGGGAAAATACGTGGGCCCCACCCGGAAATCACGTGGGCCCCACCCGGAAATCACGTGAGCCCCACCCGGAAATCACGTGGGCCCCACCCGGAAATCACGTGAGCCCCACCCGGAAATCACGTGGGCCCCACCCGGAAATCACGTGGGCCCCACCCGGAAATCACGTGGGCCCCACCCGGAAATCACGTGGGCCCCACCCGGAAATCACGTGGGCCCCACCCGGAAATCACGTGGGCCCCACCCGGAAATCACGTGGGCCCCACCCGGAAATCACGTGGGCCCCACCCGGAAATCACGTGGGCCCCACCCGGAAATCACGTGGGCCCCACCCGGAAATCACGTGGGCCCCACCCGGAAATCACGTGGGCCCCACCCGGAAATCACGTGGGCCCCCAGGGGAAATCACGTGGGCCCCACCCGGAAATCACGTGGGCCCCACCCGGAAATCACGTGGGCCCCACCCGGAAATCACGTGGGCCCGACGGGGAAATCACGTGGGCCCCACCCGGAAATCACGTGGGCCCCACCCGGAAATCACGTGGGCCCCACCCGGAAATCACGTGGGCCCCACCCGGAAATCACGTGGGCCCCACCCGGAAATCACGTGGGCCCCACCCGGAAATCACGTGGGCCCCACCCGGAAATCACGTGGGCCCCACCCGGAAATCACGTGGGCCCCACCCGGAAATCACGTGGGCCCCACCCGGAAATCACGTGGGCCCCCAGGGGAAATCACTTGGGCCCCACCCGGAAATCACGTGGGCCCCACCCGGAAATCACGTGGGCCCCACCCGGAAATCACGTGGGCCCCACGGGGAAATCACGTGGGCCCCACCCGGAAATCACGTGGGCCCCACGGGGAAATCACGTGGGTCCCACCCGGAAATCACGTGGGCCCCACCCGGAAATCACGTGGGCCCCACCCGGAAATCACGTGGGCCCCACCCGGAAATCACGTGGGCCCCACCCGGAAATCACGTGGGCCCCACGGGGAAATCACGTGGGCCCCACCCGGAAATCACGTGGGCCCCACCCGGAAATCACGTGGGCCCCACCCGGAAATCACGTGGGCCCCACCCGGAAATCACGTGGGCCCACCCGGAAATCACGTGGGCCCCACCCGGAAATCACGTGGGCCCCACCCGGAAATCACGTGGGCCCCACCCGGAAATCACGTGGGCCCCACCCGGAAATCACGTGGGCCCCCAGGGGAAATCACGTGGGCCCCACCCGGAAATCACGTGGGCCCCACCCGGAAATCACGTGGGCCCCACCCGGAAATCACGTGGGCCCCACGGGGAAATCACGTGGGCCCCACCCGGAAATCACGTGGGCCCCACGGGGAAATCACGTGGGCCCCCAGGGGAAATCACGTGGGCCCCACCCGGAAATCACGTGGGCCCCACCCGGAAATCACGTGGGCCCCACCCGGAAATCACGTGGGCCCCACGGGGAAATCACGTGGGCCCCACCCGGAAATCACGTGGGCCCCACCCGGAAATCACGTGGGCCCCACCCGGAAATCACGTGGGCCCCACCCGGAAATCACGTGGGCCCCACCCGGAAATCACGTGGGCCCCACCCGGAAATCACGTGGGCCCCACCCGGAAATCACGTGGGCCCCACCCGGAAATCACGTGGGCCCCACCCGGAAATCACGTGGGCCCCACCCGGAAATCACGTGGGCCCCACCCGGAAATCACGTGGGCCCCACCCGGAAATCACGTGGGCCCCACCCGGAAATCACGTGGGCCCCACCCGGAAATCACGTGGGCCCCACCCGGAAATCACGTGGGGCCCACCCGGAAATCACGTGGGCCCCACGGGGAAATCACGTGGGCCCCACCCGGAAATCACGTGGGCCCCACCCGGAAATCACGTGGGCCCCACCCGGAAATCACGTGGGCCCCACCCGGAAATCACGTGGGCCCCACGGGGAAATCACGTGGGCCCCACCCGGAAATCACGTGGGCCCCACCCGGAAATCACGTGGGCCCCACCCGGAAATCACGTGGGCCCCACCCGGAAATCACGTGGGCCCCACCCGGAAATCACGTGGGCCCCACCCGGAAATCACGTGGGCCCCACCCGGAAATCACGTGGGCCCCACCCGGAAATCACGTGGGCCCCACCCGGAAATCACGTGGGCCCCCAGGGGAAATCACGTGGGCCCCACCCGGAAATCACGTGGGCCCCACCCGGAAATCACGTGAGCCCCACCCGGAAATCACGTGGGCCCCACGGGGAAATCACGTGGGCCCCACCCGGAAATCACGTGGGCCCCACCCGGAAATCACGTGGGCCCCACGGGGAAATCACGTGGGCCCCACCCGGAAATCACGTGGGCCCCACCCGGAAATCACGTGGGCCCCACCCGGAAATCACGTGGGCCCCACGGGGAAATCACGTGGGCCCCACCCGGAAATCACGTGGGCCCCACCCGGAAATCACGTGGGCCCCACCCGGAAATCACGTGGGCCCCACCCGGAAATCACGTGGGCCCCACCCGGAAATCACGTGGGCCCCACCCGGAAATCACGTGGGCCCCACCCGGAAATCACGTGGGCCCCACCCGGAAATCACGTGGGCCCCACCCGGAAATCACGTGGGCCCCACCCGGAAATCACGTGGGCCCCACCCGGAAATCACGTGGGCCCCACCCGGAAATCACGTGGGCCCCACCCGGAAATCACGTGGGCCCCACCCGGAAATCACGTGGGCCCCACCCGGAAATCACGTGGGCCCCACCCGGAAATCACGTGGGGCCCACCCGGAAATCACGTGGGCCCCACGGGGAAATCACGTGGGCCCCACCCGGAAATCACGTGGGCCCCACCCGGAAATCACGTGGGCCCCACCCGGAAATCACGTGGGCCCCACCCGGAAATCACGTGGGCCCCACCCGGAAATCACGTGGGCCCCACCCGGAAATCACGTGGGCCCCACCCGGAAATCACGTGGGCCCCACCCGGAAATCACGTGGGCCCTACCCGGAAATCACGTGGGCCCCCAGGGGAAATCACGTGGGCCCCACCCGGAAATCACGTGGGCCCCACCCGGAAATCACGTGGGCCCCACCCGGAAATCACGTGGGCCCCACCCGGAAATCACGTGGGCCCCACCCGGAAATCACGTGGGCCCCACCCGGAAATCTCGTGGGCCCCACCCGGAAATCACGTGAGCCCCACCCGGAAATCACGTGGGCCCCACGGGGAAATCACGTGGGCCCCACCCGGAAATCACGTGGGCCCCACCCGGAAATCACGTGGGCCCCACGGGGAAATCACGTGGGCCCCACCCGGAAATCACGTGGGCCCCACCCGGAAATCACGTGGGCCCCACCCGGAAATCACGTGGGCCCCACCCGGAAATCACGTGGGCCCCACCCGGAAATCACGTGGGCCCCACCCGGAAATCACGTGGGCCCCACCCGGAAATCACGTGGGCCCCACGGGGAAAATACGTGGGCCCCACCCGGAAATCACGTGGGCCCCACCCGGAAATCACGTGGGCCCCACACGGAAATCACGTGGGCCCCACACGGAAATCACGTGGGCCCCACCCGGAAATCACGTGGGCCCCACGGGGAAATCACGTGGGCCCCACGCAGAAATCACGTGGGCCCCACGGGGAAATCACGTGGGCCCCACCCGGAAATCACGTGGGCCCCACGGGGAAATCACGTGGGCCCCACCCGGAAATCACGTGGGCCCCACCCGGAAATCACGTGGGCCCCACCCGGAAATCACGTGGGCCCCACCCGGAAATCACGTGGGCCCCACGGGGAAATCACGTGGGCCCTACCCGGAAATCACGTGGGTCCCACCCGGAAATCACGTGGGCCCCACCCGGAAATCACGTGGGCCCCACCCGGAAATCACGTGGGCCCAACCCGGAAATCACGTGGGCCCCACCTGGAAATCACGTGGGCCCCACCCGGAAATCACGTGGGCCCCCAGGGGAAATCACGTGGGCCCCACCCTGAAATCACGTGGGCCCCACCCGGAAATCACGTGGGCCCCACCCGGAAATAACGTGGGCCCCACCCGGAAATCACGTGGGCCCCACCCGGAAATCACGTGGGCCCCACCGGGAAATCACGTGGGCCCCACCCGGAAATCAAGTGGGCCCCACCCGGAAATCACGTGGGCCCCACCCGGAAATCACGTGGGCCCCCAGGGGAAATCATGTGGGCCCCACCCGGAAATCACGTGGGCCCCACCCGGAAATCACGTGGGCCCCACCCGGAAATCACTTGGGCCCCACCCGGAAATCACGTGGGCCCCACCCGGAAATCACGTGGGCCCCATCCGGAAATCACGTGGGCCCCACGGGGAAATCACGTGGGCCCCACCCGGAAATCACGTGGGGCCCACCCGGAAATCACGTGGGCCCCACCCGGAAATCACGTGGGCCCCACCCGGAAATCACGTGGGCCCCACCCGGAAATCACGTGGGCCCCCAGGGGAAATCACGTGGGCCCCACCCGGAAATCACGTGGGCCCCACCCGGAAATCACGTGGGCCCCCAGGGGAAATCACGTGGGCCCCACCCGGATATCACGTGGGCCCCACCCGGAAATCACGTGGGCCCCACCCGGAAATAACGTGGGCCCCACGGGGAAATCACGTGGGCCCCACCCGGAAATCACGTGGGCCCCACCCGGAAATCACGTGGGCCCCCAGGGGAAATCATGTGGGCCCCACCCGGAAATCACGTGGGCCCCACCCGGAAATCACGTGGGCCCCACCCGGAAATCACGTGGGCCCCACCCGGAAATCACGTGGGCCCCACCCGGAAATCACTTGGGCCCCACCCGGAAATCACGTGGGCCCCACCCGGAAATCACGTGGGCCCCACCCGGAAATCACGTGGGCCCCACCCGGAAATCACGTGGGCCCCACGGGGAAATCACGTGGGCCCCACCCGGAAATCACGTGGGCCCCACCCGGAAATCACGTGGGCCCCACCCGGAAATCACGTGGGCCCCACCCGGAAATCACGTGGGCCCCACCCTGAAATCACGTGGGCCCCACCCGGAAATCACGTGGGCCCCACCCGGAAATCACGTGGGCCCCACCCGGAAATCACGTGGGCCCCACCCGGAAATCACGTGGGCCCACCCGGAAATCACGTGGGCCCCACCCGGAAATCACGTGGGCCCCACCCGGAAATCACGTGGGCCCCCAGGTGAAATCACGTGGGCCCCACAAGGAAATCACGTGGGCCCCACCCTGAAATCACGTGGGCCCCACCCGGAAATCACGTGGGCACCACCCGGAAATCACGTGGGCCCCACCCGGAAATCACGTGTGCCCCACGGGGAAATCACGTGGGCCCCACCCGGAAATCACGTGGGCCCCACCCGGAAATCACGTGGGCCCCACCCGGAAATCACGTGGGCCCCACCCGGAAATCACGTGGGCCCCACCCGGAAATCACGTGGGCCCCACCCGGAAATCACGTGGCCCCCACGGGGAAATCACGTGGGCCCCACCCGGAAATCACGTGGGCCCCACCCGGAAATCACGTGGGCCCCACCCGGAAATCACGTGGGCCCCACCCGGAAATCACGTGGGCCCCACGGGGAAATCACGTGGGCCCCACGGGGAAATCACGTGGGCCCCACCCGGAAATCACGTGGGCCCCACCCGGAAATCACGTGAGCCCCACCCGGAAATCACATGGGCCCCACCCGGAAATCACGTGGGCCCCACCCGGAAATCACGTGGGCCCCACCCGGAAATCACGTGGGCCCCCAGGGGAAATCACGTGGGCCCCACCCGGAAATCACGTGGGCCCCACCCGGAAATCACGTGGGCCCCACCCGGAAATCACGTGGGCCCCACCCGGAAATCACGTGGGCCCCACCCGGAAATCACGTGGGCCCCACCCGGAAATCACGTGGGCCCCACCCGGAAATCACGTGGGCCCCACCCGGAAATCACGTGGGCCCCACCCGGAAATCACGTGGGCCCCACCCGGAAATCACGTGGGCCCCACGGGGAAATCACGTGGGCCCCACCCGGAAATCACGTGGGCCCCACCCGGAAATCACGTGGGCCCCACCCGGAAATCACGTGGGCCCCACCCGGAAATCACGTGGGCCCCACCCGGAAATCACGAGGGCCCCACCCGGAAATTACGTGGGCCCCACCCGGAAATCACGTGGGCCCTACCCGGAAATCACGTGGGCCCCCAGAGGAAATCACGTGGGCCCCACCCGGAAATCACGTGGGCCCCACCCGGAAATCACGTGGGCCCCACCCGGAAATCACGTGGGCCCCACCCGGAAATCACGTGGGCCCCACCCGGAAATCACGTGGGCCCCACCCGGAAATCACGTGGGCCCCACGGGGAAATCACGTGGGCCCCACCCGGAAATCACGTGGGCCCCACCCGGAAATCACGTGGGCCCCACCCGGAAATCACGTGGGCCCCACCCGGAAATCACGTGGGCCCCACCCGGAAATCACGTGGGCCCCACCCGGAAATCACGTGGGCCCCACCCGGAAATCACGTGGGCCCCACCCGGAAATCACGTGGGCCCCACCCGGAAATCACGTGGGCCCCACCCGGAAATCACGTGGGCCCCACCCTGAAATCACGTGGGCCCCACCCGGAAATCACGTGGGCCCCACCCGGAAATCACGTGGGCCCCACCCGGAAATCACGTGGGCCCCACCCGGAAATCACGTGGGCCCACCCGGAAATCACGTGGGCCCCACCCGGAAATCACGTGGGCCCCACCCGGAAATCACGTGGGCCCCCAGGTGAAATCACGTGGGCCCCACAAGGAAATCACGTGGGCCCCACCCTGAAATCACGTGGGCCCCACCCGGAAATCACGTGTGCCCCACGGGGAAATCACGTGGGCCCCACCCGGAAATCACGTGGGCCCCACCCGGAAATCACGTGGGCCCCACCCGGAAATCACGTGGGCCCCACCCGGAAATCACGTGGGCCCCACCCGGAAATCACGTGGGCCCCACCCGGAAATCACGTGGCCCCCACGGGGAAATCACGTGGGCCCCACCCGGAAATCACGTGGGCCCCACCCGGAAATCACGTGGGCCCCACCCGGAAATCACGTGGGCCCCACCCGGAAATCACGTGGGCCCCACGGGGAAATCACGTGGGCCCCACGGGGAAATCACGTGGGCCCCACCCGGAAATCACGTGGGCCCCACCCGGAAATCACGTGAGCCCCACCCGGAAATCACATGGGCCCCACCCGGAAATCACGTGGGCCCCACCCGGAAATCACGTGGGCCCCACCCGGAAATCACGTGGGCCCCCAGGGGAAATCACGTGGGCCCCACCCGGAAATCACGTGGGCCCCACCCGGAAATCACGTGGGCCCCACCCGGAAATCACGTGGGCCCCACCCGGAAATCACGTGGGCCCAACCCGGAAATCACGTGGGCCCCACCCGGAAATCACGTGGGCCCCACCCGGAAATCACGTGGGCCCCACCCGGAAATCACGTGGGCCCCACCCGGAAATCACGTGGGCCCCACCCGGAAATCACGTGGGCCCCACCCGGAAATCACGTGGGCCCCACCCGGAAATCACGTGGGCCCCACCCGGAAATCACGTGGGCCCCACCCGGAAATCACGTGGGCCCCACCCGGAAATCACGAGGGCCCCACCCGGAAATCACGTGGGCCCCACCCGGAAATCACGTGGGCCCTACCCGGAAATCACGTGGGCCCCCAGAGGAAATCACGTGGGCCCCACCCGGAAATCACGTGGGCCCCACCCGGAAATCACGTGGGCCCCACCCGGAAATCACGTGGGCCCCACCCGGAAATCACGTGGGCCCCACCCGGAAATCACGTGGGCCCCACCCGGAAATCACGTGGGCCCCACGGGGAAATCACGTGGGCCCCACCCGGAAATCACGTGGGCCCCACCCGGAAATCACGTGGGCCCCACCCGGAAATCACGTGGGCCCCACCCGGAAATCACGTGGGCCCCACCCGGAAATCACGTGGGCCCCACCCGGAAATCACGTGGGCCCCACCCGGAAATCACGTGGGCCCCACCCGGAAATCACGTGGGCCCCACCCGGAAATCACGTGGGCCCCACCCGGAAATCACGTGGGCCCCACCCGGAAATCACGTGGGCCCCACCCGGAAATCACGTGGGCCCCCAGGGGAAATCACTTGGGCCCCACCCGGAAATCACGTGGGCCCCTCCCGGAAATCACGTGGGCCCCACCCGGAAATCACGTGGGCCCCACGGGGAAATCACGTGGGCCCCACCCGGAAATCACGTGGGCCCCACGGGGAAATCACGTGGGTCCCACCCGGAAATCACGTGGGCCCCACCCGGAAATCACGTGGGCCCCACCCGGAAATCACGTGGGCCCCACCCGGAAATCACGTGGGCCCCACCCGGAAATCACGTGGGCCCCACGGGGAAATCACGTGGGCCCCACCCGGAAATCACGTGGGCCCCACCCGGAAATCACGTGGGCCCCACCCGGAAATCACGTGGGCCCCACCCGGAAATCACGTGGGCCCCACCCGGAAATCACGTGGGCCCCACCCGGAAATCACGTGGGCCCCACCCGGAAATCACGTGGGCCCCACCCGGAAATCACGTGGGCCCCACCCGGAAATCACGTGGGCCCCCAGGGGAAATCACGTGGGCCCCACCCGGAAATCACGTGGGCCCCACCCGGAAATCACGTGGGCCCCACCCGGAAATCACGTGGGCCCCACGGGGAAATCACGTGGGCCCCACCCGGAAATCACGTGGGCCCCACCCGGAAATCACGTGGGCCCCCAGGGGAAATCACGTGGGCCCCACCCGGAAATCACGTGGGCCCCACCCGGAAATCACGTGGGCCCCACCCGGAAATCACGTGGGCCCCACGGGGAAATCACGTGGGCCCCACCCGGAAATCACGTGGGCCCCACCCGGAAATCACGTGGGCCCCACCCGGAAATCACGTGGGCCCCACCCGGAAATCACGTGGGCCCCACCCGGAAATCACGTGGGCCCCACCCGGAAATCACGTGGGCCCCACCCGGAAATCACGTGGGCCCCACCCGGAAATCACGTGGGCCCCACCCGGAAATCACGTGGGCCCCACCCGGAAATCACGTGGGCCCCACCCGGAAATCACGTGGGCCCCACCCGGAAATCACGTGGGCCCCACCCGGAAATCACGTGGGCCCCACCCGGAAATCACGTGGGCCCCACCCGGAAATCACGTGGGCCCCACCCGGAAATCACGTGGGGCCCACCCGGAAATCACGTGGGCCCCACGGGGAAATCACGTGGGCCCCACCCGGAAATCACGTGGGCCCCACCCGGAAATCACGTGGGCCCCACCCGGAAATCACGTGGGCCCCACCCGGAAATCACGTGGGCCCCACCCGGAAATCACGTGGGCCCCACCCGGAAATCACGTGGGCCCCACCCGGAAATCACGTGGGCCCCACCCGGAAATCACGTGGGCCCTACCCGGAAATCACGTGGGCCCCCAGGGGAAATCACGTGGGCCCCACCCGGAAATCACGTGGGCCCCACCCGGAAATCACGTGGGCCCCACCCGGAAATCACGTGGGCCCCACCCGGAAATCACGTGGGCCCCACCCGGAAATCACGTGGGCCCCACCCGGAAATCACGTGGGCCCCACCCGGAAATCACGTGAGCCCCACCCGGAAATCACGTGGGCCCCACGGGGAAATCACGTGGGCCCCACCCGGAAATCACGTGGGCCCCACCCGGAAATCACGTGGGCCCCACGGGGAAATCACGTGGGCCCCACCCGGAAATCACGTGGGCCCCACCCGGAAATCACGTGGGCCCCACCCGGAAATCACGTGGGCCCCACCCGGAAATCACGTGGGCCCCACCCGGAAATCACGTGGGCCCCACCCGGAAATCACGTGGGCCCCACCCGGAAATCACGTGGGCCCCACGGGGAAAATACGTGGGCCCCACCCGGAAATCACGTGGGCCCCACCCGGAAATCACGTGGGCCCCACACGGAAATCACGTGGGCCCCACACGGAAATCACGTGGGCCCCACCCGGAAATCACGTGGGCCCCACGGGGAAATCACGTGGGCCCCACGCAGAAATCACGTGGGCCCCACGGGGAAATCACGTGGGCCCCACCCGGAAATCACGTGGGCCCCACGGGGAAATCACGTGGGCCCCACCCGGAAATCACGTGGGCCCCACCCGGAAATCACGTGGGCCCCACCCGGAAATCACGTGGGCCCCACCCGGAAATCACGTGGGCCCCACGGGGAAATCACGTGGGCCCTACCCGGAAATCACGTGGGTCCCACCCGGAAATCACGTGGGCCCCACCCGGAAATCACGTGGGCCCCACCCGGAAATCACGTGGGCCCAACCCGGAAATCACGTGGGCCCCACCTGGAAATCACGTGGGCCCCACCCGGAAATCACGTGGGCCCCCAGGGGAAATCACGTGGGCCCCACCCTGAAATCACGTGGGCCCCACCCGGAAATCACGTGGGCCCCACCCGGAAATAACGTGGGCCCCACCCGGAAATCACGTGGGCCCCACCCGGAAATCACGTGGGCCCCACCGGGAAATCACGTGGGCCCCACCCGGAAATCAAGTGGGCCCCACCCGGAAATCACGTGGGCCCCACCCGGAAATCACGTGGGCCCCCAGGGGAAATCATGTGGGCCCCACCCGGAAATCACGTGGGCCCCACCCGGAAATCACGTGGGCCCCACCCGGAAATCACTTGGGCCCCACCCGGAAATCACGTGGGCCCCACCCGGAAATCACGTGGGCCCCATCCGGAAATCACGTGGGCCCCACGGGGAAATCACGTGGGCCCCACCCGGAAATCACGTGGGGCCCACCCGGAAATCACGTGGGCCCCACCCGGAAATCACGTGGGCCCCACCCGGAAATCACGTGGGCCCCACCCGGAAATCACGTGGGCCCCCAGGGGAAATCACGTGGGCCCCACCCGGAAATCACGTGGGCCCCACCCGGAAATCACGTGGGCCCCCAGGGGAAATCACGTGGGCCCCACCCGGATATCACGTGGGCCCCACCCGGAAATCACGTGGGCCCCACCCGGAAATAACGTGGGCCCCACGGGGAAATCACGTGGGCCCCACCCGGAAATCACGTGGGCCCCACCCGGAAATCACGTGGGCCCCCAGGGGAAATCACGTGGGCCCCACCCGGAAATCACGTGGGCCCCACCCGGAAATCACGTGGGCCCCACCCGGAAATCACGTGGGCCCCACCCGGAAATCACGTGGGCCCCACCCGGAAATCACGTGGGCCCCACCCGGAAATCACGTGGGCCCCACCCGGAAATCACGTGGGCCCCACCCGGAAATCACGTGGGCCCCAACCGGAAATCACGTGGGCCCCACGGGGAAATCACGTGGGCCCCACCCGGAAATCACGTGGGCCCCACCCGGAAATCACGTGGGCCCCACCCGGAAATCACGTGGGCCCCACCCGGAAATCACGTGGGCCCCACCCTGAAATCACGTGGGCCCCACCCGGAAATCACGTGGGCCCCACCCGGAAATCACGTGGGCCCCACCCGGAAATCACGTGGGCCCCACCCGGAAATCACGTGGGCCCACCCGGAAATCACGTGGGCCCCACCCGGAAATCACGTGGGCCCCACCCGGAAATCACGTGGGCCCCCAGGTGAAATCACGTGGGCCCCACAAGGAAATCACGTGGGCCCCACCCTGAAATCACGTGGGCCCCACCCGGAAATCACGTGGGCACCACCCGGAAATCACGTGGGCCCCACCCGGAAATCACGTGTGCCCCACGGGGAAATCACGTGGGCCCCACCCGGAAATCACGTGGGCCCCACCCGGAAATCACGTGGGCCCCACCCGGAAATCACGTGGGCCCCACCCGGAAATCACGTGGGCCCCACCCGGAAATCACGTGGGCCCCACCCGGAAATCACGTGGCCCCCACGGGGAAATCACGTGGGCCCCACCCGGAAATCACGTGGGCCCCACCCGGAAATCACGTGGGCCCCACCCGGAAATCACGTGGGCCCCACCCGGAAATCACGTGGGCCCCACGGGGAAATCACGTGGGCCCCACGGGGAAATCACGTGGGCCCCACCCGGAAATCACGTGGGCCCCACCCGGAAATCACGTGAGCCCCACCCGGAAATCACATGGGCCCCACCCGGAAATCACGTGGGCCCCACCCGGAAATCACGTGGGCCCCACCCGGAAATCACGTGGGCCCCCAGGGGAAATCACGTGGGCCCCACCCGGAAATCACGTGGGCCCCACCCGGAAATCACGTGGGCCCCACCCGGAAATCACGTGGGCCCCACCCGGAAATCACGTGGGCCCCACCCGGAAATCACGTGGGCCCCACCCGGAAATCACGTGGGCCCCACCCGGAAATCACGTGGGCCCCACCCGGAAATCACGTGGGCCCCACCCGGAAATCACGTGGGCCCCACCCGGAAATCACGTGGGCCCCACCCGGAAATCACGTGGGCCCCACGGGGAAATCACGTGGGCCCCACCCGGAAATCACGTGGGCCCCACCCGGAAATCACGTGGGCCCCACCCGGAAATCACGTGGGCCCCACCCGGAAATCACGTGGGCCCCACCCGGAAATCACGAGGGCCCCACCCGGAAATTACGTGGGCCCCACCCGGAAATCACGTGGGCCCTACCCGGAAATCACGTGGGCCCCCAGAGGAAATCACGTGGGCCCCACCCGGAAATCACGTGGGCCCCACCCGGAAATCACGTGGGCCCCACCCGGAAATCACGTGGGCCCCACCCGGAAATCACGTGGGCCCCACCCGGAAATCACGTGGGCCCCACCCGGAAATCACGTGGGCCCCACGGGGAAATCACGTGGGCCCCACCCGGAAATCACGTGGGCCCCACCCGGAAATCACGTGGGCCCCACCCGGAAATCACGTGGGCCCCACCCGGAAATCACGTGGGCCCCACCCGGAAATCACGTGGGCCCCACCCGGAAATCACGTGGGCCCCACCCGGAAATCACGTGGGCCCCACCCGGAAATCACGTGGGCCCCACCCGGAAATCACGTGGGCCCCACCCGGAAATCACGTGGGCCCCACCCTGAAATCACGTGGGCCCCACCCGGAAATCACGTGGGCCCCACCCGGAAATCACGTGGGCCCCACCCGGAAATCACGTGGGCCCCACCCGGAAATCACGTGGGCCCACCCGGAAATCACGTGGGCCCCACCCGGAAATCACGTGGGCCCCACCCGGAAATCACGTGGGCCCCCAGGTGAAATCACGTGGGCCCCACAAGGAAATCACGTGGGCCCCACCCTGAAATCACGTGGGCCCCACCCGGAAATCACGTGTGCCCCACGGGGAAATCACGTGGGCCCCACCCGGAAATCACGTGGGCCCCACCCGGAAATCACGTGGGCCCCACCCGGAAATCACGTGGGCCCCACCCGGAAATCACGTGGGCCCCACCCGGAAATCACGTGGGCCCCACCCGGAAATCACGTGGCCCCCACGGGGAAATCACGTGGGCCCCACCCGGAAATCACGTGGGCCCCACCCGGAAATCACGTGGGCCCCACCCGGAAATCACGTGGGCCCCACCCGGAAATCACGTGGGCCCCACGGGGAAATCACGTGGGCCCCACGGGGAAATCACGTTGTCCCCACCCGGAAATCACGTGGGCCCCACCCGGAAATCACGTGAGCCCCACCCGGAAATCACATGGGCCCCACCCGGAAATCACGTGGGCCCCACCCGGAAATCACGTGGGCCCCCAGGGGAAATCACGTGGGCCCCACCCGGAAATCACGTGGGCCCCACCCGGAAATCACGTGGGCCCCACCCGGAAATCACGTGGGCCCCACCCGGAAATCACGTGGGCCCCACCCGGAAATCACGTGGGCCCCACCCGGAAATCACGTGGGCCCCACCCGGAAATCACGTGGGCCCCACCCGGAAATCACGTGGGCCCCACCCGGAAATCACGTGGGCCCCACCCGGAAATCACGTGGGCCCCACCCGGAAATCACGTGGGCCCCACCCGGAAATCACGTGGGCCCCACCCGGAAATCACGTGGGCCCCACCCGGAAATCACGTGGGCCCCACCCGGAAATCACGTGGGCCCCACCCGGAAATCACGTGGGCCCCACCCGGAAATCACGAGGGCCCCACCCGGAAATCACGTGGGCCCCACCCGGAAATCACGTGGGCCCCACCCGGAAATCACGTGGGCCCCCAGAGGAAATCACGTGGGCCCCACCCGGAAATCACGTGGGCCCCACCCGGAAATCACGTGGGCCCCACCCGGAAATCACGTGGGCCCCACCCGGAAATCACGTGGGCCCCACCCGGAAATCACGTCGGCCCCACCCGGAAATCACGTGGGCCCCACGGGGAAATCACGTGGGCCCCACCCGGAAATCACGTGGGCCCCACCCGGAAATCACGTGGGCCCCACCCGGAAATCACGTGGGCCCCACCCGGAAATCACGTGGGCCCCACCCGGAAATCACGTGGGCCCCACCCGGAAATCACGTGGGCCCCACCCGGAAATCACGTGGGCCCCACCCGGAAATCACGTGGGCCCCACCCGGAAATCACGTGGGCCCCACCCGGAAATCACGTGGGGCCCACCCGGAAATCACGTGGGCCCCACGGGGAAATCACGTGGGCCCCACCCGGAAATCACGTGGGCCCCACCCGGAAATCACGTGGGCCCCACACGGAAATCACGTGGGCCCCCAGGGGAAATCACGTGGGCCCCACAAGGAAATCACGTGGGCCCCACCCGGAAATCACGTGGGCCCCACCCGGAAATCACGTGGGCCCCACCCGGAAATCACGTGGGCCCCACGGGGAAATCACGTGGGCCCCACCCGGAAATCACGTGGGCCCCACCCGGAAATCACGTGGGCCCCACCCGGAAATCACGTGGGCCCCACCCGGAAATCACGTGGGCCCCACCCGGAAATCACGTGGGCCCCACCCGGAAATCACGTGGGCCCCACCCGGAAATCACGTGGGCCCCACCCGGAAATCACGTGGGCCCCACCCGGAAATCACGTGGGCCCCAAGGGGAAATCACGTGGGCCCCACCCGGAAATCACGTGGGCCCCACCCGGAAATCACGTGGGCCCCACCCGGAAATCACGTGGGCCCCACCCGGAAATCACGTGGGCCCCACCCGGAAATCACGTGGGCCCCACCCGGAAATCACGTGGGCCCCACCCGGAAATCACGTGGGCCCCACGGGGAAATCACGCGGGCCCCACCCGGAAATCACGTGGGCACCACGGGGAAATCACGTGGGCCCCACCCGGAAATCACGTGGGCACCACGGGGAAATCACGTGGGCCCCACCCGGAAATCACGTGGGCCCCACCCGGAAATCACGTGGGCCCCACCCGGAAATCACGTGGGGCCCACCCGGAAATCACGTGGGCCCCACCCGGAAATCACGTGGGCCCCACGGGGAAATCACGTGGGCCCCACCCGGAAATCACGTGGGCACCACCCGGAAATCACGTGGGCCCCACACGGAAATCACGTGGGCCCCACCCGGAAATCACGTGGGCCCCACACGGAAATCACGTGGGCCCCACCCGGAAATCACGTGGGCCCCTCCCGGAAATCACGTGGGCCCCACCCGGAAATCACGTGGGCCCCACCCGGAAATCACGTGGGCCCCACGGGGAAATCACGTGGGCCCCACCCGGAAATCACGTGGGCCCCACCCGGAAATCACGTGGGCCCCACCCGGAAGTCACGTGGGCCCCACCCGGAAATCACGTGGGCCCCACCCGGAAATCACGTGGGCCCCACCCGGAAATCACGTGGGCCCCACCCGGAAATCACGTGGGCCCCACCCGGAAATCACGTGGGCCCCACCCGGAAATCACGTGGGCCCCACCCGGAAATCACGTGGGCCCCCAGGTGAAATCACGTGGGCCCCACAAGGAAATCACGTGGGCCCCACCCTGAAATCACGTGGGCCCCACCCGGAAATCACGTGGGCCCCACCCGGAAATCACGTGGGCCCCACCCGGAAATCACGTGTGCCCCACGGGGAAATCACGTGGGCCCCACCCGGAAATCACGTGGGCCCCACCCGGAAATCACGTGGGCCCCACCCGGAAATCACGTGGGCCCCACCCGGAAATCACGTGGGCCCCACCCGGAAATCACGTGGGCCCCACCCGGAAATCACGTGGCCCCCACGGGGAAATCACGTGGGCCCCACCCGGAAATCACGTGGGCCCCACCCGGAAATCACGTGGGCCCCACCCGGAAATCACGTGGGCCCCACCCGGAAATCACGTGGGCCCCACGGGGAAATCACGTGGGCCCCACGGGGAAATCACGTGGGCCCCACCCGGAAATCACGTGGGCCCCACCCGGAAATCACGTGAGCCCCACCCGGAAATCACATGGGCCCCACCCGGAAATCACGTGGGCCCCACCCGGAAATCACGTGGGCCCCACCCGGAAATCACGTGGGCCCCCAGGGGAAATCACGTGGGCCCCACCCGGAAATCACGTGGGCCCCACCCGGAAATCACGTGGGCCCCACCCGGAAATCACGTGGGCCCCACCCGGAAATCACGTGGGCCCCACCCGGAAATCACGTGGGCCCCACCCGGAAATCACGTGGGCCCCACCCGGAAATCACGTGGGCCCCACCCGGAAATAACGTGGGCCCCACCCGGAAATCACGTGGGCCCCCAGGGGAAATCACGTGGGCCCCACCCGGAAATCACGTGGGCCCCACCCGGAAATCACGTGGGCCCCACCCGGAAATCACGTGGGCCCCACCCGGAAATCACGTGGGCCCCAACCGGAAATCACGTGGGCCCCACCCGGAAATCACGTGGGCCCCCATGGGAAATCACGTGGGCCCCACAAGGAAATCACGTGGGCCCCACCCGGAAATCACGTGGGCCCCACCCGGAAATCACGTGGGCCCCACCCGGAAATCACGTGGGCCCCACGGGGAAATCACGTGGGCCCCACGGGGAAATCACGTGGGCCCCACCCGGAAATCACGTGGGCCCCACCCGGAAATCACGTGGGCCCCACCCGGAAATCACGTGGGCCCCAACCGGAAATCACGTGGGCCCCACCCGGAAATCACGTGGGCCCCACCCGGAAATCACGTGGGCCCCACCCGGAAATCACGTGGGCCCCACCCGGAAATCACGTGGGCCCCAAGGGGAAATCACGTGGGCCCCACCCGGAAATCACGTGGGCCCCACCCGGAAATCACGTGGGCCCCACCCGGAAATCACGTGGGCCCCACCCGGAAATCACGTGGGCCCCACCCGGAAATCACGTGGGCCCCACCCGGAAATCACGTGGGCCCCACCCGGAAATCACGTGGGCCCCACGGGGAAATCACGCGGGCCCCACCCGGAAATCACGTGGGCACCACGGGGAAATCACGTAGGCCCCACCCGGAAATCACGTGGGCACCACGGGGAAATCACGTGGGCCCCACCCGGAAATCACGTGGGCCCCACCCGGAAATCACGTGGGCCCCACCCGGAAATCACGTGGGGCCCACCCGGAAATCACGTGGGTCCCACCCGGAAATCACGTGGGCCCCACGGGGAAATCACGTGGGCCCCACCCGGAAATCACGTGGGCACCACCCGGAAATCACGTGGGCCCCACACGGAAATCACGTGGGCCCCACCCGGAAATCACGTGGGCCCCACACGGAAATCACGTGGGCCCCACCCGGAAATCACGTGGGCCCCTCCCGGAAATCACGTGGGCCCCACCCGGAAATCACGTGGGCCCCACCCGGAAATCACGTGGGCCCCACGGGGAAATCACGTGGGCCCCACCCGGAAATCACGTGGGCCCCACCCGGAAATCACGTGGGCCCCACCCGGAAGTCACGTGGGCCCCACCCGGAAATCACGTGGGCCCCACCCGGAAATCACGTGGGCCCCACCCGGAAATCACGTGGGCCCCACCCGGAAATCACGTGGGCCCTCCCGGAAATCACGTGGGCCCCACCCGGAAATCACGTGGGCCCCACCCGGAAATCACGTGGGCCCCCAGGTGAAATCACGTGGGCCCCACAAGGAAATCACGTGGGCCCCACCCTGAAATCACGTGGGCCCCACCCGGAAATCACGTGGGCCCCACCCGGAAATCACGTGGGCCCCACCCGGAAATCACGTGTGCCCCACGGGGAAATCACGTGGGCCCCACCCGGAAATCACGTGGGACCCACCCGGAAATCACGTGGGCCCCACCCGGAAATCACGTGGGCCCCACCCGGAAATCACGTGGGCCCCACCCGGAAATCACGTGGGCCCCACCGGAAATCACGTGGCCCCCACGGGGAAATCACGTGGGCCCCACCCGGAAATCACGTGGGCCCCACCCGGAAATCACGTGGGCCCCACCCGGAAATCACGTGGGCCCCACCCGGAAATCACGTGGGCCCCACGGGGAAATCACGTGGGCCCCACGGGGAAATCACGTGGGCCCCACCCGGAAATCACGTGGGCCCCACCCGGAAATCACGTGAGCCCCACCCGGAAATCACATGGGCCCCACCCGGAAATCACGTGGGCCCCACCCGGAAATCACGTGGGCCCCACCCGGAAATCACGTGGGCCCCCAGGGGAAATCACGTGGGCCCCACCCGGAAATCACGTGGGCCCCACCCGGAAATCACGTGGGCCCCACCCGGAAATCACGTGGGCCCCACCCGGAAATCACGTGGGCCCCACCCGGAAATCACGTGGGCCCCACCCGGAAATCACGTGGGCCCCACCCGGAAATCACGTGGGCCCCACCCGGAAATCACGTGGGCCCCACCCGGAAATCACGTGGGCCCCACCCGGAAATCACGTGGGCCCCACCCGGAAATCACGTGGGCCCCACCCGGAAATCACGTGGGCCCCACCCGGAAATCACGTGGGCCCCACCCGGAAATCACGTGGGCCCCACCCGGAAATCACGTGGGCCCCACCCGGAAATCACGTGGGCCCCACCCGGAAATCACGAGGGCCCCACCCGGAAATTACGTGGGCCCCACCCGGAAATCACGTGGGCCCTACCCGGAAATCACGTGGGCCCCCAGAGGAAATCACGTGGGCCCCACCCGGAAATCACGTGGGCCCCCAGGGGAAATCACGTGGGCCCCACCCGGAAATCACGTGGGCCCCACCCGGAAATCACGTGGGCCCCACCCGGAAATCACGTGGGCCCCACGGGGAAATCACGTGGGCCCCACCCGGAAATCACGTGGGCCCCACCCGGAAATCACGTGGGCCCCACCCGGAAATCACGTGGGCCCCACCCGGAAATCACGTGGGCCCCACCCGGAAATCACGTGGGCCCCACCCGGAAATCACGTGGGCCCCACCCGGAAATCACGTGGGCCCCAAGGGGAAATCACGTGGGCCCCACCCGGAAATCACGTAGGCCCCACCCGGAAATCACGTGGGCCCCACCCGGAAATCACGTGGGCCCCACCCGGAAATCACGTGGGCCCCACCCGGAAATCACGTGGGCCCCACCCGGAAATCACGTGGGCCCCACCCGGAAATCACGTGGGCCCCACGGGGAAATCACGCGGGCCCCACCCGGAAATCACGTGGGCACCACGGGGAAATCACGTGGGCCCCACCCGGAAATCACGTGGGCACCACGGGGAAATCACGTGGGCCCCACCCGGAAATCACGTGGGCCCCACCCGGAAATCACGTGGGCCCCACCCGGAAATCACGTGGGGCCCACCCGGAAATCACGTGGGCCCCACCCGGAAATCACGTGGGCCCCACGGGGAAATCACGTGGGCCCCACCCGGAAATCACGTGGGCACCACCCGGAAATCACGTGGGCCCCACACGGAAATCACGTGGGCCCCACCCGGAAATCACGTGGGCCCCACACGGAAATCACGTGGGCCCCACCCGGAAATCACGTGGGCCCCTCCCGGAAATCACGTGGGCCCCACCCGGAAATCACGTGGGCCCCACCCGGAAATCACGTGGGCCCCACGGGGAAATCACGTGGGCCCCACCCGGAAATCACGTGGGCCCCACCCGGAAATCACGTGGGCCCCACCCGGAAGTCACGTGGGCCCCACCCGGAAATCACGTGGGCCCCACCCGGAAATCACGTGGGCCCCACCCGGAAATCACGTGGGCCCCACCCGGAAATCACGTGGGCCCCACCCGGAAATCACGTGGGCCCCACCCTGAAATCACGTGGGCCCCACCCGGAAATCACGTGGGCACCACGGGGAAATCACGTGGGCCCCACCCGGAAATCACGTGGGCCCCACCCGGAAATCACGTGGGCCCCACCCGGAACTCACGTGGGGCCCACCCGGAAATCACGTGGGCCCCACCCGGAAATCACGTGGGACCCACGGGGAAATCACGTGGGCCCCACCCGGAAATCACGTGGGCCCCACCCGGAAATCACGTAGGCCCCACACAGAAATCACGTGGGCCCCACCCGGAAATCACGTGGGCCCCACCCGGAAATCACGTGGGACCCACCCGGAAATCACGTGGGCCCCACCCGGAAATCACGTGGGCCCCACGGGGAAATCACGTGGGCCCCACCCGGAAATCACGTGGGCCCCACCCGGAAATCACGTGGGCCCCACCCGGAAATCACGTGGGACCCCAGGGGAAATCACGTGGGCCCCACCCGGAAATCACGTGGGCCCCACCCGGAATTCACGTGGGCCCCACCCGGAAATCACGTGGGCCCCACCCGGAAATCACGTGGGCCCCACCCGGAAATCACGTGGGCCCCCAGGGGAAATCACGTGGGCCCCACCCGGAAATCACGTGGGCCCCACCCGGAAATCACGTGGGCCCCACCCGGAAATCACGTGGGCCCCACCCGGAAATCACGTGGGCCCCACCCGGAAATCACGTGGGCCCCACCCGGAAATAACGTGGGCCCCACCCGGAAATCACGTGGGCCCCCAGGGGAAATCACGTGGGCCCCACAAGGAAATCACGTGGGCCCCACCCGGAAATCACGTGGGCCCCACCCGGAAATCACGTGGGCCCCACCCGGAAATCACGTGGGCCCCACCCGGAAATCACGTGGGCCCCACCCGGAAATCACGTGGGCCCCACCCGGAAATCACGTGGGCCCCACCCGGAAATCACGTGGGCCCCACCCGGAAATCACGTGGGCCCCACCCGGAAATCACGTGGGCCCCACCCGGAAATCACGTGGGCCCCACCCGGAAATCACGTGGGCCCCAAGGGGAAATCACATGGGCAACACCCGGAAATCACGTGGGCCCCACCCGGAAATCACATGGGCCCCACCCGGAAATCACGTGGGCCCCACCCGGAAATCACGTGGGCCCCACCCGGAAATCACGTGGGCCCCACCCGGAAATCACGTGGGCCCCACCCGGAAATCACGTGGGCCCCACCCGGAAATCACGTGGGCCCCACCCGGAAATCACGTGGGCCCCACCCGGAAATCACTTGGGCCCCACCCGGAAATCACGTGGGCCCCCAGGGGAAATCACGTGGGCCCCACCCGGAAATCACGTGGGCCCCACCCGGAAATCACGTGGGCCCCACCCGGAAATCACGTGGGCCCCACCCGGAAATCACGTGGGCCCCACCCGGAAATCACGTGGGCCCCACCCGGAAATCACGTGGGCCCCACCCGGAAATCACGTGGGCCCCACCCGGAAATCACGTGGGCCCCACCCGGAAATCACGTGGGCCCCACCGGAAATCACGTGGCCCCCACGGGGAAATCACGTGGGCCCCACCCGGAAATCACGTGGGCCCCACCCGGAAATCACGTGGGCCCCACCCGGAAATCACGTGGGCCCCACCCGGAAATCACGTGGGCCCCACGGGGAAATCACGTGGGCCCCACGGGGAAATCACGTGGGCCCCACCCGGAAATCACGTGGGCCCCACCCGGAAATCACGTGAGCCCCACCCGGAAATCACATGGGCCCCACCCGGAAATCACGTGGGCCCCACCCGGAAATCACGTGGGCCCCACCCGGAAATCACGTGGGCCCCCAGGGGAAATCACGTGGGCCCCACCCGGAAATCACGTGGGCCCCACCCGGAAATCACGTGGGCCCCACCCGGAAATCACGTGGGCCCCACCCGGAAATCACGTGGGCCCCACCCGGAAATCACGTGGGCCCCACCCGGAAATCACGTGGGCCCCACCCGGAAATCACGTGGGCCGCACCCGGAAATCACGTGGGCCCCACCCGGAAATCACGTGGGCCCCACCCGGAAATCACGTGGGCCCCACCCGGAAATCACGAGGGCCCCACCCGGAAATTACGTGGGCCCCACCCGGAAATCACGTGGGCCCTACCCGGAAATCACGTGGGCCCCCAGAGGAAATCACGTGGGCCCCACCCGGAAATCACGTGGGCCCCCAGGGGAAATCACGTGGGCCCCACCCGGAAATCACGTGGGCCCCACCCGGAAATCACGTGGGCCCCACCCGGAAATCACGTGGGCCCCACGGGGAAATCACGTGGGCCCCACCCGGAAATCACGTGGGCCCCACCCGGAAATCACGTGGGCCCCACCCGGAAATCACGTGGGCCCCACCCGGAAATCACGTGGGCCCCACCCGGAAATCACGTGGGCCCCACCCGGAAATCACGTGGGCCCCACCCGGAAATCACGTGGGCCCCACCCGGAAATCACGTGGGCCCCACCCGGAAATCACGTGGGCCCCACCCGGAAATCACGTGGGCCCCACCCGGAAATCACGTGGGGCCCACCCGGAAATCACGTGGGCCCCACGGGGAAATCACGTGGGCCCCACCCAGAAATCACGTGGGCCCCACCCGGAAATCACGTGGGCCCCACACGGAAATCACGTGGGCCCCACCCGGAAATCACGTGGGCCCCACCCTGAAATCACGTGGGCCCCACCCGGAAATCACGTGGGCCCCACCCGGAAATCACGTGGGCCCCACCCGGAAATCACGTGGGCCCCACCCGGAAATCACGTGGGCCCCACCCGGAAATCACGTGGGCCCCACCCGGAAATAACGTGGGCCCCACCCGGAAATCACGTGGGCCCCCAGGGGAAATCACGTGGGCCCCACAAGGAAATCACGTGGGCCCCACCCGGAAATCACGTGGGCCCCACCCGGAAATCACGTGGGCCCCACCCGGAAATCACGTGGGCCCCACGGGGAAATCACGTGGGCCCCACCCGGAAATCACGTGGGCCCCACCCAGAAATCACGTGGGCCCCACCCGGAAATCACGTGGGCCCCACCCGGAAATCACGTGGGCCCCAACCGGAAATCACGTGGGCCCCACCCGGAAATCACGTGGGCCCCACCCGGAAATCACGTGGGCCCCACCCGGAAATCACGTGGGCCCCACCCGGAAATCACGTGGGCCCCAAGGGGAAATCACGTGGGCCCCACCCGGAAATCACGTGGGCCCCACCCGGAAATCACGTGGGCCCCACCCGGAAATCACGTGGGCCCCACCCGGAAATCACGTGGGCCCCACCCGGAAATCACGTGGGCCCCACCCGGAAATCACGTGGGCCCCACCCGGAAATCACGTGGGCCCCACGGGGAAATCACGCGGGCCCCACCCGGAAATCACGTGTGCACCACGGGGAAATCACGTGGGCCCCACCCGGAAATCACGTGGGCACCACGGGGAAATCACGTGGGCCCCACCCGGAAATCACGTGGGCCCCACCCGGAAATCACGTGGGCCCCACCCGGAAATCACGTGGGGCCCACCCGGAAATCACGTGGGCCCCACCCGGAAATCACGTGGGCCCCACGGGGAAATCACGTGGGCCCCACCTGGAAATCACGTGGGCACCACCCGGAAATCACGTGGGCCCCACACGGAAATCACGTGGGCCCCACCCGGAAATCACGTGGGCCCCACACGGAAATCACGTGGGCCCCACCCGGAAATCACGTGGGCCCCTCCCGGAAATCACGTGGGCCCCACCCGGAAATCACGTGGGCCCCACCCGGAAATCACGTGGGCCCCACGGGGAAATCACGTGGGCCCCACCCGGAAATCACGTGGGCCCCACCCGGAAATCACGTGGGCCCCACCCGGAAGTCACGTGGGCCCCACCCGGAAATCACGTGGGCCCCACCCGGAAATCACGTGGGCCCCACCCGGAAATCACGTGGGCCCCACCCGGAAATCACGTGGGCCCCACCCGGAAATCACGTGGGCCCCACCCGGAAATCACGTGGGCCCCACCCGGAAATCACGTGGGCACCACGGGGAAATCACGTGGGCCCCACCCGGAAATCACGTGGGCCCCACCCGGAAATCACGTGGGCCCCACCCGGAAATCACGTGGGGCCCACCCGGAAATCACGTGGGCCCCACCCGGAAATCACGTGGGACCCACGGGGAAATCACGTGGGCCCCACCCGGAAATCACGTGGGCCCCACCCGGAAATCACGTAGGCCCCACACAGAAATCACGTGGGCCCCACCCGGAAATCACGTGGGCCCCACCCGGAAATCACGTGGGACCCACCCGGAAATCACGTGGGCCCCACCCGGAAATCACGTGGGCCCCACGGGGAAATCACGTGGGCCCCACCCGGAAATCACGTGGGCCCCACCCGGAAATCACGTGGGCCCCACCCGGAAATCACGTGGGACCCCAGGGGAAATCACGTGGGCCCCACCCGGAAATCACGTGGGCCCCACCCGGAAATCACGTGGGCCCCACCCGGAAATCACGTGGGCCCCACCCGGAAATCACGTGGGCCCCACCCGGAAATCACGTGGGCCCCCAGGGGAAATCACGTGGGCCCCACCCGGAAATCACGTGGGCCCCACCCGGAAATCACGTGGGCCCCACCCGGAAATCACGTGGGCCCCACCCGGAAATCACGTGGGCCCCACCCGGAAATCACGTGGGCCCCACCCGGAAATAACGTGGGCCCCACCCGGAAATCACGTGGGCCCCCAGGGGAAATCACGTGGGCCCCACAAGGAAATCACGTGGGCCCCACCCGGAAATCACGTGGGCCCCACCCGGAAATCACGTGGGCCCCACCCGGAAATCACGTGGGCCCCACCCGGAAATCACGTGGGCCCCACCCGGAAATCACCTGGGCCCCACCCGGAAATCACCTGGGCCCCACCCGGAAATCACGTGGGCCCCACCCGGAAATCACGTGGGCCCCACCCGGAAATCACGTGGGCCCCACCCGGAAATCACGTGGGCCCCACCCGGAAATCACGTGGGCCCCACCCGGAAATCACGTGGGCCCCAAGGGGAAATCACATGGGCCCCACCCGGAAATCACGTGGGCCCCACCCGGAAATCACGTGGGCCCCACCCGGAAATCACGTGGGCCCCACCCGGAAATCACGTGGGCCCCACCCGGAAATCACGTGGGCCCCACCCGGAAATCACGTGGGCCCCACCCGGAAATCACGTGGGCCCCACCCGGAAATCACGTGGGCCCCACCCGGAAATCACGTGGGCCCCACCCGGAAATCACGTGGGCCCCACCCGGAAATCACGTGGGCCCCCAGGGGAAATCACGTGGGCCCCACCCGGAAATCACGTGGGCCCCACCCGGAAATCACGTGGGCCCCACCCGGAAATCACGTGGGCCCCACCCGGAAATCACGTGGGCCCCACCCGGAAATCACGTGGGCCCCACCCGGAAATCACGTGGGCCCCACCCGGAAATCACGTGGGCCCCACCCGGAAATCACGTGGGCCCCACCCGGAAATCACGTGGGCCCCACCCGGAAATCACGTGGGCCCCACCCGGAAATCACGTGGGCCCCACCCGGAAATCACGTGGGGCCCACCCGGAAATCACGTGGGCCCCACGGGGAAATCACGTGGGCCCCACCCGGAAATCACGTGGGCCCCACCCGGAAATCACGTGGGCCCCACACGGAAATCACGTGGGCCCCACCCGGAAATCACGTGGGCCCCACCCTGAAATCACGTGGGCCCCACCCGGAAATCACGTGGGCCCCACCCGGAAATCACGTGGGCCCCACCCGGAAATCACGTGGGCCCCACCCGGAAATCACGTGGGCCCCACCCGGAAATCACGTGGGCCCCACCCGGAAATCACGTGGGCCCCACCCGGAAATCACGTGGGCCCCCAGGGGAAATCACGTGGGCCCCACAAGGAAATCACGTGGGCCGCACCCGGAAATCACGTGGGCCCCACCCGGAAATCACGTGGGCCCCACGGGGAAATCACGTGGGCCCCACCCGGAAATCACGTGGGCCCCACCCGGAAATCACGTGGGCCCCACCCGGAAATCACGTGGGCCCCACCCGGAAATCACGTGGGCCCCACCCGGAAATCACGTGGGCCCCACCCTGAAATCACGTGGGCCCCACCCGGAAATCACGTGGGCCCCACCCGGAAATCACGTGGGCCCCACCCGGAAATCACGTGGGCCCCACCGGAAATCACGTGGGCCCCACCCGGAAATCACGTGGGCCCCCAGGGGAAATCACGTGGGCCCCACAAGGAAATCACGTGGGCCCCACCCGGAAATCACGTGGGCCCCACCCGGAAATCACGTGGGCCCCACCCGGAAATCACGTGGGCCCCACCCGGAAATCACGTGGGCCCCACCCGGAAATCACGTGGGCCCCACCCGGAAATCACGTGGGCCCCACCCGGAAATCACGTGGGCCCCACCCGGAAATCACGTGGGCCCCACCCGGAAATCACGTGGGCCCCACCCGGAAATCACGTGGGCCCCACCCGGAAATCACGTGGGCCCCAAGGGGAAATCACATGGGCCCCACCCGGAAATCACGTGGGCCCCACCCGGAAATCACATGGGCCCCACCCGGAAATCACGTGGGCCCCACCCGGAAATCACGTGGGCCCCACCCGGAAATCACGTGGGCCCCACCCGGAAATCACGTGGGCCCCACCCGGAAATCACGTGGGCCCCACCCGGAAATCACGTGGGCCCCACCCGGAAATCACGTGGGCCCCACCCGGAAATCACGTGGGCCCCACCCGGAAATCACGTGGGCCCCACCCGGAAATCACGTGGGCCCCACCCGGAAATCACGTGGGCCCCACCCGGAAATCTCGTGGGCCCCACCGGAAATCACGTGGGCCCCACCCGGAAATCACGTGGGCCCCCAGGGGAAATCACGTGGGCCCCACAAGGAAATCACGTGGGCCCCACCCGGAAATCACGTGGGCCCCACCCGGAAATCACGTGGGCCCCACCCGGAAATCACGTGGGCCCCACGGGGAAATCACGTGGGCCCCACCCGGAAATCACGTGGGCCCCACCCGGAAATCACGTGGGCCCCACCCGGAAATCACGTGGGCCCCACCCGGAAATCACGTGGGCCCCACCCGGAAATCACGTGGGCCCCCAGGGGAAATCACGTGGGCCCCACCCGGAAATCACGTGGGCCCCACCCGGAAATCACGTGGGCCCCACCCGGAAATCACGTGGGCCCCACCCGGAAATCACGTGGGCCCCACCCGGAAATCACGTGGGCCCCACCCGGAAATCACGTGGGCCCCACCCGGAAATCACGTGGGCCCCACCCGGAAATCACGTGGGCCCCACCCGGAAATCACGTGGGCCCCACCCGGAAATCACGTGGGCCCCACCCGGAAATCACGTGGGCCCCACCCGGAAATCACGTGGGCCCCACCCGGAAATCACGTGGGGCCCACCCGGAAATCACGTGGGCCCCACGGGGAAATCACGTGGGCCCCACCCGGAAATCACGTGGGCCCCACCCGGAAATCACGTGGGCCCCACACGGAAATCACGTGGGCCCCACCCGGAAATCACGTGGGCCCCACCCTGAAATCACGTGGGCCCCACCCGGAAATCACGTGGGCCCCACCCGGAAATCACGTGGGCCCCACCCGGAAATCACGTGGGCCCCACCCGGAAATCACGTGGGCCCCACCCGGAAATCACGTGGGCCCCACCCGGAAATCACGTGGGCCCCACCCGGAAATCACGTGGGCCCCCAGGGGAAATCACGTGGGCCCCACAAGGAAATCACGTGGGCCCCACCCGGAAATCACGTGGGCCCCACCCGGAAATCACGTGGGCCCCACGGGGAAATCACGTGGGCCCCACCCGGAAATCACGTGGGCCCCACCCGGAAATCACGTGGGCCCCACCCGGAAATCACGTGGGCCCCACCCGGAAATCACGTGGGCCCCACCCGGAAATCACGTGGGCCCCACCCTGAAATCACGTGGGCCCCACCCGGAAATCACGTGGGCCCCACCCGGAAATCACGTGGGCCCCACCCGGAAATCACGTGGGCCCCACCGGAAATCACGTGGGCCCCACCCGGAAATCACGTGGGCCCCCAGGGGAAATCACGTGGGCCCCACAAGGAAATCACGTGGGCCCCACCCGGAAATCACGTGGGCCCCACCCGGAAATCACGTGGGCCCCACCCGGAAATCACGTGGGCCCCACGGGGAAATCACGTGGGCCCCACCCGGAAATCACGTGGGCCCCACCCGGAAATCACGTGGGCCCCACCCGGAAATCACGTGGGCCCCACCCGGAAATCACGTGGGCCCCACCCGGAAATCACGTGGGCCCCACCCGGAAATCACGTGGGCCCCACCCGGAAATCACGTGGGCCCCACCCGGAAATCACGTGGGCCCCACGGGGAAATCACGTGGGCCCCACCCGGAAATCACGTGGGCCCCACCCGGAAATCACGTGGGCCCCACACGGAAATCACGTGGGCCCCACCCGGAAATCACGTGGGCCCCACGGGGAAATCACGTGGGCCCCACCCGGAAATCACGTGGGCCCCACCCGGAAATCACGTGGGCCCCACCCGGAAATCACGTGGGCCCCACGGGGAAATCAGGTGGGCCCCACCCGGAAATCACGTGGGCACCACGGGGAAATCACGTGGGCCCCACCCGGAAATCACGTGGGCACCACGGGGAAATCACGTGGGCCCCACCCGGAAATCACGTGGGCCCCACGCGGAAATCACGTGGGCCCCACCGGGAAATCACGTGGGGCCCACCCGGAAATCACGTGGGCCCCACCCGGAAATCACGTGGGCCCCACGGGGAAATCACGTGGGCCCCACCCGGAAATCACGTGGGCACCACTCGGAAATCACGTGGGCCCCACACGGAAATCACGTGGGCCCCACCCGGAAATCACGTGGGCCCCACACGGAAATCACGTGGGCCCCACCCGGAAATCACGTGGGCCCCACTCGGAAATCACGTGGGCCCCACCCGGAAATCACGTGGGCCCCACCCGGAAATCACGTGGGCCCCACGGGGAAATCACGTGGGCCCCACCCGGAAATCACGTGGGCCCCACCCGGAAATCACGTGGGCCCCACCCGGAAGTCACGTGGGCCCCACCCGGAAGTCACGTGGGCCCCACCCGGAAATCACGTGGGCCCCACCCGGAAATCACGTGGGCCCCACCCGGAAATCACGTGGGCCCCACCCGGAAATCACGTGGGCCCCACCCGGAAATCACGTGGGCCCCACCCGGAAATCACGTCGGCACCACGGGGAAATCACGTGGGCCCCACCCGGAAATCACGTGGGCCCCACCCGGAAATCACGTGGGCCCCACCCGGAAATCACGTGGGGCCCACCCGGAAATCACGTGGGCCCCACCCGGAAATCACGTGGGCCCCACGGGGAAAACACGTGGGCCCCACCCGGAAATCACGTGGGCCCCACCCGGAAATCACGTAGGCCCCACACGGAAATCACGTGGGCCCCACCCGGAAATCACGTGGGCCCCACCCGGAAATCACGTGGGACCCACCCGGAAATCACGTGGGCCCCACCCGTAAATCACGTGGGCCCCACGGGGAAATCACGTGGGCCCCACCCGGAAATCACGTGGGCCCCACCCGGAAATCACGTGGGCCCCACCCGGAAATCACGTGGGACCCCAGGGGAAATCACGTGGGCCCCACCCGGAAATCACGTGGGCCCCACCCGGAAATCACGTGGGCCCCACCCGGAAATCACGTGGGCCCCACCCGGAAATCACGTGGGCCCCACCCGGAAATCACGTGGGCCCCACCCGGAAATCACGTGGGCCCCACCCGGAAATCACGTGGGCCCCACACGGAAATCACGTGGGCCCCACCCGGAAATCACGTGGGCCCCACCCGGAAATCACGTGGGCCCCACCCGGAAATCACGTGGGCCCCACCCGGAAATCACGTGGGGCCCACCCGGAAATCACGTGGGCCCCACCCGGAAATCACGTGGGCCCCACGGGGAAATCACGTGGGCCCCACCCGGAAATCACGTGGCCCCACCCGGAAATCACGTGGGCCCCACCCTGAAATCACGTGGGCCCCACCCGGAAATCACGTGGGCCCCACCCGGAAATCACGTGGGCCCCACCCGGAAATCACGTGGGCCCCACCCGGAAATCACGTGGGCCCCACTCGGAAATCACGTGGGCCCCACCCGGAAATCACGTGGGCCCCCAGGGGAAATCACGTGGGCCCCACCCGGAAATCACGTGGGCCCCACCCGGAAATCACGTGGGACCCCAGGGGAAATCACGTGGGCCCCACCCGGAAATCACGTGGGCCCCACCCGGAAATCACGTGGGCCCCACCCGGAAATCACGTGGGCCCCACCCGGAAATCACGTGGGCCCCACCCGGAAATCACGTGGGCCCCACCCGGAAATCACGTGGGCCCCACCCGGAAATCACGTGGGCCCCACCCGGAAATCACGTGGGCCCCACCCGGAAATCACGTGGGCCCCACTCGGAAATCACGTGGGCCCCACCCGGAAATCACGTGGGCCCCCAGGGGAAATCACGTGGGCCCCACCCGGAAATCACGTGGGCCCCACCCGGAAATCACGTGGGCCCCACCCGGAAATCACGTGGGCCCCACCCGGAAATCACGTGGGCCCCACGCGGAAATCACGTGGGCCCCACCGGGAAATCACGTGGGGCCCACCCGGAAATCACGTGGGCCCCACCCGGAAATCACGTGGGCCCCACCCGGAAATCACGTGGGCCCCACCCGGAAATCACGTGGGCACCACTCGGAAATCACGTGGGCCCCACACGGAAATCACGTGGGCCCCACCCGGAAATCACGTGGGCCCCACACGGAAATCACGTGGGCCCCACCCGGAAATCACGTGGGCCCCACTCGGAAATCACGTGGGCCCCACCCGGAAATCACGTGGGCCCCACCCGGAAATCACGTGGGCCCCACGGGGAAATCACGTGGGCCCCACCCGGAAATCACGTGGGCCCCACCCGGAAATCACGTGGGCCCCACCCGGAAGTCACGTGGGCCCCACCCGGAAATCACGTGGGCCCCACCCGGAAATCACGTGGGCCCCACCCGGAAATCACGTGGGCCCCACCCGGAAATCACGTGGGCCCCACCCGGAAATCACGTGGGCCCCACCCGGAAATCACGTCGGCACCACGGGGAAATCACGTGGGCCCCACCCGGAAATCACGTGGGCCCCACCCGGAAATCACGTGGGCCCCACCCGGAAATCACGTGGGGCCCACCCGGAAATCACGTGGGCCCCACCCGGAAATCACGTGGGCCCCACGGGGAAAACACGTGGGCCCCACCCGGAAATCACGTGGGCCCCACCCGGAAATCACGTAGGCCCCACACGGAAATCACGTGGGCCCCACCCGGAAATCACGTGGGCCCCACCCGGAAATCACGTGGGACCCACCCGGAAATCACGTGGGCCCCACCCGTAAATCACGTGGGCCCCACGGGGAAATCACGTGGGCCCCACCCGGAAATCACGTGGGCCCCACCCGGAAATCACGTGGGCCCCACCCGGAAATCACGTGGGACCCCAGGGGAAATCACGTGGGCCCCACCCGGAAATCACGTGGGCCCCACCCGGAAATCACGTGGGCCCCACCCGGAAATCACGTGGGCCCCACCCGGAAATCACGTGGGCCCCACCCGGAAATCACGTGGGCCCCACCCGGAAATCACGTGGGCCCCACCCGGAAATCACGTGGGCCCCACACGGAAATCACGTGGGCCCCACCCGGAAATCACGTGGGCCCCACCCGGAAATCACGTGGGGCCCACCCGGAAATCACGTGGGCCCCACCCGGAAATCACGTGGGCCCCACGGGGAAATCACGTGGGCCCCACCCGGAAATCACGTGGCCCCACCCGGAAATCACGTGGGCCCCACCCTGAAATCACGTGGGCCCCACCCGGAAATCACGTGGGCCCCACCCGGAAATCACGTGGGCCCCACCCGGAAATCACGTGGGCCCCACCCGGAAATCACGTGGGGCCCACCCGGAAATCACGTGGGCCCCACCCGGAAATCACGTGGGCCCCACGGGGAAATCACGTGGGCCCCACCCGGAAATCACGTGGCCCCACCCGGAAATCACGTGGGCCCCACCCTGAAATCACGTGGGCCCCACCCGGAAATCACGTGGGCCCCACCCGGAAATCACGTGGGCCCCACCCGGAAATCACGTGGGCCCCACCCGGAAATCACGTGGGCCCCACTCGGAAATCACGTGGGCCCCACCCGGAAATCACGTGGGCCCCCAGGGGAAATCACGTGGGCCCCACCCGGAAATCACGTGGGCCCCACCCGGAAATCACGTGGGACCCCAGGGGAAATCACGTGGGCCCCACCCGGAAATCACGTGGGCCCCACCCGGAAATCACGTGGGCCCCACCCGGAAATCACGTGGGCCCCACCCGGAAATCACGTGGGCCCCACCCGGAAATCACGTGGGCCCCACCCGGAAATCACGTGGGCCCCACCCGGAAATCACGTGGGCCCCACCCGGAAATCACGTGGGCCCCACTCGGAAATCACGTGGGCCCCACCCGGAAATCACGTGGGCCCCCAGGGGAAATCACGTGGGCCCCACCCGGAAATCACGAGGGCCCCACCCGGAAATCACGTGGGCCCCACCCGGAAATCACGTGGGCCCCACCCTGAAATCACGTGGGCCCCACCCGGAAATCACGTGGGCCCCACCCTGAAATCACGTGGGCCCCACCCGGAAATCACGTGGGCCCCACCCGGAAATCACGTGGGCCCCATCCGGAAATCACGTGGGCCCCACCCGGAAATCACGTGGGCCCCACTCGGAAATCACGTGGGCCCCACCCGGAAATCACGTGGGCCCCCAGGGGAAATCACGTGGGCCCCACCCGGAAATCACGTGGGCCCCACCCGGAAATCACGTGGGCCCCACGCGGAAATCACGTGGGCCCCACCCGGAAATCACGTGGGCCCCACCCGGAAATCACGTGGGCCCCACGGGGAAATCACGTGGGCCCCACCCGGAAATCACGTGGGGCCCACCCGGAAATCACGTGGGCCCCACGGGGAAATCACGTGGGCCCCACCCGGAAATCACGTGGGCCCCACCCGGAAATCACGTGGGCCCCACCCGGAAATCACGTGGGCCCCACCCGGAAATCACGTGGGCCCCACCCGGAAATCACGTGGGCCCCACCCGGAAATCACGTGGGCCCCACCCGGAAATCACGTGGGCCCCACCCGGAAATCACGTGGGCCCTACCCGGAAATCACGTGGGCCCCCAGGGGAAATCACGTGGGCCCCACCCGGAAATCACGTGGGCCCCCAGGGGAAATCACGTGGGCCCCACCCGGATATCACGTGGGCCCCACCCGGAAATCACGTGGGCCCCACCCGGAAATCACGTGGGCCCCACGGGGAAATCACGTGGGTCCCACCCGGAAATCACGTGTGCCCCACCCGGAAATCACGTGGGCCCCACCCGGAAATCACGTGGGCCCCACCCGGAAATCACGTGGGCCCCACCCGGAAATCACGTGGGCCCCACCCGGAAATTACGTGGGCCCCACGGGGAAATCACGTGGGCCCCACCCGGAAATCACGTGGGCCCCACCCGGAAATCACGTGGGCCCCACCCGGAAATCACATGGGCCCCACCCGGAAATCACGTGGGCCCCACCCGGAAATCACGTGGGCCCCACCCGGAAATCACGTGGGCCCCACCCGGAAATCACGTGGGCCCCCAGGGGAAATCACGTGGGCCCCCAGGGGAAATCACGTGGGCCCCACCCGGAAATCACGTGGGCCCCACCCGGAAATCACGTGGGCCCCACGGGGAAATCACGTGGGCCCCACGGGGAAATCACGTGGGCCCCACCCGGAAATCACGTGGGCCCCACCCGGAAATCACGTGGGCCCCACCCGGAAATCACGTGGGGCCCACCCGGAAATCACGTGGGCCCCACGGGGAAATCACGTGGGCCCCACCCGGAAATCACGTGGGCCCCACCCGGAAATCACGTGGGCCCCACCCGGAAATCACGTGGGCCCCACCCGGAAATCACGTGGGCCCGACGGGGAAATCACGTGGGCCCCACCCGGAAATCACGTGGGCCCCACCCGGAAATCACGTGGGCCCCACCCGGAAATCACGTGGGCCCCACCCGGAAATCACGTGGGCCCCACCCGGAAATCACGTGGGCCCCACCCGGAAATCACGTGGGCCCCACCCGGAAATCACGTGGGCCCCACCCGGAAATCACGTGGGCCCCACCCGGAAATCACGTGGGCCCCACCCGGAAATCACGTGGGCCCCACCCGGAAATCACGTGGGCCCCCAGGGGAAATCACTTGCGCCCCACCCGGAAATCACGTGGGCCCCACCCGGAAATCACGTGGGCCCCACCCGGAAATCACGTGGGCCCCACGGGGAAATCACGTGGGCCCCACCCGGAAATCACGTGGGCCCCACCCGGAAATCACGTGGGCCCCACGGGGAAATCACGTGGGCCCCACCCGGAAATCACGTGGGCCCCACCCGGATATCACGTGGGCCCCACCCGGAAATCACGTGGGCCCCACCCGGAAATCACGTGGGCCCCACGGGGAAATCACGTGGGTCCCACCCGGAAATCACGTGGGCCCCACCCGTAAATCACGTGGGCCCCACCCGGAAATCACATGGGCCCCACCCGGAAATCACGTGGGCCCCACCCGGAAATCACGTGGGCCCCACCCGGAAATCACGTGGGCCCCACGGGGAAATCACGTGGGCCCCACCTGGAAATCACGTGGGCCCCACCCGGAAATCACGTGGGCCCCACCCGGAAATCACGTGGGCCCCACCCGGAAATCACGTGGGCCCCACCCGGAAATCACGTGGGCCCCCAGGGGAAATCACGTGGGCCCCACCCGGAAATCACGTGGGCCCCACCCGGAAATCACGTGGGCCCCACCCGGAAATCACGTGGGCCCCACCCGGAAATCACGTGGGCCCCACCCGGAAATCACGTGGGCCCCACCCTGAAATCACGTGGGCCCCACCCGGAAATCACGTGGGCCCCACCCGGAAATCACGTGGGCCCCACCCGGAAATCACGTGGGCCCCACCGGAAATCACGTGGGCCCCACCCGGAAATCACGTGGGCCCCCAGGGGAAATCACGTGGGCCCCACAAGGAAATCACGTGGGCCCCACCCGGAAATCACGTGGGCCCCACCCGGAAATCACGTGGGCCCCACCCGGAAATCACGTGGGCCCCACGGGGAAATCACGTGGGCCCCACCCGGAAATCACGTGGGCCCCACCCGGAAATCACGTGGGCCCCACCCGGAAATCACGTGGGCCCCACCCGGAAATCACGTGGGCCCCACCCGGAAATCACGTGGGCCCCACCCGGAAATCACGTGGGCCCCACGGGGAAATCACGTGGGCCCCACGGGGAAATCACGTGGGCCCCACCCGGAAATCACGTGGGCCCCACCCGGAAATCACGTGGGCCCCACACGGAAATCACGTGGGCCCCACCCGGAAATCACGTGGGCCCCACGGGGAAATCACGTGGGCCCCACCCGGAAATCACGTGGGCCCCACCCGGAAATCACGTGGGCCCCACCCGGAAATCACGTGGGCCCCACGGGGAAATCAGGTGGGCCCCACCCGGAAATCACGTGGGCACCACGGGGAAATCACGTGGGCCCCACCCGGAAATCACGTGGGCACCACGGGGAAATCACGTGGGCCCCACCCGGAAATCACGTGGGCCCCACGCGGAAATCACGTGGGCCCCACCGGGAAATCACGTGGGGCCCACCCGGAAATCACGTGGGCCCCACCCGGAAATCACGTGGGCCCCACGGGGAAATCACGTGGGCCCCACCCGGAAATCACGTGGGCCCCACCCGGAAATCACGTGGGCCCACACGGAAATCACGTGGGCCCCACCCGGAAATCACGTGGGCCCCACTCGGAAATCACGTGGGCCCCACCCGGAAATCACGTGGGCCCCACCCGGAAATCACGTGGGCCCCACGGGGAAATCACGTGGGCCCCACCCGGAAATCACGTGGGCCCCACCCGGAAATCACGTGGGCCCCACCCGGAAGTCACGTGGGCCCCACCCGGAAATCACGTGGGCCCCACCCGGAAATCACGTGGGCCCCACCCGGAAATCACGTGGGCCCCACCCGGAAATCACGTGGGCCCCACCCGGAAATCACGTGGGCCCCACCCGGAAATCACGTCGGCACCACGGGGAAATCACGTGGGCCCCACCCGGAAATCACGTGGGCCCCACCCGGAAATCACGTGGGCCCCACCTGGAAATCACGTGGGGCCCACCCGGAAATCACGTGGGCCCCACCCGGAAATCACGTGGGCCCCACGGGGAAAACACGTGGGCCCCACCCGGAAATCACGTGGGCCCCACCCGGAAATCACGTAGGCCCCACACGGAAATCACGTGGGCCCCACCCGGAAATCACGTGGGCCCCACCCGGAAATCACGTGGGACCCACCCGGAAATCACGTGGGCCCCACCCGTAAATCACGTGGGCCCCACGGGGAAATCACGTGGGCCCCACCCGGAAATCACGTGGGCCCCACCCGGAAATCACGTGGGCCCCACCCGGAAATCACGTGGGACCCCAGGGGAAATCACGTGGGCCCCACCCGGAAATCACGTGGGCCCCACCCGGAAATCACGTGGGCCCCACCCGGAAATCACGTGGGCCCCACCCGGAAATCACGTGGGCCCCACCCGGAAATCACGTGGGCCCCACCCGGAAATCACGTGGGCCCCACCCGGAAATCACGTGGGCCCCACACGGAAATCACGTGGGCCCCACCCGGAAATCACGTGGGCCCCACCCGGAAATCACGTGGGCCCCACCCGGAAATCACGTGGGCCCCACCCGGAAATCACGTGGGGCCCACCCGGAAATCACGTGGGCCCCACCCGGAAATCACGTGGGCCCCACGGGGAAATCACGTGGGCCCCACCCGGAAATCACGTGGCCCCACCCGGAAATCACGTGGGCCCCACCCTGAAATCACGTGGGCCCCACCCGGAAATCACGTGGGCCCCACCCGGAAATCACGTGGGCCCCACCCGGAAATCACGTGGGCCCCACCCGGAAATCACGTGGGCCCCACTCGGAAATCACGTGGGCCCCACCCGGAAATCACGTGGGCCCCCAGGGGAAATCACGTGGGCCCCACCCGGAAATCACGTGGGCCCCACCCGGAAATCACGTGGGACCCCAGGGGAAATCACGTGGGCCCCACCCGGAAATCACGTGGGCCCCACCCGGAAATCACGTGGGCCCCACCCGGAAATCACGTGGGCCCCACCCGGAAATCACGTGGGCCCCACCCGGAAATCACGTGGGCCCCACCCGGAAATCACGTGGGCCCCACCCGGAAATCACGTGGGCCCCACCCGGAAATCACGTGGGCCCCACCCGGAAATCACGTGGGCCCCACTCGGAAATCACGTGGGCCCCACCCGGAAATCACGTGGGCCCCCAGGGGAAATCACGTGGGCCCCACCCGGAAATCACGAGGGCCCCACCCGGAAATCACGTGGGCCCCACCCGGAAATCACGTGGGCCCCACCCTGAAATCACGTGGGCCCCACCCGGAAATCACGTGGGCCCCACCCTGAAATCACGTGGGCCCCACCCGGAAATCACGTGGGCCCCACCCGGAAATCACGTGGGCCCCATCCGGAAATCACGTGGGCCCCACCCGGAAATCACGTGGGCCCCACTCGGAAATCACGTGGGCCCCACCCGGAAATCACGTGGGCCCCCAGGGGAAATCACGTGGGCCCCACCCGGAAATCACGTGGGCCCCACCCGGAAATCACGTGGGCCCCACGCGGAAATCACGTGGGCCCCACCCGGAAATCACGTGGGCCCCACCCGGAAATCACGTGGGCCCCACGGGGAAATCACGTGGGCCCCACCCGGAAATCACGTGGGGCCCACCCGGAAATCACGTGGGCCCCACGGGGAAATCACGTGGGCCCCACCCGGAAATCACGTGGGCCCCACCCGGAAATCACGTGGGCCCCACCCGGAAATCACGTGGGCCCCACCCGGAAATCACGTGGGCCCCACCCGGAAATCACGTGGGCCCCACCCGGAAATCACGTGGGCCCCACCCGGAAATCACGTGGGCCCCACCCGGAAATCACGTGGGCCCTACCCGGAAATCACGTGGGCCCCCAGGGGAAATCACGTGGGCCCCACCCGGAAATCACGTGGGCCCCCAGGGGAAATCACGTGGGCCCCACCCGGATATCACGTGGGCCCCACCCGGAAATCACGTGGGCCCCACCCGGAAATCACGTGGGCCCCACGGGGAAATCACGTGGGTCCCACCCGGAAATCACGTGGGCCCCACCCGGAAATCACGTGGGCCCCACCCGGAAATCACGTGGGCCCCACCCGGAAATCACGTGGGCCCCACCCGGAAATCACGTGGGCCCCACCCGGAAATCACGTGGGCCCCACGGGGAAATCACGTGGGCCCCACCTGGAAATCACGTGGGCCCCACCCGGAAATCACGTGGGCCCCACCCGGAAATCACGTGGGCCCCACCCGGAAATCACGTGGGCCCCACCCGGAAATCACGTGGGCCCCACCCGGAAATCACGTGGGCCCCACCCGGAAATCACGTGGGCCCCACCCGGAAATCACGTGGGCCCCACCCGGAAATCACGTGGGCCCCCAGGGGAAATCACGTGGGCCCCCAGGGGAAATCACGTGGGCCCCACCCGGAAATCACGTGGGCCCCACCCGGAAATCACGTGGGCCCCACGGGGAAATCACGTGGGCCCCACGGGGAAATCACGTGGGCCCCACCCGGAAATCACGTGGGCCCCACCCGGAAATCACGTGGGCCCCACCCGGAAATCACGTGGGGCCCACCCGGAAATCACGTGGGCCCCACGGGGAAATCACGTGGGCCCCACCCGGAAATCACGTGGGCCCCACCCGGAAATCACGTGGGCCCCACCCGGAAATCACGTGGGCCCCACCCGGAAATCACGTGGGCCCGACGGGGAAATCACGTGGGCCCCACCCGGAAATCACGTGGGCCCCACCCGGAAATCACGTGGGCCCCACCCGGAAATCACGTGGGCCCCACCCGGAAATCACGTGGGCCCCACCCGGAAATCACGTGGGCCCCACCCGGAAATCACGTGGGCCCCACCCGGAAATCACGTGGGCCCCACCCGGAAATCACGTGGGCCCCACCCGGAAATCACGTGGGCCCCACCCGGAAATCACGTGGGCCCCCAGGGGAAATCACTTGCGCCCCACCCGGAAATCACGTGGGCCCCACCCGGAAATCACGTGGGCCCCACCCGGAAATCACGTGGGCCCCACGGGGAAATCACGTGGGCCCCACCCGGAAATCACGTGGGCCCCACCCGGAAATCACGTGGGCCCCACGGGGAAATCACGTGGGCCCCACCCGGAAATCACGTGGGCCCCACCCGGATATCACGTGGGCCCCACCCGGAAATCACGTGGGCCCCACCCGGAAATCACGTGGGCCCCACGGGGAAATCACGTGGGTCCCACCCGGAAATCACGTGGGCCCCACCCGTAAATCACGTGGGCCCCACCCGGAAATCACATGGGCCCCACCCGGAAATCACGTGGGCCCCACCCGGAAATCACGTGGGCCCCACCCGGAAATCACGTGGGCCCCACGGGGAAATCACGTGGGCCCCACCTGGAAATCACGTGGGCCCCACCCGGAAATCACGTGGGCCCCACCCGGAAATCACGTGGGCCCCACCCGGAAATCACGTGGGCCCCACCCGGAAATCACGTGGGCCCCCAGGGGAAATCACGTGGGCCCCACCCGGAAATCACGTGGGCCCCACCCGGAAATCACGTGGGCCCCACCCGGAAATCACGTGGGCCCCACCCGGAAATCACGTGGGCCCCACCCGGAAATCACGTGGGCCCCACCCGGAAATCACGTGGGCCCCACCCGGAAATCACGTGGGCCCCACCCGGAAATCACGTGGGCCCCACCCGGAAATCACGTGGGCCCCACGGGGAAATCACGTGGGCCCCACCCGGAAATCACGTGGGCCCCACCCGGAAATCACGTGGGCCCCACACGGAAATCACGTGGGCCCCACCCGGAAATCACGTGGGCCCCACCCTGAAATCACGTGGGCCCCACCCGGAAATCACGTGGGCCCCACCCGGAAATCACGTGGGCCCTACCCGGAAATCACGTGGGCCCCACCCGGAAATCACGTGGGCCCCACCCGGAAATCACGTGGGCCCCACCCGGAAATCTCGTGGGCCCCACCCGGAAATCACGTGGGCCCCCAGGGGAAATCACGTGGGCCCCACAAGGAAATCACGTGGGCCCCACCCGGAAATCACGTGGGCCCCACCCGGAAATCACGTGGGCCCCACCCGGAAATCACGTGGGCCCCACCCGGAAATCACGTGGGCCCCACCCGGAAATCACGTGGGCCCCACCCGGAAATCACGTGGGCCCCACCCGGAAATCACGTGGGCCCCACCCGGAAATCACGTGGGCCCCACCCGGAAATCACGTGGGCCCCACCCGGAAATCACGTGGGCCCCACCCGGAAATCACGTGGGCCCCACCCGGAAATCACGTGGGCCCCACCCGGAAATCACGTGGGCCCCACCCGGAAATCACGTGGGCCCCACCCGGAAATCACGTGGGCCCCCAGGGGAAATCACGTGGGCCCCACAAGGAAATCACGTGGGCCCCACCCGGAAATCACGTGGGCCCCACCCGGAAATCACGTGGGCCCCACCCGGAAATCACGTGGGCCCCACCCGGAAATCACGTGGGCCCCACCCGGAAATCACGTGGGCCCCACCCGGAAATCACGTGGGCCCCACCCGGAAATCACGTGGGCCCCACCCGGAAATCACGTGGGCCCCACCCGGAAATCACGTGGGCCCCACCCGGAAATCACGTGGGCCCCACCCGGAAATCACGTGGGCCCCACCCGGAAATCACGTGGGCCCCACGGGGAAATCACGTGGGCCCCACCCGGAAATCACGTGGGCCCCACCCGGAAATCACGTGGGCCCCACCCGGAAATCACGTGGGCCCCACCCGGAAATCACGTGGGCCCCACCCGGAAATCACGTGGGCCCCACGGGGAAATCAGGTGGGCCCCACCCGGAAATCACGTGGGCACCACGGGGAAATCACGTGGGCCCCACCCGGAAATCACGTGGGCACCACGGGGAAATCACGTGGGCCCCACCCGGAAATCACGTGGGCCCCACCCGGAAATCACGTGGGCCCCACCGGGAAATCACGTGGGGCCCACCCGGAAATCACGTGGGCCCCACCCGGAAATCACGTGGGCCCCACGGGGAAATCACGTGGGCCCCACCCGGAAATCACGTGGGCACCACCCGGAAATCACGTGGGCCCCACACGGAAATCACGTGGGCCCCACCCGGAAATCACGTGGGCCCCACACGGAAATCACGTGGGCCCCACCCGGAAATCACGTGGGCCCCACCCGGAAATCACGTGGGCCCCACCCGGAAATCACGTGGGCCCCACCCGGAAATCACGTGGGCCCCACGGGGAAATCACGTGGGCCCCACCCGGAAATCACGTGGGCCCCACCCGGAAATCACGTGGGCCCCACCCGGAAGTCACGTGGGCCCCACCCGGAAATCACGTGGGCCCCACACGGAAATCACGTGGGCCCCACCCGGAAATCACGTGGGCCCCACCCGGAAATCACGTGGGCCCCACCCGGAAATCACGTGGGCCCCACCCGGAAATCACGTGGGCCCCACCCGGAAATCACGTGGGCACCACGGGGAAATCACGTGGGCCCCACCCGGAAATCACGTGGGCCCCACCCGGAAATCACGTGGGCCCCACCCGGAAATCACGTGGGGCCCACCCGGAAATCACGTGGGCCCCACCCGGAAATCACGTGGGCCCCACGGGGAAAACACATGGGCCCCACCCGGAAATCACGTGGGCCCCACACGGAAATCACGTAGGCCCCACACGGAAATCACGTGGGCCCCACCCGGAAATCACGTGGGCCCCACCCGGAAATCACGTGGGACCCACCCGGAAATCACGTGGGCCCCACCCGGAAATCACGTGGGCCCCACGGGGAAATCACGTGGGCCCCACCCGGAAATCACGTGGGCCCCACCCGGAAATCACGTGGGCCCCACCCGGAAATCACGTGGGACCCCAGGGGAAATCACGTGGGCCCCACCCGGAAATCACGTGGGCCCCACCCGGAAATCACGTGGGCCCCACCCGGAAATCAGGTGGGCCCCACCCGGAAATCACGTGGGCCCCACCCGGAAATCACGTGGGCCCCACCCGGAAATCACGTGGGCCCCACCCGGAAATCACGTGGGCCCCACCCGGAAATCACGTGGGCCCCACCCGGAAATCACGTGGGCCCCACCCGGAAATCACGTGGGCCCCACCCGGAAATCACGTGGGCCCCACCCGGAAATCACGTGGGGCCCACCCGGAAATCACGTGGGCCCCACCCGGAAATCACGTGGGCCCCACGGGGAAATCACGTGGGCCCCACCCGGAAATCACGTGGGCCCCACCCGGAAAGCACGTGGGCCCCACGGGGAAATCACGTGGGCCCCACCCGGAAATCACGTGGGCCCCACCCGGAAATCACGTGGGCCCCACCCGGAAATCACGTGGGCCCCACCCTGAAATCACGTGGGCCCCACCCGGAAATCACGTGTGCCCCACCCCGAAATCACGTGGGCCCCACCCGGAAATCACGTGGGCCCCACCCGGAAATCACGTGGGCCCCACTCGGAAAACACGTGGGCCCCACCCGGAAATCACGTGGGCCCCCAGGGGAAATCACGTGGGCCCCACCCGGAAATCACGTGGGCCCCACCCGGAAATCACGTGGGCCCCACCCGGAAATCACGTGGGCCCCACCCGGAAATCACGTGGGCCCCACCCGGAAATCACGTGGGCCCCACCCGGAAATCACGTGGGCCCCACGGGGAAATCACGTGGGCCCCACCCGGAAATCACGTGGGGCCCACCCGGAAATCACGTGGGCCCCACGGGGAAATCACGTGGGCCCCACCCGGAAATCACGTGGGGCCCACCCGGAAATCACGTGGGCCCCACGGGGAAATCACGTGGGCCCCACCCGGAAATCACGTGGGCCCCACCCGGAAATCACGTGGGCCCCACCCGGAAATCACGTGGGCCCCACCCGGAAATCACGTGGGCCCCACCCGGAAATCACGTGGGCCCCACCCGGAAATCACGTGGGCCCTACCCGGAAATCACGTGGGCCCCCAGGGGAAATCACGTGGGCCCCACCCGGAAATCACGTGGGCCCCCAGGGGAAATCACGTGGGCCCCACCCGGATATCACGTGGGCCCCACCCGGAAATCACGTGGGCCCCACCCGGAAATCACGTGGGCCCCACGGGGAAATCACGTGGGTCCCACCCGGAAATCAAGTGGGCCCCACCCGGAAATCACGTGGGCCCCACCCGGAAATCACGTGGGCCCCACCCGGAAATCACGTGGGCCCCACCCGGAAATCACGTGGGCCCCACCCGGAAATCACGTGGGCCCCACGGGGAAATCACGTGGGCCCCACCTGGAAATCACGTGGGCCCCACGGGGAAATCACGTGGGCCCCACCCGGAAATCACGTGGGCCCCACCCGGAAATCACGTGGGCCCCACCCGGAAATCACGTGGGCCCCACCCGGAAATCACGTGGGCCCCACCCGGAAATCACGTGGGCCCCACCCGGAAATCACGTGGGCCCCACCCGGAAATCACGTGGGCCCCACCCGGAAATCACGTGGGCCCCACCCGGAAATCACGTGGGCCCCACCCGGAAATCACGTGGGCCCCACCCGGAAATCACGTGGGCCCCACCCGGAAAGCACGTGGGGCCCACCCGGAAATCACGTGGGCCCCACCCTGAAATCACGTGGGCCCCACCCGGAAATCACGTGGGCCCCACCCGGAAATCACGTGGGCGCCACCCGGAAATCACGTGGGCCCCACCCTGAAATAACGTGGGCCCCACGGGGAAATCACGTGGGCCCCACCCGGAAATCACGTGGGCCCCACCCGGAAATCACGTGGGCCCCACCCGGAAATCACGTGGGCCCCACCCGGAAATCACGTGGGCCCCCAGGGGAAATCACGTGGGCCCCACCCGGAAATCACGTGGGCCCCACCCGGAAATCACGTGGGCCCCACCCGGAAATCACGTGGGCCCCACACGGAAATCACGTGGGCCCCACCCGGAAATCACGTGGGCCCCACCCGGAAATCACGTGGGCCCCACGGGGAAATCACGTGGGCCCCACCCGGAAATCACGTGGGCCCCACGGGGAAATCACGTGGGCCCCACCCGGAAATCACGTGGGCCCCACCCAGAAATCACGTGGGCCCTACCCGGAAATCACGTGGGCCCCCAGGGGAAATCACGTGGCCCCACCCGGAAATCACGTGGGCCCCCGGGGGAAATCACGTGGGCCCCACCCGGATATCACGTGGGCCCCACCCGGAAATCACGTGGGCCCCCAGGGGAAATCACGTGGGCCCCACCCGGAAATCACGTGGGCCCCACCCGGAAATCACGTGGGCCCCACCCTGAAATCACGTGGGCCCCACCCGGAAATCACGCGGGCCCCACGGGGAAATCACGTGGGCCCCCAGGGGAAATCACGTGGGCCCCACCCGGAAATCACGTGGGCCCCACCCGGAAATCACGTGGGCCCCACCCGGAAATCACGTGGGCCCCACCCGGAAATCACGTGGGCCCCATGGGGAAATCACGTGGGTCCCACCCGGAAATCACGTGGGCCCCACCCGTAAATCACGTGGGCCCCACCCGGAAATCACGTGGGCCCCACCCGGAAATCACGTGGGCCCCACCCGGAAATCACGTGGGCCCCACCCGGAAATCACGTGGGACCCACGGGGAAATCACGTGGGCCCCACCTGGAAATCACGTGGGCCCCACCCGGAAATCACGTGGGCCCCACCCGGAAATCACGTGGGCCCCACCCGGAAATCACGTGGGCCCCACCCGGAAATCACGTGGGCCCCCAGGGGAAATCACGTGGGCCCCACCCGGAAATCACGTGGGCCCCACCCGGAAATCACGTGGGCCCCACCCGGAAATCACGTGGGCCCCACCCGGAAATCACGCGGGCCCCACGGGGAAATCACGTGGGCCCCACCCGGAAATCACGTGGGCCCCACCCGGAAATCACGTGGGCCCCACCCTGAAATCACGTGGGCCCCACCCGGAAATCACGTGGGCCCCACCCGGAAATCACGTGGGCCCCCAGGGGAAATCACGTGGGCCCCACCCGGAAATCACGTGGGCCCCACCCGGAAATCACGTGGGCCCCACCCGGAAATCACGTGGGCCCGACGGGGAAATCACGTGGGCCCCACCCGGAAATCACGTGGGCCCCACCCGGAAATCACGTGGGCCCCACCCGGAAATCACGTGGGCCCCACCCGGAAATCACGTGGGCCCACCCGGAAATCACGTGGGCCCCACCCGGAAATCACGTGGGCCCCACCCGGAAATCACGTGGGCCCCACCCAGAAATCACGTGGGCCCCACCCGGAAATCACGTGGGCCCCCAGGGGAAATCACGTGGGCCCCACCCGGAAATCACGTGGGCCCCACGGGGAAATCACGTGGGCCCCACCCGGAAATCACGTGGGCCCCACGGGGAAATCACGTGGGCCCCACCCGGAAATCACGTGGGCCCCACCCGGAAATCACGTGGGCCCCACCCGGAAATCACGTGGGCCCCACCCGGAAATCACGTGGGCCCCACCCGGAAATCACGTGGGCCCCACGGGGAAATCACGTGGGCCCCACCCGGAAATCACGTGGGCCCCACCCGGAAATCACGTGAGCCCCACCCGGAAATCACGTGGGCCCCACCCGGAAATCACGTGGGCCCCACCCGGAAATTACGTGGGCCCCACCCGGAAATCACGTGGGCCCCACCCGGAAAGCACGTGGGCCCCACCCGGACATCACGTGGGCCCCCAGGGGAAATCACGTGGGCCCCACCCGGAAATCACGTGGGCCCCACCCGGAAATCACGTGGGCCCCACCCGGAAATAACGTGGGCCCCACGGGGAAATCACGTGGGCCCCACCCGGAAATCACGTGGGCCCCACCCGGAAATCACGTGGGCCCCCAGGGGAAATCACGTGGGCCCCACCCGGAAATCACGTGGGCCCCACCCGGAAATCACGTGGGCCCCACCCTGAAATCACGTGGGCCCCACCCGGAAATCACGCGGGCCCCACGGGGAAATCACGTGGGCCCCACCCGGAAATCACGTGGGCCCCACCCTGAAATCACGTGGGCCCCACCCGGAAATCACGTGGGCCCCACCCGGAAATCACGTGGGCCCCCAGGGGAAATCACGTGGGCCCCACCCAGAAATCACGTGGGCCCCACCCGGAAATCACGTGGGCCCCCAGGGGAAATCACGTGGGCCCCACCCAGAAATCACGTGGGCCCCACCCGGAAATCACGTGGGCCCCCAGGGGAAATCACGTGGGCCCCACCCGGAAATCACGTGGGCCCCACCCGGAAATCACGTGGGCCCCCAGGGGAAATCACGTGGGCCCCACCCAGAAATCACGTGGGCCCCACCCGGAAATCACGTGGGCCCCACCCGGAAATCACGTGGGCCCCACCCGGAAATCACGTGGGCCCCACCCGGAAATCACGTGGGCCCCACCCGGAAATCACGTGGGCCCCACCCGGAAATCACGTGGGCCCCACCCGAAAATCACGTGGGCCCAACCCGGAAATCACGTGGGCCCCACCCGGAAATCACGTGGGCCCCACCCGGAAATCACGTGGGCCCCACGGGGAAATCACGTGGGCCCCACCCGGAAATCACGTGGGCCCCACGGGGAAATCACGTGGGCCCCACCCGGAAATCACGTGGGCCCCACGGGGAAATCACGTGGGCCCCACCCGGAAATCACGTGGGCCCCACCCGGAAATCACGTGGGCCCCACCCGGAAATCACGTGGGCCCCACGGGGAAATCACGTGGGCCCCACCCGGAAATCACGTGGGCCCCACCCGGAAATCACGTGGGCCCCACCCGGAAATCACGTGGGCCCCACCCGGAAATCACGTGGGCCCCACCCGGAAATCACGTGGGCCCCCAGGGGAAATCACGTGGGCCCCACCCGGAAATCACGTGGGCCCCACCCGGAAATCACGTGGGCCCCACCCGGAAATAACGTGGGCCCCACGGGGAAATCACGTGGGCCCCACCCGGAAATCACGTGGGCCCCACCCGGAAATCACGTGGGCCCCCAGGGGAAATCACGTGGGCCCCACCCGGAAATCACGTGGGCCCCACCCGGAAATCACGTGGGCCCCACCCTGAAATCACGTGGGCCCCACCCGGAAATCACGCGGGCCCCACGGGGAAATCACGTGGGCCCCACCCGGAAATCACGTGGGCCCCACCCGGAAATCACGTGGGCCCCACCCGGAAATCACGTGGGCCCCACCCGGAAATCACGTGGGCCCCACCCGGAAATCACGTGGGCCCCCAGGGGAAATCACGTGGGCCCCACCCGGAAATCACGTGGGCCCCACCCGGAAATCACGTGGGCCCCACCCGGAAATCACGTGGGCCCGACGGGGAAATCACGTGGGCCCCACCCGGAAATCACGTGGGCCCCACCCGGAAATCACGTGGGCCCCACCCGGAAATCACGTGGGCCCCACCCGGAAATCACGTGGGCCCCACCCGGAAATCACGTGGGCCCCACCCGGAAATCACGTGGGCCCCACCCGGAAATCACGTGGGCCCCACCCGGAAATCACGTGGGCCCCACCCGGAAATCACGTGGGCCCCACGGGGAAATCACGTGGGCCCCACCCGGAAATCACGTGGGGCCCACCCGGAAATCACGTGGGCCCCACGGGGTAATCACGTGGGCCCCACCCGGAAATCACGTGGGCCCCACCCGGAAATCACGTGGGCCCCACCCGGAAATCACGTGGGCCCCACCCGGAAATCACGTGGGCCCCACCTGGAAATCACGTGGGCCCCCAGGGGAAATCACGTGGGCCCCACCCGGATATCACGTGGGCCCCACCCGGAAATCACGTGGGCCCCACCCGGAAATCACGTGGGCCCCACGGGGAAATCACGTGGGCCCCACCCGGAAATCACGTGGGCCCCACCCGGAAATCACGTGGGCTCCCAGGGGAAATCACGTGGGCCCCACCCGGAAATCACGTGGGCCCCACCCGGAAATCACGTGGGCCCCACCCTGAAATCACGTGGGCCCCACCCTGAAATCACGCGGGCCCCACGGGGAAATCACGTGGGCCCCACCCGGAAATCACGTGGGCCACACCCGGAAATCACGTGGGCCCCACCCGGAAATCACGTGGGCCCCACCCGGAAATCACGTGGGCCCCACCCGGAAATCACGTGGGCCCCCAGGGGAAATCACGTGGGCCCCACCCGGAAATCACGTGGGCCCCACCCGGAAATCACGTGGGCCCCACCCGGAAATCACGTGGGCCCGACGGGGAAATCACGTGGGCCCCACCCGGAAATCACGTGGGCCCCACCCGGAAATCACGTGGGCCCCACCCGGAAATCACGTGGGCCCCACCCGGAAATCACGTGGGCCCCACCCGGAAATCACGTGGGCCCCACCCGGAAATCACGTGGGCCCCACCCGGAAATCACGTGGGCCCCACCCGGAAATCACGTGGGCCCCACCCGGAAATCACGTGGGCCCCCAGGGGAAATCACGTGGGCCCCACCCGGAAATCACGTGGGCCCCACCCGGAAATCACGTGGGCCCCACCCGGAAATCACGTGGGCCCCAGGGGGAAATCACGTGGGCCCCACCCGGAAATCACGTGGGCCCCACCCGGAAATCACGTGGGCCCCACCCGGAAATCACGTGGGCCCCACCCGGAAATCACGTGGGCCCCACCCGGAAATCACGTGGGCCCCACCCGGAAATCACGTGGGCCCCACCCGGAAATCACGTGGGCCCCCAGGGGAAATCACGTGGGCCCCACCCGGAAATCACGTGGGCCCCACCCGGAAATCACGTGGGCCCCACCCGGAAATCACGTGGGCCCGACGGGGAAATCACGTGGGCCCCACCCGGAAATCACGTGGGCCCCACCCGGAAATCACGTGGGCCCCACCCGGAAATCACGTGGGCCCCACCCGGAAATCACGTGGGCCCCACACGGAAATCACGTGGGCCCCACCCGGAAATCACGTGGGCCCCACCCGGAAATCACGTGGGCCCCACCCGGAAATCACGTGGGCCCCACCCGGAAATCACATGGGCCCCACCCGGAAATCACGTGGGCCCCACGGGGAAATCACGTGGGCCCCACCCGGAAATCACGTGGGGCCCACCCGGAAATCACGTGGGCCCCACGGGGAAATCACGTGGGCCCCACCCGGAAATCACGTGGGCCCCACCCGGAAATCACGTGGGTCCCACCCGGAAATCACGTGGGCCCCACCCGGAAATCACGTGGGCTCCCAGGGGAAATCACGTGGGCCCCACCCGGATATCACGTGGGCCCCACCCGGAAATCACGTGGGCCCCACCCGGAAATCACGTGGGCCCCACGGGGAAATCACGTGGGCCCCACCCGGAAATCACGTGGGCCCCACCCGGAAATCACGTGGGCTCCCAGGGGAAATCACGTGGGCCCCACCCGGAAATCACGTGGGCCCCACCCGGAAATCACGTGGGCCCCACCCTGAAATCACGTGGGCCCCACCCTGAAATCACGTGGGCCCCACGGGGAAATCACGTGGGCCCCACCCGGAAATCACGTGGGCCACACCCGGAAATCACGTGGGCCCCACCCGGAAATCACGTGGGCCCCACCCGGAAATCACGTGGGCCCCACCCGGAAATCACGTGGGCCCCCAGGGGAAATCACGTGGGCCCCACCCGGAAATCACGTGGGCCCCACCCGGAAATCACGTGGGCCCCACCCGGAAATCACGTGGGCCCGACGGGGAAATCACGTGGGCCCCACCCGGAAATCACGTGGGCCCCACCCGGAAATCACGTGGGCCCCACCCGGAAATCACGTGGGCCCCACCCGGAAATCACGTGGGCCCCACGGGGAAATCACGTGGGCCCCACCCGGAAATCACGTGGGCCCCACCCGGAAATCACGTGGGCCCCACCCGGAAATCACGTGGGCCCCCAGGGGAAATCACGTGGGCCCCACCCGGAAATCACGTGGGCCCCACCCGGAAATCACGTGGGCCCCACCCGGAAATCACGTGGGCCCCACGGGGAAATCACGTGGGCCCCACCCGGAAATCACGTGGGCCCCACCCGGAAATCACGTGGGCCCCCAGGGGAAATCACGTGGGCCCCACCCGGAAATCACGTGGGCCCCACCCGGAAATCACGTGGGCCCCACCCGGAAATCACTTGGGCCCCACCCGGAAATCACGTGGGCCCCACGGTGAAATCACGTGGGCCCCACCCGGAAATCACGTGGGCCCCACGGGGAAATCACGTGGGCCCCACCCGGAAATCACGTGGGCCCCACCCGGAAATCACGTGGGCCCCCAGGGGAAATCACGTGGTCCCCACCCGGAAATCACGTGGGCCCCACCCGGAAATCACTTGGGCCCCACCCGGAAATCACGTGGGCCCCACGGGGAAATCACGTGGGCCCCACCCGGAAATCACGTGGGCCCCACCCGGAAATCACGTGGGCCCTACCCGGAAATCACGTGGGCCCCACGGGGAAATCACGTGGGCCCCACGGGGAAATCACGTGGGCCCCACCCGGAAATCACGTGGGCCCCACCCGGAAATCACGTGGGTCCCACCCGGAAATCACGTGGGCCCCACCCGGAAATCACGTGGGCCCCACCCGGAAATCACGTGGGCCCCACCCGGAAATCACGTGGGCCCCACCCGGAAATCACGTGGGCCCCACCCGGAAATCACGTGGGCCCCACGGGGAAATCACGTGGGGCCCACCCGGAAATCACGTGGGCTCCACGGGGAAATCACGTGGGCCCCACCCGGAAATCACGTGGGCCCCACCCGGAAATCACGTGGGCCCCACCCGGAAATCACGTGGGCCCCACCCGGAAATCACGTGGGCCCCACGGGGAAATCACGTGGGCCCCACCCGGAAATCACGTGGGCCCCACCCGGAAATCACGTGGGCCCCACCCGGAAATCACGTGGGGCCCACCCGGAAATCACGTGGGCCCCACGGGGAAATCACGTGGGCCCCACCCGGAAATCACGTGGGCCCCACCCGGAAATCACGTGGGCCCCACCCGGAAATCACGTGGGCCCCACCCGGAAATCACGTGGGCCCCACCCGGAAATCACGTGGGCCCCCAGGGGAAATCACGTGGGCCCCACCCGGAAATCACGTGTGCCCCCAGGGGAAATCACGTGGACCCCACCTGGATATCACGTGGGCCCCACCCGGAAATCACGTGGGCCCCACCCGAAATCACGTGGGCCCCACCCGGAAATCACGTGGGCCCCACCCGGAAATCACGTGGGCCCCACCCGGAAATCACGTGGGCACCACGGGGAAATCACGTGGGCCCCACCCGGAAATCACGTGGTCCCCACCCGGAAATCACGTGGGCCCCACCCGGAAATCACGTGGGGCCCACCCGGAAATCACGTGGGCCCCACCCGGAAATCACGTGGGCCCCACGGGGAAATCACGTGGGCCCCACCCGGAAATCACGTGGGCCCCACCCGGAAATCACGTTGGCCCCACACGGAAATCACGTGGGCCCCACCCGGAAATCACGTGGGCCCCACACGGAAATCACGTGGGCCCCACCCGGAAATCACGTGGGCCCCACGGGGAAATCACGTGGGCCCCACCCGGAAATCACGTGGGCCCCACCCGGAAATCACGTGGGCCCCACCCGGAAATCACGTGGGCCCCACGGGGAAATCACGTGGGCCCCACCCGGAAATCACGTGGGCCCCACGGGGAAATCACGTGGGCCCCACCCGGAAATCACGTGGGCCCCACCCGGAAATCACGTGGGCCCCACACGGAAATCACGTGGGCCCCACCCGGAAATCACGTAGGCCCCGCACGGAAATCACGTGGGCCCCACCCGGAAATCACGTGGGCCCCACCCGGAAATCACGTGGGACCCACCCGGAAATCACGTGGGCCCCACCCGGAAATCACGTGGGCCCCACGGTGAAATCACGTGGGCCCCACCCGGAAATCACGTGGGCCCCACCCGGAAATCACGTGGGCCCCACCCGGAAATCACGTGGGACCCCAGGGGAAATCACGTGGGCCCCACCCGGAAATCACGTGGGCCCCACCCGGAAATCACGTGGGCCCCACCCGGAAATCACGTGGGCCCCACCCGGAAATCACGTGGGCCCCACCCGGAAATCACGTGGGCCCCACCCGGAAATCACGTGGGCCCCACCCGGAAATCACGTGGGCCCCACCCGGAAATCACGTGGGCCCCACCCGGAAATCACGTGGGCCCCACCCGGAAATCACGTGGGCCCCACCCGGAAATCACGTGGGCCCCACCCGGAAATCACGTGGGGCCCACCCGGAAATCACGTGGGGCCCACCCGGAAATCACGTGGGCCCCACGGGGAAATCACGTGGGCCCCACCCGGAAATCACGTGGGCCCCACCCGGAAATCACGTGGGCCCCACCCGGAAATCACGTGGGCCCCACCCGGAAATCACGTGGGCCCCACCCGGAAATCACGTGGGCCCCACCCGGAAATCACGTGGGCCCCACCCGGAAATCACGTGGGCCCCACCCGGAAATCACGTGGGCCCCACCCGGAAATCACGTGGGCCCCACCCGGAAATCACGTGGGTCCCACCCGGAAATCACGTGGGCCCCACCCGGAAATCACGTGGGCCCCCAGGGGAAATCACGTGGGCCCCACCCGGAAATCACGTGGGCCCCACCCGGAAATCACGTGGGCCCCACCCGGAAATCTCGTGGGCCCCACCCGGAAATCACGTGGGCCCCACCCGTAAATCACGTGGGCCCCACGGGGAAATCACGTGGGCCCCACCCGGAAATCACGTGGGGCCCACCCGGAAATCACGTGGGCCCCACGGGGAAATCACGTGGGCCCCACCCGGAAATCACGTGGGCCCCACCCGGAAATCACGTGGGCCCCACCCGGAAATCACGTGCGCCCCACCCGGAAATCACGTGGGCCCCACCCGGAAATCACGTGGGCCCCACGGGGAAATCACGTGGGCCCCACCCGGAAATCACGTGTGCCCCACCCGGAAATCACGTGGGCCCCACCCGGAAATCACGTGGGCCCCACCCGGAAATCACGTGGGCCCCACCCGGAAATCACGTGGGCCCCACCCGGAAATCACGTGGGCCCCACCCGGAAATCACGTGGGTCCCACCCGGAAATCACGTGGGCCCCACCCGGAAATCACGTGGGCCCCACGGGGAAATCACGTGGGCCCCACCCGGAAATCACGTGGGCCCCACCCGGAAATCACGTGGGCCCCCAGGGGAAATCACTTGGGCCCCACCCGGAAATCACGTGGGCCCCACGGGGAAATCACGTGGGCCCCACCCGGAAATCACGTGGGCCCCACCCGGAAATCACGTGGGCCCCACCCGGAAATCACGTGGGGCCCACCCGGAAATCACGTGGGCCCCACCCGGAAATCACGTGGGCCCCACGGGGAAATCACGTGGGCCCCACCCGGAAATCACGTGGGGCCCACCCGGAAATCACGTGGGCCCCACGGGGAAATCACGTGGGCCCCACCCGGAAATCACGTGGGCCCCACCCGGAAATCACGTGGGCCCCACCCGGAAATCACGTGGGCCCCAACCGGAAATCACGTGGGCCCCACCCGGAAATCACGTGGGCCCCCAGGGGAAATCACGTGGGCCCCACCCGGATATCACGTGGGCCCCACCCGGAAATCACGTGGGCCCCACCCGGAAATCACGTGGGCCCCACGGGGAAATCACGTGGGCCCCACCCGGAAATCACGTGGGCCCCACCCGGAAATCACGTGGGCTCCCAGGGGAAATCACGTGGGCCCCACCCGGAAATCACGTGGGCCCCACCCGGAAATCACGTGGGCCCCACCCTGAAATCACGTGGGCCCCACCCTGAAATCACGTGGGCCCCACGGGGAAATCACGTGGGCCCCACCCGGAAATCACGTGGGCCACACCCGGAAATCACGTGGGCCCCACCCGGAAATCACGTGGGCCCCACCCGGAAATCACGTGGGCCCCACCCGGAAATCACGTGGGCCCCCAGGGGAAATCACGTGGGCCCCACCCGGAAATCACGTGGGCCCCACCCGGAAATCACGTGGGCCCCACCCGGAAATCACGTGGGCCCGACGGGGAAATCACGTGGGCCCCACCCGGAAATCACGTGGGCCCCACCCGGAAATCACGTGGGCCCCACCCGGAAATCACGTGGGCCCCACCCGGAAATCACGTGGGCCCCACCCGGAAATCACGTGGGCCCCACCCGGAAATCACGTGGGCCCCACCCGGAAATCACGTGGGCCCCACCCGGAAATCACGTGGGCCCCACCCGGAAATCACGTGGGCCCCACCCGGAAATCACGTGGGCCCCCAGGGGAAATCACGTGGGCCCCACCCGGAAATCACGTGGGCCCCACCCGGAAATCACGTGGGCCCCACCCGGAAATCACGTGGGCCCCACCCGGAAATCACGTGGGCCCCACCCGGAAATCACGTGGGCCCCACCCGGAAATCACGTGGGCCCCACCCGGAAATCACGTGGGCCCCACCCGGAAATCACGTGGGCCCCACCCGGAAATCACGTGGGCCCCACCCGGAAATCACGTGGGCCCCACCCGGAAATCACGTGGGCCCCACCCGGAAATCACGTGGGCCCCACCCGGAAATCACGTGGGCCCCACCCGGAAATCACGTGGGCCCCACCCGGAAATCACGTGGGCCCCACCCGGAAATCACGTGGGGCCCACCCGGAAATCACGTGGGCCCCACGGGGAAATCACGTGGGCCCCACCCGGAAATCACGTGGGCCCCACCCGGAAATCACGTGGGCCCCACACGGAAATCACGTGGGCCCCACCCGGAAATCACGTGGGCCCCACCCTGAAATCACGTGGGCCCCACCCGGAAATCACGTGGGCCCCACCCGGAAATCACGTGGGCCCCACCCGGAAATCACGTGGGCCCCACCCGGAAATCACGTGGGCCCCACCCGGAAATCACGTGGGCCCCACCCGGAAATCACGTGGGCCCCACCCGGAAATCACGTGGGCCCCACCCGGAAATCACGTGGGCCCCACCCGGAAATCACGTGGGCCCCACCCGGAAATCACGTGGGCCCCCAGGGGAAATCACGTGGGCCCCACCCGGAAATCACGTGGGCCCCACCCGGAAATCACGTGGGCCCCACCCGGAAATCACGTGGGCCCCACCCGGAAATCACGTGGGCCCCACCCGGAAATCACGTGGGCCCCACCCGGAAATCACGTGGGCCCCACCCGGAAATCACGTGGGCCCCACCCGGAAATCACGTGGGCCCCACCCGGAAATCACGTGGGCCCCCAGGGGAAATCACGTGGGCCCCACCCGGAAATCACGTGGGCCCCACCCGGAAATCACGTGGGCCCCACCCGGAAATCACGTGGGCCCCACGGGGAAATCACGTGGGCCCCACCCGGAAATCACGTGGGCCCCACCCGGAAATCACGTGGGCCCCACCCGGAAATCACGTGGGCCCCACCCGGAAATCACGTGGGCCCCACCCGGAAATCACGTGGGCCCCACCCGGAAATCACGTGGGCCCCACCGGAAATCACGTGGGCCCCACCCGGAAATCACGTGGGCCCCACCCGGAAATCACGTGGGCCCCACCCGGAAATCACGTGGGCCCCACCCGGAAATCACGTGGGCCCCACCCGGAAATCACGTGGGCCCCACCCGGAAATCACGTGGGCCCCACCCGGAAATCACGTGGGCCCCCAGGGGAAATCACGTGGGCCCCACCCGGAAATCACGTGGGCCCCACCCGGAAATCACGTGGGCCCCACCCGGAAATCACGTGGGCCCCACCCGGAAATCACGTGGGCCCCACCCGGAAATCACGTGGGCCCCACCCGGAAATCACGTGGGCCCCCAGGGGAAATCACGTGGGCCCCACCCGGAAATCACGTGGGCCCCACCCGGAAATCACGTGGGCCCCACCCGGAAATCACGTGGGCCCCACCCGGAAATCACGTGGGCCCCACGGGGAAATCACGTGGGCCCCACCCGGAAATCACGTGGGCCCCACCCGGAAATCACGTGGGCCCACCCGGAAATCACGTGGGCCCCACCCGGAAATCACGTGGGCCCCACCCGGAAATCACGTGGGCCCCACCCGGAAATCACGTGGGCCCCCAGGGGAAATCACGTGGGCCCCACCCGGAAATCACGTGGGCCCCACCCGGAAATCACGTGGGCCCCACCCGGAAATCACGTGGGCCCCACGGGGAAATCACGTGGGCCCCACCCGGAAATCACGTGGGCCCCACCCGGAAATCACGTGGGCCCCACCCGGAAATCACGTGGGCCCCACCCGGAAATCACGTGGGCCCCACCCGGAAATCACGTGGGCCCCACCCGGAAATCACGTGGGCCCCACCCGGAAATCACGTGGGCCCCACCCGGAAATCACGTGGGCCCCACCCGGAAATCACGTGGGCCCCACCCGGAAATCACGTGGGCCCCACCCGGAAATCACGTGGGCCCCACCCGGAAATCACGTGGGCCCCACCCGGAAATCACGTGGGCCCCCAGGGGAAATCACGTGGGCCCCACCCGGAAATCACGTGGGCCCCACCCGGAAATCACGTGGGCCCCCAGGGGAAATCACGTGGGCCCCACCCGGAAATCACGTGGGCCCCACCCGGAAATCACGTGGGCCCCACCCGGAAATCACGTGGGCCCCACGGGGAAATCACGTGGGCCCCACCCGGAAATCACGTGGGCCCCACCCGGAAATCACGTGGGCCCCACCCGGAAATCACGTGGGCCCCACCCGGAAATCACGTGGGCCCCACCCGGAAATCACGTGGGCCCCACCCGGAAATCACGTGGGCCCCACCCGGAAATCACGTGGGCCCCACCCGGAAATCACGTGGGCCCCACCCGGAAATCACGTGGGCCCCCAGGGGAAATCACGTGGGCCCCACCCGGAAATCACGTGGGCCCCACCCGGAAATCACGTGGGCCCCACCCGGAAATCACGTGGGCCCCACCCGGAAATCACGTGGGCCCCACCCGGAAATCACGTGGGCCCCCAGGGGAAATCACGTGGGCCCCACCCGGAAATCACGTGGGCCCCACCCGGAAATCACGTGGGCCCCACGGGAAATCACGTGGGCCCCACCCGGAAATCACGTGGGCCCCACCCGGAAATCACGTGGGCCCCACCCGGAAATCACGTGGGCCCCACCCGGAAATCACGTGGGCCCCACCCGGAAATCACGTGGGCCCACCCGGAAATCACGTGGGCCCCACCCGGAAATCACGTGGGCCCCACCCGGAAATCACGTGGGCCCCACCCGGAAATCACGTGGGCCCCCAGGGGAAATCACGTGGGCCCCACCCGGAAATCACGTGGGCCCCACCCGGAAATCACGTGGGCCCCCAGGGGAAATCACGTGGGCCCCACCCGGAAATCACGTGGGCCCCACCCGGAAATCACGTGGGCCCCACCCGGAAATCACGTGGGCCCCACGGGGAAATCACGTGGGCCCCACCCGGAAATCACGTGGGCCCCACCCGGAAATCACGTGGGCCCCACCGGAAATCACGTGGGCCCACCCGGAAATCACGTGGGCCCCACCCGGAAATCACGTGGGCCCCACCCGGAAATCACGTGGGCCCCACCCGGAAATCACGTGGGCCCCACCCGGAAATCACGTGGGCCCCACCCGGAAATCACGTGGGCCCCCAGGGGAAATCACGTGGGCCCCACCCGGAAATCACGTGGGCCCCACCCGGAAATCACGTGGGCCCCACCCGGAAATCACGTGGGCCCCACCCGGAAATCACGTGGGCCCCACCCGGAAATCACGTGGGCCCCCAGGGGAAATCACGTGGGCCCCACCCGGAAATCACGTGGGCCCCACCCGGAAATCACGTGGGCCCCACGGGGAAATCACGTGGGCCCCACCCGGAAATCACGTGGGCCCCACCCGGAAATCACGTGGGCCCCACCCGGAAATCACGTGGGCCCCACCCGGAAATCACGTGGGCCCCACCCGGAAATCACGTGGGCCCCACCCGGAAATCACGTGGGCCCCACCCGGAAATCACGTGGGCCCCACCCGGAAATCACGTGGGCCCCACCCGGAAATCACGTGGGCCCCACCCGGAAATCACGTGGGCCCCACCCGGAAATCACGTGGGCCCCCAGGGGAAATCACGTGGGCCCCACCCGGAAATCACGTGGGCCCCACCCGGAAATCACGTGGGCCCCACCCGGAAATCACGTGGGCCCCACGGGGAAATCACGTGGGCCCCACCCGGAAATCACGTGGGCCCCACCCGGAAATCACGTGGGCCCCACCCGGAAATCACGTGGGCCCCACCCGGAAATCACGTGGGCCCCACCCGGAAATCACGTGGGCCCCACCCGGAAATCACGTGGGCCCCACCCGGAAATCACGTGGGCCCCACCCGGAAATCACGTGGGCCCCACCCGGAAATCACGTGGGCCCCACCCGGAAATCACGTGGGCCCCACCCGGAAATCACGTGGGCCCCACCCGGAAATCACGTGGGCCCCACCCGGAAATCACGTGGGCCCCCAGGGGAAATCACGTGGGCCCCACCCGGAAATCACGTGGGCCCCACCCGGAAATCACGTGGGCCCCACCCGGAAATCACGTGGGCCCCACCCGGAAATCACGTGGGCCCCACCCGGAAATCACGTGGGCCCCACCCGGAAATCACGTGGGCCCCCAGGGGAAATCACGTGGGCCCCACCCGGAAATCACGTGGGCCCCACCCGGAAATCACGTGGGCCCCACCCGGAAATCACGTGGGCCCCACCCGGAAATCACGTGGGCCCCACGGGGAAATCACGTGGGCCCCACCCGGAAATCACGTGGCCCCACCCGGAAATCACGTGGGCCCCACCCGGAAATCACGTGGGCCCCACCCGGAAATCACGTGGGCCCCACCCGGAAATCACGTGGGCCCCACCCGGAAATCACGTGGGCCCCCAGGGGAAATCACGTGGGCCCCACCCGGAAATCACGTGGGCCCCACCCGGAAATCACGTGGGCCCCACCCGGAAATCACGTGGGCCCCACGGGAAATCACGTGGGCCCCACCCGGAAATCACGTGGGCCCCACCCGGAAATCACGTGGGCCCCACCCGGAAATCACGTGGGCCCCACCCGGAAATCACGTGGGCCCCACCCGGAAATCACGTGGGCCCCACCCGGAAATCACGTGGGCCCCACCCGGAAATCACGTGGGCCCCACCCGGAAATCACGTGGGCCCCACCCGGAAATCACGTGGGCCCCACCCGGAAATCACGTGGGCCCCACCCGGAAATCACGTGGGCCCCACCCGGAAATCACGTGGGCCCCACCCGGAAATCACGTGGGCCCCACCCGGAAATCACGTGGGCCCCCAGGGGAAATCACGTGGGCCCCACCCGGAAATCACGTGGGCCCCACCCGGAAATCACGTGGGCCCCACCCGGAAATCACGTGGGCCCCACCCGGAAATCACGTGGGCCCCACCCGGAATCACGTGGGCCCCACCCGGAAATCACGTGGGCCCCACCCGGAAATCACGTGGGCCCCACCCGGAATCACGTGGGCCCCACCCGGAAATCACGTGGGCCCCCAGGGGAAATCACGTGGGCCCCACCCGGAAATCACGTGGGCCCCACCCGGAAATCACGTGGGCCCCACCCGGAAATCACGTGGGCCCCACCACGTGGGCCCCACCCGGAAATCACGTGGGCCCCACCCGGAAATCACGTGGGCCCCACCCGGAAATCACGTGGGCCCCCAGGGGAAATCACGTGGGCCCCACCCGGAAATCACGTGGGCCCCACCCGGAAATCACGTGGGCCCCACCCGGAAATCACGTGGGCCCGACGGGGAAATCACGTGGGCCCCACCCGGAAATCACGTGGGCCCCACCCGGAAATCACGTGGGCCCCACCCGGAAATCACGTGGGCCCCCACCCGGAAATCACGTGGGCCCCACCCGGAAATCACGTGGGCCCCACCCGGAAATCACGTGGGCCCCACCCGGAAATCACGTGGGCCCCACCCGGAAATCACGTGGGCCCCACCCGGAAATCACGTGGGCCCCACCCGGAAATCACGTGGGCCCCACCCGGAAATCACGTGGGCCCCACCCGGAAATCACGTGGGCCCCACCCGGAAATCACGTGGGCCCCACCCGGAAATCACGTGGGCCCCACCCGGAAATCACGTGGGGCCCACCCGGAAATCACGTGGGCCCCACGGGGAAATCACGTGGGCCCCACCCGGAAATCACGTGGGCCCCACCCGGAAATCACGTGGGCCCCACACGGAAATCACGTGGGCCCCACCCGGAAATCACGTGGGCCCCACCCTGAAATCACGTGGGCCCCACCCGGAAATCACGTGGGCCCCACCCGGAAATCACGTGGGCCCCACCCGGAAATCACGTGGGCCCCACCCGGAAATCACGTGGGCCCCACCCGGAAATCACGTGGGCCCGACGGGGAAATCACGTGGGCCCCACCCGGAAATCACGTGGGCCCCACCCGGAAATCACGTGGGCCCCACCCGGAAATCACGTGGGCCCCACCCGGAAATCACGTGGGCCCCACCCGGAAATCACGTGGGCCCCACCCGGAAATCACGTGGGCCCCACCCGGAAATCACGTGGGCCCCACCCGGAAATCACGTGGGCCCCCAGGGGAAATCACGTGGGCCCCACCCGGATATCACGTGGGCCCCACCCGGAAATCACGTGGGCCCCACCCGGAAATCACGTGGGCCCCACGGGGAAATCACGTGGGCCCCACCCGGAAATCACGTGGGGCCCACCCGGAAATCACGTGGGCCCCACGGGGAAATCACGTGGGCCCCACCCGGAAATCACGTGGGCCCCACCCGGAAATCACGTGGGCCCCACCCGGAAATCACGTGGGCTCCCAGGGGAAATCACGTGGGCCCCACCCGGAAATCACGTGGGCCCCACCCGGAAATCACGTGGGCCCCACCCTGAAATCACGTGGGCCCCACCCTGAAATCACGTGGGCCCCACGGGGAAATCACGTGGGCCCCACCCGGAAATCACGTGGGCCACACCCGGAAATCACGTGGGCCCCACCCGGAAATCACGTGGGCCCCACCCGGAAATCACGTGGGCCCCACCCGGAAATCACGTGGGCCCCCAGGGGAAATCACGTGGGCCCCACCCGGAAATCACGTGGGCCCCACCCGGAAATCACGTGGGCCCCACCCGGAAATCACGTGGGCCCGACGGGGAAATCACGTGGGCCCCACCCGGAAATCACGTGGGCCCCACCCGGAAATCACGTGGGCCCCACCCGGAAATCACGTGGGCCCCACCCGGAAATCACGTGGGCCCCACCCGGAAATCACGTGGGCCCCACCCGGAAATCACGTGGGCCCCACCCGGAAATCACGTGGGCCCCCAGGGGAAATCACGTGGGCCCCACCCGGAAATCACGTGGGCCCCACCCGGAAATCACGTGGGCCCCACCCGGAAATCACGTGGGCCCCACGGGGAAATCACGTGGGCCCCACCCGGAAATCACGTGGGCCCCACCCGGAAATCACGTGGGCCCCCAGGGGAAATCACGTGGGCCCCACCCGGAAATCACGTGGGCCCCACCCGGAAATCACGTGGGCCCCACCCGGAAATCACTTGGGCCCCACCCGGAAATCACGTGGGCCCCACGGTGAAATCACGTGGGCCCCACCCGGAAATCACGTGGGCCCCACGGGGAAATCACGTGGGCCCCACCCGGAAATCACGTGGGCCCCACCCGGAAATCACGTGGGCCCCCAGGGGAAATCACGTGGTCCCCACCCGGAAATCACGTGGGCCCCACCCGGAAATCACTTGGGCCCCACCCGGAAATCACGTGGGCCCCACGGGGAAATCACGTGGGCCCCACCCGGAAATCACGTGGGCCCCACCCGGAAATCACGTGGGCCCTACCCGGAAATCACGTGGGCCCCACGGGGAAATCACGTGGGCCCCACGGGGAAATCACGTGGGCCCCACCCGGAAATCACGTGGGCCCCACCCGGAAATCACGTGGGCCCCACCCGGAAATCACGTGGGCCCCACCCGGAAATCACGTGGGCCCCACCCGGAAATCACGTGGGCCCCACCCGGAAATCACGTGGGCCCCACCCGGAAATCACGTGGGCCCCACCCGGAAATCACGTGGGCCCCACGGGGAAATCACGTGGGGCCCACCCGGAAATCACGTGGGCTCCACGGGGAAATCACGTGGGCCCCACCCGGAAATCACGTGGGCCCCACCCGGAAATCACGTGGGCCCCACCCGGAAATCACGTGGGCCCCACCCGGAAATCACGTGGGCCCCACGGGGAAATCACGTGGGCCCCACCCGGAAATCACGTGGGCCCCACCCGGAAATCACGTGGGCCCCACCCGGAAATCACGTGGGGCCCACCCGGAAATCACGTGGGCCCCACGGGGAAATCACGTGGGCCCCACCCCCGGAAATCACGTGGGCCCCACCCGGAATCACGTGGGCCCCACCCGGAAATCACGTGGGCCCCACCCGGAATCACGTGGGCCCCACCCGGAAATCACGTGGGCCCCCAGGGGAAATCACGTGGGCCCCACCCGGAAATCACGTGTGCCCCCAGGGGAAATCACGTGGACCCCACCTGGATATCACGTGGGCCCCACCCGGAAATCACGTGGGCCCCACCCGAAATCACGTGGGCCCCACCCGGAAATCACGTGGGCCCCACCCGGAAATCACGTGGGCCCCACCCGGAAATCACGTGGGCCCCACCCGGAAATCACGTGGGCCCCACCCGGAAATCACGTGGGCCCCACCCGGAAATCACGTGGGCCCCACCCGGAAATCACGTGGGGCACACCCGGAAATCACGTGGGGCCCACCCGGAAATCACGTGGGCCCCACGGGGAAATCACGTGGGCCCCACCCGGAAATCACGTGGGCCCCACCCGGAAATCACGTGGGCCCCACCCGGAAATCACGTGGGCCCCACCCGGAAATCACGTGGGCCCCACCCGGAAATCACGTGGGCCCCACCCGGAAATCACGTGGGCCCCACCCGGAAATCACGTGGGCCCCACCCGGAAATCACGTGGGCCCCACCCGGAAATCACGTGGGCCCCACCCGGAAATCACGTGGGTCCCACCCGGAAATCACGTGGGCCCCACCCGGAAATCACGTGGGCCCCCAGGGGAAATCACGTGGGCCCCACCCGGAAATCACGTGGGCCCCACCCGGAAATCACGTGGGCCCCACCCGGAAATCTCGTGGGCCCCACCCGGAAATCACGTGGGCCCCACCCGTAAATCACGTGGGCCCCACGGGGAAATCACGTGGGCCCCACCCGGAAATCACGTGGGGCCCACCCGGAAATCACGTGGGCCCCACGGGGAAATCACGTGGGCCCCACCCGGAAATCACGTGGGCCCCACCCGGAAATCACGTGGGCCCCACCCGGAAATCACGTGCGCCCCACCCGGAAATCACGTGGGCCCCACCCGGAAATCACGTGGGCCCCACGGGGAAATCACGTGGGCCCCACCCGGAAATCACGTGTGCCCCACCCGGAAATCACGTGGGCCCCACCCGGAAATCACGTGGGCCCCACCCGGAAATCACGTGGGCCCCACCCGGAAATCACGTGGGCCCCACCCGGAAATCACGTGGGCCCCACCCGGAAATCACGTGGGCCCCACCCGGAAATCACGTGGGCCCCACCCGGAAATCACGTGGGCCCCACCCGGAAATCACGTGGGCCCCACGGGGAAATCACGT